>NC_134355.1:225623044-227028093 GCF_048569485.1 Anomaloglossus baeobatrachus
TCCAATAGCCACGTTTAGGATGCCACTAGGTACACTGACTGTTTGCTAGTATAATGGCTTAGTTAAAAAGAGTTGGAGTCTGCAATGCAGGCAGACGTGCTCTGCAAATGTCTTTGCACTAGTGGGACTATAGCAAAGTCCAATAGCCACGTTTAGGATGCCACTAGGTACACTGAGTGTTTGCTAGTATAATGGCTTAGTTATAATGAGTTGGAGTGTGCAGAGGACAAGAGGGTACAGTGGCAGGATTGTGGGGCTCTGGGTAGAGGAATGGAAGCCTGCCTTTCTATTCCCTCCTAATGGTGAAATGCAGGGAGGAAATCCCTGACCTTGGCTACACAGACGCTGTTGCTGTTTTCAGGACCTGTCACCTATGGCTCTCTGACCCTGCCGGTTTGAGCCCTTAAAAGGACTGCTAGAAAGTGCTCTCCCTAAGCTGTCTAACGCTGTGTATGCAGCGCATACAGCTGTATCGGCGATAGGACTCAGGAGGACGGAGCTGCGACAGTGATGTCTGACACCAAAGACGCAGAAGGCAGATAATGGCGTCCTGGAGGAAAATGTCCGTTTTTATAATGCAGGGACATGTGACATGGACATCCTATCACACATGCCGTTGCTTCTCTGGCTAAAAGTCCACTTAGCTGTGTGTGTGTCTGGGATTGGCTGACATGCTGGCCCGCCCCACTACACGCGCGCGCTTAGGGAAGGAAGACAAGAAAAAAAAAAAAATGGCGATCGCCATTATACAAACAGCAGTGATCTGAAGGCGCTGTTCACGCACACTATACACTGAAATGTCATAATAGTTTGATTCACAGAGTGACTTACACTATTACAGCAGAAACCAAGCTAGGATTTAGCTGGTTTTTTGCTGCTAGAACCGTTCTCGAACGTTTCTAGAACTATCGAGCTTTTGCAAAAAGCTCGAGTTCTAGTTCGATCTAGAACATGCCCCAAAATCACTCGAGCCTAGAACTGGAGAACCACGAACCACGAACCGCGCTCAACTCTAATCGACAGTTGTTTTGTGTGGTGGCAGACTCGCAGTCTGACGGGCATGTTGAAGCTGGTTTTCAGCTATTGACATCTTCTGCTCACTAATCCTTGCCAACATATGACATGTAGAGCTCCACCATGTGGGCAAGACACACATGAGTCGATGTCTTTGCAAATTCAAGCGCTTTTGCAGCACTGTAAAACCAGCAAAGGCGGTAGAGGAATGGCAGAAATGGGCGCTAATACGGTGCACTTTCTCAAGTGAGCATAAGCTTACATGTTGAATGTGCACCAACTCATAGTCCGACTCACTTTTTTGTTTTTTTTTATTTTTTTTTTAACCTTCTTAATTAGGTATGGCAAGTCAGGGTATGTGTTGAGAAATTTCTGAAATTTCTGAACAACTGGGTTCAGCATGCGAGCTATGCATGGCATCACCAGTGATGCGGCTGCTTCTGGTTAGCCGTCGCTGATGTCACCAGTGACGCGGAGGCCGCTGATTGGCCATCGATGACATTACCGGTGACGCGGTGACCGCTGATTGGCCGTCGATGATGTCATTGGTGACGTGGAGGTCCCTGAGTGGCCGTTGCCGGCACCATTGCCATCTGATGCTTGGCTTAGGGCCAAGCTTAGTCTTTAAAAGATACTGGGCGACGCACATGGCTGTGCGTGTGTCATTTTGGCTCTATAGCTGTAGCAGAGCAGTGCAGCTACATTGCGGTCATAGCGCCATTATAGCTCTCTATAGTGTGTCAGTGCTGTGTGAGATTCTGAAACTGGTAGGCAGGGTTAGGCGGCGGTACCCATCACGCCAAGATCATGTGGTGAGGTACAGGTGGGGTCAGTCTCCCCGTTTCTGCACTACCGATCCTGTTTTTCAGCGGCAGCTCAGTGGTGTTAACTGAGCTGCTCCTTCTGTCCTGTTATACGTGTACATACTTCCAAGCTGGGTGGTCACTTTGGAGCCAAGAGGAAACAGGAGCTCTTAGAGAGGTCCTTTTTGTGGCTTTATCTCACACAGGATGTGTGAGATTATGTCCAGACATGTGTGTCTTGTGCTATTAACTGTCCTTCCAGGCAGGTTATTGCATCCACACCCATTGTCTGACCGCCCTTGGGAGATGGTGGGGATGGACTTCGTTGAGGACCTTCCCGAGTCCAAGGACGACAAGATTAGAGATGAGCGATGTTCGAGGTTCACTAATTTCATGTTCGAGTGATTTTGGGGGGTGTTCAAGTCATGCGACAAACTCGAACGATTTGCTAAAAGTTTGGCAGTTCGAGTTACGTTCAAGAACGGTTCGAGCACCAAAAGCGTGGCTTTCACAGTAAGTATGTGCGTCCTGCGTCCCCAGCACAATCCCTCTCTCTTTCCTACTCACCGATCATGGGCGTCTCGCTGCACGGCTATCACAAATCTCCAGCGGCATTTCCTCTTTTGAAAATGGCTGCCACTTCATTATTCAATTCGTTATTCCGTGCCTTCCCCGCCCACCGGCGCCCATGATTGGTTGCAGTCAGACACGCCCCCATGATGAGTGACAGCTGTCTCACTGCAACTAATCACAGCTACCGGTGGGCGGCTCTATATCGTGCAGTAAAATAAATAAATAAATAGTAAAAAAAAAAAAAAATGCGGTTCCCCCATATTTGATACCAGCCAGGATAAAGCCACACGGCTGGAGGCTGGTATTGCCAGGATGGAGAGCGCCACATCATGGGGAGCCCACCACCCTAACAATATCACCCAGCAGCCGCCCAGAATTGCCGCATCCATTAGATTCGGCAGTCCCAGGACTCTACCCAGCTCATCCCGAATTGCCCTGGTGCGGTGGCAATGGGAGTAATAAGGAGTTAATCATGGCAGGCGTCTCCCCGAGCTACCTTCCATGATTAAACTGTAATTGAAAGTAAATAAACACACACAACGAAAAATCCTTTATTTGGAATAAAAGACAAAAAAAAACCCTCTTTCACCATTTTATTAAAATCCCCAAATACCCCTCCAGGTCCGAAGTAATCCACACGACACTGTCAGCTCTACTACATGAAGATGACAGGGAGCCCTGTAGAACACGATCGCTGTGTCCTCTCCACGTAGCACCTGAAGTGAATCGCGCTGTCAGCGGAGACTTCAGTCTGCAATGCAGATGTCAAGATTACCAAATCTGCCTATGTTTCTCATTAGACCCAGTGGCTGAATGGTTAGAGCTCTCGCCTAAGAAGCATTCGTTCACGAGTTCAAGTCCCGGCCATCCTGGGAAAGAATTTAAATTCTAATTATTATTTATTTATAATTTAATTTTTTTATGTACTGAAGGGAGGATGATGGTGGTTGTAGGACCTGCGTGTGTGCGGTGATGAGTGCGATACTGCCGATGTTTGCCCGCCCATCCGCCTGCCCATCCATCCATCCGCCTGCCCATCCATCCATCCGCCTGCCCATCCATCCATCCGCCTGCCCATCCATCCATCCGCCTGCCCATCCATCCATCCGCCTGCCCATCCATCCATCCGCCTGCCCATCCATCCATCCGCCTGCCCATCCATCCATCCGCCTGCCCATCCATCCATCCGCCTGCCCATCCATCCATCCGCCTGCCCATCCATCCATCCTTGCAGCTGAACAATCTGCTTCTAGATTCTCTACTGCAGTATAGAGCTAAAGATTACCAAATCTGCCTATGTTTCTTATTAGACCCAGTGGCTCAATGGTTAGAGCTCTCAGCTAAACAGCATGAGTTCGAGTCCCGGCCACCCCGGTAAAGAATGTAACTTATTTTAAATTATAATTATTATTTATTTATAATTATAATTTAATTTAATGATGCACTGAGGGGAGGAGCCAGACATCAGCTGTGAGCCGTGGGAGACACCTGTAAAATCGGAGCAGTTCATGGAATGAGGCTGCATTGCTCTCTCCTCTCTCTCTCTCTCTCTCTCTCTCTCTCCCTCTCTCTTTTTCTTTCTCTCTCTCTCCGCTCTCTCTTTCTCTCTCTTTTTCTCTCTCTTTATCTCAGTCTCTCTTCTTCTCTTTCTCTCTCTCTCTCTCCTCTCTCTCTTCTCTCTCTCTCCTCTCTCCTCTCTCTCTTCGTTCTCTCTCTCTCTCAGACCTGGCGATGATCACCTGATGCGGTCACCTGACAAAATCAGCTGACACTATAAGTCGAGCGGTAAGGCCGGCTTTTTACCGCCCGGCCGGCTAAACTATCAGCTGATGCTGTCGGCAGGGTCTGCACTCGTGTGTAGTTTGTTTTGTTTCTTTTTGCACTTATGCATCAGCTGATTGTATAAAAGCCGTTTATACAATCAGCTGCTGTGTTATGTGATTCAGGCCCTTGAACCTGACACATCATCTGATCGCTTTGCCTTCCAGAAAACTGATCAGATGATATTGGATCCGAATTGGACAGCGCGGGACCCTTGACCCAGGATTACTGCGGAGGGGGGTTCTTTATTTCAATAAAGATGGAGTCACTAATTGTGTTGTGTTTTATTTTTAATAAAAATATTTTTCTGTGTGTTGTGTTTTTTTTATCTGTACTAGAAATTCATGGTGCCCATGTCTACTATTGACGTGACACCATGAATTTCGGGCTTAGGGCCAGTTGATAATATAAAGCTAGTCCTAACCCCATTATTACCCAGCGAGCCACCCGTCACAAGGGCAGCTTGAAGAGTTGGATACAACGCCAGAAGATGGCGCTTCTATGAAAGCGCCATTTTCTGGGGAGGCTGCGGACTGCAATTCGCAGCAGGGGTGCCCAGAAAGCTTGGGCACCTTGAGCTGCGGATTCCAATCACCAGCTGCCTAGTTATACCTGGCTGGACACAAAAATTGGGCGAAGCCCACGTCATTTTTTCTTTTAATTATTTCATGGAATTGATGAAATAATTAAAAAAAAGGGCTTCCCTATATTTTTGGTTCCCAGCCGGGTACAAATAGGCAGCTGGGGGTTGGAGGCAGCCCGTAGCTGCCTGCTGTACCTGGCTAGCATACAAAATCATGGTGAAGCCCACGTAATTTTTTGGGGGGCAAAAAACTCCTGCATACAGTCCTGGAAGGAGTATGCTGAGCCTTGTAGTTCTGCAGCTGCTGTCTGCTGCCTGCCTGTATGGAGGAGAGCAGACAGCAGCTGCAGAACTACAAGGCTCAGCATGCTCCATTCACTAGTGTATGCAGGAGAGCAGACAGCAGCTGCAGAACTACAAGGCTCAGCATACTCCATCCAGGACTGTATGCAGGAGTTTTTTGCCCACCAAAAAAATGACGTGGGCTTCGCCATACTTTTGTATGCTAGCCAGGTACAGCAGGCAGGTACGGCTGCCCCCAACCCCCAGCTGCCTATTTGTACCTGGCTGGGAAATAAAAAACTAGGGAAGCCCTTTTTTAATTATTTCATGAATTTCATGAAATAATTAAAAAAAAAATCGACATGAGCTTTGCCCCATTTTTGTGTCCAGCCAGGTACAACTAGGCAACTGGGGATTGGAATCCGCAGCACAGGTTGGCCCGAGCCTTCTGGGCCCCTCTGCTGCGCATTGCAGTCCGCAGCCACCCCAGAAAATGGCGCTTTCATAGAAGCGCCATCATCTGGCGCTGTATCAACTCTTCCAGCAGCCCTGAAGCCGGGTGGCTTGCTGGGTAATAATGGGTTAATACTAGCTTTGTTTTACTAACTAGTATTAAGCCAGAGATTGTTATTGTCAGGCAAGTTTGACCCGGCCATTAAGAATCTCCAATAAAGGGTTAAAAAAAAGACACCCCACAGAGAAAAAATACTTTAATAGAAATAAATACACAGACACACTTAGAGACTCCATGTTTATTACTCCCTCTCATCCCTCCACGATCCATGGTCTCCTGTCTTCTTTCTCCTTCAACCCATGCAGCTCTGCTACATCAGACAGCACAGCATGGGAGGAAGACGCTGCTGCTTCCGTGCAGTCTAATCAGTCAGTGAGTGAGCAGAGGCTGCGGGTTGTAAGCGGTGACGTCACCGCTGCCACTCTTGCTAAAGTAATCTGACAGGCGGGTTGCTATAGCAACGGTGATCTCCGTTATTCACCGGCTGTGGCAATCAGTCCTTGTATGTGGGCTGACTCTGTAAAGAGTGCACACATGCAGGAACGGGGAAGCCGACTATGTGCCAGAGCATTTCGCCGGTACACGCGTACCAAAGAGATGCACTGACAGACAGGACCTAGCATGATGTCTAGCCATACTACCAGTCTGTAGCCAATGAGATAATAGACAAGTGACTGGTCACATGCTATTTTGACATCACGATAGGTCCTATTATCAGTGCTGGTTACCGGGAGGACTCAGTGATTATCGGAAGGAAAAGCGGCGGGAGACAGAGTGCAGGACGCGTCGCGGGGACCTGTAAGTGTTATGGCAATGTTTATTAACTGTATGTGTACATGTATAATGTGTTTTTATGTTTTTGTGTTTGCCTCCCATTGTTTTTAATGGGGTTCGAGTGGTTCGTCGAACGGTTCGTCGAACGTTCGTTGAATGGAGCCTCCATTCGATGAACCGAACCAAACTCGAAAGCTGGGTGGCTCATCTGTGGACAAGATCATTTGGGTGGTGACTGACCATTTTTCTCTGATGGTTAACTTTGTCTCTCTGCTACATATACAGTCTTCCAGGGCACTGGCATGACTTTACATTAAACACATCTTCCATTTGCATGGGATGCCAGACAAGATCATTAGTGACTGGGGGCCCCAGTTTGCTTCCTGGATCTGGAAAGATTTCTGCTCCCTGCTGGAGATAGACCATAATCTCTCCACCTCATACTATCTGGAGACTAAGGGCAGCTTTGCATGTTGCAACATCGCACGTGCGATGTCGGTGAGGTCAAATCGAAAGTGACGCACATCCAGCGTCACTTTCGACATCGTAGTGTGTAAATCCTAGATGATACGATGAACGAGCGCAAAAGTGTCGTTATCGTTTCATCGGTGTATTCTCCGATATTTCCATAATGCCGGTGCCGCGACAGGTACGATGTAGTTCCTCGTTCCTGCGGCAGCATACATCGCTGTGTGTGAAGCCGCAGGAGCGAGGGACATCACCTTACCTGCCGCTGGCGGCTATACGGAAGTAAGGAGGTGGGCGGGATGTTTACATCCTGCTCATCTCCGCCCCTCTGACACTATTGGCCGCCTGCCGTGTGACGTCGCTATGACGCCGCACGACCCGCCCCCTTAGGAAGGAGGTGGGTCGCCAGCCAGAGCGACGTCGCAGGGCAGGTGAGTGCATGTGAAGCTGGCGTAGCGATAATTTTTGTTACGCCAGCTACCACAAGATATCGTACCTGCGACAGGGGCGGGGACTATCGCACTCGACATCGCAGCATCGGCTTGCAAATGTCGTAATGTGCAAAGCCCGCCTAACGGTCTTGTCGAAAGGATGAACCAATCATTGCTGACATATCTGCAACATTTTGTCTCCGCACATCACAACAGTTGGTTTTCCTTGTTGCCCTGGGTGAAGTTTGCCATCAACAACTCTGTGACAGAGGCGACAGGACAAACGCTTTTTGTCCTGAACAATAGTGAGCACCCCTGTGTCCCCGTTCTCATACCAGTCTCCTCCGCCTCTCTTATTGTGGAGGATTGAACAGTGCAGGCCCGGGAGGTATGGGACGGCATGCAGGATGCAATAAGGGCCTCTAAAGAGCGGATGAGGGCAACTGCTGACATGCCTCGCCGTTCGGCTCCTTCCCTTGCTCCCGGGAATTGTGTCTGGCTGTCGGCGCGGAACATCAAGCTCTGGGTTGAGTCGGCTAAGTTTGAGCCTCATTATGTTGGTCCCTACAAGATCCTGGTGCAGCTCAACCTGGTAGTGTACCGTCTCGCCATTCCCATTCATCTCCACATATCTGACATATTCCATATGTCCATTCTCAAGCCATTTGGGCTCATCAGGTTCTCTGAGAACTTTCCGTCCAGCCCTACTCCCCTGTTGGGGATTGGTCCATTCATGCGCTGGTCGGATCCGAAAAAGTCCGGCGGAGAACATTTTACCTGGTGAACTGTGCTGGCATGGGTTCAGAGTACCGGACCCGGGTGCTGGCTGAGGAGGTGTTGGCTCTCGATTTGGTGGCAGTGTTTGAGCTTTGAAGTGGGGAGAGCCCTAGACAAACGGGTACTGTTACGGTTCAGGGTTCTCCTGGGCTCTGAACCGCTCCTGCTCCATCTTCATCCCCTGCTGTGGTGCCGGCTTGCTCTCCTGCACCACCTGTCTGCCACTCCAGGCGCTTGGCTGCTAGGCATCAGGTGGTCAGGATCTTTGTACATTCTAAGGCTTAATCCCTGTTTTGCCCTACTGTGCATGCGCAGATCACTCACATCACCGGTGATACGGCGGACGCTGATTGGCCATCAGTGACGCCATTGGTGATGTGGAGGTCCCTGAGTTACCGTTGCTGGCACCATTGCCATCTGGTGCTTGGCTTGGGGCAGGGCTTAGTCTTTAAAAGATCCTGGACGACGCACATGGCTGCACGTGCGTCATTTTGGCTCTGTAGCTGTAGCAGAGCAGTGCAGCCACATTGCGGCCATAGCGCCATTACAGCTCTGTAGAGTGTGTCAGTGCTGTGTGAGATTCTGGAAGGCAGGGTTAGGCGGCGGTACCCGTCACATGAAGATCATGTGGTGAGGTACTGGTAGGGTCAGTCGCCCCGCTTCTGCACTACCAAACCAGTTTTTCAGTGGCAGCTCAGTGGTGTTAACTGAGCTGCTCCTTCTGTCCTGGTGTGCCCCATACGTGCACGGACAGTCATCTTCAGGACTCTCTGTGCTGCTAACAGGAGAAGTCCTGTACTCGGTGTGTGTTCAGCCAACACCGCCAATTGTGTTTTTCATTTTCTTGTTTCTCTGAAGCTGTGCCTTCCGGCCGCCTGTCCATCTGTAGCTTTTCCATCTGCTCAGAGAACCTCGGGAGACGTTAGAGCTTTAATTAGTTTTTGCTCTTACCATCCTCCCGCATAACACAGGGGTAGAGGTGCAGCGGGGAGAGCCACCGATCAGTCTGTTCTGTTATACCTTGCCACAGCTCTGCTGCAGTGTGTGGTTACTGATCTAAACAAATCAGCTTCAGCAGAGTGTGTTGCCACTTTGCCGATGTGCTGCTGCACATCTCTCTGCTTGGCAGTGATGAGGAGGGGAATTCAGCAAATGAGGAGCATGAAGAGGAGGGGAGACAGGGAGTGGCATATGATGAGGCGGAAACGCTGGTAGATGTTGGGCCCGCTATTCTTGGCGGGGATAGTAGGTGTGATATTCCACTTTGTGACTTTGTCCCAGCTTCCACCAAGTTCATCCAGTGTGCCGTGACAGATATGTATCGTCCCTGTCCATAGCAGCTTGTCCACGTGTCTGTTTTTAGGTGGACCTTCACGGTTATGGCGTTTGTCAGAGAAAGGTTGTGATTGCTTAACACGTGCTTGTGTAATGCGAGGACAACACACATCGGGCAAAATTGTGGCAGCTGGGAACCCAGTATTGTGGGGCAGCAACAGCCAAGAGATCCCAAAAATACTGTGTTCCCACAAGCTTAAGTGGCAACATCTCCACAGCTAACAATTTGGCAATGTGCGAGTTTAGCTTTTGTAACAGTGGGTGCGTGGCTGGATATTTACTCTTTTTCCAAGCTCTCAGGCATGGACAACTGGATGCTTCGCTGGGGCAAGGAAGTGGATGTGGTTGATGTTTGCTGTGTCTGTTCAATCGCAGCTTCTAGGGAGGATGTAGTACTGTCGACATAGCAGTGGTTTGACCTGCAGACACAAATTTGGTACCCTGGTGTTCTGACCACCTACTGTCTGTCAGTTTTTCCAAAACTGAACTACTTCTATTCCCTCCGTCTTGTAACCTCCCTGAACCTGACATCTCCCTCTCTGTATATGTTACCACAATAATAACTCCTAGCCCGCAGGCTTTCTCTGTCTGGGGATTATGCTCGGCACCGATCTATCCTTCACCTCCTATATACAATCTCTTGCCCTCTCCTATCGCTTGCACCTCAAGAACATCTCTAGAATCCACCCCGGTCTCACCTTGAAAACTACAAAAACCCTCACCGTGTCCCTGATCCACTCCTTGTCTACTGCAATTCTCCATTAATTAGTCTCCCCCTAACTAGACTCTCTCCTCTACAGTCCATCCTTAATGTGGCAGCCAGGGTCACCTATCTGGCTAACCGTTACTCGGATGCTTCTGCTCTGTGCCAGTCATTGCACTGGCTGCCCATATATCACAGGATCCAATTCAAATTGCATGTTCTCACCCACAAAGCTCTCCACACTGCAGCACGCCTCTACATCTCTAACCTCATCTCTATCACCCTACCCATTCTCTATGCTCCACAAACGACTTTTGACTAACATCCACACTAATCCAAACCTCCCTCTGCCATATCCAAGACTTCTCCCAAGCTGCACCAATCCTCTGGAATGCTCTGACCCAGGAAACCAGGAAGAACAACAACTTACTCAGCTTCAGACGCTACCTAAAAACTCATCTTTTTAGGGTGGCCAGTCACACTTGCTAATTGATTTAAATTCACATAGTACCTCTACAACTTTTCACAACATAACTTTCTATCAAACTCAACAGCACCCAAAAGTATCTCAAAGATTGACTGACTGGTTCAGGCAGCCTTTATCTATCCCCCATTTCTTTGAGATGGCTGGATTGTCATTGGAAATGAGCAGTGCACCTATACCTTCCCTCCCCAACTTATTGTAAATGTAAGCTCTCATGAGCAGGGTTGTCTTTTTTACTAGAATTATTGTATTTTCTATAACTGTTACTTTATTGTATATGAACCTCTGAATTGTAAAGCGCTGCAGAATATGCTGGCACTATAGAAATAAAAGTTTTTATTATTACTAGAGTTGAGCGCGGTTCGAGGTTCTCCAGTTCGCGGCTCGAGTGATTTTGGGGGCTGTTCTAGATAGAACTAGAACTCGAGCTTTTTACTAAAGCTCGATAGTTCTAGATACGTTCGAGAACGGTTCTAGCAGCAAAAAGATCAGCTAATTACTAGCTGGCTTTCCGCTGTAATAGTGTGAGTCACTCTGTGACTCACACTATTATGAAATTTCAGTGTATAGTGTGCGGGAACAGCGCATTCAGATCACTGTTGTTTGTATATTGGCGATCGCCATTTTTTTTTTTTTTCCTTGTCTTCCTTCCCTAAGCGCGCGCGTGTAGTGGGGCGGGCCAGCATGTCAGCCAATCCCTGACACACACACAGCTAAGTGGACTTTTAGCCAGAGAAGCAACGGCATGTGTGATAGGATGTCCATGTCTCATATCCCTGCATTATAAAAAAGGACATTTTCCTCCAGCACGCCATTATCTGCCTTCTGCGTCCTTGGTGTCAGTCACCGCTGGCGCAGCGCCTATCTCCGATACTGCTGTGTACGCTCTATACACAGCGCTGTACAGAATAGGGATAGCACTTTCTATCAGTCCTTTTAAGGGCTAATACCGGCAGGGTCAGAGCCATAGGTGACAGGTCCGTGAAAACAGAGTTTAAAAGCTACACAAGATGACAGCGTCTGTGTAGCTAAGGTCAGGGATTTCCTCGCTGCATTTCCCCATTAGGAGGGATAGAAAGGCAGGCATCCTTTCCTCTACCCAGAGACCCACAACCCTGCCACTGTACCGTCCTGCCCTTTGCACACTCAAACTCATTGTTACTAAGCCATTATACTAGCAAACACTGAGTGAACTTAGTGGCATCCTAAACGTGGCTGTTGGACTTCTGTATTGTCTCACTAGTGCAAAGATATTTGCAGCACGTCTGCCTGCATTGCACACTCAAACTCATTGTTACTAAGCCATTATACTAGCAAACACTGAGTGAACTTAGTGGCATCATAAAAGTGGCTGTTGGACTTCTGTATTGTCCCACTAGTGCAAAGATATTTGCAGCACGTCTGCCTGCATTGCACACTCAAACTCATTGTTACTAAGCCATTATACTAGCAAACACTGAGTGAACTTAGTGGCATCCTAAACGTGGCTGTTGGACTTCTGTATTGTCCCACTAGTGCAAAAATATTTGCAGCACGTCTGCCTGCATTGCACACTCAAACTCATTGTTACTAAGCCATTATACTAGCAAACACTGAGTGAACTTAGTGGCATCCTAAAAGTGGCTGTTGGACTTCTGTATTGTCCCACTAGTGCAAAGATATTTGCAGCACGTCTACCTGCATTGCACACTCAAACTCATTGTTACTAAGTCATTATACTAGCAAACACTGAGTGAACTTAGTGGCATCCTAAAAGTGGCTGTTAAACTTCTGTATTGTCCCACTAGTGCAAAGATATTTGCAGCACGTCTGCCTGCACTGCACACTCAAACTCATTGTTACTAAGACATTATAATACCAAAAATTGAGTAAACTTAGTGGCATTCAAGAAGTGGCTGTTGTACTCCATTAGTGCCCCACTGGTGCAAATCTATGTGCAGCACCTCTGCATGACACGCTCCTGCTCTGTTTTTAATAAGCTATAATGATAGCAAAAAATGCTGCCATTTAGTGGCATACAAGAACTGGCTGTTGTATTTCATTATTGTCCCACTGGTGCCAAGCTATTTCTAGCACCTGTGCAGGACACCCTCCTGCTCTGTTTTTAATAAGCTATAATGATAGCAAAAAATGCTGCCATTTAGTGGCATACAAGAACTGGCTGTTGTATTTCATTATTGTCCCACTGGTGCCAAGCTATTTCTAGCACCTGTGCAGGACACCCTCCTGCTCTGTTTTTAATAAGCTATAATGATAGCAAAAAATGCTGCCATTTAGTGGCGCATACAAGAACTGGCTGTTGTCTTTTATTATTGTCCCACTGGTGCCAAGCTATTTCTAGCACATGTGCAGGACACCCTCCTGCTCTGTTTTTAATAAGCTATAATGATAGCAAAAAATGCTGCCATTTAGTGGCATACAAGAACTGGCTGTTGTATTTCATTATTGTCCCACTGGTGCCAAGCTATTTCTAGCACATGTGCAGGACACCCTCCTGCTCTGTTTTTAATAAGCTATAATGATAGCAAAAAATGCTGCCATTTAGTGGCATACAAGAACTGGCTGTTGTATTTCATTATTGTCCCACTGGTGCCAAGCTATTTCTAGCACATGTGCATGACACCCTCCTGCTCTGTTTTTAATAAGCTATAATGATAGCAAAAAATGCTGCCATTTAGTGGCATACAAGAACTGGCTGTTGTATTTCATTATTGTTCCACTGGTGCCAAGCTATTTCTGTAGTGGGTGAGCAGACCCCTACAAAAGGAAACATAGTTACCCGGAAATGTTAATGCTGTTTTAATAAAAGTGTTTTACTGATATTGTATTGTGTTAGGGCACCCCCTAGTGGCCGGGTGACGGCTGTCGTCACAGGAGGGAGGAGGAGCCGGCAGAAACCAGGGTAGGATAAAAAGTGTGTGTGGGGTAGAAAGTGGCAGTTGGGCCCGGGAGGAGCGAGTGAACAACAAGGGGCAGAGTGTGGGAGCTGAATTGATAGGGGACGCCGGAGAAGACAGGAGGAGACGGAACCTCAGCGAGTGAACCAGCCGGTGTGGGTCCGGCCTGTGGGTAGCTGTTAGTGGGCGCCCGGCGAAGTGGAGTAACCGGTCACACCCCACGGGAGGGTACGTCAGGGCAGGTTGTCCCCCAGCTCAAGCAAGTGTACCCGGTATCCATAACTGCACTGTTTGTTTTCTGGAGAAGAAGTGTGAAAATAAAACATGTCGTTTATTTGCATTGAACCTTGCCTGAAGCGTGTTTATGCGCCGGATGATCGTTACACCACCACACTCTGCCCCACTGAGTCATCTCCCGGTTTTGAAGTAGTGATGGAGCCAGGGGTGAGCCTTGAATCAACAAAGGCCACGACTACAAGGCCGATGGCGCCCCTGGCCACTCACTACATGTGGCGTAGTCGGCAGGATGCGAATTCCCTGCCAGGGACCCGAGAAGCCGGAGATCAAGTGGTGCCTAGGGCACAGGATCCGGACTATGAGAGAAGATTTCCAGTCCCATGGTGGGAGGAAGAAACCGTGCCTGCAGCGTTGGACCGGGCACAAGATGGCGGCAAGATGGCCGTCGTCTGTGAAGATGAAGAAAGCGCGCGAAAAGTTGGCGCCAAAAGAAGAGCCTGGGGTTGGCCGGTGCCGAAAAAGAAGTTCGGAGTACTCCGCCCAAAGAGGGGAGGGGCCGGTCCCAGGGCACAAGGAAAGACATATGAAGTGGGCGGTGTGTGGAAGAAAAAGAAGAACCGCCGCGGAGGGGTCAAGATTATGTGTGAGACTGGGGGTGGAGTATGTCCAAGAGCGGGAAAAATAGGCCCGCCTCCACTTCCTCCAGCATCTCCACTGACCTCGCCGCCATTACTAGAGACGCAGCAAGCTCATGAGATGGAGACCTCCGGACAACAGCAGGACATAGTGACCGCTTTGGCACTCACTAGCCTGGGCCGAGGGCGTCCCAAACCTGCTGCAGCTACAGAAGTGTCCCCTCTCGACATCCCGGCCGCGCCAGGAGGATCAGAACGTCCGGCTAAGGTGACCTGGCTGACCACCTGGGACGCTGCGACCGGAGGCACTACCACCGAAGTACGGGCGACCTATGCCACCCAGTTACCGTTGGGGAATCGGCCCCTGGGGATCTCCTATCCCGTCCTGGAGACACCTCTGCCCGCAGCCGCGGCCGCAGCACCATCCGTCCCCGTGCAGGCTCCGGAGGAAGAAACCGCCCGGAAGCTGGAACAAGACCCTTGGGGTTTTTTCTGGGACCCCGTACAACCGTCTCCCATACCTTACCCAAGGGCTCCGTCCCCGGTACCAGACCCCATCCAGGAGCGGCTGCTTGCTGAGACCATCACCCGGGAGATGATGGCCGGTCCCCGGGGCGAAGAGCTGGCACTACAGTTCACCACGGGTATAGTCGTGAAGTTTAATCAACAAGAGGGCTACGGCTTTATCCGGGAAGAGACAACCGGAGACGACTACTTTTACAACCGGGTACATCTGGATGTGGAAGGTTTGCCACAGCGCCAACACACACTCTATCCGGGCGAGAAAGTCCAGTTCCTACCTGAGGCGGGAAGCCGCGGCCTCTTCGCGGTCGGAGTGACCAGAACGCCGACCCCACGAGAAGCCGCTCAATGGCAGCAGGAGATAGAGTGGGAGGAACATCAAAGCCGGCGGCGGACCCAGTCAAGACCGGTGCTGGCTGAAGCCTCTCATTCCCGACGTACCCTAGCGGTGGCTCCGGAGATGATGCCCGGACCGACTCCTGGCCCGGAAAGAGAGACCCCGGCGGTGCTGGCGGTCAATCAGAGCATAACCAACCATCCGGTGATTGTTCTGGACGTGCCTCAGCCACCCCGGGGAGCAACCCCATCACCTCCACCGGGGAATGAAGAGATCACGACATCCGAGGCCGCCGTTGCTCCTGAACCTTTTCGAAGGTTACGTCGACAGCCCGGGCAGTCCCTGTCCGACTACATCCAGGCACAAAGAGCCGAATGGAAGCGAGCCTGGCCTCCAGCGTAAAGCATCCTGATCGGCTCGTACGAAGACCGGTGTTGTTGTTTGACCGGCAGAAGTTGTGTTAAGTCCGGAAGGAGTCTGCGGCTGGACTGAGCCAGGGGCTCCTCCACATTGCCGAAAGGAAGAAGTGTTGTTTAAGTACTGTGGTTCTCTTGTTTAAACGACCAAGACCGGGAGTGCCACGTTGGCCTCCGGGCACACCAAAGACCGGGAGCGCTACCAAGCCTCCGGGCACCACCAAAGACCGGGAGCGCTGCTCAGCATCCGGGCACCACCAAAGACCGGGAGCCCCACGTTGGGCGCTGAACTGGTTCGTAGTTTTAAATATGTGTGTTAATTTATAGTTGAGCCGTGCCGGGAGGCTCGGGTTTTAAGAGGGGAGGTGTGTAGTGGGTGAGCAGACCCCTACAAAAGGAAACATAGTTACCCGGAAATGTTAATGCTGTTTTAATAAAAGTGTTTTACTGATATTGTATTGTGTTAGGGCACCCCCTAGTGGCCGGGTGGGACGGCTGTCGCCACAGGAGGGAGGAGGAGCCGGCAGAAACCAGGGGAGGATAAAAAGTGTGTGTGGGGTAGAAAGTGGCAGTTGGGCCCGGGAGGAGCGAGTGAACAACAAGGGGCAGAGTGTGGGAGCTGAATTGATAGGGGACGCCGGAGAAGACAGGAGGAGACGGAACCTCAGCGAGTGAAGCAGCCGGTGTGGGTCCGGCCTGTGGGTAGCTGTTAGTGGGCGCCCAGCGAAGTGGAGTAACCAGTCACACCCCACTGGAGGGTACGTCAGGGCAGGTTGTCCCCCAGCTCAAGCAAGTGTACCCGGTATCCATAACTGCACTGTTTGTTTTCTGGAGAAGAAGTGTGAAAATAAAACATGTCGTTTATTTGCATTGAACCCTGCCTGAAGCGTGTTTATGCGCCGGATGATCGTTACACCACCACACTCTGCCCCACTGAGTCATCTCCCGGTTTTGAAGTAGTGATGGAGCCAGGGGTGAGCCATGAATCAACAAAGGCCACGACTACAAGGCCGATGGCGCCCCTGGCCACTCACTACATTTCTAGCACCTGTGCAGGACACCCTCCTGCTCTGTTTTTAATAAGCTATAATGATAGCAAAAAATGCTGCCATTTAGTGGCATACAAGAACTGGCTGTTGTATTTCATTATTGTCCAACTGGTGCCAAGCTATTTCTAGCACCTGTGCAGGACACCCTCCTGCTCTGTTTTTAATAAGCTATAATGATAGCAAAAAATGCTGCCATTTAGTGGCATACAAGAACTGGCTGTTGGACTTCCATTAGTGTCCCACTGGTGCAAATCTATTTGCAGCACCTCTGCATGACACCCTCATGCACATTTTGCTACGCTAATTTTATAGCAAACTCAGGGAATTCCTTGCTGCATTTGATCATTCGGAGGGATAGAAAGTGAGGCTTCCTTTATCTTTTCCTTCTGTTCATAGACAGCATCTCCAAGTCCACACCCGAAGAGTAATTTCTCCTCCACGTCTAAGTGTGGAGAGGCAGCTAGTGCGCATGAGTGTGCCGATTTACCCCAGCCGCAGCCTAACTACAGTGTTTCGCCTAGTGAGTATGCTCAGCCTGACTGTGCCATTCCTGAGGCTAAGTCTTCATTTCGGGATACAGCGCATGCTCCCACACTTAGTGCGAAAAGCCTCTTTGCACAGGTACTTGCACTCCGTGCCGGGTCTAAGTCCTGTGTTGTGCCTAGACACCATGCTAAAGCTGATAGTCTTTTTTCGGAGACTGTATTTCATGCTACTGAGCATGCTCAGGCACTTACTGCATCAGTGACTAGGTCCGGTAATGAAGTCTTTGGCACTGCCCCTGATGTGGGGCTCCCATATAGACCACAGGGCATCAGGTGTCCTAATGATGTGGCCAGGCCACTCCCAAATGGCTTGCAGAGGCCCACCCCTATGACTTGTCACCTCATTATTGATGGTCAGACGATTACTGGTGACGTGTTTGTGTCGTGGCAGCCATGAGGTCATTATTGAAGTTGCGGTTCCAAATAGGACGCTAGTTATGCCACTCATGACGTGTCACTCTGCTTTTGTCTTCAGGAGGTGCATTGTGGTCCACCCTGGTTTGGGGCGGACCCAGGTTATAAAACGGGCTGGAGCCAACAAGGAGGTGCGCAGTCTTCTATTATGCTCCGAAAGAGCACACCTCCATGTTTTGAACCCATTGCGGCTTTAGGCCAGAGGTAGGCAGGGATAGGGCGTCGATGCAGGCCGCCACCACAGTTGGTAACGCAGAACGGTTAAGACCAGCTCCTGTACTACAAGTCCTGCTTGTGCAGCCCAGTGGCATTAACAGGCCTGCTGCTGCTGATGCGCCTGCTGTCCACAGGTGTGGCCCCAATGCATACGGTCAGCGTACTCGATGGCCCCTGTGATGTTAACAGGGAGTTCCTGGGCTGGGTGGGCGTGTGGACCCTGTGACGCTAACAGGGCTCCCAGTCTCCAGATCCCAGTGGCATCTAACTCGGTTCCGGCAACTATTAGTTTCATAGCCCCACAGATCTGTATCCTCCACCTAACCTTCCAGTTGCCAACCTCTCCTTTTCCATCTGGGAGCACGGTGGACATTGACTGCTGATGGGGATATATACCTTTCTCTTTCTTTTCTTATTAATTTTCGTTATATAGCGGTAACATAGTATATACCACCTTATCCAAATCTGCCAGTCCCACCGTAACAGATGGTGTTTCTTCATTAAATGTTACTTTTGCTTAACCACCAAACCCACGGACAAAAACTTTTTTCCCCTTTCCAACACAACTGTTCCCCTTTCCACCAGCATCTGTCCTTTTTCAACTCATTTGGTATATGACCAAAAGTGCAACTCTTCAGGGAAACCGTACTCAATGCCATCTCAGCACAGCAGCCAGCCCTCGGTCCCTCAGATGTGGACAAGTAAAAGACCATTTCCTCCTATCCATGACAAAGCATTGAGATTCACTCTGTGCAGCACTGGTGTTTACTGGAAAAGCAGATCTAAGAATCCGTACCACCTTCTGCAGATACTCCTGTATACGTGCGTCCCTTTCTATGGCAGGAATTATTTCGCCAAATTTTGTCTTGTACCAGGGATCTAACAGTGTGGCAACCCAGTAGTTAGCATTACTTCGAATTCGTACAATCCGAGGGTCATGTTGTAGGTAGTGCAGCAAGAAGGCGCTCATGTGTCTTGTGCATCCAGGAGGACCAAGTCCTTGGTGTGTTGGTGGCAGAGAGGTGAGAATCGTGCCTCCTTCCTCTGCCCTCTCCCCCCAACCTCGCACAACCGAAATGTGAGCAAGTTCTCACTCATCTGCTGAGTCTTCCATGCCCATCGCCAGTTCGTCCTCCATTTCTTCATGGGCTCCTGCACCTTCCTCAACAATTTTTGCTGATACTATGCGCCCTTGTTAATCCCTCTCCCCCACCATGACTGCCACCTAGGTGCCGCTCACTGTCTGGACCTTGTAGATCTTATTATCCCTTCTGCATATGACTCCTCCTGTACTTCCTCCCCTTCCTCTTGGACCAACACCTGACTCCGAATAATGCTTACAGTGTGCTCCATCTTGTAGATGACCATAATTGTCACGCTGAGAATGGCATCGCCATTGCTAAATATCTTCGTCGACATTTGTAAACTGTGTAGAAGGGTGCATAGGTCCTTGATCTGACACCACTCCAGCAGCGTGATCTGCACCACCTCTGGATCAAGTTAGCCCAGGTTATACGTCAGACCGTATTTCAGCAGGGCTCTGCGGTGCTGCCACAGACGCTGCAACATGTGCAGATTCCAGTTCCTGCGTGTCGGAACATCGCATTTCCGGCGTTTAACCGCCAGACCCTAAGGGGCACTTTGCACACTGCGACATCGCAGGTGCGATGTCGGTGGGGTCAAATTGAAAATGACGCACTTCCGGCATCGCATGCGACATCGCAGTGTGTAAAGGCTGGATGATACGATTAACGAGCGCAAAAGCGTCGTAATCGTATCATCGGTGCAGCGTCGGCGTAATCCATGTTACGCTGACGCGACGGTCCGATGTTGTTCCTCGCTCCTGCGGCATCACACATCGCTGTGTGTGAAGTCGCAGGAGCGAGGAACGTCTCCTACCGGCCTCACTGCGGCTTCCGTAGGATATGCGGAAGGAAGGAGGTGGGCAGGATGTTTACATCCTGCTCATCTCCGCCCCTCCGCTCTGATTGGCTGCCTGCCGTGTGACGTCGCAGTGACGCCGCACGACCCGCCCCCTTAACAAGGAGGCGGGTCGCCGGCCACAGGGACGTCGCACGGCAGGTGAGTGTGTGTGTGAAGCTGGCGTAGCGATAACTTTCGCTACGCCAGCTATCACCACATATCGCTGCTGCGATGGGGGCGGGCACTATCGCACTCGGCATCGCAGCATCGGGCTGCGATGTCGTAGTGTGCAAAGCCCGCCTAAGACTTCAGGAGCGATGAAAGTTGTTGAGCTGCTGGGTGCGAAGGATGGAAGTGAACACATAGCAGCGTGCCCGCTGCACAAGGCCATGTAGGCCGGGATGGTATTTTAAAAATTGCTGGAGAATCAGATTCAACATGAGACATACAAGGCACGTGTGTCATTTTGCCCTGCCGAAGGGCCGCAGACAGGTTTGCATAATTGCGGCACACGGCTGTTAAGTCACCAACGTAGTCCACTCAATCAATTTGTACTCCGGTCGCCAGGTGACAACGTGTTCCTTTCGTGCATAGTGCTGATGATGGGAAAGGAGTCGATGCCAGCGGCGCAGGTGGACGCAGGTTATGATCACCCACTGGGTTGCGTTACCTTGACAGATACAGAACCACAGGCTGATTGTAGGTGGTGGGTATCTCACAGATGAAGTACCATCATTAAGCTACAACCAATGGGAAGACACCACACCCTTTTTTAGGCCCCTCCTGTCTGCAGACCACTGCCAGACAAAGCTATGAACCTCTTGTTACTGTTACCCCCAGTTCAGTTTTATGATTTTGTGTGTTTGTTACCTGACTACTTTTCCTGCTTGCTGTTTATGTACCTCGTTGGCTGATCCGCATTTCACCTCTGCTTGTTTTCTGATTATGTCCTGGCCATCCCATTCTGTTCCTCTTCCTCAATTAATGTTTTTGACCCTGCATGGCTACTATTCTCTGGAACTGCAGCCTTACACAGGTATTGATCAACTTGGGCCCTGTGTAATTCCAAATCACTGTATAGGGGTTAAAGGGTTTTAGGGTTCTGGGTGTCCAGCTTGGTGAGTGGCTTGCCTCTAGCCTATCCTTTACAGCCCATCTGAGTTTGTCGATCCAGGCAGGCGTTACGCCGTGCCGTCTGCAGAAGGCCATGTAGGCCGGGATAGTGTTTTAAAAATTGCTGGACAACCAGGTTCAACACGTGAGCCATACAAGGCACGTGTGTCACATGGCCCTGAAGACGGGTCGCAGACTGGTTTGCATCATTGTCGCACCCGACCTTCCCTGGCTGCTGGTTGAGTGGAGACAACCATTGATGAAACTCGGTCTCACTCTCCAGAGCTTACCGTCCACAACTCCTCAGCAGTGTGACTCACATTTCCCAAAAAGTTCTAAGTAAAGAGTCGACCGCATCATGCTGTTGAGCTGTGCTGCCAGCATAGTAAGGAGGTGTGTGGTATTCCTTGGGCGCAGCTACAAGGAAGGGTGGCCTGACCAAACAGGGTTTGGGCCGAGGTGGAGGACCCACACGAGGTTGAGGAGGCAGAAGCAGTGGAGGAACTTGTACATACAGAGGAAGGATTGACACACAAGTCGTGGGGCTGGCAAGACTTGTACAGCAAACCCTTCTCTATCTCTCACCATAGTTACCCAGTGCCCAGTCAGCAACATGTAACTCCCCTGTCCATGCTTACTGGTCCAAGTATCTGTGGTGAAATGCACCCTGTCACACACAGAGTTTCTCAAGGAATCGGTGAGGTTGTGTGCGACCTGCTGTGGTAGCGCGGGCACGCCTTTCTTGAAGAAGGAGTGACGACTGGCCATCGGCTCTTGGGGCACTGCAATGGGCATAAGGTCTCGAAAACCCTCGGTCTCAAAGGGTGTAAAGGCAGCCTTTCTGTTGCCAACAAGTTGCAGATGATGAAACTAAACCTCTTAGGCATGTCATACCCTTCGAAAATCATGTAAAACACAGCGATGGAACTCCAACCACAGTCTCCCTCGTTTCCACTAATTGGGCCACACACACCCCACTTGACTGGCATCAGTTGACCCCCCTTTTGAAAAAGAAAAAGATGCTTGGCATGAAGCACTCTCAAAAATACGCATGCCTTTCACCTCCCCTGGATGACCCAGGGGAAGAAAAGTCCTCTGAGAGCCATGACTTGTTCATCTTGGTTCTTTTACAAACACAGCGAGGGGACTCCAACCACAGTCTCCCTTGTTGCCACTAATTGGGCCACACATACCCCACTTGACTGGCATCAGTTGACCCCCCTTTTGAAAAATAAAAAGATGCTTGGCATGAAGCACTCTCAAAAATACGCGTGCCTTTCACCTCCCCTGGATGACCCAGGGGAAGAAAAGTCCTCTGAAAGCCATGACTTGTTCATCTTGGTTCTTTTACAAACACACCGAGGGGACTCCAACCGCAGTCTCCCTCGTTTCCACTAATTGGGCCACACACACCCCACTTGACTGGCATCAGTTGACCCCCCCTTTTGAAAAAGAAAAAGATGCTTGGCATGAAGCACTCTCAAAAATACGCATGCCTTTCACCTCCCCTGGATGACCCAGGGGAAGAAAAGTCCTCTGAGAGCCATGACTTGTTCATCTTGGTTCTTTTACAAACACAGCGAGTGGACTCCAACCACAGTCTCCCTCGTTTCCACTAATTGGGCCACACACACCCCACTTGACTGGCATCAATTGACCCCCCTTTTGAAAAAGAAAAAGATGCTTGGCCTGAAGCACTCTCAAAAATACGCATGCCTTTCACCTCCCCTGGATGACCCAGGGGAAGAAAAGTCCTCTGAGAGCCATGACTTGTTCATCTTGGTTCTTTTACAAACACAGCGAGGGGACTCCAACCACAGTCTCCCTCGTTTCCACTAATTGGGCCACACACACCCCACTTGACTGGCATCAGTTGACCCCCCTTTTGAAAAAGAAAAAGATGCTTGGCATGAAGCACTCTCAAAAATACGCATGCCTTTCACCTCCCCTGGATGACCCAGGGGAAGAAAAGTCCTCTGAGAGCCATGACTTGTTCATCTTGGTTATTTTACAAACACAGCGAGAGGACACCAAATACAGTCTCCCTCGTTTCCACTAATTGGGCCACACACACCCCACTTGACTGGCATCAGTTGACCCCCCTTTTGAAAAAGAAAAAGATGCTTGGCATGAAGCACTCTCAAAAATACGCGTGCCTTTCACCTCCCCTGGATGACCCAGGGGAAGAAAAGTCCTCTGAGAGCCATGACTTGTTCATCTTGGTCCTTTTACAAACACAGCGAGGGGACTCCAACCACAGTCTCCTTCGTTTCCACTAATTGGGCCACACACACCCCACTTGACTGGCATCAGTTGACCCCCCTTTTGAAAAATAAAAAGATGCTTGGCATGAAGCACTCTCAAAAATACGCGTGCCTTTCACCTCCCCTGGATGACCCAGGGGAAGAAAAGTCCTCTGAGAGCCATGACTTGTTCATCTTGGTTCTTTTACAAACACAGCGAGGGGACTCCAACCACAGTCTCCCTCGTTTCCACTAATTGGGCCACACACACCCCACTTGACTGGCATCAGTTGACCCCCCTTTTGAAAAAGAAAAAGATGCTTGGCATGAAGCACTCTCAAAAATATGCGTGCCTTTCACCTCCCCTGGATAACCCAGGGGAAGAAAAGTCCTCCGAAAGCCATGACTTGTTCATCTTGGTTCTTTTACAAACACAGCGAGGGGACTGCAACCACAGTCTCCCTCATTTTTACTAATTGGGCCACACATACCCCCCTTGACTGGCATCAGTTGACCCCCCTTTTGAAAAAGAAAAAGATGCTTGGCATGAAGCACTCTCAAAAATACGCGTGCCATTCACCTCCCCTGGATGACCCAGGGGAAGAAAAGTCCTCTGAGAGCCATGACTTGTTCATCTTGGTTCTTTTACAAACACAGCGAGGGGACTCCAACCACAGTCTCCCTCGTTTCCACTAATTGGGCCACACACACCCCACTTGACTGGCATCAGTTGACCCCCTTTTGAAAAAGAAAAAGATGCTTGGCATGAAGCACTCTCAAAAATATGCGTGCCTTTCACCTCCCCTGGATGACCCAGGGGAAGAAAAGTCCTCTGAGAGCCATGACTTGTTCATCTTGGTTCTTTTACAAACACAGCGAGGGGACTCCAACCACAGTCTCCCTTGTTGCCACTAATTGGGCCACACACACCCCACTTGACTGGCATCAGTTGACCCGCCTTTTGAAAAAGAAAAAGATGCTTTGCATGAAGCACTCTCAAAAATACGCGTGCCTTTCACCTCCCCTGGATGACCCAGGGGAAGAAAAGTCCTCTGAGAGCCATGACTTGTTCATCTTGGTTCTTTTACAAACACAGCGAGGGGACTCCAACCACAGTCTCCCTCGTTTCCACTAATTGGGCCACACACACCCCACTTGACTGGCATCAGTTGACCCCCCTTTTGAAAAAGAAAAAGATGCTTGGCATGAAGCACTCTCAAAAATACGCAAGCCTTTCACCTCCCCTGGATGACCCAGGGGAAGAAAAGTCCTCTGAGAGCCATGAATTGTTTATCTTGGTTCTTTTACAAACACAGCGAGGGGACTCCAACCACAGTCTCCCTTGTTGCCACTAATTGGGCCACACACACCCCACTTGACTGGCATCAGTTGACCCCCCTTTTGAAAAAGGAAAAGATGCTTTGCATGAAGCACTCTCAAAAATACGCGTGCCTTTCACCTCCCCTGGATGACCCAGGGGAAGAAAAGTCCTCTGAGAGCCATGACTTGTTCATCTTGGTTCTTTTACAAACACAGCGAGTGGACTCCAACCACAGTCTCCCTCGTTTCCACTAATTGGGCCACACACACCCCACTTGACTGGCATCAGTTGACCCCCCTTTTGAAAAAGAAAAAGATGCTTGGCATGAAGCACTCTCAAAAATACGCGTGCCTTTCACCTCCCCTGGATGACCCAGGGGAAGAAAAGTCCTCTGAGAGCCATGACTTGTTCATCTTGGTTCTTTTACAAACACAGCGAGGGGACTCCAACCACAGTCTCCCTCGTTTCCACTAATTGGGCCACACACACCCCACTTGACTGGCATCAGTTGACCCCACTTTTGAAAAAGAAAAAGATGCTTGGCATGAAGCACTCTCAAAAACATGCGTGCCTTTCACCTCCCCTGGATGACCCAGGGGAAGAAAAGTCCTCCGAGAGCCATGACTTGTTCATCTTGGTTCTTTTACAAACACAGCGAGGGGACTCCAACCACAGTCTCCCTCATTTTACTAATTGGGCCACACATACCCCCCTTGACTGGCATCAGTTGACCCCCCTTTTGAAAAAGAAAAAGATGCTTGGCATGAAGCACTCTCAAAAATATGCGTGCCTTTCACCTCCCCTGGATGACCCAGGGGAAGAAAAGCCCTCTGAGAGCCATGACTTGTTCATCTTGGTTCTTTTACAAACACAGCGAGGGGACTCCAACCACAGTCTCCCTTGTTGCCACTAATTGGGCCACACACACCCCACTTGACTGGCATCAGTTAACCCGCCTTTTGAAAAAGAAAAAGATGCTTGGCATGACGCACTCTCAAAAATACGCGTGCCTTTCACCTCCCCTGGATGACCCAGGGGAAGAAAAGTCCTCTGAGAGCCATGACTTGTTCATCTTGGTTCTTTTACAAACACAGCGAGAGGACTCCAACCACAGTCTCCCTCGTTTCCACTAATTGGGCCACACACACCCCACTTGACTGGCATCAGTTGACCCCCCCTTTTGAAAAAGAAAAAGATGCTTGGCATGAAGCACTCTCAAAAATACGCGTGCCTTTCACCTCCCCTGGATGACCCAGGGGAAGAAAAGTCCTCTGAGAGCCATGACTTGTTCATCTTGGTTCTTTTACAAACACAGCGAGGGGACTCCAACCACAGTCTCCCTCGTTTCCCCTAATTGGGCCACACATACCCCACTTGACTGGCATCAGTTGACCCCCCTTTTGAAAAAGAAAAAGATGCTTGGCATGAAGCTCTCTCAAAAATACATGTGCCTTTCACCTCCCCTGGATGACCCAGGGGAAGAAAAGTCCTCTGAGAGCCATGACTTGTTCATCTTGGTTCTTTTACAAACACAGCGAGGGGACTCCAACCACAGTCTCCCTCGTTTACACTAATTGGGCCACACACACCCCACTTGACTGGCATCAGTTGACCCCCTTTTGAAAAAGAAAAAGATGCTTGGCATGAAGCACTCTCAAAAATATGCGTGCCTTTCACCTCCCCTGGATGACCCAGGGGAAGAAAAGTCCTCTGAGAGCCATGACTTGTTCATCTTGGTTCTTTTACAAACACAGCGAGGGTACTCCAACCACAGTCTCCCTCGTTTCCCCTAATTGGGCCACACATACCCCACTTGACTGGCATCAGTTGACCCCCCTTTTGAAAAAGAAAAAGATGCTTGGCATGAAGCACTCTCAAAAATACGCGTGCCTTTCACCTCCCCTGGATGACCCAGGGGAAGAAAAGTCCTCTGAGAGCCATGACTTGTTCATCTTGGTTCTTTTACAAACACAGCGAGGGGACTCCAACCACAGTCTCCCTCGTTTCCACTAATTGGGTCACACACACCCCACTTGACTGGCATCAGTTGACCCCCTTTTGAAAAAGAAAAAGATGCTTGGCATGAAGCACTCTCAAAAATATGCGTGCCTTTCACCTCCCCTGGATGACCCAGGGGAAGAAAAGTCCTCCGAGAGCCATGACTTGTTCATCTTGGTTCTTTTACAAACACAGCGAGGGGACTCCAACCACAGTCTCCCTCATTTTCACTAATTGGGCCACACATACCCCCCTTAACTGGCATCAGTTGACCCCCCTTTTGAAAAATAAAAAGATGCTTGGCATGAAGCACTCTCAAAAATATGCGTGCCTTTCACCTCCCCTGGATGACCCAGGGGAAGAAAAGTCCTCTGAGAGCCATGACTTGTTCATCTTGGTTCTTTTGCAAACACAGCGAGTGGACTCCAACCACAGTCTCTCTCGTTTCCACTAATTGGGCCACACACACCCCACTTGACTGGCATCAGTTGACCCTCTTTTGAAAAAGAAAAAGATGCTTGGCATGAAGCACTCTCAAAAATACGCATGCCTTTCACCTCCCCTGGATGACCCAGGGGAAGAAAAGTCCTCTGAGAGCCATGACTTGTTCACCTTGGTTCTTTTACAAACACAGCGAGGGGACACCAAATACAGTCTCCCTCGTTTTCACTAATTGGGCCACACACACCCCACTGGACTGGCATCAGTTGACCCCCCTTTTGAAAAAGAAAAAGATGCTTGGCATGAAGCACTCTGAAAAATACGCATGCCTTTCACCTCCCCTGGATGACCCAGGGGAAGAAAAGTCCTCTGAGAGCCATGACTTGTTCATCTTGGTTCTTTTACAAACACAGCGAGGGGACTCCAACCACAGTCTCGCTTGTTGCCACTAATTGGGCCACACACACCCCACTTGACTGGCATCAGTTGACCCCCCTTTTGAAAAAGAAAAAGATGCTTGGCATGAAGCACTCTCAAAAATACGCGTGCCTTTCACCTCCCCTGGATGACCCAGGGGAAGAAAAGTCCTCTGAGAGCCATGACTTGTTCATCTTGGTTCTTTTACAAACACAGCGAGGGTACTCCAACCACAGTCTCCCTCGTTTCCCCTAATTGGGCCACACATACCCCACTTGACTGGCATCAGTTGACCCCCCTTTTGAAAAAGAAAAAGATGCTTGGCATGAAGCACTCTCAAAAATACGCGTGCCTTTCACCTCCCCTGGATGACCCAGGGGAAGAAAAGTCCTCTGAGAGCCATGACTTGTTCATCTTGGTTCTTTTACAAACACAGCGAGGGGACTCCAACCACAGTCTCCCTCGTTTCCACTAATTGGTTCACACACACCCCACTTGACTGGCATCAGTTGACCCCCTTTTGAAAAAGAAAAAGATGCTTGGCATGAAGCACTCTCAAAAATATGCGTGCCTTTCACCTCCCCTGGATGACCCAGGGGAAGAAAAGTCCTCTGAGAGCCATGACTTGTTCATCTTGGTTCTTTTACAAACACAGCGAGGGGACTCCAACCACAGTCTCCCTCATTTTCACTAATTGGGCCACACATACCCCCCTTAACTGGTATCAGTTGACCCCCCTTTTGAAAAATAAAAAGATGCTTGGCATGAAGCACTCTCAAAAATATGCGTGCCTTTCACCTCCCCAGGGTGACCCAGGGGAAGAAAAGTCCTCTGAGAGCCATGACTTGTTCATCTTGGTTCTTTTACAAACACAGCGAGTGGACTCCAACCACAGTCTCTCTCGTTTCCACTAATTGGGCCACACACACCCCACTTGACTGGCATCAGTTGACCCCCCTTTTGAAAAAGAAAAAGATGCTTGGCATGAAGCACTCTCAAAAATACGCATGCCTTTCATCTCCCCTGGATGACCCAGGGGAAGAAAAGTCCTCTGAGAGCCATGACTTGTTCACCTTGGTTCTTTTACAAACACAGCGAGGGGACACCAAATACAGTCTCCCTCGTTTTCACTAATTGGGCCACACACACCCCACTGGACTGGCATCAGTTGACCCCCCTTTTGAAAAAGAAAAAGATGCTTGGCATGAAGCACTCTGAAAAATACGCATGCCTTTCACCTCCCCTGGATGACCCAGGGGAAGAAAAGTCCTCTGAGAGCCATGACTTGTTCATCTTGGTTCTTTTACAAACACAGCGAGGGGACTCCAACCACAGTCTCCCTCGTTTCCACTAATTGGGCCACACACACCCCACTTGACTGGCATCAGTTGACCCCACTTTTGAAAAAGAAAAAGATGCTTGGCATGAAGCACTCTCAAAAATATGCGTGCCTTTCACCTCCCCTGGATGACCCAGGGGAAGAAAAGTCCTCCGAGAGCCATGACTTGTTCATCTTGGTTCTTTTACAAACACAGCGAGGGGACTCCAACCACAGTCTCCCTCATTTTACTAATTGGGCCACACATACCCCCCTTGACTGGCATCAGTTGACCCCCCTTTTGAAAAAGAAAAAGATGCTTGGCATGAAGCACTCTCAAAAATATGCGTGCCTTTCACCTCCCCTGGATGACCCAGGGGAAGAAAAGCCCTCTGAGAGCCATGACTTGTTCATCTTGGTTCTTTTACAAACACAGCGAGGGGACTCCAACCACAGTCTCCCTTGTTGCCACTAATTGGGCCACACACACCCCACTTGACTGGCATCAGTTAACCTGCCTTTTGAAAAAGAAAAAGATGCTTGGCATGACGCACTCTCAAAAATACGCGTGCCTTTCACCTCCCCTGGATGACCCAGGGGAAGAAAAGTCCTCTGAGAGCCATGACTTGTTCATCTTGGTTCTTTTACAAACACAGCGAGAGGACTCCAACCACAGTCTCCCTCGTTTCCACTAATTGGGCCACACACACCCCACTTGACTGGCATCAGTTGACCCCCCCTTTTGAAAAAGAAAAAGATGCTTGGCATGACGCACTCTCAAAAATACGCGTGCCTTTCACCTCCCCTGGATGACCCAGGGGAAGAAAAGTCCTCTGAGAGCCATGACTTGTTCATCTTGGTTCTTTTACAAACACAGCGAGAGGACTCCAACCACAGTCTCCCTCGTTTCCACTAATTGGGCCACACACACCCCACTTGACTGGCATCAGTTGACCCCCCCTTTTGAAAAAGAAAAAGATGCTTGGCATGAAGCACTCTCAAAAATACGCGTGCCTTTCACCTCCCCTGGATGACCCAGGGGAAGAAAAGTCCTCTGTGAGCCATGACTTGTTCATCTTGGTTCTTTTACAAACACAGCGAGGGGACTCCAACCACAGTCTCCCTCGTTTCCCCTAATTGGGCCACACATACCCCACTTGACTGGCATCAGTTGACCCCCCTTTTGAAAAAGAAAAAGATGCTTGGCATGAAGCTCTCTCAAAAATACACGTGCCTTTCACCTCCCCTGGATGACCCAGGGGAAGAAAAGTCCTCTGAGAGCCATGGCTTGTTCATCTTGGTTCTTTTACAAACACAGCGAGGGGACTCCAACCACAGTCTCCCTCGTTTACACTAATTGGGCCACACACACCCCACTTGACTGGCATCAGTTGACCCCCTTTTGAAAAAGAAAAAGATGCTTGGCATGAAGCACTCTCAAAAATATGCGTGCCGTTCACCTCCCCTGGATGACCCAGGGGAAGAAAAGTCCTCTGAGAGCCATGACTTGTTCATCTTGGTTCTTTTACAAACACAGCGAGAGGACTCCAACCACAGTCTCCCTCGTTTCCACTAATTGGGCCACACACACCCCACTTGACTGGCATCAGTTGACCCCCCCTTTTGAAAAAGAAAAAGATGCTTGGCATGACGCACTCTCAAAAATACACGTGCCTTTCACCTCCCCTGGATGACCCAGGGGAAGAAAAGTCCTCTGAGAGCCATGACTTGTTCATCTTGGTTCTTTTACAAACACAGCGAGAGGACTCCAACCACAGTCTCCCTCGTTTCCACTAATTGGGCCACACACACCCCACTTGACTGGCATCAGTTGACCCCCCCTTTTGAAAAAGAAAAAGATGCTTGGCATGAAGCACTCTCAAAAATACGCGTGCCTTTCACCTCCCCTGGATGACCCAGGGGAAGAAAAGTCCTCTGTGAGCCATGACTTGTTCATCTTGGTTCTTTTACAAACACAGCGAGGGGACTCCAACCACAGTCTACCTCGTTTCCCCTAATTGGGCCACACATACCCCACTTGACTGGCATCAGTTGACCCCCCTTTTGAAAAAGAAAAAGATGCTTGGCATGAAGCTCTCTCAAAAATACACGTGCCTTTCACCTCCCCTGGATGACCCAGGGGAAGAAAAGTCCTCTGAGAGCCATGGCTTGTTCATCTTGGTTCTTTTACAAACACAGCGAGGGGACTCCAACCACAGTCTCCCTCGTTTACACTAATTGGGCCACACACACCCCACTTGACTGGCATCAGTTGACCCCCTTTTGAAAAAGAAAAAGATGCTTGGCATGAAGCACTCTCAAAAATATGCGTGCCGTTCACCTCCCCTGGATGACCCAGGGGAAGAAAAGTCCTCTGAGAGCCATGACTTGTTCATCTTGGTTCTTTTACAAACACAGCGAGGGTACTCCAACCACAGTCTCCCTCGTTTCCCCTAATTGGGCCACACATACCCCACTTGACTGGCATCAGTTGACCCCCCTTTTGAAAAAGAAAAAGATGCTTGGCATGAAGCACTCTCAAAAATACGCGTGCCTTTCACCTCCCCTGGATGACCCAGGGGAAGAAAAGTCCTCTGAGAGCCATGACTTGTTCATCTTGGTTCTTTTACAAACACAGCGAGGGGACTCCAACCACAGTCTCCCTCGTTTCCACTAATTGGGTCACACACACCCCACTTGACTGGCATCAGTTGACCCCCTTTTGAAAAAGAAAAAGATGCTTGGCATGAAGCACTCTCAAAAATATGCGTGCCTTTCACCTCCCCTGGATGACCCAGGGGAAGAAAAGTCCTCTGAGAGCCATGACTTGTTCATCTTGGTTCTTTTGCAAACACAGCGAGTGGACTCCAACCACAGTCTCTCTCGTTTCCACTAATTGGGCCACACACACCCCACTTGACTGGCATCAGTTGACCCCCCTTTTGAAAAAGAAAAAGATGCTTGGCATGAAGCACTCTCAAAAATACGCATGCCTTTCACCTCCCCTGGATGACCCAGGGGAAGAAAAGTCCTCTGAGAGCCATGACTTGTTCACCTTGGTTCTTTTACAAACACAGCGAGGGGACACCAAATACAGTCTCCCTCGTTTTCACTAATTGGGCCACACACACCCCACTGGACTGGCATCAGTTGACCCCCCTTTTGAAAAAGAAAAAGATGCTTGGCATGAAGCACTCTGAAAAATACGCATGCCTTTCACCTCCCCTGGATGACCCAGGGGAAGAAAAGTCCTCTGAGAGCCATGACTTGTTCATCTTGGTTCTTTTACAAACACAGCGAGGGGACTCCAACCACAGTCTCGCTTGTTGCCACTAATTGGGCCACACACACCCCACTTGACTGGCATCAGTTGACCCCCCTTTTCAAAAAGAAAAAGATGCTTGGCATGAAGCACTCTCAAAAATACGCGTGCCTTTAACCTCCCCTGGATGACCCAGGGGAAGAAAAGTCCTCTGAGAGCCATGACTTGTTCATCTTGGTTCTTTTACAAACACAGCGAGGGGACTCCAACCACAGTCTCCCTCATTTTCACTAATTGGGCCACACATACCCCCCTTAACTGGCATCAGTTGACCCCCCTTTTGAAAAAGAAAAAGATGCTTGGCATGAAGCACTCTCAAAAATACGCGTGCCTTTCACCTCCCCTGGATGACCCAGGGGAAGAAAAGTCCTCTGAGAGCCATGACTTGTTCATCTTGGTTCTTTTACAAACACAGCGAGGGTACTCCAACCACAGTCTCCCTCGTTTCCCCTAATTAAGCCACACATACCCCACTTGACTGGCATCAGTTGACCCCCCTTTTGAAAAAGAAAAAGATGCTTGGCATGAAGCACTCTCAAAAATACGCGTGCCTTTCACCTCCCCTGGATGACCCAGGGGAAGAAAAGTCCTCTGAGAGCCATGACTTGTTCATCTTGGTTCTTTTACAAACACAGCGAGGGGACTCCAACCACAGTCTCCCTCGTTTCCACTAATTGGGTCACACACACCCCACTTGACTGGCATCAGTTGACCCCCTTTTGAAAAAGAAAAAGATGCTTGGCATGAAGCACTCTCAAAAATATGCGTGCCTTTCACCTCCCCTGGATGACCCAGGGGAAGAAAAGTCCTCCGAGAGCCATGACTTGTTCATCTTGGTTCTTTTACAAACACAGCGAGGGGACTCCAACCACAGTCTCCCTCATTTTCACTAATTGGGCCACACATACCCCCCTTAACTGGTATCAGTTGACCCCCCTTTTGAAAAATAAAAAGATGCTTGGCATGAAGCACTCTCAAAAATATGCGTGCCTTTCACCTCCCCAGGGTGACCCAGGGGAAGAAAAGTCCTCTGAGAGCCATGACTTGTTCATCTTGGTTCTTTTACAAACACAGCGAGTGGACTCCAACCACAGTCTCTCTCGTTTCCACTAATTGGGCCACACACACCCCACTTGACTGGCATCAGTTGACCCCCCTTTTGAAAAAGAAAAAGATGCTTGGCATGAAGCACTCTCAAAAATACGCATGCCTTTCATCTCCCCTGGATGACCCAAGGGAAGAAAAGTCCTCTGAGAGCCATGACTTGTTCACCTTGGTTCTTTTACAAACACAGCGAGGGGACACCAAATACAGTCTCCCTCATTTTCACTAATTGGGCCACACACACCCCACTGGACTGGCATCAGTTGACCCCCCTTTTGAAAAAGAAAAAGATGCTTGGCATGAAGCACTCTGAAAAATACGCATGCCTTTCACCTCCCCTGGATGACCCAGGGGAAGAAAAGTCCTCTGAGAGCCATGACTTGTTCATCTTGGTTCTTTTACAAACACAGCGAGGGGACTCCAACCACAGTCTCGCTTGTTGCCACTAATTGGGCCACACACACCCCACTTGACTGGCATCAGTTGACCCCCCTTTTGAAAAAGAAAAAGATGCTTGGCATGAAGCACTCTCAAAAATACGCGTGCCTTTCACCTCCCCTGGATGACCCAGGGGAAGAAAAGTCCTCTGAGAGCCATGACTTGTTCATCTTGGTTCTTTTACAAACACAGCGAGGGGACTCCAACCACAGTCTCCCTCGTTTCCACTAATTGGGTCACACACACCCCACTTGACTGGCATCAGTTGACCCCCTTTTGAAAAAGAAAAAGATGCTTGGCATGAAGCACTCTCAAAAATATGCGTGCCTTTCACCTCCCCTGGATGACCCAGGGGAAGAAAAGTCCTCCGAGAGCCATGACTTGTTCATCTTGGTTCTTTTACAAACACAGCGAGGGGACTCCAACCACAGTCTCCCTCATTTTCACTAATTGGGCCACACATACCCCCCTTAACTGGTATCAGTTGACCCCCCTTTTGAAAAATAAAAAGATGCTTGGCATGAAGCACTCTCAAAAATATGCGTGCCTTTCACCTCCCCAGGGTGACCCAGGGGAAGAAAAGTCCTCTGAGAGCCATGACTTGTTCATCTTGGTTCTTTTACAAACACAGCGAGTGGACTCCAACCACAGTCTCTCTCGTTTCCACTAATTGGGCCACACACACCCCACTTGACTGGCATCAGTTGACCCCCCTTTTGAAAAAGAAAAAGATGCTTGGCATGAAGCACTCTCAAAAATACGCATGCCTTTCATCTCCCCTGGATGACCCAAGGGAAGAAAAGTCCTCTGAGAGCCATGACTTGTTCACCTTGGTTCTTTTACAAACACAGCGAGGGGACACCAAATACAGTCTCCCTCATTTTCACTAATTGGGCCACACACACCCCACTGGACTGGCATCAGTTGACCCCCCTTTTGAAAAAGAAAAAGATGCTTGGCATGAAGCACTCTGAAAAATACGCATGCCTTTCACCTCCCCTGGATGACCCAGGGGAAGAAAAGTCCTCTGAGAGCCATGACTTGTTCATCTTGGTTCTTTTACAAACACAGCGAGGGGACTCCAACCACAGTCTCGCTTGTTGCCACTAATTGGGCCACACACACCCCACTTGACTGGCATCAGTTGACCCCCCTTTTGAAAAAGAAAAAGATGCTTGGCATGAAGCACTCTCAAAAATACGCGTGCCTTTCACCTCCCCTGGATGACCCAGGGGAAGAAAAGTCCTCTGAGAGCCATGACTTGTTCATCTTGGTTCTTTTACAAACACAGCGAGGGGACTCCAACCACAGTCTCCCTCGTTTCCACTAATTGGGCCACACACACCCCACTTGACTGGCATCAGTTGACCCCACTTTTGAAAAATAAAAAGATGCTTGGCATGAAGCACTCTCAAAAATACGCGTGCCTTTCACCTCCCCTGGATGACCCAGGGGAAGAAATGTCCTCTGAGAGCTATGACTTGTTCATCTTGGTTCTTTTACAAACACAGCGAGGGGACTCCAACCACAGTCTCCCTTGTTGCCACTAATTGGGCCACACACACCCCACTTGACTGGCATCAGTTGACCCCCCTTTTGAAAAATAAAAAGATGCTTGGCATGAAGCACTCTCAAAAATACGCGTACCTTTCACCTCCCCTGGATGACCCAGGGGAAGAAAAGTCCTCTGAAAGCCATGACTTGTTCATCTTGGTTCTTTTACAAACACAGCGAGGGGACTCCAACCACAGTCTCCCTCGTTTCCCCTAATTGGGCCACACACACCCCACTTGACTGGCATCAGTTGACCCCCCTTTTGAAAAAGAAAAAGATGCTTGGCATGAAGCACTCTCAAAAATACGCATGCCTTTCACCTCCCCTGGATGACCCAGGGGAAGAAAAGTCCTCTGAGAGCCATGACTTGTTCATCTTGGTTCTTTTACAAACACAGCGAGGGGACTCCAACCACAGTCTCCCTCGTTTCCACTAATTGGGCCACACACACCCCACTTGACTGGCATCAGTTGACCCCCCTTTTGAAAAAGAAAAAGATGCTTGGCATGAAGCACTCTCAAAAATATGCGTGCCTTTCACCTCCCCTGGATGACCCAGGGGAAGAAAAGTCCTCCGAGAGCCATGACTTGTTCATCTTGGTTCTTTTACAAACACAGCGAGGGGACTCCAACCACAGTCTCCCTCATTTTCACTAATTGGGCCACACATACCCCCCTTGACTGGCATCAGTTGACCCCCCTTTTGAAAAAGAAAAAGATGCTTGGCATGAAGCACTCTCAAAAATATGCGTGCCTTTCACCTCCCCTGGATGACCCAGGGGAAGAAAAGTCCTCTGAGAGCCATGATTTGTTCATCTGGGTTCTTTTACAAACACAGCGAGGGGACTCCAACCACAGTCTCCCTTGTTGCCACTAATTGGGCCACACACACCCCACTTGACTGGCATCAGTTAACCCGCCTTTTGAAAAAGAAAAAGATGCTTGGCATGACGCACTCTCAAAAATACGCGTGCCTTTCACCTCCCCTGGATGACCCAGGGGAAGAAAAGTCCTCTGAGAGCCATGACTTGTTCATCTTGGTTCTTTTACAAACACAGCGAGGGGACTCCAACCACAGTCTCCCTCGTTTCCACTAATTGGGCCACACACACCCCACTTGACTGGCATCAGTTGACCCCCCTTTTGAAAAAGAAAAAGATGCTTGGCATGAAGCACTCTCAAAAATATGCGTGCCTTTCACCTCCCCTGGATGACCCAGGGGAAGAAAAGTCCTCTGAGAGCCATGACTTGTTCATCTTGGTTCTTTTACAAACACAGCGAGGGGACTCCAACCACAGTCTCCCTTGTTGCCACTAATTGGGCCACACACACCCCACTTGACTGCCATCAGTTGACCCCCCTTTTGAAAAAGAAAAAGATGCTTGACATGAAGCACTCTCAAAAATACGCGTGCCTTTCACCTCCCCTGGATGACCCAGGGGAAGAAAAGTCCTCTGAGAGCCATGACTTGTTCATCTTGGTTCTTTTACAAACACAGCGAGGGGACTCCAACCACAGTCTCCCTCGTTTCCACTAATTGGGCCACACACACCCCACTTGACTGGCATCAGTTGACCCCCTTTTGAAAAAGAAAAAGATGCTTGGCATGAAGCACTCTCAAAAATATGCGTGCCTTTCACCTCCCCTGGATGACCCAGGGGAAGAAAAGTCCTCTGAGAGCCATGACTTGTTCATCTTGGTTCTTTTACAAACACAGCGAGGGTACTCCAACCACAGTCTCCCTCGTTTCCCCTAATTGGGCCACACATACCCCACTTGACTGGCATCAGTTGACCCCCTTTTGAAAAAGAAAAAGATGCTTGGCATGAAGCACTCTCAAAAATACGCGTGCCTTTCACCTCCCCTGGATGACCCAGGGGAAGAAAAGTCCTCTGAGAGCCATGACTTGTTCATCTTGGTTCTTTTACAAACACAGCGAGGGGACTCCAACCACAGTCTCCCTCGTTTCCACTAATTGGGCCACACACACCCCACTTGACTGGCATCAGTTGACCCCCTTTTGAAAAAGAAAAAGATGCTTGGCATGAAGCACTCTCAAAAATATGCGTGCCTTTCACCTCCCCTGGATGACCCAGGGGAAGAAAAGTCCTCCGAGAGCCATGACTTGTTCATCTTGGTTCTTTTACAAACACAGCGAGGGGACTCCAACCACAGTCTCCCTCATTTTCACTAATTGGGCCACACATACCCCCCTTAACTGGCATCAGTTTGACCCCCCTTTTGAAAAAGAAAAAGATGCTTGGCATGAAGCACTCTCAAAAATATGCGTGCCTTTCACCTCCCCTGGATGACCCAGGGGAAGAAAAGTCCTCTGAGAGCCATAACTTGTTCATCTTGGTTCTTTTACAAACACAGCGAGTGGACTCCAACCACAGTATCCCTCGTTTCCACTAATTGGGCCACACACACCCCACTTGACTGGCATCAGTTGACCCCCCTTTTGAAAAAGAAAAAGATGCTTGGCATGAAGCACTCTCAAAAATACGCGTGCCTTTCACCTCCCCTGGATGACCCAGGGGAAGAAAAGTCCTCTGAGAGCCATGACTTGTTCATCTTGGTTCTTTTACAAACACAGCGAGGGGACTCCAACCACAGTCTCCCTCGTTTCCACTAATTGGGCCACACACACCCCACTTGACTGGCATCAGTTGACCCCCCTTTTGAAAAAGAAAAAGATGCTTGGCATGAAGCACTCTCAAAAATACGCGTGCCTTTCACCTCCCCTGGAAGACCCAGGGGAAGAAAAGTCCTCTGAGAGCCATGAATTGTTTATCTTGGTTCTTTTACAAACACAGCGAGGGGACTCCAACCACAGTCTCCCTTGTTGCCACTAATTGGGCCACACACACCCCACTTGACTGGCATCAGTTGACCCCCCTTTTGAAAAAGGAAAAGATGCTTTGCATGAAGCACTCTCAAAAATACGCTTGCCTTTTACCTCCCCTGGATGTCCCAGGGGAAGAAAAGTCCTCTGAGAGCCATGACTTGTTCATCTTGGTTCTTTTACAAACACAGCGAGGGGACTCCAACCACAGTCTCCCTCGTTTCCACTAATTGGGCCACACACACCCCACTTGACTGGCATCAGTTGACCCCCTTTTGAAAAAGAAAAAGATGCTTGGCATGAAGCACTCTCAAAAATATGCGTGCCTTTCACCTCCCCTGGATGACCCAGGGGAAGAAAAGTCCTCCGAGAGCCATGACTTGTTCATCTTGGTTCTTTTACAAACACAGCGAGGGGACTCCAACCACAGTCTCCCTCATTTTCACTAATTGGGCCACACATACCCCCCTTGACTGGCATCAGTTGACCCCCCTTTTGAAAAAGAAAAAGATGCTTGGCATGAAGCACTCTCAAAAATATGCGTGCCTTTCACCTCCCCTGGATGACCCAGGGGAAGAAAAGTCCTCTGAGAGCCATGATTTGTTCATCTGGGTTCTTTTACAAACACAGCGAGGGGACTCCAACCACAGTCTCCCTTGTTGCCACTAATTGGGCCACACACACCCCACTTGACTGGCATCAGTTAACCCGCCTTTTGAAAAAGAAAAAGATGCTTGGCATGACGCACTCTCAAAAATACGCGTGCCTTTCACCTCCCCTGGATGACCCAGGGGAAGAAAAGTCCTCTGAGAGCCATGACTTGTTCATCTTGGTTCTTTTACAAACACAGCGAGGGGACTCCAACCACAGTCTCCCTCGTTTCCACTAATTGGGCCACACACACCCCACTTGACTGGCATCAGTTGACCCCCCTTTTGAAAAAGAAAAAGATGCTTGGCATGAAGCACTCTCAAAAATATGCGTGCCTTTCACCTCCCCTGGATGACCCAGGGGAAGAAAAGTCCTCTGAGAGCCATGACTTGTTCATCTTGGTTCTTTTACAAACACAGCGAGGGGACTCCAACCACAGTCTCCCTTGTTGCCACTAATTGGGCCACACACACCCCACTTGACTGCCATCAGTTGACCCCCCTTTTGAAAAAGAAAAAGATGCTTGACATGAAGCACTCTCAAAAATACGCGTGCCTTTCACCTCCCCTGGATGACCCAGGGGAAGAAAAGTCCTCTGAGAGCCATGACTTGTTCATCTTGGTTCTTTTACAAACACAGCGAGGGGACTCCAACCACAGTCTCCCTCGTTTCCACTAATTGGGCCACACACACCCCACTTGACTGGCATCAGTTGACCCCCTTTTGAAAAAGAAAAAGATGCTTGGCATGAAGCACTCTCAAAAATATGCGTGCCTTTCACCTCCCCTGGATGACCCAGGGGAAGAAAAGTCCTCTGAGAGCCATGACTTGTTCATCTTGGTTCTTTTACAAACACAGCGAGGGTACTCCAACCACAGTCTCCCTCGTTTCCCCTAATTGGGCCACACATACCCCACTTGACTGGCATCAGTTGACCCCCTTTTGAAAAAGAAAAAGATGCTTGGCATGAAGCACTCTCAAAAATACGCGTGCCTTTCACCTCCCCTGGATGACCCAGGGGAAGAAAAGTCCTCTGAGAGCCATGACTTGTTCATCTTGGTTCTTTTACAAACACAGCGAGGGGACTCCAACCACAGTCTCCCTCGTTTCCACTAATTGGGCCACACACACCCCACTTGACTGGCATCAGTTGACCCCCTTTTGAAAAAGAAAAAGATGCTTGGCATGAAGCACTCTCAAAAATATGCGTGCCTTTCACCTCCCCTGGATGACCCAGGGGAAGAAAAGTCCTCCGAGAGCCATGACTTGTTCATCTTGGTTCTTTTACAAACACAGCGAGGGGACTCCAACCACAGTCTCCCTCATTTTCACTAATTGGGCCACACATACCCCCCTTAACTGGCATCAGTTTGACCCCCCTTTTGAAAAAGAAAAAGATGCTTGGCATGAAGCACTCTCAAAAATATGCGTGCCTTTCACCTCCCCTGGATGACCCAGGGGAAGAAAAGTCCTCTGAGAGCCATAACTTGTTCATCTTGGTTCTTTTACAAACACAGCGAGTGGACTCCAACCACAGTATCCCTCGTTTCCACTAATTGGGCCACACACACCCCACTTGACTGGCATCAGTTGACCCCCCTTTTGAAAAAGAAAAAGATGCTTGGCATGAAGCACTCTCAAAAATACGCGTGCCTTTCACCTCCCCTGGATGACCCAGGGGAAGAAAAGTCCTCTGAGAGCCATGACTTGTTCATCTTGGTTCTTTTACAAACACAGCGAGGGGACTCCAACCACAGTCTCCCTCGTTTCCACTAATTGGGCCACACACACCCCACTTGACTGGCATCAGTTGACCCCCCTTTTGAAAAAGAAAAAGATGCTTGGCATGAAGCACTCTCAAAAATACGCGTGCCTTTCACCTCCCCTGGAAGACCCAGGGGAAGAAAAGTCCTCTGAGAGCCATGAATTGTTTATCTTGGTTCTTTTACAAACACAGCGAGGGGACTCCAACCACAGTCTCCCTTGTTGCCACTAATTGGGCCACACACACCCCACTTGACTGGCATCAGTTGACCCCCCTTTTGAAAAAGGAAAAGATGCTTTGCATGAAGCACTCTCAAAAATACGCTTGCCTTTTACCTCCCCTGGATGTCCCAGGGGAAGAAAAGTCCTCTGAGAGCCATGACTTGTTCATCTTGGTTCTTTTACAAACACAGCGAGGGGACTCCAACCACAGTCTCCCTCGTTTCCACTAATTGGGCCACACACACCCCACTTGACTGGCATCAGTTGACCCCCTTTTGAAAAAGAAAAAGATGCTTGGCATGAAGCACTCTCAAAAATATGCGTGCCTTTCACCTCCCCTGGATGACCCAGGGGAAGAAAAGTCCTCCGAGAGCCATGACTTGTTCATCTTGGTTCTTTTACAAACACAGCGAGGGGACTCCAACCACAGTCTCCCTCATTTTCACTAATTGGGCCACACATACTCCCCTTAACTGGCATCAGTTGACCCCCCTTTTGAAAAATAAAAAGATGCTTGGCATGAAGCACTCTCAAAAATATGCGTGCCTTTCACCTCCCCTGGATGACCCAGGGGAAGAAAAGTCCTCTGAGAGCCATGACTTGTTCATCTTGGTTCTTTTACAAACACAGCGAGGGGACACCAAATACAGTCTCTCTCGTTTCCACTAATTGGGCCACACACACCCCACTTGACTGGCATCAGTTGACCCCCCTTTTGAAAAAGAATAAGACGCTTGGCATGATGCACTCTCAAAAATACGCGTGCCTTTCACCTCCCCTGGATGACCCAGGGGAAGAAAAGTCCTCTGAGAGCCATGACTTGTTCATCTTGGTTGTTTTACAAACACAGCGAGGGGACTCCAACCACAGTCTCCTTCGTTTCCACTAAATGGGCCACACACACCCCACTTGACTGGCATCAGTTGACCCCCCTTTTGAAAAAGAAAAAGATGCTTGGCATGAAGCACTCTCAAAAATATGCGTGCCTTTCACCTCCCCTGGATGACCCAGGGGAAGAAAAGTCCTCCGAGAGCCATGACTTGTTCATCTTGGTTCTTTTACAAACACAGCGAGGGGACTCCAACCACAGTCTCCCTTGTTGCCACTAATTGGGCCACACACACCCCACTTGACTGGCATCAGTTGACCCCCCTTTTGAAAAATAAAAAGATGCTTGGCATGAAGCACTCTCAAAAATACGCGTGCCTTTCACCTCCCCTGGATGACCCAGGGGAAGAAAAGTCCTCTGAGAGCCATGACTTGTTCATCTTGGTTCTTTTACAAACACAGCGAGGGGACTCCAACCACAGTCTCCCTCGTTTCCACTAATTGGGCCACACACACCCCACTTGACTGGCATCAGTTGACCCCCCTTTTGAAAAAGAAAAAGATGCTTGGCATGAAGCACTCTCAAAAATATGCGTGCCTTTCACCTCCCCTGGATGACCCAGGGGAAGAAAAGTCCTCCGAGAGCCATGACTTGTTCATCTTGGTTCTTTTACAAACACAGCGAGGGGACTCCGACCACAGTCTCTCTCATTTTCACTAATTGGGCCACACATACCCCCCTTGACTGGCATCAGTTGACCCCCCTTTTGAAAAAGAAAAAGATGCTTGGCATGAAGCACTCTCAAAAATATGCGTGCCTTTCACCTCCCCTGGATGACCCAGGGGAAGAAAAGTCCTCTGAGAGCCATGATTTGTTCATCTGGGTTCTTTTACAAACACAGCGAGGGGACTCCAACCACAGTCTCCCTTGTTGCCACTAATTGGGCCACACACACCCCACTTGACTGGCATCAGTTAACCCGCCTTTTGAAAAAGAAAAAGATGCTTGGCATGACGCACTCTCAAAAATACGCGTGCCTTTTACCTCCCCTGGATGACCCAGGGGAAGAAAAGTCCTCTGAGAGCCATGACTTGTTCATCTTGGTTCTTTTACAAACACAGCGAGGGGACTCCAACCACAGTCTCCCTCGTTTCCACTAATTGGGCCACACACACCCCACTTGACTGGCATCAGTTGACCCCCCTTTTGAAAAAGAAAAAGATGCTTGGCATGAAGCACTCTCAAAAATATGCGTGCCTTTCACCTCCCCTGGATGACCCAGGGGAAGAAAAGTCCTCTGAGAGCCATGACTTGTTCATCTTGGTTCTTTTACAAACACAGCGAGGGGACTCCAACCACAGTCTCCCTTGTTGCCACTAATTGGGCCACACACACCCCACTTGACTGGCATCAGTTGACCCCCCTTTTGAAAAAGAAAAAGATGCTTGGCATGAAGCACTCTCAAAAATACGCGTGCCTTTCACCTCCCCTGGATGACCCAGGGGAAGAAAAGTCCTCTGAGAGCCATGACTTGTTCATCTTGGTTCTTTTACAAACACAGCGAGGGGACTCCAACCACAGTCTCCCTCGTTTCCACTAATTGGGCCACACACACCCCACTTGACTGGCATCAGTTGACCCCCTTTTGAAAAAGAAAAAGATGCTTGGCATGAAGCACTCTCAAAAATATGCGTGCCTTTCACCTCCCCTGGATAACCCAGGGGAAGAAAAGTCCTCTGAGAGCCATGACTTGTTCATCTTGGTTCTTTTACAAACACAGCGAGGGTACTCCAACCACAGTCTCCCTCGTTTCCCCTAATTGGGCCACACATACCCCACTTGACTGGCATCAGTTGACCCCCCTTTTGAAAAATAAAAAGATGCTTGGCATGAAGCACTCTCAAAAATACGCGTACCTTTCACCTCCCCTGGATGACCCAGGGGAAGAAAAGTCCTCTGAAAGCCATGACTTGTTCATCTTGGTTCTTTTACAAACACAGCGAGGGGACTCCAACCACAGTCTCCCTCATTTCCCCTAATTGGGCCACACACACCCCACTTGACTGGCATCAGTTGACCCCCCCTTTTGAAAAATAAAAAGATGCTTGGCATGAAGAACTCTCAAAAATACGCGTGCCTTTCACCTCCCCTGGATGACCCAGGGGAAGAAAAGTCCTCTGAGAGCCATGACTTGTTCATCTTGGTTCTTTTACAAACACAGCGAGGGGACTCCAACCACAGTCTCCCTCGTTTCCACTAATTGGGCCACACACACCCCACTTGACTGGCATCAGTTGACCCCCCTTTTGAAAAAGAAAAAGATGCTTGGCATGAAGCACTCTCAAAAATATGCGTGCCTTTCACCTCCCCTGGATGACCCAGGGGAAGAAAAGTCCTCCGAGAGCCATGACTTGTTCATCTTGGTTCTTTTACAAACACAGCGAGGGGACTCCGACCACAGTCTCCCTCATTTTCACTAATTGGGCCACACATACCCCTCTTGACTGGCATCAGTTGACCCCCCTTTTGAAAAAGAAAAAGATGCTTGGCATGAAGCACTCTCAAAAATATGCGTGCCTTTCACCTCCCCTGGATGACCCAGGGGAAGAAAAGTCCTCTGAGAGCCATGATTTGTTCATCTGGGTTCTTTTACAAACACAGCGAGGGGACTCCAACCACAGTCTCCCTTGTTGCCACTAATTGGGCCACACACACCCCACTTGACTGGCATCAGTTAACCCGCCTTTTGAAAAAGAAAAAGATGCTTGGCATGACGCACTCTCAAAAATACGCGTGCCTTTTACCTCCCCTGGATGACCCAGGGGAAGAAAAGTCCTCTGAGAGCCATGACTTGTTCATCTTGGTTCTTTTACAAACACAGCGAGGGGACTCCAACCACAGTCTCCCTCGTTTCCCCTAATTGGGCCACACACACCCCACTTGACTGGCATCAGTTGACCCCCCTTTTGAAAAAGAAAAAGATGCTTGGCATGAAGCACTCTCAAAAATACGCGTGCTTTTCACCTCCCCTGGATGACCCAGGGGAAGAAAAGTCCTCTGAGAGCCATGACTTGTTCATCTTGGTTCTTTTACAAACACAGGGAGGGGACTCCAACCACAGTCTCCCTCGTTTCCACTAATTGGGCCACACACACCCCACTTGACTGGCATCAGTTGACCCCCCTTTTGAAAAAGAAAAAGATGCTTGGCATGAAGCACTCTCAAAAATATGCGTGCCTTTCACCTCCCCTGGATGACCCAGGGGAAGAAAAGTCCTCCGAGAGCCATGACTTGTTCATCTTGGTTCTTTTACAAACACAGCGAGGGGACTCCGACCACAGTCTCCCTCATTTTCACTAATTGGGCCACACATACCCCTCTTGACTGGCATCAGTTGACCCCCCTTTTGAAAAAGAAAAAGATGCTTGGCATGAAGCACTCTCAAAAATATGCGTGCCTTTCACCTCCCCTGGATGACCCAGGGGAAGAAAAGTCCTCTGAGAGCCATGATTTGTTCATCTGGGTTCTTTTACAAACACAGCGAGGGGACTCCAACCACAGTCTCCCTTGTTGCCACTAATTGGGCCACACACACCCCACTTGACTGGCATCAGTTAACCCGCCTTTTGAAAAAGAAAAAGATGCTTGGCATGACGCACTCTCAAAAATACGCGTGCCTTTTACCTCCCCTGGATGACCCAGGGGAAGAAAAGTCCTCTGAGAGCCATGACTTGTTCATCTTGGTTCTTTTACAAACACAGCGAGGGGACTCCAACCACAGTCTCCCTCGTTTCCCCTAATTGGGCCACACACACCCCACTTGACTGGCATCAGTTGACCCCCCTTTTGAAAAAGAAAAAGATGCTTGGCATGAAGCACTCTCAAAAATACGCGTGCCTTTCACCTCCCCTGGATGACCCAGGGGAAGAAAAGTCCTCTGAGAGCCATGACTTGTTCATCTTGGTTCTTTTACAAACACAGGGAGGGGACTCCAACCACAGTCTCCCTCGTTTCCACTAATTGGGCCACACACCCCACTTGACTGGCATCAGTTGACCCCCCTTTTGAAAAAGAAAAAGATGCTTGGCATGAAGCACTCTCAAAAATATGCGTGCCTTTCACCTCCCCTGGATGACCCAGGGGAAGAAAAGTCCTCCGAGAGCCATGACTTGTTCATCTTGGTTCTTTTACAAACACAGCGAGGGGACTCCGACCACAGTCTCCCTCATTTTCACTAATTGGGCCACACATACCCCCCTTGACTGGCATCAGTTGACCCCCCTTTTGAAAAAGAAAAAGATGCTTGGCATGAAGCACTCTCAAAAATATGCGTGCCTTTCACCTCCCCTGGATGACCCAGGGGAAGAAAAGTCCTCTGAGAGCCATGATTTGTTCATCTGGGTTCTTTTACAAACACAGCGAGGGGACTCCAACCACAGTCTCCCTTGTTGCCACTAATTGGGCCACACACACCCCACTTGACTGGCATCAGTTAACCCGCCTTTTGAAAAAGAAAAAGATGCTTGGCATGACGCACTCTCAAAAATACGCGTGCCTTTTACCTCCCCTGGATGACCCAGGGGAAGAAAAGTCCTCTGAGAGCCATGACTTGTTCATCTTGGTTCTTTTACAAACACAGCGAGGGTACTCCAACCACAGTCTCCCTCGTTTCCACTAATTGGGCCACACACACCCCACTTGACTGGCATCAGTTGACCCCCTTTTGAAAAAGAAAAAGATGCTTGGCATGAAGCACTCTCAAAAATATGCGTGCCTTTCACCTCCCCTGGATGACCCAGGGGAAGAAAAGTCCTCTGAGAGCCATGACTTGTTCATCTTGGTTCTTTTACAAACACAGCGAGGGTACTCCAACCACAGTCTCCCTCGTTTCCCCTAATTGGGCCACACATACCCCACTTGACTGGCATCAGTTGACCCCCTTTTGAAAAAGAAAAAGATGCTTGGCATGAAGCACTCTCAAAAATACGCGTGCCTTTCACCTCCCCTGGATGACCCAGGGGAAGAAAAGTCCTCTGAGAGCCATGACTTGTTCATCTTGGTTCTTTTACAAACACAGCGAGGGGACTCCAACCACAGTCTCCCTCGTTTCCACTAATTGGGCCACACACACCCCACTTGACTGGCATCAGTTGACCCCCTTTTGAAAAAGAAAAAGATGCTTGGCATGAAGCACTCTCAAAAATATGCGTGCCTTCCACCTCCCCTGGATGACCCAGGGGAAGAAAAGTCCTCTGAGAGCCATGATTTGTTCATCTGGGTTCTTTTACAAACACAGCGAGGGGACTCCAACCACAGTCTCCCTTGTTGCCACTAATTGGGCCACACACACCCCACTTGACTGGCATCAGTTGACCCCCCTTTTGAAAAATAAAAAGATGCTTGGCATGAAGCACTCTCAAAAATACGCGTACCTTTCACCTCCCCTGGATGACCCAGGGGAAGAAAAGTCCTCTGAAAGCCATGACTTGTTCATCTTGGTTCTTTTACAAACACAGCGAGGGGACTCCAACCACAGTCTCCCTCGTTTCCCCTAATTGGGCCACACACACCCCACTTGACTGGCATCAGTTGACCCCCCCTTTTGAAAAATAAAAAGATGCTTGGCATGAAGAACTCTCAAAAATACGCGTGCCTTTCACCTCCCCTGGATGACCCAGGGGAAGAAAAGTCCTCTGAGAGCCATGACTTGTTCATCTTGGTTCTTTTACAAACACAGCGAGGGGACTCCAACCACAGTCTCCCTCGTTTCCACTAATTGGGCCACACACACCCCACTTGACTGGCATCAGTTGACCCCCCTTTTGAAAAAGAAAAAGATGCTTGGCATGAAGCACTCTCAAAAATATGCGTGCCTTTCACCTCCCCTGGATGACCCAGGGGAAGAAAAGTCCTCCGAGAGCCATGACTTGTTCATCTTGGTTCTTTTACAAACACAGCGAGGGGACTCCGACCACAGTCTCCCTCATTTTCACTAATTGGGCCACACATACCCCTCTTGACTGGCATCAGTTGACCCCCCTTTTGAAAAAGAAAAAGATGCTTGGCATGAAGCACTCTCAAAAATATGCGTGCCTTTCACCTCCCCTGGATGACCCAGGGGAAGAAAAGTCCTCTGAGAGCCATGATTTGTTCATCTGGGTTCTTTTACAAACACAGCGAGGGGACTCCAACCACAGTCTCCCTTGTTGCCACTAATTGGGCCACACACACCCCACTTGACTGGCATCAGTTAACCCGCCTTTTGAAAAAGAAAAAGATGCTTGGCATGACGCACTCTCAAAAATACGCGTGCCTTTTACCTCCCCTGGATGACCCAGGGGAAGAAAAGTCCTCTGAGAGCCATGACTTGTTCATCTTGGTTCTTTTACAAACACAGCGAGGGGACTCCAACCACAGTCTCCCTCGTTTCCCCTAATTGGGCCACACACACCCCACTTGACTGGCATCAGTTGACCCCCCTTTTGAAAAAGAAAAAGATGCTTGGCATGAAGCACTCTCAAAAATACGCGTGCCTTTCACCTCCCCTGGATGACCCAGGGGAAGAAAAGTCCTCTGAGAGCCATGACTTGTTCATCTTGGTTCTTTTACAAACACAGGGAGGGGACTCCAACCACAGTCTCCCTCGTTTCCACTAATTGGGCCACACACCCCACTTGACTGGCATCAGTTGACCCCCCTTTTGAAAAAGAAAAAGATGCTTGGCATGAAGCACTCTCAAAAATATGCGTGCCTTTCACCTCCCCTGGATGACCCAGGGGAAGAAAAGTCCTCCGAGAGCCATGACTTGTTCATCTTGGTTCTTTTACAAACACAGCGAGGGGACTCCGACCACAGTCTCCCTCATTTTCACTAATTGGGCCACACATACCCCCCTTGACTGGCATCAGTTGACCCCCCTTTTGAAAAAGAAAAAGATGCTTGGCATGAAGCACTCTCAAAAATATGCGTGCCTTTCACCTCCCCTGGATGACCCAGGGGAAGAAAAGTCCTCTGAGAGCCATGATTTGTTCATCTGGGTTCTTTTACAAACACAGCGAGGGGACTCCAACCACAGTCTCCCTTGTTGCCACTAATTGGGCCACACACACCCCACTTGACTGGCATCAGTTAACCCGCCTTTTGAAAAAGAAAAAGATGCTTGGCATGACGCACTCTCAAAAATACGCGTGCCTTTTACCTCCCCTGGATGACCCAGGGGAAGAAAAGTCCTCTGAGAGCCATGACTTGTTCATCTTGGTTCTTTTACAAACACAGCGAGGGTACTCCAACCACAGTCTCCCTCGTTTCCACTAATTGGGCCACACACACCCCACTTGACTGGCATCAGTTGACCCCCTTTTGAAAAAGAAAAAGATGCTTGGCATGAAGCACTCTCAAAAATATGCGTGCCTTTCACCTCCCCTGGATGACCCAGGGGAAGAAAAGTCCTCTGAGAGCCATGACTTGTTCATCTTGGTTCTTTTACAAACACAGCGAGGGTACTCCAACCACAGTCTCCCTCGTTTCCCCTAATTGGGCCACACATACCCCACTTGACTGGCATCAGTTGACCCCCTTTTGAAAAAGAAAAAGATGCTTGGCATGAAGCACTCTCAAAAATACGCGTGCCTTTCACCTCCCCTGGATGACCCAGGGGAAGAAAAGTCCTCTGAGAGCCATGACTTGTTCATCTTGGTTCTTTTACAAACACAGCGAGGGGACTCCAACCACAGTCTCCCTCGTTTCCACTAATTGGGCCACACACACCCCACTTGACTGGCATCAGTTGACCCCCTTTTGAAAAAGAAAAAGATGCTTGGCATGAAGCACTCTCAAAAATATGCGTGCCTTTCACCTCCCCTGGATGACCCAGGGGAAGAAAAGTCCTCCGAGATCCATGACTTGTTCATCTTGGTTCTTTTACAAACACAGCGAGGGGACTCCAACCACAGTCTCCCTCATTTTCACTAATTGGGCCACACATACCCCCCTTAACTGGCATCAGTTGACCCCCCTTTTGAAAAAGAAAAAGATGCTTGGCATGAAGCACTCTCAAAAATATGCGTGCCTTTCACCTCCCCTGGATGACCCAGGGGAAGAAAAGTCCTTTGAGAGCCATAACTTGTTCATCTTGGTTCTTTTACAAACACAGCGAGTGGACTCCAACCACAGTCTCCCTCGTTTCCACTAATTGGGCCACGCACACCCCACTTGACTGGCATCAGTTGACCCCCCTTTTGAAAAAGAAAAAGATGCTTGGCATGAAGCACTCTCAAAAATATGCGTGCCTTTCACCTCCCCTGGATGACCCATGGGAAGAAAAGTCCTCTGAGAGCCATGACTTGTTCATCTTGGTTCTTTTACAAACACAGCGAGGGGACTCCAACCACAGTCTCCCTCGTTTCCACTAATTGGGCCACACACACCCCACTTGACTGGCATCAGTTGACCCCCCTTTTGAAAAAGAAAAAGATGCTTGGCATGAAGCACTCTCAAAAATACGCGTGCCTTTCACCTCCCCTGGAAGACCCAGGGGAAGAAAAGTCCTCCGAGATCCATGACTTGTTCATCTTGGTTCTTTTACAAACACAGCGAGGGGACTCCAACCACAGTCTCCCTCATTTTCACTAATTGGGCCACACATACCCCCCTTAACTGGCATCAGTTGACCCCCCTTTTGAAAAAGAAAAAGATGCTTGGCATGAAGCACTCTCAAAAATATGCGTGCCTTTCACCTCCCCTGGATGACCCAGGGGAAGAAAAGTCCTTTGAGAGCCATAACTTGTTCATCTTGGTTCTTTTACAAACACAGCGAGTGGACTCCAACCACAGTCTCCCTCGTTTCCACTAATTGGGCCACGCACACCCCACTTGACTGGCATCAGTTGACCCCCCTTTTGAAAAAGAAAAAGATGCTTGGCATGAAGCACTCTCAAAAATATGCGTGCCTTTCACCTCCCCTGGATGACCCATGGGAAGAAAAGTCCTCTGAGAGCCATGACTTGTTCATCTTGGTTCTTTTACAAACACAGCGAGGGGACTCCAACCACAGTCTCCCTCGTTTCCACTAATTGGGCCACACACACCCCACTTGACTGGCATCAGTTGACCCCCCTTTTGAAAAAGAAAAAGATGCTTGGCATGAAGCACTCTCAAAAATACGCGTGCCTTTCACCTCCCCTGGAAGACCCAGGGGAAGAAAAGTCCTCTGAGAGCCATGAATTGTTTATCTTGGTTCTTTTACAAACACAGCGAGGGGACTCCAACCACAGTCTCCCTTGTTGCCACTAATTGGGCCACACACACCCCACTTGACTGGCATCAGTTGACCCCCCTTTTGAAAAAGGAAAAGATGCTTTGCATGAAGCACTCTCAAAAATACGCTTGCCTTTTACCTCCCCTGGATGTCCCAGGGGAAGAAAAGTCCTCTGAGAGCCATGACTTGTTCATCTTGGTTCTTTTACAAACACAGCGAGGGGACTCCAACCACAGTCTCCCTCGTTTCCACTAATTGGGCCACACACACCCCACTTGACTGGCATCAGTTGACCCCCTTTTGAAAAAGAAAAAGATGCTTGGCATGAAGCACTCTCAAAAATATGCGTGCCTTTCACCTCCCCTGGATGACCCAGGGGAAGAAAAGTCCTCCGAGAGCCATGACTTGTTCATCTTGGTTCTTTTACAAACACAGCGAGGGGACTCCAACCACAGTCTCCCTCATTTTCACTAATTGGGCCACACATACCCCCCTTAACTGGCATCAGTTGACCCCCCTTTTGAAAAATAAAAAGATGCTTGGCATGAAGCACTCTCAAAAATATGCGTGCCTTTCACCTCCCCTGGATGACCCAGGGGAAGAAAAGTCCTCTGAGAGCCATGACTTGTTCATCTTGGTTCTTTTACAAACACAGCGAGGGGACACCAAATACAGTCTCCCTCGTTTCCACTAATTGGGCCACACACACCCCACTTGACTGGCATCAGTTGACCCCCCTTTTGAAAAAGAAAAAGATGCTTGGCATGAAGCACTCTCAAAAATACGCGTGCCTTTCACCTCCCCTGGATGACCCAGGGGAAGAAAAGTCCTCTGAGAGCCATGACTTGTTCATCTTGGTTCTTTTACAAACACAGCGAGGGGACTCCAACCACAGTCTCCCTCGTTTCCACTAATTGGGCCACACACACCCCACTTGACTGGCATCAGTTGACCCCCCTTTTGAAAAAGAAAAAGATGCTTGGCATGAAGCACTCTCAAAAATACGCGTGCCTTTCACCTCCCCTGGATGACCCAGGGGAAGAAAAGTCCTCTGAGAGCCATGACTTGTTCATCTTGGTTCTTTTACAAACACAGCGAGGGGACTCCAACCACAGTCTCCCTCGTTTCCACTAATTGGGCCACACACACCCCACTTGACTGGCATCAGTTGACCCCCCTTTTGAAAAAGAAAAAGATGCTTGGCATGAAGCACTCTCAAAAATATGCGTGCCTTTCACCTCCCCTGGATGACCCAGGGGAAGAAAAGTCCTCCGAGAGCCATGACTTGTTCATCTTGGTTCTTTTACAAACACAGCGAGGGGACTCCAACCACAGTCTCCCTCATTTTCACTAATTGGGCCACACATACCCCCCTTGACTGGCATCAGTTGACCCCCCTTTTGAAAAAGAAAAAGATGCTTGGCATGAAGCACTCTCAAAAATATGCGTGCCTTTCACCTCCCCTGGATGACCCAGGGGAAGAAAAGTCCTCTGAGAGCCATGATTTGTTCATCTGGGTTCTTTTACAAACACAGCGAGGGGACTCCAACCACAGTCTCCCTTGTTGCCACTAATTGGGCCACACACACCCCACTTGACTGGCATCAGTTAACCCGCCTTTTGAAAAAGAAAAAGATGCTTGGCATGACGCACTCTCAAAAATACGCGTGCCTTTCACCTCCCCTGGATGACCCAGGGGAAGAAAAGTCCTCTGAGTGCCATGACTTGTTCATCTTGGTTCTTTTACAAACACAGCGAGGGGACTCCAACCACAGTCTCCCTCGTTTCCACTAATTGGGCCACACACACCCCACTTGACTGGCATCAGTTGACCCCCCTTTTGAAAAAGAAAAAGATGCTTGGCATGAAGCACTCTCAAAAATATGCGTGCCTTTCACCTCCCCTGGATGACCCAGGGGAAGAAAAGTCCTCTGAGAGCCATGACTTGTTCATCTTGGTTCTTTTACAAACACAGCGAGGGGACTCCAACCACAGTCTCCCTTGTTGCCACTAATTGGGCCACACACACCCCACTTGACTGGCATCAGTTGACCCCCCTTTTGAAAAAGAAAAAGATGCTTGGTATGAAGCACTCTCAAAAATACGCGTGCCTTTCACCTCCCCTGGATGACCCAGGGGAAGAAAAGTCCTCTGAGAGCCATGACTTGTTCATCTTGGTTCTTTTACAAACACAGCGAGGGGACTCCAACCACAGTCTCCCTCGTTTCCACTAATTGGGCCACACACACCCCACTTGACTGGCATCAGTTGACCCCCCTTTTGAAAAAGAAAAAGATGCTTGGCATGAAGCACTCTCAAAAATACGCGTGCCTTTCACCTCCCCTGGATGACCCAGGGGAAGAAAAGTCCTCTGAGAGCCATGACTTGTTCATCTTGGTTCTTTTACAAACACAGCGAGGGGACTCCAACCACAGTCTCCCTCGTTTCCACTAATTGGGCCACACACACCCCACTTGACTGGCATCAGTTGACCCCCCTTTTGAAAAATAAAAAGATGCTTGGCATGAAGCACTCTCAAAAATATGCGTGCCTTTCACCTCCCCTGGATGACCCAGGGGAAGAAAAGTCCTCTGAGAGCCATGACTTGTTCATCTTGGTTCTTTTACAAACACAGCGAGGGGACACCAAATACAGTCTCCCTCGTTTCCACTAATTGGGCCACACACACCCCACTTGACTGGCATCAGTTGACCCCCCTTTTGAAAAAGAAAAAGATGCTTGGCATGAAGCACTCTCAAAAATACGCGTGCCTTTCACCTCCCCTGGATGACCCAGGGGAAGAAAAGTCCTCTGAGAGCCATGACTTGTTCATCTTGGTTCTTTTACAAACACAGCGAGGGGACTCCAACCACAGTCTCCCTCGTTTCCACTAATTGGGCCACACACACCCCACTTGACTGGCATCAGTTGACCCCCCTTTTGAAAAAGAAAAAGATGCTTGGCATGAAGCACTCTCAAAAATACGCGTGCCTTTCACCTCCCCTGGATGACCCAGGGGAAGAAAAGTCCTCTGAGAGCCATGACTTGTTCATCTTGGTTCTTTTACAAACACAGCGAGGGGACTCCAACCACAGTCTCCCTCGTTTCCACTAATTGGGCCACACACACCCCACTTGACTGGCATCAGTTGACCCCCCTTTTGAAAAAGAAAAAGATGCTTGGCATGAAGCACTCTCAAAAATATGCGTGCCTTTCACCTCCCCTGGATGACCCAGGGGAAGAAAAGTCCTCCGAGAGCCATGACTTGTTCATCTTGGTTCTTTTACAAACACAGCGAGGGGACTCCAACCACAGTCTCCCTCATTTTCACTAATTGGGCCACACATACCCCCCTTGACTGGCATCAGTTGACCCCCCTTTTGAAAAAGAAAAAGATGCTTGGCATGAAGCACTCTCAAAAATATGCGTGCCTTTCACCTCCCCTGGATGACCCAGGGGAAGAAAAGTCCTCTGAGAGCCATGATTTGTTCATCTGGGTTCTTTTACAAACACAGCGAGGGGACTCCAACCACAGTCTCCCTTGTTGCCACTAATTGGGCCACACACACCCCACTTGACTGGCATCAGTTAACCCGCCTTTTGAAAAAGAAAAAGATGCTTGGCATGAAGCACTCTCAAAAATATGCGTGCCTTTCACCTCCCCTGGATGACCCAGGGGAAGAAAAGTCCTCTGAGAGCCATGACTTGTTCATCTTGGTTCTTTTACAAACACAGCGAGGGGACTCCAACCACAGTCTCCCTTGTTGCCACTAATTGGGCCACACACACCCCACTTGACTGGCATCAGTTGACCCCCCTTTTGAAAAAGAAAAAGATGCTTGGCATGAAGCACTCTCAAAAATACGCGTGCCTTTCACCTCCCCTGGATGACCCAGGGGAAGAAAAGTCCTCTGAGAGCCATGACTTGTTCATCTTGGTTCTTTTACAAACACAGCGAGGGGACTCCAACCACAGTCTCCCTCGTTTCCACTAATTGGGCCACACACACCCCACTTGACTGGCATCAGTTGACCCCCCTTTTGAAAAAGAAAAAGATGCTTGGCATGAAGCACTCTCAAAAATACGCGTGCCTTTCACCTCCCCTGGATGACCCAGGGGAAGAAAAGTCCTCTGAGAGCCATGACTTGTTCATCTTGGTTCTTTTACAAACACAGCGAGGGGACTCCAACCACAGTCTCCCTCGTTTCCACTAATTGGGCCACACACACCCCACTTGACTGGCATCAGTTGACCCCCCTTTTGAAAAAGAAAAAGATGCTTGGCATGAAGCACTCTCAAAAATACGCGTGCCTTTCACCTCCCCTGGATGACCCAGGGGAAGAAAAGTCCTCTGAGAGCCATGACTTGTTCATCTTGGTTCTTTTACAAACACAGCGAGGGGACTCCAACCACAGTCTCCCTCGTTTCCACTAATTGGGCCACACACACCCCACTTGACTGGCATCAGTTGACCCCCCTTTTGAAAAAGAAAAAGATGCTTGGCATGAAGCACTCTCAAAAATATGCGTGCCTTTCACCTCCCCTGGATGACCCAGGGGAAGAAAAGTCCTCCGAGAGCCATGACTTGTTCATCTTGGTTCTTTTACAAACACAGCGAGGGGACTCCAACCACAGTCTCCCTCATTTTCACTAATTGGGCCACACATACCCCCCTTGACTGGCATCAGTTGACCCCCCTTTTGAAAAAGAAAAAGATGCTTGGCATGAAGCACTCTCAAAAATATGCGTGCCTTTCACCTCCCCTGGATGACCCAGGGGAAGAAAAGTCCTCTGAGAGCCATGATTTGTTCATCTGGGTTCTTTTACAAACACAGCGAGGGGACTCCAACCACAGTCTCCCTTGTTGCCACTAATTGGGCCACACACACCCCACTTGACTGGCATCAGTTAACCCGCCTTTTGAAAAAGAAAAAGATGCTTGGCATGACGCACTCTCAAAAATACGCGTGCCTTTCACCTCCCCTGGATGACCCAGGGGAAGAAAAGTCCTCTGAGAGCCATGACTTGTTCATCTTGGTTCTTTTACAAACACAGCGAGGGGACTCCAACCACAGTCTCCCTCGTTTCCACTAATTGGGCCACACACACCCCACTTGACTGGCATCAGTTGACCCCCCTTTTGAAAAAGAAAAAGATGCTTGGCATGAAGCACTCTCAAAAATATGCGTGCCTTTCACCTCCCCTGGATGACCCAGGGGAAGAAAAGTCCTCTGAGAGCCATGACTTGTTCATCTTGGTTCTTTTACAAACACAGCGAGGGGACTCCAACCACAGTCTCCCTTGTTGCCACTAATTGGGCCACACACACCCCACTTGACTGGCATCAGTTGACCCCCCTTTTGAAAAAGAAAAAGATGCTTGGCATGAAGCACTCTCAAAAATACGCGTGCCTTTCACCTCCCCTGGATGACCCAGGGGAAGAAAAGTCCTCTGAGAGCCATGACTTGTTCATCTTGGTTCTTTTACAAACACAGCGAGGGGACTCCAACCACAGTCTCCCTCGTTTCCACTAATTGGGCCACACACACCCCACTTGACTGGCATCAGTTGACCCCCTTTTGAAAAAGAAAAAGATGCTTGGCATGAAGCACTCTCAAAAATATGCGTGCCTTTCACCTCCCCTGGATGACCCAGGGGAAGAAAAGTCCTCCGAGAGCCATGACTTGTTCATCTTGGTTCTTTTACAAACACAGCGAGGGGACTCCAACCACAGTCTCCCTCATTTTCACTAATTGGGCCACACATACCCCCCTTAATTGGCATCAGTTTGACCCCCCTTTTGAAAAAGAAAAAGATGCTTGGCATGAAGCACTCTCAAAAATATGCGTGCCTTTCACCTCCCCTGGATGACCCAGGGGAAGAAAAGTCCTCTGAGAGCCATAACTTGTTCATCTTGGTTCTTTTACAAACACAGCGAGTGGACTCCAACCACAGTATCCCTCGTTTCCACTAATTGGGCCACACACACCCCACTTGACTGGCATCAGTTGACCCCCCTTTTGAAAAAGAAAAAGATGCTTGGCATGAAGCACTCTCAAAAATACGCGTGCCTTTCACCTCCCCTGGATGACCCAGGGGAAGAAAAGTCCTCTGAGAGCCATGACTTGTTCATCTTGGTTCTTTTACAAACACAGCGAGGGGACTCCAACCACAGTCTCCCTCGTTTCCACTAATTGGGCCACACACACCCCACTTGACTGGCATCAGTTGACCCCCCTTTTGAAAAAGAAAAAGATGCTTGGCATGAAGCACTCTCAAAAATACGCGTGCCTTTCACCTCCCCTGGAAGACCCAGGGGAAGAAAAGTCCTCTGAGAGCCATGAATTGTTTATCTTGGTTCTTTTACAAACACAGCGAGGGGACTCCAACCACAGTCTCCCTTGTTGCCACTAATTGGGCCACACACACCCCACTTGACTGGCATCAGTTGACCCCCCTTTTGAAAAAGGAAAAGATGCTTTGCATGAAGCACTCTCAAAAATACGCTTGCCTTTTACCTCCCCTGGATGTCCCAGGGGAAGAAAAGTCCTCTGAGAGCCATGACTTGTTCATCTTGGTTCTTTTACAAACACAGAGAGGGGACTCCAACCACAGTCTCCCTCGTTTCCACTAATTGGGCCACACACACCCCACTTGACTGGCATCAGTTGACCCCCTTTTGAAAAAGAAAAAGATTCTTGGCATGAAGCACTCTCAAAAATATGCGTGCCTTTCACCTCCCCTGGATGACCCAGGGGAAGAAAAGTCCTCCGAGAGCCATGACTTGTTCATCTTGGTTCTTTTACAAACACAGCGAGGGGACTCCAACCACAGTCTCCCTCATTTTCACTAATTGGGCCACACATACCCCCCTTAACTGGCATCAGTTGACCCCCCTTTTGAAAAATAAAAAGATGCTTGGCATGAAGCACTCTCAAAAATATGCGTGCCTTTCACCTCCCCTGGATGACCCAGGGGAAGAAAAGTCCTCTGAGAGCCATGACTTGTTCATCTTGGTTCTTTTACAAACACAGCGAGGGGACACCAAATACAGTCTCTCTCGTTTCCACTAATTGGGCCACACACACCCCACTTGACTGGCATCAGTTGACCCCCCTTTTGAAAAAGAATAAGACGCTTGGCATGATGCACTCTCAAAAATACGCGTGCCTTTCACCTCCCCTGGATGACCCAGGGGAAGAAAAGTCCTCTGAGAGCCATGACTTGTTCATCTTGGTTGTTTTACAAACACAGCGAGGGGACTCCAACCACAGTCTCCTTCGTTTCCACTAAATGGGCCACACACACCCCACTTGACTGGCATCAGTTGACCCCCCTTTTGAAAAAGAAAAAGATGCTTGGCATGAAGCACTCTCAAAAATATGCGTGCCTTTCACCTCCCCTGGATGACCCAGGGGAAGAAAAGTCCTCCAAGAGCCATGACTTGTTCATCTTGGTTCTTTTACAAACACAGCGAGGGGACTCCAACCACAGTCTCCCTTGTTGCCACTAATTGGGCCACACACACCCCACTTGACTGGCATCAGTTGACCCCCCTTTTGAAAAATAAAAAGATGCTTGGCATGAAGCACTCTCAAAAATACGCGTGCCTTTCACCTCCCCTGGATGACCCAGGGGAAGAAAAGTCCTCTGAGAGCCATGACTTGTTCATCTTGGTTCTTTTACAAACACAGCGAGGGGACTCCAACCACAGTCTCCCTCGTTTCCACTAATTGGGCCACACACACCCCACTTGACTGGCATCAGTTGACCCCCCTTTTGAAAAAGAAAAAGATGCTTGGCATGAAGCACTCTCAAAAATATGCGTGCCTTTCACCTCCCCTGGATGACCCAGGGGAAGAAAAGTCCTCCGAGAGCCATGACTTGTTCATCTTGGTTCTTTTACAAACACAGCGAGGGGACTCCGACCACAGTCTCTCTCATTTTCACTAATTGGGCCACACATACCCCCCTTGACTGGCATCAGTTGACCCCCCTTTTGAAAAAGAAAAAGATGCTTGGCATGAAGCACTCTCAAAAATATGCGTGCCTTTCACCTCCCCTGGATGACCCAGGGGAAGAAAAGTCCTCTGAGAGCCATGATTTGTTCATCTGGGTTCTTTTACAAACACAGCGAGGGGACTCCAACCACAGTCTCCCTTGTTGCCACTAATTGGGCCACACACACCCCACTTGACTGGCATCAGTTAACCCGCCTTTTGAAAAAGAAAAAGATGCTTGGCATGACGCACTCTCAAAAATACGCGTGCCTTTTACCTCCCCTGGATGACCCAGGGGAAGAAAAGTCCTCTGAGAGCCATGACTTGTTCATCTTGGTTCTTTTACAAACACAGCGAGGGGACTCCAACCACAGTCTCCCTCGTTTCCACTAATTGGGCCACACACACCCCACTTGACTGGCATCAGTTGACCCCCCTTTTGAAAAAGAAAAAGATGCTTGGCATGAAGCACTCTCAAAAATATGCGTGCCTTTCACCTCCCCTGGATGACCCAGGGGAAGAAAAGTCCTCTGAGAGCCATGACTTGTTCATCTTGGTTCTTTTACAAACACAGCGAGGGGACTCCAACCACAGTCTCCCTTGTTGCCACTAATTGGGCCACACACACCCCTCTTGACTGGCATCAGTTGACCCCCCTTTTGAAAAAGAAAAAGATGCTTGGCATGAAGCACTCTCAAAAATACGCGTGCCTTTCACCTCCCCTGGATGACCCAGGGGAAGAAAAGTCCTCTGAGAGCCATGACTTGTTCATCTTGGTTCTTTTACAAACACAGCGAGGGGACTCCAACCACAGTCTCCCTCGTTTCCACTAATTGGGCCACACACACCCCACTTGACTGGCATCAGTTGACCCCCTTTTGAAAAAGAAAAAGATGCTTGGCATGAAGCACTCTCAAAAATATGCGTGCCTTTCACCTCCCCTGGATAACCCAGGGGAAGAAAAGTCCTCTGAGAGCCATGACTTGTTCATCTTGGTTCTTTTACAAACACAGCGAGGGTACTCCAACCACAGTCTCCCTCGTTTCCCCTAATTGGGCCACACATACCCCACTTGACTGGCATCAGTTGACCCCCCTTTTGAAAAATAAAAAGATGCTTGGCATGAAGCACTCTCAAAAATACGCGTACCTTTCACCTCCCCTGGATGACCCAGGGGAAGAAAAGTCCTCTGAAAGCCATGACTTGTTCATCTTGGTTCTTTTACAAACACAGCGAGGGGACTCCAACCACAGTCTCCCTCGTTTCCCCTAATTGGGCCACACACACTCCACTTGACTGGCATCAGTTGACCCCCCCTTTTGAAAAATAAAAAGATGCTTGGCATGAAGCACTCTCAAAAATACGCGTGCCTTTCACCTCCCCTGGATGACCCAGGGGAAGAAAAGTCCTCTGAGAGCCATGACTTGTTCATCTTGGTTCTTTTACAAACACAGCGAGGGGACTCCAACCACAGTCTCCCTCGTTTCCACTAATTGGGCCACACACACCCCACTTGACTGGCATCAGTTGACCCCCCTTTTGAAAAAGAAAAAGATGCTTGGCATGAAGCACTCTCAAAAATATGCGTGCCTTTCACCTCCCCTGGATGACCCAGGGGAAGAAAAGTCCTCCGAGAGCCATGACTTGTTCATCTTGGTTCTTTTACAAACACAGCGAGGGGACTCCGACCACAGTCTCCCTCATTTTCACTAATTGGGCCACACATACCCCCCTTGACTGGCATCAGTTGACCCCCCTTTTGAAAAAGAAAAAGATGCTTGGCATGAAGCACTCTCAAAAATATGCGTGCCTTTCACCTCCCCTGGATGACCCAGGGGAAGAAAAGTCCTCTGAGAGCCATGATTTGTTCATCTGGGTTCTTTTACAAACACAGCGAGGGGACTCCAACCACAGTCTCCCTTGTTGCCACTAATTGGGCCACACACACCCCACTTGACTGGCATCAGTTAACCCGCCTTTTGAAAAAGAAAAAGATGCTTGGCATGACGCACTCTCAAAAATACGCGTGCCTTTTACCTCCCCTGGATGACCCAGGGGAAGAAAAGTCCTCTGAGAGCCATGACTTGTTCATCTTGGTTCTTTTACAAACACAGCGAGGGGACTTCAACCACAGTCTCCCTCGTTTCCCCTAATTGGGCCACACACACCCCACTTGACTGGCATCAGTTGACCCCCCTTTTGAAAAAGAAAAAGATGCTTGGCATGAAGCACTCTCAAAAATACGCGTGCCTTTCACCTCCCCTGGATGACCCAGGGGAAGAAAAGTCCTCTGAGAGCCATGACTTGTTCATCTTGGTTCTTTTACAAACACAGGGAGGGGACTCCAACCACAGTCTCCCTCGTTTCCACTAATTGGGCCACACACCCCACTTGACTGGCATCAGTTGACCCCCCTTTTGAAAAAGAAAAAGATGCTTGGCATGAAGCACTCTCAAAAATATGCGTGCCTTTCACCTCCCCTGGATGACCCAGGGGAAGAAAAGTCCTCCGAGAGCCATGACTTGTTCATCTTGGTTCTTTTACAAACACAGCGAGGGGACTCCGACCACAGTCTCCCTCATTTTCACTAATTGGGCCACACATACCCCCCTTGACTGGCATCAGTTAACCCGCCTTTTGAAAAAGAAAAAGATGCTTGGCATGACGCACTCTCAAAAATACGCGTGCCTTTTACCTCCCCTGGATGACCCAGGGGAAGAAAAGTCCTCTGAGAGCCATGACTTGTTCATCTTGGTTCTTTTACAAACACAGCGAGGGGACTCCAACCACAGTCTCCCTCGTTTCCACTAATTGGGCCACACACACCCCACTTGACTGGCATCAGTTGACCCCCTTTTGAAAAAGAAAAAGATGCTTGGCATGAAGCACTCTCAAAAATATGCGTGCCTTTCACCTCCCCTGGATGACCCAGGGGAAGAAAAGTCCTCTGAGAGCCATGACTTGTTCATCTTGGTTCTTTTACAAACACAGCGAGGGTACTCCAACCACAGTCTCCCTCGTTTCCCCTAATTGGGCCACACATACCCCACTTGACTGGCATCAGTTGACCCCCTTTTGAAAAAGAAAAAGATGCTTGGCATGAAGCACTCTCAAAAATACGCGTGCCTTTCACCTCCCCTGGATGACCCAGGGGAAGAAAAGTCCTCTGAGAGCCATGACTTGTTCATCTTGGTTCTTTTACAAACACAGCGAGGGGACTCCAACCACAGTCTCCCTCGTTTCCACTAATTGGGCCACACACACCCCACTTGACTGGCATCAGTTGACCCCCTTTTGAAAAAGAAAAAGATGCTTGGCATGAAGCACTCTCAAAAATATGCGTGCCTTTCACCTCCCCTGGATGACCCAGGGGAAGAAAAGTCCTCCGAGATCCATGACTTGTTCATCTTGGTTCTTTTACAAACACAGCGAGGGGACTCCAACCACAGTCTCCCTCATTTTCACTAATTGGGCCACACATACCCCCCTTAACTGGCATCAGTTGACCCCCCTTTTGAAAAAGAAAAAGATGCTTGGCATGAAGCACTCTCAAAAATATGCGTGCCTTTCACCTCCCCTGGATGACCCAGGGGAAGAAAAGTCCTTTGAGAGCCATAACTTGTTCATCTTGGTTCTTTTACAAACACAGCGAGTGGACTCCAACCACAGTCTCCCTCGTTTCCACTAATTGGGCCACGCACACCCCACTTGACTGGCATCAGTTGACCCCCCTTTTGAAAAAGAAAAAGATGCTTGGCATGAAGCACTCTCAAAAATATGCGTGCCTTTCACCTCCCCTGGATGACCCAGGGGAAGAAAAGTCCTCTGAGAGCCATGACTTGTTCATCTTGGTTCTTTTACAAACACAGCGAGGGGACTCCAACCACAGTCTCCCTCGTTTCCACTAATTGGGCCACACACACCCCACTTGACTGGCATCAGTTGACCCCCCTTTTGAAAAAGAAAAAGATGCTTGGCATGAAGCACTCTCAAAAATACGCGTGCCTTTCACCTCCCCTGGAAGACCCAGGGGAAGAAAAGTCCTCTGAGAGCCATGAATTGTTTATCTTGGTTCTTTTACAAACACAGCGAGGGGACTCCAACCACAGTCTCCCTTGTTGCCACTAATTGGGCCACACACACCCCACTTGACTGGCATCAGTTGACCCCCCTTTTGAAAAAGGAAAAGATGCTTTGCATGAAGCACTCTCAAAAATACGCTTGCCTTTTACCTCCCCTGGATGTCCCAGGGGAAGAAAAGTCCTCTGAGAGCCATGACTTGTTCATCTTGGTTCTTTTACAAACACAGCGAGGGGACTCCAACCACAGTCTCCCTCGTTTCCACTAATTGGGCCACACACACCCCACTTGACTGGCATCAGTTGACCCCCTTTTGAAAAAGAAAAAGATGCTTGGCATGAAGCACTCTCAAAAATATGCGTGCCTTTCACCTCCCCTGGATGACCCAGGGGAAGAAAAGTCCTCCGAGAGCCATGACTTGTTCATCTTGGTTCTTTTACAAATACAGCGAGGGGACTCCAACCACAGTCTCCCTCATTTTCACTAATTGGGCCACACATACCCCCCTTAACTGGCATCAGTTGACCCCCCTTTTGAAAAATAAAAAGATGCTTGGCATGAAGCACTCTCAAAAATATGCGTGCCTTTCACCTCCCCTGGATGACCCAGGGGAAGAAAAGTCCTCTGAGAGCCATGACTTGTTCATCTTGGTTCTTTTACAAACACAGCGAGGGGACACCAAATACAGTCTCCCTCGTTTCCACTAATTGGGCCACACACACCCCACTTGACTGGCATCAGTTGACCCCCCTTTTGAAAAAGAAAAAGATGCTTGGCATGAAGCACTCTCAAAAATACGCGTGCCTTTCACCTCCCCTGGATGACCCAGGGGAAGAAACGTCCTCTGAGAGCCATGACTTGTTCATCTTGGTTCTTTTACAAACACAGCGAGGGGACTCCAACCACAGTCTCCCTCGTTTCCACTAATTGGGCCACACACCCCACTTGACTGGCATCAGTTGACCCCCCTTTTGAAAAAGAAAAAGATGCTTGGCATGAAGCACTCTCAAAAATACGCGTGCCTTTCACCTCCCCTGGATGACCCAGGGGAAGAAAAGTCCTCTGAGAGCCATGACTTGTTCATCTTGGTTCTTTTACAAACACAGCGAGGGGACTCCAACCACAGTCTCCCTCGTTTCCACTAATTGGGCCACACACACCCCACTTGACTGGCATCAGTTGACCCCCCTTTTGAAAAAGAAAAAGATGCTTGGCATGAAGCACTCTCAAAAATACGCGTGCCTTTCACCTCCCCTGGAATACCCAGGGGAAGAAAAGTCCTCTGAGAGCCATGAATTGTTTATCTTGGTTCTTTTACAAACACAGCGAGGGGGCTCCAACCACAGTCTCCCTTGTTGCCACTAATTGGGCCACACACACCCCACTTGACTGGCATCAGTTGACCCCCCTTTTGAAAAAGGAAAAGATGCTTTGCATGAAGCACTCTCAAAAATACGCTTGCCTTTTACCTCCCCTGGATGTCCCAGGGGAAGAAAAGTCCTCTGAGAGCCATGACTTGTTCATCTTGGTTCTTTTACAAACACAGCGAGGGGACTCCAACCACAGTCTCCCTCGTTTCCACTAATTGGGCCACACACACCCCACTTGACTGGCATCAGTTGACCCCCCTTTTGAAAAATAAAAAGATGCTTGGCATGAAGCACTCTCAAAAATATGCGTGCCTTTCACCTCCCCTTGATGACCCAGGGGAAGAAAAGTCCTCTGAGAGCCATGACTTGTTCATCTTGGTTCTTTTACAAACACAGCGAGGGGACACCAAATACAGTCTCCCTCGTTTCCACTAATTGGGCCACACACACCCCACTTGACTGGCATCAGTTGACCCCCCTTTTGAAAAAGAATAAGACGCTTGGCATGAAGCACTCTCAAAAATACGCGTGCCTTTCACCTCCCCTGGATGACCCAGGGGAAGAAAAGTCCTCTGAGAGCCATGACTTGTTCATCTTGGTTGTTTTACAAACACAGCGAGGGGACTCCAACCACAGTCTCCTTCGTTTCCACTAAATGGGCCACACACACCCCACTTGACTGGCATCAGTTGACCCCCCTTTTGAAAAAGAAAAAGATGCTTGGCATGAAGCACTCTCAAAAATATGCGTGCCTTTCACCTCCCCTGGATGACCCAGGGGAAGAATAGTCCTCCGAGAGCCATGACTTGTTCATCTTGGTTCTTTTACAAACACAGCGAGGGGACTCCAACCACAGTCTCCCTTGTTGCCACTAACTGGGCCACACACACCCCACTTGACTGGCATCAGTTGACCCCCCTTTTGAAAAATAAAAAGATGCTTGGCATGAAGCACTCTCAAAAATACGCGTGCCTTTCACCTCCCCTGGATGACCCAGGGGAAGAAAAGTCCTCTGAGAGCCATGACTTGTTCATCTTGGTTCTTTTACAAACACAGCGAGGGGACTCCAACCACAGTCTCCCTCGTTTCCACTAATTGGGCCACACACACCCCACTTGACTGGCATCAGTTGACCCCCCTTTTGAAAAAGAAAAAGATGCTTGGCATGAAGCACTCTCAAAAATATGCGTGCCTTTCACCTCCCCTGGATGACCCAGGGGAAGAAAAGTCCTCCGAGAGCCATGACTTGTTCATCTTGGTTCTTTTACAAACACAGCGAGGGGACTCCGACCACAGTCTCCCTCATTTTCACTAATTGGGCCACACATACCCCCCTTGACTGGCATCAGTTGACCCCCCTTTTGAAAAAGAAAAAGATGCTTGGCATGAAGCACTCTCAAAAATATGCGTGCCTTTCACCTCCCCTGGATGACCCAGGGGAAGAAAAGTCCTCTGAGAGCCATGATTTGTTCATCTGGGTTCTTTTACAAACACAGCGAGGGGACTCCAACCACAGTCTCCCTTGTTGCCACTAATTGGGCCACACACACCCCACTTGACTGGCATCAGTTAACCCGCCTTTTGAAAAAGAAAAAGATGCTTGGCATGACGCACTCTCAAAAATACGCGTGCCTTTTACCTCCCCTGGATGACCCAGGGGAAGAAAAGTCCTCTGAGAGCCATGACTTGTTCATCTTGGTCCTTTTACAAACACAGCGAGGGGACTCCAACCACAGTCTCCCTCGTTTCCCCTAATTGGGCCACACACACCCCACTTGACTGGCATCAGTTGACCCCCCCTTTTGAAAAAGAAAAAGATGCTTGGCATGAAGCACTCTCAAAAATACGCGTGCCTTTCACCTCCCCTGGATGACCCAGGGGAAGAAAAGTCCTCTGAGAGCCATGACTTGTTCATCTTGGTTCTTTTACAAACACAGCGAGGGGACTCCAACCATAGTCTCCCTCGTTTCCACTAATTGGGCCACACACACCCCACTTGACTGGCATCAGTTGACCCCCCTTTTGAAAAAGAAAAAGATGCTTGGCATGAAGCACTCTCAAAAATATGCGTGCCTTTCACCTCCCCTGGATGACCCAGGGGAAGAAAAGTCCTCTGAGAGCCATGACTTGTTCATCTTGGTTCTTTTACAAACACAGGGAGGGGACTCCAACCACAGTCTCCCTCGTTTTGACTAATTGGGCCACACACCCCACTTGACTGGCATCAGTTGACCCCCCTTTTGAAAAAGAAAAAGATGCTTGGCATGAAGCACTCTCAAAAATATGCGTGCCTTTCACCTCCCCTGGATGACCCAGGGGAAGAAAAGTCCTCCGAGAGCCATGACTTGTTCATCTTGGTTCTTTTACAAACACAGCGAGGGGACTCCGACCACAGTCTCCCTCATTTTCACTAATTGGGCCACACATACCCCCCTTGACTGGCATCAGTTAACCCGCCTTTTGAAAAAGAAAAAGATGCTTGGCATGACGCACTCTCAAAAATACGCGTGCCTTTTACCTCCCCTGGATGACCCAGGGGAAGAAAAGTCCTCTGAGAGCCATGACTTGTTCATCTTGGTTCTTTTACAAACACAGCGAGGGGACTCCAACCACAGTCTCCCTCGTTTCCACTAATTGGGCCACACACACCCCACTTGACTGGCATCAGTTGACCCCCTTTTGAAAAAGAAAAAGATGCTTGGCATGAAGCACTCTCAAAAATATGCGTGCCTTTCACCTCCCCTGGATGACCCAGGGGAAGAAAAGTCCTCTGAGAGCCATGACTTGTTCATCTTGGTTCTTTTACAAACACAGCGAGGGTACTCCAACCACAGTCTCCCTCGTTTCCCCTAATTGGGCCACACATACCCCACTTGACTGGCATCAGTTGACCCCCTTTTGAAAAAGAAAAAGATGCTTGGCATGAAGCACTCTCAAAAATACGCGTGCCTTTCACCTCCCCTGGATGACCCAGGGGAAGAAAAGTCCTCTGAGAGCCATGACTTGTTCATCTTGGTTCTTTTACAAACACAGCGAGGGGACTCCAACCACAGTCTCCCTCGTTTCCACTAATTGGGCCACACACACCCCACTTGACTGGCATCAGTTGACCCCCTTTTGAAAAAGAAAAAGATGCTTGGCATGAAGCACTCTCAAAAATATGCGTGCCTTTCACCTCCCCTGGATGACCCAGGGGAAGAAAAGTCCTCCGAGATCCATGACTTGTTCATCTTGGTTCTTTTACAAACACAGCGAGGGGACTCCAACCACAGTCTCCCTCATTTTCACTAATTGGGCCACACATACCCCCCTTAACTGGCATCAGTTGACCCCCCTTTTGAAAAAGAAAAAGATGCTTGGCATGAAGCACTCTCAAAAATATGCGTGCCTTTCACCTCCCCTGGATGACCCAGGGGAAGAAAAGTCCTTTGAGAGCCATAACTTGTTCATCTTGGTTCTTTTACAAACACAGCGAGTGGACTCCAACCACAGTCTCCCTCGTTTCCACTAATTGGGCCACGCACACCCCACTTGACTGGCATCAGTTGACCCCCCTTTTGAAAAAGAAAAAGATGCTTGGCATGAAGCACTCTCAAAAATATGCGTGCCTTTCACCTCCCCTGGATGACCCAGGGGAAGAAAAGTCCTCTGAGAGCCATGACTTGTTCATCTTGGTTCTTTTACAAACACAGCGAGGGGACTCCAACCACAGTCTCCCTCGTTTCCACTAATTGGGCCACACACACCCCACTTGACTGGCATCAGTTGACCCCCCTTTTGAAAAAGAAAAAGATGCTTGGCATGAAGCACTCTCAAAAATACGCGTGCCTTTCACCTCCCCTGGAAGACCCAGGGGAAGAAAAGTCCTCTGAGAGCCATGAATTGTTTATCTTGGTTCTTTTACAAACACAGCGAGGGGACTCCAACCACAGTCTCCCTTGTTGCCACTAATTGGGCCACACACACCCCACTTGACTGGCATCAGTTGACCCCCCTTTTGAAAAAGGAAAAGATGCTTTGCATGAAGCACTCTCAAAAATACGCTTGCCTTTTACCTCCCCTGGATGTCCCAGGGGAAGAAAAGTCCTCTGAGAGCCATGACTTGTTCATCTTGGTTCTTTTACAAACACAGCGAGGGGACTCCAACCACAGTCTCCCTCGTTTCCACTAATTGGGCCACACACACCCCACTTGACTGGCATCAGTTGACCCCCTTTTGAAAAAGAAAAAGATGCTTGGCATGAAGCACTCTCAAAAATATGCGTGCCTTTCACCTCCCCTGGATGACCCAGGGGAAGAAAAGTCCTCCGAGAGCCATGACTTGTTCATCTTGGTTCTTTTACAAATACAGCGAGGGGACTCCAACCACAGTCTCCCTCATTTTCACTAATTGGGCCACACATACCCCCCTTAACTGGCATCAGTTGACCCCCCTTTTGAAAAATAAAAAGATGCTTGGCATGAAGCACTCTCAAAAATATGCGTGCCTTTCACCTCCCCTGGATGACCCAGGGGAAGAAAAGTCCTCTGAGAGCCATGACTTGTTCATCTTGGTTCTTTTACAAACACAGCGAGGGGACACCAAATACAGTCTCCCTCGTTTCCACTAATTGGGCCACACACACCCCACTTGACTGGCATCAGTTGACCCCCCTTTTGAAAAAGAAAAAGATGCTTGGCATGAAGCACTCTCAAAAATACGCGTGCCTTTCACCTCCCCTGGATGACCCAGGGGAAGAAACGTCCTCTGAGAGCCATGACTTGTTCATCTTGGTTCTTTTACAAACACAGCGAGGGGACTCCAACCACAGTCTCCCTCGTTTCCACTAATTGGGCCACACACCCCACTTGACTGGCATCAGTTGACCCCCCTTTTGAAAAAGAAAAAGATGCTTGGCATGAAGCACTCTCAAAAATACGCGTGCCTTTCACCTCCCCTGGATGACCCAGGGGAAGAAAAGTCCTCTGAGAGCCATGACTTGTTCATCTTGGTTCTTTTACAAACACAGCGAGGGGACTCCAACCACAGTCTCCCTCGTTTCCACTAATTGGGCCACACACACCCCACTTGACTGGCATCAGTTGACCCCCCTTTTGAAAAAGAAAAAGATGCTTGGCATGAAGCACTCTCAAAAATACGCGTGCCTTTCACCTCCCCTGGAATACCCAGGGGAAGAAAAGTCCTCTGAGAGCCATGAATTGTTTATCTTGGTTCTTTTACAAACACAGCGAGGGGGCTCCAACCACAGTCTCCCTTGTTGCCACTAATTGGGCCACACACACCCCACTTGACTGGCATCAGTTGACCCCCCTTTTGAAAAAGGAAAAGATGCTTTGCATGAAGCACTCTCAAAAATACGCTTGCCTTTTACCTCCCCTGGATGTCCCAGGGGAAGAAAAGTCCTCTGAGAGCCATGACTTGTTCATCTTGGTTCTTTTACAAACACAGCGAGGGGACTCCAACCACAGTCTCCCTCGTTTCCACTAATTGGGCCACACACACCCCACTTGACTGGCATCAGTTGACCCCCTTTTGAAAAAGAAAAAGATGCTTGGCATGAAGCACTCTCAAAAATATGCGTGCCTTTCACCTCCCCTGGATGACCCAGGGGAAGAAAAGTCCTCCGAGAGCCATGACTTGTTCATCTTGGTTCTTTTACAAACACAGCGAGGGGACTCCAACCACAGTCTCCCTCATTTTCACTAATTGGGCCACACATACCCCCCTTAACTGGCATCAGTTGACCCCCCTTTTGAAAAATAAAAAGATGCTTGGCATGAAGCACTCTCAAAAATATGCGTGCCTTTCACCTCCCCTTGATGACCCAGGGGAAGAAAAGTCCTCTGAGAGCCATGACTTGTTCATCTTGGTTCTTTTACAAACACAGCGAGGGGACACCAAATACAGTCTCCCTCGTTTCCACTAATTGGGCCACACACACCCCACTTGACTGGCATCAGTTGACCCCCCTTTTGAAAAAGAATAAGACGCTTGGCATGAAGCACTCTCAAAAATACGCGTGCCTTTCACCTCCCCTGGATGACCCAGGGGAAGAAAAGTCCTCTGAGAGCCATGACTTGTTCATCTTGGTTGTTTTACAAACACAGCGAGGGGACTCCAACCACAGTCTCCTTCGTTTCCACTAAATGGGCCACACACACCCCACTTGACTGGCATCAGTTGACCCCCCTTTTGAAAAAGAAAAAGATGCTTGGCATGAAGCACTCTCAAAAATATGCGTGCCTTTCACCTCCCCTGGATGACCCAGGGGAAGAATAGTCCTCCGAGAGCCATGACTTGTTCATCTTGGTTCTTTTACAAACACAGCGAGGGGACTCCAACCACAGTCTCCCTTGTTGCCACTAACTGGGCCACACACACCCCACTTGACTGGCATCAGTTGACCCCCCTTTTGAAAAATAAAAAGATGCTTGGCATGAAGCACTCTCAAAAATACGCGTGCCTTTCACCTCCCCTGGATGACCCAGGGGAAGAAAAGTCCTCTGAGAGCCATGACTTGTTCATCTTGGTTCTTTTACAAACACAGCGAGGGGACTCCAACCACAGTCTCCCTCGTTTCCACTAATTGGGCCACACACACCCCACTTGACTGGCATCAGTTGACCCCCCTTTTGAAAAAGAAAAAGATGCTTGGCATGAAGCACTCTCAAAAATATGCGTGCCTTTCACCTCCCCTGGATGACCCAGGGGAAGAAAAGTCCTCCGAGAGCCATGACTTGTTCATCTTGGTTCTTTTACAAACACAGCGAGGGGACTCCGACCACAGTCTCCCTCATTTTCACTAATTGGGCCACACATACCCCCCTTGACTGGCATCAGTTGACCCCCCTTTTGAAAAAGAAAAAGATGCTTGGCATGAAGCACTCTCAAAAATATGCGTGCCTTTCACCTCCCCTGGATGACCCAGGGGAAGAAAAGTCCTCTGAGAGCCATGATTTGTTCATCTGGGTTCTTTTACAAACACAGCGAGGGGACTCCAACCACAGTCTCCCTTGTTGCCACTAATTGGGCCACACACACCCCACTTGACTGGCATCAGTTAACCCGCCTTTTGAAAAAGAAAAAGATGCTTGGCATGACGCACTCTCAAAAATACGCGTGCCTTTTACCTCCCCTGGATGACCCAGGGGAAGAAAAGTCCTCTGAGAGCCATGACTTGTTCATCTTGGTCCTTTTACAAACACAGCGAGGGGACTCCAACCACAGTCTCCCTCGTTTCCCCTAATTGGGCCACACACACCCCACTTGACTGGCATCAGTTGACCCCCCCTTTTGAAAAAGAAAAAGATGCTTGGCATGAAGCACTCTCAAAAATACGCGTGCCTTTCACCTCCCCTGGATGACCCAGGGGAAGAAAAGTCCTCTGAGAGCCATGACTTGTTCATCTTGGTTCTTTTACAAACACAGCGAGGGGACTCCAACCATAGTCTCCCTCGTTTCCACTAATTGGGCCACACACACCCCACTTGACTGGCATCAGTTGACCCCCCTTTTGAAAAAGAAAAAGATGCTTGGCATGAAGCACTCTCAAAAATATGCGTGCCTTTCACCTTCCCTGGATGACCCAGGGGAAGAAAAGTCCTCCGAGAGCCATGACTTGTTCATCTTGGTTCTTTTACAAACACAGCGAGGGGACTCCGACCACAGTCTCCCTCATTTTCACTAATTGGGCCACACATACCCCCCTTGACTGGCATCAGTTGACCCCCCTTTTGAAAAAGAAAAAGATGCTTGGCATGAAGCACTCTCAAAAATATGCGTGCCTTTCACCTCCCCTGGATGACCCAGGGGAAGAAAAGTCCTCTGAGAGCCATGATTTGTTCATCTGGGTTCTTTTACAAACACAGCGAGGGGACTCCAACCACAGTCTCCCTTGTTGCCACTAATTGGGCCACACACACCCCACTTGACTGGCATCAGTTAACCCGCCTTTTGAAAAAGAAAAAGATGCTTGGCATGACGCACTCTCAAAAATACGCGTGCCTTTTACCTCCCCTTGATGACCCAGGGGAAGAAAAGTCCTCTGAGAGCCATGACTTGTTCATCTTGGTTCTTTTACAAACACAGCGAGGGGACTCCAACCACAGTCTCCCTCGTTTCCACTAATTGGGTCACACACACCCCACTTGACTGGCATCAGTTGACCCCCTTTTGAAAAAGAAAAAGATGCTTGGCATGAAGCACTCTCAAAAATATGCGTGCCTTTCACCTCCCCTGGATGACCCAGGGGAAGAAAAGTCCTCCGAGAGCCATGACTTGTTCATCTTGGTTCTTTTACAAACACAGCGAGGGGACTCCAACCACAGTCTCCCTCATTTTCACTAATTGGGCCACACATACCCCCCTTAACTGGTATCAGTTGACCCCCCTTTTGAAAAATAAAAAGATGCTTGGCATGAAGCACTCTCAAAAATATGCGTGCCTTTCACCTCCCCTGGGTGACCCAGGGGAAGAAAAGTCCTCTGAGAGCCATGACTTGTTCATCTTGGTTCTTTTACAAACACAGCGAGTGGACTCCAACCACAGTCTCTCTCGTTTCCACTAATTGGGCCACACACACCCCACTTGACTGGCATCAGTTGACCCCCCTTTTGAAAAAGAAAAAGATGCTTGGCATGAAGCACTCTCAAAAATACGCATGCCTTTCATCTCCCCTGGATGACCCAGGGGAAGAAAAGTCCTCTGAGAGCCATGACTTGTTCACCTTGGTTCTTTTACAAACACAGCGAGGGGACACCAAATACAGTCTCCCTCGTTTTCACTAATTGGGCCACACACACCCCACTGGACTGGCATCAGTTGACCCCCCTTTTGAAAAAGAAAAAGATGCTTGGCATGAAGCACTCTGAAAAATACGCATGCCTTTCACCTCCCCTGGATGACCCAGGGGAAGAAAAGTCCTCTGAGAGCCATGACTTGTTCATCTTGGTTCTTTTACAAACACAGCGAGGGGACTCCAACCACAGTCTCGCTTGTTGCCACTAATTGGGCCACACACACCCCACTTGACTGGCATCAGTTGACCCCCCTTTTGAAAAAGAAAAAGATGCTTGGCATGAAGCACTCTCAAAAATACGCGTGCCTTTCACCTCCCCTGGATGACCCAGGGGAAGAAAAGTCCTCTGAGAGCCATGACTTGTTCATCTTGGTTCTTTTACAAACACAGCGAGGGGACTCCAACCACAGTCTCCCTCGTTTCCACTAATTGGGCCACACACACCCCACTTGACTGGCATCAGTTGACCCCCCTTTTGAAAAAGAAAAAGACGCTTGGCATGAAGCACTCTCAAAAATACGCGTGCCTTTCACCTCCCCTGGATGACCCAGGGGAAGAAAAGTCCTCTGAGAGCCATGACTTGTTCATCTTGGTTGTTTTACAAACACAGCGAGGGGACTCCAACCACAGTCTCCTTCGTTTCCACTAAATGGGCCACACACACCCCACTTGACTGGCATCAGTTGACCCCCCTTTTGAAAAAGAAAAAGATGCTTGGCATGAAGCACTCTCAAAAATATGCGTGCCTTTCACCTCCCCTGGATGACCCAGGGGAAGAAAAGTCCTCTGAGAGCCATGACTTGTTCATCTTGGTTCTTTTACAAACACAGCGAGGGGACTCCAACCACAGTCTCCCTTGTTGCCACTAATTGGGCCACACACACCCCACTTGACTGGCATCAGTTGACCCCCCTTTTGAAAAATAAAAAGATGCTTGGCATGAAGCACTCTCAAAAATACGCGTACCTTTCACCTCCCCTGGATGACCCAGGGGAAGAAAAGTCCTCTAAAAGCCATGACTTGTTCATCTTGGTTCTTTTACAAACACAGCGAGGGGACTCCAACCACAGTCTCCCTCGTTTCCCCTAATTGGGCCACACACACCCCACTTGACTGGCATCAGTTGACCCCCCTCTTGAAAAAGAAAAAGATGCTTGGCATGAAGCACTCTCAAAAATACGCGTGCCTTTCACCTCCCCTGGATGACCCAGGGGAAGAAAAGTCCTCTGAGAGCCATGACTTGTTCATCTTGGTTCTTTTACAAACACAGCGAGGGGACTCCAACCACAGTCTCCCTCGTTTCCACTAATTGGGCCACACACACCCCACTTGACTGGCATCAGTTGACCCCCCTTTTGAAAAAGAAAAAGATGCTTGGCATGAAGCACTCTCAAAAATATGCGTGCCTTTCACCTCCCCTGGATGACCCAGGGGAAGAAAAGTCCTCCGAGAGCCATGACTTGTTCATCTTGGTTCTTTTACAAACACAGCGAGGGGACTCCAACCACAGTCTCCCTCATTTTCACTAATTGGGCCACACATACCCCCCTTGACTGGCATCAGTTGACCCCCCTTTTGAAAATGAAAAAGATGCTTGGCATGAAGCACTCTCAAAAATATGCGTGCCTTTCACCTCCCCTGGATGACCCAGGGGAAGAAAAGTCCTCTGAGAGCCATGATTTGTTCATCTGGGTTCTTTTACAAACACAGCGAGGGGACTCCAACCACAGTCTCCCTTGGTGCCACTAATTGGGCCACACACACCCCACTTGACTGGCATCAGTTAACCCGCCTTTTGAAAAAGAAAAAGATGCTTGGCATGACGCACTCTCAAAAATACGCGTGCCTTTCACCTCCCCTGGATGACCCAGGGGAAGAAAAGTCCTCTGAGAGCCATGACTTGTTCATCTTGGTTCTTTTACAAACACAGCGAGGGGACTCCAACCACAGTCTCCCTTGTTGCCACTAATTGGGCCACACACACCCCACTTGACTGGCATCAGTTGACCCCCCTTTTGAAAAAGAAAAAGATGCTTGGCATGAAGCACTCTCAAAAATACGCGTGCCTTTCACCTCCCCTGGATGACCCAGGGGAAGAAAAGTCCTCTGAGAGCCATGACTTGTTCATCTTGGTTCTTTTACAAACACAGCGAGGGGACTCCAACCACAGTCTCCCTCGTTTCCACTAATTGGGCCACACACACCCCACTTGACTGGCATCAGTTGACCCCCTTTTGAAAAAGAAAAAGATGCTTGGCATGAAGCACTCTCAAAAATATGCGTGCCTTTCACCTCCCCTGGATGACCCAGGGGTAGAAAAGTCCTCTGAGAGCCATGACTTGTTCATCTTGGTTCTTTTACAAACACAGCGAGGGTACTCCAACCACAGTCTCCCTCGTTTCCCCTAATTGGGCCACACATACCCCACTTGACTGGCATCAGTTGACCCCCTTTTGAAAAAGAAAAAGATGCTTGGCATGAAGCACTCTCAAAAATACGCGTGCCTTTCACCTCCCCTGGATGACCCAGGGGAAGAAAAGTCCTCTGAGAGCCATGACTTGTTCATCTTGGTTCTTTTACAAACACAGCGAGGGGACTCCAACCACAGTCTCCCTCGTTTCCACTAATTGGGCCACACACACCCCACTTGACTGGCATCAGTTGACCCCCTTTTGAAAAAGAAAAAGATGCTTGGCATGAAGCACTCTCAAAAATATGCGTGCCTTTCACCTCCCCTGGATGACCCAGGGGAAGAAAAGTCCTCCGAGAGCCATGACTTGTTCATCTTGGTTCTTTTACAAACACAGCGAGGGGACTCCAACCACAGTCTCCCTCATTTTCACTAATTGGGCCACACATACCCCCCTTAACTGGCATCAGTTGACCCCCCTTTTGAAAAATAAAAAGATGCTTGGCATGAAGCACTCTCAAAAATATGCGTGCCTTTCACCTCCCCTGGATGACCCAGGGGAAGAAAAGTCCTCTGAGAGCCATAACTTGTTCATCTTGGTTCTTTTACAAACACAGCGAGTGGACTCCAACCACAGTCTCCCTCGTTTCCACTAATTGGGCCACACACACCCCACTTGACTGGCATCAGTTGAACCCCCCTTTTGAAAAAGAAAAAGATGCTTGGCATGAAGCACTCTCAAAAATACGCGTGCCTTTCACCTCCCCTGGATGACCCAGGGGAAGAAAAGTCCTCTGAGAGCCATGACTTGTTCATCTTGGTTCTTTTACAAACACAGCGAGTGGACTCCAACCACAGTCTCTCTCGTTTCCACTAATTGGGCCACACACACCCCACTTGACTGGCATCAGTTGACCCCCCTTTTGAAAAAGAAAAAGATGCTTGGCATGAAGCACTCTCAAAAATACGCATGCCTTTCATCTCCCCTGGATGACCCAGGGGAAGAAAAGTCCTCTGAGAGCCATGACTTGTTCACCTTGGTTCTTTTACAAACACAGCGAGGGGACACCAAATACAGTCTCCCTCGTTTTCACTAATTGGGCCACACACACCCCACTGGACTGGCATCAGTTGACCCCCCTTTTGAAAAAGAAAAAGATGCTTGGCTTGAAGCACTCTGAAAAATACGCATGCCTTTCACCTCCCCTGGATGACCCAGGGGAAGAAAAGTCCTCTGAGAGCCATGACTTGTTCATCTTGGTTCTTTTACAAACACAGCGAGGGGACTCCAACCACAGTCTCCCTTGTTGCCACTAATTGGGCCACACACACCCCACTGGACTGGCATCAGTTGACCCCCCTTTTGAAAAAGAAAAAGATGCTTGGCATGAAGCACTCTCAAAAATACGCGTGCCTTTCACCTCCCCTGGATGACCCAGGGGAAGAAAAGTCCTCTGAGAGCCATGACTTGTTCATCTTGGTTCTTTTACAAACACAGCGAGGGGACTCCAACCACAGTCTCCCTCGTTTCCACTAATTGGGCCACACACACCCCACTTGACTGGCATCAGTTGACCCCACTTTTGAAAAATAAAAAGATGCTTGGCATGAAGCACTCTCAAAAATACGCGTGCCTTTCACCTCCCCTGGATTACCCAGGGGAAGAAAAGTCCTCTGAGAGCCATGACTTGTTCATCTTGGTTCTTTTACAAACACAGCGAGGGGACACCAAATACAGTCTCCCTCGTTTCCACTAATTGGGCCACACACACCCCACTTGACTGGCATCAGTTGACCCCCCTTTTGAAAAAGAAAAAGACGCTTGGCATGAAGCACTCTCAAAAATACGCGTGCCTTTCACCTCCCCTGGATGACCCAGGGGAAGAAAAGTCCTCTGAGAGCCATGACTTGTTCATCTTGGTTGTTTTACAAACACAGCGAGGGGACTCCAACCACAGTCTCCTTCGTTTCCACTAAATGGGCCACACACACCCCACTTGACTGGCATCAGTTGACCCCCCTTTTGAAAAAGAAAAAGATGCTTGGCATGAAGCACTCTCAAAAATATGCGTGCCTTTCACCTCCCCTGGATGACCCAGGGGAAGAAAAGTCCTCTGAGAGCCATGACTTGTTCATCTTGGTTCTTTTACAAACACAGCGAGGGGACTCCAACCACAGTCTCCCTTGTTGCCACTAATTGGGCCACACACACCCCACTTGACTGGCATCAGTTGACCCCCCTTTTGAAAAATAAAAAGATGCTTGGCATGAAGCACTCTCAAAAATACGCGTACCTTTCACCTCCCCTGGATGACCCAGGGGAAGAAAAGTCCTCTAAAAGCCATGACTTGTTCATCTTGGTTCTTTTACAAACACAGCGAGGGGACTCCAACCACAGTCTCCCTCGTTTCCCCTAATTGGGCCACACACACCCCACTTGACTGGCATCAGTTGACCCCCCTTTTGAAAAAGAAAAAGATGCTTGGCATGAAGCACTCTCAAAAATACGCGTGCCTTTCACCTCCCCTGGATGACCCAGGGGAAGAAAAGTCCTCTGAGAGCCATGACTTGTTCATCTTGGTTCTTTTACAAACACAGCGAGGGGACTCCAACCACAGTCTCCCTCGTTTCCACTAATTGGGCCACACACACCCCACTTGACTGGCATCAGTTGACCCCCCTTTTGAAAAAGAAAAAGATGCTTGGCATGAAGCACTCTCAAAAATATGCGTGCCTTTCACCTCCCCTGGATGACCCAGGGGAAGAAAAGTCCTCCGAGAGCCATGACTTGTTCATCTTGGTTATTTTACAAACACAGCGAGGGGACTCCAACCACAGTCTCCCTCATTTTCACTAATTGGGCCACACATACCCCCCTTGACTGGCATCAGTTGACCCCCCTTTTGAAAATGAAAAAGATGCTTGGCATGAAGCACTCTCAAAAATATGCGTGCCTTTCACCTCCCCTGGATGACCCAGGGGAAGAAAAGTCCTCTGAGAGCCATGACTTGTTCATCTGGGTTCTTTTACAAACACAGCGAGGGGACTCCAACCACAGTCTCCCTTGTTGCCACTAATTGGGCCACACACACCCCACTTGACTGGCATCAGTTAACCCGCCTTTTGAAAAAGAAAAAGATGCTTGGCATGACGCACTCTCAAAAATACGCGTGCCTTTCACCTCCCCTGGATGACCCAGGGGAAGAAAAGTCCTCTGAGTGCCATGACTTGTTCATCTTGGTTCTTTTACAAACACAGCGAGGGGACTCCAACCACAGTCTCCCTCGTTTCCACTAATTGGGCCACACACACCCCACTTGACTGGCATCAGTTGACCCCCCTTTTGAAAAAGAAAAAGATGCTTGGCATGAAGCACTCTCAAAAATATGCGTGCCTTTCACCTTCCCTGGATGACCCAGGGGAAGAAAAGTCCTCTGAGAGCCATGACTTGTTCATCTTGGTTCTTTTACAAACACAGCGAGGGGACTCCAACCACAGTCTCCCTTGTTGCCACTAATTGGGCCACACACACCCCACTTGACTGGCATCAGTTGACCCCCCTTTTGAAAAAGAAAAATATGCTTGGCATGAAGCACTCTCAAAAATACGCGTGCCTTTCACCTCCCCTGGATGACCCAGGGGAAGAAAAGTCCTCTGAGAGCCATGACTTGTTCATCTTGGTTCTTTTACAAACACAGCGAGGGGACTCCAACCACAGTCTCCCTCGTTTCCACTAATTGGGCCACACACACCCCACTTGACTGGCATCAGTTGACCCCCCTTTTGAAAAAGAAAAAGATGCTTGGCATGAAGCACTCTCAAAAATATGCGTGCCTTTCACCTCCCCTGGATGACCCAGGGGTAGAAAAGTCCTCTGAGAGCCATGACTTGTTCATCTTGGTTCTTTTACAAACACAGCGAGGGTACTCCAACCACAGTCTCCCTCGTTTCCCCTAATTGGGCCACACATACCCCACTTGACTGGCATCAGTTGACCCCCTTTTGAAAAAGAAAAAGATGCTTGGCATGAAGCACTCTCAAAAATACGCGTGCCTTTCACCTCCCCTGGATGACCCAGGGGAAGAAAAGTCCTCTGAGAGCCATGACTTGTTCATCTTGGTTCTTTTACAAACACAGCGAGGGGACTCCAACCACAGTCTCCCTCGTTTCCACTAATTGGGCCACACACACCCCACTTGACTGGCATCAGTTGACCCCCTTTTGAAAAAGAAAAAGATGCTTGGCATGAAGCACTCTCAAAAATATGCGTGCCTTTCACCTCCCCTGGATGACCCAGGGGAAGAAAAGTCCTCCGAGAGCCATGACTTGTTCATCTTGGTTCTTTTACAAACACAGCGAGGGGACTCCAACCACAGTCTCCCTCATTTTCACTAATTGGGCCACACATACCCCCCTTAACTGGCATCAGTTGACCCCCCTTTTGAAAAATAAAAAGATGCTTGGCATGAAGCACTCTCAAAAATATGCGTGCCTTTCACCTCCCCTGGATGACCCAGGGGAAGAAAAGTCCTCTGAGAGCCATAACTTGTTCATCTTGGTTCTTTTACAAACACAGCGAGTGGACTCCAACCACAGTCTCCCTCGTTTCCACTAATTGGGCCACACACACCCCACTTGACTGGCATCAGTTGACCCCCCTTTTGAAAAAGAAAAAGATGCTTGGCATGAAGCACTCTCAAAAATACGCGTGCCTTTCACCTCCCCTGGATGACCCAGGGGAAGAAAAGTCCTCTGAGAGCCATGACTTGTTCATTTTGGTTCTTTTACAAACACAGCGAGGGGACTCCAACCACAGTCTCCCTCGTTTCCACTAATTGGACCACATACACCCCACTTGACTGGCATCAGTTGACCCCCCTTTTGAAAAAGAAAAAGATGCTTGGCATGAAGCACTCTCAAAAATACGCGTGCCTTTCACCTCCCCTGGATGACCCAGGGGAAGAAAAGTCCTCTGAGAGCCATGACTTGTTCATCTTGGTTCTTTTACAAACACAGCGAGGGGACTCCAACCACAGTCTCCCTCGTTTCCACTAATTGGGCCACACACACCCCACTTGACTGGCATCAGTTGACCCCCCTTTTGAAAAAGAAAAAGATGCTTGGCATGAAGCACTCTCAAAAATACGCGTGCCTTTCACCTCCCCTGGAATACCCAGGGGAAGAAAAGTCCTCTGAGAGCCATGAATTGTTTATCTTGGTTCTTTTACAAACACAGCGAGGGGACTCCAACCACAGTCTCCCTTGTTGCCACTAATTGGGCCACACACACCCCACTTGACTGGCATCAGTTGACCCCCCTTTTGAAAAAGGAAAAGATGCTTTGCATGAAGCACTCTCAAAAATACGCTTGCCTTTTACCTCCCCTGGATGTCCCAGGGGAAGAAAAGTCCTCTGAGAGCCATGACTTGTTCATCTTGGTTCTTTTACAAACACAGCGAGGGGACTCCAACCACAGTCTCCCTCGTTTCCACTAATTGAGCCACACACACCCCACTTGACTGGCATCAGTTGACCCCCTTTTGAAAAAGAAAAAGATGCTTGGCATGAAGCACTCTCAAAAATATGCGTGCCTTTCACCTCCCCTGGATGACCCAGGGGAAGAAAAGTCCTCCGAGAGCCATGACTTGTTCATCTTGGTTCTTTTACAAACACAGCGAGGGGACTCCAACCACAGTCTCCCTCATTTTCACTAATTGGGCCACACATACCCCCCTTAACTGGCATCAGTTGACCCCCCTTTTGAAAAATAAAAAGATGCTTGGCATGAAGCACTCTCAAAAATATGCGTGCCTTTCACCTCCCCTGGATGACCCAGGGGAAGAAAAGTCCTCTGAGAGCCATGACTTGTTCATCTTGGTTCTTTTACAAACACAGCGAGGGGACACCAAATACAGTCTCCCTCGTTTCCACTAATTGGGCCACACACACCTCACTTGACTGGCATCAGTTGACCCCCCTTTTGAAAAAGAATAAGACGCTTGGCATGAAGCACTCTCAAAAATACGCGTGCCTTTCACCTCCCCTGGATGACCCAGGGGAAGAAAAGTCCTCTGAGAGCCATGACTTGTTCATCTTGGTTGTTTTACAAACACAGCGAGGGGACTCCAACCACAGTCTCCTTCGTTTCCACTAAATGGGCCACACACACCCCACTTGACTGGCATCAGTTGACCCCCCTTTTGAAAAAGAAAAAGATGCTTGGCATGAAGCACTCTCAAAAATATGCGTGCCTTTCACCTCCCCTGGATGACCCAGGGGAAGAAAAGTCCTCCGAGAGCCATGACTTGTTCATCTTGGTTCTTTTACAAACACAGCGAGGGGACTCCAACCACAGTCTCCCTTGTTGCCACTAACTGGGCCACACACACCCCACTTGACTGGCATCAGTTGACCCCCCTTTTGAAAAATAAAAAGATGCTTGGTATGAAGCACTCTCAAAAATACGCGTACCTTTCACCTCCCCTGGATGACCCAGGGGAAGAAAAGTCCTCTGAAAGCCATGACTTGTTCATCTTGGTTCTTTTACAAACACAGCGAGGGGACTCCAACCACAGTCTCCCTCGTTTCCCCTAATTGGGCCACACACACCCCACTTGACTGGCATCAGTTGACCCCCCTTTTGAAAAATAAAAAGATGCTTGGCATGAAGCACTCTCAAAAATACGCGTGCCTTTCACCTCCCCTGGATGACCCAGGGGAAGAAAAGTCCTCTGAGAGCCATGACTTGTTCATCTTGGTTCTTTTACAAACACAGCGAGGGGACTCCAACCACAGTCTCCCTCGTTTCCACTAATTGGGCCACACACACCCCACTTGACTGGCATCAGTTGACCCCCCTTTTGAAAAAGAAAAAGATGCTTGGCATGAAGCACTCTCAAAAATATGCGTGCCTTTCACCTCCCCTGGATGACCCAGGGGAAGAAAAGTCCTCCGAGAGCCATGACTTGTTCATCTTGGTTCTTTTACAAACACAGCGAGGGGACTCCGACCACAGTCTCCCTCATTTTCACTAATTGGGCCACACATACCCCCCTTGACTGGCATCAGTTGACCCCCCTTTTGAAAAAGAAAAAGATGCTTGGCATGAAGCACTCTCAAAAATATGCGTGCCTTTCACCTCCCCTGGATGACCCAGGGGAAGAAAAGTCCTCTGAGAGCCATGATTTGTTCATCTGGGTTCTTTTACAAACACAGCGAGGGGACTCCAACCACAGTCTCCCTTGTTGCCACTAATTGGGCCACACACACCCCACTTGACTGGCATCAGTTAACCCGCCTTTTGAAAAAGAAAAAGATGCTTGGCATGACGCACTCTCAAAAATACGCGTGCCTTTTACCTCCCCTGGATGACCCAGGGGAAGAAAAGTCCTCTGAGAGCCATGACTTGTTCATCTTGGTTCTTTTACAAACACAGCGAGGGGACTCCAACCACAGTCTCCCTCGTTTCCCCTAATTGGGCCACACACACCCCACTTGACTGGCATCAGTTGACCCCCCTTTTGAAAAAGAAAAAGATGCTTGGCATGAAGCACTCTCAAAAATACGCGTGCCTTTCACCTCCCCTGGATGACCCAGGGGAAGAAAAGTCCTCTGAGAGCCATGACTTGTTCATCTTGGTTCTTTTACAAACACAGCGAGGGGACTCCAACCATAGTCTCCCTCGTTTCCACTAATTGGGCCACACACACCCCACTTGACTGGCATCAGTTGACCCCCCTTTTGAAAAAGAAAAAGATGCTTGGCATGAAGCACTCTCAAAAATATGCGTGCCTTTCACCTTCCCTGGATGACCCAGGGGAAGAAAAGTCCTCCGAGAGCCATGACTTGTTCATCTTGGTTCTTTTACAAACACAGCGAGGGGACTCCGACCACAGTCTCCCTCATTTTCACTAATTGGGCCACACATACCCCCCTTGACTGGCATCAGTTGACCCCCCTTTTGAAAAAGAAAAAGATGCTTGGCATGAAGCACTCTCAAAAATATGCGTGCCTTTCACCTCCCCTGGATGACCCAGGGGAAGAAAAGTCCTCTGAGAGCCATGATTTGTTCATCTGGGTTCTTTTACAAACACAGCGAGGGGACTCCAACCACAGTCTCCCTTGTTGCCACTAATTGGGCCACACACACCCCACTTGACTGGCATCAGTTAACCCGCCTTTTGAAAAAGAAAAAGATGCTTGGCATGACGCACTCTCAAAAATACGCGTGCCTTTTACCTCCCCTGGATGACCCAGGGGAAGAAAAGTCCTCTGAGAGCCATGACTTGTTCATCTTGGTTCTTTTACAAACACAGCGAGGGGACTCCAACCACAGTCTCCCTCGTTTCCACTAATTGGGTCACACACACCCCACTTGACTGGCATCAGTTGACCCCCTTTTGAAAAAGAAAAAGATGCTTGGCATGAAGCACTCTCAAAAATATGCGTGCCTTTCACCTCCCCTGGATGACCCAGGGGAAGAAAAGTCCTCCGAGAGCCATGACTTGTTCATCTTGGTTCTTTTACAAACACAGCGAGGGGACTCCAACCACAGTCTCCCTCATTTTCACTAATTGGGCCACACATACCCCCCTTAACTGGTATCAGTTGACCCCCCTTTTGAAAAATAAAAAGATGCTTGGCATGAAGCACTCTCAAAAATATGCGTGCCTTTCACCTCCCCTGGGTGACCCAGGGGAAGAAAAGTCCTCTGAGAGCCATGACTTGTTCATCTTGGTTCTTTTACAAACACAGCGAGTGGACTCCAACCACAGTCTCTCTCGTTTCCACTAATTGGGCCACACACACCCCACTTGACTGGCATCAGTTGACCCCCCTTTTGAAAAAGAAAAAGATGCTTGGCATGAAGCACTCTCAAAAATACGCATGCCTTTCATCTCCCCTGGATGACCCAGGGGAAGAAAAGTCCTCTGAGAGCCATGACTTGTTCACCTTGGTTCTTTTACAAACACAGCGAGGGGACACCAAATACAGTCTCCCTCGTTTTCACTAATTGGGCCACACACACCCCACTGGACTGGCATCAGTTGACCCCCCTTTTGAAAAAGAAAAAGATGCTTGGCATGAAGCACTCTGAAAAATACGCATGCCTTTCACCTCCCCTGGATGACCCAGGGGAAGAAAAGTCCTCTGAGAGCCATGACTTGTTCATCTTGGTTCTTTTACAAACACAGCGAGGGGACTCCAACCATAGTCTCCCTCGTTTCCACTAATTGGGCCACACACACCCCACTTGACTGGCATCAGTTGACCCCACTTTTGAAAAATAAAAAGATGCTTGGCATGAAGCACTCTCAAAAATACGCGTGCCTTTCACCTCCCCTGGATGACCCAGGGGAAGAAAAGTCCTCTGAGAGCCATGACTTGTTCATCTTGGTTCTTTTACAAACACAGCGAGGGGACACCAAATACAGTCTCCCTCGTTTCCACTAATTGGGCCACACACACCCCACTTGACTGGCATCAGTTGACCCCCCTTTTGAAAAAGAAAAAGACGCTTGGCATGAAGCACTCTCAAAAATACGCGTGCCTTTCACCTCCCCTGGATGACCCAGGGGAAGAAAAGTCCTCTGAGAGCCATGACTTGTTCATCTTGGTTGTTTTACAAACACAGCGAGGGGACTCCAACCACAGTCTCCTTCGTTTCCACTAAATGGGCCACACACACCCCACTTGACTGGCATCAGTTGACCCCCCTTTTGAAAAAGAAAAAGATGCTTGGCATGAAGCACTCTCAAAAATATGCGTGCCTTTCACCTCCCCTGGATGACCCAGGGGAAGAAAAGTCCTCTGAGAGCCATGACTTGTTCATCTTGGTTCTTTTACAAACACAGCGAGGGGACTCCAACCACAGTCTCCCTTGTTGCCACTAATTGGGCCACACACACCCCACTTGACTGGCATCAGTTGACCCCCCTTTTGAAAAATAAAAAGATGCTTGGCATGAAGCACTCTCAAAAATACGCGTACCTTTCACCTCCCCTGGATGACCCAGGGGAAGAAAAGTCCTCTAAAAGCCATGACTTGTTCATCTTGGTTCTTTTACAAACACAGCGAGGGGACTCCAACCACAGTCTCCCTCGTTTCCCCTAATTGGGCCACACACACCCCACTTGACTGGCATCAGTTGACCCCCCTTTTGAAAAAGAAAAAGATGCTTGGCATGAAGCACTCTCAAAAATACGCGTGCCTTTCACCTCCCCTGGATGACCCAGGGGAAGAAAAGTCCTCTGAGAGCCATGACTTGTTCATCTTGGTTCTTTTACAAACACAGCGAGGGGACTCCAACCACAGTCTCCCTCGTTTCCACTAATTGGGCCACACACACCCCACTTGACTGGCATCAGTTGACCCCCCTTTTGAAAAAGAAAAAGATGCTTGGCATGAAGCACTCTCAAAAATATGCGTGCCTTTCACCTCCCCTGGATGACCCAGGGGAAGAAAAGTCCTCCGAGAGCCATGACTTGTTCATCTTGGTTCTTTTACAAACACAGCGAGGGGACTCCAACCACAGTCTCCCTCATTTTCACTAATTGGGCCACACATACCCCCCTTGACTGGCATCAGTTGACCCCCCTTTTGAAAATGAAAAAGATGCTTGGCATGAAGCACTCTCAAAAATATGCGTGCCTTTCACCTCCCCTGGATGACCCAGGGGAAGAAAAGTCCTCTGAGAGCCATGATTTGTTCATCTGGGTTCTTTTACAAACACAGCGAGGGGACTCCAACCACAGTCTCCCTTGTTGCCACTAATTGGGCCACACACACCCCACTTGACTGGCATCAGTTAACCCGCCTTTTGAAAAAGAAAAAGATGCTTGGCATGACGCACTCTCAAAAATACGCGTGCCTTTCACCTCCCCTGGATGACCCAGGGGAAGAAAAGTCCTCTGAGAGCCATGACTTGTTCATCTTGGTTCTTTTACAAACACAGCGAGGGGACTCCAACCACAGTCTCCCTTGTTGCCACTAGTTGGGCCACACACACCCCACTTGACTGGCATCAGTTGACCCCCCTTTTGAAAAAGAAAAAGATGCTTGGCATGAAGCACTCTCAAAAATACACGTGCCTTTCACCTCCCCTGGATGACCCAGGGGAAGAAAAGTCCTCTGAGAGCCATGACTTGTTCATCTTGGTTCTTTTACAAACACAGCGAGGGGACTCCAACCACAGTCTCCCTCGTTTCCACTAATTGGGCCACACACACCCCACTTGACTGGCATCAGTTGACCCCCTTTTGAAAAAGAAAAAGATGCTTGGCATGAAGCACTCTCAAAAATATGCGTGCCTTTCACCTCCCCTGGATGACCCAGGGGTAGAAAAGTCCTCTGAGAGCCATGACTTGTTCATCTTGGTTCTTTTACAAACACAGCGAGGGTACTCCAACCACAGTCTCCCTCGTTTCCCCTAATTGGGCCACACATACCCCACTTGACTGGCATCAGTTGACCCCCTTTTGAAAAAGAAAAAGATGCTTGGCATGAAGCACTCTCAAAAATACGCGTGCCTTTCACCTCCCCTGGATGACCCAGGGGAAGAAAAGTCCTCTGAGAGCCATGACTTGTTCATCTTGGTTCTTTTACAAACACAGCGAGGGGACTCCAACCACAGTCTCCCTCGTTTCCACTAATTGGGCCACACACACCCCACTTGACTGGCATCAGTTGACCCCCTTTTGAAAAAGAAAAAGATGCTTGGCATGAAGCACTCTCAAAAATATGCGTGCCTTTCACCTCCCCTGGATGACCCAGGGGAAGAAAAGTCCTCCGAGAGCCATGACTTGTTCATCTTGGTTCTTTTACAAACACAGCGAGGGGACTCCAACCACAGTCTCCCTCATTTTCACTAATTGTGCCACACATACCCCCCTTAACTGGCATCAGTTGACCCCCCTTTTGAAAAATAAAAAGATGCTTGGCAGGAAGCACTCTCAAAAATATGCGTGCCTTTCACCTCCCCTGGATGACCCAGGGGAAGAAAAGTCCTCTGAGAGCCATAACTTGTTCATCTTGGTTCTTTTACAAACACAGCGAGTGGACTCCAACCACAGTCTCCCTCGTTTCCACTAATTGGGCCACACACACCCCACTTGACTGGCATCAGTTGACCCCCCTTTTGAAAAAGAAAAAGATGCTTGGCATGAAGCACTCTCAAAAATACGCGTGCCTTTCACCTCCCCTGGATGACCCAGGGGAAGAAAAGTCCTCTGAGAGCCATGACTTGTTCATCTTGGTTCTTTTACAAACACAGCGAGTGGACTCCAACCACAGTCTCTCTCGTTTCCACTAATTGGGCCACACACACCCCACTTGACTGGCATCAGTTGACCCCCCTTTTGAAAAAGAAAAAGATGCTTGGCATGAAGCACTCTCAAAAATACGCATGCCTTTCATCTCCCCTGGATGACCCAGGGGAAGAAAAGTCCTCTGAGAGCCATGACTTGTTCACCTTGGTTCTTTTACAAACACAGCGAGGGGACTCCAACCACAGTCTCCCTCGTTTCCACTAATTGGGCCACACCCACCCCACTTGACTGGCATCAGTTGACCCCACTTTTGAAAAATAAAAAGATGCTTGGCATGAAGCACTCTCAAAAATACGCGTGCCTTTCACCTCCCCTGGATGACCCAGGGGAAGAAAAGTCCTCTGAGAGCCATGACTTGTTCATCTTGGTTCTTTTACAAACACAGCGAGGGGACACCAAATACAGTCTCCCTCGTTTCCACTAATTGGGCCACACACACCCCACTTGACTGGCATCAGTTGACCCCCCTTTTGAAAAAGAAAAAGACGCTTGGCATGAAGCACTCTCAAAAATACGCGTGCCTTTCACCTCCCCTGGATGACCCAGGGGAAGAAAAGTCCTCTGAGAGCCATGACTTGTTCATCTTGGTTGTTTTACAAACACAGCGAGGGGACTCCAACCACAGTCTCCTTCGTTTCCACTAAATGGGCCACACACACCCCACTTGACTGGCATCAGTTGACCCCCCTTTTGAAAAAGAAAAAGATGCTTGGCATGAAGCACTCTCAAAAATATGCGTGCCTTTCACCTCCCCTGGATGACCCAGGGGAAGAAAAGTCCTCTGAGAGCCATGACTTGTTCATCTTGGTTCTTTTACAAACACAGCGAGGGGACTCCAACCACAGTCTCCCTTGTTGCCACTAATTGGGCCACACACACCCCACTTGACTGGCATCAGTTGACCCCCCTTTTGAAAAATAAAAAGATGCTTGGCATGAAGCACTCTCAAAAATACGCGTACCTTTCACCTCCCCTGGATGACCCAGGGGAAGAAAAGTCCTCTAAAAGCCATGACTTGTTCATCTTGGTTCTTTTACAAACACAGCGAGGGGACTCCAACCACAGTCTCCCTCGTTTCCCCTAATTGGGCCACACACACCCCACTTGACTGGCATCAGTTGACAACCCTTTTGAAAAAGAAAAAGATGCTTGGCATGAAGCACTCTCAAAAATACGCGTGCCTTTCACCTCCCCTGGATGACCCAGGGGAAGAAAAGTCCTCTGAGAGCCATGACTTGTTCATCTTGGTTCTTTTACAAACACAGCGAGGGGACTCCAACCACAGTCTCCCTCGTTTCCACTAATTGGGCCACACACACCCCACTTGACTGGCATCAGTTGACCCCCCTTTTGAAAAAGAAAAAGATGCTTGGCATGAAGCACTCTCAAAAATATGCGTGCCTTTCACCTCCCCTGGATGACCCAGGGGAAGAAAAGTCCTCCGAGAGCCATGACTTGTTCATCTTGGTTCTTTTACAAACACAGCGAGGGGACTCCAACCACAGTCTCCCTCATTTTCACTAATTGGGCCACACATACCCCCCTTGACTGGCATCAGTTGACCCCCCTTTTGAAAATGAAAAAGATGCTTGGCATGAAGCACTCTCAAAAATATGCGTGCCTTTCACCTCCCCTGGATGACCCAGGGGAAGAAAAGTCCTCTGAGAGCCATGATTTGTTCATCTGGGTTCTTTTACAAACACAGCGAGGGGACTCCAACCACAGTCTCCCTTGTTGCCACTAATTGGGCCACACACACCCCACTTGACTGGCATCAGTTAACCCGCCTTTTGAAAAAGAAAAAGATGCTTGGCATGACGCACTCTCAAAAATACGCGTGCCTTTCACCTCCCCTGGATGACCCAGGGGAAGAAAAGTCCTCTGAGAGCCATGACTTGTTCATCTTGGTTCTTTTACAAACACAGCGAGGGGACTCCAACCACAGTCTCCCTCGTTTCCACTAATTGGGCCACACACACCCCACTTGACTGGCATCAGTTGACCCCCCTTTTGAAAAAGAAAAAGATGCTTGGCATGAAGCACTCTCAAAAATATGCGTGCCTTTCACCTCCCCTGGATGACCCAGGGGAAGAAAAGTCCTCTGAGAGCCATGACTTGTTCATCTTGGTTCTTTTACAAACACAGCGAGGGGACTCCAACCACAGTCTCCCTTGTTGCCACTAATTGGGCCACACACACCCCACTTGACTGGCATCAGTTGACCCCCCTTTTGAAAAAGAAAAATATGCTTGGCATGAAGCACTCTCAAAAATACGCGTGCCTTTCACCTCCCCTGGATGACCCAGGGGAAGAAAAGTCCTCTGAGAGCCATGACTTGTTCACCTTGGTTCTTTTACAAACACAGCGAGGGGACTCCAACCACAGTCTCCCTCGTTTCCACTAATTGGGCCACACACACCCCACTTGACTGGCATCAGTTGACCCCCTTTTGAAAAAGAAAAAGATGCTTGGCATGAAGCACTCTCAAAAATATGCGTGCCTTTCACCTCCCCTGGATGACCCAGGGGTAGAAAAGTCCTCTGAGAGCCATGACTTGTTCATCTTGGTTCTTTTACAAACACAGCGAGGGTACTCCAACCACAGTCTCCCTCGTTTCCCCTAATTGGGCCACACATACCCCACTTGACTGGCATCAGTTGACCCCCTTTTGAAAAAGAAAAAGATGCTTGGCATGAAGCACTCTCAAAAATACGCGTGCCTTTCACCTCCCCTGGATGACCCAGGGGAAGAAAAGTCCTCTGAGAGCCATGACTTGTTCATCTTGGTTCTTTTACAAACACAGCGAGGGGACTCCAACCACAGTCTCCCTCGTTTCCACTAATTGGGCCACACACACCCCACTTGACTGGCATCAGTTGACCCCCCTTTTGAAAAAGAAAAAGATGCTTGGCATGAAGCACTCTCAAAAATACGCGTGCCTTTCACCTCCCCTGGATGACCCAGGGGAAGAAAAGTCCTCTGAGAGCCATGACTTGTTCATCTTGGTTCTTTTACAAACACAGCGAGGGGACTCCAACCACAGTCTCCCTCGTTTCCACTAATTGGGCCACACACACCCCACTTGACTGGCATCAGTTGACCCCCCTTTTGAAAAAGAAAAAGATGCTTGGCATGAAGCACTCTCAAAAATACGCGTGCCTTTCACCTCCCCTGGAAGACCCAGGGGAAGAAAAGTCCTCTGAGAGCCATGAATTGTTTATCTTGGTTCTTTTACAAACACAGCGAGGGGACTCCAACCACAGTCTCCCTTGTTGCCACTAATTGGGCCACACACACCCCACTTGACTGGCATCAGTTGACCCCCCTTTTGAAAAAGGAAAAGATGCTTTGCATGAAGCACTCTCAAAAATACGCGTGCCTTTTACCTCCCCTGGATGTCCCAGGGGAAGAAAAGTCCTCTGAGAGCCATGACTTGTTCATCTTGGTTCTTTTACAAACACAGCGAGGGGACTCCAACCACAGTCTCCCTCGTTTCCACTAATTGGGCCACACACACCCCACTTGACTGGCATCAGTTGACCCCCTTTTGAAAAAGAAAAAGATGCTTGGCATGAAGCACTCTCAAAAATATGCGTGCCTTTCACCTCCCCTGGATGACCCAGGGGAAGAAAAGTCCTCCGAGAGCCATGACTTGTTCATCTTGGTTCTTTTACAAACACAGCGAGGGGACTCCAACCACAGTCTCCCTCATTTTCACTAATTGGGCCACACATACCCCCCTTAACTGGCATCAGTTGACCCCCCTTTTGAAAAATAAAAAGATGCTTGGCATGAAGCACTCTCAAAAATATGCGTGCCTTTCACCTCCCCTGGATGACCCAGGGGAAGAAAAGTCCTCTGAGAGCCATAACTTGTTCATCTTGGTTCTTTTACAAACACAGCGAGGGGACTCCAACCACAGTCTCCCTCGTTTCCACTAATTGGGCCACACACACCCCACTTGACTGGCATCAGTTGACCCTCCTTTTGAAAAAGAAAAAGATGCTTGGCATGAAGCACTCTCAAAAATACGCGTGCCTTTCACCTCCCCTGGATGATCCAGGGGAAGAAAAGTCCTCTGAGAGCCATGAATTGTTTATCTTGGCTCTTTTACAAACACAGCGAGGGGACTCCAACCACAGTCTCCCTTGTTGCCACTAATTGGGCCACACACACCCCACTTGACTGGCATCAGTTGACCCCCCTTTTGAAAAAGGAAAAGATGCTTTGCATGAAGCACTCTCAAAAATACGCGTGCCTTTTACCTCCCCTGGATGACCCAGGGGAAGAAAAGTCCTCTGAGAGCCATGACTTGTTCATCTTGGTTCTTTTACAAACACAGCGAGGGGACTCCAACCACAGTCTCCCTCGTTTCCACTAATTGGGCCACACACACCCCACTTGACTGGCATCAGTTGACCCCCCTTTTGAAAAAGAAAAAGATGCTTTGCATGAAGCACTCTCAAAAATACGCGTGCCTTTCACCTCCCCTGGATGAGCCAGGGGAAGAAAAGTCGTCTGAGAGCCATGTCCACATTGTCAGTGGACAGACACGTGTGCTTATCTGCCAGCAGACCCCCAGCAGCACTGAAGACAGTTTCCGAGAGAACGCTGGCTGCAGGACACGACAAGATCCCCAAGGCGTACGTGGCAAGCTCAGGCAATTTATCCAGATTGGAAGCCTAAAATGAGCAGGGCTCAAGTTGCACAGTAATGGCATTGACGTTTCCTTGCATATACTCATATATCTGTGACTCCTTCTCTCTTTCCTTGTCCTGCTCTTTTGTTTTCGCATGAGTATATGTCCTTGTCACTTTCCCATGTATTTGTGTTGTGTTCTGAGTTGTTTGTCACCTTTTGGACACCTTTGAGGGTGTTTTCTAGTTGTTTTTATGTGTTTGTGGTTGCTTGCCATTGTTTCCTATGCGGTTCGAGTTCGATTCGTCAAACGTTCGACGAACTGAACTCGAACGAGACCTCCGTTCGACAAACCGAACTCGAGCCGAACCACGACCGGTTCGCTCATCTCTAATTATTACTGGGGCACTTGGCTGCCATGTGGTTCTGCATACAGGCCTTTGCCCTGGCCTCTGCTCAACTTAGTATGGCAGATGCTACAGATTGCAATGTTTTTCTCTGAAGGACTTTCAGAAAATAACTTCCAGACAGCGGCTGAATGCCCTCTTGCCCTGACTTGGGCCACAGTGGGGGTGTTCTTCTGAACAGATGACCCAGTTCTCACTCTGGGGAAATCACCACCCCTTGGTGCCTGCGTTCGTGCTACATATACATCTTCATCCATGATGCTGTGCTGGCTATGCATGCCAACGGTCCAAGTCGGCTCAGTGGACTCATCATCGACCACCTCGTCTTCTATCTCATCCTTCTTCCCAGTTGAGATTGTAGGCTGACCTGATGGCAACTGTGTCTCATCATCATCAGCCTCCACCTCTGGAGACAGTAAATCAAGATCCTCAAACTGGCTTTCTAATGGCCTAGGTTCTCAAATACTTGCGCATCAACACACGCCACCACCTCGCGTCCCTCTTCAGTGCTGTACGGTGAGAGACCAGAGCCAACCAAAGGATACGTACAAAACAGATCCTCAGAGTGGCCAAGCTCTTGGGGTCATATGTCTCCTGTGACTGATGATGGGAGGAGGAAAGAGGACCAGGTTGAGGATTTTATGGGCCAGCCTTCTGTCTATCCACAGTACACTGTGTGGTCGTGGAAGATTTGTTGCTCCTTGACAAATGTGAAGAAACCTTGTTGCCTGCCATCCAAGACAGAATCTGCTCTAGCTCTTCTGGTTTACACACAGGTGTACATTCTAGACCAAGAAATTTGAGGAGAAGGGTAAAACCCAATGCCACAATAGGCACAATGTAAACTGCTATGGAATATGTATTCCACTATCTGAGTCTCAATGAGGGAGGGACCACCCAAATGTATAAGTAAGAGGAGTCCCTCCCAAATGTATGTTACTGGGCCACCTCAGGGTACTCACCAAACTCAGGTTTCCTAACACCTACAGGCCCTCTGAAAACTTGAATTGAGGTCCACAGAATAACATGGTGAAGGAGGAGGGAGGTAAAACCCATCGCCACAATGGGTACATTGTAAACTGCTATGGAATATATATTTCACTATCTGAGTCTCAATGAGGGAGGGACCGCCCAAACGTATAAGCAACAGCAGTCCCTCCAAAACATATGTTACAGGACCACTTGAGGCTCCTCAGGTCAAAGATCAACATACCAATGGGCATGTTCTAGCTAGCCTTGTAAAGTGCTGAGGAATAGCTAACTAGAAATTACAGTTAGGTCCAGAAATATTTGGACAGTGACACAATTTTCGCGAGTTGGGCTCTGCATGCCACCACATTGGATTTGAAATGAAATCTCTACAACAGAATTCAAGTGCAGATTGTAACGTTTAATTTGAAGGTTTGAACAAAAATATCTGATAGAAATTGTAGGAATTGTACACATTTCTTTACAAACACTCCACATTTTAGGAGGTCAAAAGTAATTGGACAAATAAACCAAACCCAAACAAAATATTTTTATTTTCAATATTTTGTTGCGAATCCTTTGAAGGCAATCACTGCCTTAAGTCTGGAACCCATGGACATCACCAAACGCTGGGTTTCCTCCTTCTTAATGCTTTGCCAGGCCTTTACAGCCGCAGCCTTCAGGTCTTGCTTGTTTGTGGGTCTTTCCGTCTTAAGTCTGGATTTGAGCAAGTGAAATGCATGCTCAATTGGGTTAAGATCTGGTGATTGACTTGGCCATTACAGAATGTTCCACTTTTTTGCACTCATGAACTCCTGGATAGCTTTGGCTGTATGCTTGGGGTCATTGTCCATCTGTACTATGAAGCGCCGTTCGATCAACTTTGCGGCATTTGGCTGAATCTGGGCTGAAAGTATATCCCGGTACACTTCAGAATTCATACGGCTACTCTTGTCTGCTGTTATGTCATCAATAAACACAAGTGACCCAGTGCCATTGAAAGCCATGCATGCCCATGCCATCACGTTGCCTCCACCATGTTTTACAGAGGATGTGGTGTGCCTTGGATCATGTGCCGTTCCCTTTCTTCTCCAAACTTTTTTCTTCCCATCATTCTGGTACAGGTTGATCTTGGTCTCATCTGTCCATAGAATACTTTTCCAGAACTGAGCTGGCTTCATGAGGTGTTTTTCAGCAAATTTAACTCTGGCCTGTCTATTTTTGGAATTGATGAATGGTTTGCATCTAGATGTGAACCCTTTGTATTTACTTTCATGGAGTCTTCTCTTTACTGTTGACTTAGAGACAGATACACCTACTTCACTGAGAGTGTTCTGGACTTCAGTTGATGTTGTGAATGGGTTCTTCTTCACCAAAGAAAGTATACGGCGATCATCCACCACTGTTGTCATCCGTGGACGCCCAGGCCTTTTTTTTCCCAAGCTCACCAGTCAATTCCTTTTTTCTCAGAATGTACCCGACTGTTGATTTTGCTACTCCAAGCATGTCTGCTATCTCTCTGATGGATTTCTTCTTTTTTTTCAGCCTCAGGATGTTCTGCTTCACCTCAATTGAGAGTTCCTTAGACCGCATGTTGTCTGGTCACAGCAACAGCTTCCAAATGCAAAACCACACACCTGTAATCAACCCCAAACCTTTTAACTACTTCATTGATTACAGGTTAACGAGGGAGACGCCTTCAGAGTTAATTGCAGCCCTTAGAGTCCCTTGTCCAATTACTTTTGGTCCCTTGAAAAAGAGGAGGCTATGCATTACAGAGCTATGATTCCTAAACCCTTTCTCCGATTTGGATGTGAAAACTCTCATATTGCAGCTGGGAGTGTGCACTTTCAGCCCATATTATATATACTAGAAGGTGGCCCGATTCTACGCATCGGGTATTCTAGAATTTACGTATTGTGTAGTTCATGTATGATTTTTGTTATATATATATATATATATAGATGTTGTTGTGTGTAGTTACCAAGTGTTTGTGTAGGGCGCTGTACATGTTCTGGGTGTGGCGGGGGGTGAGAGCGGTGTTGTATGTGTGTTGCATGTGTTGCGTTGTTTGTGGAGCGCTGTGTGTCTGTAGCGTTGTGTGTGTGTGTGTTGTGCGGTTTGTGTGTGTGTGGTGTGTTTTGGGGGGAGGTATGTTTTGAGCAATGTGTGTTGTGCGGTATGTGCGTATATTTATGTGTGCTGCGGTGTTTGTGTGTTGGGTGTTGTGTGTGTGCAGCGTTGTCTGTGTGTGTGGGTGTCTGTGTAGGGCGTTGTTTGTGGTTCCCAGTGTGTGTGTGTTGTGCAGTGCGCGTGTGTGTGTGTGTGTTGGGGGAGGTGTGCACCTCCCATCGTGCTCCATCCCCCATGCTGCGCACCCCCCATCGTGCTCCATCCCCCATGCAGCGCACTCCCCATCGTGCTGCATCCCCCATGCTGCGCACTCCCAAACGTGCTCCATCCGCCATGCTGCGCACTCCCAAACGTGGTCCGTCCGCCATGCTGCGCACTCCCAAACGTGCTCCATCCGCCATACTGCGCACTCCCCATCGTGCTGCATCCCCCATGCTGCGCACTCCCAAACGTGCTCCATCCGCCATGCTGCGCACTCCCCATCGTGCTCTATCCGCCATGCTGCGCACTCCCAAACGTGCTCCATCCCCCATGCTGCGCACCCCCATCGTGCTCCATCCCCCATGCAGCGCACTCCCCATCGTGCTGCATCCCCCATGCTGCGCATTCCCAAACGTGCTCCATCCGCCATGCTGCGCACTCCCAAACGTGGTCCATCCGCCATGCTGCGCACTCCCAAACGTGCTCCATCCGCCATACTGCGCACTCCCCATCGTGCTGCATCCCCCATGCTGCGCACTCCCAAACGTGCTCCATCCGCCATGCTGCGCACTCCCTATCATGCTCTATCCGCCATGCTGCACACTCCCAAACGTGCTCCATCCGCCATGCTGCGCACTCCCTATCGTGCTCTATCCGCCATGCTGCACACTCCCAAACGTGGTCCATCCGCCATGCTGCGCACTCCCAAACGTGCTCCATCCGCCATGCTGCGCACTCCCCAACGTGCTCCATCCGCCATGCTGCGCACCCCCCCATCATGCTCCATCCGCCATGCTGCGCACTTCCAAACGTGCTCCACCCGCCATGCTGCGCACTCCCAAACGTGCTCCATCCGCCATGCTGCGCACTCCCATACGTGCTCCATCCGCCATGCTGCGCACTCCCAAACGTGGTCCATCCGCCATGCTGCGCACTCCCAAACGTGCTCCATCCGCCATGCTGCGCACTCCCCAACGTGCTCCATCCGCCATACTGCGCACTCCCAAACGTGCTCCTTCCGCCATACTGCGCACTCCCCATCGTGCACCATCCGGCATGCTGCGCACTCCCAAACATGCTCCATCCGCCATGCTGCGCACTCCCAAACGTGCTCCATCCGTCATGCTGCGCACACCCAAACGTGCTCCATCCGTCATGCTGCGCACTCCCAAACGTGCTCCATCCGACATGCTGCGCACTCCCAAACGTGGTCCATCCGCCATGCTGCGCACTCCCAAACGTGGTCCATCCGCTATGCTGCGCACTCCCAAACGTGGTCCATCCGCCATGCTGCGCACTCCCAAACGTGCTCCATCCGCCATGCTGCGCACTCCCAAACGTGCTCCATCCCCCATGCTGCGCACTCCCAAACGTGGTCCATCCGCCATGCTGCGCACTCCCAAACGTGCTCCATCCTCCATGCTGCGCACTCCCAAACGTGGTCCATCCGCCATGCTGCGCACTCCCAAACGTGCTCCATCCCCCATGCTGCGCACTCCCCATCGTGCTCCATCCCCCATGCTGCGCACCCCCCATCGTGCTCCATCCCTCATGCTGCACCAGCATCAGCCTCTCTGCCCGCAGCATCAGCCTCTCTGCCCGCAGCATCAGCCTCTCTGCACACAGCATCAGCCTTTCTCCTCCCAGCATCAGCCTCTCTCCTCCCAGCATCAGCCTTTTCTGTCCCTAGCATCAGCCTCTCTCCTCCCAGCCTACCCCAGCCTCAGCCTCCCTCAGCATCAGCCTCTCTTCTCTCAGCCTCCCCCTCCCAGCCTTCCCCAGGATCAGCCTCTCTCATCCCAGCATCAGCCTCTCTCCTCCCAGCATCAGCCTCTCCTCTCTGTCCCCAGCATCAGCCTCTCTCCTCCCAGCCTACCCCAGCATCAGCCTCTCTCCTCCCAGCCTCTCTCTCTTCCCAGCCTCCCCCAGCATCAGCCTCCCCCAGCATCAGCCTCTCTCCTTCCAGCCTCCCCCAGCATCAGCCTCTCTCCTTCCAGCCTCCCCCAGCATCAGCCTCCCTCTCCCAGCCTTCCCCAGGATCAGCCTCTCTCCTCCCAGCCTCCATCCTCCCAGCCTCCCCCAGCATCAGCCTCCCCCAGCATCAGCCTCTCTCCTTCCAGCCTCCCCCAGCATCACCCTCTCTCCTTCCAGCCTCCCCCAGCATCAGCCTCCCTCTCCCAGGATCAGCCTCTCTCCTCCCAGCCTCCGTCCTCCCAGCCTTCCCCAGCATCAGCTTTCCCCTCCCAGCCTCCCTCAGCATCAGCCTTCCCTAGCATCAGCCTCTCTCCTCCCAGCCTCAGCCTCTCTCCTTCCAGCCTCCCCCAGCATCAGCCTCTCTCCTTCCAGCCTCCCTCAGCATCAGCCTCCCCTTCCCAGCCTTCCCCAGGATCAGCCTCTCTCCTCCCAGCCTCCTTCAGCATCAGCCTTCCTCTCCCAGTCTCCCCCAGCATCAGCCTCCCACTCCCAGCCTTCCCCAAGATCAGCCTCTCTGCTCCCAGCCTCCTCCAGCACGCCGTGCTCCTCTGCCGACACTCACACACACCCGATCGCATACACTGACACACACAACCGATCGCATACACTCACCCACACCCGATCGCATACACTCACCCACACCCACCCTCCCACACCCGATCGCATACACTCACACACACCCGATCGCATACACTCACACACACCCGATCGCATACACTCACACACACCCGATCGCATACACTCACACACACCCGATCGCATACACTCACACACACAGACACTGACGATATCGCACATACGCGCTCACAGTCACAACATCCGGAAATACCACATGCTTCTGGCCATGTGATCCTCCGTCAGGTCCTGGAAGGTCACAGCACAGTATCGAGGCCGAGAAGCAAGCGATATCGCCGTATGCTGTGAGTGTGTGGATGCGATGTGTGTATGAGGTGTGTGTGAGGTGTTTGTGAGAGTGAGTGTGATCTGATGTGTGTGTATGTGTGTGTGTGTGCTGTTATGTGTGTGCGTGTGGATCTCCCGCCGCTGCAGGACCTTGATGCGCTTGTAACCATGCATGTAACCATGGTTACCAACGTATCCCGTTCCCCGCTCGCACGGGAGCCCACACCAGCATACGGCGGCGGCGTACGCTGATGTGGGCTCCCGTTGGGGGGGGGGGGAGTACAGTGCTCACCTGGGATTCGTGGCTCCGTGACCGTGTCAGTTCGGGGAATGCGCGGGGGGAGGGCATAGCTAACGTCCATTGCGTGAGGGGGGCGGGGCGTGGCGTGGCCGAGTTGCCAATGCCTGCAGGGTGCCGGGGCGAGAGGCCAATCTGTGGGGGGGGCGGAGCCTGGGTGAGCGGCTGGCCAATCCGTGTGGGGGCGCAGCCTGGGCGAGCGGCCAATCGGTGTGGGGGGGCGGGGCCATGGCGAGCCCAGCGGCCAATCAGCTTTGTGTCACCGTAAGGACACAATGTCACCGGAAGGACACAATTTTGAAGCATGACAGACAGACAGACAGACAGACAGAATAAGGCAATTATATATATAGATAATTGTATTTCTGAACATGTTTTTGTAAACAGCTAAAATAACAAAACTTGTGTCACTGTCCAAATATTTCTAGACCTAACTGTATGTATGATGTAGGGACCTACAAAATGTATGTCAGGGCCCTCCCAATTGTAAAAGTAAAAAAAAAGCCAAAACACTACGTTTGAACAAATGCTAAAAGAGATATTTTTTTTCCAGTTGATTTAGCCTTATATAAAAGTGATTGTGCAGGAAAAACTGTATCTTAACCTTTTTGGCCTCTAAAATGCAATTTAAGTTAGGTTTGGTAGGTGTTCTTGTGCATCTGTAAAAGTGGCGTAATACTGTGATATCCTCATCCCCAGAAACCATGTTAGTCAGCAATGCATGCAGGCATTTTCTCCACTCTCTCCCCATTCAGTTTCATCATTTTGCCTTCCATTTCAGCCTTTTCCTCAGGCCCCCAGACCTCTTGTTGGGTCCAGTAGAAAATTACTCGCATTTCCCATTGACTTGCACTGTACTCGCTATTCATAACGAATATACAAAATACTGTTTATGAGTGTAGCGATTAGAAATATTACGGTAATCGCTCATGTCTACAATGCTCCTGGCTTGTACTGTCCACACCAGCCACATTAATACGGTGCTAGTGGGCTTGCCAAATACGAAGTAGTACTACTAGCATTTTGGGCTGCCTGGTACAAAGTACTCACCGGTACTTTTTCCATAATATTTTTTGTGGTCAAAGTTTGCTTGGCTTGGGCCATCAAGATCTGTAAATACGTCAGCAAAACCATAAATGACAAAAAAAGCCACTTGTTAAGGAACAGGGACGTGGATGTGGGCATGGTGTTGTTAATTGTGAGCAACAAGGCACTGAGTCTGTGTAAGGTCAGAAGAAGCTTGAGGCATCCACTATGTTCCTTGCCAAATTTTCCAGTTGTAAGATCACTGGAGAGTCCAATAAAGATGGGCAGTGAGCCCCATAGGGGCGAATAGGCCCCATGACGATCGGGAGGGTTAGGGTAGGAAAGGTTACAGTTATAAGGTTAGAGGTTGTACATGGGGCTGCTTGATTGGTGGGAGAGACGGCGAAAGGGATTGGGTGAGGGACAAGATATGGGTGGGGTGTTGTGGTGGGTATAAAGGGGGCTGTGTAGAGGTCACTGCCCCTTTTGTCCTGCAGACAGCGTGTCCCTCCTGTGCTGCTGCATCCCTTACCCAACAATGGCGGACCTCACGGCGCTGCTGGAGCTCGTGCATGGGGCCTCTGAGGCCATCGGTGTAGACGAGCTGCGGGAGCAGCTGGAGGCAGTCTGCGGGGCTGGAGCGGCTATCTCTGCTGCAGCTCCGCCCGGACCTGCGCTGCGCTCGGCAGGCGCGACCGCCGGAGCGCTTCTCCCCCGGTGGGGGAAGAGACAATAGATCTAGGAGCACCCTCCGGGGCAGCGGAGCCCTCCTCACCTTTCAGGAGTGTCACCGGCCACCGGGAGGAATCCTCACCGGAGATCCCGCGGGCCGGAGGTGGGCGGAGCTTTGGCGAGGCCTACTTCCGGTTCGCAGCCTGCACGGCCACGGACCAGAGCAGCGGCAGCCCCCAGTGAAGTGCTGGCTGGGGGTGGTGCAGTCGGCACGGAAGAGATCATGAACGGAGGAGCGGCGCAGATCGGAGCGGTAGTCGGAGAGGGCTGGTGGCAGGGTCCTGCAGTCCGCAGGGCCCCTTTCTGCAGTCCATTGTCACGGTACATCCCCACGGGGATCAGGCTGGGGGAAGTTCCCGGCATCTGGTGGGGGAGGCACGGCCTTCCTGCAGTCGGCAGGGAGGGAGACCACCGAGAGCTTCAGAGGTTGCAGTGGTGCAGCAGGCAGGCGCAGGAGCAGCAAAGAAGGATGGCGGCAGGACGCCGCGTCGCGGCAAGAGAAAGAGGCCAAGCAGGAGGCGCACGGAGGAGCAGGGTGCGGTGACCGTGGGGGTTGACGGCCACCAGGTGCGGGCTGTCCCCTCGCTGGTCCCCCCTGCGGACTTCAGCAGCTCTTCTTATTCTGGCGAGGAAGAAGGACCGCAGGAGGCGGCAGGACGGATGGAGCGGCAGCAGGATGTTCGTGTTACGGCTGCTCCGGATTCAGTTCAGAGGCAGCCCGGTGAGAGGACGACCAATATATTTAATGTTGTGGGTAGTGTTAGCGGGGGCAGGGGTTCCACCGCGGGGGGTAGTTTGCTGGGGGTTAGTGCGGTCGGTCAGTCGGGGTTACCCGGGGCGGAATTTTGGGGGCAGCTGTTGGGGGTGTTGCAGGGGTTATCGGCTGAGCGGTCAGGTCAAAAGCAGGCCTGGGTCCCCGGCGGGGGCTTGGGTGGGCCCCACGGTCGGTGTGCTGCCGGTGGTGCCGGTGCGCGAGGTAGAGGCTCAGGAGGTGGTGCCGGCGGTTGTTCCGGGTCAGGCGGATGGCGCGGCGGCCGAGGTGATGGTTAGCAAGGACGCGGAGAAGGATAAAGAAAAGGAGGATGAGGTTGTGCGTTTAGATGATAGGGCACGGAGCCAAGTTTACGTGTGCTTTGACAGTCCGTTAGGGGTGCATTTGAAAAAAGAGGTGAGGGAGAAGATATGGAAAGGGGAGTATGTGGAAATCTTTTCCCTGCTTCCCTTGGAAAAGTTTAACTTGGATAAAGTGAAGCCAAGTGACTCTAAAAAAGAAAAGGAGGATGAGGAAAAAAGGAGGTATCGGGTGATCCCGAGAACGTTTACTAACTGGCTACAGGCCTTTGCGATATTAGCCAGCGTGGTTGGGGAAAAGGAGCCGGAGCATTGTTCCGCCCTTTTCGGTTATATGGACTCGATCGGCGAGGCATACAGGGTGTACGGTGGTTTAGGCTGGCTGCGATATGATGAGCAGTTCCGGCAATGGAAGGCTCTGCAGCCTGGCATCCGGTGGGACCGCAAAGATATTTCTCTGTGGATGCGGTTAATGACGGCTCCGGCGCAGCCCTTTCGAGGGGGTGCCGGGAGCCCGGGTGCGAGTGGCGGGTCCTCGGCTAGACAAAAGAAAGGGGCTTGTTGGCAATTTAATGAGTTGCAATGTAAGTTTGGGACGTCGTGTCGGTTCAAACACGAGTGTTCCGGTTGTGGAGGTACTCTTTGGCCAGGTGTTTCAAAAAAGGAAAAGGAAAGTCGGGGGAAGGGTCTGGAAAAAGGGAGGACGCCAGTGAAGGTCGAGGTGATGCTTCCCTATTTAAATAGATATCCGGATGTTTGGGCGGCGAAGCTGTTGGCGACGGCTTTTAAGGAGGGTTTCCGGATTCCATTTGAATCTGGGGCGCCGGTGTTTCGCCCAGGTAATTTGAGGTCCGCAAAAGAACATCCTGAGGTGGTGATGGAAAAACTGCAGAAGGAGGTGGAGTTGGGAAGGATGGCGGACCCGTTCAAGGACCCGCCACTCTCCAACTTGAGGAGTTCGCCGCTTGGCTCCCAAGAAGGAGCCAAACAAGTTTCGGCTCATTCATCATCTCTCTTACCCGGCGGGGTTGTCAGTGAACGACGGGATTTCACCTGAGTTGTCGGCGGTCTGTTATGTATCGTTTGACAAGGTGTTGGAGTTAGTGCGGGCAGTCGGTCAAGGGGCCCTGATGGCCAAGACGGACGTGGAAGCAGCTTTTCGGTTACTTCCGGTGCACCCGGAGAGTTTTCACCTTTTGGGGTGCATGTGGGATGGTGAATACTATGTGGATCGGTGCCTGCCCAAGGGTTGTTCCATTTCGTGTGCTTATTTTGAAGCGTTTAGTTCGTTTGTGGAATGGGTAGTCAGGGATGTGGCGGGTGTCCACTCAGTGATACACTATTTGAATGATTTCTTTTGCGTTGGCCCGGTGGGCTCCTCGGTTTGTTCCTTGTTGTTATTTACGTTAGAACACATAGCAGGAAGCCTGGGCATTCCGTTGACACAGGAGAAAACGGAAGGACCAGTGACGTCCCTGTGTTTCCTGGGCATTGAAATTGACTCGGTGGCTATGGAATGCCGATTGCCGGAGGGCAAGCTGCGTGATTTGAAGGCATTGCAGTTGTTGTACCGGGCTAAGAAGGTGCGGTTACGGGATTTGCAGTAAGTGCTTAGGAAGTTGAATTTTGCCTGTCACATTATGCCGATGGGGCGAATATTTAATAGGCGACTGGCGAGCGCAACGGCAGGGGTGACAGCTCTGAATCATTTTGTCAGAGTGACAAAGGTGATGAAAGTTGGTTTGCTGATGTGGGATGCGTTTCTCGACCGATACAACGGACGGACGTTATGGATGAGCAAGGCATTGTCTAATAGCCAGCTGGAATTGTTTATGGACGCGGCGGGGGGCGGCGGGTTTCGGGGCAATCTTTCGGACACATTGGTGTGTTGGCAAATGGCCACGGCTTTGGGTGGAAAAAGGGTTGGTGAAGAATTTGGCGCTGTTGGAACTGTTCCCCATCATAGTGGCGGTGGAGTTGTGGGGCCGCGAATTTGTGGGCAAGAAGCTTTGCATGTGTGGCTGTGGCGCCCTGGACAAGCCAGGACATCACAGATACTGCAACAACACACCCCACACCCCGGCTAGGCACATCAAGGTCAGACAAAAATCCTTGTTGCCTCCCTCCAGGGGCTGATGTCCACACCAGGGGGTGGAGCCAGGTGGTTGGCCCCACCCACCGAGGAGTTCACAGTCCTGGAGGTGGGAAAAGGAAGTCAGAGTAGGAGGGAGGAAAGGAAGAGGAGAGTAGTGAAGTGGAGTTGGAGGGCTAAGGAGTGAAGTGGTAGCGGAGCAGACTGATGGTGTCCGGGTGCGTGGCCCGGGCACATACAGCAAGGTTGGCAGACAGTGGTGACCGTCTGCAGGAGGGGCTGATTGACGTGAACCGTAAGGACCGGGGACGGGCGGTGGCCAGCTGGTCCCGGATTGGGGAGTGAGGAGAAGCCAGCACCATTCGGCAGGGCCTACGGACCCCGACCAGGCTTGGAGTTGCCGTAAAACCGGTCAAATCCATTAGCGAAGGGAACCTCCGGGGTTTCCCAGCAGTCAAGACCCGATTGAATGCAACAGCTCAAACCGTGAAGGGAAATACAGTCACCGCCAAGGCTACAGTTCCCAGGGCCAGAGCCTGCGGGTAAAAGGGGCTCCCTCAGCCTCCATCCAAGCTGGGGAGCGGGTTACCGGTGGGAAGCCACCAGAACCGAGAACATAACACAGGTGCAGGGAAAGGCAGTCACCGCCAACCTACCAGGAGAAGAACCACCGCAGCCGTCTGTGGGACCCGTCCATCCAGCCGTTTGTTTTACCGGAGACTTTGCATTCATCATTGGCTGAGTGAGTAGCACTGTGCCGTGCGGCACCGCGCTACCCCGCGACCCTGCACCTCACCAGGCCCCGTAACCCGCCTGCCATTCCTCCATCACCGGGCCCCGGGACAACCAAACCCCCTACCCACAGAGGGGAAAAACAACATCCAAGCTGCTCCCTGTCATCGCTCCTGGGATCCCTGTCCAGAGCAGCGGTGGTGTCACAACCTCACCACAACCGTGGGTGGTGTCACGGACAATAAATCCCCAAAACCATTCCCCTTTTCACTCACGGGCGAGGAGCGCCGCTGGAGTCCCCGGATCCGGCCCACCGCTCGAACCACCGAGCAGCAAGTGAAGCAGCAGCAGTGCCGACCCGAGCGTGGTGAGCGCAGCATCCCCTCCTACGCCCGCGACAACTTGGCGTCACGAACAGGATCTTACTACTCTGCCATCTGGTAGAGGTGCGCCTTGTGACCACCGGAGGTGTCCGGCCGAAAATTTTGAGAAGCCGCCATTTTGGGCGCAAAAAGTCCCCTCTTGAGCGTCTCCTCGAGCAGTGGAGGAGCGAAAGCCGAAACCCCGCCCCTGTAGAGGAGGAGCCGGAAAAAGACTAAGGGGGACGGATGGCGTCCGGCCACATGTAGCTCGTGGCTATAAAAGCAGGAACACCAGGACTCTGCGGCCATACTGGGTTCCTGGAAAGCACCATGGCCGAGATGCACAGTCCAAACAACAACCCCGTAGTTCCCGCGCCAGGCACCGCGGCGTGGGTGAAGGACCGGACTGCCCCTCTGAGTAACCGTCTGCAGGCCCGCATGCAGCTCCTCCTGGAGGAGTGGGAGGCCGACATGGCGGACGTGGTAGCTGCTATACGGAGACGCAAGGTGGAGGAAGATTTGGAGGAGCGGGTAAGGGACCCACGCCCCTGTATTCCCGAGGGATCGGCCACTGCAGCTGGGGGGCCCGGCCTGCACCCGCTCACCCTGCCGCCTCCCTCGCTACCCGTGTTAGTCGCTGCCGCCCCGCCATTAGGCCCGCTACCCGCCCAACCAGTAGCGGTACCCTGCCAATCCGCCCTGGCGGACCGACCGGCTGCAGACGCTCGGGACCGCCCTGAACCGCTCCTGTGGGAGCCGCCGAGGCCTCGGCCCCTTAACAAAGATGTACAGTTAGGTCCAGAAATATTTGGACAGTGACACAAGTTTTGTTATTTTAGCTGTTTACAAAAACATGTTCAGAAATACAATTATATATATAATATGGGCTGAAAGTGCACACTCCCAGCTGCAATATGAGAGTTTTCACATCCAAATCGGAGAAAGGGTTTAGGAATCATAGCTCTGCAATGCATAGCCTCCTCTTTTTCAAGGGACCAAAAGTAATTGGACAAGGGACTCTAAGGGCTGCAATTAACTCTGAAGGCGTCTCCCTCGTTAACCTGTAATCAATGAAGTAGTTAAAAGGTTTGGGGTTGATTACAGGTGTGTGATTTTGCATTTGGAAGCTGTTGCTGTGACCAGACAACATGCGGTCTAAGGAACTCTCAATTGAGGTGAAGCAGAACATCCTGAGGCTGAAAAAAATGAAAAAATCCATCAGAGAGATAGCAGACATGCTTGGAGTAGCAAAATCAACAGTCGGGTACATTCTGAGAAAAAAGGAATTGACTGGTGAGCTTGGGAACTCAAACAGGCCTGGGCGTCCACGGATGACAACAGTGGTGGATGATCGCCGCATACTTTCTTTGGTGAAGAAGATCCCATTCACAACATCAATTGAAGTCCAGAACACTCTCAGTGAAGTAGGTGTATCTGTCTCTAAGTCAACAGTAAAGAGAAGACTCCATGAAAGTAAATACAAAGGGTTCACATCTAGATGGAAACCATTCATCAATTCCAAAAATAAACAGGCCAGAGTTAAATTTGCTGAAAAACACCTCATGAAGCCAGCTCAGTTCTGGAAAAGTATTCTATGGACAGATGAGACCAAGATCAACCTGTACCAGAATGATGGGAAGAAAAAAGTTTGGAGAAGAAAGGGAACGGCACATGATCCAAGGCACACCACATCCTCTGTAAAACATGGTGGAGGCAACGTGATGGCATGGGCATGCATGGCTTTCAATGGCACTGGGTCACTTGTGTTTATTGATGACATAACAGCAGACAAGAGTAGCCGGATAAATTCTGAAGTGTACCGGGATATACTTTCAGCCCAGATTCAGCCAAATGACACAAAGTTGATCGGACGGCGCTTCATAGTACAGATGAACAATGACCCCAAGCATACAGCCAAAGCTACCCAGGAGTTCATGAGTGCAAAAAAGTGAAACATTCTGCAATGGCCAAGTCAATCACCAGATCTTAACCCAATTGAGCATGCATTTCACTTGCTCAAATCCAGACTTAAGACGGAAAGACCCACAAACAAGCAAGACCTGAAGGCTGCGGCTGTAAAGGCCTGGCAAAGCATTAAGAAGGAGGAAACCCAGCGTTTGGTGATGTCCATGGGTTCCAGACTTAAGGCAGTGATTGCCTCCAAAGGATTCGCAACAAAATATTGAAAATAAAAAATTTTTTTTTGGGTTTGGTTTATTTGTCCAATTACTTTTGACCTCCTAAAATGTGGAGTGTTTGTAAAGAAATGTGTACAATTCCTACAATTTCTATCAGATATTTTTGTTCAAACCTTCAAATTAAACGTTACAATCTGCACTTGAATTCTGTTGTAGAGGTTTCATTTCAAATCCAATGTGGTGGCATGCAGAGCCCAACTCGCGAAAATTGTGTCACTGTCCAAATATTTCTGGACCTAACTGTATCAGAGGCCCCGGCAGGGATCGCGCCAGGTTCCGTGCCCGAGCCCGGGACCGTGGCGTGGATGAAGGCCAGAGTAATTGAATTCAACCAATGCCAACAGAGTTAGATATACCTCATGATGGAGCAGTGCACCAATGAGGTTGAAACGCTGGTTGCGACTGCCCCGATGTATGAGATGAGAGCAGACGTGACGGAGCCGGCGAGTGACCCATGCCTCCATGTCCCACAAGGACCGGCCACTGCAGCTGGGGGGCCCAGTCCGGTCTCGGCCCTCGTATCGTCCCTGCCATTACCCATGGGGCGCCTCAGTGTTGACCGACCTGACCTGCTGCCCCGTGCTACCACAGTAGAACCTGACGTGCTGAGTGCCGGAAACCCGGAGACTGCGGCAGCTGGCAGCAACCCGCCTGGCGCAGGGACAATTGATAATGACTCCGACCCCGGCGCCAAGCCCACCTCTGAGTTCGAGAAGGCGAGTGAGCGTCTCCGCTATGAAGGAGGGCCAGTGGTTTTCTATAGCCCACGCACCGGTGGAAATGGATACCGGGCACCCCTCTCCCAACAGGCCTGTCACTGCATGTTCGAAATGTTAGTAGCAGAGGATGAGGCCACCTCAGTGGAAGAGTCAGAGTGAGGGCAGCGGAGCCCCGCTGCAAGTTGTCCCCGTTGGAACCACCAGTATAGTTAAAAGTTTGAATGATAAGATTGAATCAACCGAAGAAGTTATCTGATTGGAACCGTGATTGAACCGGCCGTTGCCGGCAACTGGTCCCCGTAGGGATTTTCTGCAACCGTTGCGTAAGGAACTTCTTACGGACAAGCCCGAGCACTTGCAGGGCAACCACGAACTTGTGGAATGTAAATAAGATGTTGGCTTGAAACCGTTACCGCCTCCAGAGAGGCTGATTTGGAGGATGGGCCTGGAGGAAAGGGATGGCCCCGGCCCGCCACTACCGTAACCGGTGGTGATTCTCCGGGGGTTCAGGGGTCCCCATGGACGCGGGTCCCCTGAAAGAGACCGTACCCGCTCGGGCAACTTGGTTCTGGACTGGGGTCAAGGGGTGCTGCCCACTTCTTAGGGGCAGCATCAGGGCCAGGTTGTTTGGGTGGGAGAAGAGCGGAAGCCGTACCGTTGTAAATTGTTTGTGATTTTTGCATGTTTTTACCGTTTTCTATCTTTTGCAGTTAACAAAAAAAAAAGAATAAAACCGGTGATGGACGGGCAGCCCGCAGATGGTCTGCATTTTACTAAGGGGGAATGTGGCGCCCTGGACAAGCCAGGATGTCAAAGATACTGCAACAACACACCCCACACCCCGGCTAGGCACATCAAGGTCAGACAAAAATCCTTGTTGCCTCCCTCCAGGGGCTGATGTCCACACCAGGGGGTGGAGCAAGGCAGTTGGCCCCACCCACCGAGGAGTTCACAGTCCTGGAGGAGGGAAAAGGAAGTCAGAGTAAAATGGAGGAAAGGAAGAGGAGAGTAGTGAAGTGGAGTTGGAGGGCTAAGGAGTGAAGTTGTAGCGGAGCAGACTGATGGTGTCCAGGTGCGTGGCCCGGGCACATACAGCAAGGTTGGCAGATAGTGGTGACCGTCTGCAGGATGGGCTGATTTACGTGAACCGTAAGGACCGGGGACGTGCGGTGGCCCGCCGGTACTGGATCGGGGAGCGAAGAGAAGCTAGCACCATTCGGCAGGGCCTACGGACCCCGACCAGGCTTGGAGTCGCCGTAAAACCGGTCAAATCCGTTAGCGAAGGGAACCTCCAGGGTTTCCCAGCAGTCAAGACCCGATTGAAGGCAACCGTTCAAACCGTGAAGGGAAATACAGTCACCGCCAAGGCTACAGTTCCCAGGGCCAGAGCCTGCAGGCAAAAGGGGCTCCCTCAGCCTCCATCCAAGCTGGGGAGTGGGTTACCGGTGGGAAGCCACCAGAACCGAGAACATAACACAGGTGCAGGGAAAGGCAGTCACCGCCAACCTACCGGGAGAAGAACCACCGCAGCCGTCTGTGGGACCCGTCCATCCAGCCGTTTGTTTTACCGGAGACTTTGCATTCATCATTGGCTGAGTGAGTACCACTGTGCCGTGTGGCACCGCGCTGCCCCCCGTGACCCTGCACCTCACCAGGCCCCGTAACCCGCCTGCCATTCCTCCATCACCGGGCCCCAGGACAACCAAACCCCCTACCCACGGAGGGGAAAAACAACATCCAAGCTGCTCCCTGTCATCGCTCCCGGGATCCCCATCCAGAGCAGCGGTGGTGTCACAACCTCACCACAACCGTGGGTGGCATCACGGACAATAAATCCCCAAAACCATTCCCCTTTTCACTCACGGGCGAGGAGCGCCGCTCGAGTCCCCGGATCCGGCCCACCGCTTGATTCACCGAGCAGCAAGCGAAGCAGCAGCGGCGCAGGACCCGAGCGTGGTGAGTGCAGCGTCCTCTCCTCCGCCCGCGACACATGCATTGTGATAACATGGCAGTGGTGCATTCTATCAATTCATTGTCGGCAAAATCACCCCCGGTATTGGGGTACTTGAGACATCTGGTGTTGCGTTGCTTAGAGCTAAACATTTGTGTGGTGGCGCGGCATGTGCCCGGAGTGCAAAATGAGGTGGCTGATGCGCTATCTCGGTTTCAGTTCCACAGGTTCAGGAGACTGGTGCCAGGAGCGGACGAGGATGGAGAACTATGCCCGGCATGGCTGTGGGACCTGGCATCGCTGTAGCATTTGAGGGAATCAGGAGATCGGTGGCTGAGGCTACTTGGTGCCGATACCGGGCTGTGGCAGGAATGGGAGGAGTTGGAGAAGGCGGATTTTATGGAGCCTGGTTACACGGGCCGAGTGCTGGGGGTTTTGTCGTTGATTAGCGGAAATTTTTCAGCAGGTCGGTCTGTTTCGTTGATAGGTTACAAGTTGGCGGCGTTGGCCTTCTTGTTTAAAATGCAAGGGGTTCGGGACGCGACAAAGGATTTCCTGGTGCTTCAGGCGATGAAGGGTTTTCTAAAGGGGGCGCGGTCGCGGGACACGAGGCGGCCGATAGCGTTCCTGTTGTTGGTTCGTTTGGTGGGGTGTTTGGAGGATATATGCTCGTCCGCCTATGAATGAGCCTTGTTTACAGTTGCCTTCGTACTGGCATTCTTTGGGGCTTTCCGCATCAGAGAATTTTTTAGTCCTGCCAGGCATGCAGTAGGCGGGCTGTTGTTGGAGGATGTTATGCTTGGGAGGGATAGAGTCGAATGCCAGCTTCGGTTTTCAAAGACGGATCAAATAGGTCGGGGACGCCTGGTGGTGTTGTTTGAATTGCTAGGGCACCACCTATGCCCAGTGGTTCAGGTGACAGAGTTTTTGAAGGTGCGGGGTGGCTACCCCGGTGTTTTCCTTAGGCATGTGGATGGATCCGCTTTATCGCGATTCCAGTTTATCGCAGTGCTGAAGACGGCTTTAGTATGGGCGGGGGAAGAGCCAAGGGATTACAGGTCCCACTCCTTCCGGATTGGGGCAGTGACCAAAGCTGCTAGGTGGGGGCTGAGAGAGGATTGCATCTGGCGGATTGGGAGATGGGAATCTTCCAGGTTTCGTTTGTATATTAGACCACATCTGATTAGGTGATGGTTGGTGACATGGGTTACTTGATTGAGTTATGGTTCTGGTGGGCAGTTTTTCTTGTGCAATTGCTGTTGTATTCATGGTCTCTATGTTTTGTAGGTCCATGCCTCGTGTGGATTCTCGGGCACTCCTTTGTGTTTTGGGGAGCTTTGCGGGCGGATGTTCTTCAAGATGGTCGGCAGCTCGGAGCGGCGATGTCGGAAGCCCTTGCGAAATGGCTCGGAATTCGGTGCATGACCTGGGGGAGAGTTCGCCCTGAAGTGGCGTATTATAGCCGTATTGACCGGGAACCTGATGTTTTAATTCTGCATGTGGGGGGGAATGTCCTTGGAGTGAGGGCGGCGAGAGAGTTAAAAAGGGATATCAAGTTGGACTTGCTGCATTTGTGGAAGGCATTCCCTGGCATGTTGATTGTGTGGTCCGATATTATAGCCCGGACACAGTGGCGTTTCGCGAGGTCGGTGGATTGGATTAACAGAGCCCGGGTGAAATTGAATCGGGCAATTGGCAGGTTCGTAGCGCGGAACGGAGGATTGGTGGTCCGACATAGGGAGTTGGAGGAGTCCACTGAGCAGTATTTGAGGCGTGATGGGGTCCATCTCACGGACATAGGTTTGGATTTGTGGATGTTGGGTTTGAGGGATGGATTGGAACAAGCATTGGGGATGTGGAGGGCCCGGGCCAAGTAAGGTGTCACTTGGTCGGTCTGTAGCGGGGTGATAGGTCCGTTCAGAGAGGTTTGGTGTACCAACAGTCGGTTTGTTGGTATGAAGCCACTCAGGCGGAGTGGCTTCGATTTGGATGGGAACTTATGGGCGGAGGTCCTGCAGGTTCTGGGGAGGGATAATTAACGATGGAAAGTTAATTACCCCACACCTCGGGTCGGTTGGTTACGGCAGAGGTGGTCCCCTGGGCCGGTTGGAGGTTACGGCCGGGGGATAGGAATGATGGTTGGCCTCTCGAATGGACCTATAAGGTGTCATTTTGTGGAGAATAAGTATATATGTACAGGTTTAGGTGTTAACAATGGGGTGGCATGTTGAGCCACAAGTTTGGTACTTATATACTGTTTAATAAAGCTGTGGCCATTCGGCAATAAAGTCGTAGTCTGTGTCATTATTTTAAGTATAGTGGTAAGGGGAAGTTTGGCATTGTAGACCCGCTTATCCCTATAGATACGTCATGATTTTTCCTTAGTAGTCCAAAGTAGACACTGCAATCAATTTTTCAAAGAAGGACTTGGAATTTATTCAAGAGCATACAGCAGAGCAGAAATGGGAAAAAGGTTATAAGGCACACTGACATGCACAGGTGTCCAGAAATGATAGTAGATGAGTCAGCTATCTGGTCCCGACCTAGGGTGTTTTATACCTGGTTTAAACAAAGGATCACATGTTGCAGAAAAAGGCGTAGATAAGGTACATCATACTGAAGCAGAAGGCAGTTATACTTTAAGACAAAGAAGGCACAAGTCTAATATGTCAGTATATATACACATCAATACCTAATTCTGTTATAAAGCATACGTTTTTGTAGCACCCCTGAAACCTTCAGGATGTTACAAGGTTCTGCATCCCCACAAGGATGCAGGGCCTATCCCCAAGGCTCCTGGAAACCAGTGCCGGTAACACCAAAAACCCAGGTAATCCCAGTTTTTTCCCAACAATCCCCCATACAATGGTACTTAGCTAGGGTCGGACCAATGGATGGCCGCCTAGAAGTGGAGCCAAATCAGTCCACTAGTTGACCAGGTGGGAGGGGCAGACTGTGGAGAGTAGTCAGTCAAATGTCAGACAGGCGAGTAGTGAAGGTGGAAGCAAAGTGACGTCCTGACTAGGGTTACATAGTTACATAGTTACTTAGGTTAAAAAAAGACCTAGGTCCATCTAGTTCAACCTTCCTCCACCAGTTCTACATTTAGTCACTAAGTCATTTATAACCAACAATGTTTTGTGTACTGAGGAAATCATCCAGCCCTTTTTTAAAAGCTGTTATAGTATCTGCCATTACTACCTCTTGTGGTAGGGCATTCCACAGTCTGACTGCTCTAACTGTAAAGAACCCTTTCCTATTTAGCTGTTGGAATCGCTTTTCTTCCACTCGCAGTGAGTGCCCCCTGGTCCTTAGTACTGTCTTTGGAAGAAATAAGTCATGTGCCAGTCCTTTATATTGACCACACATGTATTTATACATATAAATGAGATCTCCTCTGAGACGTCTTTTTTCTAAGCTAAACATATCTAACTTTTTCAACCTGTCATCATATGGGAGGCCTTCCATTCCTTGTAATAGTCTAGTTGCCCGCCTTTGAACTGACTCTAACTTCTGAATGTCCTTTTTAAAATGTGGAGCCCAAAACTGGATCCCGTATTCCAGATGGGGCCTTACAAGTGATTTATAGAGGGGTAACAATACGTTGGGATCACGGGATCTAATCTCTCTTTTTATACACCCTAAAATCTTGTTTGCTTTAGCAGCTGCTGCTTGACATTGAGTGCTGCTGCTCAGCTTATTTGTAATGAGAATACCCAAGTCCTTCTCCTGTTCTGTAGTCCCGAGTTTACTTCCATTTAATGTATAAAACGCAGCTATAGGATTACTCCGTCCTAGGTGCATTACTTTACATTTATCAACATTAAATCTCATTTGCCAAGTATCTGCCCATTCTGACATCTTATCCAGATCTTTTTGTAATATTGTACTATCCAGGTCAGTTTTTAATATCCTACATAGTTTGGTGTCATCGGCAAAGACTGACACTGTACTATCAATCCCATCCACAAGGTCATTAATAAAGAGATTAAAAAGAATCGGTCCAAGCACAGATCCCTGCGGCACCCCACTGCTGACTATAGCCCATTTAGAGAATGTACCATTTATGACTACTCTTTGTTTCCTATCTTTTAGCCAATTCCTTACCCAGTTGCATATTGTGTCCCCTAGTCCTTGCTTCTGGAGCTTTAGTATAAGGCTATTATGTGGTACAGTATCAAATGCCTTTGCAAAGTCCAAATAAATCACATCAGCTGCATTACCAATATCCAGGTTTGAACTTACCCCCTCATAGAACCCCAACAGGTTGGTTAGACACGACTTATCTTTCATGAATCCATGCTGTTTGTCAGTTATCATATTATTTTCTGCAATATATTTTTGCATGTCATCCCTTAAAATGCCCTCAAAAACTTTGCATACTACTGATGTCAGGCTTACTGGACGGTAGTTGCCTGGATCTACCCTCTTACCTTTCTTAAATATCGGTACCACATCAGCAATCCTCCAATCCTGAGGCACCAACCCTGTTACAAGTGAGTCTAAAAAGATGAGATACAGCGGCCTGTCGATTACGGAGCTCAATTCCCTCAATATTCGTGGATGAATGCCATCTGGCCCTGGGGATTTGTCAATGTTTAATTTACTCAGACGTAGGCGTACTTCATCTTGTGTTAAATTAATTATATCGGGTGGTGAACTTTGATTTTTCACTTGTTGAATGATGCCTGGTACAGTCAGTTCCTTGGTGAATACAGATGAGAAATGCCTGTTTAATATCTCAGTCTTTTGTTTGTCCTCTATAACTAACTTGTTATTATATTTTAAGGGGCCGATACTATCCTTTGTTTTCCTTTTGGCATTAATGTATTTATAAAAGATTTTGGGATTTATTTTAATGTCATTGGCGATTTTTGTTTCAGTAGCTAATTTTGCTTGTTTGATTTCTTTTTTACATTTCCTATTGATATCTTTATACTTCTGAAATGCTATTTCTGTATTCTCAGCCTTTAAGATTTTAAATGCCCTTTGTTTTTGTTTCATTATACTTTGTACAGTCTTATTTATCCATAGTGGTTTCTTTTTATTCCTGGACATTTTATTACCAGAGGTTATACGTTTTTTACAGGACTCTAGTAGTATATCCTTAAACTTACCCCATTTATGTTCGGTATCCCCAGTTATTATGACTTTGTCCCAATCTACACATTTAAGCTCTTCCCTTAATTTGTTGAAATCAGCTTTCCTAAAATTCCAGGTTTTAGCATTCCCCTTTGAAATGTTCTATTGAATATTATGTTGAAGCTTACCATATTATGATCGCTGGTGCCCAAGTGCTCCCGGACCTGTAGATCTGAAATTGTATCCGGTCTATTTGACAGGACCAGATCTAGCAAATTATCTCCCCTGGTCGATTCACCTACCATCTGAGAGAGGAAATTGTCTTGAATGGTAGATAAGAACTTACAGCTTTTAGCAGAACCAGAAGATTCTATGTCCCACTGTATGTCTGGATATTTGAAATCCCCCATAATAAGAACCCGATTATTCTTATTAGCTGCCTTTTCAATTTGTTCCAGCATTTCACCCTCTATTTGTTGAGGTATGTTAGGAGGCTTATAGCAAACTCCAATTAGCATTTTTCCATTATTCCCCTCCCCATGTACATTTACCCATACTGACTCTACATTGTTGCTGTTCCCCTCAATGTCATCATACAACACAGGTTTTAGGTTAGATTTAATAAATATACACACCCCACCACCTTTTTGGCCTTTCCTGTCCTTCCTAAATGTACTATAACCCTGTATGTTTGTCACCCAGTCATGGCTTTCATCCAGCCAGGTTTCTGTAATGCCCACCACATCATAATCCATGGTTGACATAAGAGTCTCCAATTCATTCATTTTGTTTGCAAGACTTCTTGCATTTGCCAATAGACAATTAATCCTATTAACACCTTTATTAGGGTACCTTCACACTTAGCGATGCAGCAGTGATCCGACCAGCGATCTGACCTGGTCAGGATCGCTGCTGCATCGCTACATGGTCGCTGGTGAGCTGTCAAACAGGCAGATCTCACCAGCGACCAGTGAACAGCCCCCAGCCAGCAGCGACGTGCAAGCGACGCTGCGCTTGCACGGAGCCGCCGTCTGGAAGCTGCAGAGACTGGTAACTAAGGTAAATATCGGGTATGGTTACCCGATGTTTACATTAGTTACCAGCGCACACCGCTTAGCTGTGTGTGCAGGGAGCAGGGAGCCGCGCACACTGAGCGCTGGCTCCTTGCTCTTCTAGCTACAGTACACATCGGGTTAATTAACCCGATGTGTAATGCAGCTACATGTGCAGAGAGCAGGGAGCCGCGCACACTGCTTAGCGCTGGCTCCTTGCTCTCCTAGCTGCTGTACACATCGGGTTAATTAACCCGATGTGTACAGCAGCTACATGTGCAGAGAGCCGGAGCCGGCAGCACAGGCAGCGTGAGAGCTGCGGAGGCTGGTAACTAAGGTAAATATCGGGTAACCACCTTGGTTACCCGATGTTTATCTTGGTTACAAGCTTACCTCAGCTGTCAGACGCCGGCTCCTGCTCCCTGCTCGCTTCATTTGTCGCTCTCTCGCTGTCACACACAGCGATCTGTGTGTCACAGTGGGAGAGCGCCTTTGAAGAAAACGAACCAGGGCTGTGTGTAACGAGCAGCGATCTCGCAGCAGGTGCCAGATTGCTGCTCAGTGTCACACACAGCGAGATCGCTAATGAGGTCACTGCTGCGTCACCAAAAGCATGACTCAGCAGCGATCTCGGCAGCGAGCTCACTGTGTGTGAAGCACCCCTTACTCCTAGCCTCCCTACATTCCTTGTTTGTCCCATCCCCCCCTAATCCTTCATTGACCCCTACCGTCTCACTGTCTCTATCTGCTCTATCTCTCCCCTTATTTGCTCCACTACCCTCCCCCCCCCCGATCCTAGTTTAAAAGCTCCTCCATCCGTCTGACCATTTTCTCCCCCAGCACAGCTGCACCTTCCCCATTGAGGTGCAGCCCGCCCCTACCGTAGAGCCTGTAGCCGACTGAGAAGTCGGCCCAGTTCTCCATGAACCCGAACCCTTCCTTCCTGCACCAATTTCTAAGCTACATATTTATCTCCCTAAGCTCCCGCTGTCTTTCTAGTGACACTCGTGGCACCAGTAGTATTTCTGAAAACACCACCTTGGAGGTCCTGGACTTCAGCTTCTCTCCTAGTTCCCTGTAATCATTTTTAAAGACCTTCCACCTGCCTCTAACTTTGTCATTAGTACCAATGTGCACCATGACCGCTTGGTTTTCCCCAGCCCCACCCAGCAATCTGTCTATCCGATCCGCAATATGCCGAACCCGAGCACCCGGCAGACAACACACTGTTCGGCATTCACGGTCTCGGCGACAGATGACCCTGTCTGTCCGCCTAATTATAGAGTCCCCTACCACCAACATCTGTCTGGGCTTTGCTGCACTCCTATTTGCCCCTTCCTACAGCAGTTGTTTTCCTGGTTGCTAGGAGCAACGTCCTGCTGTAGTGACCCTAGTCCAGGCCCTTCATTCCTAATATCAGCCAAACAGGCATATTTACTAGGTTGTGCCAGGTCTGGACTAGGCTCCCTGACACTTTTCCCCCTACCTCTTCTTCTAACTGTTACCCAGCTACCTACCTCTGGGTCCTGATCTTCCCCACCTCCACCCTCCTCCATATCACTGGCCCCAGCCAGAGAAAGCTCAGTGAGCTCTAAACTCCTCTCCAGGTTTGCAATGCCTCTTAGTGTTGCAAGCTGCTTATTTAGATCAGTTACCTTGGATTCCAAATACGCAACATGCTGGCATCGAGTGCAGACATAGTCACCCTCGAACGGCTGCTCAAGGCATGCATACATCTGACAAGATACACACCTAGTAGCATTGTCCATGGAGCACCTATTAAATGGGGATAAACGTTAAAATAGTAAAACAAAGAGAAAAAAAAACCAATGGAAAACGTATAAGGATAAATTCAAACTATGTTCTTGTGTCAAACTATGTAATTGTGTTGAAACTATGCACTTATCTTAAATTCAGCACTTTACTTCAGTTCAGCACCTCGCACGCTCAGCACCTTGCTTGCACTGGCTGCTTTATATAGATGTACAATGACTACCAGAAGCTGCTAGAAGGGTTGACAGTAACCTGGTATCCAGGAGAGTAGTTGCCGGTGGAGTACGGTGAAGTACTCCTGGAACTACATACTGACGGGGTACAAGACCCTAGGACAGGAAAGAGCTTTAAGCCTACCTGTTAACACCTGGACAGCGAGGGGACCATCAAGGACCCTATAAATCCAAAGGGAGAAACGGAGACAGGACCAGAAACTCCAACCCCACAGGGTTCACGCTACTGTCAGGCGGACAGAAGTGGACAAACCACCGGACCCCCAGTTGTTCTACGCCACAGGGACCCATTTACCAGAGACAGGTGCAGGGGAAGAAGGTACCAGATTACTACACTGGCACTGGGATGAAGAAGACCTAAAGGTGAAACCAGCCGGCCCCGGGTAACCTGTTACCACCTACCAGCAGTGAGTAAAAGCCAGTTGCACTATACCTCTGTGTGCACTACCTTCTTCTGACACCTGTTGCAACACCCATCTTCTGGGTCCCGGCCCTGCTTACGGAGGGCCTACCATCCAGGCTGCAATTACCACCAGCCCCAGTAGTGACATTCTGCAGCGGCGGCTCCACATATATAGCCTCAACACCGCAAGTAGCGTCACGTATGAACACTAACCTAAATCACCTGTAAATACACCCCATTACAAAAAGGGCCCAGGGCACAGAACCGGACAACGGCCACCACCGTGCCATTCCCAAGAAAGACACTGCCCGGGACCGAGTACCCCACATCCCTGGGCGCAACAACCCTTTTTCCTGGTGTCACGAACAGGATTGAACTGGACCCGGTCAAACCAGGTGACGTGTGCCTTAAAAAACTGTGTTTTATAGACTGTACTTTATTGCTTGAAAAACTGCCACCATTTTGCTGTGAAAAGTAACTGCGCCACAGCAGACCAAAATGTGCAAAAAGAAACCCCGCCCACAACTCCTGTAAACGCAGGTGGAAGAAGGCAGTAACCTGACCCGGAAGTTCACAGAAGTGCTCGAGTCCAGCACAGAAGCAGAGCTGCGGATGGACTTTAATAATTGCAGGCAGCGAGCCCAGGATAACATGAGAGTCTATGCGTTAAGATTGCAAACTGCATTACGGTCTTTGAAACACATAGACCCCATTGATGACCAGGCAGGAAATAATATGATGGTTGAAAAATTCCTGCAGGGGTTACAAACCGTAGAGGACCGCAAACAACTGCGCCTGTGGGCCCTAGAACACCCAAACCTGAATTCTGATGTTATAAAAAACCAAGCTATAAAAGCCATGCAGTCCCCTGCAACCACAGACTCCATTTCTCAGTCCTGGCAGACCAGTGCCTCGCCTGTGCGGATGCAACCCCCTTCCTCAACTGTGGCAGCATCTAATGAGCAGGCTTTGCCCCCTGGTGCTCCAACTGACTTATGTTCCCAGGTACAGCAGCTGAGCAAAGACGTTGCTATGATCTTGAAAGTGATGCAGATCCTGCCGGAATCCAAGCCATTGGAAAAGATCCAGTTAGATGATTGTCCTGAGGACATCCCCTGGATGCGAGGTAGGTGAATCCCATCGTCCAGAGGGAGGAGCAGCGACCGCTACGACTAATCTGGACAACCCATCTGCCGTCGTTGCAACAAGGCCGGACATTTTGCACGCAGGTGTCCTTTAAACCTGCAAACCCTGGGGCCAAGGGCCTACCCCCAGGATTAAGGAGACAAAGCCTAGCTGACTGGCGAGACCGGTATGTAGGAGGACGACTGATTCTGTCCATCACCTTGGACGAGATCCCCACCTCAGCATTTCTGGATACCAGTTCCCAGGTAACCACCATACCATATGTACTGTACAAAAGGTTTTGGTCAGATGCTGAACTTACCCACCCGAACTCGGGCCTCACTATTTATGCTGTGAATGGACTACCAGTAACTCAAGTTAGGTTTAAGGAAGTAACCATAAAAGTGGGGAGGGTAGAGTTAAAAGGCCAAGGCTTAATTGTGGTGGAAACTGATGTAAATGATTGGAATCCGCAGGTGATTCTAGGTACCAATGTGATTGAAAATTGTTGAGAAGAAGTGTTGTTTTTACTCCAACAGATTGCTAAAACTGCAGGTGCTGGGCAGCAGAGGGTCCTGCAGAGAGAAATCTGAGCCCTCCTGCATAGACAACAGGTAACCCTGTCTGGTGGAGAAATTGGTAGTGTACGGGTAATAGACCCTGGTCCCATAGTGACACCACCCAGAAGTGATATGATGATCTCGTGTCAGGCAGCCATAGGCTTAAAGGGGCAGAACTACGAAGCGGTAGTGGAGCCCATCTATTCAGAAAATTGGGCCACGGTTCTGACAGCAAGGGGAGTGGTTGATGTCCGCCGGGGAAGAGTACCCGTGCGAGTATTAAATTGTGGGGAGGAGGAAACCAAATTTCCCAGGTATGCCACCATTGCCAAATTGTTCACAGTAACGAATGACTCCATCCATACAGTGGAATCCCTGGTCCCATCAGAGCCAGCGGATGTTGACAACCCCTAAAAACAGTTAGAGGATTGGTGTCAGGAGTTACATGTAGGTACTGAATCCACACCTACACACCAGAAACACAGAGTTTAAAGGGTAGTGCAAGAATACGAGCAAGTCTTTAGTAAACAACCACTAGACTTTGAGAGAATCAAAGGGGTACACCATCACATAACCATAGGGAATCACCCTCCCATTAAAGAAAGGTACAGACCTATACCACCTAAACATTACCAGTGTGCCAAAGAAATGCTAAGGAACATGAAGGAGGCTGGGGTTATCAAGGACAGTTGTAGCCCCTGGTCAGCTCCATTGGTTCTGGTGAAAAAGAAGGATGGCACCATGAGAATGTGTGTGGATTATAGGCAGATCAACCAGATAACCCACAAAGATGCCTATCCACTAGCCCGTATAGAAGAATTTCTGACTGCATTGAAGGCTGCTAACTACTTTTCCACCTTAGATCTCACCAGTGACTATTGGCAAGTCTCCATCGCAGAAGAGGACCGGGAGAAAACTGCATTTGCCACCCCGATGGGATTGTAAGAGTTTAGCAGCATGCCCTTTGGACTCTGCAACGCACCTGGAACATTTCAAAAGCTGATGTGTGCTGCCCCTGCAGTGGATCGAACCGCTCGGATCTGGGGGTGGTGATTGTTCGTGGCTCGAGGCTTACCGGACCCGGGGGCTTAAGGCCCACACTCAAATAAAAAGGGAATATTTAAAGGAGATTTGGTATAATTTGTGATGCCACCCGTGGTGTACGGTAATTGGGAGTACCGCCGCTACCGTTAGGAGTACCCGGGATGATGGAGTAGGGCAGCTAGGTGACGTTGCCCTCCACGGGTAGGGTGCCCCGGGACTCTGGTGTTTGATGCGGGGACGCAGTGCAGGGGTCAGTTGGGTACTCACTCAGCAATGAAGCAGACGCTGACAACAGGGTAAACCAAGTCTCTGAACGTCGCTGCCTCTCGAGGGGAGCTTGTCCGGGTCCCATCCCCTACAATTCTGGCGGTGGTCCGTGACCTGCCTCCTGGCACTAAGTTTTAAATTGTCCGTCGTGTACCAGTAGCTTGGAGCTATCCAGGCCTCGCTCCTCACTGTCGCTAAGTGAAATAACCTGCTCTCAGGAGCTCACGCTTGGGATTTCAGTGGGCTGCTTGCTATTAAAGCCCTATCCCTCTCGTTGCGCTAGTGCCCCCGATCTCTGAGCTGGTGGGAACAGTCCATAAAGGCCCTGTCCTTCGCAGGTTAATTGCCAGGTTGCCTGAAGCTTCTCCCCGACCAAGGGTCCGTGTACCCCGTCGTGCCTTTGGTCCCAGACCAGTGATAGGACCAGGCTGCTGACCGTCCTCCTTGACAGGTCCCAGGCACCTAGCCTCAATCCCCTGCGACCGGGGGTTCGACTACTCTAGGTCCAGAACACCGTCTGCGACCTAGTTTACTTCTCCCCTGGGAGCTTCAACTCCCAGCTTCTTCAGAGCTCCACACAGCTCGAGGGATACCACTCAACTGACTTGACACCTCCCACCTCCCTGTCTGACCTCCAGGTGGGCGGCCCTATTCCTGCTTAAGCAGCCCACCGGTGTGCCTGACAGGTGTGGTTCAAGGTGTATCTAGGATTTGTGAATGCTGGTGGAGGCAGCACTGCTGGATATAGACCCAGAACCATGGGGGGTTGAATACTGCACGGGGAAGGCAGTTTGTGCAGTACCCTGTGACGACCTGAATAGTCCAGGGGCGTCACAGATGGAATGTTACTATATGGAGATAAGGTATGCACACCAGTGACTATGCAAGGGGAATACATGTAATAGCAGAAACTGCTGTGTGAATACTGACATGAAAAATTCAATAGCTATATGTAAGAATGAAATGTGAAAAATGGAACCTGCATTACTGCCATGTATATATGAATAAAGAGAAATTTAGCTACTGAATTGATCAATGCAATAGAGCCCCAACACTACGCCAAAGTATTTCTCTACGTTGGGGTCCCTAGCTTGTGTGTGTCCTCTCATGCAGTTAAAAAACTTACCGTGTATGGGAAGCTGAGACCCAGGCTATATATACGTATCATGTGGATTGGCAATAGGTGTGAGTGGGGTGGGTTCACAAACAAAAAACTACTAACAAATAAGGAATAACATTTGGAACTCCATTCTATGTCTGAACTGGGTGCAAAAACCTAAAAAAAAATCACTATATGGAGATAAGGTATGCACACCAGTGACTATGCAAGGGGAATACATGTAATAGCAGAAACTGCTGTGTGAATACTGACATGAAAAATTCAATAGCTATATGTAAGAATGAAATGTGAAAAATGGAACCTGCATTACTGCCATGAATATATGAATAAAGAGAAATTTAGCTACTGAATTGATCAATGCAATAGAGCCCCAACACTACGCCAAAGTATTTCTCTACGTTGGGGTCCCTAGCTTGTGTGTGTCCTCTCATGCAGTTAAAAAACTTACCGTGTATGGGAAGCTGAGACCCAGGCTATATATACGCATCATGTGGATTGGCAATAGGTGTGAGTGGGGTGGGTTCACAAACGAAAAACTACTAACAAATAAGGAATAACATTTGGAACTCCATTCTATGTCTGAACTGGGTGCAAAAACCTAAAAAATGATCAATTCAGTAGCTAAATTTCTCTTTATTCATATATTCATGGCAGTAATGCAGGTTCCATATTTCACATTTCATTCTTACATATAGCTATTGAATTTTTCATGTCAGTATTCACACAGCAGTTTCTGCTATTACATGTATTCCCCTTGCATAGTCACTGGTGTGCATACCTTATCTCCATATAGTGATGTTTTTTTAGGTTTTTGCACCCAGTTCAGACATAGAATGGAGTTCCAAATGTTATTCCTTACAGATGGAATGTTGTCTGGGACACCGCAACTTCGAGACAGTACTGCTCTACCTGGATGACGTGATCATCTACTCGAAAACCTATGAGGATCATCTGGAACACCTGGCCGAGGTATTTGAGGCACTATCCAGGTATAGAATGAAGTTGAAACCATCAAGGTGTCACCTGTTGAAACCCAGGGTCCAATACCTTGGACACATTGTCAGTGCCTTATAACCAGAGTAGATATATAATAGTAGGAGTCAAATATGAAGAAAAACCAAAAAGAAAAAACTCCTAAAAAATACTTTATTCTAATTAATTGTTAAAATCTGTAAGTATAAAATCAATGCTTATACATGATCATTATAGTAAATAGTACGTTTTAAGTGGGTGTAGAAGAGTGATAGATCCGATTAGTGAGGATAGTGCTGGTTATTTGCTATTCTCAGGGTAGGGGCAACTATAGTAGTTGCACTTCTTACTCCAATAACTTTTATAAGGAGATTGGGGGATGAGATATCTATCCCTCCCTTTCACCTACCTACCAGCGGAGGTGCACCATAAGTTGTTGGGTACCCCCCGCTCCACGTCGTCTCTCCCTAATGTCTCCCTGCAGCTAGTCAATTACAACCGGGAGACCCACCACCGAAGAAAATAGTCGTGCAATTAGTCACAGTTAATAATTCAGGCGTACATAGGTATGTTATAGCCTCTTATAGATATTATATAGATCTCAGACCAAAGAAAAATTCATTTATATATATATATGGATGTAGACTCCCAGCAGGGAATAACTTATCTGCCGAGACCATCCAGTAGTCTATCCCGTAATCCCGACGCGTTTCCCCCCTATTTTTTCTTTAGGGGTTCATCAGGGGAATAAATGATTCGAGGTTAATTTCTAGAAAAAATATAACATATCCATGGTATAATGTCTTGTTATGTTTCAAAGTCTAAAAAGGTTCTCAAGAAGAGGTGGAACCTCTAATAGTAGTGCATAATGGGGACATACCTTATATATTCATAAATGCCGGTAAGAACAGTGTGGCATCAGCGGCCCATAATAGGGTTAGTCGTCCGATATGTAATAGATGGCTGCATTCAGAGTTCTGCAGGTCCCATAATGCCGACTGTCATGTAGTGCAGCTTCCCTTGTCCATCGCTGTCTTTTAAATGATTTGGTTTCTTGCCGTTCCCGGCTCCCAGTTTCACGCCGGAAATGCTACATATGTCACTTCCGCATCCGCTCACTGGGACTGCATCGCGACGCACCATGGCGACCAACCGGAAATAATCCGGAGGTCACTTCCGCAAATGCGCAGTATGGTGCGTTCCATGATATCTAACCGGAAGCGGCCGACCAGCGTCACTTCCGGTATACGGCTTCTCTATTCCTCCCCATTATACTGCGTTCCACAATGCCTAACTGGAAGCGGCTAGTGACGTCACTTCCGGTGTACGGCTTCTCTAATTCTCCCCATAAATGCTGCGTTCCACAATACCGAACCGGAAGTAGCTAATAGCATTATTTCCGATATGCGGATTCTCCAGTCCTCACTGTACCTCCTCAACAGCGTATAATTTTCTCATGCCTCCCAGACATGTACAATATGCATGTCCCGGGGCTTTGTTTATACTACCTATCCTATGTATATTTTTGTGCTGTGCCAAATAAATTATGGCATGCCAGTCTCTCTATAGGATTGTCAATATAGGGACAATTATATATATTTCCATCTGATAGACCCCATATATGCCACACAAAGGATGATGGCCCGCTATCTAAGAAAACAATCTATTTTCCTGTTACATAGGAGTCCATAGGAGGCACTTAAAGGATAGGGGGATCTAAATCTCAAAGAGAACCTATCACCTAAATGCACAAAAAAATATATTATTCTGACACGAAATATCTCCTGTCAGACAAACCAAAATAACACAATCATCAAAATTAGCCTGGCTATACTTGTTAATATAATGCCTCTCGGGTATAGCAACATACACAAGGGCTCATCTGACACTTTTAAATAAAGCTGGTGTAACTGAGAACCTCATTAAGTCCTTTTGGACTAACTGTATCAAGTAAAAATGTCCACCGTGCCTCTCTCTGAAGAATTTTGATATCCCAATTACCTTTCCTGATTGGCATAGGGACGACTTCGATTCCTTGGAATCGTATGCTTTTTGGATCTCCTTGATGACACATATTCACATGTCTCGCTATAGGCGTGTCACGTTTGTGAATTATGTCACCTATATGTTCTCCTATGCGAACACGTAGTTGGCGTTTTGTCTTGCCAATGTAACTGAGCGGGCATGTACATGTACACCTATATACTAAACCCTCCGTCCGGCAGTTGGCAAAATCCCTAATATAGAAGACTCTTCCCGATTGATGATTGATAAAGGTTTTATTCTGATCAATAAAGGGACAGAACTTACAAGACCCACACCTAAAAGTCCCATGGGGCTTTCTTTCTAGCCATGTACCTGTCTTTATTACATGTTCAGGGTACCCCCAAACTTCTCACTTTTGTACTTACCCACAACTATTTTACTTTCCATAATAAGTTCTACCACCAGCTCAGGGGTACTGCAATGGGGAGCCCCTGTGCTCCCACTTTTGCAAACATGTACCTTGGCTGGTGGGAGGATGTCGTGGTTTTTGGGGACGAGGATGTCACGTGGAACCCCCAGATTATTTTCTGGGGTCGTTACATAGATGACATCCTCGTCCTCTGGAAAGGGGGAGCAGCATCTTTTCTAGAGTTTGTAGCACATCTAAATATAAATAACTTTGGACTCAAGTTTACGTGTGAAGTGGGGGGCGATAGATTGCCGTTCCTGGATATCCTCCTCACCAAAAATATTGATGGCACCTTGGGGACGACAGTCTATCGCAAACCAACGGCAACAAATAGTTTGCTCAGATGGCAGAGTCACCATCCTGAGACCCTACGGAGGGGGATTCCGAAGGGGCAGTTTCTCCGTTTTAGGAGAAACTGCTCCTCCCTGTATGATTTCCAACAGAAGGCAAATGGCCTCAGCAATAATTTCAGGGAAAGGGGGTACCCTGAACATGTAATAAAGACAGCTTTTGAGTCTGCTTGGGGTCAAAAGAGGGCTACATTACTAACTCCTAAACCCAAACCTGAACAAGAACAGATCACTAGACTGATTGGTTCATATGATGACGAAAATACCAAGATTATGCATATACTAAGACGACATTGGGGGATATTAAGATCAGACCCCAATATTTGTGATTACATCACACCTCATCCGAGCATTACATATAGAAGAGGCAAGACTATCAAAGATCATGTAGTACATAGCCACTATGTGGCAGAAAAAGCACCAGGTACATGGCTAGAAAGAAAGCCCCATGGGACTTTTAGGTGTGGGTCTTGTAAGTTCCGTCCCTTTATTGATCAGAATAAAACCTTTATCAATCATCAATCGGGAAGAGTCTTCTATATTAGGGATTTTGCCAACTGCCGGACGGAGGGTTTAGTATATAGGTGTACATGTACATGCCCGCTCAGTTACATTGGCAAGACAAAACGCCAACTACGTGTTCGCATAGGAGAACATATAGGTGACATAATTCACAAACGTGACACGCCTATAGCGAGACATGTGAATATGTGTCATCAAGGAGATCCAAAAAGCATACGATTCCAAGCAATCGAAGTCGTCCCTATGCCAATCAGGAAAGGTAATTGGGATATCAAAATTCTTCAGAGAGAGGCACGGTGGACATTTTTACTTGATACAGTTAGTCCAAAAGGACTTAATGAGGTTCTCAGTTACACCAGCTTTATTTAAAAGTGTCAGATGAGCCCTTGTGTATGTTGCTATACCCGAGAGGCATTATATTAACAAGTATAGCCAGGCTAATTTTGATGATTGTGTTATTTTGGTTTGTCTGACAGGAGATATTTCGTGTCAGAATAATATATTTTTTTGTGCATTTAGGTGATAGGTTCTCTTTGAGATTTAGATCCCCCTATCCTTTAAGTGCCTCCTATGGACTCCTATGTAACGGGAAAATAGATTGTTTTCTTAGATAGCGGGCCATCATCCTTTGTGTGGCATATATCGGGTCTATCAGATGGAAATATATATAATTGTCCCTATATTGGCAATCCTATGGAGAGACTGGCATGCCATAATTTATTTGGCACAGCACAAAAATATACATAGGATAGGTAGTATAAACAAAGCCCCGGGACATGCATATTGTACATGTCTGGGAGGCATGAGAAAATTATACGCTGTTGAGGAGGTACAGTGAGGACTGGAGAATCCGCATATCGGAAATAATGCTATTAGCTACTTCCGGTTCGGTATTGTGGAACGCAGCATTTATGGGGAGAATTAGAGAAGCCGTACACCGGAAGTGACGTCACTAGCCGCTTCCAGTTAGGCATTGTGGAACGCAGTAAAATGGGGAGGAATAGAGAAGCCGTATACCGGAAATGACGCTGGTCGGCCGCTTCCGGTTAGATATCGTGGAACGCACCATACTGCGCATTTGCGGAAGTGACCTCCGGATTATTTCCGGTTGGTCGCCATGGTGCGTCGCGATGCAGTCCCAGTGAGCGGATGCGGAAGTGACATATGTAGCATTTCCGGCGCGAAACTGGGAGCCGGGAACGGCAAGAAACCAAATCATTTAAAAGACAGCGATGGACAAGGGAAGCTGCACTACATGACAGTCGGCATTATGGGACCTGCAGAACTCTGAATGCAGCCATCTATTACATATCGGACGACTAACCCTATTATGGGCCGCTGATGCCACACTGTTCTTACCAGCATTTATGAATATATAAGGTATGTCCCCATTATGCACTACTATTAGAGGTTCCACCTCTTCTTGAGAACCTTTTTAGACTTTGAAACATAACAAGACATTATACCATGGATATGTTATATTTTTTCTAGAAATTAACCTCGGATCATTTATTCCCCTGATGAACCCCTAAAGAAAAAATAGGGGGGGAAACGCGTTGGAATTACGGGATAGACTACTGGATGGTCTCGGCAGATAAGTTATTCCCTGCTGGGAGTCTACATCCATATATATATAAAAATGAATTTTTCTTTGGTCTGAGATCTATATAATATCTATAAGAGGCTATAACATACCTATGTACGCCTGAATTATTAACTGTGACTAATTGCACGACTATTTTCTTCGGTGGTGGGTCTCCCGGTTGTAATTGACTAGCTGCAGGGAGACATTAGGGAGAGACGACGTGGAGCGGTGGGTACCCAACAACTTATGGTGCACCTCCGCTGGTAGGTAGGTGAAAGGGAGGGATAGATATCTCATCCCCCAATCTCCTTATAAAAGTTATTGGAGTAAGAAGTGCAACTACTATAGTTGCCCCTACCCTGAGAATAGCAAATAACCAGCACTATCCTCACTAATCGGATCTATCACTCTTCTACACCCACTTAAAACGTACTATTTACTATAATGATCATGTATAAGCATTGATTTTATACTTACAGATTTTAACAATTAATTAGAATAAAGTATTTTTTAGGAGTTTTTTCACATTGTCAGTGCAGAAGGAGTGGCACCAGACCCAGAAAAGGTGACAGCTATCAAGAGCTGGCCACGACCAACTACTGTCAAGGAAGTCTGTCAGTTCCTGGGCCTGGTAGGGTACTACCGGAGATTCATCAAAGGCTACACAAAGATGGCAGCACCCTTACAGGAACGCCTGGTAGGTCAGACCAAAAAGGGGAACATTTCTGGCCCTCCATTTGAATGGGGTGAGGAAGAAGAAAACTCCTTCATACAGATGAAGTTGGCCCTGACGGGTGACGAGATTCTGGCATACCCTGACTACAATCTACCCTTTGTGCTGTACACAGATGCCAGCAATGTGGGAGTAGGAGCTGTGTTGTCCCAGGTGCAGAACAGAACGTTAAAGAGAGAGTGATTGCCTACGCAAGCTTTGCAAGATTGCCTACGAAGCTTTGCCCTACGGAGAGGAACACGGAGAATTACAGTTCCTTCAAGTTGGAGTTCCTGGCATTGGTCTGGGTTGTCAACCATTACCTGGAACCGCAAAGTTTACCGTGTTCACGGATAACAACCCTCTGACCCACCTCAATGCAGCAAAATTGGGTGTATTGGAGCAACGCTGGGTGGCTTGACTAGCAAACAATGATTTCACCATCAAATATAATGCTAGTCAACGCCCCCCAGGAAACGGTACGGGACGGGAACGGGGGGTGCAAGCAGCGCCACCCGTGGTGTGTGGCCAGGTGTTCAGCCGCCGCTGCACAGTCTCTCTCCGGGGCAGATGTTATAAGCAGCCAGATGGAATCGCTCCCCACGGGTGGAGAGGGGGAGCCCCGGGAGGTTAATGAGACCCAGGGCAACAGTCCTCAGGGACACCGGGGGCACGGGGCGGTAGCATTACTCACACCAGTCACGGAGTGTGGTTCCAGTTTTTCTTTATTAAAAATCCGTTCCACATCGCACCCGGGTGCTGGTCCTCGCCGCCTGTAACCTCTGGTCGGTCCCAGGCAGGTAGGAGGAAGGGATCAGATGGAGTGATCTGGGGTCCCTCTCTTTCGGTGCATTAATGCCGTCCCCATGGCATGGAGCATCTTGGGAACTCACCGCCTCTCTGTCTTTCTCTTGCCCGGTAGCGCACTACACCAACCACAACCGGGTACAACACTCTCCAAGATCCCCAGTCCTCAGCTCCATTCCCTTCCTCAGATGTTATCAGCCCTGGTCTCGTGGCATCTCCTCAGCAGGGAGCTGTTCTGTGGAGATCTGCACTCTCCTGCAGCCTCTGACGTTCTGATCAACTTTCTGTTTGTTTTGCACTAAACTCACTCCTATTCAGGCCCCCCTCCCCTTGGGTTGTCATGGAAACCTGCCCGTGTGCAGCCACCTGCTCATTAAAACCCTAGAACGCATATTGGGGGCCTTTTAGGTCCCCATGCTTACATTTTGGCTATTATCTGCAAAATTACTTTAGTTAGAATTTTGAAACTCCAGGTATTCCTCAAGTATGTCATTGTTGATAATATCCAGTTGTTCATATCATTTTTTTTCATAGGCATTATGGTGTAACAATGCTTGTTAGGTGAAAACTACATCTGTACGAATTGGGGGCCTTTTAGGCACCCGCTGTTTTTATTATGTTCTCAGAAGTGTTTGTGTCTCAAGTTACTTTATTTGTACTAAGCAATGCTGGTGGAGAGGCCAGGGTGTGGATAATAACATGTGAGGATGTCATGTGATTTTTGGAGGGAGTGATAAGGCCATGACATCACCTCAGGTCCTCTGGACACAGTAATGAGCTGTGTATAGAGTACTGAGGACAGTATACACTGTGAGCTAATTGCTGAAGGACCTGTGATAAGATAAGCTGTTGAGAGGAAATCTGATTCATTTTCAGTTTCTGTTTCTAAGAAGCTTGCAAAGGCTAGAGCTTGTGAGCCACAAAAATCCAGAGAATTGTACACCACCTAAAAGTATAAAAGGTAAGAGCTGCTGAGGGTGAGAGGAAGAAGGGAGGACATTACACTTACAGTGTGTCACACACAAGCAAAGAGTGGACAACTCTGATTGTGTTCATTGTTTTTGAATTGAGATTGAAGCGATTATGTTTCAAAGCGATGATGAAAGTGAACTATCTTTGTCTGATGAAGAATATCTGCCACCAGCTAATCAAACATCCTCATCCAGTGATTCTTCTGATGATGAAGAAGTGAATCTAGTGGATCCTCAAGAAGTGATAAGTAGAACATCCAAAACTAATGTTTTTTGGGACAGTAATCCTACATTAGTCGGACGTACTCCAATACACAATATTGTGAGACAGGCTCAAGGAGCTGTGGGAAGTCCCAGTTACTTTACCCCTAAAGATGTATTCTGAACTTATTTTTCTAACAATATTGCAGAAGAGGTCCTATTATGTTCAAACCTAGAAGGAAGACGTATCGCTTCTGCAAAAAATAAGTCCTGGAAAAATATCTCAAAAGAGGAACTTTATGCATATATTGGACTTTTACTGCTGGCAGGGAGTCAAAAATCGTATGATGTCCCAATACGAGAATTATTTCTGGACCCACTTTCTGATCCACACTATAAGGCGACAATGTCAGTGGGCAGATATGAGGAAATTAGAAAAATCATTTTCTTTGATGATAAGCAAACTCGTGCAGCGAGGTTTGAAACAGACAAATTAGCCCCTATCAGTTATATCTGGAACATATTTATCAAAAATTGCACAAAACTTTACAATCCTAGTACTAATGTTACTGTAGATGACCAACTTGTACCGTTCAGAGGACGTTGCAAATTCATACAATACATGCCCAGCAGGCCAGCCAAGTACGGAATAAAAATCTTCTGGATGTGTGATTCTGCAAATTATTATAGCATAAATGGCGTAATCTACTGTGGCAAAGAGGTTGGTGCACCAGTACAGAAGGATCTGGGGTCTGAAATAGTCAAAACTCTTGCTGTTCCAATATTCAATTCAGGTAGAAACATCACCATGGACAATTATTTCACGAATGTTGAACTAGGCAATTTTCTGCTTGCAAAAGCTATTACACTTGTTGGTACTATAAAGCAAAACAGACGAGAAATTCCAGCATCACTCAAACACAATCGTCAGCGAGCACTTTATGAGAGTGTCTTTGAATTCAATAACAAAGCGACTTTGGTATCTTACAAGGCGAAGAAGGAGAAATCTGTAATTTTACTCAGTACCATGCATCACGATTGCAGTATCGACAGCAATAACCAAAAATTTAAACCAGAAATCATCCTGCATTACAATGCAACAAAAGGAGGTGTAGATAAAATGGATGAGATGGTGGGACAATATTCGTGTAAGAAGCAAACAAAACGATGGCCTGTAGTACTATTTTCAAATATGCTTGATGTAGCAGCCCTAAATTCATTAATTATTTATACAGAAACTCATCCGGAATTTCATGCACAGAGGAAGGACCGGAGACACATATTCTTGAAGGACCTTTGTCATGAACTTGTAATGCCTCACATGATAGAGTGAAGCGACTTGAAATGCTTGCCAAAGCAAACTAAAGAAGCAATGAAACGGTGTGGCGTACAGTTTCAGATTATTCCAGAGCCAGGAGAAAGAAAACGAAAGCGTTGTTTCATGTGTCCAAGAAACATAGAGAGGAAAACTGAGCGATATTGTTCCACTTGTAAGGAAACTGTTTTTAAAGAACACTCTTCTGAAAAAATAACATGTCAGAATTGTTTGGAAGACCAATATAATAGAAAAGAAAGTTAGAATAAAAATGTAGCTGCAGCTAGTTTGCTATAGATTTCTATGCGTTTTTGTGTGTTTTCATGTCTTTGCGTGAAATTTGGGAAAAAAAAGATTTTTTGGTGTTTTCTGTGAAAAATTATAATTAAAATTTTGACCACTGTTCATATTTTATTGAGCAATTTTGAAATAATCTTGTGAACGTTATTTAAGTATGTTTTTCTACATTATGTGCATGGGGGCCTAAAATGCCCCCAATACGTTAATATGTATATTTTTAACGTCATGCGTTCTAGGGTTAAGGAGACAGGATGAGTCATGAGGCTCAAAACTACATGTTGCAAAAGGTATTAACTCCTTTCTGCCAGTGTGATGTGAGTGTATGTGTGGACTTCACTCCTCCTGCTCGGGAAATCATGGGGTAACATTTAATACCCTGTAACGACCCAGTTGCAGGGGCATTACATAAACGCTTGAAAATATACCACGTGCGCACATATCCTTATGCCACAACCAAAAAAGCTGCGGCATTGCTGTGATTGGTTAAGAAGCTCAGCATGTTTAGTGGCTGCAAATCAAGCACCAAACCGGCTGGGCGGCAAATATGAACATAACGAGGTGAGTACACAAAAACTCGCAATATAATGAGTAACCCAAATACCGTACTATCTGTGTGAGTACCAAATAGTAACGATTACACTCGCTCATCACTAGTTACAAAAGTCATACACAAGGTATTTAGATGAGGATTTTGACAATATAAATGGATTTATTATAATAAAAAAAAAAAGTACTAAGGAATTAATTTGTTTTTTAATATCTAAAAATATATAGGGCTCCTTTGTAATGACAGGCATTTGCTAAAAAACATTGCCTTCTTTCTACTATTTTTACTAATTAACATTTACTGACCTCTGCCGTTCATACATGGTTAGAGATGAGCGAACCGGTCCCGGTTTGGCTCGAGGTCGGCTCGCCGAACGGAGGTCCCGTTCGAGTTCGGTTCGTCGAACGTTCGACGAACCGAACTCGAACCAATAGGCTATAATGGGAGGCAATCACAAACACATAAAAATGCATTATAAATGTACACAAACAGTTAATAAACATTGCCATAACACTTACCGGTCCTCGCGATCCCTTCTGCACTCTGTCTCCTGCCGCTATTCCATCCGATGATCGCTGAATCCTCCCGGTGACGGCACTGCCAGCAGAGATGCAGGACCTATCGTGACGTCAAAATAGCCATGTGACCAGTCACGTGGCTATTATCTCATTGGCTACAGACTGGTCACATGACTATGACGCGTCATGTAGGACCTGCGAGTGCATCTCTCCGGTACACGGTGCACATATGTGTATCGCCGTGTACTGGCGACATGCTCTAGCACACGGTCGACTCCCCGTTCCGTTAGGGACCGGCTGACACAGCCGGTCATTAACGGAGATCACCGTTGCCATAGCAACGCAGTTAGCGGTGACGTCACCGCTAACCGCGGCTCCAAGAGCACCGTTGCTATGGTAACGCGTCTGTCAGCGTTACCGCTGTTACCGCTGACAGCCAGCACTGATCACTCACGGAGTGAAGGCTGCACGCTGCTTCCCGATTGTAGTGAGGATTGTAGTGAGGATGAGGTTCCCCAGCCCATGATGGGCTGGTGCACCTCATCCTCCTCACTACAATCGTCACTACTACTACACTAGTGAGGATTGTAGTGAGGATGAGATGCCTCAGCCCATGATGGGCTGGGGAACCTCATCCTCACTACAATCGTCACTACTACTACACTAGAAAGAAAAAAGACAGAAGAGCAGGATCGTGGAGGGCTGACAGGGGGTAATAAAGATGGAGTCTCTAGTGTATTTATTTCTATTAAAGTATTTTTTCTCTGTGTGGTGTTTTTTTTAACCCTTTATTGGAGATTCTTAATGGCCGGGTCAAACGTGCCTGACATTAAGAATCTCTGGCTTAATACTGGCTAGTAAAACAAAGCCAGTATTAACTCATGATTACCCAACAAGCCACCCGGCTCCAGGGCTGTTGGAAGAGTTGGATACAGCGCCAGATGATGGCGCTTCTATGAGAGCGCCATTTTCTGGAACGGCTGCGGACTGAAATCCGCAGCAGAGGCGCCCAGAAACCTCGGGCTAACCTGTGCTGCGGATTCCAATCCCCAGCTAACTAGTTGTACCCGGCTGGACACAAAAATGGGGCGAAGCCCACGTCATTTGTTTTTTAATTATTTCATGAAATAAGTGAAATAATAAAAAAAAACGGGCTTCCCTATATTTTTGGTTCCCAGCCGGGTACAAATAGGCAACTGGGGGTTGGAGGCAGCCCGTGGCTGCCTGCTGTACATGGCTAGCATACAAAAATATGGCGAAGCCCACGTCATTTTTTTGGTGGGCAAAAAAATTCTGCATACAGTCCTGGATGGAGTATGCTGAGCCTTGTAGTTCTGCAGCTGCTGTCTGCTCTTCTCCATACAGACAGACAGCAGCTGCAGAACTACAAGGCTCAGCATACTCCATCCAGGTCTGTATGCAGAAGTTTTTTGCCCCCTGAAAAAATTATGTGGGCTTCGCCATATTTTTGTATGCTAGGCAGGTACGGCTGCCCCCAACCCCCAGTTGCCTATTTGTACCCGGCTGGGAACCAAAAATAAAGGGAAGCCCTTTTTTTATTATTTCATGAATTTCATGAAATAATTAGAAAACAAATGACGTAGGCTTCGCCCCATTTTTGTGTCCAGCCAGGTACAACTAGGCAGCTGGGGATTGGAATCCGCAGCACAGGTTGGCCTGAGCTTTCTGGGCCCCACTGCTGCGAATTGCAGTCTGCAGCCGCCTCAGAAAATGGCATTTTTATAGAAGCGCCATCTTCTGGCGCTGTATCCAACTCTTCCAGCACCTGCCTGCTATACCTGGCTAGCATACAAAAATATGGCGAAGCTCACGTCCTTTTTTGTAGTTTTTTGGCAAAAAAAATAAAAAATGCTTCCCTGGATTTTCCATTGCCAGTGAAGGTAACACCAAGCAGTGGGGGTTAGCAGCCAGTAGCTGCTTGGATTACCCTTAGCTAGCAATACAAAAAATGCAGCGGGAGCCCATATATATTTTTTTAATTATTTATTTAAATAACTAAAAATAAAATGGGCTTCCCTGTATTTTGATTGCTGGACATCACAGTGCTGTAAAAATAAATCTTTAAAAAAATGACGTAGCGCTCCGCGGTATTTTTGATTCTCAGCGCAGATAAAGCAGACAGCTATGGGTTGCCACCCCCATCTGCCTGCCGTTACCTTGGTTGGCAATCAAAATACAGGGAAGCCCATTAATTTTTTCTATTTAAAAAATAGTTTAAAAAAAAATGACGTTGGGTCCCCCCATTTTTGATAGCCAGCTAGGGTAAAGCAGACGGCTGTAGCCTGAAAAGCACAGCTGGCAGCTTTTCCGTGGTTGGGGATCCAATGTGGAGGTCCCCTCAGGCTCTTTTTTATAATTATTTTATAAATATTAATAATTACACAATAAAAGTAGGGTCCCCCCCAAATTGGATCACCAGCCAAGGTAAAGCGGACAGCTGTGGTCTGGTATTCTCAGGGTGGGAAGGTCCATAGTTATTGGGCCTTCACAGCCTAAAAATAGCAGGCCGCAGGCACCCCAGACGTGGCGCATCCACTAGATGCGCCAATCCTGGCGCTTCACCCCAGCTCATCCCGTGCCCTGGTGCAGTGGCAAACGGGGTAATAAATCGGATTGATACTAGCTGTAAAGTAACCTGAGATCAAGCCCAGCAGTTTGTGATGTCATGGCGTCTATTAGATACTCAACATCATAAACTGTCAGTACTAACAAAAAAAAAAAATCGACAAAAGAAATTTATTTGAAAAAACAGTCCCCAAAACATTTCCTCTTTCACCAATTTATTGTAAGAAAAAAAATAAAGGGGTCCCACGACGACTCTGGACCGTCTAGAATATGGGGGGGAGACACTCAGGGAACGTATCCCCCATTTTCTAGGAGTGTGGACCCTTCATGTGAGGAGTGTGGGTGCAATGAATCTGCACTCACTCTTCTCGGGTCCACAGCAGCAGAGTCCATGTCGTAATGGTTGCTACCAAAGCTGCAATGCCCTGCTCATGAGGTAAGGGTATGCCTAATCAGGAGAACTACTGTAGAGGAAGCTCTGCTCACTGGTATATAGGTGCTCAGAGGTAATAATAGATAAAATTAGTGAGTAACCTCGGCACTCTAAATCTCCCAGACTAAGTCAGTAAGTCACAACGGATAGTAATGCAAAATCACTCTTTATTGGTCCGTATTAAGAAAAAAATTTTTTCATAAGCATATATGTTTTTGTCCAAAACAAGTTACAAATGACGTTTCGGCCTGAGCCTTCGTCAGATTGGACTTATCTGCATGTAATTATGAAAAATGACAATAATCAGTATCACATAAGAGTGAGAGAACAATAACATAAACTCGAACAATTTGGAGGTACAATTGGGATGCAGCAAAAAAATTGCAACACGGCAAGAAATGAAACACATGATACAAATGTCATAATACAGTACAAGGACAATATAGTAATGACAAATATGGGGTCAGAGTAGACTTAGACAGCTCTGGTACGAAAGAGATGTCAATCATAAAGTAACATGTGCAGTAGGTGTAGAGCTACAGTATGCATGGCAGAGCTAATGGGTAGACCGACCATAGAAAAAGAATGGAGAAAAAGTGGAGAAAAAGTGGAGAAAAAATGGAGAAAAAGTGGAGAATAAGTGGAGAAAAAGTGGAGAAAAAAATGGAGAAAAAGTGGAGAAAAAGTGGAGAAAAAGTGGAGAATAAGTGGAGAATAAGTGGAGAAAAAGTGGAGAAAAAGTGGAGAAAAAAATGGAGAAAAAGTGGAGAATAAGTGGAGAATAAGTGGAGAAAAAGTGGAGAAAAAGTGGAGAATAAGTGGAGAAAAAATGGAGAAAAAGTGGAGAAAAAAATGGAGAAAAAGTGGAGAAAAAGTGGAGAAAAAGTGGAGAATAAGTGGAGAAAAAGTGGAGAAAAAGTGGAGAAAAAGTGGAGAAAAAGTGGAGAATAAGTGGAGAATAAGTGGAGAATAAGTGGAGAATAAGTGGAGAAAAAGTGGAGAAAAAGTGGAGAAAAAAATGGAGAAAAAGTGGAGAATAAGTGGAGAATAAGTGGAGAAAAAGTGGAGAAAAAGTGGAGAATAAGTGGAGAAAAAATGGAGAAAAAGTGGAGAAAAAAATGGAGAAAAAGTGGAGAAAAAGTGGAGAAAAAGTGGAGAATAAGTGGAGAAAAAGTGGAGAAAAAGTGGAGAAAAAGTGGAGAAAAAGTGGAGAAAAAGTGGAGAATAAGTGGAGAATAAGTGGAGAATAAGTGGAGAATAAGTGGAGAAAAAGTGGAGAATAAGTGGAGAAAAAGTGGAGAAAAAAATGGAGAAAAAGTGGAGAAAAAGTGGAGAAAAAAATGGAGAAAAAGTGGAGAATAAGTGGAGAAAAAGTGGAGAAAAAGTGGAGAAAAAGTGGAGAAAAAAATGGAGAAAAAAATGGAGAAAAAGTGGAGAAAAAAATGGAGAAAAAGTGGAGAAAAAGTGGAGAAAAAGTGGAGAAAAAAATGGAGAAAAAGTGGAGAAAAAGTGGAGAAAAAGTGGAGAAAAAAATGGAGAAAAAGTGGAGAAAAAGTGGAGAAAAAAATGAAGAAAAAGTGGAGAAAAAGTGGAGAAAAAGTGGAGAAAAAAAGGAGAAAAAGTGGAGAAAAAGTGGAGAAAAAGTGGAGAAAAAAAATGGAGAAAAAGTGGAGAAAAAGTGGAGAAAAAGTGGAGAAAAAAATGGAGAAAAAGTGGAGAAAAAGTGGAGAAAAAGTGGAGAAAAAAGTGGAGAAAAAAGTGGAGAAAAAGTGGAGAAAAAGTGGAGAAAAAGTTGAGAAAAAGTGGAGAAAAAGTGGAGAAAAAATGGAGAAAAAAATGTAGAAAAAGTGGAGAAAAAATGTAGAAAAAGTGGAGAAAAAATGAAGAAAAAGTGGAGCACCCTTTGGTGCCTTTCATGTGGCACTAAGGGGTGCTTAGCTTTGTATTTAGCCAAAAAAATGAAAATAAAAATGACGTAGGGTTCCCCCTAGTTTTGTAGCCAGCTAGGGTAAAGCAGACGGCTGCAGCCTGCAGACCACAGCTGGCAACCTCACCTTAGCTGGTAATCCAAAACTAGGGCACCCCACGCTGTTATTTTAAATTAAATAAATAATTTAAAAAAAAACACGTAGGGGTCCCCCAAAATTGGATCACCAGCCAAGGTAAAGCAGACAGCTGGGGCCTGATATTCTCAGACTAGGGAGGTCCATGGTTATTGGACTCTCCCCAGCCTAAAAATAGCAGGCCGCAGCCACCCCAGAAGTGGCGCATCCATTAGATGCGCCAATCCTGGTGCTTCGCCCCAGCTCATCCCGCGCCCTGGTGCAGTGGCAAACGGGGTAATATATGGGGTTAATACCAGATGTGTAATGTCACCTGGCATCAAGCCCTGGGGTTGGTGAGGTCAGGCGTCTATCAGATACCCGACATCACCAACTTAGTCAGTAATAAAAAAAAATAGACGACAAACACATTTTTATTTGAAAAAACACTCCCCAAAACATTCCCTCTTTAACCAATTTATTAGAATGAAAAACAAATCCAGGTCTGGTGTAATCCAAGGGGTTGCCATGACGATCCACACTGTCCCAGTCAATGAAGAGCAGAATGTTCCCCATTGGCTGGGAGAGCAATGCAGTGACCTGAGCTAACATCAATGGGTCAGCCCAGGTCACTGCAGGGGATGACAAGTGCTGCTGTCAGCGAGGTACATTACCTGCGCTGATCTCCAGCACACTGACAGCCCCTGTCACTGAGCTCAATGACCGGCGCCTTCACACCAAGTATCGCGAGAGGCCCGTGACGTCACTGCTAGTCAGTCTCGGGTCGGAAGCGAGAGGTGATGTGACAAGCGGCGGCCATGGAGGACAGTGACAGCGCTGAGGTCGGGATGGCAGGACTTCATCACCGCAGGTAAGCCGAGCGGGGTGTGTGTGTATGTGTGTATGTGTACATGCCGCGGGCAGGAGGGGGCGGAGCGAGCTGAGCGGGGAAGTGTGGGCTTCCTGCACGTAACTAAGATAAACATCGGGTTACTAACCAAAGCGCTTTGCTTGGATACCCGATGTTTATCTTGGTTACCAGCTTCTGGCAGGCTGCCAGCGATGGCTCCTGCACACTGTAGCTGTAAAAAGCCCTGCTTTTTGCTGCTAGAACCGTTCTCGAACGTATCTAGAACTATCGAGCTTTTGCAAAAAGCTCGAGTTCTAGTTCGATCTCGAACAGCCCCCAAAATCACTCGAGCCTAGAACTGGAGAACCTCGAACCGCGAACCGCGCTCAACTCTATACATGGTACAATTCAGTAGAGAGTGTATGAAGCAGCATGTAATGGCTGTGTATTACATCCAGGACATGCCTATAACAATGGGCAGAGTGCCTCCTGCAATTGTTAACCTGTTAAATGCTACGGTCAAACTCTGACAGTGGCATTAACAACATTGTTCCTAGCAGCAACCTGGGAGTCAGAGTCAGAGATGCATCCAGGCATTTTCCCCATGCTCTTCCTATTCCATTTGAGCACTGTTTCCATCCATTTCAGTAATTCCCTTGCCCTCCTGGTAGGGTCATCGGAAAAATGCTCTCATTTCCCATTGACTTCAATTATTATCGTTACTCGAATCAAGCCTGTCCGAGCGTCCAACCTGCTTGATTCTAGTATTCGGCACTCAAACATTTTAGTGCATGCCAACAGAAAAATGAAGGTCAATAGTGAGACATAGCAGTACACATAATGGCAGCCACTATATAGAGAATCACCCACTGAACACACCTGACGTGTGATTCCCTTTTCAGATGAGTTTGGTGGCTGAGTCTCTATACCTTGGCCACCATTATGTATACTGCTATATGTCACTATTGAATTACATATTTTTCTTGGCATACCATTGTGTTCTTTATGTATATTTAACTATGTTTTGATATGATTGATCAGTTTTACATGATCTATTAAGGACATTTTTTTGCGTTAAGCTTCATGGTGGGGGGAAATCCTCTTGGTTCATTTACCAACACGTTAGTTGTGTCTATTGTGTTGGAATACATATTATTTGTTGTCTTTTAATCATTTTGTAATAATCGCTATTCACTTAACCCCTTAACAACCGTTGACGTACTGGGTACGTCATGGTGACATGGTGCTAAACGACCCATGACGTACTCAGTACGTCATGGCGAAATCGCGTTCCCGGAGCCCCAGTGAGTGCAATCGGTGCACTCAAACCTTAGATTCGGGGAGGAGGGGACGTCTGCCTGACCTCAGGAGGGGTGGTTCCTCCTCCCCGGACCTACGGAGGCTGTGATTGGCTGACGAACGCTGCTCAGCCAATCACAGCCACTGTAATGTTTCAGCCATTGAAAATAGCTGAAACATTGAATTCCAGCCCTGATCAGAGCAGCTGTAGCTCTGCTCATTGGCTGGAACTGGGTGATCGGTGCTTCACCCGCCCCCAGCTCTGATTGGAGAGATCGGCCTTGTGACCGATCTCTCCAATCACCGTGGATCTGGGGCCTGAGACCACTCCCCTCAGCTTTACTCCGTCCGTGGAAGCCGAGGGGAGCGATCTCTGCAAGTGCCCTGGTAAGTCTCTGACCCCCCAATTGGCCGCCCCTGCCCCCGATCCCTCGATCCGCTGCCACCGCCGCCGATCCACTGCCGATCTCCTGCAGCCGCCTCCATCTGCCACCGCTCTCTCGCATCAGCCGCTGCCCTCTCCGTGAGCTGCTGCGCGCTCTCTCCCATGCTCATCTCCCACCCCCCATCATCTCCCACCCCCCCGATATGCTGCCCGCCCTCTGTGAGCTGCTGCGCGCTCTCTGCCATGCTCATCTGCTGCCCCCTCCACCATCTCCCACCCCCCCGATCTGCTGCCCCATCCCCCATTTCACCTTCCCGATCTGCTGCCCGCCCTCCGAAGGCTGCTGCGCGCTCTCTGCCATGCTCATCTGCTGCCCCCTCCACCATCTCCCACCCCCCCGATCTACTGCCCCCTCCCCATCTCACCTTCCCGATCTGCTGCCCGCCCTCCGTGAGCTGCTGCGCGCTCTTTCCCATGCTCATCTGCTGCCCCCTCCACCTTCTCCCACCCCCCGATCTGCTGCCCCCTCCCCCATCTCACCTTCCTGATCTGCTGCCTTCCCTCCGTGAGCTGCTGCGCGCTCTTTCCCATGCTCATCTGCTGCCCCCTCCACCATCTCCCACCCCCCGATCTGCTGCCCCCTCCCCATCTCACCTTACCCATCTGCGGTCCCTTCCACCATCTCACCTTCCCAATCTGCTGCACTCTCCACCAGCTCTCACCCTGATCTGCTGCCTGCCCTCTGTCTTGCTAAATTCTCGTAAAAAGGGGGCTGAAAGCCCGTACTTACAAAGCGCTCACTGATATCCTAATCAGGCACGAATACTAAGATTCTTTATAGCAAGATACTATTTATTTTAATTGCACATGAATAGTCAATGGTAAATAGGCATTAGGACTACTTTTTTAGTCATAGAATCTTATACAATAACAGAAATATGCATCAACATTACCGTATGTTGTAACAATCCTTCTCATCGGAGGGACTCGATTAATGAGTAGGAAACAACATGGCATCTTGCATCACAGGAACAGTGCATCCACTTGAGCGTCCTGGAAATGTCCCTAATCACTAAGCGAGTCCGGTGTATTTTTTATAGGAAAACTTTGTACGTCGTGTGCACTGAGTGGTGAATTAGTGACCAGCATCTGACAGCTGAGTCATGTTCATGTAACTTGACCACAAGCTGCTGTGGGCACCAGCAGCTTCCTGCACATTTCCTGCACATTTAGCCAGTTGACAACTGGTCGACCACAGTTTCCTGGAGATATTGCAAGGAGACGTGAATTTTACAGGCCAGCTTCCTTGCACCTGTTGTCAAATAACCATGAATTTCCTGACTGTGGAACTGTAAACGTTACTTCCTCATTATCGTGGTTTTGCTTAAGATCTGTTTGACATGTATTCTTTGGTCATAGTGAAATATGTTCAACCAGAGGACATCTCTCTCTGATACTGAATTATTGATGGATCAAATAATATCTGGGATCACTATATCTTTTGATTATGATCCCTATCTAATCACACTCATTCTTTCAGTCATATCACATTGGTATCACACCCTCTCCCATCCTCCGCCGCTCCTCCATCCTCTGCCGCCCTCTCCCATCCTCTGCCGCCCTCTCCCATCCTCTGCCGCCCTCTCCCATCCTCTGCCGCTCCTCCATTCTCTGCCGCCCTCTCCCATCCTTTGCCTCCCTCTCCCATCCTCTACTGCCCTCTCCCATCCTCTGCTGCCCTCTCCCATCCTCTGCCGCCCTCTCCCATCCTCTGCCGTGCACTCTCCCATCCTCCGCCGTGCACTCTCCCATCCTTCGCCGTGCACCCTCCCATCCTCCGCTGGGCACTCTCCCATCCTCCGCCGGGCACTCTCCCATCCTCCCTCCATCTTTTTTTTCCCACCTAGTCCCCCCCTTTTTGCAGCACATCCATGTGTGCGTCTTGATTTTGTTTCTGTAAACTAAGAATGAAATACAAATAAACTTAGTTTAGGGCCAGTAAAATTATACTGTAGTAATCGGCAACTACAGTATTTTTTACTGAATATTGTAAGTGTCAGCCCAGCGCCACACGTGAGAGCAATGCATATGGGGTCTCATAACGCATCATCCGGCACGGTCGCTCTCTTCCAGACAGGAGTGTGCGGCTGTGCCGGATGATGCGATGCGAGATTCGTGCATCACTCTCACGTGTGGCACTTGCCATAGTGTCAGTTGCAGGCGCTCATTATTTTATTATTTTTTTTACTGACGTCCGTATTTTTTATTTCGCCAAACTAATTTTTTTGTATGGGGGGGGTCTAGTTTCCAAAATGGGGTCACATGTGGGGGAGCTCCATTGTTTAGGCACCTCAGGGGGTCTCCAAATGCAACATGGCGTCCGCTAATAATTCCAACCAATTTTGCTGTGAAATGGCGCTCCTTCTCTTCTGAGCCCCGCCGTGCGCCCAAACAATTGATTTTCACCACATATGAGGTATCTGCGCACTCAGGAGAAATTACACAATACGTTTTATGGTGGATTTTTTCCTGATACCCTTGTGAAAAACTACCTGTTTGAAAAGACAATTTTGTGGTAAAAAAAAAAGAAATATTTTCACGGCTGAACATTTCAAACGTTTGTGAAGCCTCCAGGAGTTCAAAGCGCTCACTAAACAGCTAGATAAATTCCATGAGGGGTCTAGTTTCCAAAATAGGGTCAATTGTGGGGGAGCTATGGTTGTTTAGGCACCTCAGGGGGGTCTCCAAACGCAACATGGCGTCCACTAATAATTCCAACCAATATTGCTGTGAAATGGCGCTCCTTCTCTTCTGAGCCCCGTCATGCGCCCAAACATTTGATTTCCACCACATATGAGGTATCTGCGTACTCAGGAGAAAATGGACAATACATTTTATGGTGCATTTTTTCCTGATTAGAGTTGAGCGTGGTTCGCGGTTCTCCAGTTTGCGGTTCGAGTGATTTTGGGGGGTGTTCTAGTTAGAACTAGAACTCGAGCTTTTTGCTAAAAGCTCGACAGTTCGAGTTACGTTCGAGAACGGTTCTATCAGCAAAAGCGTGGCTTTTTACAGCTACAGTGTACAGGGAGCTGTCGCTGGCAGCCTGCGGTAAGCTGGTAACCAAGATAAACATCGGGTATCCAAGCAAAGCGCTTTGGTTAGTAACCCGATATTTACCCTGGTAAACGTGTACAGGGAGCCGACACTTCCCCGCTCAGCTCGCTCTGCCCCCTCCTGCACGCGGCATGTACACACACACACACACTCACACTCACCTGTCCCCAGCCATGCAGTCCACGACACTGACGTCCTCAGCGTCACATGGCCCCGCTAGGCTACACCCACTTTGCACTCTGCCACCCGCACACATGGCCCCGCTAGGCTCCGCCCACCCGGCACTCTGCACACATTACCCCGCTAGGCTCCGCACACCTGGCACTCTGCACACATGGCCCCGCTAGGCTCCGCCCACCTGGCATTCTGCACACATTACCCCACTAGGCTCCACCCACCTGGCACTCTGCACACATGGCCCCGCTAGGCTCCGCCCACCTGACACTCTGGACACATGGCCCCGCTAGCCTCCGCCCACCTGGCACTGTGCACACATGGCCCTGCTAGGCTCCGCCCACCTGGCACTTTGCACACATTACCCCGCTAGGCTCCGCCCACCTGGCACTTTGCACACATGGCCCCGCTAGGCTCCGCCCACCTGGCAGTCTGCACACATGGTCCCACTAGGCTCCGCCCACCTGGCACTCTGCACACATTACCCCGCTAGGCTCCGCCCACCTGGCACTCTGCACACATGGCCCTTCTAGGCTCCGTCCACTTAGCACTCTGCACACATGGCCCCGCCAGTCTTTGCCCACCTTGCACTCTGCACACATTACCCCACTAGGTTCCGCCCACCTGGCAATCTGAACACATGGCCCCGCTAGGCTCCGCCCACCTGGCACTCTGCACACATTACCCCGCTAGGCTCCGCCCACCTGGCACTCTGCACACATGGCCCCGCTAGGCTCCGCCCACCTGGCACTCTGCACACATGGCCCCACTAGGCTTCGCCCACCTGGCACTGTGCACACATGGCCCTGCTAGGCTCCGCTCACCTCGCACTCTGCACACATGGCCCCGCTAGCGTCCGCCCACCTGGCACTTTGCACACATTACCCGGCTAGGCTCCGCCCACCTCGCATTCCGCATGCATTACCCCGCTCGGCTTACCTGCAGTATAGAAGTCCCGCCCTCCTGACCTCAGCGCTGACACTATCTTCCATGGCCGCCGCTTCACATCTCTCACTGCGGCCCGAGACTGTCACTAGCGGTGACGTCACAGGCTCTCGCGATACTTGGCTGTAAAGGTCATTGAACTCAGTGACAGCTCTGCTATCACCAGTGCAGGTGATCGTCACCGCAGGTAATGTATCTCGCTCCTGACAGCATCACTTGTCATGCCCTGCAGTAACCTGGGCTGACCTATTGATGTTAGCTCAGGTCACTGCATTGCTCTCCCAGCCAATGGGGAACATTCTGTTCTTCATTGGCTGGGACAGTGACTATGGTATGGATCGTCATGGTAACCGCTTGGATTACAGCAGACCTGGATTTGTTTTTCTTTCTAATAAATTGGTGAAAGAGGGAATGTATTGGGCAGTGTTTTTTCAAATAAAAATGTGTTTGTCGTCTATTTTTTTTATTACTGACTGGGTTAGTGATGTCGGGTATCTGATAGACGCGTCACATCACGAACCCCAGGGCTTGATGCCAGGTGACATTACACATCTGGTATTAACCCCATATATTACCCCATTTGCCTCCGCACTAGGGCACGGGATGAGCTGGGGCGAAGCACCAGGATTGGCACATCTAATGGATGCGCCACTTCTGGGGTGGCTGCAGCCTGCTATTTTTAGGCTGGGGAGAGTCCAATAACCATGGACCTCCCTAGTCTGAGAATATCAGACCCCAGCTGTCTGATTTACCTTGGCTGGGGGTCCAATTTTGGTGGGACCCCTACGTGTTTTTTTTTTTTAAATTATTTATTTAATTTAAAATAACAGTGTGGGGTGCCCTCAGTTTTGGATTACCAGCCAAGGTAAAGCTGCCAGCTGTGGTCTGCAGGCTGCAGCCGTCTGCTTTACCCTAGCTGGCTACAAAAATAGGGGGAACCCCACGTCATTTTTTCTTTAAATGTATTTATTTATTTTGGTAAATACAAGGCTAAGCACCCCGTAGTGCCACATGAAAGGCACCAAAGGGGGCAAAATTACAAAATGTAGGATAGTGGGACATTCCGTGTCTTTCTGCCATTATAATGACAGAAAAGACTGATATGAAGTGTACAAGCACAAGAAAATAACCAGAGCGCTCTACGCTGTGAAAAGCAGTAGAAAGTGGCACTGGAGTGAACATGTGACCGCCTCATGTAGGATGAAGCTATGGATCCTGGGTAAATTTATGTTTTTCCCTCCTTCAGTTTTTTGGCAGTACGCCAAAAAAACGGAAGGCACACGGATGACAAACGGATGACATACGGACCGTATACGTGTCACGCTCCCGATGCCTCAGCACCGCTCCTTACCCACTGATCCGGTTGCACCATCCCGACACCACTCCTTACCCACTGATCCGGTCGCACCTGCACGGCATCGCTCCTTACTCACTGATCCAGTCGCACCTGCATGGTACCACTCCTTACCCACTGATCCGGTCCACGTGTCCACCGGTCACGGCTGCCGCTCCCGCTCGTGCTTTTCTGTGTCCTGTCCCAAGTCTCATGTGTCTGACTCATGCTTCCGTATAGGGTCGGGCCGCGCCCACTCACCTGGTCTTATGGGCCCAGCACTGCTGCAGCAGGATGTGACATGAGGCTGTGCTGGGTATATAAGACTGGCCTTGCCATGTGGGCGGGGCCTGATCAACGTCTCTTGTAAGCCTTGTCTTGAAAGCTAGGTGCTCAGGTCCCCCTTGTGCCGTGTCCTGTGATCAATACTTTTGCCTGACATTCCTACTCGGCACCTGTGCCGGATTCCTGCACTGTCTCCAGGAACTCTGAAGCCCCAGTGACTGTTCTACCCGTCCCCTGTGGGACGCAGTCCCTGCCACGCTAGTGCTCCGGCTAACGTGCACCCAGGTCTCCGGTGGGGTGCATGGCCCAGTGGATCCACCACCCGGACCTAACAATACGGAACGGAAACGGAAGCCACACAGATGCACCTGTGAAAAAAACAGACCGTTTTTTGCGGACTGCAAAAACGGATCGGTCGTGTGAATGTAGCCTTATTCTAATCTGCCGTTTATAAACAGCAGGCAGAAATAAGTGAATAGCGCCCCCAGGCGTCAGAGAATCTCCGGGGTTTTAGGGGTAGCTGAGACCCTGGAGATCATGATTCAGGCTGGTTTTTCCGGTCCCCGCTCACGTGATCACCAGTATACACCGTATACCAGTGATCATGTTACAGTAAATGACAGCGCCGGTAGAAAATTATTTATCTCCTATCTGGCATGAACAAACATGTCAGATGAGAGATAAATCTCCTCCCCGGTCCCCTCCGGTCCCCCGGTTTCGCCAAAGTGCCCCCCCCCGACCCACTCCTGAAAATCCAAGATGGGCACGTGCACAGCAGCATGCCGGATGCATTCACCCTACTCCTCTGATTTCTGTCGCATGTGCCATGACACATGCGACAGAAAACTCCTCCCCAGGCCCTGCCAGGTCACGCCCTATAACCCCACCGGTGTTCCCCGGTGTCCCACGGTACCTGTGCAGCTTTGATCCCCCGCGGCCCCCTCCTTCACAATAGACGCTGCCGCATGCACAGAGCGTCTCTCAGCTCAGCTTCCTGTGTTCAAACACAGTGAGTGGCGGTAACCATGCATCTGTAAGCTACTGCAATGCCCTGCTCATGAGGTAAGGAACATAGTTGATCAGGAGAGCTATACTACATTTACAAATGGAGGGATTTGCTTTTTCTGCTGCCCTGCTGAACGACTACCAAACATGAGAGTCCGTTATATGCCACAAGAAAACATGTCTAAATAGCGAGCTCTGTTTAGTATTCATTCAGCAGGATAACTGGACTTAAAGGGGTATTCCATCTCCAAGATCCTATCCCCAATATATAGTAGGTGGAATAGCAATAATATCATCAAATACCAATATTTGGAAATGTAGAATAGTTCTCCTGATTAGGCATGCCCTTACCTCATGAGCAGGACATTGCAGCTTTGGTAGCAACAGTTACGACTAGAGTTGAGCACAGTTCGTGGTTCGAGGTTCGCCAGTTCGCGGTTCGAGTGATTTTGGGGGCTGTTCTAGATCGAACTAGAACTCGAGCTTTTTGCTAAAGCTCGATAGTTCTAGTTACGTTCGAGAACGGTTCTAGCAGCAAAATGCCAAGCTAATTACTAGCTGGCTTTCCGCTGTAATAGTGTAAGTCACTCTGTGACTCACACTATTATGAAATTTCAGCGTATAGTGTGCGGGAACAGCGCGTTCAGATCACTGCTGCTGCGATCGCCATTTTTTTTTTTTCTGATCTTCCTTTCCTCCCTAAGCGCGCGTGTAGTGGGGCGGGCCATCATGTCAGCCAATCCTAGACACACACACAGCTAAGTGGACTTTTGCCAGACAAGCAAGGGCATGTGTCATAGGCTGTCCATGTCACATGCCCGTGCATTATAAAAAACAGCCATTTTCCCGTCTGGACGCCATTATTTGCCTTCTGCGTCTGGGTGTCAGTCACCGCTGGCGCAGCTCCTGTCTTCGATGCTGCTGTGTACGCTCTACACACAGCGCTATATAGAATAGGGATAGAAGTTTCTATCAGTCCTTGTAAGGGCTAAATCCAGCAGGCTCAGAGCCATAGGTGACAGTCAGGTCCGTGGAAAGAGGTTTTAACTGCTACAGATACGAGCGTCTGTGTAGCTAAGGTCAGGGAGTTCCTTGCTGCATTAGGATGGATAGAAAGTGAGGCTTCCTTCCCTGTCCACTGACCCACAACCGGCCACTGTACCCTCCTGCCCTTTGCACACTCAAGCTCATTGTTACTAAGCCATTATACTAGCAAACACTGAGGAAATTTAGTGGCATCCTAAAAGTGGCAGTTGGACTTCCATTAGTGTCCCACTGGTGCAAATCTATTTGCAGCACCTCTGCATTGCACACTCAAGCTCATTGTTACAAAGCCATTCTACTAGCAAACACTGAGGAAATTTAGTGGCATCCTAAAAGTGGCAGTTCGACTTCCATTAGTGTCCCACTGGTGCAAATCTATTTGCAGCAACTCTGCATTGCACACTCAAGCTCACTTTTACTAAGCTATTATACTAGCAAACTCTGAGGAAAGTTAGTGGCATCCTAAAAGTGGCAGTTGGACTTCCATTAGTGTCCCACTGGTGCAAATCTATTTGCAGCACCTCTGCATTGCACACTCAAGCTCATTGTTACAAAGCCATTATACTAGCAAACACTGAGGAAATTTAGTGGCATCCTAAAAGTGGCAGTTGGACTTCCATTAGTGTCCCACTGGTGCAAATCTATTTGCAGCACCTCTGCATTGCACACTCAAGCTCATTGTTACTAAGCCATTATACTAGCAAACACTGAGGAAATTTAGTGGCATCCTAAAAGTGGCAGTTGGACTTCCATTAGTGTCCCACTGGTGCAAATCTATTTGCAGCACCTCTGCATTGCACATTCAAGCTCATTGTTACTAAGCCATTATACTAGCAAACACTGAGGAAAGTTAGTGGCATCCTAAAAGTGGCAGTTGGACTTCCATTAGTGTCCCACTGGTGCAAATCTATTTGCAGCACCTCTGCATTGCACACTCAAGCTCATTGTTACAAAGCCATTATACTAGCAAACACTGAGGAAATTTAGTGGCATCCTAAAAGTGGCAGTTGGACTTCCATTAGTGTCCCACTGGTGCAAATCTATTTGCAGCACCTCTGCATTGCACACTCAAGCTCATTGTTACTAAGCCATTATACTAGCAAACACTGAGGAAAGTTAGTGGCATCCTAAAAGTGGCAGTTGGACTTCCATTAGTGTCCCACTGGTGCAAATCTATTTACAGCACCTCTGCATTGCACACTCAAGCTCATTGTTACAAAGCCATTATACTAGCAAACAGTGAGGAAATTTAGTGGCATCCTAAAAGTGGCAGTTGGACTTCCATTAGTGTCCCACTGGTGCAAATCTATTTGCAGCAACTCTGCATTGCACACTCAAGCTCACTTTTACTAAGCTATTATACTAGCAAACTCTGAGGAAAGTTAGTGGCATCCTAAAAGTGGCAGTTGGACTTCCATTAGTGTCCCACTGGTGCAAATCTATTTGCAGCACCTCTGCATTGCACACTCAAGCTCATTGTTACAAAGCCATTATACTAGCAAACACTGAGGAAATTTAGTGGCATCCTAAAAGTGGCAGTTGGACTTCCATTAGTGTCCCACTGGTGCAAATCTATTTGCAGCACCTCTGCATTTCACACTCAAGCTCATTGTTACTAAGCCATTATACTAGCAAACACTGAGGAAATTTAGTGGCATCCTAAAAGTGGCAGTTGGACTTCCATTAGTGTCCCACTGGTGCAAATCTATTTGCAGCACCTCTGCATTGCACACTCAAGCTCATTGTTACTAAGCCATTATACTAGCAAACACTGAGGAAAGTTAGTGGCATCCTAAAAGTGGCAGTTGGACTTCCATTAGTGTCCCACTGGTGCAAATCTATTTGCAGCACCTCTGCATTGCACACTCAAGCTCATTGTTACAAAGCCATTATACTAGCAAACACTGAGGAAATTTAGTGGCATCCTAAAAGTGGCAGATGGACTTCCATTAGTGTTCCACTGGTGCAAATCAATTTGCAGCACCTCTGCATTGCACACTCAAGCTCACTTTTACTAAGCCATTATACTAGCAAACACTGAGGAAAGTTAGTGGCATCCTAAAAGTGGCAGTTGGACTTCCATTAGTGTCCCACTGGTGCAAATCTATTTGCAGCACCTTTGCATTGCACACTCAAGCTCAATTTTACTAACCTATTACACTAGCAAATACTGAGGAAAGTTAGTGGCATCCTAAAAGTGGCAGTTGGACTTCCATTAGTGTCCCACTGGTGCAAATCTATTTGCAGCACCTCTGCATTGCACACTCAAGCTCATTGTTACAGAGCCATTATACTAGCAAACACTGAGGAAATTTAGTGGCATCCTAAAAGTGGCAGTTGCACTTCCATTAGTGTCCCACTGGTGCAAATCTATTTGCAGCACCTCTGCATTGCACATTCAAGCTCATTGTTACTAAGCCATTATACTAGCAAACACTGAGAAAAGTTAGTGGCATCCTAAAAGTGGCAGTTGGACTTCCATTAGTGTCCCACTGGTGCAAATCTATTTGCAGCACCTCTGCATTGCACACTCAAGCTCACTTTTACTAACCTATTACACTAGCAAACACTGAGGAAAGTTAGTGGCATCCTAAAATTTGCAGTTGGACTGCCATTAGTGTCCCACTGGTGCAAATCTATTTGCAGCACCGCTGCATTGCACATTCAAGCTCATTGTTACTAAGCCATTATACTAGCAAACACTGAGGAAATTTAGTGGCATCCTAAAAGTGGCAGTTGCACTTCCATTAGTGTCCCACTGGTGCAAATCTATTTGCAGCACCTCTGCATTGCACATTCAAGCTCATTGTTACTAAGCCATTATACTAGCAAACACTGAGAAAAGTTAGTGGCATCCTAAAAGTGGCAGTTGGACTTCCATTAGTGTCCCACTGGTGCAAATCTATTTGCAGCACCTCTGCATTGCACACTCAAGCTCACTTTTACTAACCTATTACACTAGCAAACACTGAGGAAAGTTAGTGGCATCCTAAAATTTGCAGTTGGATTGCCATTAGTGTCCCACTGGTGCAAATCTATTTGCAGCACCTCTGCATTGCACACTCAAGCTCACTTTTACTAAGCTATTATACTAGCAAACTGTGCTGCCATTTTAAGGGCCATAGTTTCATTGTCCGTGATAGTTATTGTTGTTTATTCTGCTGTCAATAAAGATAGACCACCGCTGCAATCTACACCACCTCTCAATTTTTACTACCACATTTTAAGTGGACATTCTTGTCGCAAGCAAAATGAGAGGCAAAATGACAGATGCTGGTGGAAAGGGGAACAGGTGTATTGGAAAACGAAAAAATGTTTGTGTCCGTGGGGAAGGTGGCAAGGCTCCATTAACACCTGCTGAAGATAGGCCATCTACCAGCAAAAGTAAGATGTCTACTACTTTCCGTGGACAATCGGATGTGCTCCCTTTTTTACGAACACGAACAACTGGAACAAAGGTAGATGTTGCTTAAAAAAAAGAAAATGCTTGAATGGATCTTAAGTGGTCTAACAAGTGCCCTCTCCTCCACCTCAACTACCGCATCCCAAAAACACCAGTCCTCTGAGTTGTCATCTCAATCACACTTGCTTTCTCCCAGCTCTCAAGTCTCCATCCGCCCTGCACAGTATGGTGGAGCAGAGATGGCTGAGTTTGCAGAGCTGTTCAGTCACACTATAGCATGGGAATCAGATGTCTGCTCCCAAGCTACAGTGAGTACAGACCAGGAAATGGTCTGCAGTGATGCCCAGAACCTTTGTGACTCAGATTCAGGCCGTGAGGAACAACTTTCTGAGTATAATGTCGACCCTTATTCACCAACTGTAACACCTGTTGTTATAGACAATGAGGAACATACTGATGACGATGAGACGCAGATACCAGATTGGGATGACAACTTAAATATTCGGTCAGGGCAGGAAGAGGCTCGGTCTGAGGGTGAGGGGAGTGGAAACACAACAATTGATGAGGAAGTTCTAGATCCCACCTACTGTCAACCCACAGTCAGGCACTCGAGGAGGTCAACAGAGGCGGTGGAGGAGTGTTACGGTTGCTGTGGCTCTGGAGACTATGTCCGGATTTCTTGCTACTACACATGTGCAAGCGCTGGAGACTAAGTCCTATCTTGGAGCCATTGCACATGTGCGAGTGACATCATCGCTGACACAAGGTCACATGTCTCTGACACCTTCTAAGCTGATTGGCCACTGGTCATGTGCTTGTGACACGTGGTCACATGTCTCTGACACCTTCTATGCCGATTGGCCGCTGGTCATGTGCCTGTGACGCTTTGCTCGGTGATAGGCCAGCGTGACGTCATTGCTGTCATTCTGGCAGCGGATTGGCTCTTGTGTCCTCCATCTTGGATGAGGCACAGAGTCTATATAAGACCCTGACGCACGCCGCCCGGCGCTCAGTCCTTTTGGTTCATGCATGAGGGTAGACGCCCTGTGCACGTCCCTCTAGGCATCTCTCTGTCTATGTTAGGTGAGCGCTACCGGCAGGGTAGCGTTCTTATACCTTACAGCTTCGGCTGCAGTCCATAGCCTTACCTCTTAGTGGAGCGGACATAGGCAGGTGCCTGAGGCACATGGTCCGGCTGGGCCTTGTGATTCTACTCGTAGGTGGACGTTGCCGCTAGGGTAACGTTCCTTATACTGCGTCTGGCAGTTGTTCGTATCCTCGCACACTAGGGGAGCGAACGCAGGTAGGAGCTTTGTGCGGCTTACGCTGCTGTCCGTCTCTTTTGCACCACTAGAAGAGCGGACCTAGGCAGGTGCCATATCTAGTGGTTCGTGTCCTCGCACACTAGTGGAGCGAACGCAGGTAGGAGCTTTGTGCGGCTTACGCTGCTGTCCGTCTCCTGGCACCACTAGAGGAACGGACCTAGGTAGGTGCCATTTCACACTCACTGCTTTTGTCTCTGTGATCTTTAACAGAGACCATTCCACACACCCTCCAAGTAAGGGAGGAATTGCTTTATTTTCTTATTATATTCCTCTGTGAGTTTAACAGAGGTATTGCACTCTGCACTTGTGCTATTATTTTTTACAGTGGCACACTTATATACCCCTTATCCTCTGCCATAGTCTGCAGCAGAGTCTTTGCACGGTGGACCCTGACTGTCTGACATTCCTTTAAGTTTTATTATCAGACAGCCCCCCGTAACATTAGGACTGAGCCAAGGGTCTGGCAGTTATGGCAGAATATCAGCAGTTACACCGTTACATACAAGTACTTGAGTCGCGGCTCAAGAGTATAGAGGATAAACCTCAGACCATGGTGACATCTGCACATGATCCTCGACTTGCTCTGCCAAACAGATATTCTGGTGATGCCAGATCATGTCGTGGTTTCATTAGTCAGTGTCAGATACACCTAGAGATCAACTCTTCTCGCTTCTCTACGGAGAGGTCCAGAGTAGGCTTTATCATCTCCTTACTTCAGGACAAAGCCTTAGAATGGGCGACTCCCTTCTGGGAGCGCTCTGATGTGGTTACTCTGAGACATCAAGACTTTCTTGATGCTCTTAAAGCAGTATTCATGGGTCCGCAGGTTACCCATGATGCGGCCCTGAGACTCTTAGATCTATCTCAGGGTTCGTTATCCACTAGTTCTTATGCCATTGCTTTTAGAACTCTGGTGGCAGAACTAGATTGGCCAGAGAAGGTGTTGATTCCTATGTTCTGGAGAGGGTTGACAGGCTATGTCAAGGATGCCCTTGCTACTCGTGAGGTCCCTGCTTCTCTAGAGGACTTGATCACAGTAGCAACGAGGATCGACGTACGCCATAGGGAACATAGACTCGAGGTCTCTTCCTCACGCCCTAAGCATCTGGCTATTCCAGTTGTTGAGGGTCCACTACCATCTTCCTCAGCATCTGAAACATCTCCCACTCCTATGGAGTTAGGTCATACGTCCTCCAGACTATGCAAGTCTGGTCCTCCTATATGTTACGTATGTCGTCAGGCTGGGCACTATGCCAACAAGTGTTCTAGTCGTCAGGGAAACTACCAGGCCTAGTAACCATTAGAGGGGGGTTACTAGAGACGTCTTCTGCACCCTCTAAGTGTAGTATCCCAGGTCAGCTTTCATTCTCTGAGAATACATGGCCTATTATGGCTTTTGTGGATTCCGGAGCTGACGGGACTTTTGCGTCCTCAGGATTTGTAAAGGGACACAATATTCCCTCTATCATGTTAGAGGCGCCTATTCCTGTCCGTATTGTTAATGGGACTATGTTGTCTGACTCCATTACATTGAGGACAGTTCCCTTGCGCCTTTCCCTGCCTCAGGGTCACATAGAGGAGATTTATTTTCTTGTTTTGCCTGAGGGTATAGACGACGTCCTTCTGGGTCTCCCATGGCTTCGGACTCATGCTCCTCACATTGACTGGGATTCCGACAGCATTATTAGTTGGGGTTCGAAATGTCAGTCCCGATGTCTTCCCTTACCACCTAAGGTCGTTGCGGTTGCATCAACTGATCTCTCTCCCATACCTGCACCCTATTTGGATTTCGCTGACGTGTTCTCCAAACAGGGTGCTGAGGTTCTTCCACCCCATAGGCCGTATGACTGTGCCATAGACCTTATCCCAGGTTCGGTTCCACCTAAGGGCAGGGTTTACCCCCTGTCGATACCTAAGTCGGAGGCCATGTCGACCTATATAAGAGAGAGTTTAGAGAAGGGGTTCATTCGTAAGTCTGTCTCTCTTGCGGGAGCTGGGTTTTTCTTTGTTCGGAAGAAAGAGGGTGATTTGCATCCCTGCATAGATTACAGGGGTCTCAACGCAATCACAATAAAGAACAAATACCCGTTACCTTTAATTTCTGAGCTCTTTGACAGACTGAGGGGAGCTCAGGTTTTTACGAAGTTGGATCTGCGGGGTGCGTATAACTTGGTACGAATTCGAGAGGGTGACGAATGGAAGACCGCTTTTAACACCCGAGACGGTCACTATGAATACCTCGTCATGCCTTTTGGTTTATGTAATGCACCCGCAGTATTTCAGGACTTCGTAAACGATGTGTTCAGGGATTTACTGTTATCCTCCGTCGTGGTGTATCTGGACGACATCCTGATTTTTTCTCCTGATCTGGAGACTCATCGTCAGGATGTCGTTCGTGTCCTTTCCCGTTTAAGGGAGCACTCTTTGTTTGCTAAACTCGAAAAATGTGTATTCGAGCAGCAATCCTTGCCTTTTTTGGGCTACATTATCTCTCAAGAGGGTTTGGCTATGGATCCTTGCGAAGCTCTCTGCTGTCCTGGAATGGTCCGAACCTCATTTCTTAAAGGCGGTGCAACGCTTCTTAGGATTCATAAATTATTACAGGCAGTTCATACCCCATTTCTCTACTTTGGTGGCCCCTTTGGTGGCCTTGACTAAGAAAGGTGCTAATCCAAAAGTCTGGTCTACTGAGACATTCCAGGCTTTTGAGGCAGTAAAAAGACACTTTTCAACTGCTCCCGTTCTTTAAAGACCCGATGAGAGTAAGCCCTTCCTCTTGGAGGTTGATGCCTCTTCAGTGGGTGCTGGTGTGGTCTTGTATCAAAAGAACGGTGCAGGTAGAAAAAGGCCGTGTTTCTTCTTTGCTAAAACCTTTTCACCGGCAGAGAGAAACTATACCATTGGGGATAGGGAACTGCTCGCCCTGAGGAGGAGTGGCGTCACTTGCTGGAAGGAGCGAAACATCCTTTCCAGGTCTATACAGACCATAAGAATCTGACGTACTTACAAACCGCTCAGCGTCTGAATCCTCGCCAAGCCCGCTGGTCCTTGTTTTTCTCCCGCTTTCAATTCTCCATCAACTATCTGTCTGGGAGTAAGAATAACAAGGCAGACGCTCTGTCTCGCTCTATGGTTTCTACCCAGGAAGAGATTGACGAACCTCGTCTTATCCTTCCCTCCAGGGTTTTTCATACGCTCTCCCCTGTGACGTTAGACCAAATCCCACCGGGCAAGACCTTTGTGCCGCCTGATCGACAGAATGATATACTGTCGTGGGCCCACACCTCAAAGGTGGGTGGGCATTTTGGTATTAGGCGGACACGAGAGTTAGAAACAGGAGAAAAACGAGTAGGACTGCTTCACAAAAATATGTATTTTTTATTCAATATCTTAATTTATCTATTTATCAAAAAAGTGAGTCAGAAAAAATACATATACAAAGTTCATATGGGAACATGATAGTAGGAAAGTGAGGCCAAGAGGAGGGATGTTAAAAGGACACAAACATGACCTGCAGGGATACTTAATGCAATCCAACATCAGAAAAACCATATAATGGTCACATGGAAAATGTATCAAACGGAGTATACCACAAGGTTAACTGAAACACTTCTGCATGCCGTCATATGCTGATATCACACTAGTGTTACACAAAGACTCATAAGAGGAATCATGTAAGCATGCAAAAAGGCTCAGGAGCTACATGTCAGTGTTTACAGTTGTTGTTTAAGACAAAAGGGCACATATACGTGTATTTATCCCACTAAAGAATATAGCTGCACCACAAGCAGACCAGGCTTATGAATAATCCATTACCCGTATATATAAAGACGGAGGTTCTCAGCCAAGGTCAGCTAAGGGCCAGTCACATATCAATAGAATTATTTACACATAAACTGAAGCTCACACATGTGTATACTCAACTCATGCAGCATGTGACACTATAAATGCAGCTGGTGGTTGCAGATGGATCTCCACCAAATATAATGTCCCACATAGCCAATTATATATCAGTGCTTTGGGTCAGCATTAATCAGGAAGGCTTCCCCATAGTATCACGGCAAAGGGAACATACAACTTGGCAGGATCCCCATACATACCACAATAAATAGTCTGCGATTGCAAAGTAAACCAGGGAGGTCTGTTAGGTGAGGAAGGGGTTAAGTCCCCCAAAGAACTCCAACGTACGTTTCACAGGTAGCTGCTTATGCGCCATTGCTTCATCAGGGAGTGACTGATTGTAGCTCTCGGCTAGTTTAAATAGCCGCTCACCCTATACAAACAGCTGTATCCTATCAATGGATATCACTGGCGCGTGCGCGCATAGCGCCCACGGGATCCGGAAACCTCAACACGCCGTCATAACAATAGCGCATGCGCGGGTGCAGGGACGCGTCTCCATAGCACCCGCGCGTGCGCACAAGTCACACAAAGACGACCGGGAGGAAGGCGGACCCGCAGCGCGACACGCGCATGCGCACAACCATGACAGATCAAAAGCATGGAAACCAAATAGTTCCAGGCACGGGTAATTATGGCTATGCGGTCACATGAAGTAAAAATACAAATGCAAATACGGTCACATCAAAACATATGACATAGATAAAGATGAGTATACAGTAAATATGCCGCACACGCCGTCCAGGGTCCGTATCCGCTTAGATAAGCAAAGAATCTTCAATATCGCTTTTTGGCATGGTGAATCGCAATCATACAGGATCAGTGCTGTTATTTAAAAGGGACAAATATAAGGGAAAAAGGAAACATAATGAATAGAAGAACAAGATTAAAACACATAAATAAAAAAGTTACTACATGTCCATATCCCCAATCAGACAAAAGGGAAGGACGAAACCCACACACAGTGGGGTAATGTCATAGAAAAGGGGCAAAGCTCAATGCCTCGTTGAGACCCGACGGGGTGATTGTATCCAACAACACCATCCATCGCGTCTCACGCTGGGCCAGCCTTTTCTTAATATTGCCACCCCTAATCCCACCATGAATTACCTCAATCCCACGTACTAGTAGGGATTTTGGATCACATCCATGGTAGGCTTTGAAGTGGCGTGGAATGGTTTTTAAAGAGACACAATCAGTCACGGTCTTTGCCGCAACAATGTCACGCACATGCTCGCGGACGCGGACGCGCAGTTCACGCGACGTCAATCCTATATAAATCAATGGGCACCCACAAACGGCATAATATATGACGTTTGAGGTGCCACAAGAATCGTAGTCCCTAATATGGAACTCACGCGTCCCGTCTGATGACAAAAACACCGAGCTGCGAGTGACATTGCTGCATGCGAGACAATGACCACATGGTAAGCACCCAACCCGAGGGTTGGACAAACCCAAAAAAGTAGATACTGGTGGAACGTAATGGCTTTTGACAAGCATATCGCGGAGATTAGCCGATCTCCTGGCTGTCATCAAGGGGTAATCGGACAAAGAGTCCTTCAGGGCAGGGTCTGATGTTAGGATAGACCAGTGGCAATTCAAAATGGCACGAATATTATGCCATTCGTGATTAAAAGTAGTAATGAATCTAACCGTCGAATGTTCAGGTCTATCTTTTTTCCTTGTCAGTAGGAGTTGGGACCTTGGAGTGTTTTTGGCCCTAAGGTAACCCTTCTTAATACTGCGGTTGCTATAACCCCTTTGCTGGAACCGTGACTTAAGGTCGGCAGCCTGCTCCTCAAATTTTAAGTCTGATGAGCAAATTCTCTTCATTCTCAGGAACTGTCCGGTGGGGACAGCGCGAATAGTGGATAAGTTATGGGCAGACGAGGCATGAAGCAACGCATTCACGGATGTGCTCTTCCGGAACACATCCGTTTGGATCAAATTATTGTGATCGACTGTAATTAAGATGTCTAAAAAGTCGATGCATTTGTTATGATATTTGTGCGTTAACTTGATATTAAATGGATTCATGCCCAGTCTACCCACAAAAGCCTCAAGCTGCTCCGCCGTACCCTGCCACAAAATCAACAGATCGTCTATGTATCTGAGCCAGCACGGCACCTGGGATACGGCCTGGTCGCCCTCGTCGCCAAAAATTAATCTCTCCCAGTACCCTAGGAAGAGATTGGCGTACGAGGGCGCACAGGCCGCACCCATCGCAGTGCCGCGCTGCTGCAAGTAGAACGAATCTTTAAAAGTGAAGAAGTTGTGGGTGAGGATAAAGCGGAGCAGCTGGAGAATCAGATCACACATCGCGCTGTCCCGACCGGAGGTCCCAAGAAAGAATTGAGCAGCTGCCAACCCATCGTCATGGCGGATGCAGGTATACAATGATTCTACATCCGCCGTGACTAATAACATGTCAGGCTCCATATAGATGCCATTGACCCTATTGAGCACGTCCGTCGTGTCTTTTAGATAGGAGGGAAGTGTTTCCACCAGGGGTTTTAAGTAGAAGTCAATAAACTTACATACTGGGTCACACAATCCCTCCAATCCAGACACGATCGGACGGCCCGGCGGGTCAAGGGCATCCTTGTGAATTTTGGGGAGCAAGTATAAGGTGGGTACCTTAGGATATTTAACCAACAAGCCATCCACAACCTTCCTCGTGACAAGACCCAAATCCAGCGCTCGCTCAAGAATCATTGAGAGCTCTCTAGAGAAGGAGTTTACAGGGTTAAAATCCAACTTTTTGTACGTCTCTCTGTCTCTCAACTGACGAAAGGTTTCCCTTTCATATTTGATGGTAGGCCATATTACTACATTTCCCCCCTTGTCAGCAGGTTTTATTACTACGTCCTTCCAGCTCTCTAGTTGTTTTAGAGCGGTTCTCTGTCGAGATGTAAGGTTGTCACTATGGCGCCGCGATGGTAACCCGGCAAGATCATTCAATACCAGCCTTGTAAATATCTCGACAGAGGGACAAAGTGACAAGGGGGGGAACTTTGTAGATCTAGGTAAAATTGATGATGGAAACACACCTGTGCTGTCAGGGGATTGTTGTTCCGACTGAAGTTCTTCTAAAATTGCCAGGGCCTCTCTCTCTTCCCGACTATCCAAGCCAAAAGTTGGCATCTGACGATTATGTAGTTTCTTCAATACCAGCTTTCTAGAAAAAAGATGGAGATCCTTCATAGCTGTGAAGAAATTAAAAGCATTAGTCGGAGAGAAGGAGAGCCCCTTGGATAGAACCTCAGTTTGTGCTCCCGACAGCACATGGGTGGATAAATTAATTACCTGAAGGGTACGGTTATCCCTCTTGGATGTCTTTTGTGGGACCTGTTTAGTGGCTTTGAGTCGCGTCATTACCCCTGGAAGGGCAGGGTTCGAACCCAAATTCATCCCATCCGTACCACCAGGGGCCGTTGTTTCGTCAGAAGAGAAACCAGATATTAGAGACGCAGAGCGTGACCGTGATCCTGATTTTGATCGAAATCTAGATCTAGATCTATACGATGGCTGTTGCCATCTATAGATCTGATTAAGTTGTTGATCACGAAGATCACGTTGGAATTTTTTAATTTTAAACGCCTGTATCTCCTTCTCCATCTTACTGAGCTCCAAATCAATATCAGCGTTAAATTTGGAAAGCGCTTCAGACGGTAATGAAGATTTTATCGTATGAAGGAGTTGTTCCATTTCTTTTTCCATATCGCTGATAGATGAGCTATTAAGCTCACTTAAAAGTTGTAAATATCCTCTAGAGCAGGTGCTGGATAGTTCTTCCCATTTATTCCTGAATGACTCATTCTCCACTGGAAAGGATGGAAAAACTTGTACCCGTAAACCACGAGGGATCAAATTTCTCTGCGTATACTTGTCAAGAAAAGCCCGGTTCCACCAGGTTTTGGTTCGCTTCCTCAGGAGATCCCTGTATCGTATGACTGCCTCTTTCGTAGTGACATCACCACACACCTCCTCACCATTGGTGCCGACCTCCTCGAGTGCCACATTTAATTGTGTGAGCCACGCATTGTCGCGGGCTCTAAAATCCATGCTATATAAAAGAAGGAAAACTGTGGAAACCACAGGAAAAAATGTTAGATACATAGGTCCAACAATATATACAGACACACAGCAGTTATCCCTTGTGGGGACACTGCATTGTGTGCCAGAGCTACTCACGAGCAGAATCAGAAACAGGAGAAAAACGAGTAGGACTGCTTCACAAAAATATGTATTTTTTATTCAATATCTTAATTTATCTATTTATCAAAAAAGTGAGTCAGAAAAAATACATATACAAAGTACATATGGGAACATGATAGTAGGAAAGTGAGGCCAAGAGGAGGGATGTTAAAAGGACACAAACATGACCTGCAGGGATACTTAATGCAATCCAACATCAGAAAAACCATATAATGGTCACATGGAAAATGTATCAAACGGAGTATACCACAAGGTTAACTGAAACACTTCTGCATGCCGTCATATGCTGATATCACACTAGTGTTACACAAAGACTCATAAGAGGAATCATGTAAGCATGCAAAAAGGCTCAGGAGCTACATGTCAGTGATATCCATTGATAGGATACAGCTGTTTGTATAGGGTGAGCGGCTATTTAAACTAGCCGAGAGCTACAATCAGTCACTCCCTGATGAAGCAACGGCACATAAGCAGCTACCTGTGAAACGTACGTTGGAGTTCTTTGGGGGACTTAACCCCTTCCTCACCTAACAGACCTCCCTGGTTTACTTTGCAATCGCAGACTATTTATTGTGGTATGTATGGGGATCCTGCCAAGTTGTATGTTCCCTTTGCCGTGATACTATGGGGAAGCCTTCCTGATTAATGCTGACCCAAAGCACTGATATATAATTGGCTATGTGGGACATTATATTTGGTGGAGATCCATCTGCAACCACCAGCTGCATTTATAGTGTCACATGCTGCATGAGTTGAGTATACACATGTGTGAGCTTCAGTTTATGTGTAAATAATTCTATTGATATGTGACTGGCCCTTAGCTGACCTTGGCTGAGAACCTCCGTCTTTATATATACGGGTAATGGATTATTCATAAGCCTGGTCTGCTTGTGGTGCAGCTATATTCTTTAGTGGGATAAATACACGTATATGTGCCCTTTTGTCTTAAACAACAACTGTAAACACTGACATGTAGCTCCTGAGCCTTTTTGCATGCTTACATGATTCCTCTTATGAGTCTTTGTGTAACACTAGTGTGACATCAGCATATGACGGCATGCAGAAGTGTTTCAGTTAACCTTGTGGTATACTCCGTTTGATACATTTTCCATGTGACCATTATATGGTTTTTCTGATGTTGGATTGCATTAAGTATCCCTGCAGGTCATGTTTGTGTCCTTTTAACATCCCTCCTCTTGGCCTCACTTTCCTACTATCATGTTCCCATATGTACTTTGTATATGTATTTTTTCTGACTCACTTTTTTGATAAATAGATAAATTAAGATATTGAATAAAAAATACATATTTTTGTGAAGCAGTCCTACTCGTTTTTCTCCTGTTTCTGATTCTGCTCGTGAGTAGCTCTGGCACACAATGCTGTGTCCCCACAAGGGATAACTGCTGTGTGTCTGTATATATTGTTGGACCTATGTATCGGACACGAGAGTTACTGGAGAGGTGGTATTGGTGGCCACACTTAGCCAGCCACGTCAAGAGATATGTCGGTTCCTGCTACTCGTGTGCTCGCAACCGTCCATTACGGCAGAGACCGGCTGGGCTCTTGCATCCTTTACCAGTGCCAGATAGACCATGGGAGGTGGTAGGCATGGACTTTGTGGGTGATCTTCCGTGTTCACAGGGACATAGATTTGTGTGGGTCATTACGCACCATTTCTCCCGGATGGTTCATCTCGTACCGTTATCGAGAATCCCGTCTTCCAGGGTACTAGCCAAACTATTCCTCAAGCATGTTTTTAGGCTTCACGGGATGCCAGATCGTATCATTTGTGATAGAGGCCCGCAATTTGCTTCCCGTTTCTGGCGAGATCTTTGTAGCCTTCTGCAAATTGAGTTGAATCTCTCTTCGGCATACCATCCGGAAACCAATGGTTTGGTTGAGCGTACCAATCAATCCATGATTATATACCTTCGACACTATGTTTGCTGAAAACCACGAAAACTGGTCCTCCCTCCTACCCTGGGCAGAATTTGCCCTTAACAATTCGCTGGCTGAGGCCACTGGGCAGACACCATTCGTACTCAATAATGGGCAACACCCTAGGGTACCGGTACCGTTTCCCGCTGCTGCACCTTCTCCTCTTGTGGCCGACTGGGCAACTAATGCCAGAGAGGTTTGGGATCGGACTCAAGAGTCGATCCAAGCAGCTAAGGACCGTATGAAGACGGTGTCCGATCGGTTTCGTCGCCCGGCTCCTGTCTTTTCTCCAGGGGATTTTGTGTGGCTCTCTACAAAACACGGAAAGGAGGAACGACAAGCTTTTAAAGTGCAAGAAATGTGACAGGTTTTTATTATTATTATGGCAGGTCACAATTCATTACAAGGTTAAAAGCACTTAAGAACAGAGACCTAAAAATAAGTGTCCTGTTTCCCCCTACATCCCAACACACATGTATATATATGTAAACATAGACATGGAACAAAAGGTGGCTGAATCCCGGCACAATAACCCAAATTAACACATATGCATTTCAGTGTTAAAGCCAATTACGCTGGTAGATGTTTCAGAAAGTGCCCAGAAACAATGGTTAGGGGGATCATCACAATGGATGATAAGGGGGACATGGAGCCAAGGGTGAACAGCTCTAGGTAATAGCCATTAAGGTCTCAGAGCGACCCTCATACCAGCCCAACGTACGTTTCAATGACGATTTTCTTATCTTCTTCAGGGGAAAAGGTGCTGTGAAGTATGCCCACCAAATGCCGGTTTGTAAATGCGCTCCGATCAAAGCCGGGATTCCCCGGAAGTGACGTATCGGCGCATGCGCAGACCGCCACCCGCCGAGTCCGAGCGTCACTACGCCGTCACGCCAGTTCGCGCATGCGCGGGAGCGGGGACGCGTCACCATGGCTCCCGCGCATGCGCGCGGCGTATAGACGGCAGCAATGACACAGGACAAGGCAGGACGGACCCCGCACGTGCGCAGACACAGCCGGGGATAGAAATACCATATTGTAACAACATTGGCAAAAGAATCAGTACAGGAAAATTCGTGAGTCCAATAAGGGGAGCTGAAGTAGGATGCTTCCGTGTATATATCGGAATTTCTTTCTTGTTCTTCCCTCCTACACTGCTGCATAAATTATGAAGAGAAGTCACTATTTATCCTGAAAACAGAGACAGGCAATATTATTGATGGGCCATGGGAAACGTAAAAAAGAGGGGAGGATGTAACATATAAATAAAAGCAGGGAATGAAAGGAAAGGAGACATAAAATCTGTACAGAGGAGCATATGTTACATCCTCCCCTCTTTTTTTCTGTACTGATTCTTTTAAAAACCGGCATTTGGTGGGCATACTTCACAGCACCTTTTCCCCTGAAGAAGATAAGAAAATCGTCATTGAAACGTACGTTGGGCTGGTATGAGGGTCGCTCTGAGACCTTAATGGCTATTACCTAGAGCTGTTCACCCTTGGCTCCATGTCCCCCTTATCATCCATTGTGATGATCCCCCTAACCATTGTTTCTGGGCACTTTCTGCAACATCTACCAGCGTAATTGGCTTTAACACTGAAATGCATATGTGTTAATTTGGGTTATTGTGCCGGGATTCAGCCACCTTTTGTTCCATGTCTATGTTTACATATATATACATGTGTGTTGGGATGTAGGGGGAAACAGGACACTGTTATTTTTAGGTCTCTGTTCTTAAGTGCTTTTAACCTTGTAATGAATTGTCACCTGCCATAATAATAATAAAAACCTGTCACATTTTTTGCACTTTAAATGCTTGTCGTTCCTCCTTTCCTTACTATGCATATAAGCTTGTGCAGCAGGTGGACCATTAATTCTAATTGGATCCCCTGCATTATTAGTCTGGTTTTGTGGAGTCTTTCTCTAACCTAATCTCTACAAAACACGTGAAACTTAGAGTGAGCTCTGTCAAATTTGCTCCTCGCTTCCTGGGTCCTTATGAGGTTCTTCGACAGGTAAATCCTGTAGTCTACCAATTGAAGTTACCCGTCCATCTTAGGATCCATGACAAATTCCATGTTTCACTGCTAAAGCCGGCTATGTTACCTCACGCTCGTGAAGTGCACTCTCCTGCCTCTGATTCCTCTCGCTCTAGCTATGAGGTACGAGCCAAAGTTGGTTCTAAGATGGTTAGAGGGCGCAGGTTCTTCTTGATAGATTGGGAGGGCTATGGCCCGAAACATCGCTCTTGGGAGCCTGAGGAGGCTGTCCATGCTCCCGACTTAGTTGCCGATTACCTGCGTCACCGGGAGGGGGGCCCTTGAGGGGGAGGTACTGTTACGGTTGCTGTGGCTCTGGAGACTATGTCCGGATTTCTTGCTACTGCACATGTGCAAGCGCTGGAGACTAAGTCCTATCTTGGAGCCATTGCACATGTGCGGGTGACATCATCGCTGACACGAGGTCACATGTCTCTGACACCTTCTAAGCTGATTGGCCACTGGTCATGTGCTTGTGACACGTGGTCACATGTCTCTGACACCTTCTATGCCGATTGGTCGCTAGTCATGTGCTTGTGACGCTTTGCTCGGTGATAGGCCAGCGTGACGTCATTGCTGTCATTCTGGCAGCGGATTGGCTCTGGTGTCCTCCATCTTGGATGAGGCACAGAGTCTATATAAGACCCTGACGCACGACGCCCGGCGCTCAGTCCTCTTGGTTCATGCATGAGGGTAGACGCCCTGTGCACGTCCCTCTAGTCATCTCTCTGTCTATGTTAGGTGAGGGCTACTAGCAGGGTAGCGTTCTTATACCTTACAGCTTCGGCTGCAGTCCGTATCCTTACCTCTTAGTGGAGCGGACATAGGCAGGTGCCTGAGGCACATGGTCCGGCTGGGCCTTGTGATTCTACTCGTAGGTGGACGTTGCCGCTAGGGTAACGTTCCTTATACTGCGTCTGGCAGTTGTTCATATCCTCGCACACTAGGGGAGCGAACAGAGGTAGGAGCTTTGTGCGGCTTATGCTGCTGTCCATCTCTTTTGCACCACTAGAAGAGCGGACCTAGGCAGGTGCCATATCTAGTGGTTCGTGTCCTCACACACTAGTGGAGCGAACGCAGGTAGGAGCTTTGTGCGGCTTACGCTGCTGTCCGTCTCTTTGCAATTATTTGTATCATAAACCAATTTCCAATACTATTAGATAGAGGATCACTTGAAAACCAGAAAAACTCTCTAAAACATCACTTTTATTAATACTGTTAAAATACTACAATAATACTAAATTCTGGAATAATATCCAGAAGTAGGGACATCAACAAGTCGTGCTTAGTGATAACTAAATAAGGTCTTGAAGGAGGACAGGGTACAGGGGGTGTGCACCGCCTACTGTATTAAATTATTATACTGATAATTATGAGGATAAGATAGGGGGGTCTAATGATCCCTGATGTTATACCCTACCTAACAACGGAGGTCAAAAACACCTTAATTTTTTGGGTGCCCCCCGTTCCACGGCGGCTAGCCCTATCTGCCCCTGTTACTGCTCCTGACCCTAGCTCACCACCAGGTGATTGTGCAGCGGTGCACAAAAGTCATGTGTCATAAGTCATAAATATTTACAAAAATGGACCCAAATCTCATGTGCAAGTTAGGGATTTCAATTTCACAGTTTTACAAATTACCTATATGGCTATGAAACTGGAAAGATACATGAAAATAAGGGTCTAAGCAAAAGATGATGGACCTGTGGTCCTAGTACTTATCCTGTCTGTCATTCACTAATCTCTGTCAGTCGGTCACTATCTCTGTCCCTCTCTCTCTGTCCATGTCAGTCTATCCCTCTTACCCCCTCTCTCATACTCACCGATCCACGATCACTGGCGCGGCGCTGCACGGCAAGACTTATGGACCTGATGCTAGAGTGAAAGGCTGTCATTGCAGGCACCTACTGCCTAAAGAGCCTTCCTGGTACCGCTGTCTGGAAGGAGATTTCACTGGAATTCCAGCATTTAATGGGGGGGTACAGAGTATCAACTGGACCCACATAAGGACCATATAGGACCTTTTTTCTATGGAGAACATAAACAATGAGGAGGTATGTGCAATTCAACATGGGTCATGTGACAACTAATGTGTCATGTATGTATATATCTAAAGGAATGATAATCTCTTTATTGTAGATTGGTGGCCTAAACAGATTAGAGATAATTTGATATATCTATATCCCCTGATGAACCCCAAGACGTTGGGGGGAAACGCGTCGGGATCAAGTTAGTCCTGGCAGGATAAGTACTAGGACCACAGGTCCATCATCTTTTGCTTAGACCCTTATTTTCATGTATCTTTCCAGTTTCATAGCCATATAGGTAATTTGTAAAACTGTGAAATTGAAATCCCTAACTTGCACATGAGATTTGGGTCCATTTTTGTAAATATTTATGACTTATGACACATGACTTTTATGCACCGCTGCACAATCACCTGGTGGTGGGCTAGGGTCAGGAGCAGTAAGAGGGGCAGATAGGGCTAGCCGCCGTGGAACGGGGGGCACCCAAAAAATTAAGGTGTTTTTGACCTCCGTTGTTAGGTAGGGTATAACATCAGGGATCATTAGACCCCCTATCTTATCCTCATAATTATCAGTATAATAATTTAATACAGTAGGCGGTGCACACCCCCTGTCCCCTGTCCTCCTTCAAGACCTTATTTAGTTATCACTAAGCACGACTTGTTGATGTCCCTACTTCTGGATATTATTCCAGAATTTAGTATTATTGTAGTATTTTAACAGTATTAATAAAAGTGATGTTTTAGAGAGTTTTTCTGCAATTATTTGTACAATCGCATTTGCGATGTGACACGCCCAGGTTGCATACGGGATCTTAAGAGATCGCACGTAGGTCGTTCATTTGCTGTCACACGAGCATTAGTAGTCTATGTTAAATTGATCAATTTTGTGTGCGATCCTTTAGATCATGTGTTCTGTGACGTATGCATTGGGCACCCTTTTTTTTTTTTATTGACTTGCCAAGCGTGTGTAATGTGTAGGGATGCGTTTTTACTATGTCATCTGCCATTCAGCTCTGCTGCATGGCTGCTGACAGCAGACACAGACAGCCATGTATCAGAGCTGAATGGCAGATGACAGCAGACACAGAAAGAGCCGCACGATCAGAATGAACTCGGGTTAACTTAACCCGACTTCATGGTCATGCTGCGGCTCTGTCTGTGTCGCGTTCTGATTAGCGGTCACCTGTGAAGGACTCACCGGTGACCGCTAATCCCCTGAGTGACTGAAGTGAGCAGCCCTCTCTCATATACTCACCAATCCCCGATCCCCGGCGCGGCGCTGCACGGCATTCACACTGCTCCGGCGGCTTTAACTATTTTGAAAAAGCCGGCCGCCCATTAAACAATCTCGTATTCCCTGCTTTCCCCGCCCACCGGCGCCTATGATTGGTTGCAGTGAGACACGCCCCCACGCTGAGTGACAGGTGTCTCACTGCACCCAATCACAGCAGCTGGTGGGCGTGTCTATACTGTGCAGTCAAATTAATAATTAAATAATTAAAAAAAATGGCGTGCGGTGCCCCCCAATTTTAAAACCAGCCAGATAAAGCCATACGGCTGAAGGCTGGTATTCTCAGGATGGGGAGCTCCACGTTAGGGGGAGCCCCTTAGCCTAACAATATCAGCCAACAGTGCCCAGAATTGCCGCATACATTAGATGCGACAGTTCTGGGACTGTACCCGGCTCTTCCCGATTTGCCCTGGTGCGTTGGCAAATCGGGGTAATAAGAAGTTATTGGCAGCCCATAGCTGCCAATAAGTCCTAGATTAATCATGTCAGGCGTCTCCCCGAGATACCTTCCATGATTAATCTGTAAGTGACAGTAAATAAACACACACACCCGAAAAATCCTTTATTAGAAATAAAAAACACAAACATATACCCTGGTTCACCACTTTAATAAGCCCAAAAAGCCCACCATGTCCGGCGTAATCCAGGATGCTCCAGCGTCGCTTCTAGCTCTGCTGCATGGAGGTGAACGGAGCTGCAGAAGACACCGCTGCTCCTGTCAGCTCCACTCAGCAACTGAGGTGAGTAGCGCGATCAGCTGAGCTGTCACTGAGGTTACCCCGTGGCCACCGCTGGATCCAGTGACAGCGGATAACTTCAGTGACAGCTCAGCTGATTGCGCGGCTATCTTCAGTTGCTGCGTGGAGGTGACAGGAGCGGCTGTGTCTGCTGCAGCTCCGGTCACCTCCATGCAGCAGAGCTGGACGCGACGCTGGAGGTCCGTGGATTACACCAGACATGGAGGGCTTTTTCGGGCTTATTAAAGTGGTTAACCAGGGTATATGTTTGTGTTTTTTATTTCTAATAAAGCATTTTTTCGGGTGTGTGTGTTTATTTACTGTCACTTACAGATTAATCATGCAAGGTATCTCGGGGAGACGCCTGACATGATTAATCTAGGACTTATTGGCAGCTATGGGCCGCCAATAACTCCTCATTACCCCGATTTGCCAACGCACCAGGGCAAATCGGGAAGACCCAGGTACAGTCCCAGAACTGTCGCATCTAATGTATGCGGCAATTCTGGGCGGCTGTTGGCTGATATTGTTAAGCTGGGGGGCTCCCCATAACATGGAGCTCCCCATCCTGAGAATACCAGCCTTCAGCCGTATGGCTTTATCTGGCTGGTTTTAAAATTGGGGGGACCGCACGCCGTTTTTTTTTAATTATTTAATTATTTATTTCACTGCACAGTATAGACACGCCCACCGGCTGCTGTGATTGGGTGCAGTGAGACACCTGTCACTCAGCGTGGGGGCGTGTCTCACTGCAACCAATCATAGGCGCCAGTGGGCGTGGAAAGCAGGGAATACGAGATTGTTTAATGAGCGGCCGGCTTTTTCAAAATAGTAAAAGCCGACGGAGCAGTGTGAATGCCGTGCAGCGCCGCGCCAGTGATCGTGGATCGGTGAGTATGAGAGAGGGGGTAAGAGGGATAGACTGACATGGACAGAGAGAGAGGGACAGAGATAGTGACCGACTGACAGAGATTAGTGAATGACAGACATTGTGAGGCGCTTCAGAACGCAGCTTTTCAGCTGCGCTCTGAAGCGGACCTTTTTTAAGCTGCGGTGCAGAGCGCACACCTGCGCACATAGCCTCAGACATCAAAATCGTATGAGGGATGTCACACGTTTCAGTTGACTAGGTTCGTGCAACAAAACGTTCAATTCTAGACAAAGATACGATGTGTTTGCGATCAACGGTTTTGCGTTCAATCCTGATCGCACGTAGATGTCACACGCAGATATCTAACAAACGATGCCGGATGTGCGTCACTTACAACTTGACCCCAATGATGGATTGTGAGAATATATTGAAGCGTGTAAAGCGGGCTTAAGAGTCACACAGCGACTGAGTTGTGGGCAGCTCTGGAGACTGAGTTTGGTAAATGGTTGTCTCCACTCAACCTGCAGCCTGGTAAGGCCGTGTGCGACAATGCTGCAAACCTGGGTGCGGCCCTTCGCCTGGGCAAGGTGACACATGTGCCTTGTATGGCTCACGTGTTGAACCTTGTTATCCAGCTATTTTTAACACACTATCCCGGCCTAGATGGCCTTCTGACCAGGGCACGAAAACTGTCTGCTCACTTCCGCCGTTCAACCGCCGCAGCTGAGTGACTTGCATCGCTCCAGAAGTCTTTCGGCCTGCCAGTTCATCGCCTGAAATGCGATGCGGCGACACGCTGGAATTCGACTCTCCACATGTTATAGCGACTGTGGCAGCACCGCCGAGCCCTGGTGCAATATGTCATGAAGTATTGCCTGGGCCAACGAGATGCAGAGGTGGGGCAGATCACCCTGATGGAGTGGTCTCAGATCAAGGACCTATGCACCCTTCTGCACAGTTTCGACATGGCGACGAATATGTTTAGCGCTGACAATGCCATTATCAGCATGACAATTCCAGTCATTTACATGCTGGAGCACACGCTAAACACTATTCGGAGTCAGGGGGTGGGACAACAGGAAGGGGAGGAAGTACAGGAGGAGTCATATGCGCAAGGGACAACAACATCACCAAGGTCCAGACGTTCATCATCACCAAGGCGGCAGGCATGGGACCATGGGGGACAGGGATCAACAAGGGCGCATGGTAGCAGGCAAAATGTTGAGGAAGGTGCAGGAGAACATGAAGAACTGGAGGACGAACTGTCCATGGACATGGGAGACTCAGCGGATGAGGGAGACCTTGGTCAAATTTCAGTTGAAAGAGGTTGGGGGGAGATGTCAGAGGAAGAAAGAACGGTTAGCACCTCTATGCCACAAACACAGCGTGGACTTGGTCCGCATGGCTGCACCAGACACATGAACGCCTTCTTGCTGCACTACCTCCAACATGACCATGGTATTGTCAAACTTAGAAGTGATGATGAGTACTGGCTTGCCACACTATTAGATCCCCGGTACAAGTCCAAATTTTGTGACATAATTCCAGCCATAGAAAGGGACGCACGTATGCAGGAGTATCAGCAAAAGCTGTTACTCGATCTTAACTCGGCTTTTCCACAAAACACCCATGGTGCAGTGAGTCAATCTCCCAGTTGTAACTCAACAAACATTGGACGTTCTTGTCATCTTCAACAGTCTAACCGTACCAGCAGCACTGTATCTGGTGCTGGTAACAGCAATTTTATTGAATCTTTTCATAATTTTTTTAGACCATCCTTTGCAAGGCCACCAGAGACAGCAAGTCTGACACATAGTCAACGGCTGGAGAGGATGATACAGGAGTATCTCCAAATGAACATCGATGCCATGACTTTGCAACTGGAGCCTTGCTCATTTTGGGCTTCAAATCTTGAAAAATGGCCAGAGCTCTCCACTTACGCCTTGGAGATCTTGTCGTGTCCAGCTGCCAGCGTTGTCTCTGAACGTGTCTTTAGTGCTGCTGGGTGTGTGCTGACAGATAAACGCACACGTCTGTCCAGTGACAATGTGGACAGACTAACGTTCATCAAAATGAACAAGTCATGGATCCACAAGGAATTTACTACCCCTGTGTCATCCTGGGGAGAGTAAATGCTTGTGTATTTTGAATGTTGTTGATGCAAATATACCTGTGAAGTGTACAACTAGGGCACAAGTGCTGCCACTGATGGGGTGGGTGTCTGTGTGGCCCAATTTTTGGAAAAAAGAGAGACTCCGCTTGGAGTAACCCTTGCTTGCAGTGTTTCTAAAAATGATCCAAGATAAACAGATCTGGGATCAGCAAAGACTTTGCTACCTACCCCGGTGCCATCCTGGGGACAGTTAAGGCTGGCGTATTTTTGAATGTGCTTGATGCAAATCTACCTGTCCAGTTTGCAACTGGGGCACAAGTGCTGCTACTGAAGTGGTGTCTGTGGGGGCCAATTTTTGGAAAAAAGGGAGACTCTGCTTGGAGTCCCCTTGCGGTGTTATACATGATTTTAGAAGGGCATGCAATGCCTATATCTGTGTCTCGTCCTCTTTTTCCTCGTTAAGCTGTTTTGTTTTTGCATGAGAATTTGTTCTTGTCACTTTCCCATGTGTTTGTGTTGTGTTGTGAGTTGTTTGTCACCTTTTGGACACCTTTGAGGGTGTTTTCTAGGTGTTTTTATGTGTTTGTGATTGCCTCCCATTGTTTCCTATGCGGTTCGAGTGGTTCTGCGAACCGAATTCGAGCCGAACCGCGGCCGGTTCGCTCATCTCTAGTTACGACATGGACTCTGCTGCTGTGGACCCGGGGAGAGTGGGTGCAGATTCATTGCACCCACACTCCTCACATGGAGGGTCTGCACTCCTAGAAAATGGGGGATACGTTCCCTGAGCATGTCCCCCCACATTCTAGATGGTCCAGAGTCATCGTGGGACCCCCTTATTTTTTTTCCTTACAATAAATTGGTGAAAGAGGGAATGTTTTGGGGAGTGTTTTTTCAAATACATTTTTTTTCGTCTATTTGTTTTGTTAGTGCTGACAGTTTGTGATGTCGGGTATCTGATACACACCATGACATCACAAACTGCTGGACTTGATGTCAGGTGACTTTACAGCTAGTATCAACCCCATTTATTACCCCGTTTGCCACTGCACCAGGGCACAGGATGAGCTGGGGTGAAGCGCCAGGATTGGCGCATCTAGTGGATGCGCCAATTCTGGGGCGCCTGCGGCCTGCTATTTTAAGGCTGTGAAGGACAAATAACTATGGACCTTCCCACCCTGACAATACCAGACCACAGCTGTCCGCTTTACCTTGGCTGGTGATCCAATTTGGAGGGGACCCTACTTTTTTTTTGTAATTATTAATATTTATAAAATAATTATAAAAAAAAGCGCCTAGGGTGACCTCCACATTGGATCCCCAACCACGGTAAAGCTGCCAGCTGTGGTTTTCAGGCTACAGCCGTCTGCTTTACCCTAGCTGGCTATCAAAAATGGGGGGACCCAACGTCATTTTTTTTAACTATTTTTTTAAATAAAAAAAATTAATGGGCTTCCCTGTATTTTGATTGCTAGCCAAGGTAACGCCAGGCAGATGGGGGTGGCAACCCATAGCTGTCTGCTTTATCTGCGCTGAGAATCAAAAATACCGCGGAACGCTACGTCATTTTTTTTAAAGAATAATTTTTACAGCACTGTGATGTCCAGCAATCAAAATACAGGGAAGCCCTTTTTGTTTTTAGTTATTTAAATAAATAATTAAAAAATATTAATATATGGGCTCCCGCTGCATTTTTTGTATCGCTAGCTAAGTAAATCCAAGCAGCTACTGGCTGCTAACCCCCACTGCTTGGTGTTACCTTCACTGGCAATGGAAAATCCAGGGAAGCATTTTTTATTTTTTTTGCCAAAAAACTACAAAAAAAATGACGTGAGCTTCGCCATATTTTTGTATGCTAGCCAGGTACAGCAGGCAGGTACGGCTGCCCCCAACCCCCAGCTGCCTATTTGTACCCGGCTGGGAACTACAAATATAGGGAAGCCCTTTTTTTACTTAATTCATGAATTTTATGAAATAATTAAAAAAAAAAAACGACGTGAGCTTCGCCCCATTTTTGTGTCCAGCCGGGTACAGTTAGGCAGCTGGGGATTGGATCCGCAGCATAGGTTAGCCCGAGATTTCTGGGCCCCTCTGCTGCGAATTGCAGTCCGCAGCTGCCCCAGAAAATGGCTCTCTCATAGAAGCGCCATCATCTGGCGCTGTATCCAACTCTTCCAGCAGCCCTGAAGCCGGGTGGCTTGCTGGGTATGAGTTAATACTAGCTTTGTTTTACTAGCTAGTATTAAGTCAGAGATTCTTAATGTCAGGCAAGTTTGACCCGGCCATTAAGAATCTCCAATAAAGGGTTAAAAAAAAACACCACACAGAGAAAAAATACTTTAATAGAAATAAATACACAGACACATTAGAGACTCCATCTTTATTACCCCTTCTCAGCCCCCTACGATCCTGCTCTTCTGTCTTCTTTCTCCTTCAACACATGCAGCTCTACTACATCAGACAGCACAGCTGCATGGGAGAAAGGACGCAGCGCTCCGTGCAGTAATCACTCTGTGAGAGTGGCCACAGGCTCCCGTCTGTAAGCAGTGGCACGGGTTGCCATAGCAACTCTGCTCCGATCACGTGATTCCGGTGCCGCAGCGTGCTGGTAGCGGGACGTCACCGTCACCGCTACCAAGCGCATTGCTATGGCAATGGTGATCTCCGTTATTGACCGGCTGTGTCAGCCGGTCAGGAGCCAGCTTCTGCGGACACTGGTAACTACGGTAAACATCGGGTAACCAAGAAGAACTTACCTTGGTTACCCGATATTTACCTTCGTTACCAGCGTCCGCCGCTGTCACGCTGCCAGTGCCGGCTCCCTGCACACATAGCCAGACTACACATCGGGTAATTAACCCGATGTGTACTCTGGCTAGGAGTGCATTGAGCCAGCGCCAAGCGGTGTGGGCTGGTAACAAAGGTAAATATCGGGTTGGTTACCCGATATTTACCTTAGTTACCAGGCGCAGCATCGCTTCCACGCATGCTGCTGGCTGGGGGCTGGTCACTGGTTGCTGGTAAGATCTGCCTGTTTGACAGCTCACCAGCAACCCGTGCAGCGACGCTCCAGCGATCCCTGCTAGGTCAGGTTGCTGGTGGGATCGCTGGAGCGTCGCTTAGTGTGAACGGGGAACGGGGAAGCAGAGCGGGGAGTCGACCGTGTGCTAGTGCATGTCGCCAGTACACGGCGATACACAAACGTGCACCGTGTAACAGAGAGATGCAATGACAGGTCCTAGCATGATGCGTCATAGTCATGTGGCCAGTCTGTAGCCAATGAGATAATAGACACGTGACTGGTCACATGGCTCTTTTGACGTCACGATAGGTCCTGCATCACTGCTGGTGTTCCCGGAGGACGCAGCGATTACCGATGGAAAAGCTGCAGGAGACAGAGTGCAGGACGCATCCCGAGAACAGGTAAGTGTTATGGCAATGTTTATTAACTGTATGTGTACATTTATAATGCGTTTTTATGTGTTTGTGATTGCCTCCCATTGTTTCCTATGGGTTCGAGTGGTTCACCGAACCAGTTCGCCGAACCGAACTCGAACCTGACCTCGGTTCGGCGAGCCGAACCACGACTGGTTCACTCATCTCTATTCCTGATACCCTTGTGAAAAAAAAGCTACTTAGTTGAAGCAACAGTTTTGTGGTAAAAAATTTTTTTTTTCTGTTCATGGCTCAACGTTATAAACTTCTGCGAAGCCCCCAGGGGTTCAAAGTGCACATCAAACATCTAGAAAAATTATTTGAGGGTTCTAGTTTCCAAAATGGGGTCACTTGTGGGGGAGCTCCATTGTTTAGGCACCTCAGGGGGTCTTCAAACCTGACATGGCGTCCGCTAATGAATGCAGCTAATTTTGCACTCAAAATTTCAAATCGCACTCCTTGCCTTCCGAGTCCTGCTGTGTGCCCAAACATTTGATTTCCACCACATATGCGGTATCTGTGTACTCAGGAGAAAATGCTCAATACATTTTATGGTGCATTTTTTCCTAATAATCTTGGGAAAAAAAAGCTACCTAGTTGAAGCAACAGTTTTGTGGTAAAAAATTTTTTTTTTCTTTTCACGGCTCAATGTTCATAAACTTCTGTGACGCCCTCAGGGGTTCAAAGTGCACATCAAACATCTAGAAAAATTATTTGAGGGCTCTAGTTTCCAAAATGGGGTCACTTGTAGGGGAGCTCCATTGTTTAGGCACCTCAAGGGGTCTTCAAACCCGACACGGCGTCCGCTAATGAGTGCAGCTAATTTTGCACTCAAAAATTCAAATGGCAATCCTTGCCTTCCGAGTGCTGCCGTGTGCCCAAACATTTGATTTCCACCACATATGAGGTATCTGTGTACTCGGGAGAAAATGGACAATACATTTTATAGTGCATTTTTTCCTGATACCCTTGTGAAAAAAAAGCTACCTAGTTGAAGCAACAGTTTTGTAGTAAAAAATGTTTTTTTTCTTTTCCCGGTTCAACGTTATAAACGTCTGTGAAGCCCCCAGGGGTTCAAAATGCAGATCAAACATCTAGAAAAATTATTTGAGGGCTCTAGTTTCCAAAATGGGGTCACTTGTAGGGGAGCTCCATTGTTTAGGCACTTCAGGGGGTCTTCAAACCTGACATGGCGTCCGCTAATGAGTGCAGCTAATTTTGCACTCAAAAATTCAAATGGCGCTCCTTGCCTTCCGAGCCATGCCATGTGCCCAAACATTTGATTTCCACAACATATGGGGTATCTGCATACTCAGGAGAAAATGCACAATACATTTTATGGTGCATTTTTCCTGATACCTTTGTGAAAATGCTACATTTTATGGCTAAAGTAACATTTTTGTGTAAAAAAGTAAAATTTTCATTTTTTCCTCCTACATTGCTTTGGTTGCTGTGAAGCTCCTAAAGGGTTAATAAACTTCTTGGATGTGGCTTTGAGCAGAGTGAGGGGTGCAGATTTTAGAATGGGGTCACTCTTGGGTATTTTCTGTCACCTAGGTTTCTCAAATCACTCCAAATGTGATGTAGTGCCTAAAGAAAAATTTTTTGTAAATTTTGTTGTAAAAATGAGAAATTGCTGATGAACTTTGAACCCTTCTAACTTCCTAACAGAAAAAAAATTGTTTCAAAAATTGCGCTGGTATAAAGCAGTCATGTGGGAAATGTTATTTAGTAACTATTTTGTGGGATTTATGAGCATAAAATTTCAAATTTTGAAAATCGTGAAATTTTCAAAATTTTCGCCAAATTTCTGAAATTTTCACAAATAACAACAAAATATATTGGCCTAAATTTACCACTGACATGAAGTACAATATGTCACAAAAAAATAATGTCAGAATCGCCAGGATCCGTTGAAGCGTTCCAGAGTTATAACCTGTCAAAGTGACACTGGTAAAAATTGCAAAAAATGGCCGGGTCTTTAAGGTGAAAACAGGCTGGGGGCTGAAGGGGTTAATTACTGATTTTTATTACTTTTGTCCTGCTCTTTATTTTTTCCAGTTTTTAGCTTTATGCCAGTGCTTTGGGTCTCATTACTCTAGTCCAAGTTATGGTAATTGATTTATAAATGAATTTTGAGAAACAATTTCTTTAGCTACATTTTTCCGTTAAAAAACTATTATTTCATCTCCATTGTGGCATTAATTCATCAGTTTATTCATGATTATTCATGAGTTACAACTGGAACAACAGAAAGTTATGTGAAAATATACTTTCGAATTTGAATTTCATGAAGAATAAATGGTGCAGTGATAAGGTACAATGTAATTCACATTTTTAATTTCTTTTTCAGCTAAAACTGAACATGAAGAAACTGAAAAGAAAATGACTGAAGTACATTCAAGGTATATAAAATAAGTTATTTGTTTTTACAAGAAATGATCACATTGATTCATAGGACCCTGTTCTAGTGGCCAGGTGAGTACTCCAGGGGGCTGATAGACAGGAGCCCTGCAATCCTCCTTCTGCCTGCCGTCATACACAGCTCCTCTTTTCATTAGCTGGATTATTGTTGCACTATGATGCACACGTGAGTGACATTGCACCAGAGCAGTTGATCAAAAGAGGAGTTGCAAAGGATGACAGATGAGAAAAAAATTGCAGCGCTCCCATACAACTCCCATGGAGATCTCACCTGGCAGCTGTGCTGGGTCCTGCAAATTTATTCGTTCATCTGTTAGTTTCTACAATCATAAGCTTTTTTTTTTAAATACGGGGCATATACATACTATACTGCATTGCTCAGCAAATAAGTTTGTGATTTGGCTCCTACAGTATATATACTGCCTCATTTCACTGTTTTATTTATGTCATCAGCAGAAATATAGCCTGTGCCACCTGTACGGTTATACTCAGGGGTGGGATTCAGCCGGTTCTGTCTGGTCTGGAGAATCGGTTGTTAAAATAGCAGCCTGTTCCCAGAACCGGCAAGAAACAGCTGCGGCGATCCGGTTCTCTGTATTCATTTGTGCTAGTGTCTCTTTAAGACACTAGCACAAATGAATCCCCGCCCCTCCGCGCCGCACTGCCTGGTTCAGTGGAGCCTGTCGGCTCCCTGACCCGGCGTGCAGAGACGTGCTGACGCTGCAGAGGTGATGGCAGTGTGAGGAGGAAGCTCCTCCTGCTGCCGTCTGTCAGCGTCAGCGTGCAGAGAGCCGCGGAGGAGGATGGGAGACACAGGAGAAACCACCGGTGCAGCCAGGTAAGCGCTCAGTGGGCCAAAGATGCAGGGAGAGGGGCCGCATAACATGGCAGCTATATGTGGCTATATGGGGAGAGGGGCCACCTAAGAGGGGAGCGCTATATGAGGAAAGGGGCCACCTAAGAGGGGAGCGCTATATGAGGAGAGGGACCACCTAAGAGGGGAGCGCTATATGAGGAGAGGGGCCACCTAACAGGGGAGCGCTATATGAGGAGAGGGGCCACCTAAGAGGGGAGCGCTATATGAGGAGAGGGGCCACATAAGAGGGGAGCGCTATATGGGGAGAGGAGCCACATAAGAGGGGAGCGCTATATGGGGAGAGATGCCACATAAGAGGGGAGCGCTATATGGGGAAAGGGGCCACATAAGAGGGGAGCTATATGTGGCTATATGGGGAGAGGGGCCACATAAGAGGGGAGCTATATGTGGCTATATGGGGAAAGGGGCCACATAAGAGGGGAGCTATATGTGGCTATATGGGGAGAGGGGCCACATAAGAGGGGAGCTATATGTGGCTATATGGGGAGAGGGGCCACATAAGAGGGGAGCTATATGTGGCTATATGGGGGGAGGGGCCACATAAGAGGGGAACTATATGTGGCTATATGGGGGAGGGGCCACATAAGAGGGGATCTATATGTGGCTATATGGGGAGAGGGGCCACATAAGAGGGGAGCTATATGTGGCTATATGAGGAAAGGAGGCCATAATAGGATGGTATTTGCATGGAGAAAGGGGCCATAATGGGATGGGATCTGCAGGGGGGGAGAGACCACATGGGATGGGATCCGCAGGGGGGGAGAGACCACATGGGATGGGATCTGCAAGGGGGGAGAGACCACATGGGATGGAATCTGCAGGGGGCAAGAGACCACATGGGATGGAATCTGTTGGGGGCAAGAGACCACATGGGATGGAATCTGCAGGGGGCAAGAGACCACATGGGATGGAATCTGCAGGGGGCAAGAGACCACATGGGATGGAATCTGTTGGGGGGAAAGGAGCCACATGGGATGGGATCTGTATGGGGAAGGTCATCCGTTCCAATTTTAGCAGGGCTCCTTTAGTAATAATTTTTAAAATCTGTAGAAAAAACATTTCATACAATAAGAGTGACAGTGACTGGAACAACTGGTGGTGGACAGGAGAGTGACTGTAGAGGAGGGGAAGAAGGGGAAAGAGATTTTACTTTAAATTACTTGTATTTTTTGGTTGAGGAAGGTGCGTGTAAATGGGTGTGGCTAACAAAATGGGTGTGGTTACTGAATGGGTGTGGTTTTCAAATGGGCGGGGTTTACAGAGAACCTGTTGTTAAAAATTTGAATCCCACCCCTGGTTATACTTGAGCCCAGAAATGAGAGTTGTCACAGCTACATTATTGTTAAAAGTTATACATTTCAGCAGAATCCTAAGCAATGCACTAGAGTGCACAAAGACCACTGTACAGCTCTGTTTTTAGAGGTGAGCATAATGTAGCAACATTAGTGGATAAAGCTTTACCGATAGGGCAGAGTTTGTACCTAAAGGACGTTGCTTGCTAGAGGTCAGCTTTAAGAGTGGTGTGATTAATATTTATTTTAATGATACATTTACAGGGTGCTGATAGTTGCAGAATTATGAGTGACATACACTAATCACTCATTACATTAAATGTATTTGCCTGTGATTGCCACAAAAACAAAACTTTCATGGCATTACCTTCACAAGATGGTGAAAAGTATAATCTTAAAACCTCATAGGTAAAATTATGTACGTCTTCTCACAGCCCCCAAATATTGTGAGGCATTGGCTTCACAGGATGGTGGCTGGTGTCCTTTGGTATCTAGCACTAAAATGTCAGTAGCAGATACTTTAAGTCTTGTAAAATGTCTAGTAGGGTCTCCAAGCAGAAATTGACCAAAACATTATACTGTCTGCACCTGATTGCTGTCTTACCATATTGCATCTTGGTGTCACCTTTCCGCTAAGTTCTATCTTGACACACATGCACTTAGTCATACATATTATGTGGAAGAATGTCATTCATCAAACCTGGTCTCTTTTTTATTTATTCTCTTTTTATTGAATGAATTTTCATTTAGATTCAAGAAATAGTTGGTAAATTAGATAAGGAGATTGTTTGTGCTAGAGAGGGGGACCAAATCCTTTCAAAGTTAGTATTTTCTGTCTTCACACCTAGACAGTTCCTCTGTACTGTAAATATGGTCAATTTTGTATAACCTTGACTTTATGAAAGGTGGTGGATTGTGATCTATAATTTTTCTTAGTTGCTGTAATCACATGTAGTGATAATATCTTCCAAAGATCTGTCAAGGAAAAGAACACGAGAGATTGTCTAATGTTGGGGCAGTCCCATCAGATATGGGAGATGGTGCCGGTGAAATTCTCACAGCTGCAACACAGATTGTTTGGAATTAGTCTTTTGCCGGCAGACTACGTGACTACTGTTGGCCACTTGAGTTTGGGGGGGCTATGGGGAACTTGAGCCAAGAGAGAGGGCTCAGGTGTCAACTCTGGGATCTCACTTTCAACTGTACCGTGGATGCAGATACAGTTAATAATAATAATAATAATAATGATAATAATAATAACGTTTATTTTTAAAGCGCCAACATATTCCGCAGCACTTTACAATCAGATGGAGGCTTGTACAGACAAAAACAAAACAAAATAGCACATAATTCAGCAGCTACAGTAGGAATGAGGGCCCTGCTTGAACGCTTACAATCTATATGGAAAGAGGGGGACACAAAAGGTAAAGCTTGCTTGTAGTATCTGGTCCGGTCATCGTTCTGATAAATTATTGATTTCATATAAAGTTGAATAATCCGGTCATCAGACAGTAACCATTCAGGTGCACTTATGTGACGCCCTGGCAAAATCAGGTAGTCACAGATGACTGTACCCCCCACCACGGGTACAGGAATCGCCTCCTCCTTGGGAATTAACACCACATCCCACACACAGGAACACCAGCCACAAAGCCTAGACGCCCCCCCATGACAGCCAGGACACACCAGTGGGTGGGATCAGGCAGATGGGAACGCTCACCTAGGGGTCTTGAGGTGACAAGGGGTGGGAACCAGTCAGTCCCGTCGAAATTGGAGTTCACTTCAGTTCGTTGGAGTTGAGGAGCTGAAATGCAGTGTGGTCAGGGTTGGAGCCCTTGGACCACGGGAGAACCGACTAGGTGGCAGAAGGCAGAGTAGGGCCACAGGCGACGCAGATTCGGTCACAGGAAACCTGAAGTGGACCGGGGCAGGGTTGTAGCCCGCCGGTACCGACAACGGGAATCCGGTCCGGAGGCTGTGCACAGGCGGGGTACCTGGACCCTAGGACGAGGCAGGTTTCAGGCCCCTTGTTAATTGACCAGCGGGACAAGGTACCAGGCCTTGTTTCTGAAGAGAGAATAACAGAGAGAGAAAACCAGCAGCCCAATGCAGGGGATAGGTTGTCCGCCAAGAACCCATTAAAATCTCACGGGTCAGAGTTTGCGGGCAACGGCTTCCTCTGCGTACAAAGCTGCAGGGGAGCAGATTTCTCCCATTCCAAGCGGCTTTAATCAACACACAGCAAGACACAAGTGCAGAAGGAAGGGTCCCTACCTTGCTTAAACTTGTGCGGGACCAGCACACCTCTCCAACGGCAACCGGCATCCGGCCTTGGTTTACAGTACAGACTCTGTGTGGATTATTCCTAATCGTGAGTACACCGGTGTCACCCGGTCCAACCTGCCCACGACGTCCCAGCACTGCTCCCTACCTACACCTGGGCCCCAGGACTACACCTCCCCTACCCATGGAGGGGATTCCACCTTGTTGCCCAACACCATCGGTCCCGGACACTGGCCCCAAGAGGCAGCGGCAGTGCCACCATCCCATCACCGCAACCCACGGGTGGCATCACAGACAAAGACTATCTCCCCTGTAAATACCCCCTTTCACTGTTACGAGGATGGGCGGTTGCACGAGCCCCGGGTCCGATAACCACTCGAGTCCCAGACACAATCCCGGATCCGAGTGCCCTCAAGCAGCCCCTTTGCCGCAGCGGAGGCGGCACCCATCCACGACAACAAAACCTGGCATCACGAACACGATTCTTACTCCATCAGTAGATGCCGTGCGCCTTGCTTTGAATTCCGTGAAACGCTCCAAAATCTTGAATTGCCGCCATCTTGCCCACCATCTTTGGCGCCAAAACAACAACTCCGTCATTTTCTTTACCGAAAAAGGCGCAAAGCCGAGACCCCGCCCCCTAGGAACGCGGGCGGAACCAGATGACTCCCAAAACAGGAAGCTGCAAAGGACAGTGGGTCCCGCAAGACTGCTGTTGAAAACCAAGGGGGAAAGGCCGGAAAGATGTCAGCGTCCGATAGTGATGGTGGAGCCGCGGCTCCCGCTGCCGTGCCGTATGACGGATAAGCAGCAGGCCCCGCTACGGTCGCAAGAGCAGCGGACCCCGCGATCCCGGCGGTCACGCAAGTCATGCCAAATAATCTGCCTTATGTGCCCGGTGCCGCCTGGCTGCCCCAGTATGATGGCCGATCTGACGCCCTGCAGGTATTCAAGAAAAAGATATGTACTGTTCTTGACATGTATGCAATGACCGGCAGGCAGCGTGCGTCCGTGGTGCTCGGACAGCTGACAGGCGCAGCCAGGCAGGAGGTTGAGACATGGACTGATGAGGATCGGTCCTCCATATTTGATAAGCTGCAAGTTGCATTCGAAACACGTACGGAGGCGGAGCTACGAATGAACTTTTACCACTGCAGGCAGCGTCCCCAGGACAGCATCCGGGACTACGCCCTGAGACCACAAACCGCTCTGCGTAATCTACTGTAAGGCTAGTAGATCCTATCAACGAGCCGGAGAGCAACAAAATGCTTGTGGAGCAGATCTTGCAGGGGCTGGGATTGGCGGAAGACCGCAAACAGCTACGGCTGTGGACCCTGGAGCATCCAGACATAGACTTTGCAGTTTTAAGGGACCGAGCCATAAAGGCTCTGCAGGCCCCTGAAGCCAGTGACCCTACATCATCAACCTTGCCGGCAGGCACCTCCCACGTGCTGGTGAAGCCCACTTTACTGGCTTTACCAGCACCTGCAGTGCCTACAGAGTCCCCAGGAGTTCCCTGTGATCTGAATTCCCAAGTTCAACAACTGAGCAAAGACGTCACCAGGATCCTCGAGGCGATGCAGCTACAGTCAAAGCCCAAGCTGCCGGAGAAGATCCAGCTCGCCAACAGCCCTGAAGACGTCCCCTGGATGGAGAGAAGGAGCAACAACCGGTACGGACAACCCGTTTGTCACAGGTACAACAAGACCGGCCATTACTCCCGTTGGTGTCCTTTAAACGGGCCACCCCTGAGGCCAATGGCCAATCCTCAGGAATAGACCAACAAGGCCCAGCTGATTGGCGTGAGTGGTATGTTGGAGGCCGCCCCATCATCTCCCTTACCGTGGACGGGATCCCGACGTTCGCACTCCTGGATACCGGCTCACAGGTAACGACTATACCTCATGTACTGCATAAGCGTTACTGGTCAGATGACGACCTTATCCCACCAGATTTTGGCCTGACTATCATTGCAGCCAATGGACTCCCTATGACTCAAGTGGGGTTTAAGGAAGTGACTCTTAAGGCCCAGTCACACACAACGACTTACCAGCAATCCCGAAAATGATGCGACCTGATAGGGATCGCTGGTAAGTCGCTGGGAGGTCGCTGGTGAGATGTCACACAGTCAGACCTTACCAACGATGGAGGAACGATACAGGTCGCAATAGCGACCTGTATAACGATCTCAGCAGTCACTGTGACCCTGTCACACAGTGTCAAACACAGCAATGTGTCCTGCCCAGCAGGACATCTTCTTTGAAAAAAATGCCCTTTACCATTCGGCAACGACTAGAGATATCACAGCAGGGGCCTGATCGCTGGTAGGTGTCACACATAACGAGATCGCTAACAAGATCGCTACTGCGTCATAGAAACCGTGACTCAGCAGCAATCTCGTTAGTGATCTCGTTATGTGTGACGGTACCTTTAAGGTGGGGAGGGTGGAGTTAGAGCACCAAGGACTCATAGTGGTGCAGAATGTCCCTAGTGACCGTAACCCGAAAATGGTCCTAGGGATCAATGTAATTGAAAATTGCATGATGGAAGTGTTATACTTGCTTCAGCAGCTGTCTGCAACTGCAGGAGTGGGCCAGCAGAGGGCTTTGCAATGCGAGATCCGCACCCTCCTGCAGCGGCAACAGGTGAATCTATCTGGTGGAGAGATTGGCGGTGTGCGAGTGATGGATGTAGCACCCCTTGTAGTGCCTCCGCAGAGTGAGATGATGATTTGGTGTAGGGCAGCTGTAGGTACCCGGGGACAAGATTATCAGGCAGTGGTGGAGCCCCTGTCTTCAGAACACTGGCCCACAGTTTTGACAGCCAGAGGAGTGATTGATGTCTGGAAGGGAAGAGTGCCCGTGAGAGTGATGAATTGCGGAGAGGAAGAGATTAGGCTACCCAGATATGCCACAATTGCCAAACTGTTCACAATGGAAACACATGCTATCCAAACAGCAGCATCCATTAACCCTGCATCGCAACCGGTCAGTGAAGACTCACCAAGCCATTCAGAAGAAGGGTGTCAGGAACTACATGTAGGCACTGACTCCACACCTTCACACCACAAGCAGGGGGTCTACAAGGTAGTGCAAGAGTACGAGCAGGTCTTCAGCAAACACGCGTTAGATTTTGGGAGGATCAAAGGGGTCCAACACCACATTCCCACAGGTGCACATCCACCCATCAAAGAGAGGTATAGGCCGATACCACCCGCACACTACCAGTGTGCAAAAGACATGTTGAGGAACATGAAGGAGGCAGGGGTAATCCGAGATAGCTATAGCCCCTGGGCAGCTCCGCTGGTTCTGGTCAAGAAGAAGGATGGTACCATGTGGATGTGTGTGGACTATCGGAATATCAATCAGATCATCCATAAGGATGCGTATCCACTTCATCGTATTGAACAATCACTAGCTGCATTGAGAATGGCAAATTACTTCTCTACCCTTGATCTCACTAGTGGCTACTGGCAGATGTCCGTTGCTGAGGAAGACCGTGAGAAGACCGCCTTTGCCACCCCGATGGGACTATGCGAGTTCAACAGCATGCCCTTTGGGTTGTGTAATGCACCAGGACCCTTCCAGAGGCAGATTTGTGCTGTTTGGGACACCGCAACTTCGAGACGGTACTGCTATATTTGGACGACGTCATTGTCTATTCGAAGACGTACGAAGATCACCTAGAACATCTTGCAGAAGTCTTCGAAGCCCTCTCCAGGTACGGGATGAAGTTGAAGCCCTCCAAATGCCACTTTTTGAAGCCTAAAGTCCAATACCTCGGACATGTATTTAGCGCAGAAGGTGTGGCCCCGGATCCGGAGAAGATAACAGCAATACAGAACTGGCCATGACCCACTACCATAAAGGAGGTGCGGCAGTTCCTGGGCCTGATAGGCTATTACCGCCACTTTGACAAGGGCTACACAAAGATGGCAGCTCCAATGCAAGATCTCCTGGTCGGACAAACCAAGCATGGCAAGACTTCTGGTCCTCTGTTCACATGGTGTGAGGAGCAAGAAAGTTCCTTCCAACAGATGAAGTCAGCCCTGACCGGGAGAAGAGATCCTGTCATACCCCGACTACGGTCTTCCGTTTATACTGTATACGGATGCCAGCAACGTGGGATTGGGAGCTGTCTTGTCCCAAATGCAGAATGGCAAGGAGAAAGTGATAGCATTTGCAAGCAGGAAGCTCCGCCCAACAGAAAGGAATCCGGAGAATTACAGTTCTTTCAAGTTGGAGTTCCTGGCACTCATCTGGGCTGTGACAGAGAGATTTAAGCATTATCTGGCTTCTGCAAAGTTCACCGCATATACAGACAACAACCCCTTGACTCACCTGGACACAGTGAAACTTGGAGCGCTAGAACAACGCTGGGTAGCCCGGTTGGCAAACTATGACTTCACCATAAAATACAGAGCCAGTCGGAAAAACACCAATGCTGATGCGTTGTCTAGGATGCCACACCTGCCTGATGATGGAGTAGACGAAGATGAGCTGGAAGAGATTGAGTTGCCTGCATTCCATCAACCTGATAGTTCGGAAAATACCAAGCACTACAGTAGTCAGCAGGAGGCAGCCTTCAACCCGTTACCTCATCACGGTTGGCAAGAAGCACAAGATAAGTATCCTGCCGTCAGTTTGGTCAAGACACTGATTTCACAGGCTAGTTCCAGGTTGGAGCCCACTGCCCTGGCAGAAGAACGGAGGCTGTGGAAAGAGAGGAGTCGGTTGTACCTACAGCAAGGCAAGTTGTGCAGAGGACTGATCAACCCCAAGACGCACGAGAGGATTTGTCAGATAATCATACCTCAAGCATACGTACCAGTGGTCTTGGAAGCCTATCATGATGGAGCTGGACACTTCGGCTGGAAGAAGTTGGAAATGCTGCTTAGGGAGTGCTTCTACTGGGCTGGAAGGAGGGAATCCATTGAAGCATGGTGTCGAGATTGTGGTCCCTGCGTACTAAGAAGAATGGATTGTACCAGCTAGAAAACTCCCAGCCATTGGACCTCGTCGCTCTAGATCATGTCAAGCTGACACCAAGCCAGAGCGGGTATACATACGCCCTCACTATAGTGGACCACTACTCAAGATTCATGGTCGTGGTACCCGTTAAGGATCTAACGGCAAGGGTCTTCCAGGCGCACGTCTGCAGACCGCACGGTTATCCAGAGATGGTCCTTACGGATCAAGGCCCTGCCTTTGAAGCAGAGATCTTCAAGGAATTTTGCAGTCTGTATGGATGCAGGAAGATATGTACTACACCTTACCATGCCCAAACCAATGGTATGTGTGAGAAGATGAACCATCTAGTTATCACCCTGCTCAAGACTCTACCCCTTGAAGAGCGGAATTAGTGGCCTGAGAGGTTGCCCGATCTGGTGGATATGTACAACAACATCCCCGTCAGTTCTACTAAATGTACGCCTGCTTACCTTATGAAGGCGATGCCCAGGAGATTGCCAGTGGACCTGGATATGGATGTTGAGGTGCCCGAGACCATTTCCCCGACCATGGACTGGAATTCCAAACATCAGAAGCAGTACAGGCAGATTCAAGAATATGTGGAGGAGAATCTGAACCAAAGCCGAAAAAAGCAAGAGCAGCACTTCAACAAACAGGCAAAAGCTGCCCCCTTTGTACTGGGAGACGTGGTACTGAAGAGGAAGAGAAGACTGCATAAATTGGATGACCAGTGGGAGAAGGTCCCCTATGTCATACAACCCTCTGACTCTGGGAATAAAAAGACCTATCTCGTCAGTTGAGACCAAGGGAAGACTTCGGCTACCATCTCGAGGGACCACCTGAAACAGTGCCCAGAACCCCTAAAGGTCTTAGAAGAAGTGCCCACTCCAGTTCTGGGTGCAGAAAGAAGAAAAGAGGTGATCCACACCGTCCTAGGTGACTTCCCAGCAGATTGGCCTATGCAAAATGGGGCCGTGATCGTTCCTGTTCTAACATTCCCACAACCTGTGGAATAGCCAGAACCAGAGAGGCCTGCTGACCCTGCACCTATGCCTACACCCAGAGTTGCCCCCATACCTATGCCATGCACCCAGCGGTCTTTGCCCACCTTACCTAACACAAGGAGTGGGGAACCCGTGAGTAGCCTCACCCCACCGAACCTAGGAGAGAACTTAGGGTTAAGTAGGTCTACACGCCTATAACCTAGGTCAGCCACCACTCAGATTCAGAAAGTGAGTGAAACCTGTGTATATAGTAATGTATAAAGGCTACTTTACACGCTGCGATATCGGTCCCGATATCGCTAGCGCGGGTACCCGCCCCCATCTGTTGTGCGACACGGGCAAATCGCTGCCCGTGCCGCACAATATCGCGCAGACCCGTCACACATACTTACCTTGCCCGGCGACGTCGCTGTGACCGGCGAACCGCCTCCTTTCTAAGGGGGCGGTCCGTGCGGCGTCACAGCGACGTCACTGAGCGGCCGCCCAATAGAAGCGGAGGGGCGGAGATGAGTGGCCGTAACATCCTGCCCACCTCCTTCCTTCCTCATAGCGGCCGGGAGGCAGGTAAGGAGAGCTTCCTCGTTCCTGCGGCATCACACATTGCGATGTGTGCTGCCGCAGGAGCGACGAACTACATCGTTACTAGAGTTAAGCGCGGTTCGTGGTTCTCCAGTTCGCGGCTCGAGTGATTTTGGGGCCTGTTCTAGATCGAACTAGAACTCGAGCTTTTTTGCAAAAGTTCGATAGTTCTAGATACGTTCGAGAACGGTTCTAGCAGCAAAAAACCCAGCTAATTCCTAGCTGGCTTTCCGCTGTAATAGTGTAAGTCACTCTGTGACTCACACTATTATGACATTTCAGTGTATCGTGTGCGGGAACAGCGCATTCAGATCACTGCTGTTTGGATAATGGCGATCGCCATTTTTTTTTTTTCCTTGTCTTCCTTCCCTAAGCGCGCGCGTGTAGTGGGGAGGGCCAGCATGTCAGCCAATCCCAGACACACACACAGCTAAGTGGACTTTAAGCCAGAGAAGCAACGGCATGTGTGATAGGATGTCCATGTCACATGTCCCTGCATTATAAAAACGAGTATCTGCCCGTCCGGACGCCATTATCTCTTCTGCGTCCTTGGTGTCAGACATCACTGGCGCAGCTCCTATCGCCGATACAGCTGTATACGCTCCATACACAGCGCTGGACAGCATAGGGATAGCACTTTCTATCAGTCCTTTTAAGGGCTCATACCGGCAGGGTCAGAGCCATAGGTGACAGGTCCTGAAAACAGAGTTTAACAGCTACACAAGATGATAGCGTCTGTGTAGCTAAGGTCAGGGATTTCCTCGCTGCATTTCCCCATTAGGAGGGATAGAAAGGCAGGCTTCCTTTCCTCTACCCAGAGACCCACAACCCTGCCACTGTACCCTCCTGCCCTTTGCACACTCCAACTCATTGTTACTAAGCCATTATACTAGCAAACACTGAGTGAACTTAGTGGCATCCTAAACGTGGCTATTGGACTTCTGTATAGTCCCACTAGTGCAAAGATATTTGCAGCACGTCTGCCTGCATTGCACACTAAAACTCATTGTAGCTAAGCCATTATACTAGCAAACACTGAGTGAACCTAGTGGCATCCTAAACGTGGCTATTGGACTTCTGTATAGTCCCACTAGTGCAAAGATATTTGCAGCACCTCTGCCTGCATTGCACACTCAAACTCATTGTTACTTACTAAGACATTATAATACCAAAAATTGAGTAAACTTAGTGGCATACAAGAAGTGGCTGTTGTACTCCATTAGTGCCCCACTGGTGCAAATCTATGTGCAGCACCTGTGCAGGACACCCTCCTGCTCTGTTTTTAATAAGCTATAATGATAGCAAAAAATACTGCCATTTAGTGGCATCATAGAACTGGATGTTGTATTCCATTATTGTCCCACTGGTGCCAAGCTATTTCTAGCACCTGTGCAGGACACCCTCTTGCTCTGTTTTTAATAAGCTATAATGATAGCAAAAAATACTGCCATTTAGTGGCATCATAGAACTGGATGTTGTATTTCATTATTGTCCCACTGGTGCCAAGCTATTTCTAGCACCTGTGCAGGATACCCTCATGCACATTTTGCTACGCTAATGTTATAGCAAACTCAGGGAATTCATTGCTGCATTTGATAATTCGGAGGGATAGAAAGTGAGGCTTTCTTTAGCTTTTCCTTCTGTTTATAGACAGCATCTCCAAGTCCACACCCGAAGAGCAATTTCTCCTCCACGTGTAAGTGTGGAGAGGCAGCTAGTGTGCATGCGTGTGCCGATTTACCCCAGCTGCAGCCTAACTACAGTGTTTCGCCTAGTGAGTATGCTCAGCCTGACTGTGCCATTCCTGACGCTAAGGCGGGCTTTGCACACTAAGACATCGCAGGCCGATGCTGCGATGCCGAGTGCGATAGTGCCCGCCCCTGTCGCAGCAGCGATATGTGGTGATAGCTGGCGTAGCGAAAGTTATCGCTACGCCAGCTTCACACACACACTCACCTGCCGTGCGACGTCCCTGTGGCCGGCGACCCGCCTCCTTGTTAAGGGGGCGGGTCGTGCGGCGTCACTGCGACGTCACACGGCAGGCGGCCAATCAGAGCGGAGGGGCGGAGATGAGCAGGATGTAAACATCCTGCCCACCTCCTTCCTTCCGCATATCCTACGGAAGCCGCAGTGAGGCCGGTAGGAGACGTTCCTCGCTCCTGCGACTTCACACACAGCGATGTGTGCTGCCGCAGGAGCGAGGAACAACATCGGACCATTGCGTCAGCGTAATTATGGATTACGCCGACGCTGTACCGATGATACGATTACGACGCTTTTGCGCTCGTTAATCGTATCATCCAGTCTTTACACACTGCGATGTCGCATGCGATGCCGGAAGTGCGTCATTTTCAATTTGACCCCACCGACATCGCACCTGCGATGTCGCAGTGTGCAAAGTGCCCCTGTGTCTTCATTTCGGGATACAGCGCATGCTCCCACACTTAGTGTGAAAAGCCTCTTTGCACAGGTACTTGCATTCCGTGCCAGGTCTAAGTCCTGTATTGTGCCGAGGCACCATGCTAAAGCTGATAGTCTTTTTTCAGAGACTCTATTTCATGCAACTGACCATGCTCAGGCACTTACTGCATCAGAAACTAGGTCCGGTAATGAACTCTTTGGCCCTGCCCCTGATGTGGGGGGGCCCATATAGACCACAGGGCATCAGGTGTCCTGACGATGTGGCCAGGCCACTCCCAAATGGCTTGCAGAGGCCCGCCCCTATGACTTGTCACCTCATTATTGATGGTCAGACGATGACTGGTGAGGTGTTTGTGTCGTGGCAGCCATGAGGTCATTATTGAAGTTGCGGTTCCAAATAGGACGCTGGTTATGCCACTCATGACGTGTCACTCTGCTTTTGTCTCCAGGAGGTGCATTGTGGTCCACCCTGGTTTGGGGCGGACCCAGGTTATAAAATGGGCTGGAGCCAACAAGGAGGTGCGCAGTCTTCTATTATGCTCCGAAAGAGCACACCTCCATGTGTTGAACCCATTGCGGCTTTAGGCCAGAGGTAGGCAGGGATAGGGCGTCGATGCAGGCCGCCACCACAGTTGGTAACGCAGAACGGTTAAGACCAGCTCCTGTCCTACAAGTCCTGCTTGTGCAGCCCAGTGGCATTAACAGGCCTGCTGCTGCTGATGCGCCTGCTGTCCACAGGTGTGGCCCCAATGCACACGGTCAGCGTACTGAATGGCCCCTGTGATGTTAACAGGGAGTTCCTGGGCTGGGTGGGCGTGTGGACCCTGTGACGCTAACAGGGCTCCCAGTCTCAAGATCCAAGTGGCGTCTAACTCGGTTCAGGCAACTATTAGTTTCAAAGCCACACAGATCTGTATCCTCCACCTAACCTTCCATTTGCCAACCTCTCCTTTTCCATCTAAGAGCACAGTGGACATTGACTGCTGATGGGGATATATACCTTTCTCTTTCTTTTCTTATTAATTTTCGTTATATACCGGTAACATGGTATATACCACCTTATCCAAATCTGCCAGTCCCACCGTAACAGATGGTGTTTCTTCATCAAATGTTACCGTATTTTTCGCTTTATAAGACGCACTTTTTTTACCCCAAAATTGTGGGGAAAATAGGGGTGCGTCTTACAAAGTGAATGTAACTTACCGGGCAGTGATGCAGCGGTGGAGTGAGTCACAGGAGGCTGGTGCTGGTGCTGCCGCTGGAGCAGAGGCGGCCGCCATGGATCCCGCGGCAATCGGCTGCGGTGGCGGTGGCGGCCGCCATGGATCCCGCGGCAATCGGCTGCGGTGGCGGCCGCCATGGATCCCCCGGCAATCGGCTGCGGTGGCGGTGGCGGCCGCCATGGATCCCCCGGCAATCGCTGCGGTGGCGGCCGCCATAGCCGAAATCTTTATCTGCGCCTGCGCTGCCTCCAACGCGACTTCCGGAAAATGGCGGAGGTGACGCAGGCGCAGATGGAGATCTCAGAGAAGCGAGATCTCCATCTGCGCATGCGCTGCCTTCCGTAGCCATTTTCCTGAAGTCCATCGTGTCGGAGGCTACGCAGGCGCAGATAGAGATCGCGATCTGCGCATGCGCGGGCTCCATTTTAGATCTCCGCAGCAGACGGAGACTATCATAAGAAAGAGGAGAGAGAGAAGAACGATTCTCCCTCTCCTCGCTAGGGCTGGATGCTGATTGGTGGAGACAACTTCTGCAGAGCTGCCTCCACCAATCAGTGATCTGAGCCTGACAAAGTGTTGTCAGTTGAACGAAGGGTCCTAATAGGTGAGCAAAAAACACTGAAGGGGAACACAACCCCCATCATCAGCCTTCAGAATATACTGTATCAATCGGTGTATTCTGAAGGATGATGGGGGCTGTATTCCTTTATTGTAAACACTCCAGGGAGGGACTAATGTAGTGGCCAAAGTGTAAATGTAACTACAACCCCCCTCATCTTTCAGAATACAGCCATGTATGGTATACAGTACATGGGTGTATTCCTAAGGATGAGGGGGGTGGTAGTCCCAGATCCCCATAAAAGTGCATCATGCAGGTCCCCCATAGCCGTGTCATCCACGGATCCCACATAACAGTGCATCATCCACAGGTCCCCCATAATAGTGCGTCATCCACAGGTCCCCCATAATAGTGCGTCATCCACATGTCCCCCATAGCAGTGCGTCATCCACATGTCCCCCATAGCAGTGCGTCATCCACATGTCCCCCATAATAGTGAGTCATCCACATGTCCCCCATAATAGTGCGTCATCCACAGGTCCCCCATAATAGTGCGTCATCCACATGTCCCCCATAGCAGTGCGTCATCCACATGTCCCCCATAGCAGTGCGTCATCCACATGTCCCCCATAATAGTGAGTCATCCACATGTCCCCCATAATAGTGCGTCATCCACAGGTCCCCCATAATAGTGCGTCATCCACATGTCCCCCATAGCAGTGCGTCATCCACATGTCCCCCATAATAGTGAGTCATCCACATGTCCCCCATAATAGTGCGTCATCCACAGGTCCCCCATAGCAGTGAGTCATCCACAGGTCCCCCATAGCAGTGCGTCATCCACAGGTCCCCCATAATCGTGCGTCACCCACATGTCCCCCATAATAGTGCTGCTATTGACTCCTGTTGAGTCTAAATTGTTAAAATAATGTTATTTTAATTTTATTAAAATGTTCTAGCACACTATTTGGCTCAATTTTTTTTTTTTTAATTTTCCTCCTCCAAAACCTAGGTGCGTCTTATAATCAGGTGCGTCTTATAAAGCGAAAAATACGGTACTTTTGCTTAACCACCAAACCCACGGACAAAAACTTTTTTCCCCTTTCCAACACACCTGTTCCCTTTTCCACCAGCATTTGTCCTTTTTCAACTCATTTGGTATATGACCAAAAGTGCAACTCTGCAGGGACACCGTACTCAATGCCATCTCAGCCCAGCAGCCAGCCCTCGGTCCCTCAGATGTGGACAAGTAAAAGCCCATTTCCTCCTATCCATGACAAATCGTTGAGATTCACTCTGTGCAGCACTGGTGTTTACTGGAAAAGCAGATCTAAGAATCCGTACCACCTTCTGCAGATACTCCTGTATACGTGCGTCCCTTTCTATGGCTGGAATTATTTCGCCAAATTTTGTCTTGTACCGGGGATCTAACAGTGTGGCAACCCAGTAGTTAGCATTACTTCGAATTCGTACAATCCGAGGGTCATGTTGTAGGTAGTGCAGCAAGAAGGCGCTCATGTGTCTTGTGCATCCAGGAGGACCAAGTCCTTGGTTTGTTGGTGGCAGAGAGGTGAGAATCGTGCCTCCTTCCTCTGCCCTCTCCCCCCAACCTCGCACAACCGAAATGTGAGCAAGCTCTCACTCATCTGCTGAGTCTTCCATGCCCATCGCAAGTTCGTCCTCCATTTCTTCATGGGCTCCTGCACCTTCCTCAACAATTTTTGCTGATACTATGCGCCCTTGTTAATCCCTATCCCCCACCATGACTGCCGCCTAGGTGCCGCTCAACGTATGGACCTTGTACATCTTATTATCCCTTCTGCATATGACTCCTCCTGTACTTCCTCCCCTTCCTCTTGGAGCAACACCTGACTCCGAATAATGCTTACAGTGTGCTCCATCTTGTAGATGACCAGAATTGTCACGCTGAGAATGGCATCGCTAGTGCTAAACATCTTCGTCGACATTTGTAAACTGTGTAGAAGGGTGCATAGGTCCTTGATCTGACACCACTAGAGCAGCGTGATCTGCACCACCTCTGGATCAAGTTAGCCCAGGGTATACATCATACCGTATTTCAGCAGGGCTCTGCGGTGCTGCCACAGACGCTGCAACATGTGCAGATTCCAATTCCTGCGTGTCGGAACATCGCATTTCCGGCGTTTAACCGCCAGACCCTAAGACTTCAGGAGCGATGAAAGTTGTTGAGCTGCTGGGTGCGAAGGATGAAAGTGAGCACATAGCAGCATGCCCGCTGCACAAGGCCATGTAGGCCGGGATGGTATTTTAAAAATTGCTGGAGAATCAGATTCAACACGTGAGCCATACAAGGCACGTGTGTCACATTGCCCTGACGAAGTGCCGCAGACAGGTTTGCATCATTGCCGCACACGGCTGTTAAGTCACCAACGTAGTCCACTCAATCAATTTGTACTCCGGTCGCCAGGTGACAACTTGTTCCTTTCGTGCATAGTGCTGATGATGGGAAAGGAGTCGATGCCTGCGTTGCAGGTGTACGCAGGTTATGGTCACCCACTGGGTTGCGTTGCCTTGACAGATACAGAACCACAGGCTGAATGTAGGTGGTGGGTATCTCACAGATGAAGTACCATCATTCAGCTACAACCAATGGGAAGACACCACACCCTTTTTTAGGCCCCTCCTGTCTGCAGACCACTGCCAGACAAAGCTATGAACCTCTTGTTACTGTTACCCCCAGTTCAGTTTTATGAGTTTGTGTGCTTGTTACCTGACTACTTTTCCTGCTTGCTGTTTATGTACCTCGTTGGCCGATCCGCATTTCACCTCTGCTTGTTTTCTGATTAAGTCCTGGCCATCCCATTCTGTTCCTCTTCCTCAATTAATGTTTTTGACCCTGCATGACTACTATTCTCTGGAACTGCAGCCTTCCACAGGTATTGGTTTCTTTTAGAAACACAGCGAGGGGACTCCAACCACAGTCTCCCTCGTTGCCACTAATTGGGCCACACACACCCCACTTGACTGGCATCAGTTGACCCCCCTTTTGAAAAAGAAAAAGATGCTTTGCATGAAGCACTTTTAAAAATACGCGTGCCTTTCCCATCCCCTGGCTGACCCAGGGGAAGAAAAGTCCTCTGAGAGCCATGACTTGTTCATCTTGGTTCTTTTAGAAACACAGCGAGGGGACTCCAACCACAGTCTTCCTCGTTGCCACTAATTGGGCCACACACACCCCACTTGACTGGCATCACTTGACCCCCCTATTCAAAAAGAAAAAGATGCTTTGCATGAAGCACTCTCAAAATACGCGTGCCTTTCCCGTCCCCTGGCTGACCCAGGGGAAGAAAAGTCCTCTGAGAGCCATGACTTGTTCATCTTGGTTCTTTTAGAAACACAGCGAGGAGACTCCAACCACAGTCTTCCTCGTTGCCACTAATTGGGCCACACACACCCCACTTGACTGGCATCACTTGACCCCTCTATTCAAAATGAAAAAGATGCTTTGCATGAAGCACTCTCAAAAATACGTGTGCCTTTCCCGTCCCCTGGCTGACCCAGGGGAAGAAAAGTCCTCTGAGAGCCATGACTTATTCATCTTGGTTCTTTTAGAAACACAGCGAGGGGACTCCAACCACAGTCTCCCTCGTTGCCACTAATTGGGCCACACACACCCCACTTGACTGGCATCACTTGACCCCCCTATTCAAAATGAAAAAGATGCTTTGCATGAAGCACTCTCAAAAATACGCGTGCCTTTCCCGTCCCCTGGCTGACCCAGGGGAAGAAAAGTCCTCTGAGAGCCATGACTTGTTCATCTTGGTTCTTTTAGAAACACAGCGAGGAGACTCCAACCACAGTCTTCCTCGTTGCCACTAATTGGGCCACACACACCCCACTTGACTGGCATCACTTGACCCCCCTATTCAAAATGAAAAAGATGCTTTGCATGAAGCACTCTCAAAAATACGCGTGCCTTTCCCATCCCCTGGCTGACCCAGGGGAAGAAAAGTCCTCTGAGAGCCATGACTTGTTCATCTTGGTTCTTTTAGATACACAGCGAGGGGACTCCAACCACAGTCTCCCTCGTTGCCACTAATTGGGCCACACACACCCCACTTGACTGGCATCAGTTGACCCCCCTTTTGAAAAAGAAAAAGATGCTTTGCATGAAGCACTCTCAAAAATACGCGTTCCTTTCCCGTCCCCCAGCTGACCCAGGGGAAGAAAAGTCCTCTGAGAGCCATGACTTGTTCATCTTGGTTCTTTTAGAAACACAGCGAGGGGACTCCAACCACAGTCTACCTCGTTGCCACTAATTGGGCCACACACACCCCACTTGACTGGCATCAGTTGACCCCCCTTTTGAAAAAGAAAAAGATGCTTTGCATGAAGCACTCTCAAAAATACGCGTTCCTTTCGCCTCCCCTGGCTGACCCAGGGGAAGAAAAGTCCTCTGAGAGCCATGTCCACATTGTCAGTGGACAGACACGTGTGCTTATCTGCCAGCAGACCCCCAGCAGCACTGAAGACAGATTCCGAGAGAACGCTGGCTGCAGGACACGACAAGATCCCCAAGGCGTACGTGGCGAGCTCAGGCAATTTTTCCAGATTGGAAGCCTAAAATGAGCAGGGCTCAAGTTGCACAGTAATGGCATCAATGTTTCCTTGCATATACTCATATATCTGTGTCTCCTCCTCTTTTTCCTTGTCCAGCTGTTTTGTTTTCGCATGAGTATATGTCCTTGTCACTTTCCCATGTGTTTGTGTTGTGTTGTGAGTTGTTTATCACCTTTTGGACACCTTTGAGGGTGTTTTCTAGGTGTTTTTATGTGTTTGTGATTGCCTGCCATTGTTTCCTATGCAGTTCGAGTTCGGTTCGTCGAACGTTCGACGAACCGAACTCGAACGGGACCTCCGTTCGGCGAACCGACCTCGAGCCGAACCGCGACCGGTTCGCTCATCTCTAATCGTTACTGCTGCAGTAACAATAATCGAGAATGCAACGATGCAAAATCGCTCATCTGTGTCGCACGCAGCAATATTGCTAATGCGGCCGGATGTGAGTCACAAATTCCGTGACCCCAACGACTCCACATTAGCGATGTCGCAGCGTGTAAAGCTCCCTTAAGCAAATTTAAATGCTAATTAACTGTGTACTTCACCTGATTTACAGCTGTTTAAAATGTTTACCCTGGTTAACAGTTAAAAATATGGACCATGGTTTCAGGACTGGCGAAACCACCCCAAATTCTTTCTTGGGTCTTGTAAATAACTCCTATCTACCTTCTTGTTACCCCACCGCCAAGAGGCAGCACCCGCTGGAGAGGTCGGTTGGAGGAAGGGCCTGCGGTGGAGTCGGCCGAGGCCCAGTCACCACGGAAACCGGTAACTACCCTCCAGGCCAAAGGGTTCCGGTCCAAGGGATCCTTTGGGGTGATACAGGGTGCAGAACTTTGACCCGGACACTAACAAGGACACACAGGAGCCCGGAATGGTGTAGCACCTACGACTAGCAGTGACACCAAAGGGAGGGTACATGTGTTTTGGGTGGCGGGACAAAGGAAAAAGGGTAGATGGTCATCCTTAAAGTAATGTTTAAGCTGTGTGCCTCCCATAAAGGGAAGAAAGGTTCCAAAGTTTTACTGTTGAAATGTTATTTATGTTTTACCTTTTTCAGATGCTAAAAAAAATAAACGCCGGTGTCGGACACTCCGCAGACCGTCTGTGTTTTACCAAGGGGGAGTGTGACACCCTGGCAAAACCAGGTAGTCACAGATGACTGTACCCCCACCACGGGTACAGGAATCGCCTCCTCCTTGGGAATTAACACCACATCCCACATACAGGAAAACCAGCCACAAAGCCTAGTTGCCCCCCCATGACAGCCAGGACACACCAGTGGGCGGGACCAATCAAATGGGAACGCCCACCTAGGGATCTTGAGGTGACAAGGGGTGGGAACCAGTCAGTCCAGTCGAACTTGGAGTTCAGTTCGTTGGAGTTGAAGAGCTGAAGTGAAGTGTGATCAGGGTTAGAGCCCTTGGACCACGGGAGAACCGACTAGGGGGCAGATGGCAGAGTAGGGCCACAGGCAACAGAGATCCGGTCACGGAAAACCTGAAGTGGACCGAGGCAGGGTTGTAGCCCGACGGTACCGACAACGGGAATCCGGTCCTGAGGCCGTGCACAGGCGGGGTACCTGGACCCTAGGACGAGGCAAGCTTCAGGCCCCTTGTTAATTGACCAGTGGGACAAGGTACTAGGCCTTGTTTCTGAACAGAGAAGCCCAGAGAGAGCAAACTAGCAGCCCTACGCGGGGGATAGGGTGTCCGCCAAGAACCCATTAAAATCCCATGGGTCAGAGTTTGCGGGAAACGGCTCCCTCTGCATACAAAGCTGCAGGGGAGCGGATTTCTCCCATTTCAAGTGGGTTTAATCAACACACAGCAAGACACAAGTGCAGGAGGAAGGGTCCCTACCTTGCTAACCCTTGTGCGGGACCAGCACACCTCTCCAACGGCAACCGGCATCTGGCCTTGGTTTACGGTACAGACTGTGTGGATTATTCCTAATCGTGAGTACACCGGTGTCACCCGGTCCAACCTGCCGACGGCATCCCAGCACTGCTCCCTACCTACACTTGGGCCCCGGAACTACACCTCCCCTACCCGTGGAGTGGATACCACCTTGCATCCCAACACCATCGGTCTGAAGGGGGCCTGAAGGGAATAGGGCCGCCCACTTGGGGGGTTGGGAGGGGAAAGTGAAAAAGTGAAAAGAGAAGTGAAAATGACTGGAAGGAGTAGGAGGTAGAGTGTGACTCGTTGAGAGGGAGAGGTCACCAGTGAGGAGCAGGGCTCCTGAAGTCTACTAGGTGGCAGACGTTGGTCTGGGCCTGGTAGGAGCTGGAACCCCAGTTGCAGGGGATCGTGTCAAGGGGCATGGATTGCCGAGGAGGGCAGGCTGCGGCTTTGAGCCATCTCCGGGCAGGGGCCAGGGCACGACGGGGTATGCGGACCCTAGGCCGGGAAGTAGCTTCAAGCATCCTGGTACTTTACTTGACGGGGGTGAAGTCTTCAAGATTCATCCCTCACTCTCTCCAAAATCGGGGTACTAGCGCACCGATGGGATAGGACTTTCCCAAACACAGTCCAGAAAATCCAGAGCGTGAACCCTGAGAGCAAGCTCACTCCGTTAGCCATACGGGTGAACGGGACCCGATTAGTTCCATACTATAGGGTCAACAGTGAGAAGGTGCCATGGAAAAGGTCACAGGCTAACAAGCAACACCATAGGCACGGATCCAAGCGTGCTCCCTCCTGACTGTTGCAGTGCTCAGAATTATGGTTTACAAGCTGTCGGAGTCAGTATTCTTGGACGGAGTGAGTACGCAGAAACCTTTTCCCTTCCCAACGGCACCCCTTCACTGCCATCACCAGGCCCCGGGGCACAATTCCCCTACCCACAGAGGGGTCAAACTACTTGCTGCCATTCCACCGCCACCAGGCTCCCCAACAGCAGCAGTGGTACTCCACCTTACAACGCACCGTGGGTGGCGTCACGAACTTCTAACTCCCCTGTACATACTCCCTTTTTCAAACTAGAGTGTCCGCATGAACCCCTGGGTCCGGAGACCCCTCGAGCCACCGCGGTTCAAGATCTGAGCGTCTCGACCGCTGACACGGGGGCAGTACACCTCCAGAGCTTCATACCACATGCTGCAGAGACCGAAGCATTGGAAGAATGGGGAGAGACGAGTATGTTAATTTTTTCCTTAAATCAATGAGTACATTATGTGGGCCATTATGGGCTAAGTGTAGGGCCATTATACTATTTGGATGGCTATGTGGAGGCCATTATAGTGTTTGGAGGGCTATGTGGGAACCATTATGCTATTTGCGGGGCTATGTAGGGGCCATTATGCTATTTGGAGGAATACAAGGGAGCCATTATTTAGCGGGCTATGTGGGGCCGTTAGACTATATGGAGGGCTAAGTGGGTTGGGGGATTCTGCTGTTTGGAGGTCTATGTGGTGGCCATTATGCTATGTGGAGATCATTATACTATTGGTAGGGTATTGGTTAGAAGGGCTATGTGGGGGCCACTTAAACAGTTTAAAGGGGTATGTGGGGACAATTGTACTGTTTTGAGGACTTTCTGGGGGCCACTATACTGTTTGGAAAGCTATTGGGGAAATTATACTGTTTGGAGTGCTATGTGGGGGCCACTATACTGTTTTTAGAGGATGTGGGGCGGCATTATACTGTTTGTACAGCTAGTAGAGGCTTTTATACTGTATGAAGTTATTTACATTGTATGTGTGATGCCCTGACAAAATCAGGGTATCACAGATGACTGTACCCCTGCAGGGTGCAGGAATCCCCTTCTCCTTTGAATTCTACCAACATGCCACACACAGGTTTAAACACCAGCCACAAAAGCCTAGTCACTTCCCCCAGGACAATAGGGATACACCAGTGGGCGGGGCCAGGCAGATGGTGACACCCACCTAGGGGTCCTGAGGTGTCAGGGGAGGGAACACAGCAGAGAGAGTCTAGCAGAGGAAGTGAGAGGAGTGAAGTGGTAGTCGGGGGTTCTAGCTCCCAGACTACCGGACTACCAGGGCCACAGGCGACGGAGCTTTGGTCGCAGAAGATCTAAAGGGGACCGGGGCAGGGTTGTAGCCCACCGTTGCCGACAGCAGGAATCCGGTCCGAAGGTCGTTCACAGACGGGGTACCTGGACCCTATGGCTAGGAAGGTTGCAAGCCCCTCTCCAATTAACCAGCCGGGGACAAGGTTCCAAACTTTGTCCTGTTGACTGCCCCGATAGAGTGAAATGGAAGCCCAACGAGGGGGATAGTGCATCTGCCATAGCCCACAGAGATCCCATGGGTCAGCTTTCGTGGGCCACAGCTCCAACAATACATAACACAGGGAGCGGACTTCTCCTGTTTTAGGCGGATTAAGTCACCACACAAGAAACTACAAGTGCAGGAGGAAGGGCCCCTGCCCTGTCAGCTAAGCACACCCCTCCAGAGGTTACCGGCATCCGGCCTTGGTTTACAATACGGACTCTGTGTGTTTACTGACCCTCCAAATCAGCACCAGCTCATCCAGCACCACAACTACCAACTGTGAGTTCCCTGCTTCCTGCAACCCCCTCACAATACCCTGGGCCCCGGGACTACACCTCCCCTACCCATGGAGGGGATCCCACCTTGCTGCCCCGCTCCATCAGCCCCGGGCACCCGCATTCAAGGCAGCGGCGGTGTCACCATCCCTCACAGCAACCCACGGGTGGCGTCACTGACAAAGACTCTATACCCTGTAAATAACCCCTTTTCACTCGTGGGTGACGGATGGCTGCGCGAGCCCCGGATCCGGCTGCCACTCGAGCCACAGCCACTGCCCGGATCCAAGCACCTCGAGCGGCTCCCCGGTTTTGGTCTGTCCCCCACCCGCGACAAACTTGGCATCACGAACAGGATTCTTACCCCATCCGTGACCTGGATGAAGTGCGCCTTGTTCCTGAACTGTTGATCCGTGAACTTTGGAATTTTTGGACTGCCGCAGGAGGTGGAGACATGGACTGATTAGGATTGGGCCTCGGTATCCGCCATATTTGAAAAACTGCAAGTAGCTTTTGAAACCCGCACGGAGGCGGAGCTAAAGATGCAATTTTACAACTGCAGGCAACGTCCCCAGGACAGCATTAGAGACTATGCCCTGAGATTACAAACTGCACTGCGCACCCTGAAACTAGTAGACTCTATCAATGAACAAGAGAGCAATAAAATGCTGGTGGAGCAGTTCCTGCAGGGGCTGGGGTCAGCAGAGGATTGCAAGGAGCTGCAGCTGTGGGCCCTGGAACACCCGGACTTAAACTTTGCAGTCCTAAAGGACCGGGTCATAAAGGCTCTACAGACCTCTGAGGCTAATGACTCTATACCAGCCTCTTGGCCAGCTGATACCTCTCACCTGCTGGTGAAGCCTCCCCAATTAGCATTACAAGCACCTGCAGTGTCAACAGCACCTCCTGGAGTTCCCGGTGACCTATCATCCCAAGTTCAACAGCTGAGCAAGGACGTCGCCAGGATCCTCAAATGCATGCAGCTCCAGCCAAAGACCAAGACAAGATACAGCTCGCTGACTGCCCTGAGGATGTCCCCTGGATGCAGAGGAAGAACAGCAACCGGTATGGACAACCCATTTGTTACAGGTGCAATAAGACCGGCCACTAAGCCTGTCAATGTCCTTTAAACGGGCAACCCCTGGGGCCAAGGGCCAATCCTCAGGAGTAAATCAACAAGGCCCAGCTGATTGGCGTGAGTGGTATTTCGGAGGCCGCCCCATCATCTCTCTTGCCGTATATGGTATTCCAACATTGGCACTCCTGGATACCGGCTCACAGGTAACGACTATACCCTATGTACTGTATAAGCGTTACTGGTCTGATGACGACCTAACCCCGCCAGACTCTTGCCTTACCATATTGCAGCTAATGGACTCCCGATGACCCAGGTGGGGTTTAAAGAGGTAACTCTTAGGGGTATAGATAAAGAGAAAAAAATTGAAACCAGCACTCACCATATTATGCTGTGCAACACTCTGATGTTTTTTATTTCAAAAAACGTGGATACATGCTGCGGCGTTACAGGGAGGGAAAACAGAAGGTCAGCTCATAAAGATGACAGCTGTTTTGCCCCTAGGGGTGGGGCTTCTACAGGTCTTGCACTAGTTGGACTTTTGTATAGTCCCACTAGTGCAAAGATATTTGCAGCACGTCTGCCTGCATTGCACACTCAAACTCATTGTAACTAAGCCATTATACTAGCAAACACTGATTGAACCTAGTGGCATCCTAAACGGGGCTATTGGACTTCTGTATAGTCCCACTAGTGCAAAGATATTTGCAGCACGTCTGCCTGCATTGCACACTCAAACTCATTGTTACTAAGCCATTATACTAGCAAACACTGAGTGAACTTAGTGTCATCCTAAACGTGGCTGTTGGACTTCTGTATAGTCCCAGTAGTGCACAGATATTTGCAGCACCTCTGACTGCATTGCACACTCAAACTCATTGTTACTAAGCCATTATACTAGCAAACACTGAGTGTACCTAGTGGCATCCTAAACGTGGCTATTGGACTTTTGTATAGTCCCACTAGTGCAAAGATATTTGCAGCACGTCTGCCTGCATTGCACACTCAAACTCATTATAACTAAGCCATTATACTAGCAAACACTGAGTGAACCTAGTGGCATCCTAAACGTGGCTATTGGACTTTTGTATAGTCCCACTAGTGCAAAGATATTTGCAGCACGTCTGCCTGCATTGCACACTCAAACTCATTATAACTAAGCCATTATACTAGCAAACACTGAGTGTACCTAGTGTCATCCTAAACGTGGCTGTTGGACTTCTGTATAGTCCCAGTAGTGCACAGATATTTGCAGCACGTCTGCCTGCATTGCACAATCAAACTGATATTTACTAAGCCATTATACTAGCAAACACTGAGTGTACCTAGTGTCATCCTAAACGTGGCTGTTGGACTTCTGTATAGTCCCAGTAGTGCACAGATATTTGCAGCACGTCTGCCTGCATTGCACACTCCAACTCATTATAACTAAGCCATTATACTAGCAAACACTGAGTGTACCTAGTGGCATCCTAAACGTGGCTGTTGGACTTCTGTATAGTCCCAGTAGTGCACAGATATTTGCAGCACGTCTGCCTGCATTGCACACTCCAACTCATTATAACTAAGCCATTATACTAGCAAACACTGAGTGAACTTAGTGTCATCCTAAACGTGGCTGTTGGACTTCTGTATAGTTCCAGTAGTGCACAGATATTTGCAGCACCTCTGCCTGCATTGCACACTCCAACTCATTATAACTAAGCCATTATACTAGCAAACACTGAGTGAACTTAGTGTCATCCTAAACGTGGCTGTTGGACTTCTGTATAGTTCCAGTAGTGCACAGATATTTGCAGCACCTCTGCCTGCATTGTACACTCAAACTGATATTTACTAAGCCATTATACTAGCAAACAGTGAGTGTACCTAGTGTCATCCTAAACGTGGCTGTTGGACTTCTGTATAGTCCCAGTAGTGCACAGATATTTGTAGCACGTCTGCCTGCATTGCACACTCCAACTCATTATAACTAAGCCATTATACTAGCAAACACTGAGTGTACCTAGTGGCATCCTAAACGTGGCTATTGGACTTTTGTATAGTCCCACTTGTGCAAAGATATTTGCAGCACGTCTGCCTGCATTGCACACTCAAACTCATTGTAACTAAGCCATTATACTAGCAAACACTGATTGTACCTAGTGGCATCCTAAACGTGGCTGTTGGACTTCTGTATAGTCCCAGTAGTGCACAGATATTTGCAGCACGTCTGCCTGCATTGCGCACTCAAACTCATTGTTACTAAGCCATTATACTAGCAAACACTGATTGTACCTAGTGGCATCCTAAATGTGGCTATTGGACTTTTGTATAGTCCCACTAGTGCAAAGATATTTGCAGCACGTCTGCCTGCATTGCACACTCAAACTCATTGTAACTAAGCCATTATACTAGCAAACACTGATTGAACCTAGTGGCATCCTAAACGTGGCTATTGGACTTCTGTATAGTCCCACTAGTGCAAAGATATTTGCAGCACGTCTGCCTGCATTGCACACTCAAACTCATTATAACTAAGCCATTATACTAGCAAACACTGAGTGAACTTAGTGTCATCCTAAACGTGGCTGTTGGGCTTCTGTATAGTCCCAGTAGTGCACAGATATTTGCAGCACCTCTGCCTGCATTGCACACTCAAACTGATATTTACTAAGCCATTATACTAGCAAACACTGAGTGAACCTAGTGGCATCCTAAACGTGGCTGTTGGACTTCTGTATAGTCCCACTAGTGCAAAGATATTTGCAGCACCTCTGCCTGCATTGCACTCTCCAACTCATAGTTACTAATCCATTATACTAGCAATTTATGCTGCCAGTTTAAGGGCCGTAGTTGCATTGTCAGGGATATTTATTCTTTATTATTCTGCTGTTAATAAAGCTAGACCACCGCTGCAATCTACACCACCTCTCAATTTTTACTACCACATTTTCAGTGCACAATCTTGTCGCAATCAACATGAGTGGCAAAATGACAGATGCTGGTGGAAAGGGGAAGAGGCGTGGTGGAAAAGGAAAAAAAGGGTTTGTCCGTGGGGAAGGTGGCAAAGCTCCATTATCATCTGCTGAAGATAGACCATCTACCAGCAAAAGTAAGATGTCTACTACTTACCGTGGACAATCCGATGTGCTCTCTTTTTTACGGAGACGAACAACAGGAACAAAGGTAGATGATGGCCAAAAAAGGAAAATGCTTGAATGGATCTCAAGTGGTCCAACAAGTGCCCTCTCAGCCACTTCAAGTACCGCATCCAAAAAACACCAGTCCTCTGAGTTGTCATCCCAATCAAACTTGCTTTCTCCCAGCTCTGAAGTCTCCATCAGCCCTGCACAGTATGGTGGAACTGAGATGGCTGAGTCTGCAGAGCTGTTCAGTCACACTATAGCCTGGGAATCAGAGGTCTGCTCCCAAGCTACAGTGAGTACAGAACAGGAAATGGTCTGCAGTGATGCCCAGAACCTTTGTGACTCTGATTCAGGCCGTGAGGACCAAGTTTCTGAGCATAATGTTGACCCTTTGTCACAAACTGTAACACCTGTGGTTATAGACAATGAGGAACATACTGATGAAGATGAGACGCAGATACCCGATTGGGATGACAACTTAAATATTCGGTCAGGGCAAGAAGAGGCTCGGTCTGAGGGGGAGGGGAGTGCAAACACAACAATTGATGATGAAGTTCTAGATCCCACCTACTGTCAACCCACAGTCAGGCACTCGAGGAGGTCAACAGAGGTGGTGGAGGAGGATGCAACTGATGACGAAGTTACCTTGCGCCTTCTTGGACAGAGTCGGAGTACTGGTAGCACGTCTACAACTGCATCCTCAGCCACCACTCTGCCTCTGAGCACTAGTCGGGGTGGATCAACAGGTCACATGCCCTCTAAGCCTTGCCTAGCCTGGTCCTTTTTTGACATAGCAAAAGATCGCCCAAATTATGTGATCTGTAAAACTTGTCATGGTTCTATTAGTAGAGGTCAAAACCTCATCAGTTTGACAACTTCTTCCATGAATCGTCACATGAATAAATATCATATGTCCCGGTGGGAAGCTCACCGTGCTGCAATGCGGCCTAGCGGAGCGAACCATCCACCGCCTGCCCCTTCCAGTGCATCCGCGCGCTCTTCATCTTCTAGGACTGTGGGGACAGCTGTCACACCTGTTTTTCCACGCACAACTTCCACCACTGTAACCGCAACAGGCAGTTTGCTTGGTAGGTCGTCAGTTGGTTTGGAAGGGGAAACAAGTGAGTGTGTACAGCTCTCTCAGACATCGATAGCACCAACGTTGGATGAAGGCAACATCATGTCTCCGCCTGCACTTTCCTCACAAACCTTCATTTTTCCAGGGACACCCTACTCAACACCATCTACACACAGCAGCCAGATCTCTGTCCCTCAGATGTGATCAAATAAAAGGCCACTTCCTGCGACCCATGACAAAGCTAAGAGGTTGACTCTATCCCTCTATAAGCTCTTGGCTACCGAAATGCTGCCTTTCCGCCTAGTGGACACACAGGATTTTAGAGACCTTATGTCTGTCGCTGTGCCCCAGTACCAGATGCCTAGTCGCCACTACTTCTCTAAGAAAGGTGTGCCCGCGATACACCAGCATGTCGCAGAAAACATCACCGCTTCCTTGAGAAACTCTGTGTGTGAATGGGTGCATTTCACCACCGATACTTGGATCAGTAAGCATGGACAGGGACGTTACATGTCGCTGACTGGGCACTGGGTAACTATGGTGATAGATGGTGAAGGGTCTGCTGCACAAGTCTTGCTGTCCCCACGACTTGTGTGTCAATCCTCTGTCTGTCCAAGTTCCGCCACTGTTTCTGCCTCCTCCACCTCATCTGGGTCCTCCACCTCCGCCCCAAGCCTGCCTGGTCAGGCCACCAGCGTTCTCACTGCGCAAAAGGAATCCTGCACCCCTCATTACTATGCTGGCAGCAGAGTGCAACGGCATCAGTCGGTCTTTAGCTTGACATGTCTTGGGAATAAGAGTCACACAGCTGAGGAGTTGTGGTCAGCTCTGCGGTCCGAGTTTAATAAATGGTTGTCTCCACTCAACCTGCAGCCTGGTAAGGCCGTGTGCGACAATGCTGCAAACCTGGGTGCGGCCCTTTGCCTGGGCAAGGTGACACACGTACCTTGTATGGCTCACGTGTTGAACCTTGCTGTCCAGCAATTTTTAACACACTATCCCGGCCTAGATGGCCTTCTGAACAGGGCACGAAAACTGTCTGCTCACTTCCGCCGTTCAAGCGCCACAGCTGAGCGACTTGCATCGCTCCAGAAGTCTTTCGGCCTGCCGGTTCATCGCCTGAAATGCGATGTGGCGACACGCTGGAATTCAACTCTCCACATGTTACAGCGACTGTGGCAGCACCGCCGAGCCCTGGTGCAATACGTCATGACGTATAACCTGGGCCAACGAGATGCAGAGGTGGGGCAGATCACCCTGATGGAGTGGTCTCAGATCAAGGACCTATGCACCCTTCTGCACAGTTTCGACATGGTGACGAATATGTTTAGCGCTGACAATGCCATTATCAGCATGACAATTCCAGTCATTTACATGCTGGAGCACAGGCTAAACACTATTCGGAGTCAGGGGGTGGGACAACAGGAAGGGGAGGAACTACAGGAGGAATCATATGCGCAAGGGACAACAACATCACCAAGGTCCAGACGTTCATCATCACCAACGCGGCAGGTATGGGACCACGGGGAAAAGGGATCAACAAGGGCGCATCGTAGCAGGCTAAATGTTGAGGAAGGTGCAGGAGAACATGAAGAAATGGAGGACGAACTGTCCATGGACATGGAAGACTCAGCGGATGAGGGAGACCTTGGTCAAATTTCAGTTGAAAGAGGTTGGGGGGAGATGTCAGAGGAAGAAAGAACGGTTAGCACCTCTATGCCACAAACACAGCGTGGACTTGGTCCGCATGGCTGCGCAAGACACATGAGTGCCTTCTTGTTGCACTACCTCCAACATGACCCTCGTATTGTCAAAATTAGAAGTGATGATGACTACTGGATTGCCACACTATTAGATCCCCGGTACAAGTCCAAATTTTGTGACATAATTCCAGCCATAGAAAGGGACGCACGTATGCAGAAGCTGTTACTCGATCTTAGCTCGGCTTTTCCACCAAACAACCGTGCAGGTGCAGGGAGTGATTCTCCCAGTTGTAACTTGACAAACATGGGACGGTCTCGTCATCTTCAACAGTCTACCCGTACCAGTAGGACCATATCTGGTGCTGGTAACAGCAATTTTATGGAATCTTTTCATAATGTTTTTAGACCCTCCTTTGCAAGGCCACCAGAGACAACAAGTCTGACACATAGTCAACGGCTGGAGAGAATGATACAGGAGTATCTCCAAATGAACATCGATGCCATGACTTTGCAAATAGAGCCTTGCTCCTTTTGGGCTTCAAATCTAGAAAAATGGCCAGAGCTCTCCAGTTACGCCTTGGAGATTTTGTCGTGTCCAGCTGCCAGCGTTGTCTCTGAACGTGTCTTCAGTGCTGCTGGGTGTGTGCTGACAGATAAGCGCACGCGTCTGTCCAGTGACAATGTGGACAGACTGACGTTCATCAAAATGAACAAGTCATGGATAGAGAAGGAATTTACTACCCCTGTGTCATCCTGGGGAGAGTAAATGCTTGTGGATTTGGAATGTGCTTGATGCAAATCAAAACATCCTGTTTGCAACAAGGGCACAAGTGCTGCCACTGATAAGGTGTCTGTGTGGGGCCCAATTTTTGGAAAAAAGGGAGGCTCCGCTTGGAGTAACCCTTGCTTACATTGTTTTTAAAAGAAGCCAAGATGAACAGAGCTGAGATCAGGAAAGACTTTGCTACCTACCCCGGTGTCATCCTGGGGACGGTTAAGAATAGCGTATTTTTGAATGTGCTTGATGCAAATCTAGCTGTGAAGTGTATAACTAGGGCACAAGTGCTGCCACTGAATGGGTGGGTGTGTGTGGGGCCCAATTTTTGGAAAAAAAGGGAGACTCCGCTTGGAGTAACCCTTGATTGCTGTGTTTTTTATAAATGATCCAAGATGCACAGAGCTGGGATCAGGAAAGACTTTGCTACCTACCCCGGTGTCATCCTGGGGACGGTTAAGAATAGCGTATTTTTGAATGTGCTTGATGCAAATCTAGCTGTGAAGTGTATAACTAGGGCACAAGTGCTGCCACTGAATGGGTGGGTGTGTGTGGGGCCCAATTTTTGGAAAAAAAGGGAGACTCCGCTTGGAGTAACCCTTGCTTTCTGTGTTTTTTAAAAGAAGCCAAGATGAACAAGTCATGGTTCAGCAAAGACTTTGCTACCTACCCCGGTGTCATCCTGGGGACGGTTAAGAATAGCGTATTTTTGAATGTGCTTGATGCAAATCTAGCTGTGAAGTGTATAACTAGGGCACAAGTGCTGCCACTGAATGGGTGGGTGTGTGTGGAGCCCAATTTTTGGAAAAAAAGGGAGACTCCGCTTGGAGTAACCCTTGATTGCTGTGTTTTTTATAAATGATCCAAGATGCACAGAGCTGGGATCAGGAAAGACTTTGCTACCTACCCCGGTGTCATCCTGGGGACGGTTAAGAATAGCGTATTTTTGAATGTGCTTGATGCAAATCTAGCTGTGAAGTGTATAACTAGGGCACAAGTGCTGCCACTGAATGGGTGGGTGTGTGTGGGGCACAATTTTTGGAAAAAAAGGGAGACTCCGCTTGGAGTAACCCTTGCTTTCTGTGTTTTTTAGAAGAAGCCAAGATGAACAAGTCATGGTTCAGCAAAGACTTTGCTACCTACCCCGGTGTCATCCTGGGGACGGTTAAGAATAGCGTATTTTTTAATGTGCTTGATGCAAATGTAGCTGTGAATTGTACAACTGGGGCACAACTGCTGCTACTGAAGGGGTGGGTGTGTGTGGGGCCCAATTTTTGGAAAAAAGGGAGACTCCGCTTTGAGTAACCCTTGCTTGCTGTGTTTTTTATAAATGATCCAAGATGAACAGAGCTGGGATCAGGAAAAACTTTGCTACCTACCCCGGTGTCATCCTGGGGACGGTTAAGAATAGCGTATTTTTGAATGTGCTTGATGCAAATGTAGCTGTGAATTGTACAACTGGGGCACAACTGCTGCCACTGAAGGGGTGGGTGTGTGTGGGGCCCAATTTTTGGAAAAAAGGGAGACTCCGCTTTGAGTAACCCTTGCTTGCTATGTTTTTTATAAATGATCCAAGATGAACAGAGCTGGGATCAGGAAAGACTTTGCTACCTACCCCGGTGTCATCCTGGGGACGGTTAAGAATAGCGTATTTTTGAATGTGCTTGATGCAAATGTAGCTGTGAATTGTACAACTGGGGCACAACTGCTGTCACTGAAGGGGTGGGTGTGTGTGGGGCCCAATTTTTGGAAAAAAGGGAGACTCCGCTTTGAGTAACCCTTGCTTGCTGTGTTTTTTATAAATGATCCAAGATGAACAGAGCTGAGATCAGGAAAGACTTTGCTACCTACCCCAGAGTCATCCTGGGGACGGTTAAGTATGGCTTATTTTTGAATGTGCTTGATGCAAATCTAGCTGTGAATTGTATAACTAGGGCACAAGTGCTGCCACTGAATGGGTGGGTGTGTGTGGGGCCCAATTTTTGGAAAAAAAAGGGAGACTCCGCTTGGAGTAACCCTTGATTGCTGTGTTTTTTTATAAATGATCCAAGATGCACAGAGCTGGGATCAGGAAAGACTTTGCTACCTACCCCGGTGTCATCCTGGGGACGGTTAAGAATAGCGTATTTTTGAATGTGCTTGATGCAAATCTAGCTGTGAAGTGTATAACTAGGGCACAAGTGCTGCCACTGAATGGGTGGGTGTGTGTGGGGCCCAATTTTTGGAAAAAAGGGAGGCTCCGCTTGGAGTAACCCTTGCTTGCTGTGTTTTTTAAAAGAAGCCAAGATGAACAAGTCATGGTTCAGCAAAGACTTTGCTACCTACCCCGGTGTCATCCTGGGGACAGTTAAGAATAGCGTATTTTTGAATGTGCTTGATGCAAATGTAGCTGTGAATTGTACAACTGGGGCACAACTGCTGCCACTGAAGGGGTGAGTGTGTGTGGGGCCCAATTTTTGGAAAAAAGGGAGACTCCGCTTTGAGTAACCCTTGCTTGCTGTGTTTTTTATAAATGATCCAAGATGAACAGAGCTGGGATCAGGAAAGACTTTGCTACCTACCCCGGTGTCATCCTGGGGACGGTTTAGAATAGCGTATTTTTGAATGTGCTTGATGCAAATGTAGCTGTGAATTGTACAACTGGGGCACAACTGCTGCCACTGAAGGAGTGGGTGTGTGTGGGGCCCAATTTTTGGAAAAAAGGGAGACTCCGCTTTGAGTAACCCTTGCTTGCTGTGTTTTTTATAAATGATCCAAGATGAACAGAGCTGGGATCAGGAAAGACTTTGCTACCTACCCCGGAGTCATCCTGGGGACGGTTAAGTATGGCTTATTTTTGAATGTGCTTGTTGCAAATCTAGCTGTGAAGTGTATAACTAGGGCACAAGTGCTGCCACTGAATGGGTGGGTGTGTGTGGTTCCCAATTTTTGGAAAAAAAGGGAGACTCCGCTTTGAGTAACCCTTGCTTGCTGTGTTTTTTATAAATGATCCAAGATGCACAGAGCTGGGATCAGGAAAGACTTTACTACCTACCCCGGTGTCATCCTGGGGACGGTTAAGAATAGCGTATTTTTGAATGTGCTTGATGCAAATCTAGCTGTGAAGTGTATAACTAGGGCACAAGTGCTGCCACTGAATGGGTGGGTGTGTGTGGGGCCCAATTTTTGGAAAAAAGGGAAGCTCCGCTTGGAGTAACCCTTGCTTACATTGTTTTTAAAAGAAGCCAAGATGAACAGAGCTGAGATCAGGAAAGACTTTGCTACCTACCCCGGTGTCATCCTGGGGACGGTTAAGAATAGCGTATTTTTGAATGTGCTTGATGCAAATCTAGCTGTGAAGTGTATAACTAGGGCACAAGTGCTGCCACTGAATGGGTGGGTGTGTGTGGGGCCCAATTTTTGGAAAAAAAGGGAGACTCCGCTTGGAGTAACCCTTGATTGCTGTGTTTTTTATAAATGATCCAAGATGCACAGAGCTGGGATCAGGAAAGACTTTGCTACCTACCGCGGTGTCATCCTGGGGACGGTTAAGAATAGCGTATTTTTGAATGTGCTTGATGCAAATCTAGCTGTGAATTGTACAACTGGGGCACAACTGCTGCCACTGAAGGGGTGGGTGTGTGTGGGGCTCAATTTTTGGAAAAAAGGGAGACTCCGCTTTGAGTAACCCTTGCTTGCTGTGTTTTTTATAAATGATCCAAGATGAACAGAGCTGGGATCAGGAAAGACTTTGCTACCTACCCCGGAGTCATCCTGGGGACGGTTAAGTATGGCTTATTTTTGAATGTGCTTGATGCAAATCTAGCTGTGAAGTGTATAACTAGGGCACAAGTGCTGCCACTGAATGGGTGGGTGTGCGTGGGGCACAATTTTTGGAAAAAAAGGGAGACTCCGCTTGGAGTAACCCTTGCTTGCTGTGTTTTTTAAAAGGAGCCAAGATGATCAAGTCGTGGTTCAGCAAAGACTTTGCTACCTACCCCGGTGTCATCCTGGGGACGGTTAAGGATGGCGTATTTTTGAATGTGCTTGATGCAAATCTAGCTGTGAAGTGTACAACTAGGGCACAAGTGCTGCCACTGAATGGGTGGGTGTGTGTGGGCCCCAATTTTTGGAAAAAAGGGATACTCCGCTTGGAGTCACCTTGCGGTGTTTTACATGATTTTAGAAGGGCGTGCCATGCCTATATCTGTGTGTCCTCCACTTTTTCCTTGTCCTGCTCTTTTGTTTTCGCATGAGTATATGTCCTTGTCACTTTCCCATGTGTTTGTGTTGTGTTGTGAGTTGTTTGTCACCTTTTGGACACCTTTGAGGGTGTTTTCTAGGTGTTTTTATGTGTTTGTGACTGCCTGCCATTGTTTCCTATGCAGTTCGAGTTCGGTTCGTCGAACGTTCGCTCGAACGGGAGCTCCGTTCGGCGAACCGACCTCGAGCCGAACCGGGACCGGTTCGCTCATCTCTACTCACCAGGTCAGTGAGAGGAGTGGTGTCAGGAATTACATATAGGCACTGACTCCACACCTTTACACCAAAAGCAGGGGGTCTACAGGGTAGTTTAAGAATACGAGCAGGTCTTCAGTAAACACCTGCTAGACTTTGGGAGGATAAAAGGGGTCCAACACTACATCCCCACAGGTGCACACCCACCCATCAAAGAGAGGTATAGGCCAGTACCACCTGCACATTATCAGCATGCCAAGGACATGTTGAGGAGCATGAAGGAGGCTGGGGTTATCCGTGACAGTTGTAGCCCCTGGGCAGCTCCGTTGGACGGCACCATGAGAATGTGTGTGGATTACTGGAAGATTAATCAGATTACCCACAAGGATGCGTATCCACTCCCCCGTATTGAGGAATAGTTAGCTGCATTAAGAACTGCAAATTACTTTTCTACCCTTGATCTCACTAGTGGCTACTGGCAGGTGTCTGTTGCTGAGGAGGACCGGGAGAAGACCGTCTTTGCCACCCCGATGGGTCTCTGCGAGTTCAACAGCATGCCCTTTGGGCTGTGCAATGCAACAGGAACCTTCCAGAGGCTGATGGAGGGCACCACGACTTCGAAACAGTACTGCTGTACTTCGATGGCGTCATCATCTATTCCAAGACATATGAAGATCATCTGGAACATCTTGCAGAAGTCTTTGAAGCACTCTCCAAGTACGGGATGAAGTTGAAGCCCTCCAATTGCCACTTGCTGTAGCCTAAAGTCCAATACCTCGGACATGTAGTTAGTACAGAAGGTGTGGCCCCGGATGCGGAGAAGATAACAGCAATACAGAACTAGCCAAGACCCACTACCATCAAGGAGGTGCGGCAGTTCCTGGGCCCGATGGGCCATTACCGCCGCTTCGTCAAGGGCTACACCAAGATGGCAGCTCCAAAACAAGATCTCCTGGTCGGACAAACCAAGCATGGCAAGACTTCTGGGGTGAGGAGCAAGAAAGTTCACATGGGGTGAGGAACAAGAAAGTTCCTTCCAACAGATTAAGTCAGCCCTGACCGGAGAAGAGATTCTGGCATAACCCAACTACGGTCTCCCGTTTATACTGTATATGGATGCCTGCAACGTGGGATTGACTGCTGTCTTGTCCGAAATGTAGGATGGCAAGGAGAAGGTGACAGCTTATGCAAGTAGGAAGCTCCATCTAACAGAAAGGAATCCTGAGAATTATAGTTCTTTCAAGTTGGAGTTCCTAGTGCTCGTCTGGGCTGTGACAGAGAGATGTAAGCATTTCCTGGCTTCTGCAAAGTTCACTGCATATACAGACAACAATCCTTTAACCCACTTAGACACAACGAAGCTTGGAGCCCTGGAACAATGCTGGGTAGCCCGACTGGTGAATTATAACTTCACCATAAAGTACAGAGCCGGTCGGAAGAACACCAATGCTGATGCGCTATCGAGAATGCCACACCTGCCTGACGGTGGAGTAGATGAGGATGAGCTGGAAGAGATTGAAGTACCTGCGTTCCATCAACCTGACAGTTTGGAGAACACCAAACATTACAACAGTCAGCAGGCGGCAGCATTCAATCCATAACCTCATCACAGGTGGCAGGAAGCGCAATATAGAGACCCTGCAGTCAGAATGATCAGGATACTGATTTCCCAAGCTGGTTCCAGGTTAGAGCCCACTGCCCTGGCAGAAGCACAGAGGCTGTGGAAAGAGAGGAGCCGGTTGTATCTGCAGCGAGGCAAGTTGTGCAGAGGACTGATCAATCCCAAGACGCATGAGAGGATCTGCCAAATAGTTATACCCCAAGCATACGTTCCAGTGGTCCTAGAAGCCTATCATGATGGACCGGGACACTTGGGCTGGAAAAAGCTGGAAATGCTGCTGAGAGAGCGCTTTTATTGGGCTGGAATGAGAGAGTCCATTGAAGCATGGTGCCGGGATTGTGGTGAACTAAGAAGAAAGGATGGCACCAGTCAGAAGGCCCCACTACAGCCAATAATCACAAGCCAGCCGTTGGAACTCATTGTTATAGATCATGTGAAACTCACACCAAGCAGGAGCAGATACACGTACGCACTCACAATGGTAGACCACTACTCAAGGTTTATAGTTGTGGTACCCATCAAAGATCTAACGGCCCGTACTGCAGCGAAGGTCTTTCAAGCATACTTCTGCAGACCTCATGGCTACCCAAAAAGAGTCCTCACAGATCAAGGCCTTGCCTTTGAAGCAGAAATCTTAAAAGAATTCTGCAGTCTGTATGGATGCAGGAAGATACTCACAACTCCCTACCATGCCCAAACCAACGGGATGTGTGAGAAGATAAACCATTTGGTTATCAACCTGCTCAAAACTCTACCCCTTGAGGAACGGAACCAGTGGCCTGAGAGATTGCCCAACCTCGTGGACATTGTGAGGTAGCAGCAAAAACGTGAGGCAGTGAGGCAGCAGCGTGTTCACACCAACAGTCTATTTATTGTTGCAGCATAAATAGATCCAATTTCCCACTGTCAAAGTCTCTTCCGGATCACAGCCGGTGCATATAGACAAATCCTTGGTATAAAAAGTCTTGTTACCTTAGGATCCCGTTAACCGCAGGGATCTGTGTAAGGTTCTCCTAGGCTCACACTCTTGGCCTGTGTTCACTCCACACAGAGCCAGCCCAGCTCACACAACATGTGTTAGCTTCACCAAGCCTGGCTCTCAACTGAGACACACCCTGCTGTGCTTTGCATCATTTAAACGAAAATGCCGGACATGAGGATTGCTACAAAACCTGGACTGGGAGGAGGGATCTGTCTCCCTGTTACCCTTTGTGCTATACTCCCAGTAATAGCTATAGCAAACTCAGAGGGTTTCCGGACACATTCTGGGGGACACATAGCGGTCTTCAAATATTACCCCTGTCACTGCCTCACATATCCCCCCCCTCAGTTAAAACGGGCGGGGTTGAACATTCGCCAACATACAGGGGGCCCTGGAGAGGGCATCCGCATTGCCCTGCAACCTACCAGCCCGGTGTTCCACAGAAAAGTGAAAGTTCTGCAAGGAGAGAAACCACCTGGTGACTCTAGCATTTCTCTCCTTAGCATTCCTCATCCAGACCAAAGGGGAGTGGTCTGTCACCAGGCGAAAGTGTCGCCCCAGCAGGTAGTAGCGTAGGGATTCCAGAGCCCATTTTATGGCCAGGCACTCCTTCTCCACTATGCTATAGTTCTTCTCTGCCGGGGTGAGTTTTCTACTCAAATAGGTGACCGGGTGCTCTTTTCCATCTACCTCCTGGGACAGAACTGCACCCAGACCCACCTCAGAGGCATCTGCCTGTACTATAAACTCCTTTTGAAAGTCAGGGTTGGCAAGGACAGGCTGACCACATAGGACTACCTTTAGCGCCTGAAAGGCTTCCTCTGCTCGTGTATTCCAGTGGACCATGACCGACTTCTTCCCTTTTAAAAGATCGGACAAAGGCGCCGACCTTTCAGCAAAATTGGGTATGAATCGTCGGTAATACCCCATTATACCCAGAAAGGCTCTTACCTGTTTTGTGGTAAGGGGACGAGGCCAGTTTTGAATGGCTTCGATTTTGTTTACTTGTGGCTTGATAACCCCTTGGCCTATCACATACCCCAAGTAACGGGCTTCTTTGAGACTCATAGCACATTTGCTTGGATTCGCCGTCAGACCAGCAGCTCTGAGCGAATCCACTACCGCTTGTACCTGAGATAAGTGGGTGCTCCAGTCACTGCTATAGATGATGATGTCATCCAAATATGCGGAGGCATATGGTTGATGGGGCTCTAACACTATGTCCATTAATCTCTGAAACGTGGCCGGAGCCCCATGTAAACCAAATGGCAAGACGACATAGTGATAGAGCCCCCCTGGCATGACAAAAGCGGTCTTTTCTTTTGCCGCCTCTGTCAGCGGCACCTGCCAGTAACCTTTAGTGAGATCGAGAGTCGTGAAGTACTGGGCCCGTCCCAGTCTCTCTATCAGCTCGTCGACCCTGGGCATGGGATACATATCAAATTTCGAAACCTCATTTAACTTTCGGAAGTCATTACAGAATCTTAAAGAACCGTCTGGTTTCGGGATCAGCACAATGGGACTGGCCCATTCGCTCGTGGATTTTTCAATAACCCCTAGTTGGAGCATCTTTTTTACCTCCTCCGCAATGGCTTGCCTACGAGCCTCTGGTACCCGGTATGGCCTCAGGCGTACCCTTACTTGAGGCTCGGTGACAATATCATGGTGGATTACGGTTGTTCGGCCGGGTAGGCTTGAGAACACATTCGTATTCCGCTGTACTAACCTCCGAGACTCCCGTCTCTGCTGTTTTGAGAGAGAATCCCCTATCCTCACTCCCAATTCATCATCAGGGGACTCCTCCTTTGTTGTTGTCAAGGCACCTGAAAAGGTTAGGTCCAACGTTACGTCAGCCACCATACATTCCCTGTCTTTCCACGCCTTCAGCAGGTTTACATGGTAGATTTGCTCTGGTTTTGTTCTACCTGGCTGATACACCTTATAGTTTACTTCCCCCACTTTCTCCCGGATCTCATAGGGACCTTGCCATTTGGCTAAGAACTTACTTTCTGCAGTAGGTATTAGGACTAAGACACGATCTCCCGGTTTAAAAGACCTGATGGAGGCCTTTCTATTATACTGAGTACTTTGGGCTGCCTGAGCATCCAGCAAATGCTCTTTAACAATGAGCATTATTGCCGTGATACGATCCTGCATACCCATAACGTATTCCACTGTGCTTTTGTGAGGGGTGGGCTCCTGTTCCCAAGTTTCCTTAACTATATCCAGCAGTCCCCGCGGATGTCTGCCATACAGTAACTCAAATGGCGAGAACCCGGTGGAAGATTGTGGGACCTCGCGGATAGCGAACATTAAATAGGGCAATAACATGTCCCAATCTTTCCCCTCTTTGGAGACCACCTTTTTCAACATAGCCTTCAGAGTTTTATTAAAATGTTCCACTAGACCATCAGTCTGGGGATGGTACACTGACGTGCATAGCTGCTTGATCTGGAGGAGTTTGCAAAGTTCCTTTGTAATTTTAGACATAAAGGGAGTGCCCTGATCGGTCAGGATTTCTTTGGGTAACCCCACGCGACAGAACATAGCAAACAACTCCCGAGCAATAAGCCTCGCCGAGGTGTGACGTAGTGGAATGGCCTCCGGATAACGTGTCGCGTAATCCATCACTACCAGGATGTGCTGGTGACCACGGGCTGATTTTACAATGGGTCCGATCAGATCCATAGCAATCCGCTCAAAAGGCACCTCTATAATGGGTAAAGGTATCAGAGGACTACGGAAACGGTGCGTTGGTGCGGTCAACTGACAAACTGGGCAGGACTCACAGAACCTCTTAATTTCTGCGCCGACCCCTGGCCAGTAAAACCGCTGAAACATGCGTTCCCGCGTTTTCTCTTCACCTAGGTGCCCACTCATTAGGTGGTTATGAGCCAATTCCAAGGTCTGACGGCGGTACGGCTGAGGGACCACCAACTGTTCCACTATTTCCCCCCGGATTGTATCAACCCGATAGAGCAACTCTCGCTTTAGAGCCATGTAGGGAGTTTCCAGCCTGGCACCAGGCCGCTGGGGTACCCCATCAATTACCTGTACATTTCCACGTCCAGGAGCCAATGTGGGGTCCCGGAGCTGTGCTGTTCCGAAATTATCTGGAGACACGTTCAACTCCGGGATTGCCTCGGGTGGCTCAACCTCTCCTGCCATTACCTCTAGGGGGAACCTGGCAGGGTTACACTCTGTCCCTATACTGGTGACCCCTACGGCAGGTATCCCTGAGTCGGGATCGTCCGGCTCAGGGCCTGGTTCAATCATACACCTCGGAGGGCTAGGTCGCCTCCCACATAATGTCCAGAACAGGGGCAAGTCTCTTCCCAAAATAACAGCATATGGAAGTCTTTTCATCACCCCCACTTCATGTTGAACCTCTCCACACGAGGTAGCAATGGTGACCCTTTCCATAGGGTATTCACGTAGGTCTCCATGAATACAAAGTACCCCTACTTTATGTCCCGTAGGGTTTTCCCCGGAGACCAAGGAGGCATGTACAAGAGTCACTACACTTCCTGAGTCCAACAAAGCCTCTGCTGTATAGCCATTAACACGTACTTTGTAGAGATGGGGCTCCTCCCCCATGGCAACAGTGCTTACGGTACAAACAGTATGGGCATACATTGATACCCGGCGAGCGTACCGGCAGTCCATGGGTTCTGATGTGAGTGGGCACTGTGCCATCACATGCCCGAGCTGATGGCACCGCCAGCACATAACAGCAGAGGTGTCCCTGTTTCGGGTGTCTGACTTTGGGGAACCGGGACTCCGGCTGACCTTAGTCTGGGGTTTACTCTCTGCCAGGGCTGAAGACGGGGCAGCACCCAAGGAGGGACGGGAGTCTTTTACCAACTGTGAAGGGGGCGTATCCCTACGGAGTGCCCGCCGTGAAGAAGAGTCCCGGACCAACTCCTGGGTAGCTGTGTAGCGTTCCACCAAATTCACTAGCTGGTCTAGGGTACCGGGGGTCCCCCTGTCCCACCCACCGTTGAATGGGGGCTGGCAAAGTCCGCACAAACCGTTCAATCACCACCCGCTCAATCATCTGTGCGGGGTTCAAGGTCTCCGGCTGCAGCCATTTTTTTACAAGGTCCAGTAAGACATGGGCCTGTGAGCGTGCAGGTTTTCCCTCCTCAAAGGACCACTGATTCACTCGTTGGGCCCGGAGATAAGTGTTAACCCCCATTCGTGCAAGGATCTCACCTTTCAGTGTGCCATAGTCCTTGGCATCCTCCGTGCTGAGATCCAGGTAGGCTTTTTGGGGTTCACCTACCAAGAACGGGGCCACGACATCAGTCCAACGGTCGATACACAATTTCTCTCGCTCAGCGGTCCTCTCAAACACGGAGAGAAAGGCTTCTGGGTCATCCTCTGCACTCATCTTCGTAAGTGCCGCCCTTACTCTGTCCTGGGCCGCAGGAAGGACTGGATGACCTGGAGTTACCGCTGGGAGCGCTTCTCGCAGAGCAGAAAGCTGCTTAGTCAACAAGCTGTTTGTCTCCTGTTGCTGAACTAACGCCCGCTGGAGCTGGACATTGGTTTGTTGCTGCTGAGCATTAGTCTGTTGCTACTGAGCATTAGCCTGTTGCTGTTGTGCACTGGTTTGTGCAAAAGCCTGCTGTAGTTGAGCAGTAGACTGGGCCAGCTGCTTTACAAGATCCTCCATAGTGGCTGCTGAGTTGAACTGTAACTTTGCAGGCTTGATCATAAACATGTGAAAACAGGGTTGTTGCCCCTAGCAACCAGGCTGCAACGCCTGTAAGCTTCGTGGACCCGCCGATCCACCGCAAACAGTCAGTAAAATTTTTTTTTTTTTTCCCGGGTAAGTACCTCTTAGGCCATTGCCCTTAGCAACCAGGCTGCCATGCCCGCATTCTCCACCATAATGTGAGGTAGCAGCGTTGCTTGGGCAAAAACGTGAGGCAGTGAGGCAGCAGCGTGTTCACACCAACAGTCTATTTATTGTTGCAGCATAAATAGATCCAATTTCCCACTGTCAAAGTCTCTTCCGGATCACAGCCGGTGCATATAGACTAATCCTTGGTATAAAAAGTCTTGTTACCTTAGGACCCCGTTAACCGCAGGGATCTGTGTAAGGTTCTCCTAGGCTCACACTCTTGGCCTGTGTTCACTCCACACAGAGCCAGCCCAGCTCACACAGCATGTGTTAGCTTCACCAAGCCTTGCTCTCAACTGAGACACACCCTGCTGTGCTCTGCATGATTTAAACGAAAATGCCGGACATGAGGATTGCTACAAAACCTGGACTGGGAGGAGGGATCTGTCTCCCTGTTACCCTTTGTGCTATACTCCCAGTAATAGCTATAGCAAACTCAGAGGGTTTCCAGACACATTCTGGGGGACACATAGCGGTCTTCAAATATTACCCCTGTTACTGCCTCACAACATGTATAACAACATTCCCATCAGTTCCACGAAGTGTACGCCTGCTTACCTCATGAGGGCGAGGCCTGGAAGGTTGTTGGTGGACTTGGACATGGATGTTGAGGTACCTGAAACTATCTCCTCAACCGCAGATTGGGATTCCAAGCAGCAGAGGCAGTACAGGCAGATTCAGGAGTTTGTGGAAAGAAACCTGAACCAAAGCCGAGAAAAGCAGGAGCAACACTTCAACTGGCAGTGCCCCTCCCTTCTTGTTCTCAATGTCCACCATCTGGGAAGGTGTCACATCCTAGCAACACATCCCATGGCCATCTCCTGTGATATGGAGATTAGATGACCTGGGAACAAGGGAGACAGGATGCCTCCCTGCCGTGACCCTGTAGTAGGGGCTGCTATCTAATTAGCAAGCTTGGAAGTATCCAGACAGAACGACTCCAGTAAAATATGGTTCATATCTCGCAAGCCATATTTCCAATAAATATGGCAACCATAAAAATGGTGTCTCCGCATGCGGACGATGCTGGCACACCTTTTTTATGGGAGTAGGACATTGGGAAATACCCCAAACGTGATATCAGCCAATGGGGAACTAGTAGACAAGTCATGAGTCCTCTCGTTCTGTAGCTAAATTCATAGCTGTCACAATGAGAGCGTTGGCGTCCGCCTACGACGCTCCCAGGCAAAGTTATGGCCCATATTCCCTGTTGTGGATATTGTCCATAACTCCAGCCAGGGGTGGAGCAGTGCTCCCTGTGAGGTCACTAAGGTAGGAGGGGACCTGGATTTGCCCAGGTTGATAACCCTACTTCGGCCATTTCCCAGTGTTCTTTTGCTCGGGGGTCTGGTCAGGGAAGACCTGTGAGAGAGATCCTGGAAACCTGGTCCACGGCGCCCCCTGTGGCCAGACGCACAAGGTAACTGCTGGAACTGTGTATGCCTGTTTGTAAACCATGCTTTGCTTGTAACTGTACTCTGACATAACTGTATATTCTGTAGATTCCCTATTGTATATATTGTAGTTTCTAGTGTGGCTTCGGCCGATTAAAATATATAATTAATCTTGGGTTGTTCTGTTATCTCGATCTTGAATCCCACGTCTGTGTGTTCGGCTAATAGTTACCGTGAAGCGGTTGGTGGCAGCGAGTTGTGCCAAGGAGTATTGTGGGGAGGCCAGTGAGATCGGGGAGATTTTATATATTCCGCCCGCGGAGGTCGGGGGAATATATACCCTACTCTCACCGGGGACCCTTCAATAATCGGCATAAGTAGTATAGCGGCCTCCTTGCTTATTGTCGGGCAATTCCATAATTGGCCTGACTATAAGAGGGGCGCTAGAGAGCACGTCACGTGCTCTGTCTGTCGGTCGGGAGGTATAAAGGAGGGGTGACCCCCACTTGTTACCCCCCGATTGTGACGTACTGGTAGCCAGCGCGGGGAATTTCTGAGTGACCCCCCCGGTGGTTCGTGACACCAATTAACCGTGTACCTCCCTGATTTACAAGTTGCACTTTATTGTTTATGGACCACTGGTCATTGGACTAGGAATGACCCGAACTCTCGCAGTGTAAATAGTTGCACCAAAGGTGCCTTTTGAGTATCACACCATCTGCTGGACTTCTTACCACCATCCTCAGGAGAGGAAGATTGGAGGAAAGATTTAGGATGCAGATGGCCCAGAGCTGGTCACCAAAGGGTCCGGTTATCTGCCTCCTGGAAGTTTCTGGGTGGGTCCAGGATCTTTTTGGGTGGTGGGTTGCAGGGTGTGGGACTCCGTAATGTTTAAGAAAAGTGCCTCCCTGCACAGGGATGAAATGTTTAAAAGTTTTACTGTTGAAATGTTATTTATGTTTTACCTTTTTTCAGATACAGAAAAAAAATAAACACTGGTGCCGGACAGCCCAAGGACGGGTGTGTTTTACCAAGGGGGAGTGTGACGCCCTGACAAAATCAGGGTGTCACAGATGACTGTACCCCTCCAGGGTGCAGGAATCACCTTCTCCTTGGAATTCTACCAACATCCCACACACAGGTACAAACACCAGCCACAAAAGCCTTGTCACCCCCCCGGGACAATAGGGATGCACCAGTGGGCTGGGCCAGGTATATGGTGACGCCCATCTAGGGTCCTGAGGTGTCAGGGGAGCTAACACAGCAGAGAGAGTCTAGCAGAGGAAGTGATAGGAGTGAAGTGGTAGTTGGGGGTTGTAGCTCCCGGTCTACCGGACTACCTGAGCTGACTAGGTGGCAGACGGCAGAGCAGGGCCACAGGCGATGGAGCTCCGGTTGAGAGAGACCTAAATTGGACCGGGGCAGGGTTGTAGCCCGCCGGTGCTGACAGCGGGAATCCGGTCCGGAGGCCATGCACAGAAGGGGTACCTGGACCCTAGGGCGAGGAAGGTTGCAAGCCCCTTTCCAATTAACCAGCCGGGGACAAGGTTCCACACTTTGTCCTGTTGACTGCCCAGATAGAGTTAAACGGAAGCCCAACGAGAGAGATAGGGCGTCTGCCAGATCCCACAGAGATCCCACGGGTTGCAAGCCCCGGATCCGGCTGCCACTAGAGCCACAGCCACCGCCCGGATCTGAGCACCTCGATCGGCCCCCAGTTGTGGTCTGTCCCCTGCCCGCGAAATAGGGAGGGGCATATGTTTTAATTTATGTTACTAGCATTCATTTGTGATAAAAGTCGGCAGTCACTCCATGCGATGGCAAACTTCTGAATATTCACAGTATTCATACTGCGTGCTATAAGGATTCTCTAGTGCCAACAATGAGAGTAGGAGGTCATGAAACATGCAGTATGCAATTTTTTATACATGTGGTTATGTTCCAACTAGACATGTGTGGCCTTTCTCAATACAAGTGAATTAAGTGAGGATCGACATGTCTAGTCAGACATACGTCAGGTGTACTTGCTCACTTAACCGGCCACTCTTGCCACGGACATGGGAGAATCCTAAAAGTGTGGAGTGTGCATGCTGTTAGAAGCCTGTAATCACCAAGACTGACTACAGATATTCATCACAAATCTGGAGAAAACCTTTCATTATAACATTATTATACTTACGGTTACATGACAACAGACTTTTCTTCTTTCTTCTCTAAAGGGGGCTTTACATGCTGCGATATCGCTAAGGAAATATCTTCAGGGTCATGGTGGTTGTTACCCACATCCGGCCTCGTTAGCGAGATCGCAGCGTGTGACTCCTCTGAGCGACCGTAAACGATCACAAAAGAGAGAAAAATCGGTGGTCATGGAGAGGTCGTTCTAAATCAAAATATCGTTTTCTGCCCAGTAGCGATGTGGTTCGTCGCTTCTGTGGCACCACACATCGCTGTGTGTGACACCGCAGGAGCGACAACCATCACCTTACCTCCGTCCACCGGAAAAGGAGGAAGGAAGGATGTGGGCGGCATGTTCCAGCCGCTCATCTCCTCCCCTCCTTTTCTATTGGGCGGCGGTTCAGTGATGCTGCGGTGACATCGCTGGGATGCTGAACGAACCGCCCCCTTAGAAAGGAGGCAGTTCGCCGGTCACAGCGACGTTGCAGAGCAGGTATGATAATGATCGCTACGGCAGCGATCACCACATATCGGCCGTACGATGGGGGCGTGTGCTATTACGCTCGACATCGCTAGCAATTGCTAGCGATGTTGCAGCGTGTAAAGCCCACTTTGTCACTGAACATTGAGGGAATTAGGAAGAGCAGTTGTCAGGTGCGCACAGTAAGTAGACACCTGGCTGCTCCAAAATGGCAAAGACAAACAGGCTTGGCGCAAGCTATTCAGTCTCCCAGAAACCAGGCGTTGCCCTGGCCTTCATACTTTAACCCCTGTACAGGGATTTGGACTTAAACAGAGGTCCCTCTGTTAGGGCCAGAGAGTCAGCTGTTGTTCAGTGGTGCAAGCTCTCAAGAAGAATAGACAGAAAGCCAAGTCAGATCCAGGAAGTCACATTAGGAACAGAATCAACAAACAAGCACATAGTCCAATGTAAAGCTGAGGTCAAAGAATGGAACTCTCAGATCAAAATACAAAGCTCAGGTCAGAGGCACAGATCATGATAGAAACTATATTGACTAGCAGTGGGAGCTGGTTCTCTGAGATTTATGGAGAACATCTCCACCCAGCACTGACAGCAGATAGAAATCAAGATAAACCCTGTAGCATTCACACTGGACAGATCGACAAGTCCCAGGAATAAATCAGGACTGGTATATCAAGCATCACTTGCAACAACAGTGCGGTGCTGCCTATCTTCTAAAGCAGAATCCAGCCCAGCTGTTACAATACCCACCTTACGAGGGTCATCCGGACACCTGAGTACCAAAATATAATGAGTGGCACCTGGAATTTCATTTCTATTAGCTGACGTCCACAATCTTCCCTCTGGTCCATAGCCTTTCCAATGAACAAAGTACTGCAATGATCGCCTTATTTTCATGCAATCAAGGATTTTTTCCACTTCATATTCAAAGCTGCCTCCAACCAACACAGATGGAGGGGGTTATCAACAGGGTGCACCGTCAACTAATATGTCTTAATCTTAACCAATTTACCAACTGGCGACTTTTGGTTTTTCATTTTCGTAATTTCCTCCATTTCTATCAAAAGCCATAACTTTTTTTTATTTTTCTTTCAACATACCCATATGAGGGCTTACTTTTTGCAGCTCAAGTTGTACTTTCGAATTAAACCATTAATTTTATTATATAGTGAGAAAAATATCCAAGTGCAGTGCAATTGTAAAAAAAAAAGTTAAATTCTACAATTGTTTTTGGGGTTTTTTATTTACCATGATTACTATATGGTAGCATTGAATTGATGGTATGATTCCCCGGGTCAGTGCGAGTTCATAGATATGAAACATGAATATATATATATATTTTATTTAATTGATGGAAAAAAAAATTCAAAAATTTGTGAAAAAATATATTTTTGAAGCACATTAGGAATCTGGAATGGGGGAAGATTCAAATGGAAGGTAAATGGATTGATCACCTCAATAATCTCATGAGGACCAATGAACTTGCAACCAAACTTAACAAAGGGAACCTTTAGTTTTACATTTCTTCTAGGTAACCACACCTTGTCCCTAACAGCAAAGCTCGGCCTATCTATGCACCTCTTATTAGCGGATTAGGTTTGACTATTTTGTGCACTTTTCAAGTTTTCTCTGACTTTAGACCAGACAAAGCTTCAACTTGTGTAAGAAAGGAGAAACTGGAGTTATGTGCAAATCTACAGTCCCTGACAAAAGTTCTGTCGCTTATCCATGTTATGTAAATAAAAGCTTATAACCTGACTTTAAATTCATCCATTCGTTTCATAAATTACTCTTTTGAAAGCTGAAACCCTCCCAAATTTGGTTTAAGTTTATGAAAATAAAGTTGCTGCAAAGCTGAAATATTGATCTTTTAATGAACACAGATAGGCTAGATTTTGGCAAGACAAAAGTTTTGTCGCCTTGTCATATAATGCACCCAATCCTTGTTTACATCCTCACCTGTGCTCACTAAATGATCAGTTAATTAGTGGGTGTGTATAAAAAGAAACCCAGCACTCCAGACCTTCACTTGAACTGCAAATTGACCTCTGACAACATGCCAAAAATCCATCCTGCAACCAAAGCCTTGATTATCAAGAGGCTGAAGACCAGATCCACTGCAGAGGTGGCTGGCACCTTTAGGCTGTGTGCACACGTTGCGTTTTTTACCGCGGAAACGCTGCGTTTAGAACCGCAGCTTCTCAGTGGCAAATTGCATGCGTTCAGCTTTCCCATCAAAGTGTATGACAAAGCCGAAAAATCAGTGCACACGCTGCGTTTCTAAACGCAGCGTTTTAGATGCCAAAAATCGGTGCGGAAAGAAAAGCAACATGTCACTTCTTTTGTGCGGTGTAGCTGCGTTCTCTCCCCCATTGAATCAATGATGTGGGGTCAGAACGCAGCTACACCGCAGTGAGCTGCTTTTTTGTTGCGGTCCGCGGCCTTTGTCGGCACACAGAACGCAGGCATTTACCTGAAAGTGAGGTCAAGAGGTTTCCTGTTGACCTCACTTCCTGGCAAAGTCCTGGAAAGCCCCCGGTGTTGCCAAAGTGCCCGCCCCGACCCCCGACCCCCCTCCCGAAAATCCAACATGGCCGCGCGCACAGTAGCGCACCGGCCGCCCTGCTCCTATGATTTCTGTCGCATGTGCCTTGAGACATGCGACAGAAAAATGCCCCCCCAGGCCCTGCCAGGTCACCCCCCCTATTCCCCCCGGTATTCCCCCTTACCTGTCCGGTCGCAGCGCTGATCCCCCGCGGCCTCCTCCTCCTTCACAGCAGATGCCGGTCAGTGCGGTCACATGTGCAGAGCAGCTGACAGCCAGCACTGTGTTCAGAGAGCTGTGCTGACTGCTCGCACTCTGCAGCTGTGACGCGGGGAGAGTGGGTGCAGATTTTTGGCACCCACTCTCCTCAAATGGAGGGTCTGCCCTCCTAGAAAATGGGGGATACGTTCCCTGAACGTGCCCCCATATTCTAGAAGGTCCAGAGCCGACGTGGGACGTCCAAATGGATTTCTGCGGACCCATTTTTTTCAAATTTTTTTATTAAATTGGAGAACGAGGTAATGATTTGGGGAGTGTTTTTTCTAATAAAAAAATTTTTGTCATTTTTTTTTGCTTTTGTTTACTGTCAATTAGTTATGTCTGGTATCTGATAGACGCCGTGACATCACTAATTGCTGGGCTTGATGCCAGGTGACATTACACATCTGGTATCAACCCCATTTATTACCCCGTTTGCCAACGCACCAGGGCGCGGGATGAGTTGGGGCGAAGCGCCAGGATTGGCGCATCTAATGGATCCGCCACTTCTGGGGCGGCTGCGGCCTGCTATTTTTAGGCTGGGAAGAGTCCAATAACCATGGCTCTTCCCACCCTGAGAATACCAGACCCCAGCTGTCAGCTTCACTTTGGCTGGTGATCTAATTTGGGGGGACCCCACGTTATTTTTTTTTTAACTCTTTATTTATAAATAAAAAAGAAAGCCTGGGGAGCCCTCCAAATTGATCACCAGCCAAGATGAAGCTGCCAGCTGTGGTTTGCAGGCTACAGCTGTCTGCTTTACCCTGACTGGCTATCAAAAATAGGGGGGGACCCCACGCCATTTTTTTCTTTCTTTTTTTTTTTTTTTTGGATAAATACTAAGCTAGGCACCCTTTAGTGCCACATGAAAGGTACTAAAGGTGCCAGCTTAGAATATGCAGGCGGGGGTGGGACGTTATATATTTTTGACATCCCTTCATCCATTGACGCTTTTTTGGCTGTGTGCCCACAATCAGGGTTTGCAGCGTTATGGGCGCTGAGTGTTTTCCCTGCATCCATAACGCTGCGTTGTGCAGGAGAAGCACAGTGGAAGGATTTTTGGAGATCCCATGCCCACTGTGCTTCTTTTCTCCGCAGCATAAACTGACCAGTGGCGTGGCTTCCCGAGCCTCAGCATGTCAATTTATGCTGCGGAGACGAGAGTGTTCTCTGCAGGTAGCATAGAGCTCCACAGCAGCCTGAACCCAAATCGTGGGCGCGGGCATGGGCAGCTGCAGGAAGGCTGACACTGTGTACTAGACGCCGTGTCGCTGGATCATGGCCACATAGCCTTAGGCCTGTTTCACACGTCAGTGATTCTGGGACATTTGTGCTTTTTTTTAAACATACCAGAATCACTGACATACGCAGACCCATTATAATGAATGGGTCTGCTCACACGTCAGTGATTTTACACTGCACGTGTCTCCGTGCGGCGTACCCGCGTGTGCGTGATTGCCGCACGGAGATATGTCCATTTTTTTCTGGCATCACTGATGTTCCACGGACCACGCAGTGGTGTGGTCCGTGAAACACGTGCCAGAAAAAAACGTGCTTTTGAAATAAAAATCATTTTTACTCACCCGGCGTCCAGCGATGTCCTCTGCAGCCCATTCTCCCTGCTGCTTCTGAGCTGGCTCATTATTGTCGCGCATATTCATGATACGCGACACAGCCGACGCGGAAGTAGCTGCTGCGGGGGTCAGCACCAGCCGGATGCTGCACCGCGGGAGCGATCAGCACCATGGAGAGCGGGAGCGGGCGCAGGTGAGATGATTACTGAGTGCAACCACGGGCCATGGAGAACGGAGCCCGGATTGCACTTAGACAACGCACGTGTGCCGAGATTCATGGCACACGCAGGGACATGTGCGTGTTTTACACGCCAGTGACAAACGTCAGTGTTTTTCACTGACGTGTGAAACGGGCCTAAAAGTGAGAATATTGTTGCTACAGCAACAATTTGGAGGAAGTAGGTGTGGATTCAAAATGCTTAATATACTCCTGAATAAAATCCTTGAGGGGTGCAGATTCCAAAATGGGGTCACTTGTGGGGGTTTTCTGACGTATAGGTACCCAAGGGGCCCTGCTAATGTGACATGGTGCACGAAGTTTATTTCAACTTTTCCAAATTTCAAATGGTGCTCTTTCCATTCCAAGCCCTCCCATTTATCCAAACAGAATGTGGAGAAGGAAATGACATCACAGGTTTTTTTTTCCAAAGGTATGTGTTCAACCAACTTTATTAACACTGACAAGTCTTAAAAAACGCACCTAAAAAAACGCATGAAAAACGCATGAAAAACGCATGAAAAATGCATGCGTTTTCGATGCGTTGTTTCTCAAAAAGCATTGTTTACAATTCTCCCCTCTGCCAGAGGGTGCGTTTTTTTCTGCGCTGAAAAAAATGCAACGTGTGCACATAGCCTTAATGTGTCTCAGCGTCAACTACAAAGAATTAAAAAAAGATTTGAAGAGACTGGAGATGTTTTTGACAAGCCCAGGTCCAGCAGACCCCGCAAGACAACTGCTCAGGAAGAACGTTTGTTTTTTAGAAAATCCAAAGCCAGACCCTCTTCCACTGCAGCAGAGCTCCAAAAGGCCTGGTCACCTCAGTCACCTCAAGTCCCTGTGTCAACTAGAACAGTTTATAGGATTCTGTCTCGAAATGGCCTCCATGGTTGAATCAGTGCCCAGAAGCCAGCACTAAACAAAAGGCAATTAAAAAAACGTGTAGCATTTGCTAATGTCTACAGCCTGCTAAACAGATGGATGCTGGAAAAGTGGCAGAAGGTGGATTTCTCTGATGAATCTTCAGTTGAACTACACCACAGCCGCTGATACTGCAGGAGACCTACTGGAGCCAGTATGGATCCAGAAAACAGTTAAGTTTGGTGGTGGAAAGATCATGGTCTGGGGTTACATTCAGTATGGGGGTGTGCAAAACATTTTCAAGGTGAAAGGCAATATCAATAGTCTAAAATATCTAGAAGTATTAGCTACCTCTCTTATATTCCCAATCATTAAAGGGGTCAAATACTGCAGCAGGATGGTGCTTCATCTCATGCATCTGTGACGCCCTGGACTAGCCAGGTAGTCACAGGTAGTCCCTTGCACAAACACCTTTCCCTAAAAAGGTACCAGCAGCCAATCTTAAAACCCTGAGTCACCCCTCTCAGGTTCTGACGTTCACACCAGGGGGGCAGAGCCAGGCGGTTGGCCACGCCCACCGAGAAGTTCGGATGGCCTGAGGCGGGAAAGCAACAGAGAGGCCTGTTAGGTGAGTGGAGTAGAGAGGAGTAACGTCTGTCAGGGGTCTGGGTTGGAGCCCGGATTCCCTTTTGGCCAGGAGACAGACGGTGGTGGCTGCCTGCAGGATCTGGGATTACAGCCGGTGGAACCATAAGGACCGGGGATGGGTGGTGGCCCGCCGGTACCGAACCGGGGAACCGATTGGAAACCGGAGCACCAGGAGGGGTACTCAGACCCAGTACAAGGCCCAGAAGGCACTGGACCGAGTCGAATTCACTGATTGGGGTCTGGACTTTAGGTCCTTTTCCACCCAAGACCCACTGAAGACAACAGCTCAACCATAGGGATAGAAAGCCACCGCCCAGGCATAGAGATCCCACGGGCAAGCGTCTGCGGGCAAAAGGGCTTTTCCGGCACACACAAAGCTGGGGAGCAGACTACCGTTGCTCAGGCATAGGAGTCATCATTCCATCAAAAGTGAGGTGCAGGAGAAAGGCGGAAACCACCAACCTGAAACAGGGGAGAAGCGTAGCCAGCGGCGGGCACCGTCCACCATCTTGTTTGGTTTACCAGAGACTCCAGTGTGTCTGTCACAGTGAGTACAACAGTGCCCTCGGGCCGCACGCAGCACTGCACCTCACCGCAACAACACGCGCTCCCCTAGTCTCTCATCCACAGGCCCCAGGACCATCACCCCCCTACCCACGGAGGGGTTAACACCAAGCTGCGCAACACCGTCCCCAGGAGCCTAGTCAACGGCAGCAGTGGTGTCCATCTATTCACCACAACCCGTGGGTGGCGTCACAAACTTAAATCCCCCCAAACAACCGTGGCCTCGGCCGTGGACCACCCCACCGTACATCACCACCCCCCTTCACGTAGCACCAGCAACCTCCCATCAGAGCGACGTGACTCCCGGGTCCGTGAGGAGCTCGAGCCACCCACCGACGAGCACAGATCCGAGCGGCTCGGCAGCTGGCCGAGCCCCGGGCGGTACACATCCATCTCTACAACAAAGTTCCTCCTGGCAAAGAAGATCAAGGTGCTCAAGTACTGGCCAGCCCAGTCACCAGACATGAATATCATTGAGCATGTTTGGGGTAGGATGAAAGAGGAAGCTTGGAAGAAAAAAAACAAAGAATGTAGATGAACTCTGGGAGGCATGTAAGACTGCATTCTTTGCTATTCCTGATGACTTCATCAATAAATTGTATGAATCATTGTTGAACTGCATGGATGCAGTCCTTCAAGCTCATGGAAGTCACACAAAATATTAAATATGGCTCTAATAGCACCACAACTTCATTCACCAATGTAATGCAACATATCTTTGTATTAGAAGTTAATTATTTGTTTGAATTTCACATTACTTTCTGTGAGCGACAAAACTTTTGTCTTGCCAAAATCTGACCTTTCTGTGTTCATTAAAAGATCAATATTTCAGCTTTACAGCAACTTTATTTTCATTACCTAAACCAAATTTGGGAGGGTTTCAGCTTTCAAAAGAGAAATTTATGAAACCAATGGGTGAATTTAAAGTCAGGTTCTAAGCTTTTATTTACATAACATGGATAAGCGACAGAACTTTTGTCAGGGACTGTAATACGTATATTTATTAAACACAGACCAAGGACGATGGGGAACAAAAATGAGCTGGCTGGATTGTCATTATAAATAAACACTTGTACCTTGCCCCTCCCCCCATCTCATTGTAGATTGTAAGCTCTCACAAGCAGGGTTGCCATTTTTCCTTTTAAATATTGTATCCTCTATAATTGTTACTTGTCTGTATATGTGTCACGGCCGGGCGGTCGGGCAGACCCAGGAGGTGGATCCACTGGACCGAACTCTCTGAGATGGTGGTAGGGAGTCCGGCAGCTGAAGCACTGATGGGCAGTAGAACAGTCCGTGCAAGTGAAGGCAGCGGAGGAGTCCCAGGGACCACGGAGTCACAGAAGGTGGTCTTGGTGACGTAGCTCAGGTTCGGAGGCCGAGGTGATATCAGGCGGGGTCCGGAACCTCTGGAGCAAGATGACGGGTCACCGCAGGGATCCGGGATGGTACGGACTGTCAGATGGCAGACGGACAGCGTGCGGGGATCAGGACACGGCAGACTGGATGGCGAGGCAGGTACGGCTCTACAAAGACAGATAGGTGAGTACAGGCACATAAACACCAAGAGACCTGACTCCTAGCTCAGGGAACACGAAGATCAGGCCCCGCCCCCTTGGACAATGACCCCCTATATACCCTGTACCTGTGCAACCTCATTTCCTGTTAATGGACGCTGGCCCTTTAAGAAAGGGTCAGTGACCGCGCGCGCGCCCTAATGCGCATGCGCGCCGCCCGGGTGCCAGAAGCCAGGGAAGGAGGCTGCGAGGAGGACGCAGGGGAGCCGGCCAGGTCCAGGGAAGCTGTCGGGCGCCGGGATCGGGGGCCCGGAGCCCTGGGACGGACGGAATCCGGTGACTGGGGAGCGGAGAGCGTGGCAGGTGAGCCGGGGAACGGGGGTGAGGACCCGGGGAGCGTGACAGTACCCCCCCCCCCACGCCCCCCTCCCCGCAACCGGGACATGAAGGCACGGATAAGAGGAGTGCCCACGTTCTCCCTGGGCTCCCAAGACCTATCCTCAGGACCATACCCTTCCCAGTCCACCAGGAAGAACTGTCGACCTCGTACGGTCTTCATGGCCACGATATCCCTTACCGCATAGATGTCATCATCGGCAATAGGAGGAGGGGCCGGACTGGCAGCAGCGGAGAAGGGACCAAGGACAACCGGCTTGAGCAGAGAGACGTGGAAGGAGTTGGGTATCCTCATCGTGGCCGGGAGCTGTAGCTTGTAGGATACCTCATTGATCTTGCTGAGGACCTTAAACGGCCCGATGTAGCGAGGACCCAGCTTGTAGGAAGGTATCTTCAATCGGATGTACTGGGAAGCAAGCCAGACCAGGTCACCAGGAGAGAAACACGGAGGATCCAGACGTCTCTTGTCAGCGTGTTTCTTCATCCGCTGGGAAGCGCGCCCAAGGGACGCTTTGACAGAGTCCCAAATGGTAGCAAAGTCACGAACTGCAGTATCAGCAGCCGGGACATCCGATGAAGGGGATATAGGCAATGGGACGGCGGGCTGGAGTCCGTAAACAACATGGAAGGGAGATTCGGAGGATGACTCACTGACGTGGTGGTTATGGGAGAATTCAGCCCAAGGCAGAAGCGAGGACCAGTCGTCGTGATGGGCGTTGACATAGTGACGTAGGTATGAGGTCACGATTTGATTGACCCTCTCCACTTGGCCGTTAGACTGAGGATGGTAAGAAGAAGAAAAGTCCAGAGTCACTCCCAGATGTTTGCATAGAGCCCTCCAGAAGCGGGAGGTGAACTGAGTTCCTCTGTCGGACACTATGTGGGATGGAAAGCCATGCAAGCGGAAGATGTGATGTATATAGGCTTCCGCGAGTTCCTGAGCAGAGGGCAGTCCGGCCATAGGAACGAAGTGGGCCATTTTGGAGAATCGATCAACCACGACCCATATGACTGTGTGCCCGGAGGATAATGGCAAGTCCGTAATAAAGTCCATTGCTATGTGTTGCCACGGGACTGAGGGTATCGGTAAAGGCAGAAGACGGCCATGGGGCAAGTGTTTGGGCGTCTTGTTCCTGGCACAGGAGGAGCAGGCAGAGACAAAAGCAGCGACGTCCGTGCGAAGGGATGGCCACCAGTAATGGCGTACAATCGCACCCCATGTTCTCTTCTGACCAGCATGCCCGGCTGTTTTTGAGGCATGACCCCAGTGTAACACTTTTTGCCTGTCGGTATCGGAGACATAGGTCTTCCCGGGCGGTATCTGGGCTAGGGTGACAGGGGCCACCGGAATGATGTTGCTAGGACAGATGATGGGTTGGGTAGTCTCTTCCTCCTGCTCCATGGGCATGAAAGACCTGGACAAGGCATCAGCGCGTACATTCTTGTCCGCGGGTCGGAAGTGAAGCTGAAAGTCGAACCTGGCAAAGAATAAGGACCACCTGGCTTGCCGTGGGTTCAGTCGCTGAGCGGACCGCAGGTATTCTAGGTTCTTGTGGTCCGTGTAGATGATCACGGGATACACTGCACCTTCCAGGAGGTAGCGCCATTCCTCCAGTGCCAGTTTGACTGCCAAGAGCTCTCGGTCCCCGATGGTATAGTTGCGTTCAGGCGCTGAGAAGCCCTTGGAGAAGAATCCGCAAGTCACCATCTTCCCGGAGGAGGACTTCTGCATGAGCACTGCTCCGGCTCCTGAGGAGGAGGCATCCACCTCCAAGGTGAACTGGCGGTTCAACTCCGGACGGTGAAGTACAGGCGAGGAAGCAAAAGCCCGCTTCAAAGAGCCAAACGCGGCGTCGGCCGCAGGCGACCAGTCCTTTGGATTTGCCTCTTTCTTAGTCAAAGCGGAAAGTGGAGCAGTCAGAGCAGAGAAGTGAGGGACGAATTGGCGGTAGTAGTTGGCGAATCCCAGGAAGCGTTGGATTGCCTTCAGTCCAGAAGGGGGAGGCCAGTTGAGAATGGCGGAGACCTTCTTGGGATCCATCTGCAGTCCAGTCTCAGAGATGATGTACCCCAGAAAGGGGAGAGAAGACTGCTCAAAGACACACTTCTCGTACTTTGCGTACAGACGGTTCTCTCTTAGTCGTCGTAGAACCAGCTGTACGTGCTCTCTGTGGGTTGGGAGGTCCGGAGAGAAGACAAGGATGTCATCTAGATATACTACCACACAGGTGTAGAGGAGGTCTCGGAACACGTCGTTCACCAGTTCTTGGAAGACGGCAGGAGCGTTACACAGGCCGAAGGGCATCACGCAGTACTCATAATGTCCATCGCGCGTATTAAACGCGGTCTTCCATTCGTCACCAGAGCGGATGCGCACCAGATTGTAAGCACCCCGAAGATCCAGCTTGGTGAACAGACGAGCTCCTCTAAGCCGGTCAAACAATTCGGGGATGAGCGGCAGAGGGTACTTGTTCTTAACAGTGATCTGATTCAGACCCCGGTAGTCGATGCAGGGACGTAAATCGCCCTCTTTTTTCTTGACAAAAAAGAAACCTGCTCCAGCAGGAGAGGAGGATCTCCGAATGAATCCCCTAGCCAGGCTCTCTGAGATGTAAGTCGACATAGCCCTTGTTTCGGCTGGAGATAAAGGATATATCCGTCCTCGTGGTGGCGTTGTTCCAGGGAGCAGGTCGATGGCACAATCGTAGGGGCGATGTGGCGGCAGTACCTCGGATTCTTTTTTATCAAAGACATCTGCAAAGGACCAATAAGCCGAGGGCAGCCCCGGTAGGTTCTCAGGAACCGGAGGTCGTCGGATGGGTTGTGTGGATTTTAGGCATCTCTCATGACACGAAGCACCCCAGCGGGTGATTTCGCCAGTGCCCCAGCTGACTGATGGTTCGTGAGTCCGTAACCATGGAAGGCCCAGCAGGATCTGATGGGACATGTGCGGAAGGACGTAGAAGGCGATGTTCTCGGTGTGAAGAGCACCGATGCGCAGTTCAACCGGCCTGGTGGTCCAGGAGATGGTGTCAGAAAGGGGTCTCCCATCCACAGAGGCAATCACCAGGGGCTTGTTGAGTGGGATAACAGGCACCTGGTATTTGTCCACGGTGGCTTGCTGGATGAAATTGCCTGCTGCCCCGGAATCAAGATAGGCCTCAGCCGTGAACCGCGTCTCTCCCGTTGTCACTTGCACGGTCCATGTGACCGGATCAGAGAGAGTCCCAGCACCTAGGGTGGCCTCTCCTACCAACCCTAGGCTTTGGAGTTTCCCGGCCTTTCCGGACAGGAACGGAGGAGGTGTGTGCCCTCACCGCAGTAAAAGCAGAGACCCTTGGCAAGCCGCTCTGCTCTACGTTGTGCAGACTGACGCACTCGGTCAATCTGCATGGGCTCGTGGACGGGACTCCCAGCTGTTGATGACTGAGGTACGGAGGGCTTCTGAGGAGGAGATGAATGCCGTAACGGGCGTCTCTCACGAGATAGCTCTTTGGAGCGCTCCTGAAAACGTATGTCCACACGAGTTGCTAGGGCAATCAGGGCATCTAGGGTGGAGGGCACGTCCCGACCCGCCAACTCATCCTTGATGCGACTCGAGAGTCCCTCCCAGAAGGCGGCTGTTAGGGCCTCATTATTCCACCCGAGTTCTGAAGCCAAAGTGCGAAAACGGATGGCGTATTGGCCCACCGTCAGTGTTCCTTGACGTAGGCGGAGGAGTGATGAAGCAGAGGCAGAAGCGCGTCCCGGCTCGTCAAAGGTGCTGCGGAATGCCTGCAGGAACTGTTGAAGATCCTTGGTCATGGGGTCCTCCTTCTCCCACAAGGGGTTCATCCACGCCAGCGCCTCGCCCTCTAGGTGGGACATTATAAAGGCGACCTTGGCTTGGTCGGAGGCGAACAGATGTGGCAGCTGCGTGAAATGAAGGGAACATTGATTTATGAAGCCCCTGCAGGTCTTGGGATCTCCAGCATAACGAGGAGGTGACGCCAAACGGAGTCGGGAAGCATCTGACGAGGTTGCCACTGGTGCGGGGGCCATGGCTTGCCTGGCGGGGGACCTGGGTGCCGCAGGCGTCATTGATGCTTGTAATGTGTACAGGCGGGTGTCCACGGAGGTCATGAATTGCAGCATGCGGGTCTGGACTTCACGCTGGCGTTGGAGTTCCTCTTGCAGGGCCATTAGTGCTGCAGCGGGATCCATGGCCTGATCTTACTGTCACGGCCGGGCGGTCGGGCAGACCCAGGAGGTGGATCCACTGGACCGAACTCTCTGAGATGGTGGTAGGGAGTCCGGCAGCTGAAGCACTGATGGGCAGTAGAACAGTCCGTGCAAGTGAAGGCAGCGGAGGAGTCCCAGGGACCACGGAGTCACAGAAGGTGGTCTTGGTGACGTAGCTCAGGTTCGGAGGCCGAGGTGATATCAGGCGGGGTCCGGAACCTCTGGAGCAAGATGACGGGTCACCGCAGGGATCCGGGATGGTACGGACTGTCAGATGGCAGACGGACAGCGTGCGGGGATCAGGACACGGCAGACTGGATGGCGAGGCAGGTACGGCTCTACAAAGACAGATAGGTGAGTACAGGCACATAAACACCAAGAGACCTGACTCCTAGCTCAGGGAACACGAAGATCAGGCCCCGCCCCCTTGGACAATGACCCCCTATATACCCTGTACCTGTGCAACCTCATTTCCTGTTAATGGACGCTGGCCCTTTAAGAAAGGGTCAGTGACCGCGCGCGCGCCCTAATGCGCATGCGCGCCGCCCGGGTGCCAGAAGCCAGGGAAGGAGGCTGCGAGGAGGACGCAGGGGAGCCGGCCAGGTCCAGGGAAGCTGTCGGGCGCCGGGATCGGGGGCCCGGAGCCCTGGGACGGACGGAATCCGGTGACTGGGGAGCGGAGAGCGTGGCAGGTGAGCCGGGGAACGGGGGTGAGGACCCGGGGAGCGTGACAATATGTTTATGTACAGTTAGGTCCAGAAATATTTGGACAGTGACACAAGTTTTGTTATTTTAGCTGTTTACAAAAACATGTTCAGAAATACAATTATATATATAATATGGGCTGAAAGTGCACACTCCCAGCTGCAATATGAGAGTTTTCACATCCAAATCGGAGAAAGGGTTTAGGAATCATAGCTCTGTAATGCATAGCCTCCTCTTTTTCAAGGGACCAAAAGTAATTGGACAAGGGACTCTAAGGGCTGCAATTAACTCTGAAGGCGTCTCCCTTGTTAACCTGTAATCAATGAAGTAGTTAAAAGGTCTGGGGTTGATTACAGGTGTGTGGTTTTGCATTTGGAAGCTGTTGCTCTGACCAGACAACATGCGGTCTAAGGAACTCTTAATTGAGGTGAAGCAGAATATCCTGAGGCTGAAAAAAAAGAAAAAATCCATCAGAGAGATAGCAGACATGCTTGGAGTAGCAAAATCAACAGTCGGGTACATTCTGAGAAAAAAGGAATTGACTGGTGAGCTTGGGAACTCAAAAAGGCCTGGGCGTCCACGGATGACAACAGTGGTGGATGATCGCCGCATACTTTCTTTGGTGAAGAAGAACCCGTTCACAACATCAACTGAAGTCCAGAACACTCTCAGTGAAGTAGGTGTATCTGTCTCTAAGTCAACTGTAAAGAGAAGACTCCATGAAAGTAAATACAAAGGGTTCACATCTAGATGCAAACCATTCATCAATTCCAATAATAGACAGGCCAGAGTTAAATTTGCTGAAAAACACCTCATGAAGCCAGCTCAGTTCTGGAAAAGTATTCTATGGACAGATGAGACAAAGATCAACCTGTACCAGAATGATGGGAAGAAAAAAGTTTGGAGAAGAAAGGGAACGGCACATGATCCAAGGCACACCACATCCTCTGTAAAACATGGTGGAGGCAACGTGATGGCATGGGCATGCATGGCTTTCAATGGCACTGGGTCACTTGTGTTTATTGATGACATAACAGCAGACAAGAGTAGCCGGATGAATTCTGAAGTGTACCGGGATATACTTTCAGCCCAGATTCAGCCAAATGCCGCAAAGTTGATCGGACGGCGCTTCATAGTACAGATGGACAATGACCCCAAGCAAACAGCCAAAGCTACCCAGGAGTTCATGAGTGCAAAAAAGTGGAACATTCTGCAATGGCCAAGTCAATCACCAGATCTTAACCCAATTGAGCATGCATTTCACTTGCTCAAATCCAGACTTAAGACGGAAAGACCCACAAACGAGCAAGACCTGAAGGCTGTGGCTGTAAAGGCCTGGCAAAGCATTAAGAAGGAGGAAACCCAGCGTTTGGTGATGTCCATGGGTTCCAGACTTAAGGCAGTGATTGCCTCCAAAGGATTCGCAACAAAATATTGAAAATAAAAATATTTTGTTTGGATTTGGTATATTTGTCCAATTACTTTTGACCTCCTAAAATGCGGAGTGTTTGTAAAGAAATGTGTACAATTCCTACAATTTCTATCAGATATTTTTGTTCAAACCTTCAAATTAAACGTTACAATCTGCACTTGAATTCTGTTGTAGAGGTTTCATTTCAAATCCAATGTGGTGGCATGCAGAGCCCAACTCGCGAAAATTGTGTCACTGTCCAAATATTTCTGGACCTAACTGTATATGATATGTATATGTTCCTCCTGAATTGTAAAGCGCTGCGGAATATGTTGGCGCTATAGAAATAAAGATTATTATTATTTATTATAATAAAATATCACCCAGATCAAATGATGTAATGCATAAAATGTTAGTATAACCTAATTGCACAAATATAGCAATCACAGACTATAAAAACAGGGAAAATTACAAGTAACATAAATCATTACAGGGATAACCCTGATTCCCTATTTAAATGCTAATACAGATACATGCTCATCCTACAAACAAAAAGTGCACTAAAGACCAAAATCATTTAAAATATCCATTTATTGAACAATTTATTAAAAATACAGAAACATATTGTCTAATTTTCTAATGCACATGTTTACATGCAGAACTTTTTCTCCCTTCTTACATATTTCCATTCTTCATGTTGTAGCACCCGAGATTAATGTTTAGGTACACAGTTATGTTGGTGCACTCCACCTCTTCTTTATACTGTATATGTGTGTGCCGTCCCCGTGCCAGCAGCCGGTCTGCTCGGATCCGGATCCGCAGTGTGGCTCGAGGGACTCTACCGGACCCGAGGGTCGCGCGGACACTTCAAATAAAAGGGGACGTATTTGTACGGGATTTGCCGTAAACTGTTTGTGATGCCACCCATGGTGTGTGGTAAAGTATGGCACCACCGCTGCTGTTGTAGCACTCCCGGGGGCAATGGGATGGCAGCTGGATGTTAACCCCTCCGTGGCTAGGGATGGATGCCCCGGGGCCCAGTGTCTCTATGCCGGGGATGGTGATTGCAGGGGCCGGCGCGCCCGGTCGGACCGGTGGATGTTAGGTTACTCATGGTTGAATAAATCACACAAGTCCAGTGGTAAACCAAGGTGCTGGTGGCCGGTCTCCGTGGTCGGGTGTATCTGGTCCCACACCCGGGCTGATGATCCGTATCACTTTCCTCTGCACTCAGTGTGTGGTGTGTTGGACTTCCCGGTGTGAAACATGGGAGTCCGCTCCCGGTCCTTTTTGTTGGGAGCCTTGCCCGCTGACGCTGACCATTGGGATCTAGCAGGTCCTGGCGGATGCCCTATCCTTTTCAGTGGGTGGTTGTCTGCTTTTGGGACTTTGGTTGGGACAGGACCTATAATCCTGCCCTCAATTGGTTAATTAGCTAGGCCGTTGGTTCCGGTCCTGGCTTCAGGGTCCAAGTACCCACTCTGTGCACGGTTTCCGGGTCGGTTCTCCGGTGTCGGTACCGGCGGGCTCCAACCCTGTCCCGTTCCACCTCGGATCTCCAGCAGCCATCTTCCTGTCTCCTGTTAGATACGGACCACCGTCTGCCACCTAGCCAGTACGCCGGGGCTCCAACCTTGACGCCTTTCCTTTCTGAACTCCACTCTCCACTTGACTGACTGCATTTCCCGCCCCGAGTTCTCCAGACCCCTATTTGGGCGTTTTTGCCAGGGCGTCACATGTGTATGTCATATTCAATGGTTTTTTTTGTTTTGTTTTGTTTTAATATTGATCCGTACTGATTGTATAACACATTTGATTTATTTGTTGTCACTCAATATAATGAAATATAATTATTAATAATTTATAATAGATATTTATTTACATTGACATTCATATAATTAGTTATATTTTGGTATTTATCAATTAATAAATATTTATATCATACATATTAATATTAATACATTTATTAACTTGTAGTTTGGGTATTATTTATGGGATATTTTGTTTTGTACATATACAGTATGGGTGTACATAACAAATATTTATATCAATGTATGATTAGATGAAAAGGGTTTTGGTTATTTATATCATTCCTTGTTATATGGATTTATTTTTATGTGTATGTCATGTTAACTGATTATCTTGATAGTATTCATTCATGCTGATTGTATAACATATTTGATTTATTATTTGTTGTCACTTTACAATTATTTATGCTGGGGCACTTTATACCGTTGGTTTCTTTCTATCCATATTCTGATTAAATCTGTATTTGTCATATACCTATATTCTGAACACATTTGTTTCTGTTTATCTTCTCCTCCATTCACAGTTGGTGGCATTATCTCAGCATTCATGCACATCGGCACTTCTATTAGCACTCTGCACTTACTATGTAGTTTAGGTGATGTTATGTGACACAAAAATATATGTCAGGGACATCACACCTGTAGAAATAGTCTGGGCTGGGGCTTGAGTACTGAGGGACGGCCGCCGCCATCTGTTTGTGGAAATCATCTGTGTCCACAAGCCTAAACGCCAAATTTTGCAGGGAAAGCAGTCTGGAAGTGTGGCCAATTATAATTATAATTATTGTTTTGGCCTGTGGGTGAGTGGCAGCATATTAACACTTGCGCTCCAAGGCTCGGGGTAGAGACAGCTGGACGCTACACTGATGCAAGGAAGTGGACTTGCTTGCTGATGGTGTTTGCGAGTGTGCAAAGACATTATCAGGGTGGGAAGCATTCACGCCTGTGTCCTGGACAGTGGACTGACCAGCACGTAGCACAGTGGAAGAGGCAGTGGGGTCACCTGAAGAGAATGACTGTTGATCCAGGCGTTCGGTCCACCTAGTTGACCAGGAGCATTGCATTACAGCCAACAATAGACGTACAGAACACACTCTGATCCTAGTTTGACATCAATTTTGAAAACACTGTTAATGAACCCTTTCACCCCCGGCCACTAAAACACCTTTCTGACAGGCCATTTTTTACGATTCTGACCAGTGTCACTTTGACAGGTAATAACTCTGGAACGCTTCAACGAATCCCGGTCATTGTGAGAATGTTTTCTTTATGACATATTATTCTTCATGATATTTGTAAATTTAGGCAAATTTTTTTGCGCTTATTTGTGAAAATTTCTAAAATTTGGTGAAAATTTTGAAAATCTTGGAATTCTTAAACTTTGAAATTTTATTACCCATAAATTTGAGAGACGGGTCACACAAAATAGTTAATAAATAACATGTCCCAAATTTCTACTTTACACCAGTACAATTTTTGAAACAAAAATTTTTTTGTTAGTAAGTTAGAAGGGTTCATCAACAATTTCTAATTTTTCCAAAAAAATTTACAAAACCATTTTTGTAGAGACCACATCACATTTGAAGTGAGTTTAAGTGGCTGAGGTGACAGAAAATGCCAAAAAGTGACACCATTCTAAAAACTGTACCCCTCAAAGTACTCAGCTATTAAAGCTTGCCGCATTGATTGCTTTTCTTTACCTATGAATAAGGACATGTTTTTAACCTCCTGTCCGAAACACGTAAGGATATTATGATACACCTTTCCCCCTTTTGCGGTTTTCATATTTTTAACTTATATGTCTCAATAAATGTTTGATTTTTATATAAAATCATTTTTGGTGCTGGATTCCATTTTTCCCTGCCCCCTTCCTCCCCTCATTGACTTACTGTTGGTTCCAGACTGGGCTATGCTGGAGGATCCGTGCACCGCAAATTTTTCCGGGGACCATATATCCTGGTAAGCTGAAAATACTTTTTTCTGCCCCCGACATATAAAGCCAACGATGATGTAAGAAAATACAATACACAGATAGGAAATATAGATTAGCAAAGGCGAGGCCTGACTTCCTAGATAGAACAGGACAGGACAGATAGCTGATTGCGGTCAGTGCAAAAACCCTGTGGAAAAATACCAATATCCTGATAAGAAAAATACTGGGACCACTGGATCTCTTCCCCTCTATATCAGGTACTCCTGTAAATAATGGGAGAAACAAAATACCCAAAAAATCACAAGAAATACAAAAGTGTAAATAATCAAATAGAACAGGGAGAATCTCGCTTTTCTTGCAGTGGAACCTTCAAAGGGATACCCCCATGCTCATCAAAACAGAAAGACAATTTCCTCTCCTGCAAGAAAACAGACTTTAAGCAAAACAAAAGAAAAACAAACAACCTTAGGGGTGGATCAGGCAATAAAGAAAATAACTTGCAACTTATCTGGAATGGGACAGGCACAAGACAAATGGAAGGACAACTCCCAGCAAATTCAGAGACTGAGGAACAAAAACAATAACCGGCCCCAGCCAGCAGACACTGTTCTACTATATAACCCAGGCTGGTCTGCAATTGGGCTTTCAAAACTTCCAATTAACTCCCACACTTGTTGTAGCACAGTCAGCTTCACCCCCAGTCCTGACCACCAGAGAGAGCTCCAAACCATCACCCCCTCAAATGACATTCACAACAGTACCCCCCCTTGAGGAGGGGGGGTCACCGAACCCTCACCTGAACCACCGGATTTGTTGGGATGGGCATGGTGGAAGGCACAAACCAATCTGTCAGCATGAATGTCAGAAGCAAAAATCCAAGAATTGTCCTCCTGACCATAAGCCTTCCACTTAATAAGGGGCTGAAGCTTTCATCTATTAAGACGGGAATCCAAAATTTTCTCAACTTCATACTCCAGATATCCTTCTACCAACACAGGGTCCGGGGTGCCTCCATGGGAACTACTGGTTCCACATGCTTCTTCAACAAAGACCTATGAAAAACATTGTGAATTTTAAACGACTCAGGAAGAGCCAAACGAAAAGATGCGAGATTAAGGATCTCCGAAATCTTATAGGGTCCAATAAATCCTGGCTTAAATTTAGGAGAAGAAACTCTGGAGGACAACCAAACCATGTCCCCCACTTTAAACTGGGGACCAACAGTCCTACGCCAGTGGGCAAACCTTTGAGCATTCTCCTGGGACTGAAACAATTTGTCTACTACTTGCTCCCAAATCTGCTGTATTCTCTCCACCACAGAATCAACTCGAAGCTTCAACCTGCCCTGAAGTGAACCTAAGATGAAACCCAAAATTTCAGAAAAAAGGAGACATCAAAGTAGCAGAGCTAGCCCTATTATTGTGAGCAAACTCTGCCAATGGCAAAAAAGAAACCCAGTCGTCCTGATCCGCAGATACAAAACATCTCAAATAGGTTTACAAGGTCTGATTTGCTCTCTCAGTCTGACCATTGGTCTGAGGATGAAAAGCAGAAGAAAAAGACAGCTCAATTCCTAATTTAGAACAAAATGCTCTTCAAAATCTGGACACAAACTGCACTCCTCTTTCTGACACACTATTCTCAGGAATACCATGTAAGCGAACCACCTGTTGAAAAAACAAGGGCACCAACTCTGTAGGAGACGGCAATTTCGGCAATGGTTCCAAACGGACCATCTTAGAGAATCTATCACAAATAACCCAAATAACCGTCATCCTCTGAGATACAGGAAGATCCGAAATAAAATCCATGGGGATATGAGTCCAAGGTCTCTTAGGAACAGGCAATGGCAACAACAACCCACTAGAATGTGAAGAACAAGGCTTGGATCTAGAACAAATCCCACAGGATTGCACAAAACTCCTGACATCCCGAGATAAAGAAGGCCACCAAAAAGACCTACTTACAAGATCCCTAGTACCAAAAATCCCAGGATGACCAGCCAAGATGGAACCATGAATCTCGGACATAACTCTAGTCCTCCATTGATCAGGAACATACAGTTTCCCCACAGGACATATCTCAGGTTTGTCCCCCTGAAATCTCTCAAGTGCTAACCTCAAATCGGGTGAAATAGCGGAGAGGATCACACCTTCATTCAGGATGGTAGATAGCTCAACAACATCAAGAGAATCAGCAAATAAACTTCTAGAGAGGGCATCAGCTTTAATATTCTTGGTGCCCGAAAGAAAAGGGACCACAAAATTGAAATGTGTAAAAAATAGAGCCCACCTAGCCTGCCTAGGATTGATTCTCTTGGATGATTCAAGGTATGTCAGATTCTTATGATCGGTGAGCACCACAACTTGATGTCTCGTCCCCTCCAGCCAGGGTCTCCATTCTTCAAAGGCCACTTCATAGCCAATAAATCTCAATTACCCACATCATACATAGTTACATAGTTGAAAAAAGACTTAGGTTCATCTAGTTCAACCTTCCTCCACCAATTCTACATTTTGTCCCTAAAGGGGGCTTTACAGGCTACAACATCGCTAATGCGAACTCGTTGGGGTCATGGAATTGGTGACGCACATCCGGCCGCATTAGCGATGCCGTTGCGTGTGACACCTATGAGCGATTTTGTATCGTTGCAAAAACGTGCAAAATCGCTCATCGGTGACATGGGGGTCCATTCTCAAAAATCGTTACTGCAGCAGTAACAAAGTTGTTCCTCGTTTCTGCGGCAGCACACATCGCTCCGTGTGACGCCGCAGGGACGAGGAGCCTCTCCTTACCTGCCTCCCGGCCGCTATGCGGAAGGAAGGAGGTGGGGGGATGTTATGTCCCACTCATCTCCGCCCCTCCGCTTCTATTGGGCGACGGTTCGGTGACGCAGCTGTGACGTCGCTGTGACGCTGAACGAACCGACCCCTTAGAAAGGAAGCGGTTTGCCGGTCACAGCGACGTCACCGGGCAGGTAAGTAGTGTGATGGGTCTGGGCGATGTTGTGCGGCACGGGCAGCGATTTGCCCATGTCGCACAACAGATGGGGCGGGTACCCACGCTAGCGATATCGGTACCGATATCGCAGCCTGTAAAGCGGCCTTAAGTCACTTATAACCAACAATTTTGTGTGTACTGAGGAAACCATCCAGCCCTTTTTTAAAAGCTGTTATACTGTCTGCCATCACTACCTCTTGTGGTAGGGAATTCCACAGTCTGACTGCTGTAACTGTAAAGCATCCTTTCCTATTTAGCTGCCGGAATCGCTTTTCTTCCATTCGCAGTGTATGCCCCCTGGTCCTTAGTACTGTCTTTGGAAGAAATAAGTCATGTGCCAGTCTTTTATATTGACCACACATGTATTTATAGATATAAATGAGATCTCCTCTGAGACGTCTTTTTTCTAAGCTAAACATATCTAACTTTTCAACCTCTCATCATATGGGAGGCCTTCCATTCCTTGTAGTAGTCTAGTTAGCCGCCTTTGAACTGATTCTAACTTCTGTATGTTCTTTTTGAAATGTGGAGCCCAAAACTGGATCCCATATTCCAGATGTGGCCTTACAAGTGATTTATAGAGGGGTAACAATACATTGGGATCCCGGGATCTAATCTCTCTTTTTATACACCCTAAAATCTTGTTTGCTTTAACAGCTGCTGCCTGACATTGAGTACTGTTGCTCAGCTTATTTGTAATGAGAATACCCAAGTCCTTCTCCTGTTCTGTAGTCCCTAGTTTACTTCCATTTAATGTATACGCAGCCATAGGATTACTCTGTCCTAGGTGCATTACTTTACATTTATCAACATTAAATCTCATTTGCCAAGTATCTGCCCATTCTGATATCTTATCCAGATCTTTTTGTAATATTGTACAATCAAGCTCAGTTTTTAATATCCTACATAGTTTGGTGTCATCGGCAAAGACTGACACTTTGCTATTATTCCCATCCACAAGGTCGTTAATAAAGTGATTAAAAAGAATCGGTCCTAGCACAGATCCCTTTGGCACCCCACAGCTGACTATAGCCCATTTAGAGACTGTACCATTTATAACTACTCTTTGTTTCCTAACTTTTAGCCAATTCCTTACCCAGTTGCATATAGTTTCCCCTAGTCCTTGCTTCTGGAGCTTTAGTATAAGGCTATTATGTGGTACAGTATCAAATGCCTTTGCAAAGTCCAAATAAATCACATCAGCTGCATTACCAATATCCAGATTTGCACTTACCTTCTCATAGCACCCCAATAGGTTGGTTAGACATGACTTCTCTTTCATGAATCCATGCTGTCTGTCAGTTATTATATTATTTTCTGCAATACATTGTCGCATGTCATCCCTTAAAATGCCCTCAAAAACTTTGCATACTACTGATGTCAGGCTTATTGGACGGTAGTTGCCTGGATCCACCCTCTTACCTTTCTTAAATATTGGTACCACATAAGCAACCCTCCAATCCTGAGGCACCAACCCTGTTACAAGCGAGTCTAAAAAGATGAAATACAGCGATCTGTCGATTACGGAGCTCAATTCCCTCAAGATTCGTGGATGAGTGCCATCTGACCCGGGGGATTTGTCAATGTTTAATTGACTCAGACGGAGGTGTACTTCTTCTTGTGGTAAATTAATTATATCGGGTGGTGAACTTTGATTTTTCACTTGTTGAATGATCCCTGGAACAGTCTGTTCCTTGGTGAACACTAATAAGAATTGCTTGTTTAATATCTCAGTCTTTTGTTTGTCCTCTATAACTAACTTGTTATTATATTTTAAGGGGCCGATACTATCCTTTTGTTTTCCTTTTTGCATTAATGTATTTATAAAAGATTTTTGGGATTTATTTTAATGTCCTTGGCGATATTTGCTTCAGTAGCTAATTTTGCGTGCTTGATTTTTTTTTTGCATTTCCTATTGATATCTTTATATTCCTGAAATGCTTTTTCTGTATTCTCAGCCTTTAAGATTTTAAAATCCCTTTGTTTTTGTTTTATTATACTTTGTACAGTCTTATTTATCCATAGTGGTTTCTTTTTATTCCTGGACATTTTATTACCATAGGGTATACGTTTTTTACATAACTCTAGTAGTATATCCTTAAACTTACCCCATTTATGTTCGGTACCCATGTTACCTTAACATTATCCCAATCTACACATTTAAGCTCTTCCCTTAATTTGTTGAAATCAACTTTCCTAAAATTCCAGGTTTTAGCATTTCCCCTTTTAAATGTTTTATTGAATTGAAGCTTACAACATTATGATCGGTGGTGACCAAGTGCTCCAACGATCCTAATCATAATTTTGTTTGGAAAAATCATAATTTCGTTCGGATGGCGAAAACTTCTGAGAAAAGAAGGCACAAGGCTTCAACTTAGAAGTTCTAGGATCTCTTTGAGACAAAACAGCCCCGCTCCAATCTCTGAGGCATCTATCTCTACTTGAAACGGAAGAGAAACATCAGGTTGCTGCAGGACTGGGGAAGAAGTGAACCTGTTTTTAAGCTCCTGAAAGGCCATAATTGCCTCTGGAGTCCAATTCTCCACGTCAGCTCCATTTTTGGTCAAATCAGTCAATGGCTTAACAACACTAGACAAATTGCCTATAAATTTACGGTAGAAATTAGCAAAGCCCAAAAATTTCTGAAGGGATTTAAAAGAAGTTGGCTGAACCCAGTCATGAATGGCCTGAACCTTTATTGGATCGATTTCAATAGAATCCGGGGACAAAATAAATCCCATAAGGAAATTCTTTGCACGCCAAAGAGACATTTCGATCCCTTAACGTACAATGCATTTTCCTTAAGTACATGAAAAACTGTCCGAACTTGCTCAACATGAGCATCCCAATCATTAGAAAAAAATCAAAATATCATCCAAATAGATAATCAGAAATTTGTTAATCAAGTCCCGAAAAATATTCATGAATGACTGAAAGATGGAGGGGTCATCAGAGAGCTCAAAAGGCATCACTAGGTATTCAAAATGCCCCTCAGGGGTATTAAAGACTGTCTTCCATTCATCACCCTCCTTAATTGGAATGAGATTGTACGCCCCCTTATGATCAAGTTTCATAAACCATTTAGCCCCCTTTACTCTGGAAAACAGGTCCGACATCAGGGGTAATGGATACTGATATTTAACATGGATTTTATTAAAGAGACGATAGTCAATACAAGGTCTTAATGACCCATCCTTCTTGGACACAAAGAAAAAAACGGCATCCAAAAGGTGACAAGGATGGTCTAATATGACCTTTTTCCAATGACTCCTTAATATAGGTTCTCATAGCATCATGTTCGGGCACAAATAGATTGAAAATCCGTCCCTTAGGAAATTTGCAACCTGGCACTAATTCAGTGGCACAATCACGCTCCCTGTGGGGAGGCAAAGAATCATAGCCAGTCTCATTAAACACCTCAAGGAAATCTGACAAATATTTAGGTACATCGTGTGGCTGAGAAGAAATAGACAACTCAGAAAGATCATTATGCACACATTGACAACCCCAACTAACCACACACAAGGATTTCCAATCTAGAACTGGATTATGGGTCTGCAGCCAAGGAAATCCCAGTACCAAAATATCAAAATATCATGCAAGTTGTGTAATACTAAAAATTTACAAACCTCCTGATGAACTGGTGCAGCTTTCATAGTTACCTGAGTCCAAAACTGGGGTTTATTTTCAGCTAGGGGAGTAGCATCAATGCCCCTTAAAGGAATAGGAGTTTGCAAAGGCACCATTGGAAAACCACAATTCTTAGCAAAACCAAAAACCATCAAGTTTAGGGCGGCCCCTGAATCAAGAATGGCCATAGCCGAAAATGAGGATAAAGAGCAAATCAAAGAGACGGACAAAAGAAATTTAGGTTGCACAGTACCCACAGTAAACGAATGGGAAAATCTTTTTTCCCATTTAGGGCAGACAGAAATATTGTGAGACGCGTCTCCACAATAGAAACTCACTAACTAAAAGCCTGGCGCTCAGCATTAGAGAGAACCCTATCACACTGAATAGGCTCTGAAGATTGTTCCGCAAGCAATACATCAGATCGTATAATTTTGTGCTCGCGTAAACGTCTGTCAATCTGAATGGCCAAAGTCATAGAGGCATCAAGACCAGAAGGGATAGGAAATCCCACCATAACATCCTTCACTGCATCCACGAGACCCTTCCAAAAAAGTGCCGCAAGTGCATCATCATTCCATTTAGTAAGAACCGCCCACTTTCTGAATTTCTGACAAAAAAATTTCAGCGGAATCCTGACCTTGAATCAAAGCCAACAAGTCCTTCTCAGCTTGATCAAAAACATTGGGTTCATCATACAACAATTTCAGGGCCTGAGAAAAAGAATCCACAGTAGCAAGAATCGGATCATCAGGATCCAAAGAAAAGGCTCAGTCCTGAGGATCGCCGCGTAACAAGGAGATGACAATTCTAACCTGCTGCACAGGACTCCATGAGGACTTAGGTCTTAAGGCAAAAAATAATTTACAATTATTTTTAAAGTTCAAGAATTTAGACCTATACCCCGAGAACAATTCAGAAACCGGAATTTTAGGTTCTAAAACAGGTGTCTGTCTAAGATAAGGTGATATTGCCTGAACCTCAGAGAAGAGATGCTCAACACACTCAGCCAACTGTTTAGTATCCATACCAGCAGAAGATCTTCCACGGAACCCAAAAATAAGAGGAAAAAATATATAGAATAAAGAAAAAAAAATGTTTTTTGTGTGGCCAGTTATACTGTTATGATCTGGTCACTATGGATGATCACAAAAATCCCATCAGCAGAAAAAACACAAGAATAGTTGGAACCTGAGCTGACCACAATCCTCTATCTGTCAGACCACACTAGAAGTAGCCGTGAAGCGTTCCTAAACACACCTAGATGCCACGTCACAGCCGGAAAAACTTACTACACCTTACAGATAGAAATGAGGAAACCTATCTTGCCTCAGAGTAGTCCCCAAAATAATAGTAAGCCCCCGACATATAAAGCCAATGGTGATGTAAGAAAAATCAATACACAGATAGGAAATATAGATCAGAAAAGGTGAGGCCCGACTTCCTAGATAGAACAGGACAGATAACTGATTGCGGTCAGTGCAAAAACCCTGCGGAAAAATACAAATCTCCTGATAAGAAAAATACTGAAACCACTGGGTCTCTTCCCCACTATATTAGGTACTCTTGTAAATAATGGGAGAAACAAAATACCAAAAAACACAAGAAATATAAAAGTGCAAATAATCAAAATGAACAGGGAGAAACTCCCTTTTCTTGCAGTGAGACCTGCAAATAGGGAACCCCCATGCTCATCAAAACAGAAAGACAATTTACTCTCCTGGAAGAAAACAGACTTTAAGCAAAAAAAAAAGAAAAATAAACACCCTTAGGTGTGGATCAGGCAAAAAAAATAATAACTTGCAACTTATCTGGAATGGGACAGGCACAGGAAAAATGGAAGGACAACTCCAAGCCAATTCAGAGACTGAGGAACAACAACAATAACCAGCCCCAGCCAGCAGACACAGACACTGCCCTACTATATAACCCAGGCTTATCTGCAATTGGGTTTCCCAAACTCCCAATTAACTCTCACATTGGTTGAGGCACAGTCAGCTTCACCCCCAGTCCTGACCACCAGAGAGAGCTCCAAACCATCACCACCTCGGATGACATTCACAACAAACTGCTTTGGTTAGGGCACCATGGGTGATGTTATGGGATACATCCTTGTGTAAGGTGGGGCACCCCAGGAGAATTAGTAATTCCTGGAGAAGGAATACCCAGGGTCAGATGCCGCCATCAGATTACAGAAAGCCTCAGTGTCAACAACCCAGAAAGGGCAAGCAGTCTGGAAATTTAATGTTCAAAAAATAGCAGTTGCACTCAAGTAAAGGGAAAGAGAAAAAACAAGAATGTATATGGTGAATATTGGAATGTGAATATGCATTACTGCTAAGAAAAGATGAAAAACGTTCTTTGAAAATTATGAGTTACTTATCAAATAAAGGTGGCCAAATTTACTTGTGCCCAGATACCAACGTCAAAATGTAACTCTCATCTGGGTGCTACTCTAAATGCTATGCCTCTCTTGTCTAAACTGAACTATTATATGGGCTGGAATTGAACCTGCAAAATGAAAATGAAAAACACCTGAAATAACTGGGAGGAGTGCGCAGACAGAGGACATGACTTCATAATACAAACTAGAAAAAATTGCCAGCACTTCCTAATCTCATAGTCTGAACTGGTGCAAACTGGCCATGAAATACAATATTCAAAATTAGCAGTTGCACTCAAGTACAGGGAAAGGGAAAAAAACAAGAATGTAGATGGTGGATATTGGAATGTGAATACTCGTTACTGCTAAGAAAACTGCTGCTAAGAAAATCTGCAAAAGGAAAATTAAAAACACCTGAAATATTTTTCTAGTTTGTATTATGGAGTCATGTCCTTTGTCTGCACACTCCTCCCAGTTATTTCAGGTGTTTTTAATTTTCCTTTTGCAGGTTCTATGTTAGCCCATACACCGTGTGCCGAATTATTATGCAAGTTGTATTTTAGATGATTTTTTTATTATTGATCAACAACTATGTTCTCAATCAACCCAAAAGACTCATAAATATGAAAGCTTAATATTTTTGGAAGTTGGAGTGGGGTTTGTTTAGATTTGGATATCTGTTTTTGCAGGTAACTATTACTGTGCAGAAATATTTGACAACTTTACAATATATATATATATATATTGTGAGGTATCAACCGGCTGTATTACAAAGGGCTGGTATGTTTTGCAGAAGCGTGGGTGCTCTGCAATGTGAAGTTGGCTGAGACCTGTGGTTCCACAGGATTGCATTACATGCAGAGTCATGGAAGGGTGTGTGATGCTGATTACACACTCCTTACCACCTGTGGGTGTGGCTCCAGGGGTTAAAGCAATCCTGTCTCTGAACCTTGGCAGAGTGTCTAGGGCAGTCTAGGGAGAGACTGGCTCTAGACTACCAGTGTGTGTGCTGGAGACGGAGAGAGCAGAAGCAGGGTGTTTTGCTCTGCTCAGGAGACCTTTTCCTGAAGGAAGGGGCTGTTAGGTCCAGGTGTAAAGCCTGGCTGGAGCCAGCGGGAACCTGGTAAGGACACTAGCCACCTTCAGAGGAAGGTAACCAGGATTGGACCTGGAGTCTGGATACTGACAAGGGTCAGTGACACATGTGTGGAAGTCCAACAGTGTGGGGACTTTATATTATGTGTTGGTCTTTGAGGAGAAAGCCAAGTAATGGCATCTTTATGTTATGTGACCTGGTATGGTTTATGGAGCTGTTAATAAACCATATGGTCTGTTAAAGAGACAAATTGCTCCGGCGTGCTTTAATCCGGCTACCTGACGTCTGGCCCCCATACACTCGGGGCCCACATCATCACATTATGGTGGAGAATGCGGGCATGCGGCCTGGTTGCTAGGGGCAATGCAGCCTGGTTGCTAAGGGCAACGGCCTAGGACGTATTCCTATGGATACAACCGGCTGTCGGTGGATCGGTGGGTCCAGGAAAATTGTGTCTGCGCACTCAAGCGTCTGGCGGTGGATCGGCAGGTCTGCGGGGTTCCGTGCTGCAGCAGCGAGAGACCAGCGAATGGAGGTTCCAGGCCAATCCGGGATTGCTGGGTCCTGCTTGGTGAGCAGTGATACACCACAGGCTGGAGATCCTGGTTGTACGGGCGGTACAACCTGGAAAGGTTAGTGGTATTCTAACCCCCCCCTCTTTAGACCACCGGGTATTACCCATTGGAGTGCCCCTCCTGTTTGTTTTCTTGTTTCAGCATGGAGGGTGCGCAAATGGACACTATGGAGGATCTGTACCAGTTCCTTGTGCGTGGACAGCAGGAGCCGTCAGTGCGCACCGATGTGACAGCAGTGGACCAGTTGATGAACTCCCTCTGGGGCCAGTATGAACACAGAGTGCCCAGCGAGATAAAGGGGAACTGTGTAAACTGGGGTCTAAAGACACTGTAAGGGAGTCTCTGAAAGCCCAAAAGGGGGTGGAGTCCCATAAAGGAGTGGTTGTCCAAAAGAGGATGGAGTCCCATAGAGGAATAGTTGCCCACAAGGGGGTGGAGCGTTCCAAGTTCAAGCAGGTTGACTATAGTAAGGGGAAATGGGTTTCGCCTTACATATGTCCTACCTGCGGTATAGGCTATCCATCCGGTATGAGGCCACAGGAGTGCTCCGTGGACTTGAATGGACAATAGTGTCTGGTCTGTGAGACCCTGGGAGGCGGCTGACCTTAGTGAGACCCATGCCCAATCTCCATTTTATGGATGGTAGGACAATAGAAGGAAGCTGTGTGCATGGGACCACTAAGGAATATCCTCTGGCCAGAGTGATGATTCAGACGCCCAACCATTTAGTGCGCCCAGATGTGGGTGTGGTTCTGGATTTGCTATATCCAGTTATCATAGGACGGGACTTTGAGTTATTTAAGGACTTATGGAAGACAGAGGCCGGGACCGATTGCACAGGAAAGAGTCGGCCCTCGCCTAAGGAAGCTTCTTTTCCGTATGAGGTTATACAGGTTCACTGTGGTATATTGAGGTGCAAAGAGGAGATGGTACCTCCAAATAAGGACTGTCCAAAGTTAGGGGTGACCAAGGGAAATAGAGGGACTCCCCAAGTTAGTGAAGTGACATCTCCAAAGGGAAGTGACAGTGTGACCACTAAAATCCAAGCAGTTCCAGGGGAGGAGACTGACACCTGGTTAAGCGGGGACATGTTAGTCCAGGACACCAGGGGGAGTGACGATGACTCCAGTAAAGACACTGACACAAGAAAGGTGACGAACGAGTACAGTAAGGGACAGATAAGTGAGAAGGGTAAAACCTCCTCCCAAAGACGTAATAAGCGCCGAGAGGTAGCGCAAAGTATACCATCTGAAGGTTGAGTTATTTGTTGAGGAAGGCTCGTTGCTAGTGACAACCGCTAGTGTACAGTCAGATAGCGAAGTCCTGCAAGAGAAAGAGAAATCTGAGCTGACACATTATAACGACAGAAATCAGCGGGCTGAAATAGCAGAAAAGGAGCCGGCTAAGGTAGTAATGGTGGTGTCCCCTATAAATTCCAAGTGTGAAGCTGATCGTCTGTTGAGTGTGAGTACTATAGGATATGAAATCCTGGCACACACTGAAGGATGTGACATCCTGGCAGGAAAGGAAGAAAAGGCTGAAGGTGACACTGCAGAGACCCCAGAGGAAGTTGAAGGTAATGCAGTGAAGACCCAAGAAAAAGCTGGTGCTGAAGTGAAGAGAGGCTCTGAGGAGGTGAAGTCTGGACCAGAGATCTCATCCAGGACTGAGAGCCTGCCTGACCTGCTTGGTAAAACCAAGATGGAAGATATAGAGATTGTCGTGGGTAAGAAGAGTAAGAAACCCAAAGGCTCTGAAGCTGTGGAGGGTGCACTGGCAAGCGGTGACGTGCTGCCAGAGAAACTGACAAATCGGGACAACAGTGGTCCGTGCGATGAAGCCATGGAGAAGGAGCCGACCCCTGAGTTGAAAGCTGAATCCTCTCCCGCTTCTGAGCAAGCTGATGAGCCACCTATCTGTGAGGCAGCTGAAAGTGAAGCAGCTGAGACCCAAGAGAGGGGTGACTATGACAAAGTTGCACCCCATGAAAAGGCCGGAGGTGTAGAGGTGGAAGAAGCCTCTGAAAAAGTGTGTCATAGACCAGAGAGGTCGACAAATGAAGACTCAATCAAGAGGTTGAGCAAAGACCATCTGAAACGAGAAATACTTCTTAGGCAGGCTACTGAGAGTCGAGTGAGTGAGCTGGAGAAAGAAGTGGCAGAGCTCCGAAGTCACCTGGCAGAGTGCCAGTCCATGTCCCAGGTAGCCTTGGAGCAGATGGAGCAGTGAGTGTTGATCCTGACCAAACTTGTTGAAGCAGGGGAGGCCCAAAGAGAGCTGACTCTGGATGCTAAACTGGACAAGCATGTGGAAGCGGCAGGGATGAATGAGACTTCTGTAGTCAAGTGCATGTTGGATATACCTGAGGACTTAAGAGAAGCATGTGCCACCGAGGGCATGCATGAAGAATTTAAGAAAGCTGTGGAAGCGTGTGAGGTCTACTGTACCCCAGAGGCTGAACAATTAGTAATATTGTCCACCACTGAAATTACTGGGCAGCAGGTGGCTATTCTAAATGACATGCACTTCAGATGTGTTCGTGTGAAGTGGCAGGTCCAGCTGCAAAATGAAGAAGCCACTAGACAGCTAGAGTATAAAAGGAAAGCGCAGAGTCTGGCGGAGGATATCGTCCAAGTACCCTGTGCTCTGGTGGGGAGAGTCATTGGAAAAACCGGACGAGTCATGCAAGACATGGTGAATAAGTCGGGATTGGTGAGATTAAGAATGTCTACTGCTAACGAGAGCAAGATACCCAGGGAAGTTGGTATGGTTCCGTTCATCTGTGTCGGGACTGTAGAGAGTCTTGGAAACGTTCGAAGCCTTCTTGAATATCGGGTACACCATGTACGTGACATGGAGCGGTTGAGGCAAGAAAAACTGAAAATTGAGGCGCAGCTTCGCTAACTGTGTGGGAGACAGCAGCCGTCTTCCACCCGTTGTTCAGGGGAAAGTAGTGGAAGATGGCGTGTCAGTCCAGTAGTTAAGACACGCGATAAAAGGAATCGCCGACAGAGAGGTAACCTACGATGTACTGTAGATAGTGGCGGCTATGAGCTTAGAGTTCCTGACAGTAACCCTGGGGGTACTCGAGAAAGCCTAGGTTCGGACAAGACTGTAGGTTTGACTGGGGACATGTCTCTCTACTGCGGTGACCCTGGGAGGGCCTCAGGGAGTGATCGGTTCGGAAAGGGGATGTCCTTTAACCCTAGGTTGACAAGACAGGGTTTGGTGACAGTGTCGGGCGATTTCTCAGGGACTACTGCTCTTGGACGGCCCTCTCGACTGGTGGGGCATGGCAGCGGGGATGCCCTGTCTCACGGCCCCGGGTCGTTGGCAAGTGTTCTCCCCTACGGGTTTGAACAGAGGGGGAGGGTATGTGAGGTATCAACAGGCTGTATTACAAAGGGCCGGTATGTTTTGCAGAAGCGTGGGTGCTCTGCAATGTGAAGTTGACTGGGACCTGTGGTTCCACAGGATTGCATTACATGCAGAGCCATGGAAGGGTGTGTGATGCTGATTACACACTCCTTACCACCTGTGGGTGTGGCTCCAGGGGTTAAAGCAATCCTCTCTCTGAACCTGGGCAGAGTGTCTAGGGCAGTCTAGGGAGAGACTGGCTCTAGACTACCAGTGTGTGTGCTGGAGACGGTGAGAGCAGAAGCAGGGTGTTTTGCTCTGCTCAGGAGACCTTTTCCTGAAGGAAGGGGCTGTTAGGACCAGGTGTAAAGCCTGGCTGGAGCCAGCGGGAACCTGGTAAGGACACTAGCCACCTTCAGAGGAAGGTAACCAGGATTGGACCTGGGGTCTGGATACTGACAAGGGTCAGTGACACGTGTGTGGAAGTCCAACAGTGTGGTGACTTTATATTATGTGTTGGTCTTTGAGGAGAAAGCAAAGGAATGGCATCTTTATGTTATGTGACCTGGTATGGTTTATGGAGCTGTTAATAAACCATATGGTCTGTTAAAGAGACAAATTGCTCTGCCATGCTTTAATCCCGCTACCTGACGTGTGGCCTCCATACACTTGGGGCCCACATCGTCACAATATATATATATATATATATATATATATATATATATATATATATATATATAATTTCCATCTCACTTGTTTATTTTCACCAAGTAAACCAATATAACTGCACAAAATTTAAAAATAAAAATTTCTGACATGCAAAAACAAAACCCAAAAAAATGAGTGACCGATATAGCCACCTTTCTTTATGATGACACTCAACAGCCTACCATCCATAGATTCTGTCAGTTGCTTGATCTGTTTATGATCAACATTGCGTGCAGCAACCACCACAGCCTCCCAGACACTGTTCCGAGAGGTGTACTGTTTTCGCTCCCTGTAGATCTCACATTTTATGAGGGACCACAGGTTCTCTATGGGGTTAAGATCAGGTGAACAAGGGGGCCATGTCATTATTTTTTCATCTTTTAGACCTTTACTGGCCAGCCATGCTGTGGAGTAGTTGGATGCATGGGATGGAGCATTGTCTTGCATGGAAATCATGTTATTCTTGAACGATACCGACTTCTTCCTGTACCACTGCTTGAAGAAGTTGTCTTCCAGAAACTGGCAGTAGGTCTGGGAGTTGAGCTTCACTCCACCCTCAACCCGAAAAGGTCCCACATATTCATCTTTGATCATACCAGTACCCCACTTACACCTTGCTGGCATCTGAGTCGGAGTGGAGCTCTCTGCCCTTTACTGATCCAGCCTCTGGCTCATCCATCTGGCCCATCAAGAGTCACTCTCATTTCATCAGTCCATAAAACCTTTGAAAAATCAGTCTTAAGATATTTCTTGGCCCAGTCTTGACGTTTTATCTTATGTTTCTTATTCAAAGGTGGTCGTTTTTAAGCCTTCCTTACCTTGGCAATGTCCCTGAGTATGGCACACCTTGTGCTTTTTGATACTCCAGTAACGTTGCAGCTTTGAAATATGGCCAAACTGGTGGCAAATGGCATCTTGGCAGCTTCATGCTTGATTTTCCTCAATTCATGAGCAGTTATTTTGCGACTTTTTTGCCCAACACGCTTCTTGCTACCCTGTTGGCTATTTGCCATGAAACGCTTGATTGTTCGGTGATCACGCTTCAAAAGTTTGGCAAGTTCAAGACTGCTGCATCCCTTTGCAAGACATCTCACAATTTTGGACTATTCAGAGCCTGTCAAATCTCTCTTCTGACCAACTTTTCCAAAGGAAAGGAAGTTTCCTAATAATTAAGCACACCTTATATAGGGTGTTGATGTCATTACACCACACCCCTCCTCATTACAGAGATACACAGCACCGGATTTACTTAATTGGTAGTTGCCTCTCAAGCCTATACCGCTTGGAGTAGGACAACATGTACACAAATTATCATGTGATCAAAATTCTCATTTGCCTAATAATTCTGCACACAGTTTATAATAGTTCAGTTTGGAAAAGAGAGGCATAGCATGTAGAGTAGGACCCAGATAAGAGTTTCACCTTGACGTTGGTATCTTAGCACAAGTAAATTTAGCCACCTTTATTTGCTAAGTAACTCATATTTTTCAAAGAAAGTTTTTCCTGTTTTCTTAGCAGTAATGCGTATTCACATTCCGATATTCACCATCTACATTCTTGTTTTTTCTCCTTCCTTTACTTTATTGCAAGTGTTATTTTTGAATATTGTATGTTATGTTCAGTATGCACCAGTTCAAACTATGAGATTAGGAAATGCCGGCAATTTTTTCTAGTCTGGAAATATAACCATTTAACGTTTGGACCTGTGGGTGGGTGGATGAGTATTTCCATTTGTGTTCCAAGGCCTGGAGTACAGACAGCTGAATGCCGTGCTGGGACAAGGAAGTGGACCTGCTTCCTGAAGGGGTTTGCGAATGTGCAAACATAGCTTCAGTGCAGGAGGCATCCATGCAGGGACACAATTAGGGCAGTACAACCATGTCTGGTGTATGGAACCCAGTGATGAGGGGGACTCAGCCGGCCCCGGGCTAAGTACTTAGCTTTATGAAGCCCCGGGCTGGGTCCTCCGCTTTACCGGTCCCCAGTCACATGCATAGCAAAGGGGCCTAGGGGTGTCGCTTTGGCTACGACACATCTCTAAGTTGCAGGTAAAACACTTCAGGGGCATTGCATGCAAATTGGCCATGTGTGCTGGAGGCAAAAGGGTAAGTGGAGCTGAGCAGGGTGGCGGCATGTCCAGCACAAAGAGAGGAGGTCATCACTCTGCAACCTCATCACAGTGCTGCAGGCAACAAAGAGCGCAGAAATGGCAAGGACATGGTAGCCAGCAAGGAAATCCAGTAAGTGCTCTGTGCGCTAAATATCTCCAGGGCTGGTGCAGCTGCCTTGCTTCAGCTGGATGTGTGTTGGAGAGCGTACATCCAGCTTAAATGATTTGCAGCCCAGAGAGGACACAACATGATGATTAGAGCTTGGCACAATGAATAATATGTTTGTTTTTTTCATTTTTGCGGTAGAGCAATATATGAGTAGAGGTCCAGGAAGGGGACATATACACAAGAAGGAGGATTTATATAGAAGGATATATATACCAGGAGGAGCCCAGGAAGGGGACATATAAACCTGGAGAAGGACATACCGTATATACGATGAAGGGGTCCAAAACCAAGATGGGGACATATATACCAGAATGTGCCCAAGAGGGGGATTTATATACCAGGAGGGACCCATGATGGGACATATATGCCAGGAGGAGGACATATATACCAGAATGTGCCCAGGAGGGGGATATACATACCAGGATGGGGCCAGGATGCGACATATATATCAGGATGGGGACAAATAAACCAGAATGTGGACATATATACCAGGAGAGGCCCAGGTTGGAGACATATATATACCAGCAGTAGGACATATATGTTAGGAAGGGGACAAATAAACCAGGATGAGACATATATACCAGGAAGGGGACATATATACCAGGAGGAGGACATATATACCAGAAGGGTATTATATAAAGGGGCAGTGTGTGTGTGTGGGGGATACTATACAGAGTGGTAATTGGTGTGAGATGATATACAGAGGAGCAGTGTGTGAGGGAGGATATATATAAAGAGGGTCAGCTTGTGTGGGGTAATAATATATTGAGAGGCAGCATGTGTGAGGGATATTATACAGAGGGGCAGTGTGTGTGTGTGGGGATATTATACAAAGAAGCAGTGTGTGTGTGTGTGTGTGTATATTATGCAGAGGATCAGTGTGTATGTGGGGGATATTATACAGAGGAGCAGTGTGTGTGGGGGCATATTATACAAAGGAGCAGTGTGTGGGGGATATTATACAGAGGGAAAGTGGGTGTGGGGGGGATATTATACAGAGGACCAGCGTGTGTGTGGGATATTATACAGAGGAGCAGCATATGTGTGGAGGATATTACACAGAGGAGCAGTGTGTGTGGATGGATATTATACAGAGGGGCAGTGTGCGAAGGGGGATACAATACAGAGGAGCAGTGTGTATGAAAAGGATATTATACAGAGGAGCAGTGTATGTGAGGGTATATTATACACAGGGGCAGTGTGTATGAGGAGGATATTATACAGAGGAGCAGTGTATGTGGGTGATATATTATACACAGGGCCATTGTGTGGGAGTACATTATACAGAGAGGCAGTGTATGTTTGGGGATATCATACATGGAGCAGTGTGGTAGTGATATTATGAAGCTAGGTGATGTACAGGGTGTATTATGGAGAGGGGCAGTGTAAGGGGCGTATTATTAATTTTCTGAGGGAAATACTTCACTATCTGGAACAGCTTCAAGGGTGAAAACACTTTTGGCCACGACTGTGTGTGTGTATATGTATATGTGTGTATGTATGTATGTGTGTGTATATATATATATATATATATATATATATATATATATATATATATATATATGTATATATATATATATATATATATATATATAAAAAAAATACACACACACACTTTTCAAAGAGTGGCTGTGAGACTTTGGAAGATTTGAGGGGTGGAGCCTTTGTGGAGTCTCAAGCAAACCCCCAAATTTTGCCAGTATGGGGCCCTGAAATTCCTAGTGGTGGCCCTGCATCCATGCCTACATCCTGGACAGGGGATTGACCAGCATGCTGGTAGTGGTCTCGTGAGGGTGCCCTGGGGAACAGTTGTCCACCTTCTTCCTCCTGGCACCCTCACTTCCTCTTGCTGCCAGTTTCAGTGCTGCTCATCTCTTCCCCCTGAGCTTCTGTTCTTGTTCTGCATGCTATCTCGCTATGTTGGGTCAGTGACTTCATCATCCACCACCTTGTCTTTCACTTCCACACTCTGTTCCTCCTTCTGATTTCTAGACTTCATCTGACTTGATGGCAACTGTGTCTCTTCATCATCCACTTCTTGAGACAGTAATTGTCGTTCACTACTGTCACCTTCTGACCATGGCTGCTCAAATATTTGGGCATCACCTCACACTATCTCCTCATATTCCTCTTGAAACATGCATGTTGAGCCGCTAGAAGAAGTGATAAATTGAAAGGTAAAGAGCTTCACAGAGTTTCCAAGTGTGATGCCACTTGTCTCTTTAGACTTTCCATTGTGGGAGGAAGGAGGATCAGGGTGAGGATTATGTGGTGACAGATTATACCTATTTCTAAAATCACACTTTATTAGAATAATTTCTTTAAAATCACAAAGTCAACAAAAACTACATATAAATACCTAAAAACCATGTAGTGGCTGTCAAGTGTCAATATTCCCAGAAAATATTGTCAAAAAAAAATCAAAAAAATCAGAAAAAAATATTAGAAAAAAATTATATATATATATACCACAGAGAGGAGAGGAGGCCTTCGGGTGGCTTTACAGAGTAACCAGAATATCCCCAGATGACTAAAGGGATATATTAGTATGGTTCTGTTGCTTATCCCTAGGGCTGTTTGTCTGCCTGTCAATGGAGTACACCCTTATTTTTATGGTGCCCCCATTCCTCGACAGCTTTCCCTTTTCTGTCCCTTTGTGGGTATACAATAAATCAAAAAAATTTTGATTGAAGGTTAGTCCTCTTCCTCCTGTTTCTGGGTGATGACAGTCCACTAAATAAACATCTTGGGTGTAATCACTTATACCCCAGAATAATCGTATAGTCAGGATTAATTACAATTTATTTCTTAACTGTCCCTAGATCTGTACCCTTCTTATCAATGGAATGCATTCTAATTTACACAATGCCCCCATTCCTCGGCGGCTGTCCCTCATTAATTTGCTGCCTTAAACAATGATGCAACATAGACCAGAGGTACGGGACCAAAATGATTTTCATCAGCTGACTTATCTGATATTTTTCCGGGGTCTTAAATTGTCTCCCATATCAATCAATGGACACATTTGAAACTCGACGCGTTTCCCTCCATCTCCATCATGGACAGAGTTCCTCAGGAACTGGTCTGAGACCATTTTTTGACCCATGGAGAGCACATCATTGAAGGTGGCTATTATGCCCAGCTTTTGAATCTCCTGAGGAACTCTGTCCATGATGGAGATGGAGGGACACGCGTCGAGTTTCAAATGTGTCCATTGATTGATATGGGAGACAATTTAAGACCCCGGAAAAATATCAGATAAGTCAGCTGATGAAAATCATTTTGGTCCCGTACCTCTGGTCTATGTTGCATCATTGTTTAAGGCAGCAAATTAATGAGGGACAGCCGCCGAGGAATGGGGGCATTGTGTAAATTAGAATGCACTCCATTGATAAGAAGGGTACAGATCTAGGGACAGTTAAGAAATGAATTGTAATTAATCCTGACTATACGATTATTCTGAGGTATAAGTGATGACACCCAAGATGTTTATTTAGTGGACTGTCATCACCCAGAAACAGGAGGAAGAGGACTAACCTTTAATCAAAACTTTTTTGATTTATTGTATACCCACAAAGGGACAGAAAAGGGAAAGCCGTCGAGGAATGGGGGCACCGTAAAAATAAGGGTGTACTCCATTGACAGGCAGACAAACAGCCCTAGGGATAAGGAACAGAACCATACTAATATATCCCTTTAGTCATCTGGGGATATCCTGGTTACTCTGTAAAGCCACCCGAAGGCCTCCTCTCCTCTCTATGGTATATATATATATAATTTTTTTCTAATATTTTTTTCTGATTTTTTTTATTTTTTTTTGACAATATTTTCTGGGAATATTGACATTTGACAGCTACTACATGGTGTTTAGGTATTTAAATGTAGTTTTTGTTGAGTTTGTGATTTTAAAGAAATTATTCTAATAAAGTGTAATTTTAGAAATAGGTATAATCTGTCACTAAAAACGTTTTTCCATACACCTGTAAAAAACATTTAATCCTTCTGAATACCCTGAGGATTATGTGGGTCTGAGTCTGGACTAGTCAGGCTGAGCCATGTGGAAGACATAGTGGTGCTAGTAAACAGAAAGCATTATCAGCCATCCAACTCACAACTAGAGATGAGCCACTCCCCAGAGTTCGAGTTTGGTTCGGTTCGTTGAACGGAGGCTCCGTTCAGCGAACGTTCGGCGAACGTTCGACGAACCCCTTCGAACCCCATTGAAAACAATGGCAGGCAAACACAAACACATAAAAACACATTATACATGTACACATACAGTTAATAAACATTACCATTACACTTACAGGTCCCCGCGACGCGTCCTGCACTCTGTCTCCCGCCGCTTTTCCTTCCGATAATCGCTGCGTCCTCCCGGTAATCAGCACTGATGATAGGACCTTCCATGACGTCAAAATAGCATGTGACCAGTCTCATTGGCTACAAACTGGTCACATGGCTAGACGTCATGCTAGGTCCAGTCAGTGCATCTCTCCGGTACGCGGTGCTGGTTTGTGCATCTCCGTGTACCGGCGAGATGCTGTGGCACATATTCGGCTTCCCCGTTCCTGCATGTGGGCGCTCTTTACAGAGTCAGCCCACATGCAAGGATTGGCTGGCACAGCCGGTGAATTGCGGCACCGGGAATCATGTGATTGGAGCACCATTGCTATAGTAACTGCCTGTCAGATTACTTTAGCAACGGTGGCAGCGGTGACGTCACCGCTTACAGCCCACAGCCTCTGCTCACTTACTGAGTGATTAGACTGCAAGGGAGGAGCAGTGTCTTCCTCCCATGCAGTGCTGTCTGATGTAGCAGAGCTGCATGGGTTGAAGGGGAAAGAATGCAGAAGCCCAGAATCGTGGAGGGCTGAGAGGGACTAATAAACATGGAGTCTCTAAGTGTGTCTGTGTATTTATTTCTATTAAAGTATATTCTCTCTGTGTGGTGTTTTTTTTGTTTAACCCTTTATTGAAGATGCTTAATGCCTGGGTCAAACTTGCGTGACATTAAGATTCTCTGGCTTAATACTAGCTAGTAAAACAAAGCTAGTATTAACCCATTATTACCCAGCAAGCCACCCGGCTTCTGAGCTGATGGAAGAGTTGGATACAGCGCCAGATGATTGCGCTTCTATGAAAGCGCCATTTTCTGGGGCGGCTGCGGACTGCAATTCGCAGCAGAGGGACCCAGAAAGCTCGGGCCAACCTGTGCTGCGGATTCCAATCCCCAGCTGCCTAGTTGTACCTGGCTGGACACAAAAATGGGGCAAAGCCCATGTCGATATTTTTTTTCAATTATTTCATGAAATTCGTGAAATAATTAAAAAAAAGGGCTTCCCTATATTTTTAGTTCCCAGCCGGGTATAAATATGCAGCTGGGGGTTGGGGGCAGCCCGTACCTGCCTGTATCCAACTCTTCAAGCTGCCCTGGGGACGGGTGGCTCGCTGGGTAATAATGGGGTTAGGGATAGCTGTATATTATCAACTGGCCCTAAGCCCGAAATTCATGGTGTCACGCCGATATTAGACATGGCCACCATGAATTTCTAGTACAGATAAAGGAAAACACAACACACAGAAAAATATTTTTTATTAGAAATAAAACACACCACAATTAGTGACTCCATCTTTATTGAAATAAAGAACCCCCCTCCGCAGTAATCCTGGGTCATAGGTCTCGTGCCGTCCAATCCGGATCCAATATCATCCAATATCATGCTGGAAGACAAAGCGATCAGATGATGTGTCAAGTTCAAGGGCCTGAATCACATAACACAGCAGCTGATTGTATAAACGGCTTTTATACAATCAGCTGATGCAGCAGTGCAAAAAAAAAAGCTACACACTTCTGTGCAGACTCCCATCCGAAAGCAGCAGCTGATAGTTTAGCCAGCTGGGCGGTAAAAAGCCGGCCTCACCGCTCGACTTTTAGTGTCACCTGATTTCGTCAGGTGACCGCATCAGCTGATCATCGCCAGGTCTGAGAGAGCGAAAAGAGAGAGAAAAGAGAAGAGAGAGAGGGAGAGAGAAGAGAAAGAGAGAGAGACGAGAGAGAAGAGGAAAGAAGAGGAGAGAAGAGAGAGGAGAGAAAAGAGAGAGGGAAAGAGAGTGTAGAGAGAGAAGAGAGAGAGAAGGGGAGACAAGAGGAGAGGAGAGAAGAGGAGAGAAGAGGAGAGAGAAGAGAGAGAAGAGATAGAAGAGGAAAGAAGAAAGAGAGAGAGGAAAGAGAAGAGAGAGAGTAAAGAGAGAGAGAAGAGAGAAAGAGAGAAAAGAGAGAGAGAAAAAGAGAGAGAAAGAGAAAGAGAGAGAGAGAGAAAAAGAGAGAGAAAGAACAAGATAGAAAAAAAGAAAAAGAGAGAAAAAGACATACAGAAAAAGAGAGAGACAGAGAGAGAGAAGAGAGAGGAGAGAGAGAAGAGAGAGAGAGAAGAAAGAGAAGAGAGAGGAGAGAGCAATGTAGCCTCATTCCGTGAACTGCTGAGATTTTAGAGATGTGGCCCGCGGCTCACAGCTGATGTCCGGCTCCTCCCTTCAGTGCAGAATTAAATTAAATTTAATTATAAATAAATAATAATTATAATTTAAAATAAATTAAATTATTTACCGGGGGGCGGCCGGAACTTGAACTCGTGAACTAATGCTTCTTAGGCAGTAGCTCTACCCATTGAGCCACTGCCTCTAATGAGAAACATTGGAGGAATAATTTGGTTATCTTGACCTCTGCATTGCAGAGTGAAGTCTCCGGTGACAGCGCGGTTCACTTCAGGTGCTGCGTGGAGGGGACACAGATTGCTCGTGTTCTACGGAGCTCCCTGTCATCTTCATGTACCAGAGCTGACAGTGTCGTGTGGATTACTTTGGACCTGTATTGTTGTTTGGGGATTAATAAAGAGGTACATGAGGGGTTTTTTTGTCTTTTATTCCAAATAAAGGATTTTTCACTGTGTGTATTTATTTATTTTCACTTACAGGTTAATCATGGAAGGTATCTTGGGGAGACGCCTGCCATGATTAACCTCGCTATTACCTTGATTGCCAGCACACCAGGGAAATCGGGATGAGCTGGGTAGAGTCCCGGGACTGCCGCATCTAATGGATGCGGCAATTCCGGGCGCCTGCTGGGTGATATTGTTAGGGTGGTGGGCTCCCCATAATGTGGCGCTCTCCATCCTGACAATACCAGCCTCCAGCTGTGTGGCTTTATCCTGGCTGGTATCAAAATTGGGGGAACCGCATTTTTTTTTTTAATTATTTATTTATTTATTTTACTGCACGATATAGACCCACCCACCAGCGGCTGTGATTGGTTGCAGTGAGACAGCTGTCACTCATCGTGGGGGCGTGTCTCACTGCAACTAATCATGGGCGCCAGTGGGCAGTGAAGGCATGGAATACCTGATTGAATAACGAAGCGGCAGCCATTTTCAAAAGATGAAAAGCTGCCGCAGATTTGTGACAGTCGTGCAGCACCGCGCCCGTGGAGTCTTCAGCTTCAGGAGTCTAATAAATGCAGAAGAGCGGTACTATAAGACAATAAAATAATACATTTTTTAGTTAGCACAAGGAAGATCTGTAAGGCTAGAATCCCTGCCTACAGGCCTCTAATACACTACCCCTACTCTAGAAGCTTGCCATATACTAAATGCAGAATAAGAACGGTATTTTTGGAGAGTAGAATAGATTTCAATTAGCCCTGAAAAGGACTGTTGGCTGTTGTACTAGCAGGTATTGTCACGCTGTAACCCACTGTCCCTTCTATAACACGATCTCTCCCGACAATTTTCACAGGTATAGAGTGGCAAACATGGCGTCGCTGGGTCTTATATAGTCATTCGTAGAATAGGTCTGGCTCTCTAGGTTAACAGGGTTGGTGCTCAGAAGTTAAAAAAAAAAAAAAAAGTACTATAGTAAAGATTAAAATAAAATTGATAGGAGGAACAGAATTATTTTTTTAGTAATGCTTTTTATTGTGTACTCAAAAGTAAGCTATGAAGGACATATTGTTTAATCACAATATTTAGGCTAGTCAGCCTTTTTCAAGGTGAACATGTCAGGATTAGTGATGGGCGAATCCGAACTGTAAAGTACGGGGTCCGTACCGAACACAGTATTCGTGCACAAAGTCTCGAACTAGAGTTTTCCTGGGAAACCAATGTTACAGTTCGGGTCCAGTTCAGGTCCAGGGGCTGTAAAAAAAAAAAGCACATTATTAAAAAAAAATATGATTATACTTACAGGTCTCGCAACGCGTCCTACAGACCCACTATCTGCCATGGACTCCCATGGACTCGATAGAACTTTGACTGTCACTGTCAGGGTACAGTTCCTCTTGCGTACAGCTTCCAATGAGAGAGCATTGGAAGTGATATGCTAATGACCCTCTGCTTTGCATGTCAGCCGAGGGTCATGCAACTGTGATGCGATCTTGTGATCGTATCACAAGTGCGTGGAAGAGGGAAGGAGCAATTTCTCCCCATCTCCTCCGCTGCCTGTCTCTGCTTTCATCACACTGCAGTCGTATTACAAGCAAGTGCAGTGCAATGTTTTACTTGCTTGCATGGGGATGCGTGAGCCGAGACTCGCTGCCAAATGCAGCATGCTGCAATTCATTCTGCATGCCACTGTGGCAGGAGAAATGAATTGCAGATGGACACTGCCCCTTGGTTTTCTAGAGAAAAAGGAGCCAGCACGGTCTGAAATTGGCATGCATCATATAAAAAGTGCAAATTCACAGATTTATTCCAACTGTACTATAATAAAAAAATGAAATTTTTAGCAAATAATTGATCAATTCTTTGAGCCACCCCTGCCAATGTCACGGCAAATCTCAATAGGGGGGTCCTAACCTATATTACGTATTTCATGTGCCATGCGGCCTCCTAGATAAAGTTAAAAGCAGAACCATAATGGAGCACACATACCTGTAACCTGTATATAGCCGCTTCCATGTTGCAAAAAAGGCAATTGTGGATAGAGGCCAGCCCAGGTCCCAGTATGTGGAGCAAGCTCCACACCTACCAGGACTATATCAGAACTGACCCTCCCAGTGCCAGACAGCAACCATTGATAAAGGCGGACCAGATCCAAGTATGGTGCTTAATTAGCATTGCCTGTGGAAAGGGGTGAGGCAACTGAATGTGATCAGCTACCAACAGGAGGAATACTATGCAAACCAAAATCAGGCGTGCATGGTATGGTGATGGTCAGTCACCAGAAATTGTAGCATAACTACAGTCATAACAGAGAAAAATGAGCCAGCACGATCTGAAATTGGCATGCATCATATAAAAAGTGCAAATTCACAGATTTATTCCAACTGTACTATAATAAAAAAATGAGATTTTTAGCAAATAAGTGATCAATTCTTTGAGCCACCCTTGCCAACGTCACGGCAAATCTCAATAGGGGGTCCTAACCTATATTACGTATTTCATGTGCCATGCGGCCTCCTAGATAAAGTTAAAAGCAGAACCATAATGGAGCCCATATACCTGTAACCTGTATATAGCCGCTTCCATGTTGCAAAAAAGGCAATTGTGGATAGAGGCCAGCCCAGGTCCCAGTATGTGGAGCAAGCTCTACACCTACCAGGACTATATCAGAACTAACCCTCCCAGTGCCAGACAGCAACCATTGATAAAGACGGACCAGATCCAAGTATGGTGCTTAATTAGCATTGCCTGTGGAAAGGGGTGAGGCAACTGAATTGTGAACAGCTACCAACAGGAGGAATACATTGCAAACCAAAATCAGGCGTGCATGGTATGGTGATGGTCAGTCACCAGAAATTGTAGCATAACTACAGTCATAACAGAGAAAAAGGAGCCAGCACGATCTGAAATTGGCATGCATCATATAAAAAGTGCAAATTCACAGATTTATTCCAACTGTAGTATGATAAAAAAATGAGATTTTTAGCAAATAAGTGATCAATTCTTTGAGCCATCCCTGCCAACGTCACGCCAAATCTCAATAGGGGGGTCCTAACCTATATTACGTATTTCATGTGCCATGCGGCCTCCTAGATAAAGTTAAAAGCAGAACCATAATGGAGCACACATACCTGTAACCTGTATATAGCCGCTTCCATGTTGCAAAAAAGGCAATTGTGGATAGAGGCCAGCCCAGGTCCCAGTATGTGGAGCAAGCTCTACACCTACCAGGACTATATCAGAACTGACCCTCCCAGTGCCAGACAGCAACCATTGATAAAGGCGGACCAGATCCAAGTATGGTGCTTAATTAGCATTGCCTGTGGAAGGGGGTGAGGCAACTGAATGTGAACAGCTACAACATAGAAGCAACATAGAAGCGGTTATATATACAGGTTACAGGTATGTGTGCTCCATTATGGTTCTGCTTTTAACTTTATCTAGGAGGCCGCATGGCACATGAAATACAGAATATAGTGTAGGACCCCCCTATTGATATTTGCCGTGACGTTGGCAGGGGTGGCTTAAAGAATTGATCAATTATTTGCTAAAAATCTCATTTATATTACAGTACAGTTGGAATAAATCTGTGAATTTGCACTTTTTATATGATGCATGCCATTTTCAGATCGTGCTGGCTCCCCTCTCTCTCTGTTTGGTTGTAGTTATGCTACAAATGTCTGGTGGCTGGTCAATACCATGCTATGCACGCCTGATCTTGGTTTGCAATATATTCCTCCTGTTGGTAGCTGTTCACATTCAGTTGCCTCACCCTTTCCACAGGCATTGCTAATTAAGCACCATACTTGGATCTGGTCCGCCTTTATCAATGGTTGCTGTCTGGCACTAGGAGGGTCAGTTCTGATATAGTCCTGGTATGTGCAGAGCTTGCTCCACATGCTGGGACCTGGGCTGGCCTCTATCCACAATTGCCTCTTTTGCAACATAGAAGTGGTTATATATACAGGTTTACAGGTATGTGTGCTCCATTATGGTTTTGCTTTTAACTTTATCTAGGAGGCCGCATGGCACATGAAATACAGAATATAGTGTAGGACCCCCCTATTGAGATTTGTCGTGACGTTGGCAGAGGTGGCTCAAAGAATTCAATCAATTATTTGCTAAAAATCTCATTTATATTACAGTACAGTTGGAATAAATCTGTTAATTTGCACTTTTTATATGATGCATGCCATTTTCAGATCGTGCTGGCTCCCCTCTCCCCCTTAGTTTTCTACTAGAGTGAGATCAATCCGATATTTTATCAGATTGCACGCATCTGTGAAAAATGCAATTGGCAACTCAGCCTGCTTCTCTCTCTGTAGAGATGCTTGTCTGTACAGAGCGATGAAGCAGAGCTGACATTACTCTCCCTGTGGCTACGTCAGGCTAAGGATTTTTTCTTTAATAAAGATGGAGTCTCTAAATTTTTTTTATGTTTTATTTCTAATAAAAACTTTTTTTTATTTGTCATGTTTTTTTTTTAACTGTTTATTAGAAATTCATGGTGGCCATGTTTAATTTGACATGGCACCATGAATTTCAGGCTTAGTACCAGCTGAGAATACAAAGCTGGTATTAACCCCTTTACTACCCAGCGTGCCACCGCCATCAGGGCCCATTTCCAGGGGTGGCTGCGGTTTTTACCATGGGGGCCCAGAACGCTTGGGCCTTACCATGCTGAAAATCCCAGCCTCCAGCTGCCTAGTTTTACCTATTTGGTGTTCAAAATATAGCGGGACCCACGTATTTTTTTTTTTTAAATAATTAAAAAAATAAATGGGCTTCCTGTATTTTGATTGACTTTTTTTAGCCAGATACTAACTCACACCCACAAATGACAATATTTAAATAGCAAGATGTGTGGACATTGTGCAACCGCAAACTAATTATAAAATATAACTTTTAATGGTGCTCTTTAAAATGAGTAAACCTTATACAAAAGTGAGTATAAAATAAGAATACCCAAGAATACCCAAAACAGTGGTCACGAAGCTCAAATGGACCCTGGTTTGGGTACAGCGCACAAAACACTATCTGAACTGGGTCACTGATATGTCACCACAGTACTATACTGGAGGTCACAGATACAGGGAACCGCCCTCCACTCTGTACCTCCAATATTATCTAATGTGTAGATATCTGGTATAAATGACCGCCATTAGACATATACCATTTGGTCTAACCAATGACTTGCAGGCTTCAAAATTCTCATGGACAGGATATTCACTGATAAACCTCCTTCACGTTTATCTCTTAATCCATCAATAAATGTCAGCAGCAGGCCTCCGGTCACTCCCTACGCGTTTGATCCCCACATAGAAATCATCAGCGGAGCCCGTGCTCATGGAAATCTGCCAGCTTTAAATGGCCATCCTTATCATCATATTCATTGTGGCTCTATTAATAAGAAAACTGCCCATTCCGATCACTCTGTCAGTAGCCTCTCTCAATTCAAATGCCATCCGGAATAGGCATTTTATTTATTACAAGGACATGACTCCATAATGCAAACTAGAAAAAATTGCCAGCACTTCCTAATCTCATAGTCAGAACTGGTGCAAACTGGCCATGAAATACAATATTCAAAATTAGCAGTTGCACTCAAGTAAAGGGAAAGGGAAAAAACAAGAATGTAGATGGTGAATTTTGGAATGTGAATACTCGTTACTGCTAAGAAAACTACTGCTAAGAAAATCTGCAAAAGTAAAATTAAAAACACCTGAAATATTTATTTAATTATTTGACAGCTTTACAATATATATATATATATATATATATATATATATATATATATATATATATTTCCATCTCACTTGTTTATTTTCACCAAGTAAACCAATATAACTGCACAAAATTTAAAAATAAAAATTTCTGACATGCAAATGTGGCGCCCTGGACTAGCCAGGTCGTCACAGGTACTGCAACAACACACCCCACACCCCGAGATATGCACACCAGTCACACACAAATCCTTGTTGCCTCCCTCCAGGGGCTGATGTCCACACCAGGTGGGGTGGAGCCAGGCGGTTGGCCCCACCCACGGAGGAGTTCACAGTCCTGGAGGCGGGAAAGGAAGTCAGTTAAGCTCGGGCAGAGCTAGAGTGTAGTTCAGAGAGTGAAAGTGAGAGGAGTAAAGTAGTAGAGGAGCAGACTGACCGTGTCCAAGTACGTGGCCCGGGCACCGAGAGCAAGGTTGGCAGATGGTGGTGGCCGTCTGCAGGAGAGGCCGATTGACGCGGAACCGTAGGACCGGGGACGGGCGGTGGCTCGCCGGTACCGAACCGGGGAGCGAAGAGAAGCCAGCACAAACCGGCAGGGCCTACGGACCACGACCAGGCTTGGAGTCGCCGTTAAACCGGTCAAATCCGTTAGCAACCGGAACCTCCGGGGTTTCCTAGCAACAAAGACCCGACTGAAGGCAACCGTCCAAACCGAGAAAGGGAAATACAGCTACCGCCAGAGTTAGAATTCCCAAGGCCAGAGCCTGCGGGTAAAAGGGGCTCCTCCGGCCCATATCCAAGCTGGGGAGCGGGTTACCGGTGGGAAGCCATCGGGACCGAAGATACACAACAGGTACAGGGAAAGGCAGCCACCACCAACCTACCGGGAGTAACCACAGCAGCCGGCTGCGGGAAACGTCCATCCAGACGTTTGTTTTACCGGAGACTCTGTATCCATTCTTGGCTGAGTGAGTACCACTGTGCCATCTGGCACCGCGCTGCACCTGACCCTGCACCTCGCCAACCCTGCCTCCCCGTCCCTCCTCACCAGGCCCCGGGACCACCAACCCCCCTACCCATGGAGGGGAGAGAAACATTACGGCTGCTCCCTGTCATCGCTCCCGGGATCCCCGTCCAGAGCAGCGGTGGTGTCCCAACCTCACCACAAACCATGGGTGGCGTCACGGACCAACTCCCCAAACCCAAACCACCCCCTTTTCAATCACGGGCGAGGAGCGCCGGTCAAGTCCCCGGATCAGGCCCACCGCTCGAGCCACTGAGCAGCAGAAGCCGCAGCGCCGGACCCGAGTGCCAGCGAGAGCGCAGCAGCGACGGCTCCCTCCCCGCCTGCGACACAAAAACAAAACCCAAAAAAATGAGTGACCAATATAGCCACCTTTCTTTATGATGACACTCAACAGCCTACCATCCATAGATTCTGTCAGTTGCTTGATCTGTTTACGATCAAAATTACGTGCAGCAGCCTCCCAGACACTGTTCCGAGAGGTGTACTGTTTTCGCTCCCTGTAGATCTCACATTTTATGAGGGACCACAGGTTCCCTATGGGGTTCAGATCAGGTGAACAAGGGGGTCATGTCATTATTTTTTCATCTTTTAGACCTTTACTGGCCAGCCATGCTGTGGAGTAGTTGGATGCATAAGATGGAGCATTATCTTGCATGAAAATCATGTTTTTCTTGAACGATACCGACTTCTTCCTGTACCACTGCTTGAAGAAGTTGTCTTCCAGAAACTGGCAGTAGGTCTGGGAGTTGAGCTTAACTCCATCCTCAATCCGAAAAAAGGTCCCACATATTCATCTTTGATGATACCAGCCCATACCAGTAACCCACTTCCACCTTGCTGGCATCTGAGTCGGAGTGGAGCTATCTGCCCTTTACTGATCCAGCCTCTGGCTCATCCACCTGGCCCATCAAGAGTCACTCCCATTTCATCAGTCCATAAAACCTTTGAAAAATCAGTCTTAAGATATTTCTTGGCCCAGTCTTGATGTTTTATCTTATCTTTCTTGTTCAAAGGTGGTCGTTTTTCAGCCTTCCTTAACTTGGCCATGTCCCTGAGTATGGCACACCTTGTGCTTTTTGATACTCCAGTAACGTTGCAGCTCTGAAATATGGCCAAACTGGTGGCAAATGGCATCTCGGCAACTTCACGCTTGATTTTCCTCAATTCATGAGCAGTTATTTTGCGAATTTTTTGCCCAACACGCTTCTTGCGACCCTGTTGGCTATTTGCCATGAAACGCTTGATTGTTCGGTGATCACGCTTCAAAAGTTTGGCAATTTCAAGACTGCTGCATCCCTTTGTGTCACGCTCCCCAGCTCCCGTGCCACGGGCCCCGGCTCCCCTGCCTTGCTTACCGGCTCCCCTGCCATGCTTCCTCGCTCTCAGGCCGCGCTCCGCCGCTCCCGTGCCAGGCCTCCCGGTCCCCCGCTCCACAGCCTTCCTGCTTCATCGCCTGTGGTCCCCAGGCAGCCCGGTCCCCGCTCCCGGCGCCCGTCAGCTACTCAGTCCCAGCCCGGCTCTCCTGCTTCCTGCTCACTGCTCCCTGCCCTGACTTCTGGCACCCGGGCCTCGCGCATGCGCATTAGGGCGCGCGCGCGGTCATTGACCCTCTCTTAAAGGGCCAGTGTCCTCCAACAGGATATTGGTGAATCAGGTACAGGGTATATAGGGGAATCCTTTCCAAGTGGGCGGGGCCTGTTCTTCGTGTTTTGCTAAGCTAGGAGTCAGGTCTCCTTGTGTCTTGCGATATACTCACCTCTCTCTCTCCTAGAGCCGCTCCTGCCTCGCCATCCGGTCCTGATGATTCCCGAACTCCGAACGGTGACTGTCCGCCATTCCGTCAGTCTATACCATCTCTGATCCCTGTGGTGACCCGTCTTCTCGCTCCGTCGGTTCCGGACTCTGCCTGACAACATCTCGGCCTCCGAACCTGAGCTCCGTCACCCGGACTACCTTTGGTGACTCCGTGGTCCCAGGGACTTCTACACTCCACTTCCTTGAACGGACTCTCCTGCTACCTGTAGTGCTCCGGCTACCGGACCCCTTGCCTTCAGTGAGGTGTTTGGCCCAGTGGATCCACCTCCTGGGTCTGCCCGTCCACCCGGCCCTAACAGTAAGAACAGGCCATGGATCCCGCCGAAGCACTAGCGGCCTTGCAGCAGGAACTCACACGCCAGCGCGAGACCCAGACCCGCATGCTGAACTTCATGTCTTCTGTGAATACCCGCCTGAACACGCTACAAGCGACGGCCACATCATTGGCATCTCAGGTTTCCACGGTACAATCCACGGCCACAGCTCCCGTGGCAGCCTCCTCGGATGCTTCCAGACTTCGTTTGGCCTCACCACCCCTTACGCCGGAGATCCCAAGACCTGCAGGGGATTCATCAATCAATGCTCTCTCCATTTCAAGCTGCTGCCGCACCTTTTTGCCTCTGACCAAGCCAAGGTCGCGTTCATGATGTCCCATCTAGAGGGAGAGGCACTGGCCTGGATGAACCCCTTGTGGGAAAAGGAGGACCCTGTAACCACAAACATCCAGGACTTCCTGCAGGCATTTAGAAACACCTTCGACGAACCCGGTCGTGCCGCCTCATCCGCCTCATCACTCCTCAAGCTACGTCAAGGGACCATGACGGTTGGGCAGTATGCCATCCGCTTCCGCACTTTGGCCTCAGAATTGGGCTGGAACAATGAAGCCCTCACCGCCGCCTTCTGGGAAGGACTCTCCAGTCGTATTAAGGACGAGCTGGCAGGCCGCGACGTTCCTTCTACTCTGGATGCCCTGATCGCACTAGCCACCCGCGTGGACCTCAGATTCCAGGAACGATCCAAAGAGGTGTCCCGTGAGAGACGTCCTATACGGCATTCCTCTCCTCCGCAGAAGCCCGCCATACTTCAGTCAACGTCGTCTGGTGTCTCGGTCCACGAGCCCATGCAGATTGACCGTTTGCGGCAGTCCGAACAACGCCGAACAGAACGGCTCGCCAAGGGCCTCTGCTTCTACTGCGGAGAGGGCACACATCTTCTACGCTCCTGTCCAGAGAGGCCGGGAAACGCCAAAGCCTAGGGCTGGTAGGAGAGGCCACCCTAGGTGCTGGGACTCTCTCAGACCCGGTTACGTGGACTGTTCAAGTGACAACGGGAGAGATGCGGTTCACGGCCGAGGCGTACCTCGATTCCGGGGCAGCAGGCAATTTCATCCAGCAGGCCACGGTGGACAAGTACCAGGTGCCTGTTACTCCACTCGACAAACCCCTCGTGATTGCCTCTGTAGATGGGAGACCCCTCTCTGACACCATCTCGTGGATCACCGAGCCGGTGGAACTACGTATTGGTGCCCTGCACACCGAGAACATCGCTCTCTACGTCCTCCCACACATGTCCCATCAAATCCTGCTGGGACTCCCCTGGTTACAGACACACGAACCCTCAGTCAGCTGGGGTACGGGTGAAATCACCCGATGGGGCTCCTCTTGCCACGAGAACTGTCTGAAGACTATACAGCCCATCCGACGCCCTCCGGTTCCGGAGTCCCTACCGGGACTGCCCTCGGCCTATTGGTCCTTCGCGGACGTCTTTGATAAAAAGGAGTCCGAAGTACTGCCGCCACATCGTCCTTACGACTGTGCCATCGACCTACTCCCGGGAACTACACCACCTCGAGGATGGATATATCCGCTGTCTCCTGCTGAAACAAGGGCCATGTCTACTTACATCACAGAGAACCTGGCAAGAGGATTCATTCGGAGATCCTCCTCTCCTGCTGGAGCAGGCTTCTTCTTCGTTAAGAAGAAAGAGGGCGAACTACGCCCATGCATTGACTACCGGGGATTAAACCAAATCACCGTGAAAAATAAATACCCCCTGCCACTCATCCCCGAATTGTTTGATCGGCTTAGAGGAGCTCGTGTGTTTACCAAGTTGGATCTTCGGGGTGCCTACAACCTGGTCCGCATCCGCTCTGGGGACGAATGGAAGACCGCATTCAATACTCGCGATGGGCACTATGAATACTGTGTGATGCCCTTCGGCCTGTGTAACGCACCAGCAGTCTTTCAAGAATTGGTGAACGACGTGTTCCGGGACCTTCTCTACGTCTGTGTGGTGGTGTATCTGGATGACATCCTGGTCTTCTCTCCGGACCTCCAGACCCACAGAGAGAACGTGCAGCTGGTACTACAAAGACTGAGAGATAATCGTCTGTACGCCAAGTACGAGAAGTGTGTCTTCGAGCAGTCTTCTCTTCCCTTCCTGGGTTACGGAATCTCCGACACCGGCCTGCAGATGGACCCGGAGAAGGTCTCTTCCATTCTCAACTGGCCTCCTCCTTCCGGACTGAAGGCAATCCAACGCTTTCTGGGATTCGCAAACTATTATCGTCAGTTCATTCCTCACTTCTCTGCTCTGACGGCACCTCTCTCCGCCTTGACCAAGAAGGGGGCTAATCCAAAGGACTGGTCACCTGCGGCCGACGCCGCGTTTGGCTCCCTGAAACAGGCATTTGCTTCCTCTCCTGTGCTCCACCGTCCTGAGTTAAACCGACAGTTCACCTTGGAGGTGGATGCCTCCTCCTCGGGAGCCGGAGCAGTGCTCATGCAGAAGTCCTCCTCCGGGAAGATGGTTACTTGCGGTTTCTACTCCAAGAGCTTCTCAGCGCCTGAACGCAACTACACCATCGGCGACCGAGAGCTATTGGCCGTCAAACTGGCTCTGGAAGAATGGCGCTACCTTCTGGAGGGAGCAGTGTACCCCGTGATCATATACACGGACCACAAGAACCTGGAATACCTGCGGTCTGCTCAGCGACTGAACCCACGGCAAGCCAGGTGGTCCTTGTTCTTTGCCAGGTTCGATTTCCAGCTCCATTTTCGACCCGCGGACAAGAATGTACGAGCAGATGCCTTGTCCAGGTCATTCATGCCCATGGAGCAGGAGGAGGAGACATCCCAGCCCATGATCTGCACTAGTAAAATCATTCCGGTGGCCCCTGTCACCCTGGCCCAGATACCACCCGGGAAGACCTATGTCTCTGAGACGGACAGGCAAAAAGTGTTGCACTGGGGCCATGCCTCGAAAATAGCCGGCCATGCTGGTCAGAAGAAAACATGGAGTACAATTGTACGTCACTACTGGTGGCCATCCCTTCGCACGGACGTCGCTTCTTTTGTCTCAGCCTGCTCCTCTTGTGCCAGGAACAAGACGCCCAAACACCTGCCATATGGCCGTCTTCTGCCTCTGCCTATACCCTCCATTCCGTGGCAACACGTTGCAATGGACTTTATTAGGGACTTGCCCCTGTCCTCCGGACACACTGTCATATGGGTCGTGGTGGATCGGTTCTCCAAAATGGCTCATTTCGTCCCTATGGCTGGACTGCCTTCTGCCCAGGAACTCGCTGACGCCTATGTACAACACATCTTCCGGTTGCATGGCTTTCCATCACACATTGTGTCCGACAGAGGAACTCAGTTCACCTCCCGCTTCTGGAGGGCTCTCTGCAAACATCTGGGAGTGACTCTGGACTTTTCTTCAGCCTACCATCCTCAGTCGAATGGCCAAGTGGAACGAGTCAATCAGATCTTGACCTCCTTCTTACGTCACTACGTCAACGCCCATCACGACGACTGGTCCACGCTTCTTCCTTGGGCTGAATTCTCCCATAACCATCACATCAGTGAGTCTTCCTCCAGCTCTCCCTTCCATGTCGTTTACGGATTTCAGCCTTCCGTCCCTTTACCTGTATCCTCTTCCTCGGATGTCCCTGCTGCTGATGCTGCAGTCCGTGACTTTGCAACAATTTGGGACTCTGTCAAGGTGTCTCTTGGATGTGCTTCCCTGCGGATGAAGAGACACGCAGACAAGAGGTGTCTGGATCCTCCGTGTTTCTCTCCAGGAGATCTGGTCTGGCTTGCTTCCAAATTCGTCGGGCCGTTTAAAGTCATCAGCAAAATAAACGAGGTCTCCTACAAGCTGCAGCTCCCGGCCACGATGAGAATACCCAACTCCTTCCATGTCTCCCTGCTCAAGCCGGTTGTCCTTGGTCCCTTCTCCGCTGCTGCCAGTTCTGCTCCTCCTCTTATTGCTGATGATGACATCTATGCGGTAAGGGATATCGTGGCCATGAAAACCGTGCGGGGCCGACAGTTCTTCCTGGTGGACTGGGCAGGGTATGGTCCTGAGGATAGGTCCTGGGAACCCCGGGAGAATGTGGGTACTCCCCTGATACGTGCCTTCCTGTCCCGGTTGCGGGGAGGGGGGCGTGGGGGAGGGGGTACTGTCACGCTCCACAGCTCCCGTGCCACGGTCCCCGGCTCCCCTGCCTTGCTTATCGGCTCCCCTGCCACGCTTCCTCGCTCTCAGGCCGCCGCTCCCGTGCCAGGCCTCCCGGTCCCCCGCTCCACAGTCTTCTTGCTTCATCGCCTGTGGTCCCCAGGCAGCCCGGTCCCCGCTCCCGGCGCCTACTCAGCCCCAGCCCGGCTCTCCTGCTTCCTGCTCACCGCTCCCTGCCCTGGCTTCTGGCACCTGGGCCTCGCGCATGCGCATTAGGGCGCGCGCGCGGTCATTGACCCTCTCTTAAAGGGCCAGTGTCCTCCAGCAGGATATTGGTGAACCAGGTACAGGGTATATAGGGGAATCCTTTCCAAGTGGGCGGGGCCTGTTCTTCGTGTTTTGCTAAGCTAGGAGTCAGGTCTCCTTGTGTCTTGCGATATACTCACCTCTCTCTCTCCTAGAGCCGCTCCTGCCTCGCCATCCGGTCCTGACGATTCCCGAACTCCGAACGGTGACTGTCCGCCATCCCATCAGTCCATACCATCTCTGATCCCTGTGGTGACCCGTCTTCTCGCTCCGTCGGTTCCGGACTCTGCCTGACAACATCTCGGCCTCCGAACCTGAGCTCCGTCAACCGGACTACCTTCGGTGACTCCGTGGTCCCAGGGACTTCTACACTCCACTTCCTTGAACAGACTCTCCTGCTACCTGTAGTGCTCCGGCTACCGGACCCCTTGCCTTCAGTGAGGTGTTTGGCCCAGTGGATCCACCTCCTGGGTCTGCTCGTCCACCCGGCCCTAACACTTTGCAAGACATCTCACAATTTTGGGCATTTCAGAGCCTGTGAAATCTCTCTTCTGACCAACTTTGTCAAAGGAAAGGAAGTTTCCTAATAATTGAGCACACCGTATTGTTACATCTCGTGGCTCTCCTCTTGCAAGGAATGAGGTGGTCCCCCATTCCTTGTCTGCCGCGAGCCCTCTTGCTCAGCAGCGCCAAAGGCCTGGGAGACTGCAGGAGTTTCCTCCTCCTAGATGCAGCAGAAGGGTGACACCTAGTGGTTTACTCCTTGTAAGGAATGGAGTGGTCTCCCATCCCTTGCCTGCCACGTGTCCTCCTGCTCAGCATCGCAGAGGGTCAGAGTGGTTGCGCAGTGTGCAAAGGATAGATGCTCAGGGAAGCAGCAAGACTTCCCTTAGCTCTGCACATTGTGAAACCGAAGATCCCGCCTTTATGACCCAGAGGCAGGAGGTTGAGCATGTGCCCCACGTGACGTCTTCTGATTCGCTCACTGGTATCACACGGCCAGATAACGAGGCTGGTGATGTGCTGAATCCTGACTGGCCGGGCCAGGACGTCACAGATCATGATTGGGTCACATCCGTCTCGCGCCCGCCCTTGGCTGGAGCTACATCTCCATAAAAACCCCTCCTGCCATCATGGCGGCGCGCGACCGTCCTTCTATGTTTGGATGTCTGGCAGCGTGCTGCCACGCCACTGTACAGACATTGTATTTTGCAGGTCTCGCCCCTGCCTTGCTGCTCCGGCAGTATTCCGTTTAACAGGCTGTGTTCCTGTCCCAGGTGAGCTCCTTGAATCTCTGTCGGACTCACCTGGTTTCTGAAGCACACGTGCGTGGGCACCTCTGTGCTACCCTCGTGCCATATTCCTGTGACTCCCGCTGGCACACGTGCGTAGGCACCTCTGTGCGTCCCCGTGCAACAGGTACACCGAGTTGTGAGCCCCGTGCCATACAACCCTCACGGGTTAGGGCGGACAGGTGTACGCAGATCGTCTGTGACATTCCAGACGATCGCTAGCAGCAACCCGCTCACTCTTCTCCCACCATAGCAGTGGTCCCTTACACCGCACAGTGGACCTTGACCGGCGGAAGCTGTCCATATACCATCTTGGCACGCTTCCCCGGGTCCCCCTCGTAACACCGTATATAGGGTGTTGATGTCATTACACCACACCCCTCCTCATTACAGAGATGCACAGCACCGGATTTACTTAATTGGTAGTTGCCTCTCAAGCCTATACCGCTTGGAGTAGGACAACAAATTATCATGTGATCAAAATTCTCATTTGCCTAATAATTCTGCACACAGTGTATAATAGTTCAGTTTGGAAAAGAGAGGCATAGCATGTAGAGTAGGACCCAGATGAGAGTTTCACCTTGACGTTGGTATCTTGGCACAAGTAAATTTGGCCACCTTTATTTGCTAAGTAACTCATATTTTTCAAAGAAAGTTTTTCATGTTTTCTTAGCACTAATGCATATTCACATCCCAATATTCACCATCTACATTCATGTTTTTTCTTCTTCCCTTTACTTAAATTCAACTGCTATTTTTGAATATTGTATGTCATGTTCAGTATGCACCAGCACCAGTTCAGACTATGAGATTAGGGAGTGTCTGCAATTTTTTGTAGTATATATTATGGAGTCATGTCCTTTGTCTGCGCACTCCTCCCAGTTATTTCAGGTGTTTTTTATTTTCCTTTTGCAGTTTCTATTCTAGCCCATATAAAAGTTCAGTATGGAGAAGAGAGGCAAAGCATTTAGAGTAGGACCCAGAAGAGAGTTACACCTTGACGTTGGTATCTGGGCACAAGTAAATTTGGCCACCTTTATTTGCTAAGTAACTCATATTTTTCAAAGAAAGTTTTTCATGTTTTCTTAGCTTAGCAGTAATGCGTATTTACATTCCAATATTCACCATCTACATTCTTGTTTTTTCTCCTTCCTTTACTTTAGTGCAAGTGTTATTTTTGAATATTGTATGTTATGTTCAGTATGCACCAGTTCAAACTATGAGATTAGGAAATGCCGGCAATTTTTTCTAGTCTGGAAATTTAACCATTTAACGTTTGGACCTGTGGGTGGGTGGATGAGTATTTCCATTTGTGTCCCAAGGCCTGGGGTACAGACAGCTGAATGCTGTGCTGGGAGAAGGAAGTGGACCTGCTTCCTGATGTGGTTTGCGAATGTGCAAATATATCTTCAGAGCAGGAGGCATCCATGCAGAGACACAATTAGGGCATTACAACCATGGCTGGTGTATGGAACCCGGTGAAAAGGGGGACTCAGCCAGCCCCAGGCTAAGTACTTAGCTTTATGAAGCCCCGGGCTGGGTCCTCCTCTTTACCGGTCCCCAGTCACATGCATAGCAAAGGGGCCCAGGGGTGTCGCTTTGGCTACAACACATCACTAAGTTGCAGGCAAAACACTTCAGGGGCATTGCATGCAAATTGGCCATGTGTGCTGGAGGCAAGAGGGTCAGTGGAGCTGAGCAGGGTGGCGGCATGTCATTCCGCGGTCCAGCACAGAGAGAGGAGGTCATCACTCTGCAACCTCATCACAGTGCTGCAGGCAACAAAGAGTGCAGAAATGGCAAAGACATGGTAGCCAGCAAGGAAATCCGGTAAGTGCTCTCTGCGCTGAACATCTCCAGGGTTGGTGCAGCTGCCTTGCTTCAGGTGGATGTGCATTGGAGGGCGTACATCCAGTTTAAATGATTTGCAGCCCAGAGAGGACACAACATGATGTGAGAGCTGGGCACGATGAGTAATATGTTTGTTTTTTTCATTTTTGCGGTACACAAATATACGAGTAGAGGCCCAGGAAGGCGACATATACACAAGAAGGAGGATTTATATAGAAGGATATATATACCAGGAGGAGCCCAGGAAGGGGACACATAAACCTGGAGAAGGACATACCGTATATACGATGAAGGGGACTAAAACCAAGATGGGGACATATATACCAGAATGTGCCCAAGAGGGGGATGTATATACCAGGAGGGACCCATGATGGGACATATATGCCAGGAGGAGGACATATATACCAGAATGTGCCCAAGAGGGGGATATACATACCAGGACGGGGCCAGGATGCGACATATATATCAGGATGGGGACAAATAAGCCAGAATGTGGACATATATACCAGGAGAGGCCCAGGTTGGAGACATATATACCAGCAGTAGGACATATATGCTAGAAAGGGGACAAATAAACCAGGATGGGGACATATATACCAGGATGAGACATATATATGTGTGTCCATCCTAATTCTGCTGCCCGAATGATCCACCTTTCTCCTCAATACCAGATCTCACCTGCCTCCTGTGGGTGGCCTCTCCTCTCTGCAAATCCCTCCATTGGCTCCCAATCTTCCATTGTATCATAGTATCATAGTATCATAGTTTTTAAGGTTGAAGGGAGACTCTAAGTCCATCTAGTTCAACCCGTAGCCTAACATGTTGATCCAGGGGAAGGCAAAAAAAAACCCCAATGTGGCAAACAAGTTCCAATGGGGAAAAAATTTCCTTCCTGACTCCACATCCGGCAATCAGACTAGTTCCCTGGATCAATACCCTGTCATAAAATCTAATATACATAACTGGTAATATTAAATTTTTCAAGAAAGGCATCCAGGCTCTGCTTAAATGTTAGTAGTGAATCACTCATTACAACATCATGCGGCAGAGAGTTCCATAGTCTCACTGCTCGTACAGTAAAGAATCCTCGTCTGTGATTATGATTAAACCTTCTTTCCTCAAGACGTAGCGGATGCCCCCGTGTTCCAGTCGCAGGCCTAGGTGTAAAAAGATCTTTGGAAAGGTCTCTGTACTGTCCCCTCATATATTTATACATTGTGATTAGATCCCCCCTAAGCCTTCGTTTTTCCAAACTAAATAACCCCAAGTTTAATAACCTGTCTTGGTATTGCAGCCCACCCATTCCTCTAATAATCTTGGTCGCTCTTCTCTGCACCCTCTCCAGTTCAGCTATGTCCTTCTTATATATCGGGGACCAGAATTGTACACAGTATTCTAAGTGCGGTCGCACTAGTGACTTGTACAGAGGTAGAACTATATTTTTTTCATGAACACTTATACCTCTTTTAATACATCCCATTATTTTATTAGCCCTGGCAGCAGCTGCCTGACACTGTCCACTAAAGTGAAGTTTACCATCCACCCATACACCCAAGTCTTTTTCTGTGTCTGTTTTACCCAGTGTTCTACAATTAAGTACATAATCATAAATGTTATTTCCTCTACCCAAGTGCATGACCTTACATTTATCTACATTAAACTTCAATTGCCACTTCTCAGCCCAATCCTCCAATTTACATAAATCTCCCTGTAATATAAAATTATCCTCCTCTGTATTGATTACCCTGCAGAGTTTAGTATCATCTGCAAATATTGAAATTCTACTCCGCATGCCCCCAACAAGGTCATTTATAAATATGTTGAAAAGAAGCGAGCCCAATACTGACCCCTGTGGTACCCCACTATGAACTGAGACCCAGTCCGAGTACGTACCATTAATAACCACCCTTTGTTTCCTATCACTGAGCCAGTTTTTAACCCAGTTACACATATTTTCCCCTATCCCCATTATTCTCATTTTATGTACCAACCTTTTGTGTGGCACCGTATCAAAAGCTTTTGAAAAGTCCATATACACAACATCCACTGCATTTCCCTGGTCCAGACTTGAACTTACCTCTTCATAGAAGCTGATCAAATTAGTTTGACAGGATCGATCCCTCATAAACCCATGTTGATACTCTGTCATAAGGTTATTTTTCTTGAGATACTCCAGTATAGCATCTCTCAAGAAACCCTCAAGGATTTTACCAACCGTAGAGGTTAAACTTACCGGCCTATAATTTCCCGGCTCAGTTTTTGTCCCCTTTTTGAATATTGGCACCACATTTGCTATGCGCCAGTCCTGCGGTACCGACCCTGTTATTAAGGAATCTGAGAAGATTAAAAATAATGGTCTATCTATCACAGAACTCAATTCCTGTAGTACTCTGGGGTGTATGCCATCCGGGCCCGGAGATTTGTCAACCTTAGTGATTTCGAGGCGGTGGCGTACTTCCTGCTGGGTTAAGCAGGTCATATTCAAGGGTGAATTTATGGTATCACTGGTCATGTCATCTGCCATGGCATTTTCTTGTATAAAAACCGTAGAAAAAAAGTCATTCAGCAGGTTGGCTTTACCCTCATCCCCTTCCACCATTTCACCAAGACTATTTTTAAGGGGGCCAACACTATCGCTTTTCAGTTTTTTACTGTTTATGTAGTTAAAGAATATTTTAGGATTATTTTTACTTTCTCTCGCAATGAGTCTCTCTGTCTCAAACTTAGCTAACTTAATTTGCTTTTTACATATTTTATTTAATTTTCTATAATTATATAATGCCTCATCACTACCTACCCTCTTTAATTCTTTTAAGGCTTTCTGTTTTTCTTTTATTGCTTCCCTTACAGCTCTATTTAGCCATAGGGGTTTCCTCCTATTTCTAGCATGTTTGTTCCCATGGGGTATATTTTCTGCACAAGCCCTATTCAGGATGCTCATAAAAGTCTCCCATTTGCTTTGTGTACTTTTATTACTTAGTACATCATCCCAGTTTATTGCACTAAGATCATCTCTCAACCGTTTAAAATTTGCTTTCCTGAAGTTTAGTGTCCTTGTAGCCCCTCTACTAGACATCTTACTAAAGAATACATGAAAACTTATTATTTTGTGATCACTATTCCCCAAGTAACCCCCAACTTGTATATTTGATATGCGGTCTGGCCTATTGGTTAGTACAAGGTCTAGTAGTGCTCCCCCTCTTGTGGGGTCCTGTACCATTTGTGAAAGGTAATTATCTTTCATTGTTATCAAAAATCTATTTCCTTTGCTGGAACTGCAAGTTTCTGTTCCCCAATTTATATCAGGATAGTTAAAGTCCCCCATAATAATTACCTCTCCGAGACTCGCTGCTTTATCAATTTGCTTTATGAGGAGATTCTCTACCTCTTCCATAATATTCGGCGTCTTATAACACACCCCTATCAGTATTTTATTATTCATTCTCCCCCCCCTTATCTCCACCCATAGGGACTCTACATTCTCAGTACCCTCACATATGTTGTCACGCAGGATGGGTTTTAAGGATGATTTTACATATAGACACACACCTCCCCCTCGCTTATTTGTACGGTCATTCCTGAATAGGCTATAACCCTGTAAATTAACAGCCCAGTCATAGCTCTCATCCAGCCATGTCTCTGATATCCCCACTATATCATAATTTTCTTCCAACAATATTAATTCTAATTCCTCCACCTTATTTGTGAGGCTTCGGGCATTAGTGTACATGCACGTTACGTATGACTCTGTACCTGTATTCCTGCTTACTGTATTAACTGTCCTAACCCTTCCCCCCGTACCACCCCCAATTTCATTACTTGTGCCCTGGTCACTATCTGCACTACATTCCCCTTCTATAAAGTGAATACCCTCGCCCCCCATTCCTAGTTTAAACACTCCTCCAACTTTCTAGCCATTTTCTGCCCCAGCAGAGCTGCACCTTCCCCATTAAGATGCAGCCCATCCCTAGCATAGAATCTGTAGCCAACTGAAAAGTCGGCCCAATTCTCCAGGAACCCAAAACCCTCTTTCCTACACCAATTCCTGAGCCACCTGTTAACCTCCCTGATCTCTCTTTGCCTCTCTGGTGTGGCTCGTGGCACAGGTAGTATTTCCGAAAATACCACCTTTGAGGTCCATGCTTTAAGCTTACAACCTAATTCCCTGAAATCATCTTTAAGGACCTTCCACCTACCTCTAACTTTGTCATTTGTGCCAATGTGTACAATGACCGCTGGGTCCTCCCCAGCCCCTCCCAGTAATCTGTCAACCCGATCAGCGATGTGCCGAACTCGAGCGCCAGGAAGACAACACACTGTTCGGCGATCCCTGTCTTTGTGACAGATTGCCCTATCTGTCCCCCTAATAATTGAGTCCCCCACTACCAGTACCTGTCTTGCCTGCCCTGCACTCCTATTCCCCCCCTTACTGGAGCAGACACTCCTCTGGCGTTCAGAGGTCATGCCTTGCTGCAGCAATGCTAAACCTGGAATGACATCCCCCTCATCTGCCAAGTTTGCAAACCTATTGGGGTGTGTCAGTTCAGGACTAGCCTTCCTAGCACTTTTCCCTTTACCCCCCTTTCTAACTGTCACCCAGCTACCTACCTCACCGTCCTGCCGCTCCCTACTACGATCCTCCCCCACATCTGACCCAGCAAGCTGCTGCTCAGTGAGCAGCACACTCCTTTCCATATTGCTAATGCATCTCAGAGTTGCCAGCTGCTCATTTAGATCCAGTATCTGGGCTTCCAAACGTGCAACTTGCGCACATCTCGAACAACAGTATGCACCCTCGAACGGCTTTTCAAGGACTGCATACATGAGACAAGATGTACACTGGATCGCATTAGCAATAGTGGAGCACATTTTCTAATGGGGATAGCACTAAACAAATGTTAAGTAATTAAACAACTAAATACAAACAATTCTACTCACACTTACTTTTGCTCACACTTTGCTCACTCACGCTCACAATGAAGAAGACAGGCTAAAATTCAGGTTTTCAGAAGTCTTCCTTCCGACTGTAACGGCCAAAACCCGGTTCTCCTTGAGCTCGCGGTGACTCTTCACTTATCCCAGAAGGCACTGGGAATATGCAAATTATCCTCGCAAGACTCCTTCCCTGGCTTTCAGAAGTCTTCCTTCCGGCTGTAACGGCCAAAACCCGGTTCTCCTTGAGCTCGCGGTGACTCTTCACTTATCCCAGAAGGCACTGGGAATATGCAAATTATCCTCGCAAGACTCCTTCCCTGGCTTTCAGAAGTCTTCCTTCCGGCTGTAACGGCCAAAACCCGGTTCTCCTTGAGCTCGCGGTGACTCTTCACTTATCCCAGAAGGCACTGGGAATATGCAAATTATCCTCGCAAGACTCCTTCCCTGGCTTTCAGAAGTCTTCCTTCCGGCTGTAACGGCCAAAACCCGGTTCTCCTTGAGCTCGCGGTGACTCTTCACTTATCCCAGAAGGCACTGGGAATATGCAAATTATCCTCGCAAGACTCCTTCCCTGGTTTTCAGAAGTCTTCCTTCCGGTTGTAACGGCCAAAACCCGGTTCTCCTTGAGCTCGCGGTGACTCTTCACTTATCCCAGAAGGCACTGGGAATATGCAAATTATCCTCGCAAGACTCCTTCCCTGGCTTTCAGAAGTCTTCCTTCCGGCTGTAACGGCCAAAACCCGGTTCTCCTTGAGCTTGCGGTGACTCTTCACTTATCCCAGAAGGCACTGGGACTATGCAAATTATCCTCGCAAGACTCCTTCCCTGGTTTTCAGAAGTCTTCCTTCCGGTTGTAACGGCCAAAACCCGGTTCTCCTTGAGCTCGCGGTGACTCTTCACTTATCCCAGAAGGCACTGGCAATATGCAAATTATCCTCGCAAGACTCCTTCCCTGGCTTTCAGAAGTCTTCCTTCCGGCTGTAACGGCCAAAACCCGGTTCTCCTTGAGCTCGCGGTGACTCTTCACTTATCCCAGAAGGCACTGGGAATATGCAAATTATCCTCGCAAGACTCCTTCCCTGGCTTTCCTGTATCCAATTCAAACTACTAAAGCCTGCTTTACACGTTGCAATCTCGCATACAATATCGTATGCGATTTGCAATGCCCCCATCGTATGTGCGAAACCAGAATTTGTTAGAAGCAGAGGGGCAGAGCTGAGCGGGACCTAAACATCCCGCCCACCTCCTTCCTTCCACATTACCAGCCGGGAGCCGCAGGAGGCAGGTGAGATCTGTTCATCGTTCCTGGGGTGTCACACACTGCGATGTGTGCTACCCCGGGTACGATGAACAATCTGACGTTCAATCCATGAGGAATGAACGACGTGCGTGCGATGAACGTTTTACCTTTCAATCGCAATCGCACTTACCTGTCACACCCTGCAATGTACCTTACAATGCCGGATGTGTGTCACTTACAACGTGACCCCGCCGACACATTGTAAGATACATTGCAGCGTGTAAAGCGGGCTTAACACTGTCCTACAAAGCCATCCATAATCTGTCTCCTCCGTATATCTCTGAACTAATCTCTCGCTACACTCCAAAACGAAATCTCCGGTCCTCCAAAGATCTCCTGCTCTCCTCCTCTCTCATTCGCTCCTCACGCAACCGACTCCAAGACTTCTCCCGAGCATCCCCAGTCTCCTGGAACTCGCTGCCTCAACACATCAGACTATCTACTACACTTGCAAACTTCAAATGGAACCTAAAAACTCATCTGTTCAGAAATGCCTATAGTCTTCAATGACCCCACTGCCCCACCACCGTGCGGAGCTGCCGCCCCACCACCATGCGGAGCTGCCGCCCCACTACTGTGTAGAGCTGCCGCACCACCACCATGCGGAGTTGCCGCCCAACCTACTCCCCACCTACTGTCTCCTCCCCAAAATCCTTTAGAATGTAAGCCCGCAAGGGCAGGGCCCTCTTCCCTCTGTACTAGTCTGTCTATTGACACTTGTAGATGTATTCTGTATGTAACCCCCTTCTCATGTACAGCACCATGGAATCAATGGTGCTCTATAAATAAATAATAATAAATAATAATAATAATAATATACCAGGAAGGGGACATATATACCAGGAGGAGGACCTATATACCAGAAGGATATTATACAAAGGGGCAGTGTGTGTGTGCGGGGATACTATACAGAGTGGTAATGGGTGTGGGGTGATATAGAGAGGAGCAGTGTGTGAGGGAGGATATATATAGAGGGTCAGCTTGTGTGGGGTGATAATATATAGAGAGGCAGCATGTGTGAGGGATATTATACAGAGGGGCAGTTTGTGTGTGGGGATGTTATACAAAGAAGCAGTGTGTGTGGGTATATTATACAGAGGAGTAGTGTGTATGTGGGGGATATTATACAGAGGAGCAGTGTGTGTGGGGGCATATTATACAAAGGAGCAGTGTGTGGGGGATATTATACAGAGGAGCAGTGTGTGTGGGGGATATTATACAGAGAAGCAGTATATGTGTGGGGGATATTACACAGAGGAGCAGTGTGTTTGCAGGGATATTATGCAGAGGGCAGTATGTGTGTGTGGACGGATATTCTACAGAGGGGCAGTGTGCAAAGGGGGATACTATACAGAGGAGCAGTGTGTATGAGGAGGATATTATACAGAGGAGCAGTGTATGTGAGGGGATATTATACACAGGGGCAGTGTGTGGGAGATATATTATACACAGGGCCATTGTGTGGGAGTATATTATACAGCAGAGAGGCACTGTATGTTTGGGGATATCATGCACGGGGCAGTGTGGGAGTGATATTATGACAATAGGTGGTGTACAGGGTGTATTATGGAGAGGGGCGGTGTAAGGGGCGTATTATTAATTTTCTGAGGGAAATACTTCACTATCTGGAACAACTTCAAGGGTGATAACACTTTTGGCCATGACTGAGTGTGTGTTTATGTATATGTGTGTATGTATATACAGTGCCTACAAGTAGTATTCAACCCCCTGCAGATTTAGCAGGTTTGATAAGATGCAAATAAGTTACAGCCTGCAAACTTCAAACAAGAGCAGGATTTATTAACAGATGCATAAATCTTACAAACCAACAAGTTATGTTGCTCTGTTAAATTTTAATACATTTTCAACATAAAAGTGTAGGTCAATTATTATTCAACCCCTAGGTTTAATATTTTGTGGAATAACCCTTGTTTGCAATTACAGCTAATAATCGTCTTTTATAAGACCTGATCAGGCCAGCACAGGTCTCTGGAGTTATCTTGGCCCACTCCTCCATGCAGATCTTCTCCAAGTTATCTAGGTTCTTTGGGTGTCTCATGTGGACTTTAATCTTGAGCTCCTTCCACAAGTTTTCAATTGGGTTAAGGTCAGGAGACTGACTAAGCCACTGCAACACCTTGATTTTTTTCCCTCTTGAACCAGGCCTTGGTTTTCTTGGCTGTGTGCTTTGGGTCATTGTCTTGTTGGAAGATGAAATGACGACCCATCTTAAGATCCTTGATGGAGGAGCGGAGGTTCTTGGCCAAAATCTCCAGGTAGGCCATGCTATCCATCTTCCCATGGATGCGGACCAGATGGCCAGGCCCCTTGGCTGAGAAACAGCCCCACAGCATGATGCTGCCACCACCATGCTTGACTGTAGGGATGGTATTCTTGGGGTCATATGCAGTTCCATCCAGTCTCCAAACGTCACGTGTGTGGTTTGCACCAAAGATCTCGATCTTGGTCTCATCAGACCAGAGAACCTTGAACCAGTCTGTCTCAGAGTCCTCCAAGTGATCATGAGCAAACTGTAGACGAGCCTTGACATGACACTTTGAAAGTAAAGGTACCTTACGGGCTTGTCTGGAACGGAGACCATTGCGGTGGAGTACGTTACTTATGGTATTGACTGAAACCAATGTCCCCACTGCCATGAGATCTTCCCGGAGCTCCTTCCTTGTTGTCCTTGGGTTAGCCTTGACTCTTCGGACAAGCCGGGCCTCGGCACGGGTGGAAAGTTTCAAAGGCTGTCCAGGCCGTGGAAGGCTAACAGTAGTTCCATAAGCCTTCCACTTCCGGATGATGCTCCGAACAGTGAAGACAGGTAGGCCCAACTCCTTGGAAAGGGTTTTGTACCCCTTGCCAGGCTTGTGACCCTCCACGATCTTGTCTCTGATGGCCTTGGAATGCTCCTTTGTCTTTCCCATGTTGACCAAGTATGAGTGCTGTTCACAAGTTTGGGGAGGGTCTTAATTAGTCAGAAAAGGCTGGAAAAAAAGATAATTAATCCAAACATGTGAAGCTCATTGTTCTTTGTGCCTGAAATACTTCTTAATACTTTAGGGGAACCAAACATAATTCTGGTGGTTTGAGGGGTTGAATAATAAATGACCCTGTGAATAAACTTTTCACAATTTAAAAAAAAAATAAAAAAAGAAATAATATTCTTTTTTGCTGCAGCGCATTTCACACTTCCAGGCTGATCTACAGTCCAAATGTCACAATGCCAAGTTAATTCCGAATGTGTAAACCTGCTAAATCTGCAGGGGGTTGATTATTACTTGTAGGCACTGTATGTATGTATGTATGTATGTATAATATATACACACACACACACATACACACACACACACACACACACACACACTTTTCAAAGAGTGGCTGTGAGACGTTGGAAGATTTGAGGGGTGGAGCCTTTGTGGAGTCTCAAGCAAGCCCACGAATTTTGCCAGTATGAGGCCCTGAAATTCCTAGTGGTGGCCCTGCATCCATGCCTACATCCTGGACAGGGAATTGACCAGCATGTAGCACAGTGGAAGATGCAGTGAGATCACTCGCAAACAATGACTGAGGCATTTAGCTCACCTAGTCGGGTGTTTGCATGACATATGCCTCAGCATGCTGGTGGTAGTCAGGCTGGTAGTCAGCTTCAAAATAGCATGTGACCAGTCACGTGTGTATTATCTCATTGGCTACAAACTGGTCACATGGCTAGACGTCATGCTAGGTCCAGTCAGTGCATCTCTCCGGTACGCGGTGCTGGTTTGTGCATCTCCGTGTACCAGCAAAATGCTCTGGCACATGGTCGGCTTCCCCGTTCCTGCATGTGGGCGCTCTTTACAGAGTCAGCCCACATGCAAGGACTGGCTGCCACAGCCAGTAAATTGCGGCACTGGGAATCACGTGATCGGAGCACCATTGCTATAGTAACCGCCTGTCAGATTACTTTAGCAACGGTGGCAGCAGTGACGTCACCGCTTACAGCCCGCAGCCTCTGCTCACTCACTGAGTGATTAGACTGCACGGGAGCAGCAGCGTCTTCCTCCCATGCATTGCTGTCTGATATAGAAGAGCTGCATGGGTTGAAGGGGAAAGAATGCAGAAGACAAGGATCGTGGAGGGCTGAGAGGGAGTAACAAACATGGAGTTTCTAAGTGTGTCTGTGTATTTATTTCTATTAAAGTATATTTTCTCTGTGTGGTGTCTTTTCTTTTAACCCTTTATTGGAGATTCTTAATGGCCGGGTCAAACTTGCCTGACATTAAGAATCTATGGCTTAATACTAGCTAGTAAAACAAAGCTAGTATTAACCCATTATTACCTAGCAAGCCACCCGGCTTCAGGGCTGCTGGAAGAGTTGGATACAGCATCAGATGATGGCGCTTCTATGAAAGCGCCATTTTCTGGGGCGGCTGCGGACTGCAATTCGCAGCAGAGGGGCCCAGAAAACTCGGGCCAACCTGTTCTGCGGACTCCAATCCTCAGCTGCCTAATTGTACCTGGCTGGACACAAAAATGGGGCGAAGCCCATGTCGATTTTTTTTTAATTATTTCATGAAATTCATGAAGTAATTAAAAAAAAGGCTTCCCTATATTTTTAGTTCTTAGCCGGGTACAAATAGGCAGCTGGGGGTTTCGGACAGCCGTACCTGCCTGCTGTACCTGGTTAGTATACAAAAATATGGCGAAGCCCACGTCATTTTTAGGGGAGGCTAAAAACTCCTGCTTTCAGTCCTGGATGGAGTATGCTGAGCCTTGTAGTTCTGCAGCTGTTGTGTGCTCTCCTGCATACACTAGTGAATGGAGCATGCTGAGCCTTGTAGTTCTGCAGCTGCTGTCTGCTCTCTTGCATACACTAGTGAATTGAGCATGCTGAGCCTTGTAGTTCTGCAGCTGCTGTCTGCTTTCCTCCATACAGACAGACAGCAGACAGCAGCTGCAGAACTACAAAGCTCAGCATACTCCATCCAGGACTGTATGCAGGAGTTTTTTGCCCCCCAAAAAAATTACGTGGGCTTTGCCATGTTTTTGTATGCTAGCCAGGTACAGCAGGCAGCTACGGGCTGCCCCCAACCCCCAGCTGCCTATTTGTACCTGGCTGGGAACCAAAAATATAGGGAAGCCCTTTTATTTTTTTTAATTATTTCATGAATTTCATGAAATAATTAAAAGAAAAAAAATGACGTGGGCTTCGCCAAATTTTTGTGTCCAGCCAGGTACAACTAGGCAGCTGGGGATTGGAATCCGCAGCACAGGGTGCCCAAGCTTTCTGGGCACCCCTGCTGCGAATTGCAGTCCGCAGCCGCCGCAGAAAATGGCGCTTTCATAGAAGCGCCATCTTCTAGCGCTGTATCCAACTCTTCAAGCTGCCCTGGTGACAGGTGGCTCGCTGGATAATAATGGGGTTAGGGCTAGCTGTATTATCAACTGGCCCTAAGCCCGAAATTCATGGTGTCACACCAATATTAGACATGGCCACCATGAATTTCTAATACAGATAAATAAAACACAACACACAGAAAAATATTTTTATTAGAAATAAAACACCACAATTAGTGACTCCATCTTTATTGAAATAAAGAACCCCCCTCCGCAGTAATCCTGGGTCAAGGGTCACGCGCCGTGCAATCCGGATCCAATATCATCTGATCGGTTTGCTGTAAGGAAAAAGAAAAAGAGAGAGAGAGCAAAACAGAGAGAGAAAGAGAGAGAAAGAGAGAGAAAGAGAGAAAAAGAGAGAAAAAAAGAGAGAGAAAAAGAGAGACAGAAAAAGAGAGAGAGAGAGAGTAGAGAGAGAGAAAAGAGAGAGAGAGAGGAGAGAGAGAACAGAGAGAGAAGAGAGAGAGAGAGAGAGAGAAAAGAGAGAGAGAAGAGAGAGAAGAGAGCAATGCAGCCTTATTCTGTGAACTGCTCCGATTTTAGAGGTGTGGCTTGCGGCTCACAGCTGATGTCCGGCTCCTCCCCTCAGTGCATAATTAAATTAAATTATAATTATAAATAAATAATAATTATAATTTAAAATAATTCATATAATTCATATAATTTAATAATAATTCTTTACTGGGGCACCTGGGACTTGAACTTGTGAACTAATGCTTCTTAGGGAGTAGCTCTACCCATTGAGCCACTGCCTCTAATGAGAAACATAGGAGGAAAATTTGGTTATCTTGACCTCTGCATTGCAGAGTGAAGTCTCCGGTGACAGCGCGGCTCACTTTAGGTGCTGCGTGGAGAGGACACAGATTGCTCGTGTTCTACGGGGTTCCCTGTCATCTTCATGTACCAGAGCTGACAGTGTTGTGTGGATTACTTCAGACCTGGATTGTTGTTTGGGGATTAATAAATAGGTAAATGAGGGGTTTTTTAGTCTTTTATTCCAAATAACGGATTTTTCGCTGTGTGTGTTTATTTACTTTCACTTACAGGTTAATCATGGAAGGTATCTTGGGGAGACGCCTGCCATGATTAACCCCGTTATTACCTTGATTGCCATTGAACCAGGGCAATTCGGGATGAGCTGGGTAGAGTCCCGGGACTGCCGAATTTATTGGATTCGGCAATATCGGACGGCTGCTGGGTGATATTGTTAGGGTGGTGGGCTCCCCATAACGTGGCGCTCTCCATCCTCACAATACCAGCCTCCAGCTGTGTGCCTTTATCCTGGCTGGTATCAAAATTGGGGGGAACCGCATTTTTTTTTTTTTAAATTATTTATTTATTTATTTTACTGCACGATATAGACCCACCCACCAGTGGCTGGGATTGGTTGCAGTGAGACAGCTGTCACTTATCGTGGGGGTGTGTCTCACTGCAACCAATCATGGGCGCCGGTGGGCAGGGAAGGCATGGAATACCTGATTGAATAATGAAGCGGCAGCCATTTTCAAAAGATGAAAAGCCGCCGCAAATTTGTGACAGCCGTGCAGCACCGCGCCCGTGATCTGTCAGTAGGAAAGAGAGAGGGATTGTGCTGGGGATGCAGGAGGCATGCAGATACACAATGTGCACACATACTTACTGTGAAAAGCCACGTTTTTGGTGATCAAACCGTTTTCGAACGGTAACTCGAACTGCCGAACTTTAAGCAAATCGTTCGAGTTCGTCGAATGACTCGAACACCGTCCAAAATCACTCGAACATGAAATTGGCGAACCATTCGACTCGAACATTGCTCAACTCTACTCACAACCTGCTCTCACTGTTCTGTTTTCAACAGTGGTGTCCCACGCCCCCCTGCAAGACAGGATGCAAGGTGTAGATGATAAGTGTATTTGCTGTGCTCCCACTACAGGCTCAGTTTCCCCTGGCTTACTGCCATGGGCTCTGCATGCACCATTATCAGCGGAACGCCAACTTCCATGTCCTTTACCACAGGCCTTACACACTTTAAATTATGTATGCAGCTAAGAGTGGTAGTATTAGAGATTAAATTAATTTTTTTAGGTATAAGCAGCACAGTCTGTAAGACTAGAATCTCTGCCTACAGGCCTCTAATACACTAACTCTTCTCCAGAAACTTACCCTACACTAAATGCATAATAAAAGTGGTATTATTAAATAGAATAGATTTTTTAGGTAGCACAAGCAAGGTCTGCAATGCTAAAATCCCTTCCTACAGGTCTCTAATAAATAATAAATGACTTCAGGCCTCTAATAAATGCAGAAGAGCGTTAATATAAGACAATAAAATAATACATTTTTTAGTTAGCACAAGGAAGATCTGTAAGGCTAGAATCCCTGCCTACAGGCCTCTAATACACTACCCCTACTCTAGAAGCTTGCCATATACTAAATGCAGAATAAGAACGGTATTATTGGAGAGGAGAATAGATTTCAATTAGCCCTGAAAAGGACTGTTGGCTGTTAGTGATGAGCGAGTACTAAAAAGCTCGGGTGCTCGAAGCTCGGGCCGAGCCTCCCAAGATACTCGTGTACTCGGCCCGAGCAACGAGCCCAATGTTATCCTATGGGAGACCCGAGTATTTTTGTGAAATGACCACCGGCAGCATGTAGAAACCCTAAAAATGGCACAAAAGTCTCCGAAGAGTGCTCAAATGACATGGCAACAGCATGGGGAAGACCCCTTGAAGCATTTATCACTCAAAAGTCACAGCTGTGAACAATTTTGTCCGCGTTTTACGCCATTTTTACGGACTCACCAGAAAACCTTCCAAAATGACACCAAAATGAATTTTCATGGCGGAAATGTTAAGGGCACATACCCAATAGTGAGATAGAGCTAATGTATGTTACTTTTTGCGATTAATACATGAAAGATTTTACGTAAAACATTGTGTGGCACTCCGATGTCCCTGAGAAGAGACGTACATAAAGGCCTCTGAGTCTAATGTGCCCATTTTGAGGAACTGAGTCTTTGTAGTATTTTCCTTTGCCAGGGCAGTCCAAAATTTTGAGGTTCACCAATGACCCTGCATACAGACGTGCATGAGGACCTGTAAACCTGAAGTGCCCATTGGAAGGAAGTGGGTCTATTGTAGTATAGCCCTTAGGCAGGGCAACCAAAAATTGGGAGGCTCCACGTTGTCCCTGGATAGAGACGTGCATGAGGACCTGTAAACCTGAAGTGCCCATTGGAAGGAAGTGGGTCTTTTGTAGTATAGCCCTTAGGCAGGGCAGCCAAAAATTGGGAGGCTCCACGTTGTCCCTGGATAGAGACGTGCATGAGGGCCTGTAAACCTGAAGTGCCCATTGGAAGGAAGTGGGTCTTTTGTAGTATAGCCCTTAGGCAGGGCAGCCAAAAATTGGGAGGCTCCACGTTGTCCCTGGATAGAGACGTGCATGAGGGCCTGTAAACCTGAAGTGCCCATTGGAAGGAAGTGGGTCTTTTGTAGTATAGCCCTTAGGCAGGGCAGCCAAAAATTTGGAGGCTCCACGTTGTCCCTGGATAGAGACGTGCATGAGGGCCTGTAAACCTGAAGTGCCCATTGGAAGGAAGTGGGTCTTTTGTAGTATAGCCCTTAGGCAGGGCAGCCAAAAATTGGGAGGCTCCACGTTGTCCCTGGATAGAGACGTGCATGAGGGCCTGTAAACCTGAAGTGCCCATTGGAAGGAAGTGGGGTCTTTTGTAGTATAGCCCTTAGGCAGGGCAGCCAAAAATTGGGAGGCTCCACGTTGTCCCTGCATAGAGACGTGCATGAGGGCCTCAAAACATTGTTCCCATTGCAAAGGAGCGGGTCTCCTGTCGTTTTAATGTCCATTCTGCAAAGAATGGGCGAAAAAATTTACCACTGGGGGTATACCTGAAACAAAGGCCTAACTCTTGTAACGGTCATCATGGTGGTGCATGAGGAGAAGGAGGAGCAGTCCAGCGATTATCCAAAGTCCAGAAGTGTGTACCCATGGGTGACTGGAGGTACATGGCAAATTGTGATACTATTGTATGTTCTGAGGATTTCGATAGCGTTAGGGCAATGACAACCAGAGACGAGTTCTTGGTACAAAGATGTTTATAATATGTAACCACGATAGGTACACAACGGAACAAACACAGTAGAACAATACACACGAAATACCTTCCCGAAACGGAGCGAAGGGAATTCCCGGGACCACGCACCGGACTCCCCCAGGGAGACCACCAAGAGCGAACCCCTATACAGGGACTGTCTGGCAATCACCCCGGAAGGCCTAAATGCGCAGCAGCCGGGACACAAGGGGCAAGTGGTAAAGTCCAGAAGTGTCCGTACGGGATGATAGTCCAGAGTGGTTACGAACCGGAAGGAACCGGGCAGAAGTGCTGACCAAAGACGGCAGACGGAGTCCGGGCACAGCTTGAAGAAACCGGGTACGGTCCAGAGACGGTGTCGGTAGTCTTTCAGGAGGATCCAAAGGCAATCAGGAATTAGGAGCAGCAAAGCAGGAGCACACAGCAAGCAGTATACTCAGGCACTGGACTAGGCTTAGAGGCGGCCTTTTAAGCAGCTGGACAGGAAGTAGGGCAACAGAACAGTAAACTCCATGTTAACCGAGGGCAAGCTCTTTCAAAAGAGAACTGGAAATCCCGGAAACCTGACACAAATTCCCGTTACAAACTTTAAATTCCGCTCTCATTTGCTGGTGGTGTGGTGAAGTCTGGCCCAATCCAACCCTTGTTCATCTTGATCAGAGTCAGCCTGTCAGCATTTTCAGTTGACAGACGGGTGCGTTTATCTGTAATGATTCCACCTGCGGCACTAAAAACACGCTCTGACAAAACGCTATCGGCAGGGCAGGCCAGGACTTCCAAGGCGTAGAGAGCCAATTCATGCCACGTGTCCACCTTGGATACCCAATAATTGTAAGGCACAGAGGAATGTCGGAGTACAGTTGTTCGATCTGCAAGGTACTCCTTGAGCATCTGGGCAAACTTAGGATTTCTTGTGGCACTACCCCGCACCTCAGGGCCTGTGGTACGTGAGGGGCTGAGAAAACTGTCCCACATCTTAAAGACTGTTCCCCTACCTCTGGCGGATTGGACTTGTGCCTCTCTCGGCTGTACGCCTTGGTTGTCCACTGATTCCTGACCTATGCCGCTAGCGTTTTGTGAGGGGAATGCTTTGCCTACTTCCGTGACTATGGCCTTCCGGAACTGCTGCATTTTGGTTGACCTCTCCGCCTCGGGAATAAGAGACATAAAGTTCTCCTTGTAGCGTGGGTCTAACAGTGTTACCAACCAGTAATGATTGTCGGCCAAGATGTTCTTAACGCGAGGGTCACGAGACAGGCAGCTTACCATAAAGTCAGCCATGTGCGCCAGACTCTTAACAGCCAGGACTTCAGTAGCCTGACCAACACGTTGACTGAACATGCTGTCCTCCTCCTCCTCCTCCTCCTCCTCCTCCTCCTCCTCATCTACCCTGTCCTCTGGCCAGCCACGCTGAACCGAGGATATGACTGGTGTGCATGTCATATCCTCAATTTGGCCGGAGATTTGCTCCATGTCTTCATCCTCCTCCTCGTCATAGTCCTCCACTGCACGTTGTGATGAGACGAGGCTGGGCTGTGTGTTATCACCCACACCCACTACTGTTTCTTGCTGCAACTCATCGCGCTCCGCCTGCAATGCATCATGTTTGGTTTTGAGCAGAGACCGTTTTAGAAGGCAGAGTAGCGGTATGGTGACGCTAATAATGGCGTCATCACCACTCACCATCTTGGTGGAGTCCTCAAAGTTTTGGAGGATGGTACATAGGTCGGACATCCATCTCCACTCCTCAGGTGTTATGTGTGGAGTTTGACCCATTTCCCGACGGCTTAGGTGATGCAGGTACTCAACAACTGCCCTCTTCTGCTCACATATCCTGACCAACATGTGCAGAGTTGAATTCCAACGCGTGGGGACATCACACACCAGTCTGTGAGCCGGAAGATGCAAACTGCGCTGATAGCCGGCAAGGCCGGCTGAAGCAGTAGGTGACTTTCTAAAATGTGCAGACAGGCGGCGAACTTTTACCAGCAGATCAGACAGCTCTGGGTATGACTTTAGAAACCGCTGAACCACGAGGTTGAGCACATGGGCCACGCATGGAACATGTGTCAGCTGGCCTCGCCTCAAAGCCGCCACCAGGTTCCGGCCATTGTCACACACGACCTTTCCTGGCTTTAGGTTCAGAGGTGTGAGCCAGTGATCTGCCTGCTGTTTCAGAGCTGTCCACAGCTCTTCTGCATTGTGTGGTTTGTCACCTATGCAGATTAGCTTCAGCACAGCCTGTTGCCGCTTCGCCGAGGCAGTGCTGCAGTGCTTCCAGCTTGGGACTGGTGTGGAGGGTACAGTGGATGAGGATGCGCAGGAGGAGGAGGCTGAAGAGCATGACATTCCGGAGCTGTAGAGTGTGGGTGAAACACTGACTGAGGTAGGGCCTGCAAACCTTGGTGTGGGAAGGACGTGTTCCGTCCCTCGCTCAGACTGGGTCCCAGCTTCCACAATATTAACCCAGTGTGCCGTCAACGAGATGTAGCGGCCTTGCCCACAAGCACTTGTCCACGTGTCTGTGGTTAGGTGGACTTTGGGTGAAACAGCGTTGTTCAGGGCACGTGTGATGTTTTGTGACACGTGGTTATGCAACGTGGGGACGGCACACCGGGAGAAATAGTGGCGGCTGGGGACCGAGTAATGTGGGACAGCTGCCGCCATCAGGTCGCGGAATGCTTCTGTCTCCACCAGCCTAAAAGGCAACATTTCCAGCGCAAGCAGTCGCGAAATGTTAGCATTTAGAACTGTGGCATGTGGGGTGTTGGCAGTGTATTTGCGCCTGCGTTCAAAGGTTTGCTGAATGGATAACTGAACGCTGCGCTGGGACAAGGACGTGCTTGATGATGGTGTTATTTCTGCGTAGGCAACTGCAGGTGCAGGACCGGAGGAGGCTTGTTCGCAGGCAGCATGGACAGGGGATTGGCTCGCATGCACAACCAGCGAAGACGTAGCAGTGACATTAGCAAGCACTGCTCCTCGACTCTGTTGTACTTCCCACAAAGTCGGGTGCTTGGCTGACATGTGCCTGATCATGCTGGTGGTGGTCAGGCTGCTAGTTTTGGTACCCCTGCTGATGCTGGCACGGCAGGTGTTGCAAATGGCCTTTTTAGAATCATCTGGATCCAACTTAAAAAACTGCCAGACTCGGGAAGACCTAACATTTGTACAGGCACCTTGTGTCGTGTTGTTGTTCCGGGGAACGGTTGCCTGACTTCTGCCTGGAGCCACCACCCTGCTTCTTACTGCCTGTTGGGATGCTACGCCTCCCTCCCCCTGTGCACTGCTGTCCTCGCTCTGCATATCCTCCTGCCAGGTTGGGTCAGTTACTGGATCATCCACCACGTCGTCTTCCTCTTCCGCACCCTGCTCCTCCTCCTGACTTTCTGACAATTGTGTCTCATCATCGTCCACCCCTTGTTGAGACACGTTGCCAACTTCGTGAGAACGTGGCTGCTCAAATATTTGGCCATCTGTACATACGATCTCCTCATGACCCACTTCAACATGAGCTGGCGAGAGGCCAGAATGTGCGAATGGAAACGTGAACAGCTCTTCCGAGTGTCCAAGTGTGGGATCATTAATGTCCGAGGACGTGTACTCAGCCTTGTGGTAGGAAGGAGGATCAGGTTCTGAAATGTGCGGTGCAGTATCACGGCTACTGACACTTGACCGTGTGGAAGACAGAGTGTTTGTGGTGGTGCCAATCTGACTGGAAGCATTATCCGCTATCCAACTAACAACCTGTTGACACTGGTCTTGGTTCAAAAGCGGTGTACTGCTGCGGTCCCCAAGAATTTGGGACAGGACGTGCGAGCGACTAGATGTGGCCCTTTGTTGTGGCAAAATTAGAGCTTGCCCACGACCTCGGCCTCTGCCTGCACCACCATCACGTCCACTTCCTTGTTCCTTGCCAACGCCCTTGCGCATTTTGCAATGCTGTGCTGACGTGTATTCACTAGACTTGGGCGTTATATCAAAGTTTGTGCAAATCGTGCACCTGTACGCTGCCACCGACAGGCACACACGTGCGTTTTTTAAATGCAAGCACGGACGCACTAAGAACCTAACACAGGTTTTAGGAGCAAAAATTAAGAACTCTGACACTATCAGCCACTGCTGACTGACGTGTATTATACACTACACTTGTGCGTTATATAATAGTTTGGTAAAAACGCACACAAGTGCACCTGTACGCTGCCACCGACAGGCACACACGTGCGTTTTTTAAATGCAAGCACGGACGCACTAAGAACCTAACACAGGTTTTAGGAGCAAAAATTAAGAACTCTGACACTATCAGCCACTGCTGACTGACGTGTATTATACACTACACTTGTGCGTTATATAATAGTTTGGTAAAAACGCACACAAGTGCACCTGTACACTGCCACCGACAGGCACACACGTGCGTTTTTTAAATGCAAGCACGGACGCACTAAGAACCTAACACAGGTTTTAGGAGCAAAAATTAAGAACTCTGACACTATCAGCCACTGCTGACTGACGTGTATTATACACTACACTTGTGCGTTATATAATAGTTTGGTAAAAACGCACACAAGTGCACCTGTACGCTGCCACCGACAGGCACACACGTGCGTTTTTTAAATGCAAGCACGGACGCACTAAGAACCTAACACAGGTTTTAGGAGCAAAAATTAAGAACTCTGACACTATCAGCCACTGCTGACTGACGTGTATTATACACTACACTTGTGCGTTATATAATAGTTTGGTAAAAACGCACACAAGTGCACCTGTACGCTGCCACCGACAGGCACACACGTGCGTTTTTTAAATGCAAGCACGGACGCACTAAGAACCTAACACAGGTTTTAGGAGCAAAAATTAAGAACTCTGACACTATCAGCCACTACTGACTGACGTGTATTATACACTACACTTGTGCGTTATATAATAGTTTGGTAAAAACGCACACAAGTGCACCTGTACGCTGCCACCGACAGGCACACACGTGCGTTTTTTAAATGCAAGCACGGACGCACTAAGAACCTAACACAGGTTTTAGGACCGACAATTGCTGAGAAGTCTGACACTATCAGGACTGTTTTAGACTGTGTACACCAGCCCCAGATATGATGAAGGCTGGTATACGGTCACCACTAGGAATGGCTATATACCCTGCCTGCCTGCCTGCCTGTATACTGCTACAATAGTCCTGACAAGGACTCTTTTGGTCACTAGCCTGTATTCCAACCTGGCTATACCCTGCCTGTATACAGCAACAATAGTCCTGAGAAGGACTCTGCTACTGTACTCCGACCTGGCTATACCCTGCCTGCCTGTATACAACTAGAATAGTCCTGAGAAGGACTTTTGGTCACACTGTTTGCAGCCCTGATACGGAAATAGCTATAAAGGGCCGCAAAACTTTCCCTGAAGCAGCGACACTCTCCCTGCACTGACTGTCTGGATAGCTGTGAGCAGAGCACAGCGCGCCCGCCGGTATAAAGGCTCGGTCACGCTATGCAGGCCGGCCAATCACTGCAATTCCACAACTAACAGGGCTGTGGCATTGCAGTGGTCTGCCAGCCAATCCCTGCATGAGGGCTGGCTCTCAAAAGAGCGCCAACATGCAGGGATGAAGACCACGAGTACAGCACGAGTATCGCGAGATTACTCGGTCCCCGCCGAGTAGACCGAGTACAGTGATACTCGTGCGAGTGCCGAGTAGTAACAAGCATGCTCGCTCATCACTATTGGCTGTTGAACTAGCAGGTATTGTCACGCTGTAACCCACTGTCCCTTCTATAACACGATCTCTCCCGACAATTTTCACAGGTATAGAGTGGCAAACATGGCGTCTCTGGGTCTTATATAGTCATTCGTAGAATAGGTCTGGCTCTCTAGGTTAACAGGGTTGGTGCTCAGAAGTAAAAAAAAAAAAAAAAAAGTACTATAGTAAAGATTATACTTCGCCCCTTAAAATAAAATTGAAAATTGATAGAAGGAACAGAATTATTTTTTTAGTAATGCTTTTTATTGTGTACTCAAAAGTAAGCTGTGAAGGACATATTGTTTAATCCTAATATTTTGGCTAGTCAGCCTTTTTCAAGGTGAACATGTCAGGATTAGTGATGGGCGAACCCGAACTGTAAAGTACGGGGTCTGTACCGAACACAGTATTCGTGCACAAAGTCTCGAACTAGAGTTTTCCTTGGAAACCAATGTTACAGTTCGGGTCCAGTTCAGGTCCAGGGGCTGTAAAAAAAAGCACATTATTAAAAAAAATTATGATTATACTTACAGGTCTCACAACGCGTCCTACAGACCCACTATCTGCCATGGACTCCCATGGACTCGATTGAACTTTGACTATCACTGTCAGGGTACGGTTCCTCTTCCGTACAGCTTCCAATGAGAGAGCATTGGAAGTGATGTGCTAATGACCCTCTGCTGCGGATGTCAGCCGAGGGTCATGCAACTGTGATGCGATCTTGTGATCATATCACAGGTGCGGAGAAGAGGGAAGGAGCACTTTCTCCCCATCTCCTCCGCTGCCTGTCTCTGCTTTCATGACACTGCAGTCATATTACAAGCAAATGCAGTGCAATGTTTTACATGCTTGCATGGGGGTGCGTGAGCTGAGACTCGCTGCCAAACGCAGCATGCTGCAATTCATTCTGCATGCGGCTATGGCAGGAGAAATGAATTGCAGATGGAAACTGCCCCTTAGTTTTGTACTAGAGTGAGGTCAATCCGATATTTTATCAGATTGCACTCATTTGTGAAAAATGCAAGTGGCAACTCAGCCTGCTTCTCGCTCTGTAGAGATGCTTGTCTGTACAGAGCGATGAAGCAGAGCAGACATTACTCTCCTTGTGGCTACATCAGGCTAAGGATTTTTTTTTAATAAAGATGGAGTCTCTAAATTTTTTTTATGCTTTATTTCTAATAAAAACTTTTTTTATGTGTCATGTTTTTTTTTTTACTGTTTACTAGAAATTCATGGTGGCCATGTTTAATTTGACATGGCACCATGAATTTCAGGCTTAGTACCAGCTGAGAATACAAAGCTGGTATTAACCCCTTTACTACCCAGCCTGCCACCGCCATCAGGGCCCATTTCCAGGGGTGGCTGCGTGCTGTGGTTTTTAATATGGGGGCCCAGAACGCTTGGGCCTTACCACGCTGAAAATCCCAGCCTCCAGCTGCCTAGTTTTACCTAGCTGGTGTTCAAAATATGGCGGGATTCACGCATTTTTTTTTTAAATAATTAAAAAAAAATGGGTTTCCAGTATTTTGATTGACTTTTTTTAGCAAGATACTAACTCACCCCCAAATGACAATATTTAAATAGCAAGATGTGTGGACATTGTGCAACCGCACACTAATTATAAAATATAACTTTTAATGGTGCTCTTTAAAACGAGTCAACCTTATAAAAAAGTGAGTATAAAATAAGAATACTCAAAACAGTGGTCACCAAGCTCAAATGGACCATGGTTTGGGTACAGCGCACAAAACACTATCTAGACTGGGTCACTGATATGTCACCGCAGTACTATACTGGAGGTCACACGTACAGGGAACCGCCCTCCACTCTGTACCTCCAATATTATCTAATGTGTAGATATCTGGTATAAATGACCGCCATTAAGGCCACGTCACACTAAGCAACATCGCTAGCAACATCGCGAACAACTTTTGTGACGTAGCAGCGATGTTGCTAGCGATGCTGCTGTGTGTGGCATCCAGCAACAACCTGGCCCCTGCTGTGAGGTCATTGGTTGTTGCTGAATGTCCTGGGCCATTTTTTAGTTGTTGCTCTCCCGCTGTGAAGCACATATCGCTGTGTGTGACAGCGACAGAGCAACAGCTAAATGTGCAGGCAGCAGGAGTCGGCTTCTGCGGACGCTGGTAACCACGGTAAACATCGGGTAACCAAGAAGCCCTTACCTTGGTTACCCGATATTTACCTTCGTTACCAGCATCCCCACTCTCATGCTGTCAGTGCCGGCTCCTTGCTGCCTGCACACGTAGCAGAGTACACATCGGGTAATTAACCCGATGTGTACTGTGGCTAGGTGTGCAGGGAGCCAGCGCTAAGCGGTGTGCGCTGGTAACCAAGGTAAATATCTGGTTGGTTACCCGATATTTACCTTAGTTACCAAGCGCAGCATCGCTTCCACGCGGCACTGCTGGCTGGGGGCGGGGACACTGGTTGCTGGTGAGCTCACCAGCAACTCGTGTAGCGACGCTCCAGCGATCCCTGCCAGGTCAGGTTGCTGGTGGGATCGCTGGAGCGTCGCAATGTGACATCTCACCAGAAACCTCCTAGCAACTTACCAGCGATCCCTATCAGGTTGGATCGTTGTTGGGATTGCTGGTAAGTTGTTTAGTGTGACTGGGCCTTTAGACATATACCATTTCTTACATAATATGGTTAAAATAGTTGGAACGGTCTAATCAATGACTTGCGGGCTTCAAAATTCTCATGGACAGGATATTCACTGATAAACCTCTTTCATGTTTATCTCTCAATTCATCAACAAATGTCAGCAGCAGGCCTCCGGTCATTCCATACACGTTTGATCCCCACATAGAAATCATCAGGGGAGCCCGTGCTCATGGAAATCTGCCAGCTTTAAATGGCCATCCTTATCATCATCATCATTGTGGCTCTCTTAATAAGAAAAATGCCCATTCCATTACTCTGTCAGTAGCCTCTCTCAATTCAAATGCCGTCCGGAATAGGCATTTTTCTTATGAAGAGGGACACAATGATGATGATGATAAGGATGGCCATTTAAAGCTGGCAGATTTCCATGAGCACAGGCTCTCCTGATGATTTCTATGTGGGGATGAAACACGTAGGCAGTGACCGGAGGCCTGCTGCTGACATTTATTGATGGATTGAGAGATAAACATGAAGGAGGTTTATCAGTAAATATTCTTTCCATGAGAATTATGAAGCCCGCAAGTCGTTGGTGAGACCGTTCCAACTATTACAATACCATTTCTTACATAATATGGTTATAATGCCTGCCTGGATCAACAGACTCAGGGGGGATGTAATGGACAGACTAGAGGGAAGCCACTCACGAAGCAGGACCCCCAGAACCCTGAAACCCTTTAACCCCTATACAGGGATTTCAATTACACAGGGCCCTTGAGATCACTACCTGTGGAAGGCTGCAGTCCGATGAGACTAGTCGTCAGGCAGGGTCAAACTAGGAATGGCAGAACAGGGACAGAATCGGGAGACAAGGACGTAATCAGAAAATGAAGCAGAGGTCAAATCCGGAAGAGGCAGCAAGGTACAAAAACAGCAGGCAGAATAGGGCGGACCAGGTGCCAGGAAATCAGAACTATCTCTGGCAGTGGTCATGTGACAGGAGGGGGAATAAGAAGGGTGTGGTGTTTTCCCATTGGCTGTAGCTGAACGCTGGCAACTTCAGCTGGAAGACACACGCCACCCACAGTCAGCCAGCGGTACTGCAGATCCTAAGATAACCCAGCCCAGTGGATGATCGGAGCCTGCGCCCACCGGTGCCGCTGGCATCGACTCCTCTCCCATCACCAGCACCATCCACGGCAGGCACACGGCGTCGCCTGGCGATCGGAGCAGAAGTCGCTGGAGCAGACTCCGGCGGTGACGTAACAGTACCCCCCTTTCCTCCACGAGGGGCCTCTGGACCCTCAAAACCCGGCTTCCCAGGAAATTGGAGGTGAAACCATCGGACCAGACCCTTAGCATGAATATCGCTCGCAGGGACCCATGACCTCTCCTCAGGGCCGTAACCCATCCAATGCACCAAATACTGTACCGTCCCTCTGACAATAAGCGAATCAAGTATTCTCTGTACTTCATACTCCAAGTTACCTTCAACCAAAACAGGAGGAGGGGGGGCACTGACTCGGTGAACGTGGACATGATATAACTTGAGGAGGGACTTATGGAACACATTCGATATCTTAAATGACGGGGGGAGTTGCAGGCGGAAAGCTGTGGGATTAATTACCTCGATTATCTCGTAAGGGCCAATAAATCTCAGACCCAGCTTAGCAGAAGGGACCTTGAGTTTAATATTCCGTGTGGATAACCATACCTTGTCCCCAACTCCAAGGCTAGGGCCCTTGGAACGTCTCTTATTAGCAGAGGAGGCTTGACCAACCTTTGCCTTCTTCAAGTTCTCTTTCACTTCAGACTAGATAGCCTTCAGTTTGTCCACAGTTGATTCAGCCTCAGGAGTATCCACCACAGCGGAAGAAAAAGAACCAAAACGTGGATGCAACCCTAAGTTGCAGTAAAAGGGGGAAGTCTTGATGGATTCCTGATACTGATTATTGATAGCGAACTCAACTAGCGGCAGATATTCCACCCAGTCAGACTGACATTCAAACACATAACACCGGAGATATTGTTCAAGGGTTTGATTGGAACGTTCGGTCTGACCATTGGTCTCTGGGTGGTAGGCAGATGAAAAAGATAATTCTATATTGATCTTTTTACAAAACGCCCTCCAGAATTTCGAGACGAACTGTGTTCCTCGGTCAGAAACAATATTTTCCGGAACCCCGTGTAACCGCACAATATGCCTAATAAACAACTTGCTAAGAGTTTCAGAATTGGGTAATCCGGACAGAGGAACAAAATGAAACTGTTTGCTGAATCTATCCACTACTACCCAGATACAAGTCTTCCCTTCTGAGGGTGGAAGGTCAGTGATGAAGTCCATGGAGAGATGTGTCCAAGGGCTTACTGGAGTAGGTAGGGACTGGAGAAATCCGGCAGGGCGGGTACGGGGTGCCTTGGCTCGAGCATGTTTCACAAGCCAGTCCATAGTCCTTACAATCTTTTGCTACAGTTGGCCACCAAAAATACCTGGTTACTAATCGGAGGGTATTGCCAATACCAGGGTGACCTGACAGCACAGAATTGTGGGATTCCTGGAGTACCCGTAGGCGAAGTGAGGGAGCAACAAACAGTTTACGGTCAGGAGTGGTTTCAGGAGCTTAGTCTTGGGTATTCTGGACCTCTTCTATCAAATCTAAGGAAACAGATGATATAATAATGCCTTTAGCTAAAATAGGGACTGGTTCAGAGTTTTCCAACTGAAAGGGACAGAAACTATGGGAAAGTGCATCAGCTCTGGTGTTCTTGGTACCGGGCCGAAACGTTACCACGAAATCAAATCTGGAGAAGAACAATGCCCACCTGGCCTGCCTAGGATTGAGTCTCTTAGCAGATTCCAGATAAGTAAGGTTCTTATGGTCTGTGAGAACTGTGACCTTTTTTGGCGCCTTCGAGGAAGTGGCACCATTCCTCGAAGGCCCATTTGATTGCCAACAGCTCTCGATTACCAATATCATAATTTCTCTCCGTGGGAGAAAACTTGCGAGAAAAGAAGGCACAAGGACAAAGCTGAGTGATAGACGGAGTACCTTGAGATAGTACCGCTCCCACTCCGACCTCAGATGCATCGACTTCTACTATAAACGGATGCATAAGGTCAAGCCGAACCAGAATCGGGTCTGAGGAAAAACAGTCTTTTAATTTTGAGAAGGCATGGATCGCCTCTGGCTTCCCATTAACCACATCAGCCCCCTTTTTAGTCAAATCAGTGAGGGGCTTGGCAATTTTTGAAAAATCTCTAATGAATTTGCAGTAATAATTAGCAAATCCAAGGAAATGCTGCAAGGCTTTCAGAGACTTGGGTTGCACCCACTCCTTAATCGGTCGAAGCTTAGAGGGATCCATGCGGAAGCCTTCTGCAGACAAGATATAACCCAAGAAATTAACCTCTACCTAAAAAAAAACACATTTCTCGTATTTAGCAAATAGGGAGTTCTCCCTGAGTCTCTGGAGTACAGTGCGGACATGTTGGACATGTGACATAGCAACAGGAGAATAAATCAGGATGTCATCCAGATAGACCACCACATATAGACCACAGATATCCCTGAAAATGTCATTGACAAAGTTCTGAAAGACAGCCGGCACATTACTTAACTCAAAAGGCATTACCAGGTACTCATAGTGTCCTTCTGGAGTGTTAAATGCTGTTTTCCACTCATCTCCTTCTCTAATACGGATTGGGTTATATGCACTCCTGAGATACAGCTTGGTGAACTACCGGGCTCCTATGAGCTGGTTAAAGAGATCGGGGATTAGTGGCAGAGGGTACTGATTCTTTACAGTAATAGCATTAAGTTCACGGTAGTCAATACAAGGTCTGAGGCCACCGTCTTTTTTATCAACAAAAAAGAATCCAGCGCCGACTGGCGACCTGGATGGTCTGATAAACCCTTTCTGCAGACTGTCTGCTATATAATCTTTCATGGCCTGACGCTCTGGACCAGAAAGATTATACATTTTACCCTTGGGGAGTTGGGAATTGGGACCAAATCTATGGGGCAGTCATAATCTCTGTGCAGAGGTAATTTTTCAGATTCAGATACTGAAAACACATCAGCAAAATCCCTGAATGCATGAGGTATGAAAATAGGTTCAGCTCTAGTCAAGTTAACAGATACATACATGCATGTCTCCTGACACTCAGGACTTCAGCGCACAATCTCACCCTTGTGCCAGTCTATGACCGGGTTATGTTGCGCAGCCATGGCATGCCCAATACCACTGCTGACATCAGATTCTCAAGAACAAAAAATGACACAGTTTCTACATGCAGAGCTCCAACAAGCATGGAGATCTCTGGAGTTACAAAAGTAATCACACCCTGAGTGAGAGGTGTACTATCGACAGCAGATTCTAATGGGAGCATTCAATCTTAGCAAAGGCAAACCCAGTTCTTTTGCTACAATAGTGTCTAAGAAATTAGCTGCAGAGCCACAATCAATGAAGGCCTGCAGCTGTACAGATTTTCCCTGGTGAGACAATTGGACAGGTAGCATTACCTCATAGGGTCTGCAGGAAGTACCTGTGCGCCTGAGTGAGTATCCTGGGGCCCACTCAGGCGCTGCTGCTCCTTTGGAAGCGATTGCCTCTAAGATCTAGGCACTCCATGTTCGGCTCCACAATGTGATCTGCTCCCATGCAGTCGACGGGATTCTGGACACGATGAGGTAGGTGCTGCAGGGGCTTGAACCTGACCAGACCTGATATCCTGCACCTGCTGTGTAAGTCCATGAACAAGGCCAGAAAGGGTGTGCACCTGGTTTAGCACAGCATGGAGAGAATCAATTTATTTATTTATTTTTTTTCTTCTCTCCTTGTTAGATGGGCCAGAGATAATGTAATGCCTGCTTGGATCAACAGACTCAGGGGGGATGTAATGGACAGACTAGAGGGAAGCCACTCACCAAGCAGGACCCCGAAACCCTTTAACCCCTATACAGGGATTTGGAATTACACAGGGCCCTGGAGATCACTACCTGTGGAAGGCTGCAGTCCGATGAGACTAGTCGTCAGGCAGGGTCAAACCAGGAATAGCAGAACAGGGACAGAATCGGGAGACAAGGACGTAATCAGAAAACGGAGCAGAGGTCAAATCCGGAAGAGGCAGCGAGGTACAAAAACAGCAGGCAGAAGGGTAGTCAGAAAACACGCAGAAGTCAGCACACAGGAATCACATAACAGAATAGGACGGACCAGGTGCCAGGAAATCAGAACTATCTCTGGCAGTGGTCATGTGACAGGAGGGGGAATAAGAAGGGTGTGGTGTCTTCCCATTGGCTGTAGCTGAACGCTGGCAACTTCAGCTGGAAGACACACGCCACCCACAGTCAGCCAGCGGTACTGCAGATCCCAAGATAACTCAGCCCAGTGGATGATCGGAGCCTGCGCCCACTGGTGCTGCTGGCATCGACTCCTCTCCCGTCACCAGCACCATCCCTGGCAGGAACACGGCGTCGCCTGGCGATCGGAGCAGAAGTCACTGGAGCAGACTCCGGCGGTGACGTAACAGGCATATGTCTAATGTCAGTCATTTATACCAGATATCTACACATTAGATAATATTGGAGGTACAGAGTGGAGGGCGGTTCCCTGTACGTGTGACCTCCAGTATAGTACTGTGGTGACATATCAGTGACCCAGTCCAGATAGTGTTTTATGCACTGTACCCAAACCAGGGTCCATTTGAGCTTGGTGACCACTGTTTTGGGTATTCTTCTTTATACTCACGTTTTTATGAGGTTTACTTGTTTTAAAGACCACCACTCTGTATTTTGATTGCCAGCCAAGGTAAATTCAGGCAGATGGGGGTGGCTGCCCGTAGCCGTCCGTTTTATCTGCGCTGAGAATCAAAAATACCGAGGAGCGCTACATCATTTTTTAAAATTATTTATTTATTTTTACACTACTATATGTGTGAGGGACCCAACAGCCAATCACAGACGCTGTCACACAATGGGCGTCTGTGATTGGATGCTGGAGTAACCTGAAACCAGCCCATCAATTCTATAATCTAGAATGTATGAACAGATTCCAGGTTATTTCAACAGCCAATCACAGACACCCATTAACCACTGGAAGTTAATGATTGGACCTGAAAGCAGAAGCGTTTGAGAGACAGCGTCTGCAGGACACGTCGCGGGACCTGTAAGTATAATAACAATGTTTATTATTAACTATATTTTTTATTTTACAGCCCCCCCACCCCATCCCATAACTGTAAAGTCCAAGCTCGGGGTTCAAAGTTCGCGTTTTCTCCGGCCCCGAACTCGAACTTTACAAACAGTTCGGTTGAAGCTTCCGATCCTGAACATCGAGGATGTTCGCTCATCACTAGTCAGGATGTCTAATCTCGAAGGAGACAGTAAAAAAGCCGTGGGTAAAGACATAAATGTGAGCAACATTTGCCTTATATGCAGTGAAAAGGGGTAAATAAACGGGTGGCGTTTATGGTCACCTGAAAACCTTATACAGAAGGAGCCTGTTGCTATAGAGGGAAAAAACGGCATAGGGGGTCCCTGTGGAATATGAGTAGTCTTAATGCGCCTCTTTAAGGGTAACTGTCTACCTGGGATAATGTGTATCCCAGGAGTATGAAATGGCACCAATGGCACCATCCCGCTCCGTATAAGGGGAGCAAGCTCAAAATGCCATAGTGGTGAAACAGCATCCCTGCTGAAGATGTCTTGTATAGGTTGTATGCCACATGATGATTATTAAAAAGGAAACCCTGCGACAATTATGGGCCCTTATCGGACCATGGTCCTGTATGGGCTATACGTTCAGGGAGATATACGTTCCTGGTATGTGCAAAGACCCCAGTCTGTGCCTGGTTATACAGTTAGGTCCAGAAATATTTGGACAGTGACACAATTTTCGCGAGTTGGGCTCTGCATGCCACCACATTGGATTTGAAATGAAACCTCTACAACAGAATTCAAGTGCAGATTGTAACGTTTAATTTGAAGGTTTGAACAAAAATATCTGATAGAAATTGTAGGAATTGTACACATTTCTTTACAAACACTCCACATTTTAGGAGGTCAAAAGTAATTGGACAAATAAACCAAACCCAAACAAAATATTTTTATTTTCAATATTTTGTTGCGAATCCTTTGGAGGCAATCACTGCCTTAAGTCTGGAACCCATGGACATCACCAAACGCTGGGTTTCCTCCTTCTTAATGCTTTGCCAGGCCTTTACAGCCGCAGCCTTCAGGTCTTGCTTGTTTGTGGGTCTTTCCGTCTTAAGTCTGGATTTGAGCAAGTGAAATGCATGCTCAATTGGGTTAAGATCTGGTGATTGACTTGGCCATTGCAGAATGTTCCACGTTTTTGCACTCATGAACTCCTGGGTAGCTTTGGCTGTATGGTTGGGGTCATTGTCCATCTGTACTATGAAGCGCCGTCCGATCAACTTTGCGGCATTTGGCTGAATCTGGGCTGAAAGTATATCCCGGTACACTTCAGAATTCATCCGGCTACTCTTGTCTGCTGTTATGTCATCAATAAACACAAGTGACCCAGTGCCAGTGAAAGCCATGCATGCCCATGCCATCACGTTGCCTCCACCATGTTTTACAGAGGATGTGGTGTGCCTTGGATCATGTGACGTTCCCTTTCTTCTCCAAACTTTTTTCTTCCCATCATTCTGGTACAGGTTGATCTTTGTCTCATCTGTCCATAGAATGCTTTTCCAGAACTGAGCTGGCTTCATGAGGTGTTTTTCAGCAAATTTAACTCTGGCCTGTCTATTTTTGGAATTGATGAATGGTTTGCATCTAGATGTGAACCCTTTGTATTTACTTTCATGGAGTCTTCTCTTTACTGTTGACTTAGAGACAGATACACCTACTTCACTGAGAGTGTTCTGGACTTCAGTTGATGTTGTGAACGGGTTCTTCTTCACCAAAGAAAGTATGCGGCGATCATCCACCACTGTTGTCATTCGTGACCGCCCAGGCCTTTTTGAGTTCCCAAGCTCACCAGTCAATTCCTTTTTTCTCAGAATGTACCCGACTGTTGATTTTGCTACTCCAAGCATGTCTGCTATCTCTCTGGTGGATTTTTTCTTTTTTTTCAGCCTCAGGATGTTCTGCTTCACCTCAATTGAGAGTTCCTTAGACCGCATGTTGTCTGGTCACAGCAACAGCTTCCAAATGCAAAACCACACACCTGTAATCAACCCCAGACCTTTTAACTACTTCATTGATTACAGGTTAACGAGGGAGACGCCTTCAGAGTTAATTGCAGCCCTTAGAGTCCCTTGTCCAATTACTTTTGGTCCCTTGAAAAAGAGGAGGCTATGCATTGCAGAGCTATGATTCCTAAACCCTTTCTCCGATTTGGATGTGAAAACTCTCATATTGCAGCTGGGAGTGTGCACTTTCAGCCCATATTATATATATAATTGTATTTTTGAACATGTTTTTGTAAACAGCTAAAATAACAAAACTTGTGTCACTGTCCAAATATTTCTGGACCTAACTGTAGTATGGTGCTGGATAATATAGGTGTTTTTATAGGCTCGATGATGCTATGTGGCTGACCAATCACAGTAATGCCATTAGCCAAGATGGCTTCGGCATATCAATGATTGACAGGCAATCTGTGCAAGTTTACTGGCTGATAATAAGCCAGGAAACATACGGGACGGGGACTCAAGCATGATGTCCAAGCAGCAAAATGCACTATCGAGTATCGAGCACACTGATGCTCGATCGAGAACCGAGCAACACCGAACACTTTCTTGCATCATTATTGCCAATATCATAGTTGTTTTCAGCAGACGAAAATGTTCGTGCAAAGATGGCACACAAGTGGACTTGAGTAAGAGATGGCGTACCATGTGAAAAGACTGCTCCCACTTCAATCTCTGAGGCATCAACCTCTGCTACAAAAGGATGTTGAAAGTCAGGATCAACCAATACAGGGTTAGCTTGGAAACACTCCTTTAATTCCGTAAAGGCATAGTTGGCCTCAAGCTTCTGTGACACCCTGGCCTATCAGGTCGTCACAGGGTATTCTGCAATCTGCCCTTCTGCATGGTGTCCATCTCCTCCTTGTTTACGGATCCCTGGCCTTTGGTGTTGCTAAGAACAAGCCAATCAAAAATCCTAGAAACACTCTGCACCACACCCACCAGACACACCAATGGGTAGCCTGAAGGGAAAAGGGCTAGTTGGGGGGTTAGTTAGGGAGGGTCAGGAGTAGTCAGTTGTGTGGTGACTCTCATGAGGAGAGATCACAAGTTAGTTGGAGGAGGTTAGGAGCTGGGTTCCTCAGTTACTAGGTGGCAGACGTTGGTCTGGGCCTGGTAGGAGCTGGAACGCCGGTTGCAGGGGATCGTATCAAGGAGCACGGAACTGCCGAGCAGGGCAGCCGGCGGCCTTGAGCTATCTCCGGGCAGGGGCCAGGGCACGGCGGGGTACGTGGACCCTAGGCCGGAAAGTAGCTTCAAGCGTCCTGGTAATTTACCCGACGAGTGTGAAGACTTCACGATTTGTCCTCCACCCATTCCAAAATCAGGGTACTAGTGCAACGAGGAGGATAGGACTTTCCCAATACACAGTCCAGAAAATCCCAAGCGTGAACCCTGAGAGCAAGCTCACTCCGTTAGCCATACGGGTGAGTGGGACCCAACTAGTTTAATGCTATAGGGGCCAACCAGTAAAGAAAGTGCCAAGGAAAAGGTCACAGACTAAAAAGCAACACCATCGGGCACGGGATCCCAGCATGCTCCCTCCCTGCTACAGCAGTGCTAAGAATTCCGGTTTACAAGTTGTCGGTGTCAGCGTTATTGGACTGAGTGAATATGCAGTGACCCTTTCCTCCCCAACGGTGCACCCCTCTCACCATCACCAAGCCCCGGGGCACTCCCCCCTATCCACGGAGGGGTTAAACACTTGGCTGCCATTCCATCACCACCGGGCGCTCCGAACAGCAGCGGTGGTATCCCACCTTACCACACACCGTAGGTGGCATCACAAACTCTAACACAAAGTCCCCTATAAATACCCCCTTTTATTTCGAGTGTCCGCGCAACTCCTCTCGGGTCCGGATACCCCTCGAGCCACCGCGGATCCGGATCCGAGCAGCAGCCTGGCTGCTGGCGCTGGGGCGGTACACCTCGAAACTCGGCGATCACGAACAGGATACGAGCAGGACCCACTTACCTGGGTGACGTGCGCCTTGAAGCCGAAAACTGCGAGTCAAAATTGTTCTGCTCGCTGATTCCGCCATTTTCCGCCATATTTTTGCGCCAAAATGCTGTCTTCCCCGAGAAAGCGCGCAAAGTCTAAGCCCCGCCCTTCGTATTGCGTGTGAGGCCGGAACTGGAAGTTCCCAGAGAGCCACAGTGCACAAAAGAGTGCTGAGTGAAAACCAAGGGGGACGTGTGAGGATCTCGGTAACGGATGATGGAAGTGTGTCGCCCTAGCCAAAAACTAGTACTCTAGCAGGATACAGCTAAACCCCCACTAAAGTGGAAGCGTCACAGGTGCAGGAGGAGCAAATCACACACACACCTCCATGGAATGGAGGAGGGCGATTGCTAGATGATAAAACTGCACACTAGTGGCTTGCATAGAGCGCTGTTCACATATGCAGATAACATAGTCACAAACCCGCAGCCTATTAGGTGACACCCATACTATTAGATCAGGCGGGCTACCAAGCCGTACCTCACTGTGTATCATGTACGGACAGACACTCTACAGTGCAAGGCCCAACAGAAAGGGGCCTGGCTGTATCCTGCCCAAAAAAATAAATATGAGGTTTTTGTTGGTATTTATGGCCATAAAAACGTAAGCCTACAACCCGCGTCACGGAACCTCATGCTTGTAGGTCCCTACACTATATATAAACATAGCAACAAAAAGAGGAAAATATCCTCCAAAAATGAAGTATTACTTACAGCAAGATGGGCTGCAGTGTGTACATCGCCCTGGCCAAAAACTAGTACTCTAGCAGGATACAGCTAAACCCCCACTAAAGTGGAAGCGTCACAGGTGCAGGAGGAGCAAATCACATACACACACCTCCATAGAATGGAGGAGGGCGATTGCTAGATGATAAAACTGCACACTAGTGGCTTGCATAGAGCGCTGTTCACATATGCAGATAACACAGTCACAAACCCGCAGCCTATTAGGTGACGCCCATACTATTAGATCAGGCGGGCTGCCAAGCTGTACCCCACTGTGTATCATGCACGGACAGAGACTCTACAGTGCCTTGCAGAGTGTAGAGTGTCTGTCCGTGCATGAGACACAGTGGGGTTGGGAGCCCACCTGATCTAATAGTATGGGTGTCACCTAATAGGCTGCGGGTTTTTGGAGGATATTTTCCTCTTTTTGTTGCTATGTTTATATTTAGTGTAGGGACCTACAAGCATGAGGTTCCATGACGCGGGTTGTAGGCTTACGTTTTTATGGCCATAAATACCAACAAAAACCTCATATTTATTTTTTTGGACAGGATACAGCCAGGCCCCTTTCTGTTGGGCCTTGCACTGTAGAGTGTCTGTCCGTGCATGATACACAGTGGGGTACGGCTTAGTAACCCACCTGATCTAATAGTATGGGTGTCACCTAATAGGCTGCGGGTTTGTGACTGTGTTATCTGCATATGTGAACAGCGCTCTATGCAAGCCACTAGTGTGCAGTTTTATCATCTAGCAATTGCCCTCCTCCATTCCATGGAGGTGTGTGTGTGATTTGCTCCTCCTGCACCTGTGACGCTTCCACTTTAGTGGGGGTTTAGCTGTATCCTGCTAGAGTACTAGTTTTTGGCCAGGGCGATGTACACACTGCAGCCCATCTTGCTGTAAGTAATACTTAATTTTTGGAGGATATTTTCCTCTTTTTGTTGCTATGTTTATGTGATGGAAGTGTGGCGGTGCTGCCTCCACCCGACCAGGGTAACGCTGGTGCGGCGGACGCCGCTCCGGCCACAGGAGCAGCAGCAGCGGGACCCGAAGTGGTTGTTTTAATAATGCCGATAACCTTGCCATATGTACCGGGCGCTGCCTGGCTTCCACAGTACGATGGCCGCCCAGACGCGCTACAGAGATTCAAGAGGAAAATCTGCAACGTCTTTGACATGTATGCCTTGAACGGATGGCAGCGGGCATCGGTGGTGCTCGGGCAACTGACTGGCGCTGCTGAACTGGAAGTGGAGAAATGGACTAAAGCAGATCGGACATCCGTAGCCGCCATTTTCAGGAGACTGGGAGCTGCGTTTGAGACCCGCACTGAAGTGGAACTGAGGATGAGATTTTACAGCTGCAAGCAACAGCCCCATGACAGCATCAGAGATTACACCTTAAAGCTGCAAGCAGCGCTGCGAACCCTGAGGCTGACTAACAATATCGGAGAGCCGGAAGGGAACAAGATGCTGGTGGAGCAGTTCCTGCAAGGCCTGGAGTCAGTGGACGACCGAAAGCACCTCTGGCTGTGGGCTCTAGAACATCCTGCTTTGGACTTTGCTATCCTGAAGGAACGGGCAATCAAGGCCCTGTAGCCCTCGAAGGCCCCCGACTCTCTGCTCCTCCTGACTTAGCAAGCCGGGAAATCTCCGATGCAAGTGAAGCCCCCTGCTCTAGCATGGCCGGAACCCATTCCTGGAATGACATCCGGAACAAGCGATTTATCTACCAAAGTGCAACAATTAAGTAAAGAGGTCACCCAGATCCTAGAGGCCATACAGCTCAAGTCTAATGCCTGCTTTACACGAGACGAGCTATCGTGCGATGCATCGTCGGGGTCACGGTTTTCGTGACGCACATCCGGCATTGTTCACGACGTCATCTCGTGTAACACCTCTAAGCGACGCAGTATCGCTCACAAATCGTGAGTCGGGTACTCGTCGCTCAGTTTCAAAATATTGTTTATTTAAAATGGCGCTGGTTGTTCATTGTACCCGGGGCAGCACATGTTGCTCCGTGTGACACCCCGGGAACGATGAACACATCTTGCCTGCGTCCCACGGCACCCGCCGGCTATGTGGAAGGAAGGAGGTGGGCGGGATGTTTACATCCCGCTCATCTCCGCCCCTCCGCTTCTATTGGCTGTCTGCCGTGTGACGTCGCTGTGACGCCGAACGTCCCTCCCCCTTCAGGAAGTGGACGTTCGTCGCCCACAGCGAGGTCATCCAGAAGGTAAGTGCATGTGACGGGGGTTAAACGAGTTTCTGTGCCATGAGCAGCGATTTGCCCAAGACGCAAAAACGACAGGGGCAGATACGATCGCTTGTGCTATCGCACGATAGATCGACTCGTGTAAAGCAGGCATAAGGCTACTTCATCAAGGGAGATCCAACTGGCTGACAGCCCTGAAAACGTCCCCTGGATGAGAGAGGGGACTGCGGCATACAGAGGAAAGAGCAGCGACCGGTATGGCCCACCTGTCTGTTAAAAGTGCAACAAGACCGGCCACTACGCAAGAAACTGTCCTTTAAAGGGTCAACCCCTGGGGCCAAGGGCCAATCCCCAGGAATAAATTGCCAAGGCCCAGCAGACTGGAGAGAGCGGTATGTAGGGGGACGGCCCATCATTACCATCACCTTGAATGGGATCCCGACCTCTGCACTTCTTGATACCGGCTCCCAGGTAACGATTATTCCTTACATACTGTATAAGAAATTCTGGCTTGATGATAATCTGACCCCACCGGACAACAGCCTGACCATCTATGCTGTCAACGGGTTACCAGTGACTCAAATTGGGTTCAAGGAGTGACTATTAAGGTTGGCTGGGTAGAGTTGCCAAGGCAAGGTCTCATAGTAGTCCAAAAATGACCCTAGTGATGAATTTCATGAAATTCATGAAATAATTAAAAAAAGGGCTTCCCTATATTTTTAGTTCCCAGCCGGGTACAAATAGGCAGCTGGTGGTTGGGGGCAACCCGTAACTGCCTGCTGTACCTGGCTAGCATACAAAAATACGGAGAAGCTCACATCATTTTTTTTTTTTTTTTAGTTTTTTGGGAAAAAAAAATAAAAAATGCTTTCTTGGATTTTCCATTGCCAGTGAAGGTAACACCAAGCAGTGGGGGTTAGCAGCCAGTAGCTGCTTGGATTACCCTTATCTAGCAATACAAAAAATGCAGTGGGAGCCCATATATTTTTTTTTATTATTTATTTAAATAACTAAAAAAAAATGGGCTTCTCTGTATTTTGATTGCCTGACATGACAGTGCTGTAAAAATAAATCATTAAAAAATGACGTAGAGCCCCGCAGTATTTTTGATTTTCAGCGCAGTTAAAGCAGACAGCTACGGGTTGCTACCCCCATCTGCCTGGTGTTACCTTGGCTGGCAATCAAAATACAGGGAAGCCCATTAATTTTTTTAATTTAAAAAAATAGTTAAAAAAAATGACATGGGGTCCCCCCATTTTTGATAGCCAGCTAGGGTAAAGCAGACTGCTGTAGCCTGAAAACCACAGCTGGCAGCTTTACCGTGGTTGGGGATCCAATGTGGAGGTCACCCCAGGCTCTTTTTTATAATTATTTTATAAATAATAATAAGTACAAAAAAAGTAGGGTCCCTCCCAAATTGGATCACCAGCCAAGGTAAAGCGGACAGCTGTGGTCTGGTATTCTCAGGGTGGGAAGGTCCATAGTTATTGGCACAGCACAGCCTAAAAATAGCAGGCCGCAGGCCCCCCAGAAGTGGCGCATCCACTAGATGTGCCAATCCTGGCGCTTCACCCCAGCTCATCCCGTGCCCTGGTGCAGTGGCAAACGTGGTAATAAATGGGGTTGATACTAGCTGTAAGGTCACCTGACATCAAGCACAGCAGTTTGTGATGTCATGGCGTTTATCAGATACCCAACATCACAAACTGTCAGTACTAACAAAAAAAAATAGACCAAAAAAATGTATTTCAAAAAACACTCCCCAAAACATTCCCTCTTTCACCAATTTATTGTAAGGAAAAAAAATAAGGGTGTCCCACGATGATTTTGTACCGTCTAGAATATGGGGGGGACAAACTCAGGGAACGTATCCCCCATTTTCTAGGAGTGCAGACCCTCCATGTCAGGAGTGTGTGTGCAATGAATCTGCACACACTCTCCCCGGGTCCACAGCAGCAGAGTCCATGTCGTAACTGTTGCTACCAAAGCTGCAATGCCCTGCTCATGAGGTAAGGGCATGCCTAATCAGGAGAACTATTCTACATTTCCAAATATTGATATTTGCTGATATTATTGCTATTCCACCTACAATATATTGGGGATAGGATCTTGGAGATGAAATACCCCTTTAAGTCCAGACCGTTTTTTTAAGGACCGCAAAAACGGATCGGTTGTGTGAATATAGCCTTATTCTGATCTGCCGTTTATAAACAGCAGGCTGAAATAAGTGAATAGCACCCTCCAGCGTCAGAAAATCTCTGACGCTGGAGGGCGCTATTCACTTATTTCTGCCTGCTGTTTATAACCCGTCCGCAAAAAAAAACGGTCTGTTTTTTTCATGGGTGCATCCGTGTGGCATCCGTTTCCGTTCCGTATACGGTCTGTATGTCATCCGTTTGTCATCCGTGTGACTTCCGTTTTTTTTTTGCGTACAGCAAAAAAACTGAAGGAGGGAAAATACATAAATTTACCAAGGATCCATAGCTTCAACCTACATGAGGCGGTCACATGTTCACTCCAGTGCCATTTTCTACTGCTTTTCACAGCGTAGAGCGCTCTGGTGATTTTCTTGTGCTTGTACACTTTGTATCAGTCTTTTCTGTCATTATAATGGCAGAAAGACACATCATGTCCCACTCTCCTTCATTCTGTAATTTTGCACCCTTTGGTGCCTTTCATGTGGCACTAAGAGGTGCTTAGCCTTGTATTTAGGCTAAAAAATAAATTTAAAAAAAAATGACGTAAGGTTCCCCCTATTTTTGATAGCCAGCTAGGGTAAAGCAGACAGCTGCAGCCTGCAGACCACAGCTGGCAGCTTCACCTTGGCTGGTAATCCAAATCTGAGGGCATCCCATGCTGTTATTTTAAATTAAATAAATAATTAAAAAAAAAAAACATGTGAGGGTCCCCCCAAAATTAGATCACCAGCCAAGGTTAAAGCAGACAGCTGGGGTCTGATATTCTCAGACTAAGGAGGTCCATGGTTATTGGACTCTCCCCAGCCTAAAAATAGCAGGCCGCAGCCGCCCCAGAGGTGGAGCATCCATTAGATGCGCCAATCCTTCGCCCAAGCTCATCCCATGCCCTGGTGCGGTGGCAAATGGGGTAATATATGGGGGTAATACCAGATGTGTAATGTCACCTGGCATCAAGCCCTGGGGTTCGTGAGGTCAGGCGTTTATCAGATACCCGACATCACCAACCCAGTCAGTAATAAAAAAAAAAGACGACAAACACATTTTTATTTGAAAAAATACTCCTCAACACATTCCCTCTTTCACCAATTTATTAGAAAGAAAAACAAATCCAGGTCTGCTGTAATCCAAGGGGTTCCCATGACGATCCATACCATAGTCACTGTCCCAGTCAATGAAGAACAGAATCTTTCCCATTGGCTGGGAGAGAAATGCAGTGACTTGAGCTAACATCAATAGGTCAGCCCAGGTCACTGCAGGGCATGACAAGTGCTGCTGTCAGGAGCGAGGTACATTACCTGCGGTGACGATCTCCTGCACTGCTGATAGCAGAGCTGTCACTGACTTCAATGACCGCTGCCTTCACAGCCAAGTGTCGCGGGAGCCTGTGACGTCACCACTAGTGACAGTCTCGGGCCGGCAGCGAGAGGAGGAGATGTGACAAGCGGCGGCCATTGAGGACAGTGACAGCACTGAGGTCGGAGGGCGGGACTTCATCACCGCAGGTAAGCCGAGCAGGGTAATGTGTGCGGAGTGCGAGGTGGGTGGAGTCAGGTGGGGTAATGTGTGCGGAGTGCGAGGTGGCTGGAGCCAAGCAGGGTAATGTGTGCGGAGTGCGAGGTGGGTGGAGTCAAGCGAGGTAATGTGTGTGGAGTGTGAGGTGGGTGGAGTCAAGTGAGGCAATGTGTGTGGAGTGCGAAGTGGGTGGAGCCTAATAGGGTAATGTGTGTGGAGTGCGAGGTGGGTGAAGCCAAGTGGGGTAATGTGAGTGGAGCCAAGTGGGGTAATGTGTGCGGAGTGCGAGGTGGGTGGAGCCAAGCGGGGTAATGTGTGTGGAGTGCGAGGTGGGTGGAGCCAAGCAGGGTAATGTGTGCGGAGTGCGAGGTGGGTGGAGCCAAGCAGGGTAATGTGTGCGGAGTGCGAGGAGGGTGGAGCCAAGCAGGGTAATGTGTGCGGAGTGCGCGGTGGGTGGAGCCGAGCGGGGCCATGTGTGCGGAGTGCAAGGTGGGTGGAACCTAGCGGGGCCATGTGTGCAGGCGGCGGAGTGCGAAGTGGGTGGAGCCTAGCAGGGCCATGTGTGCAGGCAGCGGAGTGCGCAGTGAGTGGAGCCTAGCAGGGCCATGAGGACGTCAGTGCCGGGGACTGCATGGCTGCGGACAAGTAAGTGTGAGTGTGTGTGTGTGTGTGTACATGCCGAGTGCAGGAGGGGTGGAGCCGAGCGTGGAAGTGTCGGCTTTTGCACACGTAACCAGGGTAAATATCGGGTTACTAACCAAAGCGCTTTGCTTGGATACCCGATATTTACATTGGTTACCAGCTTACCGCAGGCTGCCAGTGATGGCTCCCTGCACACTGTAGCTGTAAAAAGCCCTGCTTTTGGTGATCGAACTGTTCTCGAACGTAACTCGAACTGTCGAGCTTTTAACAAAAAGCTCGAGTTCGAGTGCGATCTTGAGCACCCCCAAAATCACTCAAACATTAAATTGGCGAACCTCGAACATCGCTCATCTCTAGTCAGGAGTTAAACGTGGGCACCGACTCTACACCTACACATCACAAACAAGGGGTCTACAGGGTTGTCAGGGAGTACGAGCAGTTCTTTAGCAAACACCCATTGGACTTTGGGCGGATTAAAGGGGTACAACATCACATCCCCACATGCACTCACCCACCTATCAAAGAGAGGTATAGGCCCATACCACCTGTCCATTACAAATGTGCTAAAGATATGCTCAGAAGCATGAAAGAAGCTGGAGTGATTCGTGACAGCTGCAGTCCCTGGGCCGCCCCAATGGTACTTGTAAGGAAGAAGGATGGGACAATGAGGATGTGTGTAGACCACCGACAGATTAACAAAATCACACACAAAGACGCCTACCCTCTGCCCCGAATTGAAGAGTCATTTACTACTTTGAAGTATGCTACTTACTTTTCCACCCTTGATCTCACCAGCGGGTACTGGTAGGTGGCAGTCGCCGAGGAGGACCAGGAGAAGACCGCATTCGCGACTCCGATGGGTCTATGTGAGTTTAATAGCATGCCATTCAGGCTGTGCAATGCACCCGGGATGTTCCAGAGGTTGATGGAGTGTTGCCTGGGCCACTGCAACTTTGAGACCATTTTGTTGTATCTTGACGACATCATCGTCTACTCCAAGACCTACGAAGCACATCTGGAGCACCTGGCTGAGGTGTTTGATGCTTTGGCCAAATACGGAATGAAGCTCAAGCCATTTAAGTGCCACTTACTGAAACCAAAGGTTCAGTACTTAGGGCATGTGGTGAGTGCTGAAGGTGGAGCAACGGACCCCGAAAAGATCTCAGCCATACAGAATTGGCCGTGGCCCACTACCATCATAGAGGTGCAGCAGTTCCTGGGCCTGATGGGGTACTACCGGAGGTTCGTCAAGGGGTACACCCAAATGGCAGCCCCCTTGCAGGACCTTCTGGTGGGTCAGACTCTACATGGCAAATCTGCAGGGCCCCCATTCAAATGGAGTAAGGAACAAGAAGACTCCTTTGAACAGATGAAGTCTGTCCTGACCGGGGATGAAATCCTGGCTTATCCCGATTACGATCTCCCGTTCGTGTTGTATACGGATGCCAGTAATGTGGGATTGGGAGCCGTCTTGTCACAGGTGCAGAAGGGCAAGGAGAAGGTGATCGCCTATGCCAGACGGAAGTTGAGACCTACGGAGAGGAACCCAGAAAATTATAGCTCCTTCAAGTTGGAGTTTCTGGCACTCGTCTGGGCTGTGACAGAAAGATTCAAGCACTACCTTGCCGCCGCCAAGTTCACATTGTACACAGACAATAATCCATTGACTCACTTGGATACAGCAAAGCTGGGAGCCCTGGAGCAACGATGGGTTGCACGGTTAGCCAATTATGATTTTGTCATCAAATACAGGGCTGGCCGCAAGAACACTAACGCAGATGCACTGTCCAGGATGCCCCATTTGTTCAATGATGGGAGGGATGAAGATGACCTAGAAGAAGTGGAGCTACCTGCGTTCCATCAGCCCCTGCCCGAAGAGTGGTACAGATCTAGTGTTCACCATCAGGAGATGACCTGTAACCCGTTGCTTCATCACGGCTGGCAAGAAGCCCAGGATCGGGACCCTGAAATCAAATTGGTCAAAGTGATGCTGGCCAGAGCTGATGCCCGTCTTGGACCAGGCGCCCCAGAGGACGCCAGAAAATTGTGGCAAGACCGAAGTCAGCTTTATCTGCACCAAGGCAAGCTATGCAGGAGCTTGACTAACCCCAAGACTCACAAAAGAATTTGCCAGGTCGTACGTTCCAGTGGTGCTGGAGGCATATCATGATGGAGCCGGGCACTTTGGGTGGAAGAAGCTAGAGTTGTTGCTAAGGAGTCACTTCTACTGGATAGGAATGAGAGACTCCATAGAGGCCTGGGGTAGGAATTGTGGCCCCTGTGCCTTGAGGAGACAAGATGGCACTAGTCAACGAGCACTACTTCAGCCGATTGTCACCAAGCAGCCCCTGGAGATCATGGCTCTGGACCATGTCAAGTTAACCCCCAGCCAAAGTGGGTACATGTATGCACTCACGATGGTTGACCACTACTCACGGTTCCTGGTGGTGGTGCCTGTTAAAGATTTGACTGCCAGTACTGTGGCAAAAGCGTTCCAGGCCCACTTCTGTAGGCCGCATGGGTACCCCGACCAAGTCCTTACGGATCAGGGCCCTGCATTTGAAGCTAAGATCTTTCAGGAGTTTTGCAATCTGTACAGTTGCAAGAAGATCCGCACTACACCCTACCATGCGCAGACGAATGGGATGTGCGAGAAGATGAACCACCTTGTGATCAATCTGCTGAAAACCCTTCACCTGGAAGAACGGAACCAGTGGCCTTAAAAACTGCCAGACCTGGTAGACATCTACAATAACATCCGGTGGGATACACCAAGTGTACCTCAGCCTACCTGATGAGAGCTCGACCTGGAAGACTCCCAGTGGACTTGGAAATGGAGGTTGAATTGCCTTAAGCCTGCGCACCCAGAGAAGATTGGGACTCTCATCGCCAAGCTCAGTACAAGCAGATTCAGAAGTGCATTGAGGAAAGTTTGAATCCAACCCGGGAACGGCAAGAAAGGAATGTTAACAAACAAGCGAAAGCAGCTTTCTTCGCCCCTGGTGAAATCCTGTTAAAGAGAAAGAGGAAACATCACAAGTTAGATGACCAATGGGAGAAGGAGCCGTATATAATACAGCCGTCCAACTTCGACAATCAAAAGACCTGCTTAATCAGCAAAGATCACGGGAGAACTATGGCTACGGTATCTCGGGACCATCTGAAAAGGTGCCCAGAACCTTTAAGAAAGACGGAAGAACCTGAGCCCCAGCCTCAAGTGGTGGAAGGAAGGACGAGAGTAATCCATACCATTCTAGGTGATTTTCCGGAAAATTGGCCTATGCAGAATGGAGCAGTAATAGTCCCTGTGTTAACATTCCCACAACCCGTGGAAGAACCAGAACAGGAAAGGCTTACTGACACTGCACCCACTTCAGCACCTAGAGTAGCGCCTGTCCCCTTGCCACGCACATGTAGGGTCTTACCAGTTACACCCAGCACTGAGGGCGAGGAACCTGCAGGGAATGTAGCCATGTCATCAGACGGGGATGAGGGTCCAGCATTAAGAAGATCAACCCGTGTTAACTTTGATCAACCTCCACGGAGGTACAGAGAAGAGTGTTGAAAAATGTTATAATGCCAGTGGTTTTACGATGCCATCGGTGTTTTCGGTTATTATTTTCCAGTTTGTTGTTTTTCATGTAAAAATGTTAGCAAATGAATACTTGAGTAACCAATTACAAATGAACAAAGAAGTTGCCTGATTAACAACCAGATTCCTTTACAGAGTGTACACCCGGTACATGGACTCCATTGCTTTTACATCTATAAGTAAATATGAACCATGGTCATAGGACTGGCGTGACCAACACAAACTTGTGTATTGTATATAGTTGCACCTCCTGTGCCAACCAGAGTTGTCTAAGACCACGCTTGGGACCTTAACCTGGTCACGGACCCGCGGATAGGTTTCCAGGGGGTCAGGTTGTTTGGGTGGCAGTTTATTGGGATCTGGGACATTGGGACTGGACTGTCGCTGGAAGGGGCTGCAACGGAACAGGTTGAGCCTCCGTTACCACAAAAACCGGTAGCATCCAACCGTTGGGCGATGAACAAGAACATGCCAATCAAAAATCCTAGTAAGACTCTGCACCACACCCACCAGACACACCAATGGGTAGCCTGAAGGGAATAGGGCCGCCCACTTGGGGGGTTAGTTAGGGAGTGTCAGGAGTGTCAGGAGTAGTCAGTTATGTGGTGACTCTCATGAGGAGAGGTCACAAGTTAGTTGGAGGAGGTTAGGATCTGGGCTCCTCAGTTATTAGGTGGCAGACGTTGGTCTGGGCCTGGTAGGAGCTGGAACCATGGTCACAGGGGATCGTGTCAAGGGGCACAGAACTGCCGAGCAGGGTAGCCGGCGGCCTTGAGCCATCTCTGGGCAGGGGCCAGTGCATGGCGGGGTGTGTGGACTCTAGGCCGGGAAGTAGCTTCAAGCGTCCTGATAATTTACCCGACGAGGGCGAAGATTTCACGATTCATCCTCCATCCTCTCCAAAATCGGTGTACTAGCACAATGAGGGGGACAGGACTTTCCCAATACACAGTCCAGAAAATTCCAAGCGTGAACCCTGAGAGCAATCTCTCTTTGCCCGACGAGGGTGAAGACTTCACGATTTGTCCTCCACCCGCTCCAAAATCAGGGTACTAGTGCAACGAGGGGGATAGGACTTTCCCAGTCCAGAAAATCCCAAGCGTGAACCCTGAGAGCAAGCTAACTCCGTTAGCCATACGGGTGAGCGGGACCCGACTAGTTTTATGCTACAGGGGCCAACCAGTAAAGAAAGTGCCAAGGAAAAGGTCACAGGCTAATAAGCAACACCATCAGGCACGGGATCCCAACGTGCTCCCTCCATGCTACAGTGGTGCTAAGAATTCCGGTTTACAAGTTGTCGGTGTCAGCGTTATTGGACTGAGTGAGTACGCAGTGACCATTTCCTTCCCAACGGTGCTCCCCTCTCACCATCACCAAGCCCCGGGGCACTCCCCCCTATCCACGGACGGGTTAAACACCAGGCTGCCATTCCATCGCAACCAGACGCTCCCAACAGCAGCAGTGGTATCCCACCTTACCACACACCGTGGGTGGCATCACGAACTCTAACCACAAAATCCCCTGTAAATACCCCCTTTTATTTCGAGTGTCCGCGCGACCCCTTTCGGGTCCGGAGACCCCTCGAGCCACTGCGGATCCGGATCCGAGCAGCAGCCCGGCTAGTGGCGCTGGGGCGGTACACTTACAATTTGCTACATATCCCCCTTTTTTGATTAAGTCACTAAGTGGCTTGCCAATCTTGGAAAAAAATGTAATAAATGTACAATAGTAGTTGGCATACCCAAGCAAACACTAAAAGGCCTTTTACTGAATTGGGTTGTACCCACTCCTTAACAGCTTGGACCTTAGAGGGGTCCATTCATAAACCATTTGCAGACAAGATATACCCCAAGAAGTTTCCTTCTTCAACAAATAACAAATTTTTCAACCTTGGCAAATATCAAGTGGTCTCTGAGTATTATGAGTAGGGTACATACATGTTAGAAGTGTGTCATAAAATCAGATGAATAAATCAAGATGTCATCCAGATACATGACATATTGTCCATTTATATCTCTTATTACGGTATGTTACAAAACAAAATTTTGAAAAACAGCTGGTGCATTACTTAGCCCAAAAGGCATCACAATATACCGTACTAAAATATGGAACCTCAGGTGTCACTCATCTCTTTCTTTTAAACAGATTAGGTTATATGCACCCCTATGATCAAGTTTGTTGAAGCAACAGGCTCTCAACAGCTGATATAGAGAAAAGGAAGAGTGGCAGAGGATGCTAATTCTTCACAGTATTGTTTTCAAGTTCCTGATATTCGATACAAAATCTGAGACCACCACCTTTTTTTACCAACAAAAAAAGAAATCGCCGCCTAGTGGTGATGTGTAGAGATGAGTGAACCTTTCAAAGTTTGGTTCGCCAGGACTTAAATAAACGCTATGTTCGTCGATCTGTTTGATGAACCTTTTTGAACCTCATTGGATTCAAAGGGAGGCCAAACCTAAGGCAGAGAAAACACATTTAGGGGGGTTGAAAAGCTTCCAAAACAGCAATAATACGTTTTACAGTGCAACCCCACTGTTTTTGCATAGCTATTAGCTTCCTAGACTATTGACATAAGAAATATAGAGGTTAATGAGAGACTCCAATACCCATGCCAGTACAAACAAGACACAACTTGGAGACCCATCTTGTAGTCTTGAGATTTAAAAAAATTTCAGGCAGACAGCAAGACAGTGGCATCAATTGCATCCCCCCATTTCCCTATAGTGTCTTTGCACAGCAGTGACTTATAGTCCATGCAACACACAGGATGTTGTCTGGCATTTTAATTTTAAAAATAAAGAGATGCATAAGTGAAAGTCATAGGTCTCTTGTTTCCAGAACCCTGACACTACAGACAAGACACAACTTGGAGTCCCATCTGGGAATCTTGAGATTTAAAAACCTTTCAGGCAGACAGCAGGAACAGTGGCATCAATTGCCTTCCCTCCATTTCCCCATAGTGTGTTTGAACAGCATTGAAGTATGGTCCATGCAACAAACAGTATGTGGCCTGACATTTAATTTTAAAAAGTGAGCACACAGCGACTGTGCCCTCTGCAGCAGAGCAATCAGGCCAGAATAGTGCCCTAAAAATTTCTTTACAACCAGGTTGACTATGTGATCCATGCAATGCACATGTGAAGTCGCCCAGGCATAGTGCCGCCACCGGGTTTGCACAGTTATCACACACATGGCCTTCCCTAGCTCCAGGTTCAGTGAAGTCAGCCATTAATCAAACTGGGCTTGGATAGTGGTCCACAACTCTGCAGCTGTGTGACTGTTCTCCAATGCATATTATTTTAAGCACTGCCTTATTGCTTTGACTTACACACAGGATGTGGGCTGGCATTTTAGTTTTAAAAATAAAGAGATGGTGACAGGCATAGGCCTCTTGCTCCCATGAACCCTGGCACTACAGACAAGACACAAATTGGAGATTCATCCTGGAATCTTAAGATTTAAAAACATTGCAGGCAGACTGCAGGACAGCAGGACAGTGGCATTAATTGCCCACCCCCCATTTCCACATAGTGGCCATGCACATCAGGGAGGTATGGTCCATGCAGCACACAGAATGTGGCCTGGCATTTAGATTTTTAAAAATAAAAAGTGGGATGAGAGACAGGTTTAGGCCTTTTGCTTCCACACCTCTGCCAGTACAAGCAAGACACAAATTGGAGACCCATCCTAGAGTCTTGAGATTTCAAAACTGTTCAGGCAGACAGCAGGACAGTGGTGTGATTTCCCCCATAAATAAAGAGATGCATGAGTGACAGGCGTAAGCCTCCTGATCCCAGAACCCTGGCACTACAGACAAAACACAACTTGGACACCCCTTGGAGTCTTGAGATTTAAAAACATTGCAGGCAGACTGTTACGAACCGGCACCGCCATAGCCGCAAGCAGCCTGCTGCGGTTCCTGTTGCGCCCAGGCGCCGGCTGCCGTTCTTGGCCGTGCCTCGGGTCGTCCAGTTGGCTGTTCCTTCCACCACGTCTAAGTGTGGAGAGGCGGCTAGTGCGCATGCGTGCGCCGATTTACCCCAGCCAGAGTATAAGCCCGGTGTTTTGCCTAGTGAGCATGCTCAGCCTGATTGTGTTATGTCTGAGACTAAGTCCTCAGTTCAGGCTACTGAGCATGCTCCCACAATTAACCCTAACAGCCTCTTTGCACAGGTACTTGGACTTCGTGCTGTGTCTAAGTTCTGGGATGTGCCTACTGAGCATGCTCAAACTGATAGTCTGCTTTCTGAGCCTGTTGCTCAGGCTACTGGGCATGCTCAGGCACTTAGTGCACCAGAGGCTAGGTTCGGTAAGGACCTCACTGAGCATGTCCGTGAGGTGGCAGGCCCTGATAGGGCAGAGGGTGTCAGGTGTCCTAATGACGTGGCAACTCCGGACTGGCTCGCAGAGGCCCGCCGCTATGATCTTGCAACTCAGTATTGGTCGTCAGACGATGACTGGTGAAGTGTTTGGGGCGTGGCTGCCATGAGCTCATCAATGACGTGGCGGTTCCGGATAGGTCGCATGTGACGTCACTGATGACATGGCACTCTGCTATTGGACCTTGGTGGTTCCACCCTGGGTTTGGGGTGGACCCAGGTTATAAAAGGGGCTGGAGACAACATGGAGGTGCGCAGTCTTCACTTTTGCTCAGTCAGAGCACACCTCCATGTTAGAGCCTCATTGCGGCATAAGCCTATGTTGGGAAGCGATAGGTAGGGTTAGGCGAACGGTGCCTGTCACGCCAAGATTTGTGGCTCAGCACATCAGGGTCAGGCGCCGTGCTTCCCTCCTGCCGTTCCAGTCTTGCTATAGCAGCCCAGTGGCGTTAACTGGGCTGCGGCTGCTGTGCTTCCTGTCCGATTGTGCCCCCTATGCACACGGACAACGCACCTGCTGCGCCACCTGTCCGATTGTGCCCCCTACGCACACGGACAACGCACCTGCTGCGCCACCTGTCCGGTTGTGCCCCCTACGCGCACGGACAGCGTACCACAGGACCCCTGTGGAGTTAACAGGGTGTTCCTTATCCTCCTCGGCTTCCCGGTCAACGCTACTGGTGTACCCATCTGGCCTGACGTGTCCTACACACACGTGGCCAGTCGAGAGGTGGCCAGAAACGCTAATCGGAGTACCGCTCGGCCTGACGTGTCCTACACACGTGGCCGACAGGGCGCTTTCGTGGTGGTCTTCCGGTCAACGCTACCTGGTTACCACCCGGCCTGACGTGTTTCCTGCACACGTGGTCGGTGTAGCGCTAGGTGCACCAAAACGCTAATTGGGTTGTCGTCCGGTCTGACGTGTCCCAACACACGTGACCAGTTCCCAGAGTTCCTGGGTTATCTCAGAGCCATCCAGCTCTATAGTCTCCGCCTAACCCTCAGGTGCCAGCAGCTCATTTGTCATCTGGAGCACGGTGGGCCCCGACTGGCGATTAGGATATATACCCCCTGGTCCTAATCTGCCGGTCCCCCCGTAACACAGACAGCCAGACAGTGGCATCAGTTGCCCCCCCATTTCCCCATAGTGACTTTACACATCAGGGGGGTTACGGTCCATGCAACACAAAGAATGTGGCCTGGATTAAGGCATTTTTTTTATTTTATTAAAATAAAACGTAAGATGAGCGACAGCAGGACATTGGCATCAATTCCCCCCATTTCCCCACAGTGTGTTTGCAAAGCAGATAAGTATGATCCATGACACACAGGATGTGGGCTGGCATTTTAATTTAAAAAATAAAGACATGCATGAGTTTCAGGCATAGACCTCTTGCTCCCAGAATCCTGACACTACAGACAGGATACAACTTAGAGACCCATTTTGGAGTTTTGACATTTAAAAAACTTTCAGGCAAACAGAAGGATGGTAGCATCAATTGCTCCTCTCTTTGTACAGCAGGAAAGTATAGTCCATGACACACACAGGATGTGGCCTGTAGTTTAAATTTAAAAAATAAAGAGATAAATGAGTGACAAGCAAAGGCTTCTTGCTCCCAGAACCCTGGCCCTACAGACACGACATAACATCAATTGCTTCCCCCTCCACATTACATTATAGTGGTTTTGGACATCAGGGATAGTCCATGCAACACACAGGATGTGGCCTGGCATTAAAATTCTTAAAAATAAAAAGTGGGATGAGTGACAGGATTAAGCCTCTTGCTTCCACATCTTTGCCATTACAGACAACACACAGGTTGGAGACTCATCTTGGAGTCTTGATATTTAAAAACATTGCAGGCAGACAGTAGAACAGTGGCATCAATTCACCCCGCATTTGCAGAGTGTGTTTGCACAGCAGGGAGGTATGGTCTGTGCCTTGGTGTCTGACATGGGTAAAAAACAACAGACATGGTCCCTTCCATAATAGCTGATGAGCTCTTACTCACCCTGACTGTAGCGGGTAAACAAGCGGAGGAGGGGAAAAAGAGGCAGACATGGCTAATTTGGCAAGCTGTGGCCAACCAGGCCTGTTAGTCAACATTTTAACACAGTAATATTCCCATGGTCATGCATGTTGGTTGCGCATGTGTCAGATCATGCATGTAGTCATGAAATTATTTGAACTTTTGGCTCTACTGAGTCGTTGTTTGCAACTTTGGCAGATAACGAAAGTTGTGTCATCCTTTGCGGTCTCAAAAAAGGCCCATGCCAGGCAACCCTGCGAATTGCAGACCTGCGACTGCTGCTGGCCAAAGCCAAAGTTGTGGCTGAGGATGCAGTGCTTCTTATGGTTGCATCACTAAGTGTTTGTATGGAAATCACCAATTTAGCCAACTCGTCTACTTCCTCCCCCTCCTCCTCCTCATCTGCTATGCTACACAGCTGCGTGAATCTGGGGTCACAAAAAATGGGATTTACAACTTCATCAACAGGCTCTAAGTTGTCCCACTTCTCCTCTTCCTGACCTAACATCTCATAACATTATGCATGCGCCACAGGTATCTGAGTTTCATCATCATCACCTGCACCCCAGGGGTCGGGATCCTGCTCAAACCCTACTTGGTCCGAGCCAGGATCCAACTCAAAAAGATATTGGGCATCGGTGCAGATGCTTTCCTCCTCTTGAGTCTGGGAATCTTTTGGAGCAGATCTCTGATGCTCAAGGGATAGAATGTGTGAACACCTCTGCAGACCCATGTGTGGTTCCCCACAGTCAGTGTACCAGTTGGATATTTGGGACATTGGCGGAAACAAGTATGATTTAGGTGGCACCTCTGAGGAATGAACTGTGTATGAGGTTGAGGTGCAGGAAGAGGAGGACAGACCACTTCATGCAGCGCTTGCCATCCACTCTAGCACATGCAGTTTATCAGCTTCATTTTGAAGATGAAACAATGCGCGGCTGCCAAACAAATCTAGTGGAGTCGGATGTCCAGTAATGGAAGTTGTTCTCATTTCTCTTGATGGTCTGGTGTTTGCTCATTAGAGCTTTGACTAACAGAATTTCCCACAAATACAGTTCGCTTATTCACTCTTCCACCACAACTTCATTATGATTTAATAGTTATGGTTCATGTACCATTCCCCTTTCAAACCAATGTTTTGCAACCCTAAGGCCCCACCTGTCAGACACCTGACACAAAAGATAAATGATTTATTTCCTGCCTGAGTTGGCAATATTGGGGAGGCACTAAAGAGTACCAATAACTGGACATGTAATTCACTGTGTAATTTGGAGCAGACACTGAAAAGTAAAAATACCCCTTTAGCCAGTACTTAGAAATGTCATTGACAGAGTAATTTTGAGCAGGCAATGAAATCTACTAAGACCTTTTTACCTAGTTCTCTAGCAAATGTACAACAGGCAGAACTAACTAACAATACTAACAAGACGTGATATCCAGGCGGCACTCAAAATTGCAGGTGCTCGGTCAAGGGATGGCACACCCAAATAATATAGAATAATATATATAACAATACTGTCACGGATGTATCATGGCCTGTTATGGAGGTCTCACGTCCGGTTGACAATCCAGTTCCAGCGAGTGTTAGAAAATCCCAGAAGTTGTCAGCACGTGTTGTTATTTGACAGTTCCCTGTTTCTGCAGCTGAAAACTGGGAGACTCAGTTTTTCCTCTGAGTTGCCAGCCTCTCACTTCCTTTATAAACCTTTCCTTGGGGATATTTGGTTGCAGTTTATAGTTTGTTCCTGACTGATCTGTGGAGAGGTCATCTTCTGATCCTCCAGACTCCTGTGGTTGCTACTGCTCAGATAAGTGTTTATCTTTGCTATCTATCAGGGCTCTGGTGACTGCAGCTGTGTTTCCCCTGTATTGTTCCCTTGTGTCTTCTTTTAGTGTTAGTGGTGTTGACGAAGAGCTCATATTGTTGTAAATGTCATCTGAGTGGGTGCTGGTGTGGAGCTCCATCTGGTGGCCAGGAATGGTAATGAAGCTGAGTTTCAATCTGTGATTCAAACAGGTGATGGAATTAATGGCGAATCCAGGAAATCCTATTGCAGATCAGCCTAGTCTATTTAGGAGAGCATTTTGTGCTTGGCGGCCGCTGGTGATAAATGTTTCCTGCCTGCTTCTGAAGATGGCTGGGAGTTTTCCCTTCTGTGTCTCCCGTTTATTCAGTGCCCGAATCTACTCCAGACAAGTTTACTGTTGTGTACTGCGTTTGCACTTAAGAGTTTTTCTGCTTATTCCATTTGGTTCTGTGTTTGGTTTCTTGTATGTGAGGATCTGTCTTTCTGCTTTTGTGAGCAGGGCAGTTCCTTCAGCAAGAAAGGGAGCTTGCTCCCTGTTCATGTTTGGAGTGTTTGCACTTTAGAATATTATTTCTTCTGTGATTTTGTTTCTTCCCATTATATCTGCAGTTCTGTTTAAAGTGTCTGGCACAAAAGTACCTGATATAGTGGGGGAAGAGACCCAGTGTTCTCAGATCTTTTTTCCTATCAGGAGATTGGTATTTTTTGCAGGGTTTTTTGCTGGCCGCAATCAGTGATCTGTCCTATCCTGTTCTACCTAGTAAGTCGGGCCTCACCTTTGCAGATCTATATTTTCTGTGTATTGAGTTTTCTTACATCACCATCATTTACATGTTGGGGGCTTGCTATTCCTTTGGGGACTACTCTGAGGCAAGTTAGGATTCCTCATTTCTATCTTTGAGGTGTAGCTAGTTTCCCTGGCAGTAACAAGGTGTCACATGTTCTCGGATGCCTCCTGGGACGATTTCCCCCTATGCTTGGCCTCGTTCGGTTCGCTTCCTTGAGTCTCAGGTACTTACCCGAACATCTAGGTAATTTACGCCTAAGTCCTGGGTTGTGCCTTCTGAGCTGTTCAGTCTGATAGTCTCAATTCTGAGACTAAGTCAGTGGTTCAGGCTTCTCAGCATGCTCAGGCACTTAGTGGTCACATCACAGATGACGTGGCACGATCTCATTGGCCATGGTGACATCACAGATGAAGTGGAGCAATCTCATTGGCCACAGTGACATCATTAGTGACGTGTGGTCACATGGAAGACCGCTCATTGGTTATGGTTGGGGGGGCCATAGGGATCTCCATCTTGTTGGCTGTCCTTAGGTTATATAAGCCTTGGGCACCCACATGGCCGTGCTCAGTCGTCTTCATATGTGGTCCAGCAAGCACTTACCACATTAGTACAGGGCCAGGCGTCGAAGTGCTCTGGAACTGATACAGGGTTAGGAGGCAGGTGTAGGGCGAGGCGTCGCGGTCACATCAGACCGGTTTAGGGTCAGTTGCCGGTTAGGCAGAGCTTCTGGGCTACACTAGTACTGGGTTCACTGGTGGTTACCCGGTGGAGCTCCACAGTAGTCCTTGATAGGAGCTAGTGACCTCATTGACTCCTCTACACACCCTTTGAGTCTCCTCCATTGAGGGATATGGTTAGTGTCCACTAAATACACCCTATTTATACTGTATATGCCACATATCCAGTACAGACCAAAAGTTTGGACACACCTTCTCATTCAAAGAGTTTTCATTATTTTCATGACTCTGAAAATTGTAGATTCACATTGAAGGCATCAAAACTATGAATTAACACATGTGGAATGAAATACTTAACAAAAAAGTGTGAAACAACTGAAAATATGTCTTATATTCTAGGTTCTTCAAAGTAGCCACCTTTTGCTTTGATTACTGCTTTGCACACTCTTGGCATTCTCTTGATGAGTTTCAAGTAGTCACCGGAAATGGTTTTCACTTCACAGGTGTGCCCTGTCTGGTTTAATAAGTGGGATTACTTGCCTTATAAATGGGGTTGTGACTATCAGTTGTGTTGTGCAGAAGTCTGGTGCATACACAGCTGATAGTCCTACTGAATAGACTGTTAGAATTTGTATTATGGCAAGAAAAAAGCAGCTAAGTAAAGAAAAATGAGTGGCCATCATTACTTTAAGATATAAAGGTCAGTCAGTCCGTAAAATTGGGAAAACTTTGAAAGTGTCCCCAAGTGCAGTGGCAAAAACCATCAAATGCTACAAAGAAACTGGCTCACATGAGGACCGTCCCAGGAATGGAAAACCAAGAGTCACCTCTGCTGCGGAGGATACGTTTATCCGAGTCACCAGCCTCAGAAATTGCAGGTTAACAGTAGCTCAGATTAGAGACCAGGTCAATGCCACACAGAGTTCTAGCAGCAAACACATCTCTAGAACAACTGTTAAGAGGAGACTTGGTTCAGCAGGCCTTCATGGTAAAATAGTTGCTAGGAAACCACTGCTAACAACAGGCAACAAGCGGAAGAGACTTGTTTGGGCTAAAGAACACAAGGAATGGACATTAGACCTGTAGAAATCTGTGCTTTGGTCTGATGAGTCCAAATTTGAGATCTTTGGATCTAACCACCGTGTCTTTGTGCGACGCAGAAAAGGTGAACGGATGGATTCTACATGCCTGGTTCCCACCGTGAAGCATGGAAGAGGAGGTGTGATGGTGTGGGGGTGCTTTGCTGGTGACACTGTTGGGGATTTATTCAAAATTGAAGGCATACTGAACCAGCATGGCTACCACAGCATCTTGCAGCGGTATGCTATTCCATCCGGTTTGCGTTTAGTTGGATAGTTGGACCATGATTTATTTTTCAACAGGACAATGACCCCAAACACACCTCCAGGTTGTGTAAGGGATATTTGACACAGAAAGAGAGTGATGGGGTGCTACGCCAGATGAACTGGCCTCCACAGTCACCAGACCTGAACCCAATCGAGATGGTTTGAGGTGAGCTGGACCGCAGAGTGAAGGCAAAAGGGCCAACAAGTGCTAAGCATTTCTGGGAACTCCTTCAAGACTGTTAGAAGACCATTCCCGGTGACTACCTCTTGAAGCTCATCAAGAGGATGCCAAGAGTGTGCAAAGCAGTAATCAAAACAAAAAAGTGACTACTTTGAAGAACTTAGAATATAAGACATATTTTCAGTTGTTTCACACTTTTTTGTTAAGTATTTCATTCCACATGTGTTAATTCATAGTTTTGATGCTTTCAATGTGAATCTACAATTTTCAGAGTCATGAAAATAAAGAAAACTCTTTGAATGAGATGGTGTGTCCAAACTTTTGGTCTGTACTGTATATATTTGCTTTTTTGAAGTAACAGAAGTGATAAGTCGTAACCTGACGCTGTGAATTAACAGTGCTTGGTAGAGTTTATATTAGAGCATCCATGTGATCTGTAACACGAGATCTCAGGTCTTGGCGCCCTGTGTAGTAACAGTTGCCATTATTATAGCCAGGGCCAGATTATAGGTGGGGACGGCGGGGCTTCAGCCCCGGGGCCCCCACCAAAAGAGCTTCCAAGGGGGCCCCCACCACCAGGGCCATACTTGCCACCCGTCAGCAATTTCTTTTTTTCTTCACACCCGCTCCCCCTCCGTAAAGACAGTCTAAATCAGCTGTGTTTTCTGGGGGGGAACACCTACATTTATTTGTATCTGCGTCTCTAAGACGCAAAAACAAACTGCGGGCGCAGGACGCTGATTGGCCCCGGAAGTACCAGCGCCTGTACTTCCGGGGTCAGAGGTGTGCCTGCTCCCTGCTCTGCTGCGGCGTCCAATGCTGCGGATGTCACAGCAGGACGCCGCGGACGTCACAGCAGGACGCCGCGGACGTCACAGCAGGACGCCTTGGCCGCGGAGGAAAAGACCCATGCCACGGCCGCGGAGGAGAAGACCCACGCCGCGGCCGCAGAGGAGAAGACCCACGCCACGGACGCGGTGGAGAAGACCGACACCACGGCCAGGAGAGGCGACTCACGGGAGCAGGAGGATGGCCGCGGCACCGGAACAGCAGCAGGAGGACAGCGGCCTATACCGGAGCAGTAGGAGGACGGCATCAGAGCAGGTAAGGGCAGAGCTGAAGAAAATGTGTGGTGTGATGCAGAGCTGTGTGTGTGTGTGTGTGTGTGTGAAGCAGAGCTGTGTGTGTGTGAAACAGAGCTGTGTGTGTTTGAAGCAGAGCTGTGTGTGTGTATGAAGCAGATCTGAAGAAAGATGTGTGGTGTGAAGCAGAGCTGTGTGTGTGTGTGAAGCAGAGCTGAATAAAGATGTGTGGTGTGAAGCAGAGCTGTGTGTGTGTGTGTGAAGCAGAGCTGTGTGTGTGTGAAGCAGAGCTGTGTGTGTGTGAAGGAGAGCTGTGTGTGTGTGTGTGTGTGTGTATGAAGCAGAGCTGAAGAAAGATGTCTGGTGTGAAGCAGAGCTGTGTGTGTGTGTGTGAAGCAGAGCTGAAGAAAGATGTGTGGTGTGAAGCAGAGCTGTGTGTGTGTGAAGCAGAGCTGTGTGTGTATATATGAATCAGAGCAGTCGGTGCGGCACCCCAGAACTATATGAGTCCCCCAGAGCACTAAGCCACCCATCCCAGTAATGTGTACGCCACCAGTGCTGTTTGCCACTCCAGTAACGTCTATGCCCCCCCCAGTAACGTCAATGCCCCCTTCCCCCCTGTAATGTATATATTGTAGGCCCCAGCCCCTCCTGTGATGTATACAGTTAGGTCCAGAAATATTTGGACAGTGACACAATTTTCGCGAGTTGGGCTCTGCATGCCACCACATTGGATTTGAAGTGAAACCTCTACAACAGAATTCAAGTGCAGATTGTAACATTTAATTTGAAGGTTTGAACAAAAATATCTGATAGAAATTGTAGGAATTGTACACATTTCTTTACAAACACTCCACATTTTAGGAGGTCAAAAGTAATTGGACAAATAAACCAAACCCAAACAAAATATTTTTATTTTCAATATTTTGTTGCAAATCCTTTGGAGGCAATCATTGCCTTAAGTCTGGAACCCATGGACATCACCAAACGCTGGGTTTCCTCCTTCTCAATGCTTTGCCAGGCCTTTACAGCCGCAGCCTTCAGGTCTTGCTTGTTTGTGGGTCTTTCCGTCTTAAGTCTGGATTTGAGTAAGTGAAATGCATGCTCAATTGGGTTAAGATCTGGTGATTGACTTGGCCATTGCAGAATGTTCCACTTTTTTGCACTCATGAACTCCTGGGTAGCTTTGGCTGTATGCTTGGGGTCATTGTCCATCTGTACTATGAAGCGCCGTCCGATCACCTTTGCGGCATTTGGCTGAATCTGGGCTGAAAGTATATCCCGGTACACTTCAGAATTCATCCGGCTACTCTTGTCTGCTGTTATGTCATCAATAAACACAAGTGACCCAGTGCCATTGAAAGCCATGCATGCCCATGCCATCACGTTGCCTCCACCCTGTTTTACAGAGGATGTGGTGTGCCTTGGATCATGTGCCATTCCCTTTCTTCTCCAAACTTTTTTCTTCCCATCATTCTGGTACAGGTTGATCTTTGTCTCATCTGTCCATAGAATACTTTTCCAGAACTGAGCTGGCTTCATGAGGTGTTTTTCAGCAAATTTAACTCTGGCCTGTCTATTTTTGGAATTGATGAATGGTTTGCATCTAGATGTGAACCCTTTGTATTTACTTTCATGGAGTCTTCTCTTTACTGTTGACTTAGAGACAGATACACCTACTTCACTGAGAGTGTTCTAGACTTCAGTTGATGTTGTGAACGGGTTCTTCACCAAAGAAAGTATGCGGCGATCATCCACCACTGTTGTCATCCGTGGACGCCCAGGCCTTTTTGAGTTCCCAAGCTCACCAGTCAATTCCTTTTTTCTCAGAATGTACCCGACTGTTGATTTTGCTACTCCAAGCATGTCTGCTATCTCTCTGATGGATTTTTTCTTTTTTTTCAGCCTCAGGATGTTCTGCTTCACCTCAATTGAGAGTTCCTTAGACCGCATGTTGTCTGGTCACAGCAACAGCTTCCAAATGCAAAACCACACACCTGTAATCAACCCCAGACCTTTTAACTACTTCATTGAGTACAGGTTAACGAGGGAGACGCCTTCAGAGTTAATTGCAGCCCTTAGAGTCCCTTGTCCAATTACTTTTGGTCCCTTGAAAAAGAGGAGGCTATGCATTACAGAACTATGATTCCTAAACCCTTTCTCCGATTTGGATGTGAAAACTCTCATATTGCAGCTGGGAGTGTGCACTTTCAGCCCATATTATATATATATAATTGTATTTCTGAACATGTTTTTGTAAACAGCTAAAATAACAAAACTTGTGTCACTGTCCAAATATTTCTGGACCTAACTGTATACAGGAGTGCTGTGTCAGTGTGCATGGTGTGCAGTCATGTCTGTTAGTGATGGCCATCATGCAACACAGCCATATGTCCTGGAGGAGCTGGAAACAAGCGGGGGAGGTGAGTGAGGCTGCTTGTGACTTCTCCATATCTCCATATTAACACCTGTAATGCGTCTGTGTCTGCATGTGTTCAGTGTATATGACTGTGCATATATTTGTCTGTTTAAATGTATTTTTGTGAATTTGTCTTCAAATATGTATATGTACGTATGCCTGTATGTGTATGTGCGTGTCTGCATGTGGATGGGGCCCACTGAGACTCAACCGGGGACCACAAAAACCTGGAGCCGACCCTGGCTGCCTTAACATTGGGATCAATTAAAATTATGTGAGTATCTACTTTCTGTGTATAAGTGACGGCTGTGAGTGATCCTGACTGTATCTGTATTGTATTGTGTGTATAAGTGACGGCTGTGAGAGATCCTGGACTGTGTCTGTATTGTAGTACTGTAAATCTGAATGTGGCAGAACAGGGTAAGATACATGTTCATTGGATTTATATCTAAATGCTACAGTTCGTGCTCTATTGTTATGGCTAAAAATGTTAACGTTTATGGGGCCCCCACTAGATTTTCTGCCCAGGGGCCCCCACCAACCTTAATCCGGCCCTGATTATAGCTATACCTCATACCCCTCTGTGCAGGAACAGAGTTGCCATTACTATAGCTATACCCCATACCTCTCTGTGTTGTAATAGAGTTCATGGTCTTACCTTTACTTTCCTTCCTGTGGGTTCTTTAACTCAGGGGACTCTGATATTTAGTAGCATTTGCCTAGTTGCAGTTCAGGCACCTATCTACCAGCAGCAGCCATAACATCACTGCACGGTGGACCCTGACTTCTGATAGCGTATTTCTCCACCTATTAGCCTATCAGCTAGCCATACCGTAACACAAGGTGTCTAGGTGTGTTAGGAACATCCCACAGCTACTTCTAGTGTTGTCTGATAGATAGGGGATTGCGGTCAGCTTACTTTCCAATTACTCTTGTGGTTTTATTTTTTCCTGATTAATGGGATTTTTCATGATTGTCCACGGTTACCAGATCATAACAGTATCACCGACCACACAAAAAAAACAATTACTCAAAAGAAGGAAAAAGAAATTTTTTATTCTGCATATTTTTCCTCTTATTCTCCTTAATAAAATCACTGTTAAATATCAGCATCCTTTGCCCCTGATGTCAGATCTGTTTTCCAGAGTTAGGGGGGCTAAATGGCTTACTAAACTTGATCTTAAGGGGCGTACAATCTCATTCGAATTACGGAGGGAGATGAATGGAAGACGGCTTTTAATACCCCTGAGGGGCATTTTGAGTACCTAGTGATGCCTGTTTGGCTCTCTGATGCCCCCTCCATCTTCCAGTCATTCATGAATGATATTTTCTGGGAACTAATTGGTAAATTTCTGATTGTCTATTTGGATGATATTTTGATTTTTTCCTTATCATTGGGACTCTCATGTTGAGCAAGTTTGGACTGTTTTTCAGGTTCTTAAGAACAATGCATTGTACATTAAGGGGTCAAAATTTCTCTTTTGCGTACAAAAAAATGTCCTTTTTGGGGTTTATTTTGTCGAAATGGATCCGGTCAAGGTTCAGGCCATTTATGACTGGGTTCAGCCTACTTCTTTGAAATCCCTTCAGAAATGTTTGGGTTTTGCAAATTTCTACCGTAAATTTATAGGCAATTTCTCTAGTATTGGTAAGTCTTTGACGGATTTGACCAAAAAGGGAGCTGATGTTGAGAATTGGACCCCAGAGGCCATTATGGCCTTCCAGGAGCTTAAAAAGAGGTTCACTTCTGCCCCAGTCCTGCAGCAACCTGATGTTTCTCTTCTGTTTCAAGTGGAGATAGATGCCTCAGTGTCACGTCTCTGTGCCACCCCCACGTCAACAGCCGAGCTGCTGAGATCTGGACCCGCGGTGGCTCGAGGGGCGGCCGGACCTGGGGGTCGTGCGGCCACTCAAATGAAGGGGGTATTTACAGGGGATGATGTATCTACAGTTCGTGATGCCACCCGTGGTGTGTTGTAAGGTGGAGTACCACCGTTACAGCTGGGGAGTACTCGGTGGCGATGGAGTAAGCAGCTAGGTGTTTGACCCCTCCATGGGTAGGGGGATGCCCCGGGACTTGGTGATAGTGACTGGGATGTGCCGTTGGGAAGGTAAGGGTCACTTGCGTACTCACTCAGTCCATCAAGCTGACACCGACAACTTACTAAGCCAAAGTTCTGGACACCGCTGCCGCTGAGGGGAGCACGTTTGGGTCCCGTTCCTGCTGGTGTTGCCTGATGATCTGTGACCTTTCCCTTGGCACCTTGTTCTCTTCTTAGTTGGCCCCTATAGCTTGAAACTAGTCGGGTCCCACTCCCCAGTGTAGCTAACTGAGGGAGCTTGCTCTCAGGGTTCACGCTTGGGATTTCCTGGACCGTTTTAGTGGAATGTCCTATCCCCCTCGTTGCGCTAGTACCCCGATTTTGGAGCGGGTGGAGAGCGGATCTTGAAGGCTCCGTTCTCGTCGGGTGAATTGTCAGGTTGCCTGAAACTACTCCCTGACCTAGAGTCCACGTACCCTGTCATGCCCTGGTTCCAGCCCGGTGAGGGTACAAGGCCGCCGGCTGTCCTCCATGACAATACTGTGCCCTTTGTCACGATCCCCTGCCACCGGGGTCCAGCTCCTACTAGGCCCAGACCACGGTCTGCTACCTAGTACTTCCAAGGAGCCCAGCTCCTGACCTCCTCTCTCCTTCACTTCCAACACTACACTCTCCTCTCTTGACACTCCTGACCTCCCCTTACCAACCCCCCAAGTGGGCGACCCTATTCCACTCAGGCTGTCCACTGGTAGGTCTGTAGGGAGTGGTGCAGAGTGTTCCTAGGATTTTAATTAGCTGGTTTTGGCAACACCATTGGTTAGGGACCAAGGAGGAGGTGGCTATTGTACAGAAGGGCAGACTGCACAATACCGTGTGACGACCTGATAGGCCAGGGCGTCACATCTCCACCGGAGTCAACTTCTGTTTCAATCACCAGACGCCGCTGCGTCACCACTGTGAGCGCCGCTGGGGACGAGGGAGCAGTTAGTGGCTCTGCTGGTTGCAGGCTCCGCTCATCTATTAGGCTGGGTTTCACTAGGACCTGTAGTACCAAAGGTTGACCATGATGGTGTGTGCCTTCCAGCTGGAGTAGCTATCTTTCAGCTGGGTCCAATGGGAAGGCACCACACCCCTCTTATGCTTTCTCCCTTCTGCTAGCAGGTGCCAGATATAGTTATGTAATTCCCTGCTAGACTCTGGTTCTTTGCTGTTTGTTTGCATTCCCGTGTATTGACCTTAGCTTGACTACCTGACCACTCTCCGCCTGCCGTTCCTGTACTTCGCTGCTAGCTCCGGTTTTGACCCTTAGCCTGATATCTGACCATTCTCCCGCCTGACGATTTTTGTCCCTGTTCTACTTTCTGGATTTGACCATGCCTGGTTACTGCTCTTCTCAGGACCGCAGTCTTCCACGGGCAGTGATCACCTGGGCCCTGTCATAATTCCAAATCCCTGTATAGGGGTTAAAGGGTTGCGGGGTCTGGGTTCCTGCTTTGTGGATGGTTGCCTCTATTCACCTGTTTCACCAATCCTGAGTCCGTGGCTCCAGGCAGACGTCACACTCATAGATTGGAGCAGGAGCTGTTTTGTCTCAAAGAGATCCTATAACTTCCAAACTGATGCCCTGCGCCTTCTTCTCTCAGAAATTTTCTCCATCTGAATGAAACCATGATGTGGGTAATTGGGAATTATTGACTATGAAGTGAGCTTTTGAAGAATGGAGACATTGGTTGGAGGGGGCTAGACATCAAATTGTGATGCTCACTGATTATAAGAATCTGACCTACCTTGAATCTGCCAAGAGACTGAATCCTAGGCAGGCCAGGTGGGCTTTATTTTTTACCCGTTTCGATTTTGTGGTCTCTTTTCTACTCGGTACCAAGAATATTAAAGCAGATGCCCTCTCTAGAAGATATTTTGCTGATTCTCTTGATGTTGCTGAGCCATCTACCATCCTGAATGAAGGTGTGGTCCTCTCCGCCATTTTGCCCGATTTGAGGTAAGCACTTGAGAGATTTCAGGGGGACAAATCTGAGAGATGTCCTGTGGGAAAACTGTATGTTCCTGAGCAATGGAGTAGTAGAGTTATGTCCAAGATTCATTGTTCCGATATTGGCTGGTCATCCTGGAATTTTTGGTACTAGGGATCTATTGAGTAGGTCTTTTTGGTGGCCTTCTTTATCTCGGGATGTCAGGAGTTTTTTGCAATCTTGTGGAGTTTGTTCTAGATCCAAGCCTTGTTGTTCATGTTCTAGTGGGTTGTTATTGCCATTGCCTGTACCTAAGAGACCTTGGGCTCATATCGCTATGGATTTTATTTCTGATCTTCCTGTCTCTCAGAGGATGACGGTTATTTGGGTTATTTGTGAAAGATGGTCCATTTTGTAACATTGCCTAATTTGCCATCTTTTTTTTTTTAAACTCATTTAATTGAAGGTTAAGTATGACATAAAAATCAGCAATCAACCATATTTTTTGTACATATTACAAAAGACATATGACAACATAAGAATATACAGTCACAGGTTATACCAAGGGAGTTTTGAAGGGGACATAGATTATTTCTTCAGGGTACTTAAGACAAAGTTGTATCACAAGAAAATGATGTGAATCTCTATGAATGGCGCTAATGCAAGAGTATACACAATAAAAGGAAAATTTTCTTAAGACAAAAGATCATGTAGGTTTGAGGCCAGGGAGCTGGGCGAACCTCCAGTCAGGTGGGACCCCAACCACCCACCCCAAATTTCCTCAAATTTGTGTTGAGAGCCCCTGTTCTTGAACACAAAATTCTCTAGAGGAATTATGGCATTCACGAGGGCTATCCAAGATGCTCTAGAAGGGGGGTGGGGGTTCATCCAATTTAGTATTATGCCATTACGGGCCAAGAACAGGACCTTCTTCAGTAGCGAGTTCTCGGAACGGGTCCAGGAGTTAGTGTTCAAGACCCCAAATAGACATAGGATTGGGCTCATAGGGACCACTTTCTCCAACACCGAGGTGAGCACAAGTATCACCTCTCTCCAGTAGGAGTGGATAAAATGGCATTCCCAAATCATGTGCCAAAAATCTGCCCCGCATCTCCCACACCTCGGACACGCGTCCATGACAGTACTATTCATTTTATTTAGTCTTACTGGTGTGATATAGCTCTGATGGATAATGTACAATTGAATGAGTCTATTGTTAATTGCGGGAGAGACCAAAGTGTGGGATTCAACTATGTCGTCACAGGTTATATCATCCAACTCAGGGATTTTAGCTCTCCATTTCCCCAGCACGGAGTGGGGATTGTTCATGGCCTTGGCCCGAATGAGGGATGAGTATAATTTGGAGATTAGGCCTCCAGGGCCCTGTGATCTAATGATTCCAATGATCGGGAATGAAGAAAATCTAACTTCACGACCAGAGAACTGAGCCCGGAAAGCATGTCTAACTTGGAGGTACTTGAACTTGTGTGTATCCGGCAAACCATACTTTGTTTGCAGTTGCGTAAAGGAGCGAAGCACATTATCACGGACAACAGAGCCCAGGGAAGTTATTCCACGACTCCTCCAATCCGCAAAGCCCGACAATCCACAAAAGTGGGGGAGGTCTAGATTACCCCATAAGGGGGTCTCGATGGGTACGTCCTGGAATCCAAAAATGTATTTAGCTTCCTTCCAAATCTTGGCCCCCAATTTATGGATTGATAAGATTCGGCCCTCAGGGGCCCGTTTATGGTCTGATAATAGAGGCCATAGGAGATCCATACCCGTATGACCTGCCAAAAATCCCTCCGGGGAACCACTCGCGTCTGGCAGGGTCCAATGACCCAGATATTTCAACTGTCCAGCTAAGTAGTATAAGTATAGATCAGGGAGCGCCGTACCTCCCATATCTTTAGGCCTTTGTAATTTGGCCAATTGAATTTTGGATCTAGAGGAGCCCCAGACAAAGGAGATCATTAAGGAGTCCATGGAGCGAAAAAAGGATCGGGGGATTTGTACCAAAATATGGTGGGTAATATAAAGACACTTCAGTTGCACAATCATTTTAAGAAGATTAATCCTTCCCGCCACCGAGAAGGGAAGCTGACTCCACCTACTGAATTTTTCTCCGAAGTGTGCCAGGAGGGGGGCAACATTTCTAGCAATCATTTTCGCTGGACTCTTAGGGCGGCTTTGTACACTACAACATCGCAGGTGTGATGTCGGTGGGGTCAAATCGAGAGTGACGCACATCCGGCGTCACTTGCGATGTCGTAGTGTGTAAAACCTTTTTGATACGATGAACGAGCGTCATTATCGTATCATCGGTGTATTCTCCGACATTTCCATAATGCCGGTGCAGCGACAGGTACGATGTTGTTCCTCGTTCCTGCGGCAGCACACATCGCTGTGTGTAAAGCCGCAGGAGCGAGGAACATCACCTTACCTGCGTCCCGGCTGCTATGAGAAGGAAGGAGGTGGGCGGGATGTTTACATCCTGCTCATTTCCGCCCCTCCGTTACTATTGGCCGCCTGCCGTGTGATGTCGCTGTGACGCCGCACAGCCCACCCCCTTAGGAAGGAGGTGGATCGCCGGCCAGAGCGACGTCGCAGGACAGGTGAGTGCATGAGAAACTGCCGTAGCAATAATGTTTGCTACGGCAGCTATCACAAGATATCGCACGTACGACGGGGGCAGGGACTATCGCACTCGACATCGCAGCATCGGCATGCGATGTTGTAATGTGCAAAGCCCGCCTTAGATAGGGTGATCCCCAGATATTTGAACTGGTTGACTACCAGTATTCTACATATTCGTGTACCAACCGAGTCCTCCCTGTTTTGGGATAAAATCAGGAGATATGATTTAGACCAATTTATCACTAGACCCGAGAATACCCCGAATTGATCAATGAGTTCCATAGCTCTAGGAATGGAGGAGTCCGGAATTGAGGCGAAGAGCAACAGGTCGTCCGCATATAATGACAAACGTTCTTCCCCCCTTCCGTGCCTCACTCCCGTGTACTCTGGGTCCGCCCGAAGGCGTATCGCTAACGGCTCCATAGCCAGGGCAAACAGAAGGGGAGACAGGGGGCAACCCTGTCTGGTCCCCCTCCCCAGGGAGAAGGTCCCAGACACGCCGCCACTCTCCTGAATATTAGCCATCGGCGATTTATATATGATCTCAACCCACCGAATAAAATTATTGCCAAAACCAACTGCCCGCAGCACCTCCAAAAGATAGGGCCATTCAATGGAGTCGAATGCCTTGGCCGCATCCAATGAAAACAAAGCCCAGTCTTCTCCCAATTTTTCACCAGCCTGCAGAATCACCTGCGCCCTTCTCAAGTTGTCCGAGGTACTCCTACCCGGTATGAATCCAGACTGGTCTCTGTGCACAATGGAGGAGATTACTTTATTGAGTCTGGTTGCCAAAATCTTCGTTAGTATTTTGTAATCAGAGTTCAACAGTGAGATTGGTCTATATGAACCACAATCCAGGGGGTCTTTGTCAGGCTTCAATAATAGAATAATAGAGGCTTCATAGAAGGAGTCGGGTAACCGACCCATCCGAAATTATGCCTCGATTGTTTCCAGGAGGATTAGAGCAATCTCCCAATGATATTTAGTGTATAACTCGATAGGGAGACCATCAGGGCCAGACGCTCTACCCTTGTTAAGGGTCCCCATCACCTCCTCCAACTCCTCCAGACTAATATCCTCAACCAGAGCCAATCTCTGATCCGATATCAACCTGGGAAACTTAACCCTAGAACGCATACCTGGGGCCTCGCAGGCCTGCCAGGTTACTTGTTTTCTATTTTCTGTAAAAATACTTTAGTTTGAATTTTGAAAATCTAGGTAATCCTCAGGTATTTAGTTGTTAGTAATTTCCAGTTATTCATATATTTTTATGTTACAGACATTTCGGTATAACAACCTTTTTTTGGGACTACCCCATATTCATGCACCTGGGGCCTTTTAGGCCTGTTTACAATTATCATGGAATAACTAAAAAAAAATACTTTTCAAAGTTTATTGCAAAGTAAGGATGCATTCCCACTAGCGCTGGGGTCCGCCAGGACGGGATTCCGTAATGGATCTGACCTCCTGGTGACCCCAGCTAAGGCTGGCGGACGCATACCTGGGGCCTCGCAGGCCTGCCAGGTTACCTGTTTTCTATTTTCTGTAAAATGACTTTAGTTAGATTTTTGAAACTCTAGGTATTCCTCAGGTATTCCCCCAAGTTGTTAGTAATTTCCAGTTCATATATTTTTATGTTATAGGCATTTCGGTATAACAACCTTTTTTTGGGACTACCCCATATTCACGCACCTGGGGCCTTTTAGGCCTGTGTGCAAATAATACAGAATAACTCAAATAAAAATACTTTTCAAAATTTATTTTACAATTGCAAAGTAAGGATGTATTCCCAGTAGCGCTGGGGTCCGCCAGGAGGGGATCCGTAATGGATCTGACCTCCTGGTGACCCCAGCTAAGGCTGGCGGAATCCTGCCATTCCAGCAGATTTGGGGTCAAGTAGTGGATACATTTTTTCAGTCCCAGGAGAATGCCCAAAGGTTTGGCAACCGGAGTAGGACTGTTAGTCCCTGGTTTAAAGTGGGGGACATGGTTTTGTTGTCCTCCAAAAATATTCCTATGAGAGTTTCCTCTCCTAAATTTAAGCCAAGATTTATTGGGCCTTATAAGATTTTGGAGATTATAAATCCCGCATCTTTTTGTTTGGCTCTCCCTGAGTCTTTTAAAATTCACAATATTTTTCATAAATGTTTGTTAAAAAAACATGTGGAACCAGCAGTTCCTACGGCAGCGCCTCCTGATCCTGTGTTGGTAGATGGTGATCTAGAGTATGAAGTAGAGAAAAGTTTGGATTCCCGCCTTAGTAGACATAAGCTTCAGTACCCTGTTAGGTGCAAGGGTTATGGTCAGGAGGACAATTCCTGGGTTTTTGCTTTTGACATTCATGCTGACAGATTGGTTCGTGCTTTTCATCATGCCCATCCTGACAGACCTAGTGGCTCTGGTGAGGGTTTGCTGACCCTTCCTCAAGGGGGGGGGGACTGTTGTGAATGTCATATGAGTGGGTGCTGGTGTGGAGCTCCCTCTGGTGGCAAGGAATGGTAATGAAGCTGAGTTTGAATCTGTGATTCAAACTGGTGATGGAATTAATTGGGAATCCAGAAAATCCTATTGCAGATCAGCCTAGTCTATTTAGGAGAACATTTTGTGCTTAGTGGGGGAGAGACCCAGTGGTCTCAGATCTTTTTTCCTATCAACAGATTGGTATTTTTGCAGGGTTTTTTTGCTGGCCACAATCAGTTATCTGTCCTGTCCTGTTCTATCTAGTAAGTCGGGCGTCTCCTTTGCTGATCTATATTTTCTATCTGTGTATTGTGTTTCCTTACATCACCGTCATTTACATATTGGGGGCTTGCTATTCCTTTGGAGTCTACTCCGAGGCAAGTTAGGATTCCTCATTTCTATCTTTGAGGTGTAGCTAGCTTCGCAGGCAGTGACGAGGTGTCTAGGTGTGTTAGGAACATCCCACTGCTACTTCTAGTGTTGTCCGATAGATAGGGGATTGCAGTCAGCTTAGTTTCCAACTACTCATGTTTATTTTTTCCTGATTAATGGGATTTTTCATGATTGTCCACAGTTACCAGATCATAACATCATACCCTCCATCCTTACTTAGGGCCCATTTGCAAGGGTGTAATAGGGCCCCAGGTATTCCTGCTTGGCGACAGGTGCGGAACCTGTTGGTGATGAAAGTGAGGGTAAGCTGCAGGTTGTTGTCAGGAGTAACCACTTCCCTCCTTTCCATAGCTATAAGGCATTCCTTCCCCCTTCCTGTGTGTTGTCTTATATGGCTGGCCTAGCCTATTGCCCCTACCATGATATTATAAAGCACCACAATTTAAAAAATTAAATAAAAATAGAAAAAAGAAAGTGAAAAATGTGAACGGACATTTTTTTCTCTTTCTTGGATTCCTTAGCATGGATCCAGTAGCTGTTCTTAGAGAAAAAATGCAGGGTCTGTCTCTGGAGGTGGCAAAATACGTTCTACTCTATTACAGCTACAGAGTCCTTTGTCTCCTGGGTGGGGAGATGATTCTGATAAACAGAATTTTCCTGAACCTAAAATTTTGCTCCACGACAGATTTTCTTGGGAAAATGACCATATCATGAGGTTCAAGTAAGGTTGTAAAGTGTACTTCAGACTATGCCCACATTTCTCTGGCAATGAGGAACAGAGGATTGGTATTGTCATTTTGCTGCTTCTAAGGTACACCCAAATGTGGGCGTTTTCACTACTGACTGGTTCCCAGGCTCTTCAGTCAGTGGAAGCATTTTTTGGGCTGTTGGGACTCATTTATGATAAGCCTGACCGAGTCTCGCTGGCTGAGGCAAAATTACGTGGTCTTCAGCAGAGAGATCGGTCAGCCGAATCATATTGTTCAGATTTCCGTAGATGGGCCACATTTACTAGGTGGAATGATTCAGCACTCCGTAGCAAATTCTGTCAGGGGCTGTCTGAGAAATTTAAGGACACTTTGGTTATTCAAGAGACTACTGAATCTTTGGGAATCAAAAAACAGGTTGTTTGCAGCACCTCAGCTGAACTCCTTCATAAGGAAAATTAACGCAAGTGAAAAAACCAAGGGATCCTCTTGGCAGCCATCAGGGCATTACTACTGGGACTCCTGTACTGGACCCGGTGAGCAGCAGGCAGGATGGGGGACCCGGACACACTGACAGGCCCCTCCCCTTTCATTCCTCTGCTCACCGGTCCCCCAGGGCAGGGGGCATTGACAGTACATTTCGCAGGGTGGGCTGGTCGTGCAGTGAGAAGGAGGCGGAGCCCAGACAAGCTGACAGTCCGGACCCCTCCCCTTTCATTTCTCTGCTCACCGGGCCCCATGGGTAGGGGGCGGGGACGTTGCACTGACAGCACCTGCAGTCGCACAGGGGCCCCAAGCGGGAGTGGGCCCCTAGAGCCTGAAAACGTGTTAACCCCTTAGCGACCTTGATGTACTGGGTACGTCATAGCTCCCTGGTACTTAAGGACCCATGATGTACCCAGTACGTCATGGCGAGAACGTGGCCCTGGTAGCTGCGATCGCTTTGCAAATATCTTAGATTTGGGGAGGAGGGGACCTCTGCCTGACCTCAGGAGGGGCGGTGTCTCCTCCCCGGACCTAAGAAGGCTGTGATTGGTTCACCAATGCCGTTCAGCCAATCACAGCCACTGTAATGTTTCAACCATTGAAAATGGCTCAAACATTGAAATCCAGCCATGTTCAGTGCAGCTGTAGCACCGATCATTGGCTGGAGCTGGGTGACCTCAGTTTCACCCGCCCCCAGCTCTGATTGGAGAGACCGGCCTTGTGACCGATCTCTCCAATCACTGTGGATCTGGGGCCAGTGACCGCTCCCTTCAGCTTCACTCCGGCATCTGTGGAAGGTGAGGAGAGTGATCGGTAAGTTTAAAGACTAGAGATGAGCGAACCGGTCGCGGGTCGGCTCGAGTTCGGTTCGCCGAACGGAGGTCTCGTTCGAGTTCGGTTCGGCGAACCGGTTCAGCGAACCACTCGAACCGCATAGGAAACAATGGGAGGCAATCACAAACACATAAAAACACCTAGAAAACACCCTCAAAGGTGTCAAACAACTCACAACACAACACAAACACATGGGAAAGTGAGAAGGACATATACTCATGTGAAAACAAAAGAGCTGGACAAGGAAAAAGAAGAGGAGGCACAGATATATGAGTATATGCAAGGAAACATCGATGCCATTACTGTGCAACTTGAGCCCTGCTCATTTTAGGCTTCCAATCTGGATAAATTGCCACGTACGCCTTGGGGATCTTGTCGTGTCCTGCAGCCAGCGTTCTCTCGGAACCTGTCTTCAGTGCTGCTGGGGGTCTGCTGGCAGATAAGCACATGCGTCTGTCCACTGACAATGTGGACATGGCTCTCAGTGGTTGGAGTTCCCTCGCTGTGTTTCTAAAAGAACCAAGATGAACAAGTCATGGCTCTCAGAGGACTTTTCTTCCCCTGGGTCAGCCAGGGGAGGCGAAAGGCACGCATATTTTTGAGAGTGCTTCATGAAAAGCATGTTTTTCATTTTGAAAAGGGGGATCAACTGATGCCAGTCAAGTAGGGTGTGTGTGGCCCAATTAGTAGCAACGAGGGAGACTGTGGTTGGAGTTCCCTCGCTGTTTTTTACATGATTTTCGAAGTGCATGACATGCCTAAGAGGTTTAGTTTCAGCATCTCAAACTTGTTGGCTACAGAAAGGCTGCCTTTACACCCTTTTGTCACCGAGGATTTTCGAGACCTTATGCCCATTGCAGTGCCCCAAGAGCCGATGGCCATTTGCCACTTCTTCTCGAAGGATGGGGTGCCCGCGCTAACACAGCAGGTCGCACACAACATCACCGCTTCCTTGAGAAACTCTGTGTGTAACAGGGTGCATTTCACCACAGATACTTGGAACAGTAAGCATGGACAGGGGCGTTACATGTCGCTGACTGGGCACTGGGTAACTATGGTGATAGATGGAGAAGTGTCTGCTGTACAAGTCTTTCCGTCCCCACGAGTTGTGTGTTTCAATCCTTCCTCTGTATGTACAAGTTCCTCCACTAATTCTGCCTCATCAACCTCGTGTTGTTCCTGCACCTCAGCCCAAACCCTGTGTGGTCAGGCCACCCTTCCTTGTAACTGCGCCCCAGGAATCCCACACACCTCCTTACTATGCTGGCAGCAGAGCTCAAGGCCATCAGGCGGTTAAATGTTTACTTTGAAATGTAGGGGAAATGTGAGACACCGCGGAGGAGTTGTGGGCGGTTAGCTCTGTAGAGTGAGACCGAGTTTAATCAATGGTTGTCTCCACTCAACCAGTAGCCAGGGAATGCCGGGTGCGACAATGATGCTAAACAGTTTGCGGCCTTTCTTCAGGGCAATGTGACACGTGCCTTGTATGGCTCTCGTGTTGAATCCGAATCTCCAGCAATTTTTAAAACACTATCCCTGCCTACATGTCCTTCTGTCGAGGGCACAGTGTAACACCTTCCTGGATTGACACACTCAGACGGGCTGTGAAGGATAGGCTAGAGGGAACCCACTCACCAAGCTGGACCCCCAGAACCCTGAAACTCTTTAATCCCTATACAGTGATGTTGAATGACACAGGGCCCAAGTCAATGCCTATGGAAGGCTGCAGTTCCAGAGAATAGTTGTCATGCAGGGTCAAAACATTAATTGAGGAAGAGGAACAGAATGGGAGGGACAGGACTTAATCAGAAAACAAGCAGAGGTGAAATGCAAATCGGCCAACGAGGTACCTAAACAGCAAGCAGGAAAAGTAGTCAGGTAACAAGCACACAAACTCATAAAACTAAACCTTAGGGTAACAGTAACCAGAGGTTCATAGCTATGTCTGGCAGTGGTCTTCAGACAGGAGGGGCCTAAAAAGGGTGTTGTGTCTTCCCATTGGTTGTAGCTGAATGATGGTACTTCATCTGTGAGATACCCACCACCTACATTCAGCCATTGGTTCTGCATATGTCAAGGTAACGCATCCCAGTGGGTGAGCTTAACCTGCGTCCACCTGCGCCGCTGGCGTCGACTCCTCTCCCATCATCAGCACTATGCACGAAAGGAACACGTTGTCACCTTGCGACAGGAGTACAAATTGACGTAGCGGACTACGGTGGTGACTTAACAGCCGTGTGCAGCAATGATGCAAACATGGCAGCGTGCCTTCGTTAGGACAATGTGACACACGTGACTTGTATGGCTCACGTGTTTAATCTGATTCTCCAGCAATTTTTAAAACAACATCCCGGCCTACATGGCCTTGTACAGCGGGCACGCTCACTATGTGCTCACTTCCATCATTCGCACCCAGTAGCTCAACAACTTTCATCGCTCCTGAAGTCTTAAGGTCTGGCGGTTAAACGTCAGAAATGCGATGTTCCGACACGCAGGAATTTTAATCTGCACATGTTGCAGCGTCTGTGGCAGCACCGCAGAGCCCAGCTGAAATACGTTATGACGTATACCCTGGGCTAACTTGATCCAGAGGTGGTGCAGATCACGCTGCTGGAGTGATGTCAGATCAAGGACATATGCACCGTTCTACACAGTTTACAAATGTCGACGCAGATGTTTAACACTGGCGATGACATTCTCAGCATGACAATTTTGGTCATCTACATGATGGAGCACACTGTAAGTATTATTCGGAGTCAGGTGTTGGTCCAAGAGGAAGGGAGGAAGTACTGCAGGAGTCATATGCGGAAGGGATAACAAGATCTACAAGGTCCAGACGGTCAGCGGCACCTTGGCGGCAGTCATGGTTCGGTGGGGAAGAGGGATTATCAAGGGAGCATAGTATTAGCAAAACAGTTGAGGAAGGTGCAGGAGCCCAGGAAGAAATGGAGGACGAACTGGCGATGGGCATGGAAGACTCATCAGATTAGTGAGAGCTTGCTCACATTTTGGTTGTGCGAGGTTGTGGGGAGAGGGCAGAGGAAGGAGGCATGATTCTCACCTCTCCGCCACCAACACACCAAGGACTTGGTCCTCCTGGATGCTCAAGACACATGAGTGCCTTCTTGCTGCACTACCTACAACTTGACCCTCGGACTGTACGAATTCCAAGTCATGCTGACTACTGGGTTTCCACACTGTTAGATCCCCGGTACAACACAAAATTTTGCGAAATAACTCCTGCCATAGAAAGGGACGCACGTATGCAGGAGTATCAGCAGAAGGTGTTACGCAATCTTACATCTGCTTTTCCACTAAACACCAGTGGTGCACATAGTGAATCTCAACGCTTTTTCATCGAGAGGAGGAAATGGTCTTTTTTGTCCACATCTGAGGGACCGAGGGCTGGCTGCTGTGCTGAGACGGCGTTGAGTACGGTGTCTCTGCAGAGTTGCATTTTTGGTCATATACAAACTGAGTTGAAAAAGGACAGATGCTGGTGGAAAGGGGAACAGGTGTGTTGGAAAGGCTAAAAAAAGTTTGTATCCGTGGGTTTGGTAGTTAAGCAACATTAACATTTGCTGAAGAAACAACATCTGGTATGGTGGGACTGGCAGATTTGGATAAGGTGGTACATACTATGTTACCGCTGTATAAAAAATATTAAGAAGAAAAGAAAGAGAAAGGTAGATATCCCAATCGCCATTCGGTGTCCACCGTGCTCACAGATGGAAAAGGAGAGGTTAGCAACTGGAAGGTTAGGTGGAGGATACAGAGCAGGTTGACTCTCAAACAAATAGTAGCCTGAACCGAGTTAGACGCAACTCGGATCTGGAGACTTGGAGCCCTGTTAGCGTGACAGGGTCCACATGACCACCCAGCCCCGGAACTCCCTGTTAACAACACAGGGGCCATTGGTTATGCTGTCTGTGTGCGTAGGGGACACACCTGTGGACAGCAGGCGCATCAGCAGCAGCAGGCCTGTTTATGCCACTAGGCTGCACTAGCAGGACTGGTAGGACAGGAGCTGTACTTAAATGTTCTGCGTTACAAACTGTAGTGGCGGCCTGCATCGATGACCTATCCCTGCCTACCTCTGGCCTAAAGCCGCAATGGGTTCAACACATGGAGGTGTGCTCTTTCGGAGCATAATAGAAGACTGGGCACCTTCTTCTTGGCTCCAGCCCCTTTTATAACCTGGGTCCGCCCAAAACCAGGGTGGACCACAATGCATTTCCTGGAGACAAAAGCAGAGTGACACGTCATGAGTGGCATAACTAGCGTCCTATTTTGAACCGCCACTTGAATGATGACCTCATGGCTGCCACAACCAAAACACCTCAACAGTCATCGTCTGACCAACAACAATGAGGTGACAAGTCATAGGGGTGGCCCTCTGCAAGCCTGTTGGGAGTGGCCTGGCCAAATTGTCAGGACACCTGATGCCCTGTGGTCTATATGGGCCCCCCACATCAGGGGCAGGGCCAAAGAGTTCATTACCCGACCTAGCCTCTGATGCAGTAAGTGCCTGAGCATGCTCAGTAGCATGAAATACAGTTTCTGAAAAAAAGACTATCCGCTTCAGCATGCTGTCTAGGCACAACACAGGACTTAGACACAGCATGGAGTGCAAGTACCTGTGCAAAGAGGCTTTTCTCAGTCAGTGTGAAGCCCCACAGGTGTTGTGTTGGTGCATTACCTTCAGGGACTCCACGTGGAGAAAGAGTCTGGTCACACTTAGGTTGCTTCTTTATATGTATTTTCGTGATGCCACTCTCGGTATTGCGTTCAGTGGGGACCGCCACTGCAGTGTAAGGGGACACCTGGGGCTGATGTTGGGTGCAGTTAGTTTTATTGGCCTCCCGAGAGTGAGTCAAGCACCAGGGCCCTGTGTAAGTGTGTTGGGCCGCAGGTCACAGAATGACTCAGGCACAGTCCAAACGAGCATGCGCTGTAGCCCAAAATTAAGACTTTGCCTCAGGAATGACACAGTCAGGCAGAGCATACTCAGTTGGCGAAACACTGGAGTTAGGCTGCGGCTGGGGTAAATCGGCACACATGAAGGAGCAACCGCGGAAACACTTCGCTCAATTGTGAGGGGAGTCATTTTGGAGTTTGGTGAGGAGTACCGTAACACCAGTGAGCAGCATCCTGTGCCACAGACCAACATTCTTCCGGTGCTGTCTATACTGTTAACCATGATAGGAGCGTAAAGTCTGTATTTATGTCAACTGGACATCACATTACCCGGGTGCAGTAGGCTGTGCCCAGACAGTAATGCGTGCACGAACATTTTATTTTATTATGAAAACACATATCTGTTCTGGGTAGGATGACTATATAGACAATCACACTTGCTGCTTCTGCACTGTCAAATTGTCACGTACAGTTTAAATCATAGAGGGACAGCGACACATGTTTGCATTGAATGTTGCTTTTCAAGATTTACATGACTGTGTTGCAGAGCTGTGTGGTTTGCATTCACACTGTTATTATCTGCCTTATCTGTGAGGCTTCAGCTAACAAGGGTATTCAGGGTGGGTGATGTGTTTTGTCTATGTTTAGGTAGATAATTGGGAAGCTCTTGTGATGCGCCACTAGTAAGTTGTCTACACACACACACACACAGTCACACAAACACACACACAAACACACACAAAAACACAATTACTGCTGCTACTCAGAGGGCTTAGCAAGCAGTAGGCAACTGAATAGATTGTTCTATTATTTCAATTTAATGCATGGTTCTTATTGTTTGTTTTGGGAAAGTGAGAGAATCATTTATGAACCCAACTGCAAACAGTGCTTTTCATGTTGCGTGGTTTTTCTGCATACTGTGAATCCCACCAAATACAAGAATTAAAATGAAGCATAAGTCGCAAAGAGAATTTCACTGTGGTACAATGCGGCCTAGCGGGGCTGTGCAACCGCCGCCTGCCCCATCAAGTGCATCTGCGTGCTCTTCATCTTCTGTGGGGACAGCAGTCACACATGCTTTTTCATGATGAACTTCCACCCCTTTACCCGTAAGAGGGAGTGTGATTGGCCGGTTGTCACTTGTTTTGGAAATGGAAACAGATGGTATTGTTGAGCTGTCAGACATCGAGAGAACCACCATTGGATGAAGGCAACATTATATCCACGCCTGCACCTTCGTAACAGATTGGCTGGACTACCTGCAGTTAATAATTGCATTCCAGAAATGGAAAGGAGTGTAGAATGCACATATGTTGTACCTTGCTTGGCAGCAAAGGAACACTAACTTAGTATTCCAGACAATTTTAGGATGGCAGAAAAAGTGTCAGCTCTTTGGGCAAATTAAATAGCGTAGCAAAAGTGGGCAGGTGGGTACAGTGGCCGTGTTCTGTGTGTACCAGGACAGTAAAGGAAGCCTCACTTTCTATCCCTCCTAATGATGAAATACAGCAAGGAATTCCCTGAGTTTGCTATAAAAATATCGTTGCAAAATGTGCAGTGTAATGCAGAGGTGCTAGAAATAGCTTGGCACCAGTGGGGCACAAATGGAGTACAACAGCCACTTTTTGGATGCCACTGACTGGCAAACCTTTTTGCTATTATTATAGCTAATTAAAAACAGAGCAGGAGGGTGTAATGCAGAGGTGTTAGAAATACCTTGGCACCATTGGGGCACAAATGGAGTACAACAGCCACTTTTTGGATGCCACTAACTGGCAGCATTTTTTGCTATTATTATAGCTTATTAAAAACAGAGCAGGAGGGTGTAATGCAGAGGTGCTAGAAATAGCTTGGCACCAGTGGGGCACAAATGGAGTACAACAGCCACTTTTTGGATGCCACTAACTGGCAGCATTTTTTGCTATTATTATAGCTTATTAAAAACAGAGCAGGAGGGTGTCATGCAGAGGTGCTAGAAATAGCTTGGCACCAGTGGGGCACAAATGGAGTACAACAGCCACTTTTTGTATGCCACAAACTGGCAGTATTTTTTGCTATTATTATAGCTTATTAAAAACAGAGCAAGAGAGTGTCATGCAGAGGTGCTAGAAATAGCTTGGCACCAGTGGGGCACAAATGGAGAGCAACAGCCACTTTTTGTATGCCACAAACTGGCAGCATTTTTTTTCTATTATTATAGCTTATTAAAAACAGAGCAAGAGGGTGTCATGCACAGGTGCTAGAAATAGCTTGGCACCAGTGGGGCACAAATGGAGTACAACAGCCACTTTTTGGATGCCACTAACTGGCAGCATTTTTTGCTGTTATTATAACTTATTAAAAACAGAGCAGGAGGGTGTAATGCAGAGGTGTTAGAAATAGCTTGGCACCATTGGGGCACAAATGGAGTACAACAGCCACTTTTGTATGCCACTAACTTGCAGCATTTTTTGCTATTATTATAGCTTATTAAAAACAGAGGAAGTCCCTGATGCAATTTATCCAGATTGGAAGCCTAAAATGAGCAGAGCTCAAGTTGCACAGTAATGGCATCGATGTTTCCTTGCATATACTCATATATCTGTGTCTCCTCTTCTTTTTCCTTGTCCAGCTCTTTTGCAGGGTTGTGGGTCAGTGTACAGGAAAGGAAGCCTCACTTTCTATCCCTCCTAATGGGGAAATGCAGCGAGGAAGTCCCAGACGCTGTTATCTTCTGTAGCTGTTAAAATCTGTTTCCACGGACCTGACTGTCACCTATGGCTCTTAGCCTGCTGTTATTAGCCCTTACAAGGGCTAATAGAAACTTCTATCCCTATTCTGTATAGCGCTGTGTGTTTAGCGTACACAGCAGTATTGGAGACAGGAGCTACGCCAGCGGTGACTGACACCCAGACGCAGAAGAGATAATGGCGTCCGGATGGGCAGATAACCGTTTTTATAATGCAGGGACATGTGACATGGGCATTCTATCACACATGCCGTTGCTTCTCTAGCTAAAAGGCCACTTAGCTGTGTGTGTGTCTGGGATTGGCTGACAGGCTGGCCCACCCCACTACACGTGCGTGCTTAGAGAAGGAAGGCAAGGAAAAAAATAAAAAATGGCGATAAAAGTGGCCATTATCACAGCAGCAGTGATCTGAATGCGCTGTTCCCGCACACTATACGCTGAAATTTCATAATAGTGTGAGTCACAGAGTGACTTACACTATTACAGTGGAAAGCCAGCTAGTAATTAGCTTGGCTTTTTGCTGCTAGAACCGTTCTCGAACGTAACTAGAACTATCAAGCTTTAGCAAAAAGCTCGAGTTCTAGTTCGATCTAGAACACCCCCCAAAATCACTCGAACCGTGAACTGGAGAACGGCAAACCGCGCTCAACTCTATTAAAGACACTCTCTCCTTTCAGCCGCAGCCATTGCCCCAGCCCCCACCCATCAGCCACTGGCTGCAACAGTCACTGCCCCTCATCCACCAACACTGAACCCATCTGCTGCATCCCCTCCATCTGCCTCCGCCTCCCCCCCATCAGCCGCTGCCCCCCTCCCTCATCTGCTGCCCCCTCTCCCACCTCTCACCTTCCTCCATCTGCTGTGACTCCACCCCCACCTGCTGTGACCTCCCCACCTGCTGTGACCGCCCACCTGCTATGACCCCCCCACCTACTGTGACCCCCCTACTGTGACCCCCACCTGCTGTGACCCCCACCTGCTGTGACCCTCACCTGGTGTGAACCCCCCACCTGCTGTAACCCACCCACCTGCTGTGATCCCCCCACCTTCTGTGATCCCCCACCTGCTGTGATCCCCCCAACTGCTGTGATCCCCACCCCTGCTGTGATCCCCCCACCTGCTGTGATCCCCCCACCTGCTGTGATCCCCCCCCACCATCTATCCGTCTCTCTGGCTATCCGTCTCTCTGGCTATCCGTCCCTCTGTCTATCCATCCATCTGTCTCTCCGTCCCTTTGTCTATCAGTCCCTCTGTCTATCCATCTGTTGTGAATGTCAGTTGTGTTTCTGCTGCTGTGGGGCTCCCTCTTGTGGCCAGAAATGGTTTGGTCAGAGACCAGGTGTTTGGAGCAATGGGCGTTTCAATTGCTAACTCTCTGCCTATTTAAAACCTGATCTGATAGCAGGCTGTGCCGGATGTCAGTTGTTCTTTGTTCACCAGCCTTATTCACCCTGCTCCAGACCACATCTACCTCAGATAAGTGCTTTGCTCTTTATTTGTTGTTTGATTCTTTTGCTCTTATCTGAATTTGTCATTTGCTGTGGCTGTTGTCAGTTTAATTGTATGCAGGGATCTTACCTCTTAAGGCCCCGTCACACTAAGCAACATTGCTAGCAACATCGCTGCTAACGAACAACTTTTGTGACGTTGCTAGCGATGTTGCTGTGTGTGACATCCAGCAACAACCTGGCCCCTGCTGTGAGGTTGTTGGTTGTTGCTGAATGTCCTGGGCCATTTTTTAGTTGTTGCTGTCCTGCTGTGAAGCACAGATCGCTGTGTGTGACAGCGAGACAGCAACAACTAAATGTGCAGGCAGCAGGAGCCGGCTTCTGCAGAGGCTGGTAACCAATGTAAACATCGGGTAACCAAGAAGCCCTGTCCTTGGTTACCCGATATTTACCTTTGATACCAGCCTCCGCCGCTCTCACTGTCAGTGCCGGCTCCTGCTCTGTGCACATGTAGCTGCAGGACACATCGGGTTAATTAACCCGATGTGTGCTGTAGCTAGGAGAGCAGGGAGCCAGCGCTAAGCATTGTGCGCTGCTCCCTGCTCTGTGCACATGTAGCTGCAGGACACATCGGGTTAATTAACCCGATGTGTGCTGTAGCTAGGAGAGCAGGGAGCCAGCGCTAAGCATTGTGCGCTGCTCCCTGCTTTGTGCACATTTAGCTGCAGCACACATCGGGTAATTAACCCGATGTGTGCTGTAACTAGGAGAGCAGGGAGCCAGCGCTCAGTGTGCGCTGCTCCCTGCTCTCTGCTCTGTTCTGTAGCTATGTGCACTGGTAACCAAGGTAAATATCGGGTTGGTTACCCGATATTTACCTTAGTTACCAAGCGCAGCATCTTCCACGCGGCGCTGGGGGCTGGTCACTGGTTGCTGGTGAGCTCACCAGCAACTCGTGTAGCGACGCTCCAGCGATCCCTGCCAGGTCAGGTTGCTGGTGGGATCGCTGGAGCGTCGCAGTGTGACATCTCACCAGCAACCTCCTAGCAACTTACCAGCGATCCCTATCATTGTTGGGATCGCTGGTAAGTTGCTTAGTGTGACTGGACCTTTAGTTTCTTAGCTGAAAAGCTCCCTGCAGCTATGTTTGGAGAATTGCTCCTGTGAGTCCATGTGTTTGTTGCTTCTTGAATTTGTAATTGACTCGCCCACCCCAGGGCTATGGGACACCCGGTGCCGGGCCGGACTAGTCCGTGGGTCGTCAGTGGTGGCGGGGCCCGACTCCGTGGCCCTGGTGGGTGTCAATTAAATATGGCTAGTGACTTGGGGGTGAATAAAGTTTGTGTTCGTGACGCCACCTGTGGTATGCGGCTATTAAGCCGCTGCTGCTATGAGGCCTCCGGGGTGATGGAATGGCAGCAAGGATGGTACTGCTCCCCATAGGTGGAGCAATACCCCGGGGCACAGTTGGTGCTCGTGAGAGTCTATGGTGTGATGGAAGTCTATGCAGGCGACAATAACTGAGACAACACCAGAGGGTGCAATTCCAAGGTCTTTACTCACACTTCCTGGGCTTAAGCACACTGGTGCCTCTGGACTGCTGGGACCCACTGTCAGGGACCTCCGCCGATCCTGGGTAATTCCTGGAATGAAAGCCGGTACCCTTCTCTCTAGTGTCTCTGTCTGCAGCTGTCTCCTTAAACCTTGCCTTTGTAGGATGGACCTGGCTCGGCCTCCACAACAGCCTCCGGGCTGGGAGCTCGCCTGACGGTTATTTGCCCCCTTTCTAGAGGTTCTGCTGTGGTCCGGGGAGTTTGCAAGTTTCCCTGGGCCTCAGTTTTTACTGTTGGAGATGATTTTTCACTCCTCCGGTTTCTAGGGACCATCCCCTGTTGCAGCTTGATCCCTCCACTGATGTTCCTGTGGAACAGGCCACCAGCTCAAAAGCTCTCTGTGGCCCTGGAATCCCTTCTCTTCCTCTGCTTGGTGTCACCTGGACCCTCTGAGTCCCAGGTTCTTCACCAGGAAGCGTCACTTTCTTCTCTTAGCTCCTGTCTGACTAGAGCTTTCTTTCTGCTTCTCCTTCTCGTCTGCCTCCCGCAGACCTCCTCCTCCTTCCTCCCTCTCCAACTTCAACTTCTCACTCCCCACACTTGACGTTCCTTTCTCTGTCTACTCTCTGGTGGCTCCTCCCACCTCCCCAGTTGCTAAGCTGTACCCTATAGGAGCAGGGATGGGTCTTACGGCCCCTCCCAGCATGCAGCATGGGAGGGTTTCTGCCACTGTCCCTGGTCCCAGTGTGTACCTAACAATGGGTGTAGTGTAGATTTGCCTGGGGACCGGCGTTCACTCCTTTCCTTACCCAGAATGGGACATCACACCGCTGGATGGGGTGCAATGTTCCTGTGGCGACGGAAGCCTCAGGGGCGCCACACTCCCCCACAGCGAATCCCAGCACGTCCTCGGGCTGAAAAACAACAGAAAATTGTGGAAGGAATCGCCAAATTCACCGGGGACCACATTCCAGTTCAGTGGCCCGGTAACACATAAACAAGGGGGGGTGACTTCTTCAAAAAGCACAAGGGGCAGTAAGGCAGGAAAGGGTGTCATCTTCAAAAAGAACATGAGGGCAGAACAAAAGGGACATCTTCACAAAGGGAGGAGGGGTAGACAGGGGCTATATACAGTTCTGCTACATCTTCATTCCTTTACTCTTCAGTGCTGGGGTCCTTGGGGTCCCGCTTTGGCATGGCCCTAGGCAGCATGTAGGCCATGGAGATCCTGGTCTGCGTCTCCTGAGTGGCTGTAGCAGGCCTGCTGCAAAGTTCTGCGGCCTGGGCCTGCTCTGAGGTAGTGCTGCTGGTGGGGGCGGTACTGCACGCTGGTATAGTGCGGCGCCACTCCGGTTCTTCTGGAGCTGCCTCCTCCCGCAAGATGTGGACACTCAGGGCATACCAGCCACAGCTCCCCATCAGCCTGGTGTATTCCACCATGTCGCCAGGCTTAGCATCGCGCCCTGGGTGGCCTCTGGACAGATGCTCCTCGATGTCGCGGCGGGCCACAAACACATCTTTGCCCAGACCGGGCTCTTGGATAAAGCCCCAGCCGCCTTCCTGCCTGAAGTCGATGACCTGGCCCCTTCTCACCGGACCCTGGGATCCCTTTCGGGCTTTCCGAATCTGTGCTTTGGAGGCCAGGTTGGACGCCTCCACGGCCCTCTGCTTCTCCTCCCGGAGCTCCCGCTCTTGCTGGAACAGCTCCACTTGGCGGGCGCAGGCTATCCCTTTTGCCAGCGGGGTTTCGGCAGGGCGCAGGGGCTGGGCCAGTCCCATATCATGGACCGGAGTGGCATCCCAATTCACCCCGAGTGAGCACGCATCCATCAGGGCAGTAGGAGGGCTCGGTAAGGGACCCACTAACTCATCGGGGCCCGCTGGGGCCTGGGAGCCTTCAGCGCTGCTGGGCGTGCTGTGGCCGGGGTGCGGGTGGCGGACGCCTCCTGCAAGCCTGCAGGAGGACTGGGCAGGGACACTTCGCCGTACCAGGGGCTCGGCAGGCAGGGGCAACATGCAGCTTACCCAGGTCCAGTACCGCGGCCTGTTCTTGGTGGCCCACGACTTCTGCTGCCACCTGGTTCTGCTCGGCACTCGCTCTCTGCTCTGCACTCTCCACCCGCCGTCCCACTTCAGCCTGCAGGGCACTCAGCCTCCGGGTGAGGAGCTCGACTTCCTCTCTCAGGAACTCCACTCCAGGCTCCAGTCTCTGGGTCGCCGGGCTGTCTGGCTGCAGCTTCTCCGCCATGCTGCTTGCCTGGGGACCGTCTTTTACCACTCTGCTCGGGTGCTCGACTATGCCACTCAGCTGCACCCTTTCCCTTCTTGGAGGCGGGGCCGGAGGCTGCACCAGCATCTGGCGCCAGACTGGCGCCCAGCCCATCACGGCCGGCACCACTCCACTTGCAATCAGGTACATTTTCTTTATCTGCTGGTCTGGCATTTAGACTCGGGTTGCCAGCCAGCCAGGTTTTCTAGGCGCCATATCTTCTTCCTCCGCTCTCCATAGCGGGCACTGCTTCGCGCTCTTCTCTTAGACAAGGGGGTGGGGCTTCTTTTCGCGCTCTTTCTGCAGGCACGCCCCCCTTCTTCCCGCGCTCAGTGGCTTCAATGGCGGCAGTTTCTCACTATAACACAGTCTTTTAAGCACAATTCTTTAGGCGCACAGTACCCGGTGGGACCGGGCACGAAATCCTGTTTGTGACACCAAATTTTGACTATGGGACATCCGGTGCTGGGCCGGACTAGTCCGGGGGTCGTCAGTAGTGGCGGGGCCCGGCTCCGTGGCCCTGGTGGGTGTCAATTAAATATGGCTGGTGACTTGGGGTGAATAAAGTTTGTGTTCGTGACGCCACCTGTGGTATGCGGCTATTAAGCCGCCGCTGCTGTGTGAGGCCTCCGGGGTGATAAAATGGCAGCAATGATGGTACTGCTCCCCACAGGTGGAGCAATACCCTGGGGCACAGTTGGTGCTCGTGAGAGTCTATGGTGTGATGGAAGTCTATGCAGGCGACAATAACTGAGACAACACCAGAGGGTGCAATTCCAAGGTCTTTACTCACACTTCCTGGGCTTAAGCACACTGGTGCCTCTGGACTGCTGGGACCCACTGTCAGGGACCTCCGCCGATCCTGGGTAATTCCTGGAATGAAAGCCGGTACCCTTCTCTCTAGTGTCTTTGTCTGCAGCTGTCTCCTTAAACCTTGCCTTTGTAGGATGGACCTGGCTCGGCCTCCACAACAGCCTCCGGGCTGGGAGCTCGCCTGACGGTTATTTGCCCCCTTTTTAGAGGTTCTGCTGTGGGCTGTGGCCCGGGGAGTTTGCAACTTTCCCTGGGCCTCGGTTTTTACTGTTGGAGATGATTTTTCACTCCTCCGGTTTCTAAGGACCGTCCCCTGTTGCAGCTTGATCTCTCCACCGATGTTCCTGTGGAACAGGCCACCAGCTCAAAAGCTCTCTGTGGCCCTGGAATCCCTTCTCTTCCTCTGCTTGGTGTCACCTGGACCCTCTGAGTCCCAGGTTCTTCACCAGGAAGCGTCACTTTCTTCTCTTAGCTCCTGTCTGACTAGAGCTTTCTTTCTGCTTCTCCTTCTCGTCTGCCTCCCGCAGACCTCCTCCTCCTTCCTCCCTCTCCAACTTCAACTTCTCACTCCCCACACTTGACGTTCCTTTCTCTGTCTACTCTCTGGTGGCTCCTCCCACCTCCCCAGTTGCTAAGCTGTACCCTATAGGAGCAGGGATGGGTCTTACGGCCCCTCCCAGCATGCAGCATGGGAGGGTTTCTGCCACTGTCCCTGGTCCCAGTGTGTACCTAACAATGGGTGTAGTGTAGATTTGCCTGGGGACCGGCGTTCACTTCTTTCCTTACCCAGAATGGGACATCACACCGCTGGATGGGGTGCAATGTTCCTGTGGCGACGGAAGCCTCAGGGGCGCCACATAATGATTCCTGCTTTCTGTTCATTGGTATGACAAGAGCGCCTAGTATAGGACGGAGTTCAGATCTAGCGATCTGAGGGCCTTTTTGTACTATTAGGTTCTTGGATGTTTGCAGGGTTTTTCTCTGGCCACCATCAGTCCCTTTCCTGTTGTGTCCTATTTAGTCAGTAGGGCCTCACCTTTTGCTAATCCTATCATCTATCTGTGTATTGTGTTTTCCTATATCACCGCAGTCTTTGAATGTGGGGGCTTGCTATTCTTTGTCTATTTTCTGAGGCAGAAAGTTATTCATCTTTCCTTCCTTTAGGATAGCTAGCTTCTCCGGCTGGGTTCGCGGTGCACAGGATGTTAGTTCACCCCTTGGCTACTTCTAGTGTTGATGGTTAGTAAGGGGATGGCGGCTAGATTAGTTGCCAATGCTCTTGTCACCTTTTACCAATGATTTATGGTGGTCTTCCATGGTTCCGGATCATAGTAGTACATCCGGCCAACAAATTTAAAAGGTACTCTTAAGAAGGAAAAAATAAATAAATAAATAAAGTCTGCTGAAATTTTTTTTTGTGTGTTTTTCCTCTTCTTCTTTGGGTTCCGTGGAAGATTTCTTTTTTCTAGCATGGATGAATTGGGTGAACGTGTTGCTCATCTTGATGCTAAGGTTCGTCGTATAGAGTCTTATCTTGCACAGACTCCCCCTGCAGAGCCTAAGATTCCCGTTCCTGAATTTTTTTTGGAAGATAGGTCGAGGTTTTTGAGCTTCAAAAATAATTGTAAATTATTTTTTGACCTGCGCCCTAAGTCCTCAGGGAATCCCATACAGCAGGTCAAGATTTTCATCTTCTTACTGCGTGGTGACCCTCAGGACTGGGCCTTCTCTTTAGCGTCTGATGATCCGATTCTCGGTGATGTGGACTCCTTTTTTCAGGCCTTTGGATTATTATATGACAAACCCAATATTGTTGACCAAGCAGAAAAGGCCTTGTTGTCCTTAACTCAGGGTTTGGATTCGTCAGAAATTTCGAAAGTGGGCGGTCCTTACCAAATGGAATGATGACGCGCTTAAGGCTCTTTTTCGGAATTGTATTGCTGATAATGTTAAGGATGTAATGGTGGGATTCCCCGTCCCTTCTGGTCTTGATGCCTCTTTCACCATAGCCATTCAGATTGATAGGCGGTTACGTGAGTGCAGGAAGATATCTGCTGATTTTGTGCCTGTGGAACAGCCTTTGGAGCCTATAGAGTGTGATAGGGTCCTTTCTAATGCTGATCGGCAGGGGTTCAGATGGAAAAATAGACGGTTCTAGGAAGTTTCGCCCCCAGCAGTTCGCCCCCAGCAATTCGCCCCCAGCATTTCGCCCCCAGCATTTCGCCCCCAGGTACACTTCGCCCCCGAACATTTCGCCCCCAGCATTTCGCCCCCAGGATGTTTCGCCCCCGCACATTTCGCCCCCGCACATTTCGCCCCCAGCAGTTCGCCCCCGGACGTTTCACCCCCGGACATTTCGCCCCCAGCAGTTCGCCCCCGGATGTTTTGCCCTCGGATGTTTTGCCCCCAGCAGTTCGCCCCCGGATGTTTCGCCCCCAGCAGTTCGCCCCCGGATGTTTCGCCCCCGGATGTTTCGCCCCCAGCAGTTCGCCCCCGGATGTTTCGCCCCCGGATGTTTCGCCCCCAGCAGTTCGCCCCCGGATGTTTTGCCCCCGGATGTTTCGCCCCCAGCAGTTCGCCCCCGGATGTTTTGCCCCCAGCAGTTCGCCCCCGGACATTTCGCCCCAGCAGTTCGCCCCTGGATGTTTCGCCCCCGGATGTTTCGTCCCCAGCAGTTTGCCCCCGGATGTTTCGTCCCCAGCAGTTTGCCCCCGGATGTTTCGCCCCCAGCAGTTCGCCCCCGGATGTTTTGCCCACAGCAGATCGTCCCCGGATGTTTCGCCCCCAGCAGTTCGCCCCCGGACGTTTCGCCCCCGGATGTTTCGCCCCCGGACATTTCGCCCCCGGATGTTTCGCCCCCAGCAGTGCGCCCCCGGATGTTTTGCCCCCCGCAGTTCGCCCCCGGACGTTTCGCCCCCGGATGTTTCGCCCCCAGCAGTTCGCCCCCGGACGTTTCACCCCCAGCAGTTCACCCCCGGACATTTTCCCCCGGATGTTTTGCCCCCAGCAGTTCGCCTCCGGATGTTTCGCCCCCAGCAGTTCGCCCCCAGGATGTTTTGCCCATTTCGCCTTTGCACATTTCGCCAACAGCAGTTCGCCCATGGATATTTCGCCCCCAGCTTTTTGCCCCCAGATGTTTCGGCCCCAAATTAGGCAGGGAATTTTAGCCTTGTGTTTTAGCCCTAAGACCTCTTTCACAGTAGGCACTTACCCAAGTCTAAGCACTGGAAAATCGCTAAGAAGATTGCCAATTTTGAATATATAAGTCAATGGCTGGAAAAGCGAGGTGTTGTTTTGGCCAGCTCTTTTTATTTTATTACAGGAGATATTTTTAAGCACTTAGCATCAATAGCCTGTATCTTATGGGTCATTACCGAGAGCGCTCACAAAAGTGCTCTCAAAAATGCCAGTAAAGCACGTGCTTTGGCGTTCTAAAACAGTGTCAGCATAAGGATGCTTTCACACTTCTGCTACATACAGTGCCTACAAGTAGTATTCAACCCCTTGCAGATTTAGCAGGTTTGATAAGATGCAAATAAGTTAGAGCCTGCAAACTTCAAACAAGAGCAGGATTTATTAACAGATGCATAAATCTTACAAACCAACAAGTTATGTTGCTCAGTTAAATTTTAATAAATTTTCAACATAAAAGTGTGGGTCAATTATTATTCAACCCCTAGGTTTAATATTTTGTGGAATAACCCTTGTTTGCAATTACAGCTAATAATCGTCTTTTATAAGACCTGATCAGGCCGGCACAGGTCTCTGGAGTTATCTTGGCGCACTCCTCCATGCAGATCTTCTACAAGTTATCAAGGTTCTTTGGGTGTCTCACGTGGACTTTAATCTTGAGCTCCTTCCACAAGTTTTCAATTGGGTTAAGGTCAGGAGACTGACTAGGCCACTGCAACACCTTGATTTTTTCCCTCTTGAACCAGGCCTTGGTTTTCTTGGCTGTGTGCTTTGGGTCGTTGTCTTGTTGGAAGATGAAATGACGACCCATCTTAAGATCCTTGATGGAGGAGCGGAGGTTCTTGGCCAAAATCTCCATGTAGGCCGTGCTATCCATCTTCCCATGGATGCGGACCAGATGGCCAGGCCCCTTGGCTGAGAAACAGCCCCACAGCATGATGCTGCCACCACCATGCTTGACTGTAGGGATGGTATTCTTGGGGTCGTATGCAGTGCCATCCAGTCTCCAAAAGTCACGTGTGTGGTTGGCACCAAAGATCTCGATCTTGGTCTCATCAGACCAGAGAACCTTGAACCAGTCTGTCTCAGAGTCCTCCAAGTGATCATGAGCAAACTGTAGATGAGCCTTGACATGACACTTTGAAAGTAAAGGTACCTTACGTGCTCGTCTGGAACGGAGACCATTGCGGTGGAGTACATTACTTATGGTATTGACTGAAACCAATGTCCCCACTGCCATGAGATCTTCCCGGAGCTCCTTCCTTGTTGTCCTTGGGTTAGCCTTGACTCTTCGGACAAGCCTGGCCTCGGCACGGGTAGAAACTTTCAAAGGCTTTCAAGGCTGTGAAAGGCTAACAGTAGTTCCATAAGCCTTCCACTTCCGGATGATGCTCCCAACAGTGGAGACAGGTAGGCCCAACTCCTTGGAAAGGGTTTTGTACCCCTTGCCAGCCTTGTGACCCTCCACGATCTTGTCTCTGATGGCCTTGGAATGCTCCTTTGTCTTTCCCATGTTGACCAAGTATGAGTGCTGTTCACAAGTTTGGGGAGGGTCTTAATTAGTCAGAAAAGGCTGGAAAAAGAGATAATTAATCCAAACATGTGAAGCTCATTGTTCTTTGTGCCTGAAATACTTCTTAATACTTTAGGGGAACCAAACAGAATTCTTGTGGTTTGAGGGGTTGACTAATAAATGACCCTCTGAATAAACTTTTCACAATTTAAAAAAAAAATAAAAAAAGAAATAACATTCTTTTTTGCTGCAGTGCATTTCACACTTCCAGGCTGATCTACAGTCCAAATGACACAATGCCAAGTTAATTCCAAATGTGTAAACCTGCTAAATCTGCAGGGGGTTGAATACTACTTGTAGGCACTGTATGCACTACAGGCCGCCCATTCGCTTCTGTAATGCTGCCGTTACACTAACCTTCAGCAGAACGAAAAGAAGAAAATGCTCTTCTTTTTGTGCTGACACTGATAGCGGATTGCGGCATTAAGAAAGCGAACGGGCGGCTGCAGATCGCGGAACCCAGCCGTTCACTTCTATGGGCAATGCAAGCGGAATGCAAGTATTCCACCAGCATTGCACCGGGGTCAGCTGGATGTCAGATCCAGAGCGGATTGACTTCTGGCGGCCCCAACACAAGTGTGAAACCACTCTAACATTACAGTGTGCAAGAGGCCTAAAATCAAAACAATTTTGAACTTTTACCTGACTCAGCACTGACCTGCTTTGTTGCAAGTTTTGTTGCAGATGTAACATGTAGCAGGTCAGATGTCCTGCAAGTTACATTAGACTAGCTTTTATTCCATCTGTACATCAGAATATAGCAGTGTCTGAATCTCCACAAAGAGAGAGGTGTACTGCCACAAAAAATCAGTCAATTTCCACAGCAATTCACTTTCTACAACTATGAATTCAGCTCTGTCCAAAGATGGAAGGAGGAAGTTGGTCCATGAGAATCACATTTACTTCTTTTCCAAAAGAACCACTGATGATGTCCATTCCATCTGGGTATGTGAAAAACGGTCGACTTGCAAGGGACGTGTTTGGACCAATGAAGAATCTGGCAAAGTTATGAAAGTAGTCAATCTTCCCAGTAACGCAGCACAAGCTGCAAGACCTGAAGCAATCCGACTTGTTAATGAGGCAGTCACCAGGCCAAGGACAACACAGGAGACACCACAACAGATTCTCACAGACGTCATTTCAGGAGCCCATTCTAATGTTGTAGCATTTCTCCCAAGGAAAGCATCACTGAAGAGAACAATACGATTAGCAAGGCAACTTGGCAATATCCCAAGGTTACCTCAAACCCTTGATCAACTTGTTATCCCCCTGGAGTTCCAGGAGATCAGTATTGATGGTGTCCAGCAGCAGTTCCTTCTGCATGACTCTGGTAACCTACTTAACCATTTAACATTGTATTAAAACAATTCCATTATGCATAATTATTGCAAAGTTTCTTTTGCACAAATGTGAAAAATGCTACACTATAAGGTGCTGATATAAAACACTATGTGATTTTTGCCTTCAAGGGAAACTTTGAGGGTAATATAGTGTAGTGAGGCTTAGTGATTCCAAGTAGTGTTGGCTGATCACTGGAAAGATAGGATAAGATCGGGCCGATCATACTGAAAGATTGGAATTAATTCCAATCCAATCTCCAGAACTTGATATATATATGCACACTGTACGCCCGAACAGTGTGTGTCTATATATATATATATATATATATATATATATATATATATATATATATATATATATATATATATATATATATATATATATATATATGTGGGTGGGTGATGGTGATCTGGCACTTTTGGAACTTTGTAATGCAATAAAGGATTTGTATAGGACTTCAGCAGCGCGGAGCTCTTTCTTCATGGATGCATGTTAAGTACGGGCGGATGCCAAACCCTGCTCTAGCAGCACACTGAGTCCTCAGTAGAGTTGAGCGATGTTTGAGGTTCGCCAACTTCATGTTCGAGTGATTTTTGGGGGTGCTCGAACTCGAACGTGAGCTTTTTGATAAAAGCTCGACAGCTCGAGTTACGTTCGAGAAAGGATTTTTGCTGATCGAACCAATCTAGTTACTAGCTGGCTTTTCACTGTAATAGTGTAAGTCACTCTGTGATTCACACTATTATCAAATTTCAGCGTATAGTGTGCGGGGGGACACGGTTTAGATCTGTGCTGCTGAGAGAATGCCAATCGCCTTTTTTTTTTTTTTTTTCCTAAGCGAGCGTGCAGTGGGGGGGGGCAGCATGTCAGCCAATCCCAGACACATACACAGCTAAGTGGATTTTTGCCAGACAAGCAAGGGCATGTGTCATAGGCTGTGAATGTCACATGTCCTTGCCTTATAAATATGGCCATTTTCCCTCACGCCGCCATTATCTGCCTTCTGCTTGTGGGTGATAGTCACCGCTCACGCTGCTGCTGCCGCCGCTGATCCTGTTGTGTGCACAAATAGACATAGTGCAAGCTACACAGCGCTGTAGGGATTAGGGAGGGACTGCAGGCTATTTCAGCCATTTCAGGTCTGATTTCAAGGCGTACATAGCCATAGCTGCTAGGCAGGTCCGTGCAAACGCTGTATACAGCTTTAGATAACACCTGTTACCTCAGCTCAGGGAATTCCTTGCTGCATTTTTTCATTAGGAGGGATAGAAAGTGAGGCTTCCTTTCCTGTCCTGGTAGCCACAGCACCCATGTATTCTACCCACCTGGCCATTTTTTGCCACGCTATTTTATTTGCACAAAGAGCTGACACTTTTTCTGCCATCCTAAAAGTGTCTGGAATACTAAAGCTGGTGTCACACATAACGACAACGACAACGACGTCGCTGCAACGTCACCATTTTCTGTGACGTTGCAGCGACGTCCCGTCGCTGTCGCTGTGTGTGACATCCAGCAACGACCCGGCCCCTGCTGTGAGGTCGCCGGTCGTTGCTGAATGCCCAGCTTCATTTTTTGGTCGTCACTCTCCCGCTGTGACACACACATCGCTGTGTGTGACAGCGAGAGAGCGACGAAATGAAGCGAGCAGGAGCAGGAGCCGGCGTCTCTGGCAGCTGCGGTAAGCTGTAACCAGCGTAAACATCGGGTAACCAAGGGAAGACCTTTCCCTGGTTACCCGATATTTACCTTCGTTACCAGCCTCCGCCCTTGCTGCCAGTGCTGCCGGCTCCTGCTCTGTGCACAAGTGGCTGCAGTACGCATCGGGTAATTAACCCGATGTGTGCTGTAGCAAGGAGAGCAAGGAGCCAGCGCTAAGCAGTGCGCGCGGCTCCCTGCTCTCTGCACTGTGACATGTAGCTGCAGCACACATCGGGTTAATTAACCCGACGTGTACTGTACCTAGGAGAGCAAGGAGCCAGCGCTAAGCACGGCTCCCTGCTCTCTGCACATGTAGCACAGCGACGTTATGATCGCTGCTTCTGCTGTGTTTGACAGCTAAGCAGCGATCATAACAGTGACTTACAAGGTCGCTGTTACGTCACCGAAAATGGTGACGTAACAGCGATGTCGCTGTCGCTATGTGTGAACCCAGCTTAAGTTAGTGTTCCTTTCCTGTCCTGGTACCCACCATTTTTCACATACCCAGATGGAATGGACATCATCAGTGGTTATTTTGGAAAAGAAGTAAATGTGATTCTCATGGACCAACGTCCTCCTTCCACGTTTGTACAGAACTGAATTCATAGTTGTAGAAAGTGAATTGCTGTGGAAGCTGACTGATTTTTTGTGGCAGTACACTCATCTATTTGTGGAGATTTCAGAGATTCTATATACAGATGGAATAAAAGCTAGTCTAATGTAACTTGCAGGACATCTGACCTGCTACTTGTTACATCTGCAACAAAACTTGCAACACAGCAGGTCAGTGCTGAGTCAGGTAAGGCTAGTTTCACACTTGCGTTGGCTTGAATCCGCTGGGTCCGTTGCTGACGCATCCGTTATTTTTGTGTTGTCAACGGATGCAACAAGTCCGTTATTTCACAGGAATCTGTTAGCTGATTCCTGTGAAATAACGGACCCGTTGCATCCGTTTGGCGTCCGTTAGGCGCCCGTCTAACGGAATGCGTCGGCTCTTTTTTTTTCTTTTTTTTTTTCATTCTGGGCATGCTCAGTAGAAATTAGCGGAATCCAGCGGCGGATTCCGTTATAAAGCACTTTGCATAGTTTGTGGCAAAAACTATGCGTTCAAAGAAGCAGCATGTCAATTGTTTTTGCCATTTTAGGTGCGTTTTGCTAACATTGGAGTCAATGAGAAATGGCAAAAACCAAGAAACTTCAAATTTCCTGCGTTTTACCTGCTTTTTATGTGCAGAAAACAAGCGTATTGAACTACCAAAACGCATGCTTTTTGAACATTATAATAATGATTTCATATGTCCCTTTACACACACACATAGTCCGACAATTAAATTTATGAAAATTACTAATTTTTAGCTATTTTTCTAATAAATAGTATATTACCGCTATATTTTCTTTAAATAATTCTATTTCTTAAATTATTTCTAAAATTCTATATCTGTTCCTTTTTTTTTTCTTTTTTCATTGGGTTTGACTGTTTAATCTTTATTTAGAGAACAATAAAGGAAAATAGGGTTTTTTTGAGCCGCACCAATGATCACTTCTCAGGTATTCAGATTAATGGATCTTTATTTTGCACAGGTCTACGCGTTTCTGGAGTCTCAGCTCCCTTCCTCAGGACCATCAGGCATAAGAACACATCAAATCTGAGATTTGATGTGTTCTTATGCCTGATGGTCCTGAGGAAGGGAACTGAGACTCCAGAAACACGTAGACCTGTGCAAAATAAAGATCCATTAATCTGAATACCTGAGAAGTGATCATTGGTGCGGCTCAAAAAAACCCTATTTTCCTCTATTGTTCTCTGTTATCTGCAGTCTGGGTTGCTGCTGCCTTGATCAAAACTTTCCCTGCCTGCATAGTAGTTGTGACTTTCACAACTTCACTTGGTGAGTATTACTGCTCCCTGTCTCTACCCCGTGCGTTATTGGGGTAAAACCCTATTGCGCTTCTTCTCCACAGCTTTTTACTCAGAATCTTTATTTAGCAGTGTCTTGATGTTCAAAACGCATGTGAAAAAGCAGGTAAAAAGCGCTGAAAACACATCTAAAACGCGGTAAATACGCATGCGTTTTCAGCGCTAAAATTCAGAAAATGGCAACTTTGGTCAAATCAATTAAGCCCAAAATGTGCATTCTGAACTACAAGTAGGAGAATGCAAAGTGCGGTCGCAGCCTTAGGGCTAAAACACAAGGCCAAAATTCCCTGCCTAATTTGCGGCTGAAACATCTGGGGGCAAAAAGCTGGGGGCGAAATATCCGTGGGCGAACTGCTGTTGGCGAAATGTGCGGGGGCGAAATGGGCAAAACATCCTGGGGGCGAACTTCTGGGGGCAAAACATCCGGGGACGAACTGCTGGGGGCGAAACATCTTCTTAGCGATTTTCTAGTGCTTAGCACTTGGGTAAGTGCCTACTGTGAAAGAGGTCTTAAGGCTAAAACACCAGGCCAAAATTCCCTGCCTAATTTGGGGTCGAAACATCTGGGGGCGAAACGTCCGGGGGCGAAATGCTGGGGGTGAAACATCCGGGGGCGAAACATCCGGGGGCGAAACATCCGGGGGCGAACTGCTGGGGGCGAAACATCCGGGGGCGAATACATCCGGGGGCGAACTGCTGGGGGCGAAACATCCGGGGGCGAAACATCCGGGGGCGAACTGCTGGGGGCAAAACATCCGGGGGCGAAACATCCGGGGGCGAAACGTCCAGGGGCGAACTGCTGGTGGCGAAACATCCGGGGGCGAAACATCCAGGAGCGAACTGCTGGGGGCGAAACATCCAGGGGCGAAACATCCGGGGGCGAAACGTCCAGGGGCAAACTGCTGAGGGCGAAACATCCAGGGGCGAAACATCCGGGGGCGAACTGCTGGGGGCGAAACATCCGGGGGCGAACTGCTGGGGGCAAAACATCCGGGGGCGAAACATCCGGGGGCGAACTGCTGGGGGCAAAACATCCGGGGGCGAAACATCCGGGGGCGAACTGCTGGGGGCGAAATGTCCGGGGGTGAAACGTCCGGGGGCGAACTGCTGGGGGCGAAATGTGCGGGGGCGAAATGTGCGGGGGCGAAACATCCTGGGGGCGAAATGTGCGGGGGCGAAACATCCTGGGGGCGAAGTGTGCCTGGGGGCGAAATGCTGGGGGCGAAATGCTGGGGGCGAAATGCTGGGGGCGAACTGCTGGGGGCGAAACTTCCAACTTCCAAAATAGACTGTGCTTCTATTGTGGAGACGCTTCTCATAACATCTCTATCTGCCCTAAACGTGAAAGGAGATTGGCTACTTCTGTTACTGTGGGTTCTTTGCAACCAAACTTTCTTTTGTCTGTCACATTGCTTTGCTCATTGTCTTCTTTTTCTGCATTGGCCTTTGTGGACTCAGGGGCAGCGCTCAATTTGATGGATTTTGGGTTTGCTAGGGATTGTGGTTTCCCCATGGTTCCTTTGCAAACTCCTATTCCTTTAAGGGGCATTGATGCTACCCCTTTGGCAGAAAATAAACCCAATTTTGGACCCAGGTGCCTATGGAAGTTGCACCAGCACATCAGGAAACTTGTAGATTTTTAGTATTGCATGATCTACAGGATACCTTGGTACTGTGATTTCCGTGGTTGCAGACCCATAATCCGGTTATTGACTGGAGATCCTTGTCGTTAGCTAGTTGGGGTTGTCAAGGTGTGCATCAGGACCTTTTCATGTCGTCCACGTCTGCTCAGGCAGTTGATGTTCCGGCCTTCTTGTCTGATTTCTGATCTGTCTGATCTTTTCTCTAGAGTGAAGACTGCCGAATGGTTTACGAAACTGGATCTTAAAGGGGCACACAATCTTATCCGTATTAAGGAGGGTGATGAATGGAAGACGTCTTTTAATACTCCTGAGGGGCATTTTGAGTACCTAGTGATGCCTTTTGGGCTCACTAATGCCCCCTCCGTCTTCCAGGCCTTTATGAATGATATTTTTCGGGACCTTATTGGTAAATTTTTGATTGTCTATTTGGATGACTTCTTGATTTTTTTCTGATGATCGGGACTCTCATGTTGGGCAACTACGTTCTATTTTTCAGATACTTCAGGATAATGCACTGTACGTTAAGGGGTCAAAGTGCCTCTTTGGGGTGCAAAGGATTTCCTTTTTGGTATTCATCTTGTCTCCCTCCACTATCGAAATGGACCCGGTTAAGGTTCAGGCTATTTACGACTGGGTGCAACCGACTTCTCTAAAATCCCTGCAGCGGTTTTTGGGGTTTGCTAATTTCTACCGTAAATTTATAGCTAATTTTTCTGCCATTGTCAAACCTCTGACAGATTTGACCAAGAAGGGAACTGATGCTGAGCATTGGACCCCAGAGGCAATTGTGGCCTTCCAGGAGCTTAGAAGGTGATTCACTTCTGCCCCAGTCCTGCAGCAACCTGATGTGTCTCCCCCATTTCAGGTTGAGATCGATGCCTCAGAGATCGGAGCAGGAGCTGTTCTGTCTCAACGAGATGCTACTTCGGGTAAACTTAAGCCCTGTGCCTTTTTCTCTCGGACGTTTGCTCTTTCTGAACAGAATTATGACGTGGGGAACCGGGAATTATTGACTATGAAGTGGGCATTTGAAGAGTGGAGACATTGGTTGGAGGGGGCTAGACATCAAGTTGTGGTGCTTACGGACCACAAGAATCTTACCTATCTGGAATCTGACAAGAGGTTGAATCCTCGGCAGGCCAGGTGGGCTTTGTTTTTTACCCGGTTTAATTTTGTGGTCTCTTTTTTGCCAGGCACCAAGAATGTTAAGGCCGATGCCCTTTCCAGGAGTTTCTGTGCTGACTCTTTTTGGAGGTTGTCGAGCCGACTACTATCCTGAATGATGATGTAGTTCTCTCGGCCATTTCGCCTGATCTGCGGTTGGCACTGGTGGAATTTCAGGGGGATAAACCGGAGAGATGTCCTGCGGGGAAACTGTTTGTCCCGGACCAATGGAGAGACCGAGTTGTCTCTGAGGTTCATTGTTCTGTTTTGGCTGGTCATCCTGGCATTTTTGGTACTCTGGATCTTGTGAACCGCTCTTTTTGGTGGCCTTCCCTGTTCCGGGATGTCCGTAGCTTTGTGCAGTCGTGTGGAGTTTGTTCTAGGTCCAAGCCCTGTTGTTCACGTTCTAGTGGGCTATTATTGCCTTTACCGATACCTAAGAGACCTTGGACGCACATCTCTATGGATTTTATTTCAGAGCTTCCCGTCTCTCAGAAAATGACTGTGATTTGGGTGATCTGTGATAGGTTTTCCAAGATGGTCCACTTGGTTCCCCTATCTAAGTTGCCATCTTCATCGGAGTTGGTGCCTTTGTTTTTCCAACATGTTGTTCGGTTGCATGGTGTTCCCGAAAACATTGTTTCTGACAGAGGAGTGCAGTTTGTATCCAGATTTTGGAGGATTTTTTGTACCAAATTGGGTGTTCAGCTGTCTTTCTCCTCGGCGTTTCATCCTCAGACCAACGGTCAGACTGAAAGGGCTAACCAGACCCTGGAGACCTATTTACGGTTTGTTTCTGCGGATCAGGATGACTGGGTTTTGTTTTTGCCTTTGGCTGAATTTGCCCTTAAAAATAGAGCTAGCTCTACGACATTGGTGTCCCCCTTTTTCTGCAATTTTTTGGTATAACCCCAGGTTCCTCTCGGGGCAGCTTGAGGCATCTGATTGTCCAGGGGTGGATTCGTTTTTAAACAGAATGCAGCAGATTTGGGGGCAGGTAGTGGATAACTTGTTTCAATCCCAAGAATCTGCCCAGAAATTTGCCAACCGGCGTCGGACTGTTGGTCCCCGGTTTAAAGTGGGGGACATGGTGTGGTTGTCCTCTAAAAATATTCCTATGAAAGTTCCATCTCCTAAATTTAAGCCCAGATTTATTGGACCTTATAAGATTTCAGAGATTATTAACCCTGTATCTTTCTGTTTGACTCTGCCTGTGTCATTTAAGATTCACAATGTCTTCCATAAGTCCTTGTTGAAGAAACATGTGGAGCCAATAGTTTCTGCAGCAGCGCCTCCTGACCCTGTTTTGGTACAAGGGGATCTGGAGTATGAGGTTGAAAAAATTCTTGATTCCCATCGCAGTAGGCGACTGCTTCAGTACCTCGTGAAATGGAAGGGTTATGGGCAGGAGGATAACTCTTGGCTTGTGGCTTCTGACATTCATGCGGACAGGTTGGTTCGCGCCTTCCATTATGCTCATCCTGAGCGACCCGGTGGCTTTGGTGAGGGTTCGGTGACCCCTCCTCAAGGGGGGGTATTGTTGTGAATGTCAGTTGTGTTTCTGCTGCTGTGGGGCTCCCTTTTGTGGTTAGGAATGGTTTGGTCAGAGACCAGGTGTGTGGAGATTTCCATTGCTAACTCTCTGCCTATTTAAACCCTGATCTGATAGCAGGCTGTGCCGGATGTCAGTTGTTCTTTGTTCACCAGCCTGATTCACCCTGATCCAGACCACATCTACCTCAGATAAGTGCTTTGCTCTTTATTTGTTGTTTGATTCTTTTCCTCTTATCTGAATTTGTCATTTGCTGTGGTTGTTGTCAGTTTAATTGCATGCAGGGATCTTACCTCTTAGTTTCTTAGCTGGAAAGCTCCCTGCAGCTATGTTTGGAGTATTGCTCCTGTGAGTCCATGTTTTTGTTGCTTCTTGAATTTGTAATGATTCCTGCTTTCTGTTCATTGGTATGACAAGAGCGCCTGGTATAGGACAGAGTTCAAATCTAGCGATCTGAGGGCCTTTTTGTACTATCTGGTTCTTTGATGTTTGCTGGGTTTTTCTCTGGCCACCATTAGTTCCTTTCCTGTCCTGTCCTATTTAGTCAGTAGGGCCTCACCTTTTGCTAATCCTATCATGTATCTGTGTATTGTGTTTTCCTATATCACCGCAGTCTTTGAATGTGGGGGGCTTGCTATTCTCTGTCTATTTTCGAGGGCAGAAAGTTATTCATCTTTCCTTCCTTTAGGATAGCTAGCTTCTCCAGCTAGGTTCGCGGTGCACAGGATGTTAGTTCACCCCTCGGCTACTTCTAGTGTTGATGGTTAGTAAGGGGATGGCGGCCAGATTAGTTGCCAATGCTCTTGTCACCTTTTACCAATGATTTATGGTGGTCTTCCATGGTTCCGGAGCATAACATCCGTCCCTCTGTCTAGCCGTCCCTCTGTCTATCCGTCCCTCTGTCTATCCGTCCCTCTGTCTATCCGTCCCTCTGTCTATCCGTCCCTCTGTCTATCCGTCCCTCTGTCTATCCGTCCCTCTGTCTATCCGTCCCTCTGTCTATCCGTCCCTCTGTCTATCCGTCCCTCTGTCTATCCGTCCCTCTGTCTATCCGTCCCTCTGTCTATCCGTCCCTCTGTCTATCCGTCCCTCTGTCTATCCGTCCCTCTGTCCATCCGTCCCTCTGTCCATCCGTCCCTCTGTCCATCCGTCCCTCTGTCCATCCGTCCCTCTGTCCATCCGTCCCTCTGTCCATCCGTCCCTCTGTCCATCCGTCCCTCTGTCCATCCGTCCCTCTGTCCATCCGTCCCTCTGTCCATCCGTCCCTCTGTCCATCCGTCCCTCTGTCCATCCGTCCCTCTGTCCATCCGTCCCTCTGGCCATCCGTCCCTCTGGCCATCCGTCCCTCTGGCCATCCGTCCCTCTGGCCATCCGTCCCTCTGGCCATCCGTCCCTCTGGCCATCCGTCCCTCTGTCCATCCGTCCCTCTGTCCATCCGTCCCTCTGGCTATCCGTCTCTCATCTATATGTAGCACCCACGGGGCAGGGGTTAAATGTTACTCGTCGCCGGGCTGGTGATGTCGGGTCAGGGGGATGTCACAGGTGGCCCTGCCCGGCTTTGTGGCCTCAAGGTGTACAATAAAAAGGGATTTTTATGATGGTGGGGGAATGGTGAGGATGATAGTCTTGTGACGCCACCTGTGGTAGTGGTATGTGGCCAAGGATTAGCCACCGCTGCTGTCGCTGTCCTCCGAGGTGGATTGTGTTGCAGCAAGGATGGTTCTGCTCCCCACAGGTGGAGCGGGGCCCCAGGGAGGATGATGAGGAGAGTAGTGGCCGTTGGCACCGTAGCGCGGGGTGACGGCAATCAAAAGGCTGAATCAGCTGCTGTGGTTCCAGCCGTGATGGGCCCCAGCCGATCCCAGATCCGTTGGAGGTTAGAACCGGTACGGTGGTCAATGGGCTCTTCCTTCTAGCGCCTTTAAAGATGGATCCTCGTGGCCTGATGCTGCTTAGGAACCCCGGTTTGTGTAGTGCTAGCTCTTGTCCCATGTGTAGGTGACGCGGGGCCGTTGTGGGGCTTGACTGTAATCACAACTCCGGACCCTATGTGGCACTGTGCTCCGGGGTCTCGTGGTGGTCAGAGGGACATGCAATCCCCCTGTCCTGCAGATTCTGGTGACACAAGGTGAAGTCTGTACCACCCTAAGGCTCTGCACCCTGAACCGCACCAGTCCCGCTCCTGTTCTCTCCTGCTGGAGAACACTCTAACTGTTGTGTAAGCTCCTAACTCCCCCTGGTGGCTGCTTCTCCCCCGGTTCCTTGTCACTAGTGGGTGGCTGCCCTCCATGTTTGGTGACTACCTTAAGACCCGACCCTAGCCTGGTCCCCAATGGGGAGGGCAACCTGCTTGTGTATATGAGTTTATTTTGTGGAACTGGTACCGACCTCCTCTGGATCCAGGATGAGTACTGCACCTTAAGTGAGGTGCAGTACCCTGTGGTGACTGAAGCCTCAGGGGCGCCACATATCCATCTATCTATTTATGATTCTATCTATCTGCTGAAAAAGCCTTAAAGTGAATCTCTCAGCATGTTTTTGCTCCCCCATCTGAGAGCAGCATAAAGTAGAAACAGATATCCTGATTCCAGCGGTGTCACTTACTGGGCTGTTTGCTTTCATTGTGATAAAATCAATGTTTTCTCTGCTGCAGATCTACAGATCTATCAATTATACAGAGCTCATGAATATGCTGGACTACCTGCAGCATGACAAGTAGCCCTGTAATGATAATCTCCTGCTGATTAACCAGTGATGTTATCAAAACTACAGTAAGCAGCCCAATAAGTGACAATCGCTGGAATCAGGATCTCTTCCCCTATGTTATGCTGCGCTCAAATTAGGTGTTAAAAACCTGGTGACAGATTCCCTTTGAAGGTGTTGTCAGGTCTAAGTCCACAAGTCTGCATTATCACAATTTGGTTTCAATTACACTGTATGTGACACATTCCCTTAAAGAAAAAAAAATAGATATACCATAAATAAATATATACCAAAGAAGTTAGATTTAAAAAAAAAAAAAAAAGTTGGAGTAGAGTAGGGCCCTGCCAAAACAGTCTACCTTGTTGTGGTGGCAGGCTTAAAAAAAATCTTTTGGCCCAAACAAAATGTGATGGCTATGTGTTTGACACGGTGTTCAATGTGAAGGTTTAATGTGTGATTGGTGCGGTTGTAGTGCAGAAGTGAAGTTTTTCCAAGAGTGGCGGTGAGACTGTGGAAGATTCGTGGGTCGGAGGCGGAGCTGGGGTGGAGGCGGAGCTGGGGCAGAGGCGGAGCTGGCGTGGAGCCTTAAGGGGGCCCCGAAATTTTGCCAGTATGGGGCCCTGAATTCCTAGTGGCAGCCCTGCCCAGGGGTAATCTTCAGAAGAATCTTTATTCCATCCAGACAGCAACGTTTCACCCTACAATATGGCTTTATCAAGCATGTCTGAAAAATTCCCACACCCAGGTTTAAATACACCAAACTTATAACAGATCACCAATGATGGGATTCCCCACCCCCTCAACTCTTATCCAATCACAGTAGTGTTCCACAGAAAAAAATACATAAACAATCCAAATTATAAGATCGTACCAGAGATTGCAAAGATTAAACCACAATACATGAAAAGAGACCGCATTTAAAGTCCCATGTGCAGTTGAATACAAGATATCATGTATAGAAAATGGTCCATGAGAAAAGTCACGGCCAGCGGCGTCCATATATTCATGGCGACCGCCGTCCAATAGTGTGTCCACAAAATAACCATGTGATTTAACAGTCCAGTTAGAAAAGAGCGGTACTGCGCATGTGCCGGCATCTTGGCTCCATTGGATGGCCAGGAGAAAATATCAGGTCCTTGCAGATAAACATAAGTCAGCATGCCATCAGCATAAGGCCTAAGCCACATGGTGAGAAAAATGGTGCGAGTGAGGTGCGATAAAACATCGCATTCCATTCGGAACAATTTTAGCCTGTGTGTCAGCGCACATGAGTGATTATTTTCTCAGCCCTAATCGGACCGAGAAAACAATCGCAGCATGCTGCGACTGTAATGCAAGACTCTTTCTCTCGCACCCATTCAAGTGTATGGAGCGAGAGAAAAATCGCACTGCACTCGCGGTACACCGGTGCAGTGCGAGAATGGCAATAGCCGGCAATGGAGGAGAGAGGGAGATAAATCCCTCCCTCCCCTCCGCAGCACCGGCCCGCCCCCCACGCTGCTGAGGTCCGCTCGTACAGTCGGACTTCAGTCGTAGGGATACTAGCATGACACTCGGCTCTGCTGTACTGCCAGCGTGAGTTGAGTGTCATGCGAGGATCGCACTAGTGCCCCGTGTGGCCCCGGCCTAACCGCGCTACTATGCAAGCTCCAGCGTCCCAACCTCATTGGACAAAGAGAGAAATCCAAGGTCCTTGCAGATCAAAAACATGAAAGTCCTGTATATCCGGAAGTATCTTTATGGCGATTATCAAAGAATATTATTATTATTATTTATTATTATTATAGCGCCATTTGTTCCATGGCGCTTTACAAGTGAAAGAGGGTATACATACAACAATCATTAACAGTACAAAACAGACTGGTATAGGAGGAGAAAGGACCCTGTCCGCGAGGGCTCACAGTCTACAGGGAATGAGTGATGGTACAATAGGTGAGGACAGAGCTGGTTGCGTAGTGGTGTACTGGACCGAGGGCTATTGTAGGTTGTAGGCTTGTTGGAAGAGGTGGGTCTTGAGGTTCCTCTTGAAACTTTCCACCGTAGGGGAGAGTCTGATATGCTGAGGTCGAGCGTTCCAGAGTATGGGGGAGGCATGGGAGAAATCTTGCACGCGATTGTGGGAAGAGGAGATAAGAGAGGAGTAGAGAAGGAGATCTTGTGAGGATCTGAGATTGCGTGCAGGTAGGTACCGTGAGACTAGGTCACAGATGTAAGGAGGAGACAGGTTGTGGATGGCTTTGTATGTCATGGTTAATGTTTTGAACTGGAGTCGTTGGGCGATGGGAAGCCAGTGAAGGGATTGGCAGAGTGGCGAGGCTGGGGAATAGTGAGGGGAGAGGTGGCTTATGCGGGCTGCAGAGTTTAGGATAGATTGGAGGGGTGCAAGAGTGTTGGAAGGGAGGCCAGAGAGCAGGAGGTTGCAGTAGTCAAGGTGGGAGATGATGAGGGCATGCACTAATGTTTTTGCTGATTCTTGGTTAAGGAAAACACGGATCCAGGAGATATTTTTGAGTTGTAGTCTGCATGAGGTGAAGAGGGCTTGGATGTGTAGCTTGAAGGATAGAGCAGAGTTGAGGGTTACTCCAAGGCAACAAGCTTGGGAGACTGGGGAGAGTGAGCAACCATCAAGTTTGATGGAAAATCATTATCCATTAACCACATTAAGTGACTCAAATAAACCAATCACTACAAAAGCGTATATCAGAACACATGCTGGAAATCCACTAAAGTCCAAATCTAGATATAATAATAAAAATAGCCTACAATAAATAAATGGGTTGGCACGTCACCCCATCCAGGGTCAGAATTTGAAAAACCCATAATTAAAATGTTTTAATCTCAAACTTGGATTCCAAAATGTGTAATGATTCACAAATATTATAAACCCACTTTAGGAAATATATTTGTTACAAAATATAGGTAACCAGAAAAGTTCCCATATAAATATAGCAAATACTCAAACATGTGGTTATATAGTCACAAACTATGTATATGGAACAAGCAAATATAGCAAAATACTCAGAATATGATTGTATAAAATCACAAATTATGTATATAGAATAAGGACCTCTAAGAGATGCTGGATTCAAATATAGCAAATACTCACAAATATGAACCTCTAAGAAATGCTATATATCAATACAGCAAATACTTCAAAATGTGATTATATAGAATCACAAACATATGTAGCAAAACAGACCTCTGGAAGATATTAAATAAACCAACTAGATTTTTACCAAGGGCCACGTTGAATTTCACTGATTAGGCAATAAACCTGTATATAGGACATAGAAATATTAAAATACTATTAAGCATATGAAAAACCGCAATACACAAAAATGTGAAACACAAAAAAACACAATATATGTAGCTACTATGTATGTAGTGTAGGAGGAAGGAAGGGGAGAAACCAGGAAGTACTATACATACCAACCCGTCGTTGTCCCATTCCATCCCCCCAAAAAACTCATAGCAGCCCACCAGATCACCAGGCTGTGAATAAAATAAAAAATAAATAATTAAAAACAAGTAATCTACCAGAACTCAATTAAAGAGACAACCATGTTGATCATATTCGACATTCATCCCCTTTTGTTTGGAAACAATCTAACTCGAAAATCCAACTGAGTTCTTTTTTTCTTTAAAATCCCTAACCTATCTCCTCCTCTCCTAAGTAGCGGAACCCCATCAATGACATGAAATCTTAGCTGGCTAACATTATGGCCCCTATCCCTAAAATGTCTAGGGATAGGAAGCTCAACCATACCTGTCCTAATAGTACTCTTATGTTTGCTGATACGTGCCTGAACCTCCCAAGTAGTCTCACCCACGTACAGCAATCCACATGGGCAGGAGACAACGTACACCACAAAGGAACTGGTGCGTGTATATCTCCCACCGATGGGGTAGGTTTTGCCAGTATGTGGGTGAGAAAACACGGATCCCTTGATCATGTTCCCACAACAGGCACAACTGAGACAGGGAAAATCCACTATTTTCAGTTGTCCAAATGTAGTCTGTTTATTTTTCTTTAGAGGACCTACATCTACATCAGAGGGTATTAGATGATCCCCTAGATCAGTCATGGCGAACCTTTTACAGGCCGAGTGCCCAAACTGTAGCCCTAAACCCATTTTTTTTTTCCGAAGTGCCAACCAATCCTATTATGTAAATAATTGATTGTAACCTTACCTTTGCCGTCTTCTCTTCTCTTCAGCAGGGGGCATCACGCTCACGCTTACCACACATTGAAGCTGAGCCACTGCCCTTTCCAGACACAGCAGTTGGATTGATCCCTCTGGAAAAAAATTGCAGCATATTAGACAGAGATTTTAGCCTGGAATGCAATCAGATGTCACCCTGTAATCCACATCTACATTTCAAAGTCTGAACATCTTGAAATCCCATAAAGACGTAGGATTTGCTCCCCTCCCCCTTCATTGTGTAGTTCTGTCCCCCTTCCTGGCCACTTCCTGGTAAACATGTCCCCCATGCGGATATATATTTCCTACATTTTGGTATATTTGTCCCCATCATGGCCCCATCCTGGTAAATGTACCCCATTCCTGGTAAATGTCCTCCACTCTGGTAAATGTACCCCATCCTGGTAAATGTACCCCATCATTGTAAATGTATCCCATCCTGGCATGTTCCCCTATGCTGTTAAATGACCCCATCCTCGTAAATGTACCTCATCCAGGCATGTTCCCTTATCCTGGTAAATGTCCCCTTTCCTGGTAAATGTACCCCATCCTGGCATTTGTCCTCATCCTGGCATATTTTCCCCCCATCCCTTCATGTTTCCCCCCCATCCTGGTAAATGTATCCCCCATCCTGATAAATGTACCCCTTACTGGCATGTTCCCCTTCCTGTTAAATGTACCCCATCCTGGCATGTTTCCCCCATCCTTGCAGTCATGTTTCCCCCCATCCTTGCAGTCATGTTTCCCCCCATCCTTGCAGTCATGTTTCCCCCCATCCTTGCAGTCATGTTTCCCCCCATCCTTGCAGTCATGTTTCCCCCCATCCTTGCAGCCATGTTTCCCCCATCCTTGCAGCCATGTTTCCCCCATCCTTGCAGCCATGTTTCCCCCCCATCCTTGCAGTCATGTTTCCCCCCCATCCTTGCAGTCATGTTTCCCCCCCATCCTTGCAGTCATGTTTACCCCCCATCCTTGCAGTCATGTTTACCCCCCATCCTTGCAGTCATGTTTTCCCCCATCCTTGCAGTCATGTTTTCCCCCATCCTTGCAGTCATGTTTTCCCCCATCCTTGCAGTCATGTTTTCCCCCATCCTTGCAGTCATGTTTCCCCCATCCTTGCAGTCATGTTTCCAGTCATCCTTGCATCCATGTTTACCCCATCCTTGCAGCCATGTTTCCCCCATCTTTGCACGTTTCCCCCATCCTTGCAGCCATGTATGCCCCGCGCTCTGTTTGCTTGCCCCGCGCTCTGTTTGCTTGCCCCGCGCTCTGTTTGCTTGCCCCGCGCTCTGTTTGCTTGCCCCGCGCTCTGTTTGCTTGCCCCGCGCTCTGTTTGCTTGCCCCGCGCGCTCCATGTTTGCCCCGCGCGCTCCATGTTTGCCCCGCGCGCTCCATGTTTGCCCCGCGCGCTCCATGTTTGCCCCGCGCGCTCCATGTTTGCCCCGCGCGCTCCATGTTTGCCCCGTGCGCTCCATGTTTGCCCCGCGCGCTCCATGTTTGCCCCGTGCGCTCCATGTTTGCCCCGTGCGCTCCATGTTTGCCCAGTGCGCTCCATGTTTGCCCCGTGCGCTCCATGTTTGCCCCGTGCGCTCCATGTTTGCCCCGTGCGCTCCATGTTTGCCCCGTGCTCCCCATTTCCCCCACACCTTGGCACAGCCGCACACAGCTTAAAAATAAAAAAAAAACTCACCTTGCAGCAGCTGCTCCATCGCTGCGTCCTCAGTTAGTTCAGTTCCCGCGCGGCCACAAGACGTCGGCGCCGCCTACTGACGCTCCTCGATCTCCTAGGCAACAGGCCTGCGGCTCAGGAGAGGAGGCGTGTCAGAAGGAGGAGAAATGTCTCCTCTGCTCCAACACCACTTTGCACTGTCGGCGCGACCACAACGACAGTGTAAAGTGGCTGAATGTGGCGACAGCGCGCGTGCCAGCAAAAAGGGCTCTGCATGCCCAGTCTGGCACGCGTGCCATAGGTTCGCCATCACTGCCCTAGATTATGCCCTCATTTATACTGTATGAAATGAGAGGAGAGAAATTTTTCCACCTCAGATTGTCCCCTAGCTAGCATTGGCCAGTGCTTCCTGACTATCTCCACAATCTTATTACTCAAAGGATTAAAAGTTGAGACCAAGGGAATTCTCCTAGGCTTAACCTCTTTATGCCTACCAACCAGTAAAGCCCCACGTGATTGTACCAAGACCCTTTCCTTATACCTATCAAGATCTTCTTTTGGATAGCCTCTCTACAAATTTTTTTTACACATCTCCTCGAGACATTGATTAATAGTACCTTCATCTGACACAATTTTCCTTACACTGACTCCACGGTAATGAAGACAATATTTTCTTTGGATGACTACTACTGAAATGTAGTAAATCATTTTTATCAGTACTCTTTACAGAAAGATGAGCAGAGAGCGAGCATCCAGTTTTGTACACTAAAGTATCCAAGAACTGTACCTCACTCAGAGAGCTGGTCAGAGTAAATTGTAATTTCATATAGACCATGTTCAGATAATACTTAAACTTTAACAGTGTGTCAAAATCACCATCACACACCACAAAGACATCGTCTATTTAACGCCACCAGCTCCAATCATGTCGCCAATACCTGGAAGTGTACACAAACCTGTCCTGAAAGACAGCAATGTAGATGTTACCATAAGTTGGGGCCACATTGGACCCCATGGCTGTACCCCAACACTGCAGGAAATAATCATCCCCAAACACAAAACAATTCGTCCTGAGGATAAACTCCAGCAGTGCCAGGACATTCAGGCGACATGTCGGAGGCGGTTAGCATAGTAGCAACAGCCTCAACCCCTTTTGATGTTCAATAAAAGTATAAAGCGGCATGACGTCAAAAGATGCCAAAATGGTAGATTCTGTCACCATCCCATTAGAAAGTTTTCCAATAAAATCACAACTGAGCTCCCGTTGCAAACTTACGCAAAATATGATCCAAAAAAATTGCAACTTTATGAAAGAGGGACCCGCCTCGACCCAATAGGGTGCCCTGGGGGGCTGTCCAAGCTCTTATTTATTTTTGGAAGAGTGTACAGGATAGGTACAACAGGATATTTAACAAAAAGAAAAGTAGACAGCTTCTTATCGATCAGGCCATCAGACAAGGACTGATCGATCAGAAGCTGTAATTCAGATTGAAAATGCAGCGTAGGATTAGATGTCAACTTCTCACATACCCGTGTGTCTGCCAATTGTGATCTAATCTCATCTAAATATATTTGAGGTATCCATAATAACTATAGCACTACCCTTATCAGCCTCTTTAATGGTTAACAAAGGATTCCTACCAAGTGCCTTGATCTCTTTAAACTCCTCTCGGAACTAGTTAAATCTAGTTTGTCGAAACCCAGTTTTATGTCCCCACCGGAGTCCACTGCAGCGACTTCTACTTCAGTCACCAGGCGACGCCGTGTTCCTGCCGTGGATAGTGCTGGTGATGGGAGATGAGTCGATGTCAGTGGCACTGGTGGGCGCAGGCTCCGCTCATCCACTGGGCTGGGTTTCCTTGGAATCTGCAGTACCACCGGCTGACTGTAGGTGGTGTGTGTCTTCCAGCTGAAGTTACCAACATTCAGCTACAACCAATGGGAAGACACCACACCCTTCTTATTTCCCCTCCTGTCTGCTGACCACTGCCAAAGATAGTTCTGAATTCCTGGTTCCTGTCCCGCCCTGTTCTGTTTAGTGATTCTGGTGTTCTGTCTTCTGCTTTTTCCTGACTACCTTCCTGCCTGCTGTTTAAGTAACTCGCTGCCTGATCCAGATTTGACCTCTGCTTAGTTCTCTGATTACGTCTTTGCCTGCCTATTCTGTGCCTGTTTTGAATTTACCAGTTCAACACTGCCTGACTACTACTCTCATCTGACTGCATCCTTCCACAGGTACTGATCACCTTGGGCCCTGTGTAATTCCAAATCCCTGTATAGGGGTTAAAGGTTTCCAGGGTTCTAGGGGTCCTGCTTGGTAAGTGGCTTCCACTCTAGCCTGTCCATTACAGCCCGTCTGAGTCTGTGGATCCGGCAGGCGTTACATTATCTCTGGCCCATTAAGCTGAGGGGGAAAAAATTTATTCCCTCCAAACTGTGATAAATTAGGTGCTTACCCTGTCTGGCCTTGTCCAAGGACTTGCATAGCAAATGCAAAATCTTGAATCTGCCAAGGTTCAAACTCCTGCAGCACCTCCATCATCGTGTCTGGAGTCCCATCGACTTCAAGTGAGCAAATCACATTGTGGAGGCCCTCATGGAAAGCCTGGATCTCAGAGACAAGTGCTACCAGAACAACAGCACCTGAGTGGGTCCCAGGATACTCACTCAGGTGCCCACATATTCCCTGCAGACCCTATAATGTTACCTGTCCAATTGTCTCACCAGGGAAAAGCTTTGCGGCTGCAGGCTTTTGTTGATTGTGGTTCTGCAGCCAATTTCATAAACTCTATTGTAGCAAAAGAGCTGGGTTTGACTTTGCTAAGATTGACTGCTCCTATGAGAATCTCTGCTATTGATAGTACTCCTCTCACCCAGGATATGGTTAATTTTTGTAACTCAACAGGTTTACATGCTTGTTGGAGTTTTGCATGTAGAAACCTGTGTCATTTTTTGTTCTTGAGAACCTGATGTCAGCAGTGGTATTGGGCATGCCATGGTTGCGCAAACAAAATCCGATCATAGACTGGCACCAGTACGCTGTATGCTGGAGCCCTGAGTGTCAGGAGACATGTATGTCTTTATCTATTAACCTGACTAGAGCTGAACCTGTCTTCATACCTTAGACATTCAGGGATTTTGGTGATTTTTCTGAATTTGAAAAATGACCTCCGCACAGAGATTATGACTGCCCCATAGATTTGGTCCCCAATTCCTGACTCCCCAAGGGTAAAATTTATAATCTTTGTGGTCTGGAGCGTCAGGCCATGAAATATTATATAGCGGACAGTCTGCAGAAAGGGTTTATCAGGCCGTCCAGGTCACCAGTTGGCGCTGGATTCTTTTTCGTTGATAAAAAAGATGGTGGCCTCAGACCTTGTATTGACTACCGTGAACTTAACGCTATTACTTTAAAGAATCAGTACCCTCTGCCACTCATCCCCGATCTCTTTAACCAGCTCATAGGAGCCCGGTGGTTCACCAAGCTGGATCTTAGGGGAGCATATAACCTAATCCGCATCAGAGAAAGAGATGAGTGGAAAACGGCATTTAACTAAACCTCAATCCATACCCATAATCAGCGTGTATTTACATTTATGACCCTACGCTGATTATGGGTATGTGTTGTGGGCGGGGGCTGCTGCCGTTTCTTTCTCGGGGGCCTGCTCGGATCCGGGTTCGCTGTTGCGGCTCGAGTGGTAACCAGACCCGGGCTCTCACAGCCGCCCGTCCTCACAACCGTCGGAAAGGGGGATATTTACAAGGGAGGTTGTCTGTGAAGCCACCTGTGGGTTGTGGTGAGGAATGTTGGCACCGCCGCTGCCTGTTGAGGGGACACCCGGGGCTGATGGAGCAGGGGCAGCAAGATGGGATCCCCTACACGGGTAGGGGAGGTGTAGTCCCGGGACCCGAGGGTCAAACACGGGAGTGATGGCTGCTGGAGGTGGGGCGCCAGGCCGGACCAGGGGACAGTGGTGTACTCACAGTTGAATAATTTCACACAAGTACAGTTGTAAACCAAGTTGCCAGTGGCCGGCTGCCTTTGGAGGGTGCATTCGGGTCCCGCACCCAGGTTGATGAGCAGATATCCCTTCCTCCTGCACTTTGTGTTTCCTTTTCTGTTGGACAACTTCACATGGAACGGAGAAGTCCACTCCCGGTTCAATTTCTGTTGGGAGCTGTGGCACGCGAAAGCTGACCCTTGGGATTTCAGTGGGTTCTTGGCGGACACCCTATCCCCCGCATTGGGCTTCCGTTTCTCTCTATCTGGGCAGTAAACTGAGACAACGTCTGGAATCTTGTTCTCGGCTGGTTAATTGGAGAAGGGCTTGCAACCTTCCTCGCTCTAGGGTCCAGGCACCCTGCCTATGCACAGCCTCCGGACCGGATCCCCGCTGTCAGTACCAGTGGGCTACAACCCTGCCCCGATCCACTTTGGGTCTCCCGCGACTGGATCTCCATCGCCTGTGGCTCTGCTCACTGTCTGCCACCTAGCCAGGTAGTCCAAGGGCCACTACCCCTGACTACACTGCTCTCCACTTCAACTGTCAGCTTCAACTGTCAGGACTTAACTCCTGTGAGGCTACAACCTCACTGCTCCAAACTGATCTTGAACTCTTCTGATGTGTTCCCGCCCCTGACTCCTCAAGATCCCTAGGTGGGCATTCTCATCCACCTGATCCCGCCCACTGGTGTGTCCTGGTTATCATGAGGGGGTGGCGAGGGTTTTGTGGCTGTGTGTTATGCCTAGGTGGGGGTTGTGATGGTACCAAGGAGGATGCAAACTATTTGTGACTACCTGGTTTTGCCAGGATGTCACACTCCCCCTTGGGTGAATACAGCCCGTCCGCGGGCTGTCCGGCCACTGACGTTTATTTTTTTTCAGCAACTGCAAAGTAGAAAAAGTAACAACTATAAAACATGGTAAAACATTCATCCCTTATGGGAGGCACTTTACTTGAATGTTGAAAAACATGGAAAACAGTCATCTACATTTCCTGTTTTCACCCGCCACCCAAAACACCTGAACCCACCCTAGGTGCCACTGCTAATCCAAGTGCACACCGTTCCGGGTTCCTGGGGGCATTTGCAATGTCCAGGCAAAGTCCCTCGCCTGCCAGTCCACCCCAAGAGTTCCAAAGTCTGGGAACCCTTGGCCTGGAGGTTAGCCACCGCTTTTGTTAGTAACTGGGCCTCGGCCGACTCTATCGCAGGCCCTCCCTCCAACCAACCTCTCCAGAGGTGTTGCAGTCCTGGCAGTGGGGTAACAAGAAAGTAGGAGGGGTATTTACAAGACCCAATAAAGCTTTTGGGGTGGCTCTGCCAGTTCATGAGCCATGGTCCATGGTTTAACTTTTTGACGGGGGGGAGAAACATTTTAAACTGTAGGAGGGTAGCCGGGAACCGCTACCTACTCCTTTTACTCTATAACACAATCAGGTAAAGTACACGATTAATTAGCATTTATATACATGCATGGCTATATACAAGGACACACAGGCACCACTCACTCCCTATATCTGAGTGGTGGCTGACCTAGGTTAGAGCGTGTGGTCCTCCTCAACTCTACATTCTCTCCTAGGTTCGGTGTGATCTACGGGTTCCTCACTCCTAGTGACAGGTACAGTAGGTAAGGACCTACGAGGGCGTGATACAGGTGCGAGTGTATCCCTGGGTGTATGTGCTGGTGTAGTGCCAATAGACCTCTCTGATTCTACATCTTCCACTGGTTGTGGGAACATTATGATGGGAACAATCACTGCTCCGTTCTGCATAGGTCAATCAGCTGGAAAATCGCCCATAATGGTGTGGATCACCTTTTTTCTTCCTTCTACTCCCTGTGCGGGAGTAGGAACCTCTTCCACAATCTTCAGAGGCTCCAGACACTTCTTTTAGTGGTCCCTGGAAACAGTGGCTGTAGTCTTCCCTTGGTCTGAGCTGACAAGGTAGGTCTTCTGATTACCCAAATCAGTGGGTTGGATAACATAGGGGGCTCTCTCCGACTGTTCATCTGATTTTATGCAGTTTTCTCTTCCTCTTCAGCACCACATTTCCAAGTGCAAAGGGGGCAGCCTTCGCCTGTTTGTTAAAGTGCTGCTCTTGTCTTTCTCTGCCCTGGGCCAAGTTTTCCTCTACATATTCCTGGATTTGTTTGTACTGCGTCTGGCGTTTGGCATTCCAGTCTGCAGCCGGTGAGATGGCCTCAGGCACCTCGTTATCCATATCCAGGTCTACTGGCAATCTTCCAGGCCTTGCCCTCATAAGATATGCAGGTGTACATTTGTACATTTCATACAGGTGTAGAACTAAAAATAAGAAAATAGTGTGCACACACTTAGAATTAGAAGTATGGGGGAGGTGCTAGTGTAAGAGGATCAAAAATCCCTGAAAAATCATATAAATATAACACTGCACTCTCAAAGGGCAAGTATGAATAAAGATATAACTCTTTTTTTTCTCAATGCTAATAGATTTTTAATACAGAAGGCAAGATAGCAACAATTGAAAGACATGTGACACTTGCGACAATTACTGGCCACAGCTCCTGGGGACGCAGACTGCAATTCAGCTTTAACGTGTATACAAAAGACAAATACAGCATTAACCCCGGAGGGTCTGGGGCACAAATTCATTTTATGAGCCCACCCACATGCATTAATTACTTTAAGGATCTTCCTGCACTTCTATACAGGCGATTATTTTTCCCTAACTGCCCAGGAAGGACAGGATATTCCTACCCTGTACTCCACTGTGGAAGGAACAGGAAAAACCTCACCATATTGCCACTTTTTTTTGATTTCTGGACGAACGTCTTTATACATATGCCTATGACATACCTCCCAACTTTTAAAGAAGGAAAAGAGGGACAAAGTTTGCGGCGCGCGTAGCGGCAAATTTTTAGACCACGCCCCCTAACCACACCCATTTCACAGTCACGCCCATATCCTCTCCCCATCCACACACATTCAGCATGGACACGCAGGCAGCCGGCGGGCCTCCAGCATGGACACGCAGGCAGCCGGCGGGCCTCCAGCATGGACACGCAGGCAGCCGGCGGGCCTCCAGCATGGACACGCAGGCAGCCGGCGGGCCTCCAGCATGGACACGCAGGCAGCCGGCGGGCCTCCAGCATGGACACGCAGGCAGCCGGCGGGCCTCCAGCATGGACACGCTGGCAGCCGGCGGGCCTCCAGCATGGACACGCAGGCAGCTGGCGGGCCTCCAGCATGGACACGCAGGCAGCTGGCGGGCCTCCAGCATGGACACGCAGGCAGCCGGCGGGCCTCCAGCATGGACACTCAGGCAACCGGCGGGCCTCCAGCAGGGACACGCAGGCAGCCGGCGGGCCTCCAGCAGGGACACGCAGGCAGCCGGCGGGCCTCCAGCAGGGACACGCAGGCAGCCGGCGGGCCTCCAGCAGGGACACGCAGGCAGCCGGCGGGCCTCCAGCAGGGACACGCAGGCAGCCGGCGGGCCTCCAGCACGGACACGCAGGCAGCCACAGTGAGGCGGCGGGCCGCCCGCACAGACAGGCGGCGGGCCGCCGCACAGAGAGGCAGCCAGCCGCCCGCACAGAGAGGCGGCGGGCCGCCCGCACAGAGAGGCGGCCGTCCACCGCAGAGACAGGCGGCCGTCCGCCCGCACAGAGAGGCGGCCAGCCGCCCGCACAATGAGGCGGTGGGCCGCCCGCACAGACAGGCGGCGGGGGGCGCCCGCACAGACAGGTGGCGGGCCGCCGCACAGAGAGGCGGCGGGCCGCCCGCACAAAGAGGCGGCCGTCCACCGCAGAGACAGGCGGCCGTCCACCCGCACAGAGGCGGCCGGCCGCCCGCACAGTGAGGCGGCGGGCCGTCCGCACAGACAGGCGGCCTGCCGACCGCACAGAGAGGCTCCGGCCGGGAGGGGAGGGGAGGGGAGGGGAATCAGCGCTGGGGAGATTCTACATACCTTAGCAGCAGCACAGAGCAGACAGACTAGTTTCGGGCAGCGCGCTCCTCTCTGTTATGCCACGTCACGTGTTAGGATGGTAGGAGGGAAAAGCAGGGAGGCGGGGAGAGAGTGGGTGGGCGGAGCCCGGGAGACGGCCGTCCCGCCCGTGGCAACGGGACAAACAATGCAAAGCGTGATAGTCCCGCTGTATCCGGGACGGTTGGGAGGTATGCACTCACTCTGCTCTGTCCTCCTGCACTCACTCTGCTCTGTCCTCCTGCACTCACTCTGCTCTGTCCTCACTCTGCTCTGTCCTCCTGCACTCACTCTGCTCTGTCCTCCTGCACTCACTCTGCTCTGTCCTCCTGCACTCACTCTGCACTGTCCTCCTGCACTGACTCTGCACTGTCCTCCTGCACTGACTCTGCTCTGTCCTCCTGCACTGACTCTGCTCTGTCCTCCTGCACTGACTCTGCTCTGTCCTCCTGCACTGACTCTGCTCTGTCCTCCTGCACTGACTCTGCTCTGTCCTCCTGCACTGACTCTGCTCTGTCCTCCTGCACTGACTCTGCTCTGTCCTCCTGCACTGACTCTGCTCTGTCCTCCTGCACTGACTCTGCTGTCCTCCTGCACGCCCTCTGCTCTGTCCTTCTGCACTGACTCTGCACTGACTCTGCTCTGTCCTCCTGCACTGACTCTGCTCTGTCCTCCTGCACTGACTCTGTTCTGTCCTCCTGCACTCACTCTGCACTATCCTCCTGCACTCACTCTGCACTATCCTCCTGCACTCACTCTGCACTATCCTCCTGCACTCACTCTGCACTATCCTCCTGCACTCACTCTGCACTATCCTCCTGCACTCACTCTGCACTATCCTCCTGCACTCACTCTGCTCTGTCCTGCTGCTCTTACCTCAGTTGCAGAACAAACGAAGCAGCCGCTGTGGAGAGCCGGTCACATGTGAGGATCCTGGGCAGAAGAGTCAGGCAAAGGGGGCGTGGCCAGCATAGAGCGAGCAGCAGGAGGGGACAAGGAAGACATCCCGAGGAGTGTATGTGTCCAGCATTCAGAGGGGGTGTGGACAACAGCAAGCGGCGTGCCCAGCAGCATAGATGCCATGGAAGGCATCCAGAGAGTGTGGCCTGCATCCGGAGGGGGCGTGGTCGGCAGAGTGCGGGGGCGTGGCAGCTGCCTCTCACTACAATGTGGGATTACGGAGCTCCCGGGCGTGAGAACGGGACTAGACTATAAAATCGGGGCTGTCCCGCTGTATCCGGGACGGTTGGGAGGTATGCTATGAGTAAGGAGGCTACTGTCTTTTAATCATTAAAGAAACCCCAAAAAAACACTTTTCATAGTAATTTAGCAACTAATGTGATCAAGGTCCTGGAGGACCGAAACGTTTATGTCGCAAAATTGTCGCAAGTGTCACATGTCTTTCAATTGTTGCTATCTTGCCTTCTGTATTAAAAATCTAATAGCATTGAAAAAAAGAGTTATATCTTTATTCATTCTTGCGCATTGAGAGTGCAGTGTTATATTTATATATCATTTAGTAGAACTGACAGGGATATTATTATACATGTCCACCAGATCGGGCAGTCTCTCAGGCCACAGGTTCCACTCTTCAAGGGGTAACGTTTTAACAAGGTTGATAACCAGATGGTTCATCTTCTCACACATCCCGTTGGTTTGGGCATGGTAAGGCGTAGTATGGATCTTCTTGCATCCGTATAGACTGCAGAACTCCTTGAAGATCTCGGCTTCAAAGGCAGGGCCCTGATCTGTAAGTACCTTCTCCGGGTAGCCATGCGGCCGGCAGAAATGCGTCTAGAAGACCCTTGCTGCCGTGCGAGCTGTTAGATCCTTGACGGGTACCACGACCATAAATCTTGAGTAATGGTCCACTATCGTAAGAGCATATGTATACCCATTCCTACTCGGTGCGAGCTTGACGTGGTCAAGAGCGACAAGTTCCAATGGCTGGTTGGTGATGATCGGCTGCAGCGGGTCCTTTTGGCTGGTACCATCCTTTCTTCTTAACACACAGGGACCACAATCCCGACACCATGCTTTGATGGATTCCCTCATCCCAGCCCAGTAGAAGCGTTCTCATAGCAGCATCTCCAGTTTCTTCCAGCCAAAATGTCCAGCTCCATCATGGTAAGCCTCCAAGACCACCGGCACATATGCTTGCGGTACCACGACCTGACAGATTCTTTCATGCGTCTTGGGGTTAATCAGTCCTCTGCACAGCTTGCCTCTCTGCAAGTATAATCGGTCCCTCTCTTTCCACAGCCTCTGTGCCTCTGGTGGTGCAGCAGGCTCTATCTTGGAATCAGCCTGGGAAATCAATGTCTTGATCAGTCGAACTGCAGGATCGTTATCTTGAGCTTCCTGCCAACCATGTTGGGGTAGTGGATTGAAGGCTGCCTCCTGCTGACTGCTGTAGGGTCTCGTATTCTCCATACCGGCAGGTTAATGGAATGCAGGCAGTTCAATTTCTTCCAACTCATCTTCGTCCACCCCACCATCAGGCAGATGTGGCATTCTGGACAACGCATCGGCGATGGTATTCTTCCGACCGGCTCTGTACTTTATAGTGAAATCGTAGTTCACCAACCGGGCTACCCAGCGCTGTTCTAGAGTTCCAAGCTTCGCTGTGTCCAGGTGGGTCAAAGGATTGTTGTCCGTATACGCCGTGAATTTTGCAGAAGCCAGGTAATGCTTAAACCTTTCAGTCACCGCCCAGACGAGTGCCAGGAACTTCAACTTGAAAGAAGTGTAATTCTCAGGGTTCCTTTCTGTGGGGCGAAGCTTCCTGCTCGCGTAAGCTATTACCTTCTACTTGCCATTCTGCATCTGGGACAGGACAGCTGCCAATCCCACGTTACTGGCATCTGTATAGAGTATGAACGGGAGGCTGTAATCGGGGTACGCCAAGATCTCTTCTCCGGTCAGGGCCGACTTCATTTGCTGGAAGGAGTCTTCCTGCTCTTTGCCCCAGGCAAATGGAGGACTGGGAATTTTACCATGTTTGGTTTGTCCTACAAGGAGATCTTGCATAGGAGCTGCCAACATAGTGTAACCCTTGACGAAGCGGCAGTAATAGCCCATCAGGCCCAGGAATTGCCGTACCTCTTTGATGGTCATGGGGGTTGGCCAGTTCTGGATTGCAGTTATCTTCTCTGTATCCGGAGCCACACCTTCTGCGCTTACCACATGGCCGAGATACTGGACCTTGGGCTTTAGCAAGTGGCACTTAGACGGTTTCAACTTCATCCCATACTTGGAGAGGGCCTCAAAGACTTCAGTAAGGTGTTCCAAGTGCTCTTCATACGTCTTCAAATAGACAATGACGTCATCCAAGTATAGCAGGACCGTTTCAAAGTTGCGATGCCCCAAACAGCACTCCATCAGCCTCTGGAAAGTTCCCGGTGCATTGCACGACCCAAAGGGCATGCTGTTGAACTCGCAGAGGCCCATTGGGGTAGTGAAGGTGGTCTTCTTCTGCAACGGACACCTGCCAGTAACCACTGGTGAGATCAAGAGTAGAAAAGTAATTTGCAGTTCTCAACGCAGCCAGCGATTCCTCAATACGGGGAAGAGGGTATGCATCCTTATGGGTGATCTGATTAATCTTACGGTAATCCACACACATCCTCATGGTGCCGTCCTTTTTCTTTACTAGGACCAATGGAGCTGCCCAGGGGCTACAACTACCACGGATGACCCCTACCTCCCTCATGTTCCTCAACATGTCCTTGGCACACTGGTAATGTGCAGGCGGTATTGGCCTATACCTCTCTTTGATGGGTGGGTGTGCACCTGTGGGGATGTAGTGTTGGACCTCTTTGACCCTCCCAAAATCTAACGGGTGTTTACTAAAGACCTGTTCATACTCTTGTACTACCCTGTAAACCCCCTCCTTGTGATGTGAAGGTGTGGAATCAGTGCCTATACAGTATGTAGTTCTCGACACCACTCTTCTGGTTGACCTGATGAACTGTCATTGACTGGTTGAAGTGCAATGCTGGGGGATGCAGTGGTTTGAATGGCATGTGCATCTACGGTGAATAGCTTAGCAATGGTGGCATATCTGGGTAGCTTAACCTCCTCTCCGCAATTCATCACTCTCACAGGCACTCTCCGCTTCCGGACATCAATTACTCCTCTGGCTGCCAAAACTGTGGGCCAGTGTTCCGAAGGCAGGGGTTCCACCTTGCAATTTATTTATTTATAGTCAGGGTATTTTTTCTACAATTTTCTCCTTGGTTTTTTTTCTAGTCTTGAGGCTGCAATTCACATGCTTGTAATGTTGCATGTTTATTGAACATTTGTCACAGCTCAGTTTTTTGTTTTTTTTTGTCTGTTATCTTGCTTTAATGCAAGTTGGGGGTGCAGCCCTCCTGATACTGAGGCTGAACAATTACCTGCTTCTCACTTTTTGCTGTGTATTTAATCTGGGACCCAGCTAACCACTTTACCATCCATATTGAAGTTTTGACATGACACTAGTCAGGTACAGAATATGTTTTTAACTTTAGTAGGTTAGGGACTGTCTCAGATGGGTACACCGTGACAAGGTGAGACAGCTTCTTACCTTTTTGCAAAAATGTATATACTAAGTACCCTGTTTATTAAGCACTTGCAATTTATTTATTTATAGTCAGGGTATTTTTTCTACAATTTTCTCCTTGGTTTTTTTCTAGGGGTTCCACCTGATAGTCCTGTCCATGGGTACCTACTGCTGCCCTGCACCAAGTCATCATCACACTCCGCGGAGGCACTACTAGAGGCGCCACATCCATCACTCGCACACTACCAATCTCTCCACCGGACAGATTCCCCTGCTGCCGCTGCAGGAGGACCCGAATTTCACGCTGCAGAGCCCTCTGCCGGCCCACTCCTGCCGTGCTACTTCCCCCATGCAATTTTCAATAACATCAGTTCCTAAGTTCCATTTTTGGATTACGATCACTAGGGTCATTTTGCACCACAATAAGTGCTTGATGCTCTAGCTCCACTCAACCCACCTTGAGAGTCACCTCCTTGAACCCCACTTGGGTCATGAGGAGTCCATTGGCCACAATAATAGTAAGGCCAGTGTCTGGTGGGGTGAGATCATCATCAGACCAGTAACGCTTGTACAGTACATAGTACAGTACATAGGGTATAGTCGTTACCTGGGAGCCGGTGTCCAGGAGTGCAAACGTCGAGATCCCATCTACGGTGAGGGAGATGATGGGGCGGCCTCCGACATACCGCTCATGCCAATCAGCTGGGCCTTTTGGATCTATTCCTGAGGATGGGCCCTTGGCCTCAGTGCTTGCTCATTTAAAGGACACCGACGGGAGTAGTGGCCAGTCCTGTTGCATTTGTAACAGACGGGCTGTCCATATCGGTTGTGGCTCCTTCTCTGCATCCAAGGGACGTCCTCAGGGCTGTCAGTGAGCTGGGTCTTCCCCGCCAGCTTGGGCTTTGGCTGGAGCTGCAGGGCCTCGAGGATCCTGGCGACATCCTTGCTCAGCTGCTGAACTTGGGATGACAGGTCACCGGGAGCTCCAGGGGGAGCCGTTGGCACTGCAGGTGCTGGCAAGGCTAATAGAGGAGGCTTCACCAACAAGTGAGAGGTGTCAGCTGGCCAGGGTGATGGTACAGAGTCACTAGCTTCCAGGGTTTGTAAGGCCTTGATGGCCCTGTCCTTTCGGATCGCGAAGTTCAAGTCCGGATGCTCCAGGGCCCACAGCCGTAGATGCTTACGGTCCTCTGCTGACCCCAGTCCCTGCAGGAACTGCTCCACCAGCATTTTTTTTACTCTCAGGCTCATTGATAGAGTCCACCTGCCTCTGGGTGCGCAAAGCGGTTTGTAGCCTCAAGGTGTAGTCTCTGATGCTGTCCTGTGGACGCTGCCGGCAATTGTAAAACTGCATCCTTAGCTCCGCTTCCGTGTGGGTCTCAAAGGCTACTTGCAGCTTGACAAAGATGGCGGCTACCAGTCCAAGTTTCTACTTCTTGCTCAGCGGCGCTGGTCAGCTGTCCAAGCACCACTGACGCGCGCTGCTTGCCAGTCATGGCATGACATATCGAGGATGGTACATATCTTTTTCTTTAATACCTGCAGGGCATCGGGTCGGCCATCATACTGGGGTAGCCAGGCAGCGCCGGGCACGTAAGGTAAGGTGATCGGCATAACCTGGGTAACTGCCGGGACCACAAGCTCCACCGCTCCTGCGACCGGAGTGGGTCCTGTCGCTTCTCCGTCACTTGCACAACTCCGGGAACCACCACTCCGTCATGGCCATCGGGTGCCGACATTCTTCCAGTCTTTCCTCCTTGGTTTTTCGGCAGCAGTTTCGCGGGACCCACTGTCCTTTGCGCTTCCTGTCTTGGGAGTCACTCCCTTCCGCCTGCGTTCTTAGGGGGCGGGGCTTCAACTTCGCACCTTTTTCGGGGAAGAAAATGACGGCGGTTGTTGTTTTGGCGCCAAAGATGGTGGGCAAGATGGCGGCAGATCAAAATTTTCAAACAGTTCACGGAGTTTGAAGCAAGGCGCACGTCATCTACTGATGGGGTAAGAATCCTGTTCGTAATGCCAGGTTCGGGTTGTTGCGGACGGGGGCCGCTGCCATTTCTCTCCCGCGAGGGCCTGCTCGGATCTGGGTTTCCTGCTGCGGCTCGAGTGGTAATAGGACCTGGGCTCTCACGGCCACCCGTCCTCACAACCGTCGGAAAGGGGGATATTTACATGGGTGGTTGTCTGTGACGCCTCCCGTGGGTTGCGGTGAGGGATGTTGGAGGCACGGCCTCTGGAGCAGATTCCCGCTGTCGGTACCAGCGGGCTACAACCCTTCCCAGGTCCACTTTGGGTCTCCTGTGACCGGATCTCCGTCGCCTGTGGTTCTGCTCACCGTCTGCCACCTAGCCAGGTAGTCCAAGGGCCACTACCCCTGACTACACTGCTCTCAGCTCTCCACTTCAACTGTCAGCTTCAACTGTCAGGACTTAACTCCTGTGAGGCTACAACCTCACTACTCCAAACTGATCTTGAACTCTTCTGACGTGTTCCCGCCCCTGACTCCTCAAGGCTCGTAGATGGGTGTTCTCATCCGCCTGATTCCACCCACTGGTGTGTCCTGGTTGTCATGAGGGGGTGGCGAGGGTTTTGTGGCTGTGTGCTATGTCTCGGTGTGGGTTGTTATGGTAACAAGGAGGATGTGAACTATTTGTGACTACTTGGTTTTGCCAGGGCATCACATATGGATTGAGGTTTAGTTGTTTGCTTGATTTGGGGACCATGTATAGGTCCTTGTAATCTATATCCACATTATAGCAGGCTTTTTGTCACATAAAACTAATCTAGATAGTCTCTTATTAGAGGCTTCTCAGGTTTTTTCTATTAATAATCCATCATTTGCTCAGAGTGATTTATTCACTCTATTCAATGATATAACGAATGATATAACGTATAAAAACAGATTAGGTTGTGGTGGGAGATTGCGAGTTTTGAGACCTACTTGCAGAGAAAAATAGTGTATTGTGGCCTTAGGATTAAGCTCACACCCAATACGCATAAAGAAGACAGTGACTTCATAAAGGGCTGGGAGGATATAATAACTGATAATTCTTTGCGTCTGATAAGTTTTCTCATATGTAAGGAAATAATTTATCTGGATAAAATCAATACACAGTTGGAAAAGGAGATAAGTGAACTACAAAAATATAATTCACAACCTGATTTTGTAAAATTTGAATTGTCATTACAAAATTATATTGACAAATTTAAGAAAGATATTAAAGAACGTAAGCACCAGAAACTTATCGGGGATTTAAAGGACTTTTAGACGGGTCAGGTCTATAGGTCCAACAGTGGTCCTTCCATGCCCTTTAGAGCAAGATATACTGACCTTTCAGAAACTGATCTTTCTGAATCTGATAGTTCAATTGGTGCCCCTAATACCACACGAATAGGGACTAAACGTCAAGATGGGAATAAGAGGTATTGGAGACAGAGGAAAAATCCTGTGCTTAGGTCATGGGAGGGTGCAGTGAATACACAGACACATATGGGAGGGAGCCTTGGCAACCGTATGGATTGTTTACCTTGTACCTCCTCCTCTGTAACTGTTACGGGGGGACCGGCAGATTAGGACCAGGGGGTATATATCCTAATCACCAGTCGGGGCCCACCGTGCTCCAGATGACAAAGGAGCTGCTGGCACCTGAGAGTTAGGCGGAGACTATAGAGCTGGATGGCTCTCAGATAACCCAGGAACTCTGGGAACCGGTCACGTGTGTTGGGACACGTCAGACCGGACGACAACCCGATTAGCGTTTTGGTGCACCTAGCGCTACACCAACCACGTGTGCAGGAAACACGTCAGGCTGGGTGGTAACCAGGTAGCGTTGACCGGAAGACCGCCACGAAAGCGCCCTGTCGGCCACGTGTGTAGGACACGTCAGGCCGAGCGGTCCTCCGATTAGCGTTTCTGGCCACCTCTCGCCTGGCCACGTGTGTGTAGGACACGTCAGGCCAGATGGGTACACCAGTAGCGTTTACCGGGAAGCCGAGGAGGATAAGGAACACCCTGTTAACTCCACAGGGGTCCTGGGGTATGCTGTCCGTGTGCGTAGGGGGCACAACCGGACAGGTGGCGCAGCAGGTGCGTTGTCCGTGTGCGTAGGGGGCACAATCGGACAGGTGGCGCAGCAGGTGCGTTGTCCGTGTGCGTAGGAGGCACAATCGGACACGTAGCGCAGCAGGTGCGTTGTCCGTGTGCGTAGGGGGCACAATCGGACAGGAAGCACAGCAGCCGCAGCCCAGTTAACGCCACTGGGCTGCTATAGCAAGACTGTAACGGCAGGAGGGAAGCACGGCGCCTGACCCTGATGTGCCGAGCCACGAATCTTGGCGTGACAGGCACCATTCGCCTAACCCTACCTACCGCTTCCCAACATAGGCTTATGCCGCAATGAGGCTCTAACATGGAGGTGTGCTCTGACTGAGCAAAAGTGAAGACTGCGCACCTCCATGTTGTCTCCAGCCCCTTTTATAACCTGGGTCCGCCCCCAAACCCAGGATGGAACCACCAAGGTCCAATAGCAGAGTGCCATGTCATCAGTGACGTCACAGGCGACCTATCCGGAACCGCCACGCCCCAAACACTTCACCAGTCATCGTCTGACGACCAATACTGAGGTGCCAGATCATAGGGGCGGGCCTTTGCGAGCCAGTCCGGAGTTGCCACGTCATCAGGACACCTGACACCCTCTGCCCTATCAGGGCCTGCCACCTCACGGACATGCTCAGTGAGGTCCTTACCGGACCTAGCCTCTGATGCACTAAGTGTCTGAGCATGCTCAGTAGCCTGAGCAACAGGCTCAGAAAGCAGAGTATCAGTTTGAGCATGCTCAGTAGGCACATCCCAGAACTTAGACACAGCACGAAGTCCAAGTACCTGTGCAAAGAGGCTGTTAGGGTTAATTGTGGGAGCATGCTCAGTAGCCTGAACTGAGGACTTAGTCTCAGACATAACACAAACAGGCTGAGCATGCTCACTAGGCAAAACACCGGGCTTAGACTCTGGCTGGGGTAAATCGGCGCACGCATACGCACTAGCCGCCTCTCCACACTTAGACGTGGTGGAAGGAACAGCCAACTGGACGACCCGAGGCACGGCCAAGAACGGCAGCCGGCGCCTGGGCGCAACAGGAACCGCAGCAGGCTGCTTGCGGCTATGGCGGCGCCGGTTCGTAACAGTAACATCCAATGTGCGAGGAGGTATGATACAACGGATAATACCAACATTGTTCGCTGGTGCCAATTCAGCACCCCTCAGGGAGTCCAACAATGTGCAGGTCTCTACTCCATCGATAATGGTAAAAACTGTCCCTTCACAGTCCCTACCACAAATAGGTGACCGCACGTCTTTACCCATTCCAGTAACCTCAAATGTGTCACAGAATTCAAACATCTTACAGAATCTGACTATGCCCATGACATCTGTACAACATATGACCTTTCAAGTGGGTCCTCTGATAACTCCTTCCGCTCCTGTAGTGAGTGCAATGCCTTCACAAACCTTTACTTTTGTAGGGATCAGACAGTGAGTGTTGAGAATTCAGCGGCCTTACAGATATTTAATTTGTCTTCAATCACATTGAAAGATTCACATACCTCCTTATTGTGTAAGGGTTATCCTTTACACCGATTCCTTTTTATGATGCCTTTACTTGGACGAAGGATGTCAATCTATTCGCCCGGAAACTGGCTTTACATAAATATCATGTATCCAAAATTCGTGACCCTGTGATTATGAGGAGAAGGGATGAGGACGTGATTAGGATATTGGGGGAATTACCAATGGAGACTGAAGTTGAGTTTCCTCCCCCCCTTTCTAGTCTCAAACCTAAGAGTAAAAATGCCCCTTCTTTTTCACAATGTCACAATATTGATGCTTTTGTTAATATGGTGACAGCTGACCTTAAGAAATTAACTAGGACAAATTCGGCAGTTGGGAATTTAAGTTTAGATGAAATTGGTGCTCTAAAAGAAGTTCAGGAGAGGGATGAGCAGGTGATTAAGCCCTCGGATAAGGGGGGAACATTGTCATGATGAACACCACCGACTGTTAAAATGGTTCAAACTCTATTGGATGATAGGGAGACATATGTGATTCTGAATAAGGACCCGACAGAAGAATATCTGAAGGAATTTATTTGTATTTTGAAGGGAGCATTTAACAATGGTTTGATTTCGGAGGATGAGTACAAATTTATGCTAAATTTATATCCTACGACAGCAACATTTTACGCACTACCAAAAGTGCATAAACAGACCTCTCTGGTGAAAGGGAGACCAATAGTCTCCAGTAATAATTCTCTCACGGCTGGAGCTAGTCAATATTTGGATAAAATTCTGTCCCCATTTGTCAAATGTCTCCCTTCCTTTGTGAGGGATACGAAAGATATGGTCAGAAAATTAAATGAAATATCTGTCTAGGCCAAAACTATATTAGTTAGTGTCGATGCCGAGGCCCTGTACAGTAATATAGGGCATGACCTGGGCATGGGAGCAGTACAGACCTTCCTGGACACAAAAAGTAGGAAATTTCAAAGACACAATGGATTTTGTTTTGGATTTGTTACATTTTGTACTTACACATAATTATTTTACCTTTAGCGATGCCTTCTTTCATCAGATAAGGGGCACCGCTATGAGTACGTCATGGGCACCAAGTTTTGCTAATCTTTTTTTAGGGTGGTGGGAGGATAGTCACGTTTTCTATGAGAATTTGAGTTTCTTTGTCAGTCATATTGTTTTTTGGGAAAGGTACCTGGATGATGTGCTTATCTTTTGGGACGGCACACCATCTCTGTTTGAAGATTTTGTTTCCATTCTTAATCCTAATCAGATTGGCATGTTTTTTACTCGCGAAATTGGTTTAAAAACTATCAATTTTTTGGATTTGAGTATTTCTATTGATAGTGTTGGTGCTGTACATACAGACATATTTCGTAAACCCACCTCTACCAATTGCCTTCTCCACTGGGATAGCTGGCATCCTACATCTCTAAAGACCGGAATCCCAGTGGGACAATATCTGAGAGCTCGGAGAAATTGTTTGAGCGAGCAGGCTTTTGGTAGAGAGTGTACAAACCTACAGTGCCTACAAGTAGTATTCAACCCCCTGCAGATTTAGCAGGTTTACACATTCGGAATTAACTTGGCATTGTGACATTTGGACTGTAGATCAGCCTGGAAGTGTGAAATGCACTGCAGCAAAAAAGAATGTTATTTCTTTTTTTTCTAAATTGTGAAAAGTTTATTCAGAGGGTCATTTATTATTCAACCCCTCAAACCACAAGAATTCTGTTTGATTCCCCTAAAGTATTAAGAAGTATTTCAGGCACAAAGAACAATGAGCTTCACATGTTTGGATTAATTATCTCTTTTTCCAGCCTTTTCTGACTAATTAAGACCCTCCCCAAACTTGTGAACAGCACTCATACTTGGTCAACATGGGAAAGACAAAGGAGCATTCCAAGGCCATCAGAGACAAGATCGTGGAGGGTCACAAGGCTGGCAAGGGGTACAAAACCCTTTCCAAGGAGTTGGGCCTACCTGTCTCCACTGTTGGGAGCATCATCCGGAAGTGGAAGGCTTATGGAACTACTGTTAGCCTTCCACGGCCTGGACAGCCTTTGAAAGTTTCCACCCGTGCCGAGGCCAGGCTTGTCCGAAGAGTCAAGGCTAACCCAAGGACAACAAGGAAGGAGCTCCGGGAAGATCTCATGGCAGTGGGGACATTGGTTTCAGTCAATACCATAAGTAACATACTCCACCGCAATGGTCTCCATTACAGACGAGCCCGTAAGGTACCTTTTACTTTCAAAGCGTCATGTCAAGGCTCGTCTACAGTTTGCTCATGATCACTTGGAGGACTCTGAGACAGACTGGTTCAAGGTTCTCTGGTCTGATGAGACCAAGATCGAGATCTTTGGTGCCAACCACACACGTGACGTTTGGAGACTGGATGGCACTGCAAACGACCCCAAGAATACCATTCCTACAGTCAAGCATGGTGGTGGCAGCATCATGCTGTGTGGCTGTTTCTCAGCCAAGGGACCTGGCCATCTGGTCCGCATCCATGGGAAGATGGATAGCACGGCCTACCTGGAGATTTTGGCCAAGAACCTCCGCTCCTCCATCAAAGATCTTAAGATGGGTCGTCATTTCATCTTCCAACAAGACAACGACCCAAAGCACACAGCCAAGAAAACCAAGGCCTGGTTCAAGAGGGAAAAAATCAAGGTGTTGCAGTGGCCTAGTCAGTCTCCTGACTTTAACCCAATTGAAAACTTGTAGAAGGAGCTCAAGATTAAAGTCCACATGAGACACCCAAAGAACCTAGATAACTTGGAGAAGATCTGCATGGAGGAGTGGGCCAAGATAACTCCAGAGACCTGTGCCGGCCTGATCTGGTCTTATAAAAGACGATTATTAGCTGTAATTGCAAACAAGGGTTATTCTACAAAATATTAAACCTAGGGGTTGAATAATAATTGACCCACACTTTTATGTTGAAAATTCATTAAAATTTAACTGAGCAACATAACTTGTTGGTTTGTAAGATTTATGCATCTGTTAATAAATCCTGCTCTTGTTTGAAGTTTGCAGGCTCTAACTTATTTGCATCTTATCAAACCTGCTAAATCTGCAGGGGGTTGAATACTACTTGTAGGCACTGTATTTAATAGGTTTACTAAGAGGGGCTATACCAGGAGAGTTTTACATTAAGTAACAAGGTTGTTGGACAGGACGAGGGGCTGATTAGGATGATTGGCACCTTTCATGTACAGGCTAAAGGGGTTTTGAGGATACTACAGAATTATTGGTCACTATTACAGGCAGACCCTGATGTTAGAGGTAGGATTGGTGATTTTCCAAAGATAACGTACAGACGAGGGAAAAACTTACGGGATAAACTAGTTTCTAGTCATTTTTCTCCCAATAAAAGTACCATATACCCAACTCAGTAGGGGCTAAACAAGGTGGCTCAAACCCCTTTCATACCTGTACTTTTTGCAAATATTTACCCAGGACATGTGAATTTATCAACCCTGTTGATTTTTTGAAAGTACACTATAGGTGATAACATCGAATGCAAAACAAAAGGAGTGGTATATGTGGCCTCCTGTCCATGTCCTAAACTGTATGTTGGCAAAACCATACAAAAATTTCGGAGGCGTATATCAAAACACGTTAGCTGTATAAACACCAAGGCCGATACCCCACTCTCCTTACACATGAGGAATGTGCATGCCAATAATCCCCTAAACTTACAGTTTTGGGGTATTAGGAAAGTCTTCTTGGGCCCGAGGAAGGGTAATCTGGGTACGCTTCTATTACAGGAAGAATCGAGATGGATATTTAGATTGAATTCACGCTCTCCCTTGGGTTTGAACGAGGGATTTACCTTTTCTGCTTTTTAGTGACTTAAATCTGCCTCCAAAATATTGGAATAATGATTACCGTATTTTTCGGACTATAAGACGCACCTGACCATAAGACGCACCCTGGTTTTAGAGGAGGAAAATAGGAAAATAAAATTTTAACCAAAAAATATGGTCATGACACACTGTTATGGGGCGAGGATCTGCTGCTGACACTGTTATGAGGTAATGTCCCCAAATTCTCTACTAAGGTACCCCATTCTGGTAAGGATCCTCCTGCCTTGTATATGATCCTGCTCATATACCCCCATCCTGCTCATAATATACCCCCCATCCATCCTGCTCATGATATGCCCCCATCCATCCTGCTCATGATATGCCCCCATCCATCCTGCTCATGAAATGCCCCCATCCATCCTGCTCATGAAATGCCCCCATCCATCCTGCTCATGAAATGCCCCCATCCATCCTGCTCATGATATGCCCCCATCCATCCTGCTCATGAAATGCCCCCATCCATCCTGCTCATGATATGCCCCCATCCATCCTGCTCATGAAATGCCCCCATCCATCCTGCTCATGATATGCCCCCATCCATCCTGCTCATGATATGCCCCCATCCATCCTGCTCATGATATGCCCCCATCCATCCTGCTCATGATATGCCCCCATCCATCCTGCTCATGATATGCCCCCATCCATCCTGCTCATGATATGCCCCCATCCATCCTGCTCATGATATGCCCCCATCCATCCTGCTCATGATATGCCCCCATCCATCCTGCTCATGATATGCCCCCATCCATCCTGCTCATGATATGCCCCCATCCATCCTGCTCATGAAATGCCCCCATCCATCCTGCTCATGTTATTCCCCCATCCATCCTGCTCATGTTATTCCCCCATCCTGGTATATGGCCTGTGGCACAGAAAAAAAAAATAAACGTTTACACTCACCTTTCCTCACTCCCTGAAGCACCGATCTCTGTCTCAGCTGCAGCGCCGCTGTGTGGAGCCGTCACCGCGAGTGGAGCCGTCACCGCGTGTGGAGCCGTCACCGTCTGCAGCATCGCGCGATGTCTTCCTGTCTGTGCCGGTCAGCTGAGCTGGTGGACACTAGCGGCGCGCACAGCGATGACGTCATCGCTGTGCGCGCCGCTAGTGACCAGATCAGCTGACCGGCACAGACAGGAAGACATCACGCGATGCTGCAGGAGGGCGGCTCCACACGCGGTGACGGGTGAGTGTACTGATTCACTGCTCCCCGCGCTGATAATGATGCACGGGGGGCAGTGAATACAGCCGCACATGATCACTCCAGGCTGTAGTTGCCAGGGGTGATCACGGCCGGCTGTTAATTATGTGCGCACCCCCCCCGTCCATCACCCCGCCCACCTGTCAGCGCCGTGTTCGCTGAGAGATGATGGGCGGTAGGATGGGCGTGCATATGTAATGAGCGGGCCCACGTGGTCACGGCAGGCGCTGCTGCAGCCTGCTCGTGCCCCCGATGACCCGCTCCACCCCAGCACCCACATTCCCGGCCGCAGCCCTATAGTCAGACCATAAGACACACCCCCCACTTTCTCCCAACATTTGGGGGGAAAAAAGTGCGTCTTATGGTCCGAAAAATACGGTATATTTTCAGATCTATTTATCTTTTATTTGAATTCCCTCATTTGATTTTCTTTTTGGTTTTTTTTTTCCCCCTTTTTTCCAATATATGGGTCTTTACCTCCCTCTACATACACCTTAGATTGGTCCCCTTTAGTAGTTATACATATGTGGCATAAACCCTGGTAAATAATTATTATAATGGCCAACTAAAAGTATACTTGGTATATGTTTGTTTGTCGTATACATATAATTAATAGAAAAAGAGAATTCCAACTCACCACATGGAGATATTGAAGCAACGGTGCAGGGAGGGTAGGGAAGTCCAAATTCAGCACAAAGCAAAAACTCCAGCATCCATGTCTTTGTAAAAATAAAACTTCGCCTTTATTTTAATAAAATTTAAAATTCCATAAAGTCCAGAGTTTTTCCTTTGTATATAATTAATAGCTATATTATGGTAAATGGTATGTTCTATATTTATCCCATTATATATCCCAGTTAGTTTTGTGATCATTGTGATCATCTGTAGTATTAATGGTTGGGATGTTATTGAGATATTGATATAGCAGTATTTATTCCTTATTAGAGATGAGCGAACCTCTAGAGGCTCGAGCTCGGTTCGGTTCGTCGAACAGAGGCCGCGTTCGAGTTTCTTGAACCCCATAGAAAACAATGGGAGGCAATCACAAACACATAAAAACACATAGAAAACACCTTGAAAGGTATCCAAAATGTGACAAACAACCCCCAAGACACCACAAACACATGGGAAAGTGACAAGGACATATACTCATGCAAAAACAAAACAGCTGGATGAGGAAAAAGAGGAGGAGACACAGATATAGGCATGGCATGCCCTTCTTCAGTCATGTAAAACACCGCAAGGAGACTCCAAGCAGAGTCTCCCTTTTTTTCCAAAAATTGGGCTACAAACTTCAGTGGCATCACTTGTGCCCCAGTTGCAAACTGGACAGGTTGATTTGCATCAAGCACATTCAAAAATACGCCAGCCTTAACTGTCCCCAGGATGACACCGGGGTATGTAGCAAAGTCTTTGCTGAACCATGACTTGTTCATCTTGGCTCATTTTTAAAAGCACAGCAAGGGGACTCCAAGCTAAGTCTCCCTTTTTTCCAAAAATTGGGCCACACACACCACTTCAGTTGCATCATTTATGCCCCAGTTGCAAACTTGACAGGTACATTAGCATCAAGCACATTCCAAATCCACAAGCCTTTACTCTCCCCAGGATGACACAGGGGTAGTAAAGTCCTTGCGGATCCATGACTTGTTCATCTTGATGATCGTTAGTCTGTCCACATTGTCACTGGACAGACGCGTGCGCTTATCTGTCAGCACACACCCAGCAGCACTTCAGACACATTCAGAGACAACGCTGGCTGCAGGACATGACAAAATCTCCAAGGGGTAAGTGGCGAGCACAGGCCATTTTTCAAGATTTAAAGCCCAAAATGAGCAAGGCTCCAGTTGCAAAGTCATGGCATCGATGTTCATTTGGAGATACTCCTGCATCATCCTCTCCAGCCATGTGTCAGACTTCTTGTCTCTAGTGGCCTTGCAAAGGATGGTCTAAAAAAATTATGATATGATTCAATAAAATTGCTGTTACCAGCACCAGAAACGGTGCTGCTTGTAAGGTTAGACTGTTGATGATGAGACAGTCCCATGTTTGTCAAGTTACAACTGGGAGATTCACTGCATGCACCACTGGTGTTTGCTGGAAAAGCCGAGCTAAGATCGAGTAACAGCTTCTGCTGATACTCCTGCATACGTGCGTCCCTTTCTATGGCTGTAATTATTTCACAAAATTTGGACGTGTACCGAGGATCTAATAGTGTGGCAACCCAGTAGTCATCATCACTACTAATTTTGACAATCCGATGGTCATGTTGTAGGTAGTGGAGCAAGAAGGCGCTCATGTGTCTTGCGCATCCATGCGGACCAAGTCCTTGCTGTGTTTGTGGCATAGAAGTGCTAACTGTGCTTTCTTCTTCTGACATCTCCCCCCAACCTCGTTCAACCGAAATTTGACCAAGGTTTCCCTCATCTGCTGAGTCTTCCATGTCCATCGAGAGTTCGTCCTCCCTTTCTTCCTGGTCTCCTGCACCTTCCTCAACATTTTGGTTGCTACCATGCGCCCTTGTTAATCCCTCTCCCCCACCATCCCGTGCCTGCCGCCTTGGTGATGATGAACGTCTGGACCTTGTAGATGTTGGTATCCCTTGCGCATATGAATCCTCCTGTACTTCCTCCCCTTACTCTTGTTCCACCCCCTGACTCTGAATAGTGTTTAGCGTGTGCTCCAGCATGTAAATGACTGGAATTGTCATGCTGATAATGGCATTGTCAGTGCCAAACATATTCGTCGCCATGTCGAAACTGTGCAGAAGGGTGCATAGGTCATTGATCTGAGACCACTCCATCAGCGTGATCTGCCCCACTTCTGCATCTCATTGGCCCAGGCTATACGTCATAACGTATTGCACCAGGGCTCGGCGGTGCTGCCACAGTCGCTGTAACATGTGGAGAGTGGAATTCCAGCGTGTCGCCACATCGCATTTCAGACTTCTGGAGCGATGCAAGTCGGTCAGCTGCGGTGGTTGAACGGCGGAAGTGAGCAGAGAGTGACCGTGTCCTGTGCAGAAGCCCATCTAGGCCGGAATAGTGGGTTAAAAATTGCTGGACAACAAGGTTCAACACGTGAGCTATACAAGGCACATGTGTCACCTTGCCCCGGCAAAGGACCGCACCCAGGTTTGCAGCATTGTCGCACACGGCCTTCCCTGGCTGCAGGTTGAGTGGAGACAACCATTTACGAAACTCGGACCGCAGTGCTGACCACAACTCATCCGCTGTATGACTCTTATTTCCAAGACATTTCAAGCTAAAGACCGCCTGATGCGATTGACCACTGCTGCCAGCATAGTAAGGAGGTGTGCAGGATTCCTTGTGTGCAGTTGCAACGCGGGTTGCCTGACCAGGCAGGCTTGGGGTGGAGGTGGAGGACCCAGACGAGGTTGAGGAGGCAGAAGCAGTGGAGGAACTTTGACATACAGAGGATTGACGCACAAGTCGTGGGGACGGCAAGACTTGTTAAGCAGACTCTTCTATATCTATCACCATAGTTACCCAGTTCCCAGTCAGTGACCTGTAACGCCCCTGTCCATGCTTAATTGTCCAAGTATCGGTGGTGAAATGCACCCGGTCACACACAGAGTTTCTCAAGGAAGTGGTGATGTTGTGTGCGACATGCTTGTGTAGCCTAGGCACACCTTTCTTGGAGAAGTAGTGACGACTGGGCATCTGGTACTGGGGCACTGCAACGGACATAAGGTCTCAAAAATCCTCTGTGTCCACCAGGCGGAAAGGCGGCATTTCGTTAGCCAAGAGCTTACAGAGGGATAAAGTCAACCTCTTAGCTTTGTCATGGCTCGGAGGAAAAGGCCTTTTATTAGTCCACATCTGAGGGACAGAGATCTGGCTCCTGTGTGGAGACGGTGGTTAGTAGGGTGTCCCTGGAAAAATGCAGGTCTGTGAGGAAAGTGCAGGCAAAGTAGGTGCGCTCGATGTCTGAGAGAGCTGTACACCAGCACTTGTTTCCCCTTCCAAACCAACTGACGACCTACCAAGCAAACTGCCTGTTGTGGTTAAAGTGGTGTAAGGTCTGCGTGTAAAACCAGCTGTGACAGCTGTCCCCACAATCAGAGAAGATGAAGAGCGCACGGAGGAAGTTGAAGGGGCAGACGGTGGATGGTCCGCTCCGCTAGGCTGCATTGCAGCACGGTGAGCTTCCCACTGGGACTTATGCTTGTTATTCATGTGACGATTCATGGAAGAAGTTGTCAAACTGCTGAGGTTTTGGCCTCTACTTATAGATTCCCGACAAATTTTACAGATCACATGATTTGGGAGTTCCTTTGCAAGGTCAAAAAAGGACCAGGCTAGGCAAGGCTTAGAGGCCATGCGACCTGCAGAGACACCCGACTTGTGCTCAGAGGCAGAGTGGTGGCTGAGGATGCACTTGTAGATGTGCTTCCAGTACTCCGACTCTGTCCAAGAAGGCGCAAGGTAACTTGGTCGTCAGTTGCATCCTCCTCCACCGCCTCTGGTGACCTCCTCGAGTGCCTGACTGAGGGTTGACAGTATGTGGGATCTAGAACTTCATCATCAAGTGTTGTGTTTGCACTCCCCCCGCCCTCAGTCCTAACCTCTTCCTGCCCTGACTGACTAGTTAAGTTGTCATCCCAATCTGGTATCTGCGTCTCATTGTCATCAGTATGTTCCTCATTGTCTCCACCAACAGGTGTTACAGTTTGGAATGAGGGTCTACATTATGCTCAGAAACTTGGTCATCAGGGCCTGAATCTGACTCACAAAGGTTCTGGGCATCACTGTAGACCATTTCCTGGTCTGTACTCACTGTAGCTTGGGAGCAGACTTCTGATTCCCAGCCTATAGTGTGACTGAAGAGCTCTGCAGACTCAACCATCTCTGTTACCCCATACTCTGCAGGGCGGGTGGAGACTTGAGAGCTGTTAGAAAGAAAGTGCGATTGGGGTGACAACTCAGAGGACTGGGGTCTTTGGGATGTTGAAGTTGAGGTGGAGGAGAAGCCACTTGATGGAACACTTGAGATCCATTCAAGCATGTGTTTTTTTTGTGCATCGTCTACCTTTGTTCCAGTTGTTTTGTTCCGTAAAGAAGGGAGCACATCGGATTGTCCACAGAAAGTAGTAGGCCATCTTCCAGCAAAAGTAAGATGTTTATCTTCAGCAGATGTTAATGTACCTTTCCCGCCTTCCCCACGGACACAAACTTTTTTTCCTTTGACAACACGCCTGTTCACTTTTACAACAGCATCTGTCCTTTTGCCACTCATTTTGTTAGCAACAAGATTGGACACTTAAAATGTGGTAGCAAAAATTGAGGTGGTGTAGATTGCAGAGGTGGTCTAGTTTTATTACAGCTGAAAAACCAACACTGACTATCCCTGACAATGCAACTATGGCCCTAAAACTTTCAGCACTGTTTGCTATAAAAATAGCGTAGCAAAATGTGCAGGAAGTTAGATTGCAGAGGTGGTGGAACTTGCCTGGCACCAGTGGGACACTAATTTAGTATAGCAGACACTGTTTGGATGCAACTAAGTTTCAGCACTGTTTGCTATAAAAATAGCGTAGCAAAAATGTGCAGGAGGGTAGATTGCAGAGGTGGTGGAACTTGCTTGGCACCAGTGGGACACTAAATTTTGTATAGCAGACACTGTTTGGATGCAACTAAGTTTCAGCACTGTTTGCTATAAAAATAGCGTAGCAAAATGTGCAGGAAGCTAGAATGCAGAGGTGGTGGAACTTGCTTGGCACCAGTGGGACACTAAATATAGTATAGCAGACACTGTTTGGATGCAACTAAGTTTCAGCACTGTTTGCTATAAAAATAGCGTAGCAAAAATGTGCAGGAGGGTAGATTGCAGAGGTGGTGGAACTTGCTTGGCACCAGTGGGACACTAAATTTTGTATAGCAGACACTGTTTGGATGCAACTAAGTTTCAGCACTGTTTGCTATAAAAATAGCATAGCAAAATGTGCAGGAGGCTAGAATGCAGAGGTGGTGGAACTTGCTTTTCACCAGTGGGACATTAATTTAGTATAGCAGACACTATTTGGATGCCACTAAGTTTCAGCACTGTTTGCTATAAAAATAGTGTGGCCAATGGGGGCAGGTGGGTACAGTGGCCGGGTTCTGTGGGTACCAGGACAGTAAAAGAAGCTTCACTTTCTATCCCTCCTAATGATGAAATGCAGCAAGGAATTCCCTGAGTTTGCAGTAAAAATAGCGTGGCAAAAGTGGGCAGGTGGGTACAGAGGCCGGGTTCTGTGGGTACCAGGATAGGAAAGGAAGCCTCACTTTCTATCCCTCCCAATGATGAAATGCAGCAAGGAATTCCCTGAGCTGAAGTACACAGATGCTGTTATCTAAAGCTGTATATAGCGTTTGCATGGACCTGCCTAGCAGCTATGGCTCGGAGCGCCTGGAAATCAGCCCTGAAAAGGGCTGAAGTAAACAGCAGTCTCTAATCTCTACAGTCTATAGCGCACACAGTAGGAGCAGCGGCAGGAGCAGCGTGAGTGGTGACTGTCACCTACACACACAAGGCAGATAATGGCAGCGTGAGGGAAAATGGCCGTATTTATAATGCAAGGACATGTGACATTCATAGCCTATGACACATGCTCTTGCTTGTCTGGCAAAAAGTCCACTTAGCTGTGTGTGTGTCTGTGATTGGCTGACATCCTGGCCCGCCCCACTGCAAAGCGCGCTTAGGAAAAAAAAAAATGGTGATCGGCATTCTCTAAGCACCACAGATGTAAACCGCGTCCCCCCTGCACACTATACGCTGAAATTTGATAATAGTGTGAGTCACAGTGACTCACACTATTACAGTGAAAAGCCAGCTAGTAAATAGATAGGCTTTTTGCTGATCGAACCATTCTCGAACGTAACTCGAGTTATCAAGCTTTTAGCAAAAAGCTCGAGTTCGAGTTCGATCTCGAGCACCCCCAAAATCACTCGAACATGAAATTGGTGAACCTCGAACCTCGAACATCGCTCATCTCTATTCCTTGTTCTTGCCTAGTATGCTCTTCTGAATTCATATGGATGAGTATATTACTCTTTCATGTCCCTGTTAGCCATATTTTATGCTAGCTGCAGTGTTTCATCATATGATAATAGCTTTATTATGTGATTACGAGCATGTGTAATGCTGTTCCATAGCATATCTTGCACCAAGTATGTGCGCATCATATAACAATAGTTTTAGCACCGCAGTAGTGGCTGTATGACTTCTCCCGGTCATGTGGTGTGATGTTTACATCACATGACCGCTAATTATGGAAGCCAGAAATTGATCGGTGTTGGTGCATTAATGCCTGTTGAACTGATCGGTGTTGGTGCATTAATGCCTGTTGAATTGATCGGTGTTGGTGCATTAATGCCTGTTGAATTGATCGGTGCTGCTGCATTAATGCCTGTTGACTTGATCGGTGTTGGTGCATTAATGCCTGTTGAATTGATCGGTGCTGGTGTATTGCTGCCTGTTGGATATGTGACAGCCCATGTGACCAGCTGATACCCGGAAGTGAGGGAGGAATGGCGATGTGAGTAATTAGGTGAACATGCCTGTTAATTTGATACTGATTAATGATGGATGCTCCTTTTGACAGACCTCACATAAATACATCAAGGGGTATTTAGGACAACCAAAACCAAGAAGAAAAAACCCCCCATAAAACCAAAGCTTTATTATAAACCAAAATAGTATAGTGCAAGTAAAACCAAGGTAATGGCGTACACTTCAGGAGATGGGGCCCGGGCCAGGATTCCCTGATGTCTCCCTTCCTAGTTGCGGAGGTTGACACTAGAGATGAGCGAACCAGCCGCGGTTCGGCTCGAGTTCGGTTCGTCGAACGGAGGTCTTGTTCGAGTTCAGTTTGGCGAACATTCGACGAACCGAACTCGAACCACATAGGAAACAATGGCAGGCAATCACAAACACATAAAAACACCTAGAAAACACCCTCAAAGGTGTCCAAAAGGTGACAAACAACTCACAACACAACACAAACACATGGGAAAGTGACAAGGACATATACTCATGCGAAAACAAAGGAGCTAGACAAGGAAAAAGAGGAGGAGACACAGATATGAGTATATGCAAGGAAACGTCGATGCCATTACTGTGCAACTTGAGCCCTGCTCATTTTAGGCTTCCAATCTGGATAAATTGCCTGAGCTCACCACGTACGCCTTGGGGATCTTGTTGTGTCCCACAGCCAGCGTTTTCTCGGAACGTGTCCACAGTGCTGCTGGGGGTGTGCTGACAGCTAAGCACACGCATCTGTCCACTGACAATGTGGACAGACTAACGTTCACCAAGATGAACAAGTCATGGCTCTCAGAGGACTTTTCTTCCCCTGGGTCATCCAGGGGAGGTGAAAGGCATGCGTATTTTTGAGAGTGCTTCATGCAAAGCATCTTTTTCATCTTGAAAATGGGGTCAACTGATGCCAGTCAAGTGGGGTGTGTGTGGCCCAATTAGTGGAAACGAGGGAGACTGTGGTTGGAGTCCCCTTGCTGTGTATGTAAAAGAACCAAGATGAACAAGTCATGGCTCTCAGAGGACTTTTCTTCCCCTGGGTCATCCAGAGGAGGTGAAAGGCATGCGTATTTTTGAGAGTGCTTCATGCAAAGCATCTTTTTCATCTTGAAAAGGGGGGTCAACTGATGCCAGTCAAGTGGGGTGTGTGGCCCAATTAGTGGAAACGAGGGAGACTGTGGTTGGAGCCCCCTCGCTGTGTTTGTAAAAGAACCAAGATGAACAAGTCATGGCTCTCAGAGGACTTTTCTTCCCCTGGCTCAGCCAGGGGAGGTGAAAGGCATGCGTATTTTTGAGAGTGCTTCATGCAAAGCATCTTTTTCATCTTGAAAATGGGGGTCAACTGATGCCAGTCAAGTGGGGTGTGTGTGGCCCAATTAGTGGAAACGAGGGAGACTGTGGTTGGAGTCCCCTTGCTGTGTTTTACATGCTTTTAGAAGGGCATGACATGGCTTAGAGGTTGACTTTCAGCATCTGCAAACTGTTGGCTACCAAAATGCTTCCTTTCCAACCTTTTTAACCAAGGATTTTTGAGACCTTATGCCCATCGCAGTGCCCCAAGAGCCGATGCCCAGGCGCCACTCCTTCTCCAACAAAGGCGTGCACGCGCTACACCAGCATGTCGCACCAAACATCACCGCTTCTTTGAGAAACTGTGTGACAGGGTGCATTTAACCACAGATACTTGGCCCAGTAAGCATGGACAGGGGCGTTACATGTCGCTGACTGGTCAATGGGTTACTATGGGGAGAGATGGAGAAGGGTCTGCTGTACAAGTCTTGCTGTCCCCACGAGTTGTATCAATCCTTCCTCTGTATGTAGAAGTTAATACACTGCTTCTGCCTCCTCAACTTCGTGTGGGTCCTTCACCTCGGCCCAAACCCTGTGTGGTCAGGGCACCCTTCCTTGTAACTGCGCACAAGGAATACCACATACCTCCTTACTATGCTGGCAGCAGAGCTCAATGCCATCATGCGGTCAAATGTTTACTTTGAAATGTATGGGAAATGTGAGTCACACCGCTGAGAAGTTGTGGACGGTTAGCTCTGGAGACCAAGTTTCATCAATGGTTGTCTCCACTCAACCAGCAGCCAGGGAAGGCCGGGTGTGACAATGATGCAAACATGGGTGCGGCCCTTCGCCGTGACAATGTGACACACGTGCCTTGTGTGGCTCACGTGTTGAACCTGGTTGTTCAGCAATTTTTAAAGCACTATCCTGGCCTACATGGCCTTCTGCAGAGGGCACGGTGTAACGCCTTCCTTAATCCACACACTCAGATGGGCTGTAAAGGATAGGCTAGAGGGAAGCCACTCACCAAGCAGGACCTCCAGAACCCTGAAACCCTTTAACCCCTATACAGGGATTAGGAATTACACAGGGCCCAAGGTGATCAATACCTGTGGAAGGCTGCAGTTCCAGAGAATAGTAGTCAGGCAGGGACAAAACATTAATTGAGGAACAGGAACAGAATGGGACGGCCAATCAGAAAACAAGCAGAGGTGAAATGCGGATCGGCCAACAAGGTACATAAACAGCAAGCAGGAAAAGTAGTCAGGTAACAAGCACACAAAATCATAAAACTGAACTGGGGGTAAAAGTAACCAGAGGTTCATAGCTATGTCTGGCAGTGGTCTGCAGCCAGGATGGGCATAAAAAATGGTGTGGTGTCTTCCCATTGGTTGTAGCTGAATGATGGTACTTCATCTGTGAGATACCCACCACCTACATTCAGCCAGAGATTCTGCATCTGTCAAGGTAATGCAGCCCAGTGGGTGAGCATAATCTGCGTCCACCTGCGCCGCTGGCATCAACTTCTCTCCCATCATCAGCACTATGCATGAAAGGAACACGTTGTCACCTGGCGACCGGAGTACAAATTGACGGAGCGTACTCCGTTGATGACTTAACCGCAGTGTGCGGCAATGATGCAAACCTGGCTGCGGGCCATCGTCAGGGCAATGTGACACACGTGCCTTGTATGGCTCACGTGTTGAATCTAATTCTCCAGCAATTTTTAAAACACCATCCTGGCCTACATGGCCTTGTGCAGCGGGCACGCTCGCTATGTGCTCACTTCCATCGTTCGCACACAGCAGCTCAACAACTTTCGTCGCTACAGAAGTCTTTAGGTCTGGTGGTTAAACGCCTGAAATGCGATGTGCCGACACGCAGGAATTTGAATCTGCACATGTTGCAGCATTTGTGGCAGCACCGCCGAACCCTGCTGCAATACGTTATGACATATAGCCTGGCCTAACTTGATCCAGAGGTGGTGCAGATCACGCTGCTGGAGTGGTGTCAGATCAAGGACCTATGCACCCTTCTACACAGTTTACAAATGTCGACGAAGATGTTTAGCACTGGCAATGCCATTCTCAGCGTGACAATTCTGGTCATCTACATGATGGAGCACACTGTAAGCATTATTCGGAGTCAGGTGTTGGGACAAGAGGAAGGGGAGGAACTACAGGAGGAGTCATATGCGGAAGGGATAACAAGATCTACGAGGTCCAGATGGTCAGCGGCACCTAGGCGGCAGTCATGGTGGGGGAGAGGGATTAACAAGGGCGCATAGTATCAGCAAAATGTGTTGAGGAAGGTGCAGGAGCCCATGAAGAAATGGAGGACGAACTGGCAATGGGCATGGAAGACTCAGCAGATGAGTGAGAGCTTGCTCACATTTCGGTTGTCCGAGGTTGGGGGGAGAGGGCAGAGGAAGGAGGCACGATTCTCACCTCTCTGCCACCAACACACCAAGGACTTGGTCCTCCTGGATGCACAAGACACATGAGCGCCTTCTTGCTGCACTACCTACAACATGACCCTCGGATTGTACGAATTCAAAGTAATCCTGACTACTGGGTTGCCACACTGTTAGATCCCTGGTACAAGACAAAATTTGGCGAAATAATTCCTGCCATAGAAAGGGACGCACATATACAGGAGTATCTGCAGAAGGTAGTACGCAATCTTAGATCTGCTTTTCCACTAAACACTAGTGCTGCACAGAGTGAATCTCAACGCTTTGTCATGGATAGGAGGAAATGGTCTTTTACTTGTCCACATCTGAGGGACCGAGGGCTGGCTGCTGTGCTGAGATGGCATTGAGTACGGTGTCCCTGCAGAGTTGCACTTTTGGTCATATACAAACTGAGTTGAAAAAGGACAGATGCTGGTGGAAAGGGGAAGAGGTGTGTTGGAAAGGGGAAAAAAGTTTTTGTCCGTGGATTTGGTGGTTAAGCAAAAGTAACATTTGCTGAAGAAACACCATCTGTTACAGTGGGACTGGCAGATTTGGATAAGGTGGTATATACTATGTTACCGCTATATAATGAAAATTAATAAGAAAAGAAAGAGAAAGGTATATATCCCCATCAGCAGTCAGTGTCCACCATGCTCCCAGATGGAAAAGGAGAGGTTGGCAACTGGAAGGTTAGGTGGAGGATACAGAGCTGTGTGGCTATGAAACTAATAGTAGCCTGAACCGAGTTAGACGCCACTCGGATCTGGAGACTGGGAGCCCTGTTAGCGTCACAGGGTCCACACGCCCACCCAGCCCCGGAACTCCCTGTTAACATCACAGGGGCCATTGAGTACGCTGACCGTGTGCATTGGGGCCACACCTGTGGACAGCAGGCGCATCATCAGCAGCAGGCCTGTTAATGCCACTGGGCTGCACAAGCAGGAATGGTAGGACAGGAGCTGGTCTTAACCGTTCTGCGTTACCAACTGTGGTGGCGGCCTGCATCGACGCCGTATCCCTGCCTACCTCTGGCCTAAAGCCGCAATGGGTTCAACACATGGAGGTGTGCTCTTTCGGAGCATAATAGAAGACTGTGCACCTCCTTGTTGGCTCCAGCCCGTTTTATAACCTGGGTCTGCCCCAAACCAGTTTGGACCACAATGCACCTCCTGGAGACAAAAGCAGAGTGACACGTCATCAGTGTCATAACTAGCGTCCTATTCGGAACCACCACTTCAATAATGACCTCATGGCTGCCACGACACAAACACCTCACCAGTCATCGTCTGACCATCAATAATGAGGTGACAAGTCATAGGGGCGGGCCTCTGCAAGCCATTTGGGAGTGGCCTGGCCACATCGTCAGGACACCTGATGCCCTGTGGTCTATATGGGCCCCCCACATCAGGGGCAGGGCCAAAGAGTTCATTACCGGACCTAGTCTCTGATGCAGTAAGTGCCTGAGCATGCTCAGTAGCATGAAATACAGTCTCTGAAAAAAGACTATCAGCTTTAGCATGGTGTCTAGGCACAACACAGGACTTAGAACCGGCACGGAGTGCAAGTACCTGTGCAAAGAGGCTTTTCGCACTAAGTGTGGGAGCATGCGCTGTATCCCGAAATGAAGACTTAGCCTCAGGAATGGCACAGTCAGGCTGAGCATACTCACTAGGCGAAACACTGTAGTTAGGCTGCGGCTGGGGTAAATCGGCACACGCATGCGCACTAGCTGCCTCTCCACACTTAGACGTGGAGGAGAAATTGCTCTTCGGGTGTGGACTTGGAGATGCTGTCTATGAACAGAAGGAAAAGCTAAAGGTGTGTTACAGCAAGGAGCCACCGCGGAAACACTTCGTTCAATTGTGAGGGGAGTCATTTTGGAGTTTGGTGAGGAGTACCGTAACGCCAGTGAGCAGCATCCTGTGCCACAGACCAACATTCTTACGGTGCTGTCTATACTGCTTACCGTGAGAGGAGCGTAAAGTCTGTATTTCTGGCAACTGGACATCACAGTACCCGGGTACGGTAGGCTGTGCCCAGACAATAATGCGGGCACGCAACACTTTGTTTTATTAGCAAAACACATATCTGTTCTGGGTAGGCCGACTATATAGACAATAAGACTTGCTGCCTCTGCACTGTCAAATTGTCACGTACAGTTTAAATCATAGAGGGACAGCGACACGTTTGCATTGACTGTTGCTTTTCAAGATTTCCATGACTGTTGCAGAGCTGTGTGATTTGCATTCACACTGCTATCATCTGCCTTATCTGTGAGGCTTCAGCTAACAAGGGTATTCAGGGGGGGTAATGTGTTTTGTCTATCTTTAGGTAGATAACTTAGAAGCTCTTGTGATGCGACACTGGTAAGTTGTATTCGCACACACACACACACACACACACACCCACACACACACGCACAAACACACAATTACTGCTATGCAGAGGGATTAGCAGGTAGTAGGCAACAGAATAGATTGTTAAATTATTTAAATTGTATGCATGGTTCTTATTGTTTGTTTTGGTAAAGTTAAACAATCATTTATCAACCCAACTGCCTAGAGTCCTTTTCCTGTTGCCTGGTTTTGATGCATACTGGGGAGCCCACTTTGTACACGACTTAAAATGAAGCATAAGTCGCAATGTGAATTTCACTGTGCTACAATGCGGCCTAGCGTGCCTGTGCAACCACCGCCTGCCCCATCAAGTGCATCAAGTGCTCTTCATCCTCTGTGACTGTGGGGACAGCAGTCTCACATGGTTTTTCACACTGAACTTCCACCCCTTTACACACAACAGGGAGTGTGATTGGCAGGTCATCACTTGTTTTGGAAGTGGAAACAGATGGTATTGTTGAGCTGTCAGACATCTAGAAAACCAACATTGGATGCAGACTACATTATATCCACACCTGCACCTTCGTCACAGATTGGCTGGACTACCTGCATTTAATAATTGCATTCCAGAAATGGAAAGGAGTGTAGAATGCACATGTGTTGTACCTTGCTTGGCAGCAAAGGAACACTAACTTAGTATTACAGACAATTTTAGGAAGGCAGAAAAAGAGTCAGCTCTTTGGGCAAATTAAATAGCGTGGAAAAAGTGGACAGGTGGGTACAGTGGCCGTGTTCTGTGGGTACCAGGACAGTAAAGGAAGCCTCACTTTCTATCCCTCCGAATGATCAAATGCAGCAAGGAATTCCCTGAGTTTGCTATAAAATTAGCGTAGCAAAATGTGCATGAGGGTGTAATGCAGTGGTGCTGCAAATAGCTTTGCACCAGTGGGACACTAATGGAAGTCCAACAGCCACTTTTAGGATGCCACTAAGTTTACTCAGTGTTTGCTAGTATAATAGCTTAGTAACAATGAGTTTGAGTGTGCAATGCAGAGGTGCTGCACATAGATTTGCTCCAGTGGGGCACTAATGGAGTACAACAGCCGCTTCTTGTATGCCACTAAATGGCAGCATTTTTTGCTATCATTATAGCTTATTAAAAACAGAGCAGGAGTGTGTCATGCAGAGGTGCTGCACATAGATTTGCACCAGTGGGGCACTAATGGAGTACAACAGCCGCTTCTTGTATGCCACTAAATGGCAGCATTTTTTGCTATCATTATAGCTTATTAAAAACAGAGCAGAAGAGTGTCATGCAGAGGTGCTAGAAATAGCTTGGCACCAGTGGGGCACTAATGGAAGTCCAACAGCCACTTTTAGGATGCCACTAAGTTTCCTCAGTGTTTGCTAGTATAATGGCTTAGTAACAAATGAGTTTGAGTGTGCAATGCAGGCAGACGTGCTGCAAATATCTTTGCTCTAGTGGGACAATACAGAAGTCCAACAGCCACGTTTAGGATGCCACTAAGTTCACTCAGTGTTTGCTAGTATAATGGCTTAGTACCAATGAGTTTGAGTGTGCAAAGGGCAGTGGGTACAGTGGCAGGGTTGTGGGTCTGGGTAGAGGAAAGGAAGCCTCCCTTTCTATCCCTCCTAATGGGGAAATGCAGCGAGGAAATCCCTGACCTTAGCTACACAGACGCTGTCATCTTGTGTAGCTGTTAAAATCTGTTTTCACGGCCCTGACTGTCACCTATGGCTCTGACCCTGCCGGTATTAGCCCTTACAAGGGCTGAAAGAAACTTCCCTATTCTGTATAGCGCTGTGTATAGAGCGTACACAGCAGTATCGGAGACAGGAGCTATGCCAGCGGTGACTGACACCAAGACGCAGAAGGCAGATAATGGCGTGCTGGAGGAAAATGTCCGTTTTTATAATGCAGGGACATGTGACATGGACATCCTATCACACATGCCGTTGCTTCTCTGGCTAAAAGTCCACTTAGCTGTGTGTGTGTCTGGGATTGGCTGACATGCTGGTCCTCCCCACTACACGCGCGCGCTTAAGGAAAGAAGACAAGGAAAAAAAAATAAAATGGCGATCACCATTATCCAAACAGCAGTGATCTGAATGTGCTGTTCCCGCACACTATACACTGAAATTTCATAATAGTGTGCGTCACAGAGTGACTTACACTATTACAGCGGAAAGCCAGCTAGTAATTAGCTTGTCTTTGTGCTGCTAGAACCGTTCTCGAACTTATCTAGAACTATCGAGCTTTAGCAAAAAGCTCGAGTTCTAGTTCGATCTAGAACAGCCCCAAAATCACTCGAGCCGCGAACTGGAGAACCTCGAACCGCGAACCGCGCTCAACTCTAGTTGACACCCTATAGTAGACGAAATGGCGCCCTCGCTCAACGAGGACTGGCCCTTATTAGCCCTATACTGATTATACAGGTGCTGCTATTCTAAATGAGGGCCTTAAAAATCCACAGTGATTCCACCACATCCAGATAGATAATAGTTCCTTTCCATCAGAATTTCTTAATATCATGTACACAAAACAATTATGTTTACTTAAGGGACAGTTCTCGTGTACCATATAATTCCTTGGAAATATGGATTCAATGAAGAATCAAAGATCAAAAGAAGGTTGTAAGCCCCTATGACTTAATAGTCATTATTATTATTATTATTATTATTTATTTATAGAGCACCATTAATTCCATGGTGCTGTACATGAGAAGGGGGTTACATACAAAATATGTATACAAGTTACAGTAGACAGACTAGTACAGAGGGAAGAGGGCCCTACCCTTGCGGGCTTACATTCTATAGGATTATGGGGAGGAGACAATAGGTGGGGTGTAGGTCAGGCGGCAGCTCCGCACGGTGGTCGGGCGGCAGCTCCACACGGTGGTCGGGCGGCAGCGAGTTCATTGTAGATTGTAGGCATTTCTGAACAGGTGCGTTTTCAGGTTCCGTTTGAAGTTTGCAAGGGTAGGGGATAGTCTGACGTGTTGAGGCAGCGAGTTCCAGGAGACTGGGGATGCTCGGGAGAAGTCTTGGAGTCGGTTGCGTGAGGAGCGAATGAGAGAGGAGGAGAGAAGGAGATCTTGGGAGGACCGAAGGTGACGTGTTGGAGTGTAGTGGGAGAGTAGTTCGGAGATGTACGGAGGGGAAAGATTATGCACAGCTTTGTAGGTCAGTGTTAGTAGTTTGAATTGGATACGGTGGAAGATTGGAAGCCAGTGGAGGGACATGCAGAGGGGAGAAGCGGGGTGGTATTGAGGAGAGAGGTGGATCAGTCGGGCAGCAGAGTTAAGGATGGACTGGAGAGGGGCGAGCGTGTTGGCAGGGAGGCCACAGAGGAGGATGTTACAGTAGTCGAGGCGGGAGATTATGAGTAGAGATGAGCGAACTGGTCCCGGTTCGGCTCGAGGCCGGTTCGCCGAACGGGGGTCCCGTTCGAGTTCGGTTCGTCGAACGTTCGACAAACCGAACTCGAACGTATAGGCTAGAATGGGAGGCAATCACAAACACATAAAAATGCATGATAAATGTACACAAACAGTTAATAAACATTGCCATAACACTTACCGGTCCCCGCGATCCCTTCTGCACTCTGTTTCCTGCCGCTATTCCATCCGATGATCGCTGAATCCTCCCGGTGACCTGCACTGCCAGCAGAGATGCAGGACCTATCGTGACGTCAAAATAGCCATGTGACCAGTCACGTGGCTATTATCTCATTGGCTACAGACTGGTCACATGACTATGACACGTCATGTAGGACCTGCGAGTGCATCTCTCCGGTACACGGTGCACATATGTGTATCGCCGTGTACCGGCGACATGCTCTAGCACACGGTCGACTCCCCGTTCCGTTAGGGACCGGCTGACACAGCCGGTCATTAACGGAGATCACCGTTGCCATAGCAACGCAGTTAGCGGTGACGTCACCGCTAACCGCGGCTCCGAGAGCACCGTTGCTATGGTAACGCGTCTGTCAGCGTTACCGCTAGCAGCCAGCACTGATCACTCACGGAGTGAAGGCTGCACGCTGCTTCCCGATTGTAGTGATGATTGTAGTGAGGATGGAGGTTCCCCAGCCCCAAGTGATGAGCTGGTGCACCTCATCCTCACTACAATCGTCACTACTACTACACTAGTGATGATTGTAGTGAGGATGGAGGTTCCCCAGCCCCAAGTGATGAGCTGGTGAATCTCATCCTCACTACAATCGTCACTACTACTACACTAGAAAGAAAGAAGACAGAAGAGCAGGATCGTGGAGGGCTGACAGGGGGTAATAAAGATGGAGTCTCTAATGTGTCTGTGTATTTATTTCTATTAAAGTATTTTTTCTCTGTGTGGTGTCTTTTTTTTAACCCTTTATTGGAGATTCTTAATGGCCGGGTCAAACGTGCCTGACATTAAGAATCTCTGGCTTAATACTGGCTGGTAAAACAAAGCCAGTATTAACTCATGATTACCCAACAAGCCACCCGGCTCCAGGGCTGTTGGAAGAGTTGGATACAGCGCCAGATGATGGCGCTTCTATGAGAGCGCCATTTTCTGGGACGGCTGCGGACTGAAATCCGCAGCAGAGGCGCCCACAAACCTCGGGCTAACCTGTGCTGCGGATTCCAATCCCCAGCTGCCTAGTTGTACCCGGCTGGACACAAAAATGGGGCGAAGCCCACGTCATTTGTTTTTTAATTATTTCATGAAATAAGTGAAATAATTAAAGAAAACGGGCTTCCCTATATTTTTGGTTCCCAGCCGGGTACAAATAGGCAACTGGGGGTTGGAGGCAGCCCGTGGCTGCCAGCTGTACCTGGCTAGCATACAAAAATATGGCGAAGCCCACGTCATTTTTTTGGTGGGCAAAAAACTTCTGCATACAGTCCTGGATGGAGTATGCTGAGCCTTGTAGTTCTGCAGCTGCTGTCTGCTCTTCTCCATACAGACAGCAGCTGCAGAACTACAAGGCTCAGCATACTCCATCCAGGACTGTATGCAGAAGTTTTTTGCCCCCTGAAAAAATGATGTGGGCTTCGCCATATTTTTGTATGCTAGCCAGGTACAGCAGGCAGGTACGGCTGCCCCCAACCCCCAGTTGCCTATTTGTACCCGGCTGGGAACCAAAAATAAAGGGAAGCCCTTTTTTTATTATTTCATGAATTTCATGAAATAATTAGAAAACAAATGACGTAGGCTTTGCCCCATTTTTGTGTCCAGCCAGGTACAACTAGGCAGCTGGGGATTGGAATCCGCACCACAGGTTGGCCTGAGCTTTCTGGGCCCCACTGCTGCGAATTGCAGTCTGCAGCCGCCTCAGAAAATGGCATTTTCATAGAAGCGCCATCTTCTGGCGCTGTATCCAACTCTTCCAGCACCTGCCTGCTATACCTGGCTAGCATACAAAAATATGGCGAAGCTCACGTCCTTTTTTTTGTAGTTTTTTGGCAAAAAAAATAAAAAATGCTTCCCTGGATTTTACATTGCCAGTGAAGGTAACACCAAGCAGTGGGGGTTAGCAGCCAGTAGCTGCTTGGATTACCCTTAGCTAGCAATACAAAAAATGCAGCGGGAGCCCATATATATTTTTTTTAATTATTTATTTAAATAACTAAAAATAAAATGGGCTTCCCTGTATTTTGATTGCTGGACATCACAGTGCTGTAAAAATAAATCTTTAAAAAAATGACGTAGCGCTCCGCAGTATTTTTGATTCTCAGCGCAGATAAAGCAGACAGCTATGGGTTGCCACCCCCATCTGCCTGCCGTTACCTTGGTTGGCAATCAAAATACAGGGAAGCCCATTAATTTTTTCTATTTAAAAAATAGTTAAAAAAAAAAATGACGTTGGGTCCCCCCATTTTTGATAGCCAGCTAGGGTAAAGCAGACGGCTGTAGCCTGAAAAGCACAGCTGGCAGCTTTACCGTGGTTGGGGATCCAATGTGGAGGTCCCCTCAGGCTCTTTTTTATAATTATTTTATAAATATTAATAATTACACAATAAAAGTAGGGTCCCCCCCAAATTGGATCACCAGCCAAGGTAAAGCGGACAGCTGTGGTCTGGTATTCTCAGGGTGGGAAGGTCCATAGTTATTGGGCCTTCACAGCCTAAAAATAGCAGGCCGCAGGCACCCCAGACGTGGCGCATCCACTAGATGCGCCAATCCTGGCGCTTCACCCCAGCTCATCCCGTGCCCTGGTGCAGTGGCAAACTGGGTAATAAATCGGGTTGATACTAGCTGTAAAGTCACCTGAGATCAAGCCCAGCAGTTTGTGATGTCATGGCGTCTATTAGATACCCAACATCATAAACTGTCAGTACTAACAAAAACAAAAAATCGACAAAAGAAATTTATTTGAAAAAACAGTCCCCAAAACATTTCCTCTTTCACCAATTTATTGTAAGAAAAAAAATAAAGGGGTCCCACGACGACTCTGGACCGTCTAGAATATGGGGGGGAGACACTCAGGGAACGTATCCCCCATTTTCTAGGAGTGCGGACCCTTCATGTGAGGAGTGTGGGTGCAATGAATCTGCACTCACTCTCCCCGGGTCCACAGCAGCAGAGTCCATGTTGTAATGGTTGCTACCAAAGCTGCAATGCCCTGCTCATGAGGTAAGGGCATGCCTAATCAGGAGAACTACTGTAGAGGAAGCTCTGCTCTCTGGTATATAGGTGCTCAGAGGTAATAATAGATAAAATTAGTGAGTAACCTCGGCACTCTATATCTCCCAGACTAAGTCAGTAAGTCACAATGGATAGTAATGCAAAATCACTTTTTATTGGTCCGTATTAAGAAAATTTTTTTTTCATAAGCATATATGTTTTTGTCCAAAACAAGTTACAAATGACGTTTCGGCCTGAGCCTTCGTCAGATTGGACTTATCTGCATGTAAACATGAAAAATGACAATAATCAGTATCACATAAGAGTGAGAGAACAATAACATAAACTCGAACAATGTAGAGGTACAATTGGGATGCAGCAAAAAAATTGCAACACAGCAAGAAATGAAACACATGATACAAATGTCATAATACAGTACAAGGACAATATAGTAATGACAAATATGGGGTCAGAGTAGGCTTAGACAGCTCTGGTACTAAAGAGATGTCAATCATAAAGTAACATGTGCAGTAGGTGTAGAGCTACAGTATGCATGGCAGAGCTAATGGGTAGACCGACGATAGAAAAAGAACGGAGAAAAAGTGGAGAAAAAAGTGGAGAAAAAAGTGGAGAAAAAAATTCTCCATTTATTCTCCATTTATTCTCCATTTATTCTCCATTTATTCTCCACTGTTTCTCCACTTTTTCTCCACTTTTTCTCCACTTTTTCTCCATTTTTTTCTCCACTTTTTCTCCACTGTTTCTCCATTTTTTTTCTCCACTTTTTCTCCACTGTTTCTCCACTGTTTCTCCACTGTTTCTCCACTGTTTCTCCACTTTTTCTCCACTGTTTCTCCATTTTTTCTCCATTTTTTTTCTCCACTTTTTTTCCACTTTTTCTCCACTTTTTCTCAAGTGGAGAAAAAAGTGGAGAAAAAAGTGGAGCACCCTTTGGTGCCTTTCATGTGGCACTAAGGGGGGCTTAGCTTTGTATTTAGCCAAAAAAATGAAAAAAAAATGACGTAGGGTTCCCCCTAGTTTTGTAGCCAGCTAGGGTAAAGCAGACGGCTGCAGCCTGCAGACCACAGCTGGCAACCTCACCTTGGCTGGTAATCCAAAACTGAGGGCACCCCACGCTGTTATTTTAAATTAAATAAATAATTAAAAAAAAAAACCACGTAGGGGTCCCCCAAAATTGGATTACCAGCCAAGGTAAAGCAGACAGCTGGGGCCTGATATTCTCAGACTAGGGAGGTCCATGGTTATTGGACTCTCCCCAGCCTAAAAATAGCAGGCCGCAGCCGCCCCAGAAGTGGCGCATCCATTAGATGCGCCAATCCTGGTGCTTCGCCCCAGCTCATCCCGCGCCCTGGTGCGGTGGCAAACGGGGTAATATATGGGGTTAATACCAGATGTGTAATGTCACCTGGCATCAAGCCCTGGGGTTGGTGAGGTCAGGCGTCTATCAGATACCCGACATCACCAACCCAGTCAGTAATAAAAAAAAAAATAGACGACAACCACATTTTTATTTGAAAAAACACTCCCCAAAACATTCCCTCTTTAACCAATTTATTAGAATGAAAAACAAATCCAGGTCTGGTGTAATCCAAGGGGTTGCCATGACGATCCACACTGTCCCAGTCAATGAAGAGCAGGATGTTCCCCATTGACTGGGAGAGCAATGCAGTGACCTGAGCTAACATCAATGGGTCAGCCCAGGTCACTGCAGGGCATGACAAGTGCTGCTGTCAGCGAGGTACATTACCTGCGCTGATCTCCAGCACTGCCGACAGCCCCTGTCACTGAGGTCAATGACCGGCGCCTTCACATCAAGTATCGCGAGAGGTCCGTGACATCTCGGGTCGGAAGCGAGAGGTGATGTGACAAGCGGCGGCCATGGAGGACAGTGACAGCGCTGAGGTCGGGATGGCGGGACTTCATCACCGCAGGTAAGCCGAGCGGGGGGGGGGATGTGTGTGTGTATGTATGTGTACGTGTGTGTGTGTATATGTGTACATGCCGCGGGCAGGAGGGGGCGGAGTGAGCTGAGCGGGAAGTGTGGGCTTCCTGCACGTAACTAAGATAAACATTGGGTTACTAACCAAAGCGCTTTGCTTGGATACCCGATGTTTATCTTGGTTACCAGCTTGTGGCAGGCTGCCAGCGATGGCTCCTGCTCACTGTAGCTGTAAAAAGCCCTGCTTTTTGCTGCTAGAACCGTTCTCGAACGTATCTAGAACTATCGAGCTTTTGCAAAAAGCTCGAGTTCTAGTTCGATCTCGAACAGCCCCAAAAATCACTCGAGCTTAGAACTGGAGAACCTCGACCCACGAACCGCGCTCAACTCTAATTATGAGGGCATGCACTAGCATTTTAGCAGATTGCAAGTTGAGGAAAGGGCGGATTCTGGAAATATTTTTGAGTTGAAGACGGCAGGAGGTGGTGAGGGATTGGATGTGTGGTATGAAGGATAAGGCAGAGTCAAAGGTCACTCCGAGGCAGCGAACTTTGGGTACTGGCGAGAGCATGGTGTTATTTATTGTAATAGATAGATCAGGTGGAGAGTGTAAAGTGAGACGGAGGAAAGATGATTAGTTCAGTTTTGGCCACATTGAGCTTTAGGAAGCGAGAGGAGAAGAAGGAGGATATAGCAGATAGACATTTCGGGATTTTGGACAGCAGAGATGTGGCATCTGGGCCAGAGAGGTAGATCTGGGTGTCGTCGGCATATAGGTGGTATTGGAAGCCATGGGAGTTTATGAGTTGTCCCAGGCCAAATGTGTAGATAGAGAAAAGTAAGGGTCCTAGGACAGAGCCTTGAGGGACGCCAACAGAGAGATGGTGGGATGAAGAGGTCGTGTGAGAGTGGGAGACACTGAAAGTGCGATTTGAGAGGTATGAAGAGATCCAAGAGAGGGCAAGATCTCTGACACCAAGGGAAGAGAGGGTCTGTAATAGGAGGGAGTGGTCAACGGTATCGAAGGCTGAGGACAGGTCTAGAAGTAGGAGTATAGAGAAGTGCTTGTTCGCTTTGGTAGTAAGCAAGTCATTTGTGATTTTAGTCAGGGCAGTTTCGGTAGAGTGATGTGGACGGAAGCCGGACTGTAGGTTGTCAAAGAGAGCGTTAGAGGAGAGGTGGGAGGAAAGTTCAGCATGGACATGCTGTTCCAGGAGTTTTGAGGCAAGTGGGAGTAGTGATATGGGGCGATAGCTGGTAGTAGAGGTTGGATCGAGGGAAGGTTTCTTTAGGATAGGTGTGACTGTTGCATGTTTAAAGGCAGAGGGGAAGGTTCCAGTCGTTAAAGATAGGTTGAAGAGGTGGGTTAAGGCTGGAATAAGGATGGTGGTGAGGTTGGGAAGGAGGTGGGATGGCATGGGGTCAAGTGCGCAGGTGGTGAGGTGCGCTTTTGAGAGAAGATGTGCAAGCTCTCCTTCAGTGATGGTGGGGAGGAAGTTTATGGGAGAGGGGCAGTGGTCAGTTACATGAAGGGGTTGTGGTGGCTGAGCAGAGAAGACTTGCCTTATTAGGTCGATTTTTTTCTTGGAAATAGGTGGCAAAGTCTTCTGCAGAAATGAGGGAGGTTGGAGGGGGCAGTGGTGGGCGAAGGAGGGAGTTGAAAGTGTTGAATAACTGTTTGGGGTTGTGTGTTAGAGAGGATATGAGGTTTCTGAAGTAATCGTGTTTAGCGGAGGTGAGGACTGAACGAAATGTGTGAATTGCATTTTTGAATGTGGTGAAGTCTTCCTGGGAGTGCGTTTTCTTCCACCGCCGCTCTGCAGCCCTAGACCTTTGCCGAAGTTTTTTAGTGAGGCTGTTGTGCCAGGGCTGTCTATTGAGTCGTCTCACTCTGCCATGCACAAGGGGAGCGACTGAATCAATAGCTGATGTGAGGGTGGTGTTGTAGAAAGTGGTGGCACTGTCTGTGTCGTGGAGGGACGATATGGAGGACAGTGGGAGGATAGAGTCGGCGAGGGTGTGCATGTTGAGGTGTGCAAGGTTTCTGCGGGGATGTGCTAGGTGCTGGACAGGGGGGGTAGGTGAGGAGGACAGGGCTGAAAAGGTCAGAAGATGGTGGTCAGATAGGGGGAGGGGGGAAGTTGTGAAGTCAGAAAGGGGACAGAGGCGGGTGAAGATAAGGTCTAGTGTGTGTCCATATTTGTGGGTGGCAGAGGTGGACCACTGAGTTAAGCCAAAAGACGAAGCAAGGGAGAGGAGTTTGGAAGCAGCTATTGGCGAGTGTCAGTGGGGATGTTGAAGTCACCCATGATGATGGTGGGAATGTCAGCAGAGAGAAAGTGTAGAAGCCAGGCAGAGAAGTGGTCGAGGAAGGCAGTGGTGGCGCCCGGGGGTCTGTATATGACAGCCACTTGGAGGTTGGAGGGAGAATAGATTCGGACAGAGTGCACTTCAAAGGAATACTTATATTATAGCAGTATAGGCCTCCTACCAACATGTATGCAACAATACAGAAAAGATATTAATCACAATTGATGATAAATCAACATGAATTGTTGCATACACGTTGGGAGGAGGCCTATACTGCTATAATATAAGTATATTGACTATTAAGTCATAAGGGCTTACAACCTTCTTTTGATCTTTGATTCTTCCTTGAATCCATATTTCCAAGGAATTATATGGTACACAAGAACTGTCCCTTAGGCCCGCAACACACATCCGTGCCTCCGGTACGTGTTTGGTACGCTTTTGCACGTACCGGAGACACGGAGACCCATGTTATTCTATGGGTGATGGCACACACGCGTAAAATCACACGGGACGTGTGTCCGTGTGATAAGTACGTGTGTGCGTTTTCCTGCATGGACAACATGTCCATTTTTGGTGGTCAGCACACAGGCACAAACCTGCTAAAGTCAATGGGTCTGTGCCTGCATGGACGGCACACGGAGCATGTCCGTATTCAGCACGTTTCGTCCGTGTGCGTTTTTAAACAAGCGATCTATTTTATTTTTTTTTTTTTAATAAAGTCAGTCTACTTACCTTTTTTACTGCTGTTCTCAGTCATACTTACTTTGGCGCTCTGTCTTTTTCTTCCCCCGGCTCATACTTACCAATCCCTTATCACCAGCGCGGCGAGGAACAGCTGTGCCGAAAATATGCGGTTTCAATTCATTTGAAAATGCCGGCCGCTCATTAATCAATCTCTTATTCCCTGCTTCCCCCGCCCACAGGTGCCTATGATTGGTTGCAGTCAAACACGCCCCCACGCTGAGTGACAGCTGTCTCACTGCACCCAATCACAGCAGCCGGTGGGTGGGTCTATACTGTTCAGTGAAATAAATAAATAATTAATTTAAAAAAACGGCGTGCAGTCCCCCCCAAATTTGATACCAGCCAAAATAAAACCATACGGCTGAAGGCTGGTATTCTCAGGATGGGGAGACCCACGTTATGGGGAGCCCCCCAGCCTTACAATATCAGCCAGCCGCCGCCCGGAATTGCCGCATACAATAGATGCGACAGTTCTGGGACTCTACCCGGCTCTTCCTGATTTGCCCTGGTGCATTGGCAATCGGGGTAATAAAGAGTTATTGGCAGCCCATAGCTGCCACTAAGTCCAAGATTAATCATTGCAGGCATCTATGAGACATCTCCAATGATTAACCTGCAAGTTAAATTAAATAAACACACACAACGAAAAATCCTTTATTTGAAAGAAAAAACACTAACAAATTCCCTCGTTCACCAATTTATTATACCCCAAATACCCATCCATGTCCGGCGTAATCCACGGAGGTCCAGCGTCGCTTCCAGTTCTGCTACATGAAGGTGACAGGAGCTGCAGAAGAACACCGCCGCTCCTGACAGCTCCACGTAGCAACTAAGGTGAGTAGTGCGATCAGCTGAGCTGTCACTCAGGTTACTCGCGGCCACCGCTGGATCCTCCAACTGTGACAGCAAGTCTCTCGAGTGACAGCGATGAAGTCACAGGTGAGTTGCGGTCACGGGTGGAGGATCCAGCTAGCCGCGGGTAACCTGAGTGACGGCAGCACTAATCGCGCTGCTCACTTCAGTCACTCAGGGGATTAGCAGTCACAGGTGAGTCCTTCACGGGTGACCGCTAATCAGGACGTGACACAGACAGAGCCGCGGTATGAGGATGAAGTCGGGTGAAGTTCACCCGAGTTCATTCTCATCGTACAACTCTGTCTGCTGTCAGCCGACATGTATCAAATGACATTTTACCACACACACGGACATTTCACACGGACATTTCACGTACACATACACCGACATTCCACACGGACATTCCACACGCACACACGGATAGCATACGCCATCACACGGATGTCATACGTACCGGAGAAACGCCCAAAAAAAAACGGAACACGGACCCGAAAAATGGACAGTGTCACTCGTACGTTTTTTATGCGGAAGTGTGTTTTTGGCCTTAAGTAAACATAATTGTTCTGATCTTTGATTCTTCCTTGAATCCATATTTCCAAGGAATTATATGGTACACAAGAACTGTCCCTTAAGTAAACATACTTGTTTATGGAACAGCATTATACATGCTCGTAATCACATAATAAAGCTATTATCATATGATGAAACACTGCAGCTAGCATAAAATATGGCTAACTGGGACATGAAAGAGTAATATACTTTATCCACCCATATGAATTCAGAAGAGCATACTAGGCATGAATAAGGAATAGAGATGAGCGATGTTCGAGGTTCGCCAATTTCATGTTCGAGTGATTTTGGGGGGTGCTCGAGATCGAACTCGAACTCGAGCTTTTTGCTAAAAGCTCGATAGCTCGAGTTATGTTCGAGAACGGTTCGATCAGCAAAAAGCCTATCTATTTACTAACTGGCTTTTCACTGTAATAGTGTGAGACACTGTGAAAAACCTCCGCAGCTAGGAAGGGAGACATCAGGGAATCCTGGCCCGGGCCCCGTCTCCTGAAGTGTATGCCATTACCTTGGTTTTACTTGCACTTTACTATTTTGGTTTATAATAAAGCTTTGGATTTTATGGGTTTTTTTCCTTCTTGGTTTTGGATGCTCCTTTTGACCAATGTATTGTTAGCCCTTAATGATTGGTGGGTGTGTCTATATGCTTATTGGCTATGGTGCATGATGGAGGTTTCTCTTGACCAATGTATCTTCATCCCTGAACGATTGATGGGTTACTATGTATGCATTGAACTGTAATGTGTGCTTTGATTGGCTGAGTCCACTTGCTGAACCTGAATGGCATCTTGAGGACCAATTGATACGTGACTAATGTGGTCCTGGGATATGATAAACCAATGACTATGGGGATCCTGTAAGAGGGAATACCTGATTGGTTGATGGTGATTGTTTTTTCTGTGTCTGACATCAGAACCTTTAAAAGGGATTCTAGCAATTTTGTTTGCTCACTATAGCTTTAGGCCCCTAAGGAAGCCAGACATGGTGAAACATGTTGGGGAGGCTCTTAGTTACCTTTTATTAGGCAGGGTAGGGCAATATCACTCTGACAATTATTGTAGGACAGTGTCCGATCCGCGGCTGGATACGTGATTTAGTATATGTTTGATTGCTCTACCTGCTACTGATTTTAGATTGATCTGAGTTAATTTGTTAGGATTAAAAGTTAAGTTTTATTATTAATCTTTAGTTTAGGGTACCTCTAGTTGCCCTTTGGGCAAATTGTGTTTGAAAATGGCATTTAACACTCCAGAGGGACACTATGAGTACCTTGTAATGCCTTTTGGCTTAAGTAATGCGCCGGCTGTCTTTCAGAACTTTGTCAATGACATTTTCAGAGCTATCTGTGGTCAATATGTCATGGTCTATCTGGATGACATCCTGATTTAATCTCCTGATGCTACGTCACATGTCCAACATGTTCACACTGTACTCCAGAGACTCAGGGAGAACTCCCTATTTGCTAAATATGAGAAATGTGTTTTTTTTAGGCAGAGGTTAATTTCCTGGGTTACATTTTGTCTGCAGAAGGCTTCCGCATGGATCCCTCTAAGCTTCAACCGATTAAGGAGTGGGTGCAACCCAAATCTCTGAAAGCCTTGCAGCATTTCCTTAGGTTTGCTAATTATTATCATAAATTTATTAGAGATTTTTCCAAAATTGCCAAACCCCTCACCGATTTGACTAAAAAGGGGGCCGATGTGATTAATTGGAAGCCAGAGGCGATCCATGCCTTCTCAAAATTAAAATAATGTGTTTCCTCAGACCCGATTCCGGTTCAGCCTGACCTTACGTGTCCGTTTATTGTAAAAGTCGATGCATCTGAGTTTGGAGTGGGGGCAGTGCAATGACAGGGTACTCCGTCTATCACTCAGCTTTGTCCTTGTGCCTTCATTTCCCACAAATTTTTTCCCATCGACAGAAACTATGATATTAGTAATCATGAGCTGTTGACTATTAAATAGGCCTTTGAGGATTGGTGCCACTTCCTCGAGGGCGCTAAACATAAGGTCACAGCCATCACAAACCATAAGAACCTCACTTACCTGGAATCTGCTAAGACACTCAATCCTAGGCAAGCTAGGTGGGCATTGTTCTTCTCCAGATTTAATTTTGTGGTAATGTTCCGGCCCGGTACCAAGAACACAAGAGCTGATGCACTCTCCCATAGCTTCTGTCCCTCTCAGTCAGAAAACATCGACCCAGTTCCTATTTTAGCTAAAGGCATTGTTTTATCATCGGTATCCATAGATTTGATAGAACAAATCCGTGATGCCCAAGACCAGGCCCCTGAAACCACTCCTGACCGTAAACTGTTTGTCGCTTCCCCACTTCGTCTACGGGTACTTCAGGAGTCCCATAATTCTGTCCTTGCAGGTCACCCTGGTATAGGCAATACCATCCAACTTGTAACTATGAACTTTTGGTGGCCAACCGTAGCAAAGGACTGTAAGGAATAAGTACTGGCCTGTGAAACTTGTGCTCAAGCCAAGACACCCCGTACCCGTCCCGCTGGATTTCTCTACCACCGTGAGATCATGAGATGAAGACACTTTCCCAGATACCGGTAGGGAGATGTAATGTTGACATTGGAACTATATACTTATCATACATAAAATAGGTAAATCAATAGACAAAAAAACAAACATATAAGTAGAAGGGGGACTCATGTCCTCCGCAGAATCAAAGAGGCCTGCAATAAAAAAATAGCCCAAGTTTATTTTGGAAGGTTACCAAACTGGTGCATTTAAACATTGATTGAGCAACTGGCAGAAATCCATTATTATATCACCAAATTAGTAAAAAGAATTAAAATAGAGTTTATTAAATTATTATTTTTTTTTTAAATTATGAATAATCAGATTAAATTATCGGATTAAGTTATGGAATAGTTTTATAAAATTAATTGCTCAAGAAAGAGTTTATTAAATCATTTTATGAAGTAATCCGATTAAATTATACTAAATTCATCCTTAAGCCAGTAAATAGTTGCTAAGGATAGCTGAAAAAGGGGGATTCGCAACAGACCTTGCTTACATGACTCAAAAAATTGTTTAAAAGAACAGAGAGTCCTCAGTGGTTGATACCTTTTAATGGCTAACTGAAAAGATGGTAATAATTGCAAGCTTTCGAGACTACTCAGGTCTCTTCATCAGGCATGGTATAACACAAAATCTGAAGAGTCACATATTTATACACAACAGGACTTAGAATAGTGCAGTAAAAAAAAAAAAAAAAAAAAAAAAAAAAAAAAAGAACAAGTTATATGAAACAGTGAAACAGAACTATCTCTATGGCAGGGGGCAAACTGTTGTGGGGCCATAAATACTGCTGCAGTTCAGTGTGAAAGTTTTATTGTCCTTTGATAAGGGTCTGGTCCAGGGCTGGGACACGCTCGGATGGTCAGAGGAGCACATCTTTTAACTGATGTAAAAAGACATGAATCCATGAGACACATTCATTCCTTCTCTGAATGTGTCAAAGGTCATCATAAGTTTGTACTCCCATAGTCTCCTATCTCTCTGGGATTTGAAGTTTCCTTTCAATACCAGCAATTTCATGTCCATGATGCTGTGGTCTGGGTTACAAAAATGTTTGGCCACAGGTAGATCCATCCTTTTTTCTCTAATTGTGTGGCGGTGAGAATTCATCCTTGTCCTGAGCTGTTGTCCGGTCTCCCCTACATACAGACCCCCAGTTGGACATTTGGTACATATAATTAAGTACACCACATTGGTTGTGGTGCAGCTGAAGGTACCTGGGATCTTGTAGTCCTGATGTGATCTGGGAATCTTTATCTTGTCCGTTGTCAATATTAATGGACAGGTCTTGCATTTTTTCATTTTTTCACCAGAAAAAATGCAAGACCTGTCCATTAATATTGACAACGGACAAGATAAAGATTCCCAGATCACATCAGGACTACAAGATCCCAGGTACCTTCAGCTGCACCACAACCAATGTGGTGTACTTAATTATATGTGCCAAATGTCCAACTGGGGGTCTGTATGTAGGGGAGACCGGACAACAGCTCAGGACAAGGATGAATTCTCAGCGCCACACAATTAGAGAAAAAAGGATGGATCTACCTGTGGCCAAACATTTTTGTAACCCAGACCACAGCATCATGGACATGAAATTGCTGGTATTGAAAGGAAACTTCAAATCCCAGAGAGATAGGAGACTATGGGAGTACAAACTTATGATGACCTTTGACACATTCAGAGAAGGAATGAATGTGTCTCATGGATTCATGTCTTTTTACATCAGTTAAAAGATGTGCTCCTCTGACCATCCGAGCGTGTCCCAGCCCTGGACCAGACCCTTATCAAAGGACAATAAAACTTTCACACTGAACTGCAGCAGTATTTATGGCCCCACAACAGTTTGCCCCCTGCCATAGAGATAGTTCTGTTTCACTGTTTCATATAACTTGTTCTTTTTTTTTTTTTTTTTTTTTTTTTTTTTTTTTTTTTACTGCACTATTCTAAGTCCTGTTGTGTATAAATATGTGACTCTTCAGATTTTGTGTTATACCATGCCTGATGAAGAGACCTGAGTAGTCTCGAAAGCTTGCAATTATTACCATCTTTTCAGTTAGCCATTAAAAGGTATCAACCACTGAGGACTCTCTGTTCTTTTAAACAATTTTTTTTATCTCTACTGGCTAACACGGTACAAAGATATATTTTACTTGTATCTACATGACTCAAGAAATTGGATACTTATTGTAATAGGAAAAGGGTGTTAATAACAAAAAGTCATATAAATATTAATTAATAAATTAATTTAAAAAGATCACATTAAAAAGAAAAAGACATTGATCGCACATCTCAAAAAATACAATGATTTAAAGCAGTTAGGCAAAAAAATTAAATAGAACATGAGGTTCTTTGTTACCATTCCGATCATATTGTATTAAGCCCACTGCCACATCACGGCGAACCTCTTGAGTGGGTCCCTATGCTGAACCTTTTAGTGAGGCACTGTGCATTAACCACCACTACAGCGACAAAGCGCCTGCAGGGCAGGTGACCTGGTGCCTCACAGCACCCATGCTGCAAGGCGAAGCCCCATGGCTTCAGGCCACACCGCCCCACTGACATGAAACCACCACAACAGCGACCACCACACAGCACCAGCACCCTGTGAGAGGAGCTGCGCACTCACCTCCGACTGGCTCCCATATGTGAACTAGGAGCAAAAAAAGGCTGACCCCTCTTGCAGTCTCCTGCTGATTAAAATCACCTGTTCCAAATGGGGGGAGTGTAGATCCAAGCAAAAAAAGAGAGGGGAATAGAATGTTATACTGTATAACACGCTAAAAAGAAAAAGACATGGATCGCACATCCCAAAAAATACAATGATCTAAAGCTGTTAGGCAAAAAATTAAATAGAACATGAGGTTTTTTGTTACCTTTCTGATCAGATTGTATTAAGCCCACTGCCACGTCACGGCACATAGTTTGTTAATTAAAAAGATCGTTAACTTCATTTAAACCCCACAGTTACAAAGTATATAGTTTGTAAATTCAGAAGGTCTCCTTACGATTTAGGTTCTGAACACGATTAGGAATGTTCAGGGGGATTTGCTCAATTGGGGTAATATTGACTTGTACCTTTCTATTGTGGACCAGAATGCAATGTCTCAAAGTCCATGCAACATAAAACCATAAGAGATGTTATATCTGTGAGAATTAAGTCTCCGATGTAAGGCTTGTGTCGTCCTACCTATGTACTGTTTACCAAATTCACAATCTATGAGATAAATCAATAGAGAGTCCATTTTGCCTGGAACTTCCATGGGCCTTGAAAATTCACAATGTGTTTCATAGGTAATTGCTAAAGAAATTTGTTGAACCATTGGAAACCTCTTCTCAACCACCCGCCCTGGTCTTGGTGGATGGCAATCTTGAGTTTCATATTGCCAAGATTGTTGACTCTCTCACCGTGTATGTCATTCACTTCAGTATCTGGTCCACTGGAGGGGTTACGGACCAATGTTACAAGATTGTTGCGTGCATTTCACTCCTTTCACCCTGATTGGCCAAGCCCTGAGTGCCCGGTGGTCACTCGTAGAATGGGAGGTATTGTCACAGATGTGTCACGGCCTGTTACGGAGGTCTCACGGCTGGCTGACAATCCAGTGGCAGCGGGTGTTAGAGAATACAAGAGGTTGGCAGCACATGGTGTTATCTGACAGTTCCCTGTTTCTGCAGTTACAGACTCTAGGACCCTGGCAGACTGTCAGTTTTTCCTCTCCGTTGCCAGCCTCTCACTTCCTTTATAAACCTCTCCCTGGGGATATTTGGATGCAGTTTATAGTTTGTTCCTGACTGAGCTGTGGAGATGTCGCCTTCTGTTCCTCCAGACTCCTGTGGTTGCTACTGCTCAGTTAAGTGTTTGTCATTGCTATCTACCAAGGCTCTGGTGATTGCAGTTGTGTTTCCCCTGTATTGTTCCCTTGTATCTTCTTTTAGTTTTAGTGGTGTTGATGAAGATCTCATACCCTCCATCCTTACTTGGTGCTATAAGGCATTCCTTCACCCTTCCTGTGTGCTATCTTATACGGCTGGCTTAGCCTCCCGCATCTGCTGTGACAAATACCTAGAAATGTGATTAACTGTAATTTTGAGCAGGCAATGAAAACTGTAAAGACCTTTTTAGCTACTTCACTAGCAAATTTACATCAGGCAGTACTAACTAACAATACTGTCACGCTGTACTCTAAGATGTACAATAGCAGTACAGCGCAGTAATGTGGGACTGAGAGGATTCCTGAAACTATCTGAGAAGGTAGTTAGCTAGTAAACCACTAGGGGGCGTAAAAGTGGAGGAAACGTATGAGCAGGGAATTCCCTAGCAGAGGTAATACTAGTCAAGCCCACCAGATGGCAGTAGAATCGTCAGAAAGCCGTGTCACAAATAAGGTCTTGTAAGTACACAAGGGCAAAGTCTAAACGTAGTCAGAGGGAAGCAAATAGTCAGTAGCCGGGAAATCAGAGCCTAGAGGCTAGGTTCACACACTGTGTTTTTTTGACGCTGCGTTTTTGTGCGTTTTTTGTGGCAAAAACCGCACAAAAACGCACCCACGGCAAAAAAACGCGGCAAAAAACGCGTGCGTTTTGCCGCGATTTGGTGCGTTTTTTGCTGCGTTTTGCTGCGTTTTTGCTCACTGCGTCTTTATGCGTTTTTTATCAGTGAACAAAAAAAAAAAAAGGTCTGATGTCATTTCCTTCTTCAATATGTTCTTCATTCTCCACTAATGTATTCAGGAGAGCAGACAGCTGCAGAACTACAAGGCTCAGCATACTCCATCCAATAGTGCATGCAGGAGAGCAGACAGCAGCTGCAGAACTACAAGGCTCAGCATGCTCCATCCAGGACTGTATGCTGGAGGGAGAGTCAGGGGGAGCAGACCTGCAAGGCTTAGCATCCTCCATCCAATAGTGCATGCAGGAGAGCAGACAGCAGCTGTCGAACTACAAGGCTCAGCATCCTCCATCCAATAGTGTATGCAGGAGAGCAGCTGTCGAACTACAAGGCTCAGCATCCTCCTTCCAAGACTGTATGCCCCCCCCAAAAAAAAAAAAAATCACGTGGGCTTCGCCATATTTTTGTATGCTAGTCGGGTACAGCAGGCAGGTACGGGCTGCCCCCAACCCCCAGCTGCCTATTTGTACCCAGCTGGGAACCAAAAATATAGAGAAGCCCTTTTTTTTTTTAATTATTTCATGAGTTTCATGAAATAATTAAAAAAAAAATGACGTGAGCTTCGCCTAATTTTTGTGTCCAGCCAGGTACAACTAGGCAGCTGGGGATTGGAATCCACAGTGCAGGGTGCCCATGCTTTCTGGGCACCCCCACTGCGAATTGCAGTCCGCAGCCACCCCAGAAAATGGCGCTTTCATAGAAGCGCCATCTTCTGGCGCTGTATCCAACTCTTCCAGCTGCCCTGATGCCGGGTGGCTCACTGGGTAATAATGGGGTTAGGGCTAACTTTATATTATCAGCTGGCCCTAAGCCCAAAATTCATGGTGTCACGCCAATATTAGACATGGCCACCATGAATTTCTAGTAAAGATAAAAAAACACACAGAAAAATATTTTTATTAGAAATAAAACACAACACAATTAGTGACTCCATCTTTATTGAAATAAAAAACTCCCCTCCGCAGTAATCCTGGGTCAAGGGTCCCGCGCCGTCCAATCCGGATCAAATATCATCTGATCGGCTTGCTGGAAGGCAAAGCGATCAGATGATGTGTCAGGATCAAGTGCCTGAATCACATCACACATCAGCTGATTGTATAAAAGCCGTTTATACAATCAGCAGATGCATCGGTGCAAAAAAAAAAAAAAAAAAAAATACTCACTTATGTGCTGATAACCGGCAGCTCCTGCAGCGGAGTCTGATCCCGTCCGATCGCTGCAGGAGCTGCCGGTAATCAGGGATGAAGTCTCCTGACGCATCCGCTGATAGGTGAAGCCGGCCGGGCGCCCGTGTCACCGCGATACTTACGATCACCTGATGCGTCAGGTGACTGCATCAGGTGATCCATCGCCAGGTCTTGCATCCTGCAGGCATACGTACCCGGGGAGACTGCACACTGCCGGAGCGGCGATACCGTGAGAGGAGATGGGAGCGGGCATGGCACCGGGAGTCTGCAGACAGGTGAGTATAACTTTTTTTTTTTTTCTACTGTTCACTTTTGATTGCCGCTTCCACCTCCTGCCTGTACATGACGCCACACGGCAGCTGACATGCACCGGACGGGAGGTGGAAGTGGCGGTGACGGTACCGTGAGGATTCACGCTTCTGTATTTACTGACAGAAGGAATCCTCTTCCTGTACATGTCACTTTACTACCCACCTCCTGCGTTTATAGCTGCGTTTTTGGTCTTAGAAACACACCAAAACGCACCAAAACGCAGCTATTTGCGTTTCTCATTGCGTCTTTCAACATCCCATTGCACTCAATGGATGAAAAGCGCAGTGAAAAACGCGGGAATAATTGACATGCTGCGTTTTTGTGGCACCACAAAAACGCAGCTGAAAAAAAACGCTGTGTGCAGACAGCAAAAATGAAAACTCATAGACTTTGCTGGGGAAGTGTTATGTCCGGGTGGTGGAAACACTGGACCGTACACCGGGTTCCCCTCGTGAGGCAGCCAGGCCGGTCACCCCGCCAAAGGGTCTTGATGCACGGCAGCTGAAGCACTATTGGTAGCAAGCCAGTCCGTAGGAGAGCTGGAAAGTAGATGTCGCTGAGAACACGGAGTTCTAGACGGTAGTCCGGGTGACGAGGCTAAGGGTTCGAGTCTGGGTTGAAGGGTCAGACTGAATCCGGAACCTGCTGAGCGAGGAGACTGGTCACCAAATGGAGCCAGGGACTGGAGACTGGCGGAGCAGAGGTGGTGGAACTTCCGCCAAAGTCACCGTCAGTAGTACTGGAACGGACGTGGTCAGGACCGGCTGGCGTGGCAGGACAGGCTCTGCGAGACAGACAGGGGTTAATAATGGACACAGCAATACGGGGGACCTGAACTCCTAGCTTACTAAACACGTAGAACAGGCCCCGCCCACCAGGAAAGAGAATTCTAATATACCCTGTACCTGTCTATGCAATTTCCTGTTTCTGGGTGCTGGCCCTTTAAGAGAGGGTCAATGACCATGCGCGCGCCCTAATGCGCATGCGCGAGGCCCGTGTGCCAGAAGCCAGTCCAGGGAGCGGTGCAGAGGAAGCAGGAGTGCCCGAGTGAGTGTCCCACGTCGCAGAGGGGCGCCGGGAACGGGAAGCAGGACACATGGAGGGCGCAGGGGAGGAAGAAGAGACCGGGACGGGAGTGGTGAGCAGGGGACGCCGCCGGGAACCGGGGAGTGGACCAGGGGGACCGGAGAGCGGGCCACGGGGACCGGAGAGCGGGGCACGGGGACCGGGAAGCATGACAGTACCCCCTCCCCCACGCCCCCCTTCCCGCAACCGGGACAGGAAGGCACGAATCGGAGGAGTGCCAACATTCTCCCGGGGCTCCCAGGACCTATCCTCGGGACCATAACCCGCCCAGTCCACCAGGAAGTATTGCCGACCTCGCAGGTCTTCATGGCCACGATATCCCTTACCGCATAGATGTCATCGTCAGCGATGGGAGGAGGAGCAGTACCGGCACCAGCGGAGAAGGGACCAAGGACAACAGGCTTGAGCAAGGAGACATGGAAGGAGTTGGGTATCCGCATTGTGGCCGGGAGCTGCAGCTTGTAGGAGACAGCATTAATCTTGCTGATGACTTTAAACGGCCCGATGTAACGAGGACCCAACTTGTACGATGGCAACTTCAATCGGACATATCTGGATGCAAGCCAGACCAGATCACCTGGGGAGAAACATGGGGGATCCAGGCGCCTCTTGTCCGCATGTCTCTTCATCCGCAAAGAAGCACGCTCTAGGGAAGTCTTGACAGAGTTCCATATAGCTGAGAAGTCCCGGACCAGAGCATCTGCCGCGGGGACATCGGAAGCCGAGGATACTGGCAGCGGGACAGAAGGCTGAAGTCCGTAAACGACCTGGAAGGGAGAGCTGGAGGTGGACTCGCTGATGTGTTGGTTGTGGGAGACTTCAGCCCAAGGAAGGAGTCGTGATGGATGTTGACGTAGTGGCGCAGGAAGGAAGTCAGGATCTGATTGACCCGTTCCACTTGGCCATTCGACTGAGGGTGGTAGGCCGAAGAAAAGTCCAAGGATACTCCCAGATGTTTGCAGAGAGCCCTCCAGAAGCGCGAGGTAAACTGAGTTCCTCTGTCGGACACAATGTGTGCAGGAAAGCCATGCAATCGGAATATGTGTTGTATGAAGGAGTCAGCTAGCTCCTGGGCAGAGGGCAGCCCGGCCATGGGAACGAAGTGAGCCATCTTTGAGAAACGGTCCACCACAACCCATATGACCGTGTGTCCGGAGGACAAGGGTAAGTCCGTAATTAAGTCCATTGCAATATGTTGCCACGGAACGGAAGGAATGGGCAGAGGCAGAAGACGTCCATATGGTAGGTGCTTGGGTGTCTTGTTCCGAGCACAGGATGGACAGGCCGAGACGAAGGTTGCGACGTCTTTACGGAGGGACGGCCACCAATAGTCACGGACAATCATACTCAAAGTCTTCTTCTGACCGGCATGGCCGGCGATCTTCGAGGCATGACCCCAGTGCAGGACTCTCTGTCTGTCAGTATCTGAGACATAGGTCTTCCCTGTGGGTATCTGAGTCAGAGCGACAGGAGCCACCGGAATAACTTTACTGGGGCTGATGATGGGCTGGAACGTCTCCTCCTCCTGCTCCACGGGCACGAAGGACCTAGACAAGGCGTCTGCCCGCACGTTCTTATCCGCGGGCCGAAAATGGAGTTGGAAATCAAATTGAGCAAAAAACAAGGACCAGCGGGCTTGTCGCGGGTTCAGTCTTTGGGCTGACCGTAGGTACTCCAGATTCTTGTGGTCTGTGTAGATGATCACGGGGTATACTGCTCCCTCCAAGAGGTAGCACCATTCCTCCAAGGCCAGCTTGATGGCCAGTAACTCCCGATCACCGATGGTGTAGTTGCGTTCGGGTGCCGAGAAGCTCTTGGAGAAGAATCCGCAAGTGACCATCTTCCCGGTGGAGGATTTCTGCATCAACACTGCCCCAGCCCCTGAGGAGGAGGCATCCACCTCCAAGGTGAACTGTCGGTTCAATTCAGGGTGATGGAGAACCGGGGAAGAAGGAAATGCCTGTTTCAAAGAGCAGAACACGGCATCGGCCGCCGGTGGCCAGTCCTTAGGATTAGCTCCCTTCTTAGTCAAGGCAGAGAGAGGCACAGTCAGGGCAGAGAAGTGCGGGATGAATTGACGATAATAGTTTGCAAAGCCGAGGAAGCGTTGGATGGCCTTCAGTCCGGAAGGAGGAGGCCAGTTGAGGATGGAAGACACTTTCTCTGGGTCCATCTGCAGGCCAGTGTCAGAGATTACATAACCCAGGAAGGGAAGAGATGACTTTTCAAAGACGCACTTCTTGTACTTGGCGTACAGACGGTTCTCTCTAAGGCTTTGGAGTACTAGCTGCACGTTCTCTCTGTGGGTCTGTAGGTCCGGAGAGAAGACCAGGATGTCATCCAGATACACCACGACACAGACATAGAGGAGGTCTCTGAACACGTCGTTCACCAGTTCTTGGAAGACTGCCGGAGTATTACACAGACCAAAGGGCATGACACAATACTCGTAGTGCCCATGAATACACGAGCTCCTCGGAGCCGATCGAATAGTTCGGGGATGAGTGGCAGAGGGTATTTGTTTTTTACGGTGATCTGGTTTAATCCTCGGTAGTCAATGCAAGGGCGCAGATCACCTTCCTTCTTCTTGACGAAGAAATAACCTGCTCTGGCAGGGGACGAGGATCTCCGAATGAACCCCTTTGCCAGGCTCTCGGTGATATAGGCAGACATGGCCCGTGTTTCAGCAGGGGACAAAGGGTATATCCTACCTCTAGGAGGCGTAGTTCCCGGCAGTAAGTTGATGGCACAGTTGTAGGGACGATGAGGCGGCAGTACCTCTGACTCCTTTTTATCAAACACGTCCGTGAAGGACCAGTAGGCAGAAGGCAGTCCTGGTAGAGACTCTGGAACCGGAGGTCGTCGGATGGGCTGTATGGATTTCAGGCATCTCTCGTGACACGAGGAGCCCCATCGGGTAATTTCACCTGTAATCCAGCTGACCGACGGTTCGTGTGCCCGTAACCATGGGAGTCCCAGCAGGATCTGATGAGACATGCGCGGGAGGACGTAGAAGGTGATATTTTCGGTGTGCAGGGCACCGATCCGTAATACCACAGGCTTGGTGATCAATGAGACGGTGTCAGAGAGGGGTCTCCCATCTACAGAGGCGATCACCAGCGGTTTTTCTAGTGGGATAACAGGCACCTGGTACTTATCCACCGTGGCCTGCTGGATGAAGTTGCCTGCTGCTCCGGAATCGAGATATGCCTCTGCCGTGAACCGGGTCTCTTCTGTAGTCACTTGAACAGTCCATGTGACGGAGTCTGAGAGAGTCCCAGCACCTAGGGTGGCCTCTCCTACCAGCCTAGGCTTTGGAGTTTCCCGGCTTCTCGGGACAGGAACGTAGCAGGTGTGTGCCATCTCCGCAGTAGAAGCAGAGACCCTTTGCTAGTCGTTCTGCTCTGCGTTGCTCAGACTGCCTCAGGCGGTCAATCTGCATGGGCTCGTACGTAGAAGCGCCAGGTGACGCCGACTGGGGAGCGATGGACTTCAGTGGTGGGGAGGAGTGCCGTATCGGACGCCTCTCGCGGGACACCTCTTTGGATCGTTCCTGAAAGCGAAGATCCACTCGGGTCGCTAGAGCGATCAGGGCATCCAGGGTGGAAGGCACGTCACGACCAGCCAGCTCATCTTTAATACGGCCCGAGAGTCCCTCCCAGAAGGCGGCGGTTAGGGCCTCATTGTTCCACCCTAATTCTGAGGCCAAGGTGCGGAAGCGGATAGCATATTGGCCCACCGTCAAAGTCCCCTGACGTAGCCTGAGGAGCGATGAGGCGGAAGCGGAGGCGCATCCGGGCTCGTCAAAGGTGATACGAAAAGCCTGCAGGAATTCCTGGATGTTGGTGGTTACCGGATCCTCCTTCTCCCATAAAGGGTTCATCCAGGCCAGTGCTTCTCCCTCCAGATGGGACATCACAAACGCCACCTTGGCTTGGTCGGAGGCAAACAAGTGTGGAAGCAGCTTAAACTGGAGGGAGCACTGATTCAAGAATCCTCTGCAGGTCTTAGGATCTCCGGCATATCGGGGTGGAGAGGCCAAGCGGAGTTTAGAAGTTTCCGAGGAAGCCGCCACGGGAACAGCGGCCGTGGATTGTGCTGTAGAAGCCTGAGATGCCAGGGACGTGGCTGTTGCTTGCAGCGTGTTCAGGCGAGCATCCACCGAGGACATGAAGGCCAGCATGCGGGACTGGGTCTCGCGCTGTCGTCCGAGTTCCTGCTGCAAGTTGCCCAGCTGGGCCGCTAGTGCTTCGGCAGGATCCATGGCCTGTTCTAGCTGTTATGTCCGGGTGGTGGAAACACTGGACCGTACACCGGGTTCCCCTGGTGAGGCAGCCAGGCCGGTCACCCCGCCGGTCTTGATGCACGGCAGCCGAAGCACTATTGGTAGCAAGCCAGTCCGTAGGAGAGCTGGAAAGTAGATGTCGCTGAGAACATGGAGTTCTAGACGGTAGTCCGGGTGACGAGGCTCAGGGTCCGAGGCCGGGTTGAAGGGTCAGACTGAATCCGGAACCTGCTGAGCGAGGAGACGGGTCACCAAATGGAGCCAGGGACTGGCGGAGCTGCAGAGGTGGTGGAACTTCCGCCGAAGTCACCGTCAGTAGTACTGGAACGGACATGGTCAGGACCAGCTGGCGTGGCAGGACAGGCTCTGCGAGACAGACAGAGGTTAATACTGGACACAGCAATACTGGGACCTGAACTCCTAGCTTACTAAACACGTAGAACAGGCCCCGCCCACCAGGAAAGAGAATCCTAATATACCCTGTACCTGTCTATGCAATTTCCTGTTTCTGGGTGCTGGCCCTTTAAGAGAGGGTCAATGACCGCGCGCGCGCCCTAATGCGCATGCGCGAGGCCCGTGTGCCAGAATCCAGTCCAGGGAGCGGTGCAGAGGAAGCAGGAGTGCCCGGGTGAGTGTCCCACGTCGCAGAGGGGCGCCGGGAGCGGGAAGCAGGACACATGGAAGGCGCACGGGAGGAAGAAGAGACCGGGACCGGAGTGGTGAGCAGGGGACGCCGCCGGGAACTGGAGAGTGGACCAGGGGGACCGGAGAGCAGGCCACGGGGACCGGAGAGCGGGGCACGGGGACCGGGAAGCGTGACAGGAAGCAAAGTCATGCAGTTTTCTGAGCAAAAACACACCCGAAAACTGCGCAAAAACGCCGCGAAAAACGCACTGTGTGAACTTACCCTAGAAGCGAGGGGGAGTGGGAAGACAAGACAGAATTAAGGTAAACAGATAAGGAACGAACAGGGAGACAGCGGGAGAGACACTGATGGAAACAGACAACAGAGGAGGTTAACAAGTCAGGTGAACACGGAGGTCAGGAGGGGGCAGGGTAGACAACAGGTCACTCAAGAGCAGAACACAGCAGAGCCAGAAGTATCACTGGCGACGTCCAAGAGAAACAGTGGCCTAATAAAGCAGCTCCAGAACGACGCAGAAAGGATTAACCCCTAATGTGACCTGCATCAGAAGTGAAACTAAAAAAAAGGCTCAGCTCCAGCTGAGCCAGGAGTCAATCATGACAAATACCTAGAAATGTGGTTGACTGAGTAATTTTGAGCATTCAATGAAACTGCCAAGACCTTTTTACCTAGTTCACTGGCAGATTTACAGCAAGTACTACTAACAATACCAAGAAATGTGATTGACTGCGTAATTTTGAAATTATTCAGAAAATTTGTATAAGCAATAGGTAAGAATTAACAAGTGTTGTGACAGAAATTACCTACTTATTAAAAACTTTCTTTATTCATATGCATTAAAAACCAAAACAAAAACATAAACCAAATGTGGACTAAAAATTCTTAGGGTACCATAGACAATACCATGAGCCCCTTTTTTTTTACTTCTGAGACCCAGGTCAAAAAACAGATATCTCGTCAGATTAGGAGGCAAAAAATGGGGGGGGTTGGGGTTGGTATATTCCCTTTCCTCTCACCCTACTTCAATATATCACTGCCTGTCAATGGAGTACATCCTAATGTAAACGATGCCCCCATTCCTCGGTGGCTCTCCCTTCTCTGACCCTCACTAACTACGTGTTAGGTCCCCAGGGTCACACGTGAAAGTTATCACTTGGGGTTCATAGACAAAATATATAACCACTACCACTTAAAAATTCGGTGCACTCAAGAACATCCTAATCTAGATAGCAGACATTTGTATAGACACATAAATCATGTCTAATAGAAAAGGAACCACATACGATGATAGAGATCCCTTTCTGGTTTACTGCTATTCTAGGAAGTGCTTAGCGACTGTATTAGATCAAAAATCGTGTCAACAAATTTTTCACCCAACCTAGAAACAGATACTCCAATGGTGACATTAGACCATATCTTGTGTAGTACAGGGGGTTGTTTATAATAAATGTCCCTAATGAGCTTTCCTCTACCTAGCAATGGAGTACAACCTCAGTTTTTTGGTTCCCCCATTCCTCGGCGGCTCTCCCTTCTGTACCCTAAAACTCCCTGTCAATTTATCTGGGATTATAATTTCAAAATATGGAATAATTAGTTCCAAGTCACTTATCTGTCATTCTAGGAATGGCTCTGGGAACATATCAATTTCATGTCGGCATTAATTCCTATTTTATCTCGGAGATTTTTGTCAAACAGCACAATGGCTTCCTTAGATGTATCACCTTCAAGGATCAAAGTGGTATGATAACTAACAATAACTAGAAATGTATATCACTGCCTAATTTGGAGCAGGCAGTAAAAAAAAACAATACCTATTTATATAGTTCACTGGCAACTCTTTAACAGGCACTGACAAGTAGCAATCTCTATTTCTATCATGAAAAGCCAATTTGTGGCATACACCTTTCCCTACGCTGCACGTCCCTGTTTTACACTACCGCTCTCCTATCTCAACTACCTATCATTAAACCCCTAGCTAAGCTAGAAGCCCCAAAAACAGTACCTTCCCTAATGTTTACAATTCACAAAATAGCACCAACCACTGCATGTCCGCATTTTATATGCAGACGGACATGTGACTTAGGCAGCCAATGCCACACGCCCTTGTCTCTGAACCTTGTGGATGCTTGCTGCACCGTGATTGGTTGCGGGAACATCCACAAGTAAAGTTAAGAAAAAAAAATGTCGCTGCACACCTTTGTCTTCTCCCAAGTCCCCAACCCCTCGACTCATTAAACACATCCCCCATTCATCATACAGCACCACAATCCTATCCAAAAGCATAACATATTATTGAAAAGGCAGTTTTGTAAAATGCAATCAATGATTGAACAAAACCGAACATTGCCGACTTTGGGGGAAAGTGCTCGGGGTTACCGAGCCCAAGCCGAACAGTCTAATGCTTGTACCGAATTTGAAATCGGCGAACCTTTATTATACAGGTTCGCTCATCTCTAGTGAAGATCACTCCTATTATAGGGTGCTTGAATTCACAATTCAATTTTAAAATTTTAATATTGTTTAGGTTATATCGCTTTAGTTGTCATTACAATACCTTCTTCACACTGTTTTATTTTACCCTTGCTTGTTAACATGTAAATATATTGTTGGTTTACAGATTTCTTGACACTGCAGCCTATTTTTGTGTAAAAGCAAAAATAGGTGAAAAGGAGCTATCGCCAAGCACTTTCTTTTGTACTTGGCATGAATTTAGCAATGATTTTAAAGATTGTTGGAAAAAGGAAAACAGGCTAATTTTACAAGAAAGGTGAGTTATTTAAAAATATTTTTAAAATATTTACAATAATTTAAAAAAATGTATTTTTTTTTATACAAATGATTCTAAATATGTATAATCAAAGTGAAAAGATTTTGACAAACAGAAGAATATTATTGTATAAAGGTTCACATAGGACTTTTCAGGGCCCTATAGCAAAATTCAGAATGGGCCTGGTTAACAGTGCTGTAAAAATGTGCTGATAAGGCTACTTTCACACTTGCGTTCAGCGCATTCCGTCACTATGGAGAATAGCGCAGTCCATTAACGCACTGCGCTATTCTCCATAGACTTGTATGGATGACGCAATGTAACGCAAGTGTCTGCGTTGCATCCGCTGGACGACGCAGCGTCGTTATTTGAACGCTGCGTCGGGCGGAAGGAACGCAGCATGTAACGTTTTTTTCAGCAGCGAAATCCGTAGGATTTCACTGCACATGCTCTTTTTTTAATCACAAACTTTATTTTTGTTGTCTCTCGGTGGCCGAAGCTGAGCGCCTGCCCGCCGGCATGCCCGGCCGCTGGCAAGTGACAGCGCTCAGCTGAGCGCCCAAGTGAGAGCGCTCAGCTGAGCGACCGGCCGCCGGCAACTGACAGCGCTCAGCTGAGCAACCGGCCACCAGCATGCCCGGCCGCCGGCATGTGAGGGCGCCTAGCTGAGCGCTCGGCCGCCGGCTATTGAGAGCGATCGGTTGATCGTTCACAATAGTTGGCTGCCGGTTAACTGTAAAGAAGAAAAAAAAAAAAAAAATAAAGCTTTCCGTTGTTTTGTACGATCCGTAGCATTGTGTTGTGCCACTATATGCAGCGCATCCATTGCATACGTCACACAACGCAATGCTACGGAAGCCGTCCAACGCAAGTGTGAAACTAGCCTACATTATTAAAAAAAAAAAAATATATATATATATATATCTAATATATAAAGCTGAGTGTATGTCCGCTAAAGGAATCCGCACCATCGCATTTACAATCACGAAATTTTGCACAGACGCCTCATGTGAACCAGGGAACGTCATAGACAATGTTTTGACGGGAAAACGAAACCCCGCACTTTATAGTTACTATCCAAAATCCTGCCTCCATTAAACTGAGTTGAGGTGGGAGCTATACGCTATTAATAGCAACTGTCAGTGGTTGCTATAGGAACAAAATAAACTGTTAGTATAAGAAGCTTATATGTGAGGTAATATGTTGTCGGTGGTGAGACGGATAGAGAGAGACAGACAGACAGAGAGAAACAGACAAAGACAGATGTGGAAAGAGACAGACAATGACAGACGGGCAAAGAGACAGCCCTGGAAAGAGACAGCCCTGGAAAGAGACAGCTCTGGAAAGAGACAGCCGGGCAAAAAGACAGACCTGGAAAGAGACAGACCTGGAAAGAGACAGATGGGCAAAGAGACAGCCCTGGAAAAAGACAGCCCTGGAAAGAGACAGTGCTGGAAAGACACAGCCAGGCAAAAAGACAGATGTGCAAAGAGACAGACCTGGAAGGCGACAGACGGGCAAAGATACAGCCCTGGAAAAAGACAGCCCTGGAAAGAAACATCCCTGAAAAGAAACATCCCTGGAAAGAGACAGACGGGTAAAGAGACAGACGGGTAAAGAGACAGACGGGTAAAGAGACAGACGGGTAAAGAGACAGACGGGTAAAGAGACAGACGGGTAAAGAGACAGACGGGGAAAGAGAGGGCCCTGGAAAGAGAGGGCCCTGGAAAGAGAGGGCCCTGGAAAGAGAGGGCCCTGGAAAGAGAGGGCCCTGGAAAGAGAAAGACAGGTAAAGAGACAGCCCTAGAAAAAGACAGCCCTAGAAAAAGACAGCCCTGGAAAGAGAGAGCCCTGGAAAGAGGGAGCCCTGGAAAGAGAGAGCCCTGGAAAGAGAGAGCCCTGGAAAGAGAGAGCCCTGGAAAGAGAGAGCCCTGGAAAGAGAGAGCCATGGAAAGAGAGAGCCATGGAAAGAGAGAGCCATGGAAAGAGAGAGCCATGGAAAGAGACAGCCATGGAAAGAGTCAGACGGGTAAAGAGACAGACAGGTAAAGAGACAGCCCTAGAAAAAGACAGCCCTGGAAAGAGAGAGCCCTGGAAAGAGAGAGCCCTGGAAAGAGAGAGCCATGGAAAGAGAGAGCCATGGAAAGAGAGAGCCATGGAAAGAGTCAGACGGGCAAAGAGTCAGACGGGCAAAGAGTCAGACGGACAAAGAGTCAGACGGGCAAAGAGTCAGACGGGCAAAGAGTCAGACGGGCAAAGAGTCAGACGGGCAAAGAGACAGCCCTGGAAAGAGACAGCCCTGGAAAGAGACAGCCCTGGAAAATGGCAGCCCTGGAAAATGACAGCCCTGGAAAGAGTCAGCCCTGGAAAGAGTCAGACGGGCAAAGAATCAGACGGGCAAAGATTCAGACCTGGAAAGAGACAAACGGGCAAAGAGACAGATGGGCAAAGAGACAGCCCTGGAAAAAGACAGCCCTGGAAAAAGACAGCCCTGGAAAAAGACAGCCCTGGAAAGAGACAGACGGGCAAAGAGACAGACGGGCAAAGAGAAAGACCTGGAAAAAGTCAAACCTGGAAAAAGACAGCCCTAGAAAGAGACAGACGGGCAAAGAGACGGCCCTGGAAAGAGACGGCCCTGGAAAGAGACGGCCCTGGAAAGAGACGGCCCTGGAAAGAGACGGCCCTGGAAAGAGACAGACCTGGAAAGAGTCAGACGGGCAAAGAGTCAGACGGGCAAAGAGTCAGACGGGCAAAGAGTCAGACGGGCAAAGAGTCAGACGGGCAAAGAGACAGACGGGCAAAGAGACAGACGGGCAAAGAGACAGACGGGCAAAGAGACAGCCCTGGAAAGAGACAGCCCTGGAAAGAGACAGCCCTGGAAAGAGACAGACGGGCAAAGAGACAGCCCTGGAAAGAGAGAGCCCTGGAAAGAGAGAGCCATGGAAAGAGAGAGCCCTGGAAAGAGACAGACCTGGAAAGAGACAGACCTGGAAAGAGACAGACCTGGAAAGAGACAGACCTGGAAAGAGACAGCCCTGGAAAGAGACAGACGGGCAAAGAGACAGACCTGGAAAGAGACAGACCTGGAAAGAGACAGACCTGGAAAGAGACAGACCTGGAAAGAGACAGACAGGCAAAGAGAAAGACTGGGAAAGAGACAGCCCTGGAAAGAGGCAGACGGGCAAAGAGACAACCCTGGAAAGAGACAACCCTGGAAAGAGACAGCCCTGGAAAGAGACAGCCCTGGAAAGAGACAGCCCTGGAAAGAGACAGCCCTAGAAGAAGACAGCCCTGGAAAGAGAGAACCCTGGAAAAAGGCAGCCCTGGAAAAAGGCAGCCCTGGAAAAAGATAGCCCTGGAAAGAGTGAGCCCTGGAAAGAGTGAGCCCTGGAAAGAGACAGCCCTGGAAAGAGACAGCCCTGGAAAGAGACAGCCCTGGAAAGAGACAGCCCTGGAAAGAGACAGCCCTGGAAAGAGACAGCCCTGGAAAGAGAACCCTGGAAAGAGACAGCTGGGCAAAGAGACAGACCTGGAAAAAGACAGACGGGCAAAGAGACAGCCCTGATAAAAGACAGCCCTGGAAAGAGACAACCCTGGAAAGAGACAGCCCTGGAAAGAGACAGCCGGGCAAAGAGACAGCCCTGGAAAGAGACAGACGGGCAAAGAGACAGACGGGCAAAGAGTCAGACGGGCAAAGAGTCAGACGGGCAAAGAGTCAGACGGGCAAAGAGTCAGACGAGCAAAGAGACAGACGGGCAAAGAGACAGCCCTGGAAAGAGACAGCCCTGGAAAGAGAGAGCCCTGGAAAGAGAGAGCCCTGGAAAGAGAGAGCCCTGAAAAGAGACAGCCCTGGAAAGAGACAGCCCTGGAAAGAGACAGCCCTGGAAAGAGACAGCCCTGGAAAGAGACAGACCTGGAAAGAGACAGACCTGGAAAGAGACAGACGGGCAAAGAGACAGACGGGCAAAGAGACAGCCCTGGAAAGAGACAGACGGGCAAAGAGACAGACCTGGAAAGAGACAGACGGGCAAAGAGACAGACAGGCAAAGAGACAGACAGGCAAAGAGACAGACGGGCAAAGAGACAGACAGGCAAAGAGACAGATGGGCAAAGAGACAGACGGGGAAAGAGAAAGACGGGGAAAGAGACAGCCCTGGAAAGAGGCAGACGGGCAAAGAGACAACCCTGGAAAGAGACAACCCTGGAAAGAGACAGCCCTGGAAAGAGACAGCCCTGGAAAGAGACAGCCCTGGAAAGAGACAGCCCTGGAAAGAGACAGCCCTAGAAGAAGACAGCCCTGGAAAGAGAGAACCCTGGAAAAAGGCAGCCCTGGAAAAAGGCAGCCCTGGAAAAAGATAGCCCTGGAAAGAGACAGCCCTGGAAAGAGACAGCCCTGGAAAGAGACAGCCCTGGAAAGAGACAGCCCTGGAAAGAAAACCCTGGAAAGAGACAGACGGGCAAAGAGACAGCCCTGGAAAGAGACAGACGGGCAAAGAGACAGCCCTGATAAAAGACAGCCCTGGAAAGAGACAACCCTGGAAAGAGACAGCCCTGGAAAGAGTCAGACGGGCAAAGAGTCAGACGGGCAAAGAGTCAGACGGGCAAAGAGTCAGACGGGCAAAGAGACAACCCTGGGAAGAGACAGCCCTGGAAAGAGACAGCCCTGGAAAGAGACAGCCCTGGAAAGAGACAGCCCTGGAAAGAGACAGCCCTGGAAAGAAAGAGCCATGGAAAGAGACAGCCCTGGAAAGAGACAGCCCTGGAAAGAGACAGCCCTGGAAAGAGACAGACAGACAGGCAAAGAGACAGCCCTGGAAAAAGACAGCCCTGGAAAAAGACAGCCCTGGAAAGAGACAACCCTGGAAAGAGACAACCCTGGAAAGAGACAGCCATGGAAAGAAACAGACGGGCAAAGAGACAGACCTGGAAAGAGACAGACCTGGAAAGAGACAGACCTGGAAAGAGACAGACCTGGAAAGAGACAGACGGGCAGAGAGACAGACGGGCAGAGAGACAGACGGGCAGAGAGACAGACGGGGAAATAGACAGACGGGGAAATAGACAGACGGAGAAAGAGACAGACGGAGAAAGAGACAGACGGAGAAAGAGACAGACGGAGAAAGAGACAGCCCTGGAAAGAGAGAGCCCTAGAAAGAGAGAGCCCTAGAAAAAGACAGCCCTGGAAAGAGAACGCTGGAAAGAGAGCCCTGGAAAGAGAGAGCCCTGGAAAGAGCCATGGAAAGAGACAGCCATGGAAAGAGACAGCAATGGAAAGAGTCAGACGGGCAAAGAGTCAGACGGGCAAAGAGTCAGACGGGCAAAGAGTCAGACGGGCAAAGAGTCAGACGGGCAAAGAGTCAGACGGGCAAAGAGTCAGACGGGCAAAGAGTCAGACTTGGAAAGAGACAAACGGGGAAAGAAACAGACGGAGAAAGAGACAGACGGGGAAAGAGACAGCCCTGGAAAGAGACAGCCCTGGAAAGAGACAGACGGGCAAAGAGAGAGCCCTGGAAAGAGAGAGCCCTGGAAAGAGAGAGCCCTGGAAAGAGAGAGCCCTGGAAAGAGAGAGCCCTGGAAAGAGACAGACGGGCAAAGAGAGAGCCCTGGAAAGAGAGAGCCCTGGAAAGAGAGAGCCCTGGAAAGAGAGAGCCCTGGAAAGAGAGAGCCCTGGAAAGAGAGAGCCCTGGAAAGAGAGAGCCCTGGAAAGAGAGAGCCCTGGAAAGAGACAGACGGGCAAAGAGACAGACGGGCAAAGAGACAGACGGGGAAAGAGACAGACGGGGAAAGAGACAGACGGGGAAAGAGACAGACGGGGAAAGAGACAACGGGGAAAGAGACAGCCCTGGAAAGAGACAGACGGGCAAGGAGACAACCCTGGAAAGAGAGAGCCCTGGAAAGAGAGAGCCCTGGAAAGAGAGAGCCCTGGAAAGAGAGAGCCCTGGAAAGAGAGAGCCCTGGAAAGAGACAGCCCTGGAAAGAGACACACAAGCAAAGAAACATACCTGGAAAAAGACAGCCCTGGAAAGACAGCCCTCTAAAGAGACAGATGGGCAAAGAGACAGCCCTGGAAAGAGACAGCCCTGGAAAGAGACAGCCCTGGAAAGAGACAGCCCTGGAAAAAGGCAGCCCTGGAAAAAGGCAGCCCTGGAAAAAGGCAGCCCTGGAAAAAGGCAGCCCTGGAAAAAGGCAGCCCTGGAAAAAGACAGCCCTGGAAAGAGTCAGCCCCGGAAAGAGACAGCCTTGCAAAGAGACAGCCCTGGAAAGAGACAGACGGGCAAAGAGACAGCCCTGGAAAAAGACAGCCCTGGAAAGAGACAGCCCTGGAAAGAGACAGCCCTGGAAAGAGACAGCCTTGCAAAGAGACAGCCCTGGAAAGAGACAGACGGGCAAAGAGACAGCCCTGGAAAAAGACAGCCCTGGAAAGAGATAACCCTGGAAAGAGACAGCCCTGGAAATAGACAGACGGGCAAAGAGACAGACGGGCAAAGAGACAGACGGGCAAGGATTCAGACCTGGAAAGAGACAAACGGGCAAAGAGACAGCCCAGGAAAGAGACAGCCCTGGAAAGAGACAGCCCTGGAAAGAGACAGCCCTGGAAAGAGACAGCCTTGCAAAGAGACAGCCCTGGAAAGAGACAGACGGGCAAAGAGACAGCCCTGGAAAAAGACAGCCCTGGAATGAGATAACCCTGGAAAGAGACAGCCCTGGAAATATACAGACGGGCAAAGAGACAGACGGGCAAAGAGACAGACGGGCAAAGAGACAGACGGGCAAAGAGACAGACGGGGAAAGAGACAGACGGGGAAAGAGACAGACGGGGAAAGAGAGAGCCCTGGAAAGAGAGAGCCCTGGAAAGAGAGAGCCCTGGAAAGAGACAGCCCTGGAAAGAGACACACAAGCAAAGAAACATACCTGGAAAAAGACAGCCCTGGAAAGACAGACCTCTAATGAGACAGATGGGCAAAGAGACAGCCCTGGAAAGAGACAGCCCTGGAAAGAGACAGCCCTGGAAAAAGACAGCCCTGGAAAAAGACAGCCCTGGAAAAAGACAGCCCTGGAAAAAGGCAGCCCTGGAAAAAGGCAGCCCTGGAAAAAGACAGCCCTGGAAAGAGTCAGCCCTGGAAAGAGACAGCCCTGGAAAGAGACAGACTTGCAAAGAGACAGACCTGGAAAAAGACAGACCTGGAAAAAGACAGACCTGGAAAAAGACAGACCTGGAAAAAGACAGCCCTGGAAAGAGACAGCCCTGGAAAGAGATAACCCTGGAAAGAGACAGCCCTGGAAATAGACAGACGGGCAAAGAGACAGACGGGCAAAGAGACAGACGGGCAAAGATTCAGACCTGGAAAGAGACAAACGGGCAAAGAGACAGCCCTGGAAAAAGACAGCCCTGGAAAGAGATAACCCTGGAAAGAGACAGCCCTGGAAATTGACAGACGGGCAAAGAGACAGACGGGCAAAGAGACAGACTGGCAAAGAGACAGACGGGCAAAGAGACAGACGGGCAAAGAGACAGACGGGCAAAGAGACAGACGGGGAAAGAGACAGACGGGGAAAGAGACAGCCCTGGAAAGAGACAGACTTGCAAAGAGACAGACGGGCAAAAAGACAGCTCTGGAAAAAGAAAGCCCTGGAAAGAGAGAACCCTGGAAAGAGACAGATGGGCAAAGAGACAGATGGGCAAAGAGACAGACGGGCAAAGAGTCAGACGGGCAAAGAGTCAGACGGGCAAAGAGTCAGACGGGCAAAGAGTCAGACGGGCAAAGAGTCAGACGGGCAAAGAGACAGACGGGCAAAGAGACAGACGGTCAAAGAGACAGACGGAGAAAGAGACAACGGGGAAAGAGACAGCCCTGGAAAGAGACAGCCCTGGAAAGAGACAGACGGGCAAGGAAACAACCCTGGAAAGAGAGAGCACTGGAAAGAGAGAGCCCTGGAAAGAGAGAGCCCTGGAAAGAGAGAGCCCTGGAAAGAGAGAGCCATGGAAAGAGATAGCCATGGAAAGAGACAGCCATAGAAAGAGACAGACGGGCAAAGAGACAGCCTTGGAAAGAGAGAACCCTGGAAAGAGACAGCCCTGGAAAGAGACAGCCCTGGAAAGAGACAGACGGGCAAAGAGACAGCCCTGGAAAGAGAGCCCTGGAAAGAGAGAGCCCTGGAAAGAGACAGCCCTGGAAAGAGACACACGGGCAAAGAAACAGACCTGGAAAAAGACAGCCCTGGAAAGACAGCCCTCTAAAGAGACAGATGGGCAAGGAGACAGCCCTGGAAAGAGACAGCCCTGGAAAGAGACAGCCCTGGAAAGAGACAGCCCTGGAAAGAGACAGCCCTGGAAAAAGACAGCCCTGGAAAAAGGCAGCCCTGGAAAAAGACAGCCCTGGAAAGAGTCAGACGGGCAAAGAGTCAGACGGGCAAAGATTCAGACCTGGAAAGAGACAGCCCTGGAAAGAGACAGCCCTGGAAAGAGACAGCCCTGGAAAGAGACAGCCCTGGAAAGAGACAGCCCTGGAAAGAGACAGACTTGCAAAGAGACAGACTTGCAAAGAGACAGACTTGCAAAGAGACAGACTTGCAAAGAGACAGACTTGCAAAGAGACAGACCTGGAAAAAGACAGACCTGGAAAGAGACAGACGGGCAAAGAGACAGCCCTGGAAAAAGACAGCCCTGGAAAGAGATAACCCTGGAAAGAGACAGCCCTGGAAAGAGACAGATGGGCAATGAGACATACCTGGAAAGAGACAGACGGGCAAAGAGACAGACGGGCAAAGAGACAGACGGGCAAAGAGACAGACGGGCAAAGAGACAGACGGGGAAAGAGACAGACGGGGAAAGAGACAGACGGGGAAAGAGACAACGGGGAAAGAGACAGCCCTGGAAAGAGACAGCCCTGGAAAGAGACAGCCCTGGAAAGATAGAGCCCTGGAAAGATAGAGCCCTGGAAAAAGACAGCCCTGGAAAGAGACAGCCCTGGAAAGAGACAGACGGGCAAAGAGACAGACGGGCAAAGAGACAGACCTGGAAAAAGACAGCCCTGGAAAGAGACAGCCCTGGAAAGAGACAGACGGGCAAAGAGACAGCCTTGGAAAAAGACAGCCCTGGAAAGAGACAACCCTGGAAAGAGACAGCCCTGGAAAGAGACAGACGGGCAAAGAGACAGACGGGCAAAGAGACAGACCTGGAAAAAGACAGCCCTGGAAAAAGACAGCCCTGGAAAGAGACAGCCCTGGAAAGAGACAGACGGGCAAAGAGACAGCCTTGGAAAAAGACAGCCCTGGAAAGAGACAACCCTGGAAAGAGACAGCCCTGGAAAGAGACAGAAGGGCAAAGAGAGAAACCTAGAAAAAGACATACGGGCAAAGAGACAGACCTGGAAAGAGACAGACGGGCAAAGAGACAGCCCTGGAAAGAGACAGCCCTGGAAAGAGACAGCCCTGGAAAGATAGAGCCCTGGAAAGATAGAGCCCTGGAAAAAGACAGCCCTGGAAAAAGGCAGCCCTGGAAAAAGACAGCCCTGGAAAGAGTCAGCCCTGGAAAGAGACAGCCCTGGAAAGAGACAGCCCTGGAAAGAGACAGCCCTGGAAAAGACAGCCCTGGAAAGAGACAGCCCTGGAAAGAGACAGCCCTGGAAAGAGACAGCCCTGGAAAGAGACAGCCCTGGAAAGAGACAGCCCTGGAAAGAGACAGACTTGCAAAGAGACAGACTTGCAAAGAGACAGACCTGCAAAGAGACAGACCTGGAAAAAGACAGCCCTGGAAAGAGACAGACGGGCAAAGAGACAGCCCTGGAAAGAGACAGACGGGCAAAGAGACAGCCCTGGAAAGAGACAGACGGGCAAAGAGACAGCCCTGGAAAAAGACAGCCCTGGAAAGAGATAACCCTGGAAAGAGACAGCCCTGGAAAGAGACAGCCCTGGAAAAAGACAGCCCTGGAAAAAGGCAGCCCTGGAAAGAGATAACCCTGGAAAGAGACAGCCCTGGAAATTGACAGACGGGCAAAGAGACAGACGGGCAAAGAGACAGACGGGCAAAGAGACAGACGGGCAAAGAGACAGACGGGCAAAGAGACAGACGGGGAAAGAGACAGACGGGGAAAGAGACAGACGGGGAAAGAGACAGCCCTGGAAAGAGACAGATGGGCAAGGAGACAACCCTGGAAAGAGAGAGCACTGGAAAGAGAGAGCCATGGAAAAAGAGAGACCTGGAAAGAGAGAGCCCTGGAAAGAGAGAGCCATGGAAAGAGTCAGACGGGCAAAGAGTCAGACGGGCAAAGAGTCAGACGGGCAAAGAGACAGACGGGCAAAGAGACAGCCCTGGAAAAAGAAAGCCCTGGAAAGAGAGAACCCTGGAAAGAGACAGCCCTGGAAAGAGACAGCCCTGGAAAGAGACAGCCCTGGAAAGAGACAGACGGGCAAAGAGACAGACGGGCAAAGAGACAGACCTGGAAAAAGACAGCCCTGGAAAGAGACAGCCCTGGAAAGAGACAGACGGGCAAAGAGACAGCCTTGGAAAAAGACAGCCCTGGAAAGAGACAACCCTGGAAAGAGACAGCCCTGGAAAGAGACAGACGGGCAAAGAGACAGACGGGCAAAGAGACAGACCTGGAAAAAGACAGCCCTGGAAAAAGACAGCCCTGGAAAGAGACAGCCCTGGAAAGAGACAGACGGGCAAAGAGACAGCCTTGGAAAAAGACAGCCCTGGAAAGAGACAACCCTGGAAAGAGACAGCCCTGGAAAGAGACAGAAGGGCAAAGAGAGAAACCTAGAAAAAGACATACGGGCAAAGAGACAGACCTGGAAAGAGACAGACGGGCAAAGAGACAGATGGGCAAAGAGACAGACGGGCAAAGAGACAGACGGGCAAAGAGACAACCCTGGAAAGAGATAACCCTGGAAAGAAACAGCCCTGGAAAGAGACAGCCCTGGAAAGAGACAGCCCTGGAAAGAGACAGCCCTGGAAAGAGACAGACGGGGAAAAAATCAAATGGGCAAAGAGTCAGACGGGCAAAGAGACAGCCCTGGAAAGAGACAGCCCTGGAAAAAGACAGCCCTGGAAAAAGACAGCCCTGGAAAGAGAGAGACGTGGAAAGAGAGAGCCCTGGAAAGAGAGAGCCCTGGAAAGAGAGAGCCATGGAAAGAGACAGCCATGGAAAGAGTCAGATGGGCAAATTGTCAGACGGGCAAAGAGACAGCCCTGGAAAGAGACAACCCTGGAAAGAGACAGCCCTGGAAAGAGACAGAGGAGCAAAGAGACAGCCCTGGAAAGAGACAGCACTGGAAAGAGGCAGATGGACAAAGAGACAGCCCTGGAAAGAAACAGCCCTGTAAAGAGTTAGATGGGCAAAGAGTCAGACGGGCAAAGAGACAGCCCTGGAAAAAGACAGCTCTTGAAAGAGACAACCCTGGAAAGAGACAGACGGGCAAAGAGACAGCCCTGCAAAGAGACAGCCCTGGAAAGAGACAGCCCTGGAAAGAGACAGCCCTGGAAAGAGACAGCCCTGGAAAGAGACAGACGGGCAAAGAGACAGACGGGCAAAGAGACAGCCCTGGAAAAAGACAGGCCTGGAAAGAGAGAGCCCTGGAAAGAGAGAGCCATGGAAAGAGACAGCCATGGAAAGAGTCAGATGGGGAAAGAGACAGCCCTGGAAAGAGACAGCCCTGGAAAGATAGAGCCCTGGAAAGAGACAGCCCTGGAAAGAGACAGCCCTGGAAAGAGTCAGCCCTGGAAAGAGTCAGCCCTGGAAAGAGACAGCCCTGGAAAGAGACAGCCCTGGAAAGAGACAGACTTGCAAAGAGACAGACTTGCAAAGAGACAGACCTGCAAAGAGACAGACCTGGAAAAAGACAGCCCTGGAAAGAGACAGACGGGCAAAGAGACAGCCCTGGAAAGAGACAGACGGGCAAAGAGACAGCCCTGGAAAAAGACAGCCCTGGAAAGAGATAACCCTGGAAAGAGATAACCCTGGAAAGAGACAGCCCTGGAAATTGACAGACGGGCAAAGAGACAGACGGGCAAAGAGACAGACGGGCAAAGAGACAGACGGGCAAAGAGACAGACGGGCAAAGAGACAGACGGGCAAAGAGACAGACGGGGAAAGAGACAGACGGAGAAAGAGACAGCCCTGGAAAGAGACAGATGGGCAAGGAGACAACCCTGGAAAGAGAGAGCACTGGAAAGAGAGAGCCATGGAAAAAGAGAGACCTGGAAAGAGAGAGCCCTGGAAAGAGAGAGCCATGGAAAGAGTCAGACGGGCAAAGAGTCAGACGGGCAAAGAGTCAGACGGGCAAAGAGTCAGACGGGCAAAGAGTCAGACGGGCAAAGAGTCAGACGGGCAAAGAGACAGACGGGCAAAGAGACAGCCCTGGAAAAAGAAAGCCCTGGAAAGAGACAACCCTGGAAAGAGACAGCCCTGGAAAGAGACAGCCCTGGAAAGAGACAGCCCTGGAAAGAGACAGACGGGCAAAGAGACAGACGGGCAAAGAGACAGACCTGGAAAAAGACAGCCCTGGAAAAAGACAGCCCTGGAAAGAGACAGCCCTGGAAAGAGACAGACGGGCAAAGAGACAGCCTTGGAAAAAGACAGCCCTGAAAAGAGACAACCCTGGAAAGAGACAGCCCTGGAAAGAGACAGACGGGCAAAGAGACAGACGGGCAAAGAGACAGACCTGGAAAAAGACAGCCGTGGAAAAAGACAGCCCTGGAAAGAGACAGCCCTGGAAAGAGACAGACGGGCAAAGAGACAGCCCTGGAAAAAGACAGCCCTGGAAAGAGACAACCCTGGAAAGAGACAGCCCTGGAAAGAGACAGAAGGGCAAAGAGAGAAACCTAGAAAAAGACATACGGGCAAAGAGACAGACCTGGAAAGAGACAGACGGGCAAAGAGACAGACGGGCAAAGAGACAGACGGGCAAAGAGACAGACGGGCAAAGAGACAACCCTGGAAAGAGATAACCCTGGAAAGAGACAGCCCTGGAAAGAGACAGCCCTGGAAAGAGACAGCCCTGGAAAGAGACAGACGGGGAAAAAATCAAATGGGCAAAGAGTCAGACGGGCAAAGAGACAGCCCTGGAAAGAGACAGCCCTGGAAAAAGACAGCCCTGGAAAAAGACAGCCCTGGAAAGAGAGAGACGTGGAAAGAGAGAGCCCTGGAAAGAGAGAGCCATGGAAAGAGACAGCCATGGAAAGAGTCAGATGGGCAAATTGTCAGACGGGCAAAGAGACAGCCCTGGAAAGAGACAACCCTGGAAAGAGACAGCCCTGGAAAGAGACAGAGGAGCAAAGAGACAGCCCTGGAAAGAGACAGCACTGGAAAGAGGCAGATGGACAAAGAGACAGCCCTGGAAAGAAACAGCCCTGTAAAGAGTTAGATGGGCAAAGAGTCAGACGGGCAAAGAGACAGCCCTGGAAAAAGACAGCTCTTGAAAGAGACAGCCCTGGAAAGAGACAGACGGGCAAAGAGACAGCCCTGCAAAGAGACAGCCCTGGAAAGAGACAGCCCTGGAAAGAGACAGCCCTGGAAAGAGACAGCCCTGGAAAGAGACAGACGGGCAAAGAGACAGACGGGCAAAGAGACAGCCCTGGAAAAAGACAGGCCTGGAAAGAGAGAGCCCTGGAAAGAGAGAGCCATGGAAAGAGTCAGATGGGGAAAGAGTCAGACGGGCAAAGAGACAGCCCTGGAAAGAGACAGCCATGGAAAAAGACAGCCCTGGAAAGAGACAGCCCTGGAAAGAGACAGCCCTGGAAAGAGACAGCCCTGGAAAGAGTCAGATGGGCAAATTGTCAGACGGGCAAAGAGACAGCCCTGGAAAGAGACCGCTCTGGAAAGAGTCAGACGGGCAAAGAGTCAGACCTGGAAAAAGACAGCCCTGGAAAGAGACAGCCCTCGAAAAAGACAGCCCTGGAAAGAGACAGCACTGGAAAGAGACAAATGGGCAAAGAGAGAGCCCTGGAAAGAAACAGCCCTGCAAAGAGTCAGACGGGCAAAAAGACAGATGGGCAAAGAGACAGACGGGCAAAGAGGCAGCCCTGGAAAGAGAGAGCCCTGGAAAGAGACAGCCCTGGAAAGAGACAGCCCTGGAAAGAGAGAGCCCTGGAAAGAGACAGCCATGGAAAGAGACAGCTTGACAAAGAGACAGCCCTGGAAAGAGACAGCCCTGGAAAGAGACAGCCCTGGAAAGAAACAGCCCTGGAAAGAGACAGCCCGGCAAAGAGTCAGACGAGCAAAGAGTCAGACTGGAAAAGAGACAGCCCTGGAAAGAGACAGCCCTGGAAAGAGACAGATGGGCAATGAGACATACCTGGAAAGAGACAGACGGGCAAAGAGACAGATGGGCAAAGAGACAGATGGGCAAAGAGACAGACGGGCAAAGAGGCAGCACTGGAAAGAGAGAGCCCTGGAAAGAGACAGCCCTGGAAAGAGACAGCCCTGGAAAGAAACAGCCCTGGAAAGAGACAGCCCGGCAAAGAGACAGCCCTCGAAAAAGACAGCCCTGGAAAGAGACAGCACTGGAAAGAGACAAATGGGCAAAGAGAGAGCCCTGGAAAGAAACAGCCCTGCAAAGAGTCAGACGGGCAAAAAGACAGATGGGCAAAGAGACAGACGGGCAAAGAGGCAGCCCTGGAAAGAGAGAGCCCTGGAAAGAGACAGCCCTGGAAAGAGACAGCCCTGGAAAGAGAGAGCCCTGGAAAGAGACAGCCATGGAAAGAGACAGCTTGACAAAGAGACAGCCCTGGAAAGAGACAGCCCTGGAAAGAGACAGCCCTGGAAAGAAACAGCCCTGGAAAGAGACAGCCCGGCAAAGAGTCAGACGAGCAAAGAGTCAGACTGGAAAAGAGACAGCCCTGGAAAGAGACAGCCCTGGAAAGAGACAGATGGGCAATGAGACATACCTGGAAAGAGACAGACGGGCAAAGAGACAGATGGGCAAAGAGACAGATGGGCAAAGAGACAGACGGGCAAAGAGGCAGCACTGGAAAGAGAGAGCCCTGGAAAGAGACAGCCCTGGAAAGAGACAGCCCTGGAAAGAAACAGCCCTGGAAAGAGACAGCCCGGCAAAGAGTCAGACGAGCAAAGAGTCAGACTGGCAAGGAGACAGCCCTGGAAAGAGACAGCCCTGGAAAGAGACAGATGGGCAAAGAGACATACCTGGAAAGAGACAGACGGGCAAAGAGACAGACGGGCAAAGAGACAGACGGGCAAAGAGACAGACGGGCAAAGAGACAGACGGGCAAAGAGACAGACGGGCAAAGAGACAGACGGGCAAAGAGGCAGCCCTGGAAAGAGAGAGCCCTGGAAAGAGAGAGCCCTGGAAAGAGACAGCCCTGGAAAGAGACAGATGGGCAAAGAGACATACCTGGAAAGAGACAGATGAGCAAAGAGACAGACTGGCAAAGAGACAGATGGGCAAAGAGACAGACGGGCAAAAGGTGGTGTCACACACAGTGACAACGACAACGACGTCGCTGCTACGTCACCATTTTCTGTGACTTTGCAGCGACGTTCTGTCTCTGTCGCTGTGTGTGACATCCAGCAACGACCTGGCCCCTGCTGTGAGGTCGTCGGTCGTTGCTGAATGTCCAGCTTCATTTTTTGGTCGTCGCTCTCCTGCTGTGTGTGACAGTGAGAGAGCGACGAAATGAAGCGAGCAGGAAGCAGGAGCCGGCGTCTGGCAGCTGCGGTAAGCTGTAACCACGGTAAACATCGGGTAACCAAGGGAAGACCTTTCCCAGGTTACCCGATATTTACTTTCTTTACCAGCGTCCGACCTCGCTGCCAGTGCCGGCTCCTGCTCTCTGCACATGTAGCTTCAGTACACATCGGGTAATTAACCCGATGTGTACTGTAACTAGGAGAGCAGGGAGCCAGCGCTAAGAAGTGTGTGCGGCTCCCTGCTCTCTGCAAATATAGCTGCAGTACACATCGGGTAATTAAACCGATGTGCACTGTAGCTAGGAGTGCAGGGAGCCAGCGCTAAGTGCGGCTTCGTACTCTCTGTACATGTAGCACAGCGTCGTTATGATCGCTGCTGCTTCTGCTGTGTTTGACAGCTAAGCAGCGATCATAACTGCGACTTACCAGATCGCTATTACGTCACAGAAAATGGTGACGTAACAGCGACGTCGTTGTCGCTGTCGCTATGTGTTAACCCAGCTAAAGAATCAGATGAACAAAAAGACAGGCGGGCAAAGAGTCAGACGGGCAAAGAGTCAGACGGGCAAAGAGTCAGACGGGCAAAGGGTCAGACGGGCAAAGAGACAGCCCTGGAAAGAGACAGCCCTGGAAAAAGACAGCCCTGGAAAAAGACAGCCCTGGAAAAAGACAGCCCTGGAAAGAGACAGCCATGGAAAGAGAAAGACAGGCAAAGAGACAGACAGGCAAAGAGACAGACAGGCAAAGAGGCAGACAGGCAAAGAGACAGACGGGAGAAGAGACAGCCCCAAAAAGAGACAGCACTGGAAAGTAACAGCCACGGAAAGAGACAGCCACGGAAAGAGACGGGCAAAGAGACAGATGGGCAAAGAGTCAGACCTGGAAAAAGATAGACCTTGAAAGAGACAAACAGGGAAAGAGACAGACCTGGAAAGAGACAGACCTGGAAAGAGACAGACGGGCAAAAAGACAGCCCTAGAAAGAGACAGACGGGCAAAAAGACAGATGGTCAAAGAGACAGACCTTGAAAGAGACAGCCCTGGAAAAAGACAGCCCTGGAAAGAGACAGCCATGGAAATAGACAGATGGGCAAAGAGTCAGACGGGCAAAGAGTCAGACGGGCAAAGAGTCAGACGAGCAAAGAGACAGACGGGCAAAGAGACAGACGGGCAAAGAGACAGACGGGCAAAGAGACAGCCCTGGAAAGAGAAAGCACTGGAAAGAGAGAGCCCTGGAAAAAGACAGCCCTGGAAGGAGACAGCCCTGGAAGGAGACAGCCCTGGAAAGAGACAGCCCTGGAAAGAGACAGCCCTGGAAGGAGACAGCCATGGAAATAGACAGATGGGCAAAGAGTCAGACGGGCAAAGAGTCAGACGGGCAAAGAGTCAGACGGGCAAAGAGACAGCCCTGGAAAGAGAGAGCACTGGAAAGAGAGAGCCCTGGAAAAAGACAGCCCTGGAAGGAGACAGCCCTGGAAGGAGACAGCCCTGGAAAGAGACAGCCCTGGAAAGAGACAGATGAGCAAAGAGAAAGACGGGCAAAGAGAAAGACGGGCAAAGAGACAGCCCTGGAAAGAGACAGCCCTGGAAAGAGAGAGCCCTGGAAAGAGAGAGCCCTGGAAAGAGAGAGCCCTGAAAAAAGACAGCCCTGGAAAAAGACAGCCCTGAAAAGAGACAGATGGGCAAAGAGACAGATGGGCAAAGAGACAGATGGGCAAAGAGACAGATGGGCAAAGAGACAGACGGGCAAAGAGACAGACGGGCAAAGATTCAGAACTGGAAAATAAAAGATTTGGAAAGAGACAAACGGGGAAAGAGACAGCCCTGTTAAGAGACAGCTCTGGAAAGAGACAGCCCTGGAAAGAGACAGACGGGCAAAGAAACACCCCTGCAAAGAGACAGCCCTGGAAAGAGACAGCCCTGGAAAGAGACAGCCCTGGAAAGAGACAGACGGGCAAAGAGACAGACCTGGAAAAAGATAGACCTGGAAAAAGACAGACCTGGAAAAAGACAGACCTGGAAAGAGACAGACGGGCAAAGAGACAGACGGGCAAAGAGACAGACGGGCAAAGAGACAGACGGGCAAAGAGACAGACGGGCAAAGAGACAGACGGGGAAAGAGACATATGGGGAAAGAGACAGACGGGGAAAGAGACAACCCTGGAAAGAGACAGCCCTGGAAGGAGACAGCCCTGGAAAGAGACAGCCCTGGAAAGAGACAGATGAGCAAAGAGACAGACCTGGAAAAAGATAGACCTGGAAAAAGACAGACCTGGAAAGAGACAGACGGGCAAAGAGACAGACGGGCAAAGAGACAGACGGGGAAAGAGACAGACGGGGAAAGAGACAGACGGGGAAAGAGACAGACGGGGAAAGAGACAGACGGGGAAAGAGACAGACGGGGAAAGAGACATATGGGGAAAGAGACAGACGGGGAAAGATACAGCCCTGGAAAGAGACAGCCCTGGAAAGAGACAGACGGGCAAAGAGACAACCCTGGAAAGAGACAGCCCTGGAAGGAGACAGCCCTGGAAGGAGACAGCCCTGGAAAGAGACAGCCCTGGAAAGAGACAGACGGGCAAAGAGACAGACCTGGAAAAAGACAGACCTGGAAAAAGATAGACCTGGAAAGAGACAGACGGGCAAAGAGACAGACGGGCAAAGAGACAGACGGGCAAAGAGAGAGCCCTGGAAAGAGAGAGCCCTGGAAAGAGAGAGCCCTGGAAAGAGACAGCCCTGGAAAGAGACAGCCCTGGAAAGAGACAGCCCTGGAAAGAGAGAGCCCTGGAAAGAGAGCCCTGGAAAGAGACAGCCATGGAAAAGACAGACGGGGAAAAAAATCAGATGGGCAAAGAGTCAGATGGGCAAAGAGACAGCCCTGGAAAGAGACAGCCCTGGAAAGAGACAGCCCTGGAAAGAGACAGCCCTGGAAAGAGACAGCCATGGAAAGAGAGAGCCATGGAAAGAGACAGCCATGGAAAGAGTCAGATGGGCAAATTGTCAGACGGGCAAAGAGTCAAACCTGGAAAAAGATAGACCTGGAAAGAGACAGCCCTGGAAAGAGACAGCCCTGGAAAGAGACAGCCCTGGAAAGAGACAGCCCTGGAAAAAGACAGACCTGGAAAAAGACAGACCTGGAAAGAGACAGACCTGGAAAGAGACAGACCTGGAAAGAGACAGACCTGGAAAGAGACAGACCTGGAAAGAGACAGACGGGCAAAGAGACAGACGGGGAAAGAGACAGACGGGGAAAGAGACAGACGGGGAAAGAGACAGACGGGGAAAGAGACAGACGGGGAAAGAGACAGCCCTGGAAAGAGACAGCCCTGGAAAGAGACAGCCCTGGAAAGAGAGAGCCCTGGAAAGAGAGAGCCCTGGAAAGAGAGCGCCCTGGAAAGAGACAGCCCTGGAAAGAGAGAGCCCTGGAAAGAGAGAGCCCTGGAAAGAGAGAGCCCTGGAAAGAGAGAGCCCTGGAAAGAGACAGACGGGGAAAGAGACAGACGGGGAAAGAGACAGACGGGGAAAGAGACAGACGGGGAAAGAGACAGACGGGGAAAGAGACAGCCCTGGAAAGAGACAGCCCTGGAAAGAGACAGACGGGCAAAGAGACAACCCTGGAAAGAGACAACCCTGGAAAGAGACAGCCCTGGAAAGAGACAGCCCTGGAAAGAGACAGCCCTGGAAAGAGAGAGCCCTGGAAAGAGAGAGCCCTGGAAAGAGAGAGCCCTGGAAAGAGAGAGCCCTGGAAAGAGAGAGCCCTGGAAAGAGACAGCCCTGGAAAGAGACAGCCCTGGAAAGAGACAGCCCTGGAAAGAGAGAGCCCTGGAAAGAGAGAGCCCTGGAAAGAGAGAGCCCTGGAAAGAGAGAGCCCTGGAAAGAGAGAGCCCTGGAAAGAGACAGACGGGGAAAAAAATCAGATGGGCAAAGAGTCAGATGGGCAAAGAGACAGCCCTGGAAAGAGACAGCCCTGGAAAGAGACAGCCCTGGAAAGAGACAGCCCTGGAAAGAGACAGCCCTAGAAAGAGCGAGTCATGGAAAGAGACAGCCATGGAAAGAGAGAGCCATGGAAAGAGACAGCCATGGAAAGAGTCAGATGGGCAAATTGTCAGACGGGCAAAGAGTCAGACGGGCAAAGAGTCAAACCTGGAAAAAGATAGACCTGGAAAGAGACAGCCCTGGAAAGAGACAGCCCTGGAAAGAGACAGCCCTGGAAAGAGACAGATGGGCAAAGAGACATACCTGGAAAGAGACAGATGGGCAAAGAGACAGATGGGCAAAGAGACAGATGGGCAAAGAGACAGACGGGCAAACAGACAGACGGGCAAAGAGGCAGCCCTGGAAAGAGACAGCCCTGGAAAGAGACAGCCCTGGAAAGAGACAGCCCTGGAAAGAGACAGATGGGCAAAGAGACATACCTGGAAAGAGACAGATGAGCAAAGAGACAGACGGGCAAAGAGACAGATGGGCAAAGAGACAGACGGGCAAAAGGTGGTGTCACACACCGTGACAACGACAACGACGTCGCTGCTACGTCACCATTTTCTGTGACTTTGCAGCGACGTTCCGTCGCTGTCGCTGTGTGTGACATCCAGCAACGACCTGGCCCCTGCTGTGAGGTCGTCGGTCGTTGCTGAATGTCCAGCTTCATTTTTTGGTCGTCGCTCTCCTGCTATGTGTGACAGTGAGAGAGCGACGAAATGAAGCGAGCAGGAAGCAGAAGCCGGCGTCTGGCAGCTGCGGTAAGCTGTAACCACGGTAAACATCGGGTAACCAAGGGAAGACCTTTCCCAGGTTACCCGATATTTACTTTCGTTACCAGCGTCCGACCTCGCTGCCAGTGCCGGCTCCTGCTCTCTGCACATGTAGCTTCAGTACACATCGGGTAATTAACCCGATGTGTACTGTAACTAGGAGAGCAGGGAGCCAGCGCTAAGAAGTGTGTGCGGCTCCCTGCTCTCTGCAAATGTAGCTGCAGTACACATCGGGTAATTAAACCGATGTGCACTGTAGCTAGGAGTGCAGGGAGCCAGTGCTAAGTGCGGCTTCGTACTCTCTGTACATGTAGCACAGCGTCGTTATGATCGCTGCTGCTTCTGCTGTGTTTGACAGCTAAGCAGCGATCATAACTGCGACTTACCAGATCGCTATTACGTCACAGAAAATGGTGACGTAACAGCGACGTCGTTGTCGCTGTCGCTATGTGTTAACCCAGCTAAAGAATCAGATGAACAAAAAGACAGGCGGGCAAAGAGTCAGACGGGCAAAGAGTCAGGCGGGCAAAGAGTCAGGCGGGCAAAGAGTCAGGCGGGCAAAGAGTCAGACGGGCAAAGAGTCAGACGGGCAAAGAGTCAGACGGGCAAAGAGTCAGCCCTGGAAAGAGACAGCCCTGGAAAGAGACAGCCCTGGAAAGAGACATCCCTGGAAAGAGACAGCCCTGGAAAGAGACAGCCTTGGAAAAAGACTGCCCTGGAAAGAGACAGCCATGGAAAGAGACAGCCCTGGAAAGAGAAAGACAGGCAAAGAGACAGACAAGCAAAGAGACAGACAGGCAAAGAGACAGATGGGAGAAGAGACAGCCCCAAAAAGAGACAGCACTGGAAAGTAACAGCCACGGAAAGAGACAGCCACGGAAAGAGACGGGCAAAGAAACAGATGGGCAAAGAGTCAGACCTGGAAAAAGATAGACCTTGAAAAAGACAGCCCTGGAAAGAGACAGCCCTGGAAAGAGACAGCCATGGAAATAGACAGACGGGCAAAGAGTCAGACGGGCAAAGAGTCAGACGGGCAAAGAGTCAGACGGGCAAAGAGTCAGACGGGCAAAGAGTCAGACGGGCAAAGAGTCAGACGGGCAAAGAGTCAGACGGGCAAAGAGACAGCCCTGGAAAGAGAGAGCCCTGGAAAGAGAAAGCACTGGAAAGAGAGAGCCCTGGAAAAAGACAGCCCTGGAAGGAGACAGCCCTGGAAGGAGACAGCCCTGGAAAGAGACAGCCCTGGAAAGAGACAGCCCTGGAAAGAGACAGATGAGCAAAGAGTCAGACGGGCAAAGAGAAAGACGGGCAAAGAGACAGCCCAGGAAAGAGAGAGCCCTGGAAAGAGAGAGCCCTGGAAAGAGAGAGCCCTGGAAAAAGACAGCCCTGGAAAAAGACAGCCCTGGAAAGAGACAGCCCTGGAAAGAGACAGATGGGCAAAGAGACAGACGGGCAAAGAGACAGACGGGCAAAGAGACAGACGGGCAAAGATTCAGAACTGGAAAATAAAAGACCTGGAAAGAGACAAACAGGGAAAGAGACAGCCCTGTTAAGAGACAGCTCTGGAAAGAGACAGCCCTGGAAAGAGACAGATGGGCAAAAAGACAGACGGGCAAAGAGACAGTTGGGCAAAGAGACAGCCCAGGAAAAAGACAGCCCTGGAAAGAGAGAGCCCTGGAAAGAGACAGCCCTGGAAAGAGACAGACGGGCATAGAAACACCCCTGCAAAGAGACAACCCTGGAAAAAGACAGCCCTGGAAATAGACAGCCCTGGAAAGAGACAGACCTGGAAAAAGACAGACCTGGAAAGAGACAGACGGACAAAGAGACAGACGGGCAAAGAGACAGACGGGCAAAGAGACAGATGGGGAAAGAGACAGCCCTGGAAAGAGACAGCCCTGGAAAGAGACAGCCCTGGAAAGAGACAGACGGGCAAAGAGACAGCCCTGGAAAGAGACAGCCCTGGAAAGAGACAGACGGGCAAAGAGACAGACGGGCAAAGAGACAGACCTTTGAAAAAGACAGACCTGGAAAGAGACAGACGGGCAAAGAGACAGACGGGCAAAGAGACAGACGGGCAAAGAGACAGACGGGCAAAGAGACAGACGGGCAAAGAGACAGACGGGGAAAGAGACAGCCCTGGAAAGAGACAGCCCTGGAAAGAGACAGCCCTGGAAAGAGACAGCCCTGGAAAGAGAGAGCCCTGGAAAGAGACAGCCCTGGAAAGAGACAGCCCTGGAAAGAGACAGCCCTGGAAAGAGAAAGCCCTGGAAAGAGACAGACGGGCAAAGAGACAGCCCTGGAAAGAGACAGCCCTGGAAAGAGAGAGCCCTGGAAAGAGAGAGCCCTGGAAAGAGAGAGCCCTGGAAAGAGAGAGCCCTGGAAAGAGACAGCCATGGAAAGAGACAGACGGGGAAAAAAATCAGATGGGCAAAGAGTCAGATGGGCAAAGAGACAGCCCTGGAAAGAGACAGCCCTGGAAAGAGACAGCCCTGGAAAGAGACAGCCCTGGAAAGAGAGAGACCTGGAAAGAGAGAGCCCTGGAAAGAGAGAGCCATGGAAAGAGACAGCCATGGAAAGAGTCAGATGGGCAAATTGTCAGACGGGCAAAGAGTCAGACGGGCAAAGAGTCAAACCTGGAAAGAGACAGCCCTGGAAAGAGACAGCCCTGGAAAGAGTCAGACGGGCAAAGAGTCAGACGGGCAAAGAGTCAGACGGGCAAAGAGTCAGACGGGCAAAGAGTCAGACGGGCAAAGAGTCAGACGGGCAAAGAGTCAGACGGGCAAAGAGTCAGACCTGGAAAAAGATAGACCTGGAAAAAGATAGACCTGGAAAAAGACAGCCTTGGAAAGAGACAGATGGGCAAAGAGTCAGATGGGCAAAGAGAGAGCCCTGGAAAGAGACAGCCCTGGAAAGATACAGACGGGCAAAAAGACATATGGGCAAAGAGACAGCCCTGGAAAGAGACAGCCCTGGAAAGAGACAGCCCTGGAAAGAGACAGCCCTGGAAAGAGACAGCCCTGGAAAGAGACAGCCATGGAAAGAGACAGCCATGGAAAGAGACAGCCATAGAAAGAGACAGACGGGCAAAGAGACAGCCCTGGAAAGAGAGACAGCCCTGAAAAAAAGACAGTCCTGGGAAAAGAGACAGCCCTGGAAAGAGACAGCCCTGGAAAGAGACAGCCCTGGAAAGAGACAGCCCTGGAAAGAGAAAGCCCTGGAAAGAGACAGACAGGCAAAGAGACAGACAGGCAAAGAGACAGACGGGAGAAGAAACAGCCCCAAAAAGAGACAGCACTGGAAAGTAACAGCCACGGAAAGAGACAGCCACGGAAAGAGACGGGCAAAGAGACAGATGGGCAAAGAGTCAGACCTGGAAAAAGATAGACCTTGAAAGAGACAAACAAGGAAAGAGACAGCCCTGGAAAGAGACAGCCCTGGAAAGAGACAGCCCTGGAAAGAGTCAGACGGGCAAAGAGTCAGACGAGCAAAGAGTCAGACGGGCAAAGAGTCAGACGGGCAAAGAGTCAGACGGGCAAAGAGTCAGACGGGCAAAGAGTCAGACGGGCAAAGAGACAGACGGGCAAAGAGACAGATGGGCAAAGAGACAGCCCTGGAAAGAGAAAGCACTGGAAAGAGAGAGCCCTGGAAAAAGACAGCCCTGGAAGGAGACAGCCCTGGAAGGAGACAGCCCTGGAAAGAGACAGCCCTGGAAAGAGACAGCCCTGGAAGGAGACAGCCCTGGAAGGAGACAGCCCTGGAAGGAGACAGCCCTGGAAAGAGACAGCCCTGGAAAGAGACAGATGAGCAAAGAGTCAGACAGGCAAAGAGAAAGACGGGCAAAGAGAGAGCCCTGTAAAGAGAGAGCCCTGTAAAGAGAGAGCCCTGTAAAGAGAGAGCCCTGTAAAGAGACAGATGGGCAAAGAGACAGATGGGCAAAGAGACAGACGGGCAAAGATTCAGAACTGGAAAATAAAAGACCTGGAAAGAGACAAACGGGGAAAGAGACAGCTCTGGAAAGAGACAGCCCTGGAAAGAGACAGATGGGCAAAGAAACACTCCTGCAAAGAAACACCCCTGCAAAGAGACAGCCCTGGAAAGAGACAGCCCTGGAAAGAGACAGCCCTGGAAAGAGACAGCCCTGGAAAGAGACAGCCCTAGAAAGAGACAGCCCTAGAAAGAGAAAGCCCTGGAAAGAGACAGACAGGCAAAGAGACAGACAGGCAAACAGACAGACGGGAGAAGAAACAGCCCCAAAAAGAGACAGCACTGGAAAGTAACAGCCCTGGAAAGAGACAGCCCTGGAAAGAGACAGATGAGCAAAGAGTCAGACGGGCAAAGAGAAAGACGGGCAAAGAGAGAGCCCTGGAAAGAGAGAGCCCTGGAAAGAGAGAGCCCTGGAAAGAGAGAGCCCTGGAAAGAGAGAGCCCTGGAAAGAGACAGATGGGCAAAAAGACAGACGGGCAAAAAGACAGTTGGGCAAAGAGACAGCCCAGGAAAAAGACAGCCCTGGAAAGAGAGAGCCTTGGAAAGAGACAGCCCTGGAAAGAGACAGCCCTGGAAAGAGACAGCCCTGGAAAGAGACAGCCCTGGAAAAAGACAGCCCTGGAAAAAGACAGCCCTGGAAAGAGAGAGACCTGGAAAGAGAGAGCCCTGGAAAGAGAGAGCCCTGGAAAGAGAGAGCCCTGGAAAGAGTCAGATGGGCAAATTGTCAGACGGGCAAAGAGTCAAACCTGGAAAAAGATAGACCTGGAAAGAGACAGCCTTGGAAAGAGACAGCCCTGGAAAGAGACAGCACTGGAAAGAGACAGATGGGCAAAAAGACATATGGGCAAAGAGACAGCCCTGGAAAAAGACAGCTCTGGAAAGAGACAGCCCTGGAAAGAGACAGACCGGCAAAGAAACAGCCCTGGAAAGAGAGAGCCCTGGAAAGAGACAGCCCTGGAAAGAGACAGCCCTGGAAAGAAACAGCCCTGTAAAGAGTCAGACGGGCAAAGAGTCAGATGGGCAAAGAGAGAGCCCTGGAAAGAGACAGCCCTGGAAAGAGACAGATGGGCAAAAAGACATATGGGCAAAGAGACAGCCCTGGAAAAAGACAGCTCTGGAAAGAGACAGCCCTGGAAAGAGACAGACCGGCAAAGAAACAGCCCTGGAAAGAGAGAGCCCTGGAAAGAGACAGCCCTGGAAAGAGACAGCCCTGGAAAGAGACAGCCCTGAAAAGAGACAGCCCTGGAAAGAGACAGCCCTGGAAAGAGACAGCCATGGAAAAAGACAGACGGGCAAAGAGACAGACAGACAAAGAGACAGACGGACAAAGAGACAGACGGACAAAGAGACAGACTGGGAAAGAGACAGACTGGGAAAGAGACAGACTGGGAAAGAGACAGCCCTGGAAAGAGACAGTCATGTAAAGAGACAGAAGAGCAAGGAGACAGACTGGCAAAGAGACAGATGGGCAAAGAGACAGATGAGGAAAGAGAAAGACGGGCAAAGAGACAGCCCTGGAAAGAGACAGGCCTGGAAAGAGACAGACGGGCAAAAAGACAGATTGGCAAAGAGATAGACCTGGAAAGAGACAACCATTGAAAGAGACAGCCCTGGAAAGAGACAGCCCTAGAAAGAGACAGCCCTAGAAAGAGAAAGCCCTGGAAAGAGACAGACAGGCAAAGAGACAGACAGGCAAACAGACAGACGGGAGAAGAAACAGCCCCAAAAAGAGACAGCACTGGAAAGTAACAGCCCTGGAAAGAGACAGCCCTGGAAAGAGACAGATGAGCAAAGAGTCAGACGGGCAAAGAGAAAGACGGGCAAAGAGAGAGCCCTGGAAAGAGAGAGCCCTGGAAAGAGAGAGCCCTGGAAAGAGAGAGCCCTGGAAAGAGAGAGCCCTGGAAAGAGACAGATGGGCAAAAAGACAGACGGGCAAAAAGACAGTTGGGCAAAGAGACAGCCCAGGAAAAAGACAGCCCTGGAAAGAGAGAGCCTTGGAAAGAGACAGCCCTGGAAAGAGACAGCCCTGGAAAGAGACAGCCCTGGAAAGAGACAGCCCTGGAAAAAGACAGCCCTGGAAAAAGACAGCCCTGGAAAGAGAGAGACCTGGAAAGAGAGAGCCCTGGAAAGAGAGAGCCCTGGAAAGAGAGAGCCCTGGAAAGAGTCAGATGGGCAAATTGTCAGACGGGCAAAGAGTCAAACCTGGAAAAAGATAGACCTGGAAAGAGACAGCCTTGGAAAGAGACAGCCCTGGAAAGAGACAGCACTGGAAAGAGACAGATGGGCAAAAAGACATATGGGCAAAGAGACAGCCCTGGAAAAAGACAGCTCTGGAAAGAGACAGCCCTGGAAAGAGACAGACCGGCAAAGAAACAGCCCTGGAAAGAGAGAGCCCTGGAAAGAGACAGCCCTGGAAAGAGACAGCCCTGGAAAGAAACAGCCCTGTAAAGAGTCAGACGGGCAAAGAGTCAGATGGGCAAAGAGAGAGCCCTGGAAAGAGACAGCCCTGGAAAGAGACAGATGGGCAAAAAGACATATGGGCAAAGAGACAGCCCTGGAAAAAGACAGCTCTGGAAAGAGACAGCCCTGGAAAGAGACAGACCGGCAAAGAAACAGCCCTGGAAAGAGAGAGCCCTGGAAAGAGACAGCCCTGGAAAGAGACAGCCCTGGAAAGAGACAGCCCTGGAAAGAGACAGCCCTGAAAAGAGACAGCCCTGGAAAGAGACAGCCCTGGAAAGAGACAGCCATGGAAAAAGACAGACGGGCAAAGAGACAGACAGACAAAGAGACAGACGGACAAAGAGACAGACGGACAAAGAGACAGACTGGGAAAGAGACAGACTGGGAAAGAGACAGACTGGGAAAGAGACAGCCCTGGAAAGAGACAGTCATGTAAAGAGACAGAAGAGCAAGGAGACAGACTGGCAAAGAGACAGATGGGCAAAGAGACAGATGAGGAAAGAGAAAGACGGGCAAAGAGACAGCCCTGGAAAGAGACAGGCCTGGAAAGAGACAGACGGGCAAAAAGACAGATTGGCAAAGAGATAGACCTGGAAAGAGACAACCATTGAAAGAGACAGCCCTGGAAAGAGACAGCCCTGGAAAGAGACAGACGGGCACAGAGACAGACGGGCAAAGAGACAGGCAAAGAGACAGATGGGAAAAGAGACAGCCCTGGAAAGAGACAGACCTAGAAAGAGACAGCCCTGGAAAGAGACAGCCTTAGAAAGAGACAGACGGGCAAAAAGACAGATGGACAAAGAGACTGACCTTTAAAGAGACTGACCTTTAAAGAGACTGACCTTTAAAGAGACTGACCTGGAAAGAGACAGACGGGCAAAGAGACAGACGGGCAAAGACACAGACGGGAAAAGAGACAGCTCTTGAAAGAGACAGCCACGGAAAGAGACAGCCACGGAAAGAGACAGCCACGGAAAGAGACGGACAAAGAGACAGACTGGCAAAGAGACAGCCCTGGAAAGAGAGAGCCCTGCAAAGAGAGAGCCCTGCAAAGAGAGAGCCCTGGAAAGAGAGAGCCTTGGAAAGAGACAGCCCTGGAAAGAGACAGACGGGCAAATAGACAGACGGGCAAAGAGAGAGCCCTGGAAAGAGAGAGCCCTGGAAAGAGAGAGCCCTATAAAAAGACAGCCCTGGAAAGAGACAGCCTTGGAAAAAGACAGCCCTGGAAAGAGACAGACCTAGAAAGAGACAGCCCTGGAAAGAGACAGCCCTTGAAGGAGACAAACGGGCAAAAAGACAGATGGACAAAGAGACAGACCTGGAAAGAGATTGCTCTGGAAAGAGACAGACGGGCAAAGAGACAGAAGGGCAAAGACACAGACGGGAAAATAGACAGCCCTGGAAAGAGACAGCCCTGGAAAGAGACAGCCACGGAAAGAGAAAGCCATAGAAAGAGACAGCCACGGAAAGAGACAGACGGGCAAAGAGACAAACGGGCAAAGAGAGAGCCCTGGAAAGAGAGAGCCCTATAAAAAGACAGCCCTGGAAAGAGACAGCCCTGGAAAGAGACAACCCTGGAAAGAGACAGCCCTGGAAAGAGACAGCCATGGAAAGAGTCAGACGGGCACAGAGTCAGACGGGCACAGAGTCAGACGGGCACAGAAACAGACCTGGAAAAAGACAGCCCTGGAAAGAGACAGCCCTGGAAAGAGTCAAACGGGCAAAGAGTCAAACGGGCAAAGAGTCAGACCTGGAAAGAGACAGACCTGGAAAGAGACAGACCTGGAAAGAGACAGACCTGAAAAGAGACAGCCCTGGAAAGAGACAGCCCAGGAAAGAGACAGCCCAGGAAAGAGACAGCCCTGGAAAGAGACAGCCCTGGAAAGAGTCAGCCCTGGAAAGGGACAGCCCTGGAAAAAGACAGCCATGGAAAAAGTCAGCCCTGGAAAGAGAAAGACGGGCAAAGAAACAGATGGGAAAAGAGACAGACAAGCAAAGAGACAGATGGGAAAAGAGACAGACCTAGAAAGAGACAGACCTGGAAAGAGACAGACCTGGAAAGAGACAGACCTGGAAAGAGACAGACCTGGAAAGAGACATCCCTGGAAAGAGTCAGACGGGCAAAGAGTCAGACGGGCAAAGAGTCAGACGGGCAAAGAGTCAGACGGGCAAAGAGACAGACGGGCAAAGAGACAGACGGGCAAAGACACAGACGGGAAAAGAGACAGCTCTTGAAAGAGACAGCCACGGAAAGAGACAGCCACGGAAAGAGAGAGCCCTGGAAAGAGAGAGCCCTGGAAAGAGACAGCCATGGAAGGAGACAGACGGGCAAAGAGTCAGACGGGCAAAGAGAAAGAAAGGCAAAGAGACAGACCTGGAAGGAGGGAGCCCTGGAAAAAGACAGCCCTGGAAAGAGACAGATGGGCAAATAGACAGCCCTAGAAAGAGAGAGCCCTGGAAAGAGACAGACCTGGAAAGAGACAGACAGGCAAAAAGACACATGGGCAAAGAGACAGCCCTGGAAAGAGACAGCCCTGGAAAGAGACAGCCCTGGAAAGAGACAGCCTTAGCAAGAGACAGACGGGCAAAAAGACAGATGGACAAAGAGACTGACCTTTAAAGAGACAGACCTGGAAAAAGACAGATGGGCACAGAGACAGACGGGCAAAGAGACAGGCAAAGAGACAGATGGGAAAAGAGACAGCCCTGGAAAGAGACAGACCTAGAAAGAGACAGCCCTGGAAAGAGACAGCCCTGGAAAGAGACAGCCTTAGCAAGAGACAGACGGGCAAAAAGACAGATGGACAAAGAGACTGACCTTTAAAGAGACTGACCTTTAAAGAGACAGACCTGGAAAAAGACAGATGGGCAAAGAGACAGACGGGCAAAGAGACAGAAGGGCAAAGAGACAGCTCTTGAAAGAGACAGCTCTTGAAAGAGACAGCCCTGGAAAGAGACAGCCACGGAAAGAGACAGCCACGGAAAGAGACGGACAAAGAGACAGACTGGCAAAGAGACAGAAGGGCAAAGAGACAGCCCTGGAAAGAGACAGCCCTGGAAAGAGAGAGCCCTGGAAAGAGAGAGCCCTGGAAAGAGAGAGCCTTGGAAAGAGAGAGCCTTGGAAAGAGAGAGCCTTGGAAAGAGAGAGCCTTGGAAAGAGACAGACGGGCAAAGAGACAGACGGGCAAAGAGAGAGCCCTGGAAAGAGAGAGCCCTGGAAAGAGAGAGCCCTGGAAAGAGAGAGCCCTATAAAAAGACAGCCCTGGAAAGAGACAACCCTGGAAAGAGACAGCCCTGGAAAGAGACAGCCCTGGAAAGAGACAGCCCTGGAAAGAGACAGCCCTGAAAAGAGACAGCCCTGAAAAGAGACAGATGGGCAAAGAGACAAACCTGGAAAGAGACAGACAGGCAAGGAGACAGACGGGCAAAGAGAAAGCCGTGGAAAGAGAGAGCCCTAGAAAAAAAGAGAGATCCCTGGAAAGAGAGAGCCCTGGGAAGACAGCCCTGGAAAGAGACAACCATTGAAAGAGTCAGACGGGCAAAGAGTCAGACGGGCAAAGAGTCAGACGGGCAAAGAGTCAGACGGGCAAAGAGTCAGACGGGCAAAGAGTCAGACGAGCAAAGAGTCAGACGGGCAAAGAGACAGCCCTGGAAAGAGACAGCCCTGGAAAAAGACAGCCCTGGAAAGAGACAGCCTTAGCAAGAGACAAACGGGCAAAAAGACAGATGGACAAAGAGACTGACCTTTAAAGAGACAGACCTGGAAAGAGACAGACGGGCAAAGAGACAGACGGGCAAAGAGACAGCTCTTGAAAGAGACAGCTCTTGAAAGAGACAGCCCTGGAAAGAGACAGCCACGGAAAGAGACAGCCACGGAAAGAGACGGACAAAGAGACAGACTGGCAAAGAGACAGAAGGGCAAAGAGACAGATGGGCAAAGAGAGAGCCCTGGAGAGAGAGAGCCCTGGAAAGAGAGAGCCCTGGAAAGAGAGAGTCCTGGAAAGAGAGAGTCCTGGAAAGAGAGAGCCTTGGAAAGAGAGAGCCTTGGAAAGAGTGAGCCTTGGAAAGAGTGAGCCTTGGAAAGAGTGAGCCTTGGAAAGAGACAGCCCTGGAAAGAGACAGACGGGCAAAGAGACAGACGGGCAAAGACACAGACGGGAAAATAGACAGTCCTGGAAAGAGAGAGCCCTATAAAAAGACAGCCCTGGAAAGAGACAACCCTGGAAAGAGACAGCCCTGGAAAGAGACAAAACTGGAAAGAGACAGCCCTGAAAAGAGACAGCCTTGGAAAAAGACAGCCTTGGAAAGAGACAGACCTAGAAAGAGACAGCCCTGGTAAGAGACAGCCCTTGAAGGAGACAAACGGGCAAAAAGACAGATGGACAAAGAGACAGACCTGGAAAGAGACAGATCTGGAAAGAGATAGCCCTGGAAAGAGACAGACGGGCAAAGAGACAGACGGGCAAAGAGACAGAAGGGCAAAGACACAGACGGGAAAATAGACAGTCCTGGAAAGAGACAGCCCTGGAAAGAGACAGCCATGGAAAGAGACGGACAAAGAGACAGACGGGCAAAGAGAGAGCCCTGGAAAGAGAGAGCCCTATAAAAAGACAGCCCTGGAAAGAGACAACCCTGGAAAGAGACAGCCCTGGAAAGAGACAACCCTGGAAAGAGACAACCCTGGAAAGAGACAGCCATGGAAAGAGACAGCCATGGAAAGAGTCAGACGGGCACAGAGTCAGACGGGCACAGAGTCAGACGGGCACAGAGTCAGACGGGCACAGAGTCAGATGGGCACAGAGTCAGACGGGCACAGAGTCAGACCTGGAAAGAGAGAGTCCTGGAAAAAGACAGCCCTGGAAAGAGACAACCCTGGAAAGAAAGAGCCCAGGTAAGAGACAGCCCTGGAAAGAGACAGACGGGTAAAAAGACAGATGGGCAAAAAGACAGCCCTGGAAAGAGAGAGCCCTGGAAAGAGAGAGCCCTGGAAAGAGAGAGCCCTGGAAAGAGAGAGCCCTGGAAAGAGAGAGCCCTGGAAAGAGACAACCCTGGAAAGAGACAACCCTGGAAAGAGACGGGCAAAGAGTCAGACGGGCAAAGAGTCAGACGGGCACAGAGTCAGACGGGCACAGAGTCAGACGGGCACAGAGTCAGACGGGCACAGAGTCAGACAGGCAAAGAGACAGACCTGGAAAGAGACAGCCCTGGAAAGAGACAGCCCTGGAAAGAGTCAGACGGGCGAAGAATCAGACGGGCAAAGAGACAGACTGGAAAAGAGACAGACGGGCAAAGAGACAGACCTGGAAAGAGACAACCCTGAAAAGAGACAGCCCTGGAAAGAGACAACCCTGGAAAGAGACAGACGGGCAAAGAGACAGCCCTGGAAAGAGACAGCCCTGGAAAGAGAGAACCCTGGAAAGAGACAGCTTTGGAAAGAGACAGCAATGGAAAGAGACAGCCCTGGGAAGACAGAGCCCTGGAAAGAGAGAGCTCTGGAAAAAGACAGCCATGGAAAGAGACAGACGGGCAAAGAGTCAGATGGGCAAAGAGACAGCCCTGGAACGAGACAGCCCTGGAACGAGACAGCCCTGGAACGAGACAGCCCTGGAACGAGACAGCCCTGGAAAGAGACAGCCCAGGAAAGAGACAGCCCTGGAAAGAGACAGACGAGCAAAGAGTCTGATGGGCAAAAAGACAGCCCTGGAAGGAGACAGCCCTGGAACGAGACAGCCCTGGAACGAGACAGCCCTGGAACGAGACAGCCCTGGAACGAGACAGCCCTGGAACGAGACAGCCCTGGAACGAGACAGCCCTGGAACGAGACAGCCCTGGAAAGAGACAGCCCTGGAAAGAGACAGCCCTGGAAAGAGACAGCCCTGGAAAGAGTCTGATGGGCAAAGAGTCTGATGGGCAAAGAGTCTGATGGGCAAAGAGTCAGATGGGCAAAGAGTCAGATGGGCAAAGAGACAGACGGGCAAAGAGACAGACGGGCAAAGAGACAGACGGGCAAAGAGACAGACGGGCAAAGAGACAGCCCTGGAAAGAGACAGCCATGGAAAGAGACAGCCATGGAAAGAGACAGACGGGCAAAGAGACAGACGGGCAAAGAGACAGACTGGGAAAGAGAGACAGCCCTGGAAAGAGAGACAGCCCTGGAAAAAGAGACAGCCCTAGAAATAGACAGACGGGAAAAGAGACAGCCCTGGAAACAGAGACAGCCCTGGAAAAAGAGATAGCCCTGGATAGAGACGGACGGGAAAAGAGACAGACGGTCAAAGAGACAACCGGGCAAAGAGACAGCCTTGGAAAGAGACAGCCCTGGAAAAAGACAGTTCAGGAAAGAGACAGCTGGACAAAGAGACAGCCCTGTAAAGAGACAGCCCTGTAAAGAGACAGCCCTGAAAAGAGACAGATGGCAAAGAGACAGACGGGCAAAGAGACAGACGGGCAAAGAGACAGATGGGCAAAGAGACAGCCCTGAAAAGAGGGAGCCCTGGAAAGAGGGAGCCCTGGAAAGAGGGAGCCCTGGAAAGAGACAGCCCTGGAAAGAGACAGCCATGGAAAGAGACAGCCATGGAAAGAGACAGAAGGGCAAAGAGACAGACGGGGAAAGACACAGACGGGCAAAGAGACAGACGGGCAAAGACACAGACGGGCAAAGAGACAGCCCTATAAAGAGAGAGCCCTGGAAAGAGACAGCTCTGGAAAGAGACAGATGGGCAAAGAGACAGACCTGGAAAGAGACAGACCTGGAAAGAGACAGGCGGGCAAAGAGACAGAAGGGCAAAGAGACAGACGGGCAAAGAGACAGCCCTGGAAAGAGACAGCCCTGGAAAGAGACAGATGGGCAAAGAGACAGGCGGGGAAAGAAACAGCCCTGGAAAGAGACAGCCCTGGAAAGAGAGAACCCTGGAAAGAGACAGCTTTGGAAAGAGACAGCAATGGAAAGAGACAGACGGGCAAAGAGACAGCCCTGGAAAGAGACAGCCCCGGAAAGAGAGTGCCCTGGGAAGACAGAGCCCTGGAAAGAGAGAGCTCTGGAAAAAGACAGCCATGGAAAGAGACAGACGGGCAAAGAATCAGACGGGCAAAGAGTTAGACGGGCAAAGAGTCAGATGGGCAAGGAGACAGCCCTGGAAGGAGACAGCCCTGGAAAGAGACAGCCCTGGAAAAAAACAGCCCTGGAATGAGACAGCCCTGGAAAGAAACAGCCCAGGAAAGAAACAGCCTAGGAAAGAGACAGCCCTGGAAAGAGTCAGACGGGCAAAGAGTCAGACGGGCAAAGAGTCAGACGGGCAAAGAGTCAGATGGGCAAAGAGTTAGAACTGGAAAATAAAAGACCTGGAAAGAGACAAAGGGGGAAAGAGAGAGCGAAAGAGACAGCCCTGGAAAGAGACAGCCCTGGAAAGAGACAGCCCTGGAAAGAGACAGACGGGCAAAAAGACAGATGGGCAAAGAGACAGACCTGGAAAGAGACAGACCTAGAAAAATACAGACCTAGAAAGAGACAGCCCTGGAAAGAGACAGCCCTGGAAAGAGACAGATGGGTAAAAAGACAGATGGACAAAGAGGCAGACTTGGAAAAAGACAGACCTGGAAAGAGATAGACCTGGAAAGAGACAGACGGGCAAAGAGACAGACGGGCAAAGAGACAGAACGGCAAAGAGACAGTCGGGAAAAGAGGCAGATGGGAAAAGAGACAGACGGGCAAAGAGTCAGACGGGCAAAGAGGCAGATGGGAAAAGAGACAGACGGGCAAAGAGACAGCCCTGGAAAGAGAGAGCCCTGGAAAGAGAGAGCCCTGGAAAGCGACAGACCTGGAAAGAGACAGCCATGGAAAGAGACAGCCATGGAAAGAGACAGACGGGCAATGAGACAGACGGGAAAGAGACAGACGGAGAAAGAGACAGACGGGGAAAGAGACAGCCCTGAAAAGAGAGAGAGCCCTGGAAAGAGAGACAGCCCTGGAAAAAGAGACAGCCCTGGATAGAGACAGCCCTGAAAAGAGACAGACGGGAAAAAAGACAGCCCTGGAAACAGAGACAGCCCTGGAAAAAGAAATAGCCCTGGAAAGACACAGCCCTGGAAAGAGACAGACGGTCAAGAAGACAGATGGGCAAAGAGACAGACCTGGAAAGAGACGGACGGGAAAAGAGACAGCCCTAAAAAGAGACAGCCCTGGAAAGAAACAGCCCTGGAAAGAGACAGCTCTGAAAAACACAGCCCTGGAAAAAGACAGACGGGCAAAGAGTCACACGGGCAAAGAGTCACACGGGCAAAGAGACAGACGGGCAAAGAGTCAGACGGGCAAAGAGTCAGACGGGCAAAGAGTTAGAACTGGAAAATAAATGACCTGGAAAGAGACAAACGGGGAAAGAGACAGCCCTGGAAAGAGACAGCCCTGGAAAGAGAAAGCCCTGGAAAGAGACAGATGGGCAAAAGACAGATGGGCAAAGAGACAGACCTGGAAAGAGACAGACCTGGAAAGAGACAGCCCTGGAAAGAGACAGACGGGCAAAAAGACAGATGGACAAAGAGGCAGACGTGGAAAAAGACAGCCCTGGAAAAAGACAGACGGGCAAAGAGACAGACGGGCAAAGAGTCAGACGGGCAAAGAGACAGACAGGCAAAGAGACAGACGGGCAAAGAGACAGACGGGCAAAGAGTCAGACGGGCAAAGAGTCAGACGGGCAAAGAGACAGACGGGCAAAGAGACAGACGGGCAAAGAGACAGACGGGCAAAGAGACAGACGGGCAAAGAGACAGAGGGGCAAAGAGTCAGAACTGGAAAATAAAAGACCTGGAAAGAGACAGACGAGCAAAGAGTCAGACGCGCAAAGAGTCAGACGCGCAAAGAGTCAGACGGGCAAAGAGTCAGACGCGCAAAGAGTCAGACGCGCAAAGAGTCAGACGCGCAAAGAGTCAGACGCGCAAAGAGTCAGACGGTCAAAGAGACAGATGGGAAAAGAGACAGACGGGCAAAGAGACAGCCCTGGAAAGAGAGAGCCCTGGAAAGCGACAGACCTGGAAAGAGACAGCCATGGAAAGAGACAGCCATGGAAAGAGACAGACGGGCAAAGAGACAGAAGGGCAAAGAGACAGACGGGCAAAGAGACAGACGGGCAAAGAGACAGACGGGGAAAGAGACAGACGGGGAAAGAGACAGACGGGGAAAGAGACAGCCCTGGAAACAGAGACAGCCCTGGAAAAAGAGATAGCCCTGGAAAAAGAGATAGCCCTGGAAAGAGATGGACGGGAAAAGAGACAACCGGGCAAAGAGACAGCCTTGGAAAGAGACAGGCTTGGAAAGAGACAGTTCAGGAAAGAGACAGATGGACAAAGAGACAGCCCTGTAAAGAGACAGCCCTGAAAAGAGACAGATGGGAAAAAGACAGATGGGCAAAGAGACAGACGGGCAAAGAGACAGCCCTGAAAAAAGACAGCCCAGGAAAGAGGGAGCCCTGGAAAGAGGGAGCCCTGGAAAGAGACAGCCCTGGAAAGAGACAGCCCTGGAAAGAGACAGCCCTGGAAAGAGACAGCCATGGAAAGAGACAGATGGGGAAAGAGACAGATGGGGAAAGAGACAGACAGGCAAAGAGACAGACGGGCAAAGAGACAGACTGGCAAAGAGACAGACTGGCAAAGAGACAGCCCTATAAAGAGAGAGCCCTGGAAAGAGACAGCTCTGGAAAGAGACAGTCGGACCAAAAGACAGATGGGCAAAGAGACAGACCTGGAAAAAGACAGACCTGGAAAGAGACAGGCGGGCAAAGAGACAGATGGGCAAAGAGACAGAAGGGCAAAGAGACAGCCCTGGAAAGAGACAGCCCTGGAAAGAGACAGCCCTGGAAAGAGACAGACGGGCAAAGAGACAGGCAGGGAAAGCAACAGCCCTGGAAAGAGACAGCCCTGGAAAGAGAGAACCCTGGAAAGAGACAGCTTTGGAAAGAGACAGCAATGGAAAGAGAGTGCCCTGGGAAGACAGAGCCCTGGAAAGAGAGAGCTCTGGAAAAAGACAGCCATGGAAAGAGACAGACGGGCAAAGAATCAGACGGGCAAAGAGTCAGATGGGCAAAGAGACAGCCCTGGAAGGAGACAGCCCTGGAAAGAGACAGCCCTGGAAAAAGACAGCCCTGGAAAAAAACAGCCCTGGAACGAGACAGCCATGGAAAGAGACAGATGGGGAAAGAGACAGATGGGGAAAGAGACAGACGGGCAAAGAGACAGACGGGCAAAGAGACAGACTGGCAAAGAGACAGACTGGTAAAGAGACAGCCCTATAAAGAGAGAGCCCTGGAAAGAGACAGCTCTGGAAAGAGACAGTCGGACCAAAAGACAGATGGGCAAAGAGACAGACCTGGAAAAAGACAGACCTGGAAAGAGACAGGCGGGCAAAGAGACAGATGGGCAAAGAGACAGAAGGGCAAAGAGACAGCCCTGGAAAGAGACAGCCCTGGAAAGAGACAGCCCTGGAAAGAGACAGACGGGCAAAGAGACAGGCAGGGAAAGCAACAGCCCTGGAAAGAGACAGCCCTGGAAAGAGAGAACCCTGGAAAGAGACAGCTTTGGAAAGAGACAGCAATGGAAAGAGAGTGCCCTGGGAAGACAGAGCCCTTGAAAGAGAGAGCTCTGGAAAAAGACAGCCATGGAAAGAGACAGACGGGCAAAGAATCAGACGGGCAGAGTCAGATGGGCAAAGAGACAGCCCTGGAAGGAGACAGCCTTGGAAAGAGACAGCCCTGGAAAAAGACAGCCCTGGAAAAAAACAGCCCTGGAACGAGACAGCCCTGGAACGAGACAGCCCTGGAAAGAGACAGCCCAGGAAAGAGACAGCCCTGGAAAGAGTCAGATGGGCAAAGAGACAGATGGGCAAAGAGACAGACGGGCAAAGAGTCAGACGGGCAAAGAGTCAGACGGGCAAAGAGACAGACGGGCAAAGAGACAGCCCTGGAAAGAGACAGCCCTGGAAAGAGAGAGCCCTGGAAAGAGAGAGCCCTGGAAAGCGACAGACCAGGAAAGAGACAGCCATGGAAAGAGACAGCCATGGAAAGAGACAGACGGGCAAAGAGACAGACGGGGAAAGAGACAGACGGAGAAAGAGACAGACGGGGAAAGAGACAGCCCTGAAAAGAGAGACAGCCCTAAAAAGAGAGACAGCCCTGGAAAAAGAGACAGCCCTGGATAGAGACAGCCCTGGAAAGAGACAGACGGGCAAAGAGACAGTCCTGGAAAAATATAGCCCTGGAAACAGAGACAGCCCTGGAAAAAGAAATAGCAATGGAAAGAGATAGCCCTGGAAAGAGACAGACGGGCAAGAAGACAGATGGGCAAAGAGACAGACCTGGAAAGAGACGGACGGGAAAAGAGACAGCCCTAAAAAGAGACAGCCCTGGAAAGAAACATCCCTGGAAAGAGACAGCCCTGAAAAAGACAGCCCTGCAAAAAGACAGACGGGCAAAGAGTCACACGGGCAAAGAGTCACACGGGCAAAGAGTCACACGGGCAAAGAGACAGACGGGCAAAGAGTCAGACGGGCAAAGAGACAGACGGGCAAAGAGTTAGAACTGGAAAATAAAAGACCTGGAAAGAGACAAACGGGGAAAGAGACAGCCCTGGAAAGAGACAGCCCTGGAAAAAGACAGACGGGCAAAGAGACAGACGGTTAAAGAGTCAGACGGGCAAAGAGACAGACCTGGAAAAAGACAGCCCTAGAAAAGACAGCCCTGGAAAGAGACAGCTCTGGAAAGAGACAGACGGGCATAGAGACAGCCCTGGAAACAGACAGCCCTGGAAAGAGACAACCCTTGAAAGAGACAGCCCTGGAAAGAAACATCCCTGGAAAGAGACATCCCTGGAAAGAGACAGCCCTGTAAAGAGACAGATGGGCAAAGAGTCATACTTGGAAATAGACAGACGGGCAAAGAGACAGACGGGCAAAGAGACAGACGGGCAAAGAGACAGACGGGCAAAGAGACAGACGGGCAAAAAGACAGCGCTGGAAAGAGACAGCCCTGGAAAAAGACAGCCCTGGAAAAAGACAGCCCTTGAAAGAGACAGCCATGGAAAGAGATAGACGGGCAATGAGACAGCCCTGGAAAGAGACAGCCCTGGAAAGAGACAGCCCTGTAAAGAGTCAGACGGGCAAACAGTCAGACCTGGAAAGAGACAGCCCTGGAAAGAGTCAGACCTGGAAAGAGTCAGACCTGGAAAGAGACAGCCCTGGAAAGAAACAGCCCTGGAAAGAGACAGCCCTGGAAAGAGACAGCCCTGGAAAAAGACAGCCCTAAAAAAAAGACAGACGGGCAAAGAGACAGTCGGGCAAAGAGACAGTCGGGCAAAGAGTCAGATGGGCAAAGAGACAGATGGGCAAAGAGACAGACGGGCAAAGAGACAGACGGGCAAAGAGTCAGACGGGCAAAGAGTCAGACGGGCAAAGAGTCAGACGGGCAAAGAGACAGACGGGCAAAGAGACAGACGGGCAAAGAGACAGCCCTGGAAAGAGAGAGCCCTGGAAAGAGAGAGCCCTGGAAAGAGAGAACCCTGGAAAGCGAGAGACCAGGAAAGAGACAGCAATGGAAAGAGACAGCCATGGAAAGAGACAGACGGGGAAAGAGACAGACGGGGAAAGAGACAGACGGGGAAAGAGACAGCCCTGGAAAGAGAGACAGCCCTAGAAAGAGATACAGCCTTGGAAAAAGAGACAGCCCTGGATAGAGACAGCCCTGGAAAAAGAGACAGCCCTGGATAGAGACAGCCCTGGAAAAAGAAATAGCAATGGAAAGACACAGCCCTGGAAAGAGACAGACGGGTAAGAAGACAGACCTGGAAAGAGACGGACGGGAAAAGAGACAGCCCTAAAAAGAGACAGCCCTGGAAAGAAACATCCCTGGAAAGAGACAGCCCTGAAAAAGACAGCCCTGGAAAAAGACAGACGGGCAAAGAGTCAGACGGGCAAAGAGTCAGACGGGCAAAGAGTCAGACGGGCAAAGAGTCAGACGGGCAAAAAGTCAGACTGGCAAAGAGTCAGACTGGCAAAGAGTTAGAACTGGAATATAAAAGACCTGGAAAGAGACAAACTGGGAAACAGACAGCCCTGGAAAGAGACAGCCCTGGAAAGAGACAGACGGGCAAAGAAACAGACGGGCAAAGAGACAGACCTGGAAAAAGACAGCCCTGGAAAAGACAGCCCTGGAAAGAGACAGCTCTGGAAAGAGACAGACGGGCAAAGAGACAGACGGGCAAAGAGACAGCCCAGGAAAGAGACAGCCCTGGAAAAAGACAGCCCTGGAAAAAGACAGCCCTTGAAAGAGACAGCCCTGGAAAGAGACAGCTCTGGAAAGAGACAGACGGGCAAAGAGACAGACGGGCAAAGAGACAGACGGGCAAAAAGACAGCGCTGGAAAGAGACAGCCCTGGAAAAAGACAGCCCTGGAAAAAGACAGCCCTTGAAAGAGACAGCCATGGAAAGAGATAGACGGGCAATGAGACAGCCCTGGAAAGAGACAGCCCTGGAAAGAGACAGCCCTGTAAAGAGTCAGACGGGCAAACAGTCAGACCTGGAAAGAGACAGCCCTGGAAAGAGTCAGACCTGGAAAGAGTCAGACCTGGAAAGAGACAGCCCTGGAAAGAAACAGCCCTGGAAAGAGACAGCCCTGGAAAGAGACAGCCCTGGAAAAAGACAGCCCTAAAAAAAAGACAGACGGGCAAAGAGACAGTCGGGCAAAGAGACAGTCGGGCAAAGAGTCAGATGGGCAAAGAGACAGATGGGCAAAGAGACAGACGGGCAAAGAGTCAGACGGGCAAAGAGTCAGACGGGCAAAGAGTCAGACGGGCAAAGAGTCAGACGGGCAAAGAGACAGACGGGCAAAGAGACAGACGGGCAAAGAGACAGCCCTGGAAAGAGAGAGCCCTGGAAAGAGAGAGCCCTGGAAAGAGAGAACCCTGGAAAGCGAGAGACCAGGAAAGAGACAGCAATGGAAAGAGACAGCCATGGAAAGAGACAGACGGGGAAAGAGACAGACGGGGAAAGAGACAGCCCTGGAAAGAGAGACAGCCCTAGAAAGAGATACAGCCTTGGAAAAAGAGACAGCCCTGGATAGAGACAGCCCTGGAAAAAGAGACAGCCCTGGATAGAGACAGCCCTGGAAAAAGAAATAGCAATGGAAAGACACAGCCCTGGAAAGAGACAGACGGGTAAGAAGACAGACCTGGAAAGAGACGGACGGGAAAAGAGACAGCCCTAAAAAGAGACAGCCCTGGAAAGAAACATCCCTGGAAAGAGACAGCCCTGAAAAAGACAGCCCTGGAAAAAGACAGACGGGCAAAGAGTCAGACGGGCAAAGAGTCAGACGGGCAAAGAGTCAGACGGGCAAAGAGTCAGACGGGCAAAAAGTCAGACTGGCAAAGAGTCAGACTGGCAAAGAGTTAGAACTGGAATATAAAAGACCTGGAAAGAGACAAACTGGGAAACAGACAGCCCTGGAAAGAGACAGCCCTGGAAAGAGACAGACGGGCAAAGAAACAGACGGGCAAAGAGACAGACCTGGAAAAAGACAGCCCTGGAAAAGACAGCCCTGGAAAGAGACAGCTCTGGAAAGAGACAGACGGGCAAAGAGACAGACGGGCAAAGAGACAGCCCAGGAAAGAGACAGCCCTGGAAAAAGACAGCCCTGGAAAAAGACAGCCCTTGAAAGAGACAGCCCTGGAAAGAAATAGCCCTGGAAAGAGACATTCCTGAAAAGAGACAGCCCTGCAAAGAGTCAGACGGGCAAAGAGACAGACGGGCAAAGAGACAGCCCAGGAAAGAGACAGCCCTGGAAAAAGACAGCCCTGGAAAAAGACAGCCCTTGAAAGAGACAGCCATGGAAGGAGACAGACGGGCAATGAGACAGCCCTGGCAAGAGACAGCCCTGGAAAGAGACAGCCCTGTAAAGAAACAGCCCTGAAAAGAGACAGACCTGGAAAGAGACAGACCTGGAAAGAGTCAGACCTGGAAAGAGACAGCCCTGGAAAGAGACAGCCCTGGAAAGAGACAGCCCTGGAAAGAGACAGCCCTGAAAAGAGACAGACGGGCAAAGAGACAGACGGGCAAAGAGACAGACGGGCAAAGAGACAGACGGGCAAAGAGACAGACGGGCAAAGAGACAGACGGGCAAAGAGACAGACAGACGGGCAAAGAGACAGACGGGCAAAGAGACAGACGGGCAAAGAGACAGACGGGCAAAGAGACAGACGGGCAAAGAGACAGACGGGCAAAGAGACAGACAGACGGGCAAAGAGACAGACGGGCAAAGAGACAGACGGGCAAAGAGACAGACGGGCAAAGAGACAGACGGGCAAAGAGACAGACGGGCAAAGAGACAGACAGGAACAGAGACAGCCCTAAAAAGCGACAGCCCTGAAAAAGACAGCCCTGGAAAAAGACAGATGGACAAAGAGTCAGACGGGCAAAGAGTCAGACGGGCAAAGAGTCAGACGGGCAAAGAGTCAGACGGGCAAAGAGTCAGATGGGCAAAGAGTTTGAACTGGAAAATAAAAGACCTGGAAAGAGACAAAGGGGGAAAGAGAGAGCCCTGGAAAGAGACAGCCCTGGAAAGAGACAGACGGGCAAAAAGACAGATGGGCAAAGAGACAGACCTGGAAAGAGACAGACCTAGAAAGATACAGACCTAGAAAGAAACAGCCCTGGAAAGAGACAGCCCTGGAAAGAGACAGATGGGTAAAAAGACAGATGGACAAAGAGGAAGACTTGGAAAAAGACAGACCTGGAAAGAGATAGACCTGGAAAGAGACAGACGGGCAGGGAGACAGATGGGCAAAGAGACAGCCCTGGAAAGAAACAGCCCTGGAAAGAGACAGACGGGTAAAGAGACAGAACAGCAAAGAGACAGTCGGGAAAAGAGACAGCCCTGGAAAGAAACAGCCCTGGTAAGAGACAGCCCTGGAAAAAGACAGACGGGCAAAGAGACAGACGGGCAAAGAGTCAGACGGGCAAAGAGGCAGATGGGAAAAGAGACAGATGGACAAAGAGACAGCCCTGGAAAGAGAGAGCCCTGGAAAGAGAGAGCCCTGGAAAGAGAGAGCCCTGGAAAGAGAGAGCCCTGGAAAGCGACAGACCTGGAAAGAGACAGCCATGGAAAGAGACAGCCATGGAAAGAGACAGACGGGCAATGAGACAGACGGGGAAAGAGACAGACGGAGAAAGAGACAGACGGGGAAAGAGACAGCCCTGAAAAGAGAGACAGCCCTGGAAAGAGAGACAGCCCTGGAAAAAGAGACAGCCCTGGAAAAAGAGACAGCCCTGGATAGAGACAGCCCTGGAAAGAGACAGCCCTGGAAAGAGACAGACGGTCAAGAAGACAGATGGGCAAAGAGACAGACCTGGAAAGAGACGGACGTGAAAAGAGACAGCCCTAAAAAGAGACAGCCCTGGAAAGAAACAGCCCTGGAAAGAGACAGCTCTGAAAAAGACAGCCCTGGAAAAAGACAGACGGGCAAAGAGTCAGACGGGCAAAGAGTCAGACGGGCAAAGAGTCAGACGGGCAAAGAGTTAGAACTGGAAAATAAATGACCTGGAAAGAGACAAACGGGGAAAGAGACAGCCGTGGAAAGAGACAGCCCTGGAAAGAGACAGCCCTGGAAAGAGACAGCCCTGGAAAGAGACAGATGGGCAAAAGACAGACCTGGAAAGAGACAGACCTGGAAAGAGACAGCCCTGGAAAGAGACAGCCCTGGAAAGAGACAGATGGGCAAAGAGACAGATGGGCAAAGAGACAGATTAGGAAAGAGAAAGACCTGGAAAGAGACAAATGGGCAAAGAGACAGATGGGGAAAGAGACAGCCCTGGAAAGAGACAGCCCTGGAAAAAGACAGATGGACAAAAAGACAGGCGGGCAAAGAGACAGCCCTGGAAAGAGAGAGCCCTGGAAAAAGACAGCCCTTGAAAGAGAGATCTCTGGAAAAAGATAGCCCTGGAAAGAGAGATCTCTGGAAAAAGATAGCCCTGGAAAGAGACAGCCCTGGAAAGAGACAGACGGGCAAAGAGACACACGGGCAAAGAGACAAACGGGCATAGAGACAGCCCTGGAAAGAGACAGCCCTGGAAAGAGACAGATGGGTAAAGAGACAGACGGGCAAAGAGACAGCACTGGAAAGAGACAGATGGGCAAAGAGTCAGACGGGCAAAGAGACAGACGGGCAAAGAGACAGCGGGCAAAGAGACAGATGGGGAAAGAGACAGACGGGGAAAGAGAGCCCTGGAAAGAGAAAGCCCTGAAAAGAGAGATCCCTGGAAAGAGACAACCCTGGAAATAGACAGCCCTGGAAAGAGACAGCCGGGCAAAGAGAGAGCCCTGGAAAGAAAGAGCCCTGGAAAGAGAGAGCCCTGGAAAGAGAGAGCCCTGGAAAGAGAGAGCCCTGGAAAAAGAGAGCCCTGGAAAAAGACAGACATTTAAAAAGACAGCCATGGAAAGACTCAGAGGGGCAAAGAGTCAGAGGGGCAAAGAGTCAGAGGGGCAAAGAGTCAGAGGGGCAAAGAGTCAGAGGGGCAAAGAGTCATACGGGCAAAGAGTCAGACGGCAAAGAGACAGACGGGCAAAGAGACAGCCCTGGAAAGAGACAGCCCTGGAAAAAGACAGCCCTGGAAAGAGACAGCCCTGGAAAGAGACAGCCCTGGAAAGAGTCAGACGGGCAAAGAGTCAGACCTGGAAAAAGATAGACCTGGAAAGAGACAGCCCTTGAAAGAGACAGCCCTGGAAAGAGACATACGGGCAAAAAGACAGAAAGGCAAAGAGATAGACCTGGAAAGAGACAGACCTGGAAAGAGACAGACCTGGAAAGAGACAGACCTGGAAAGAGACAGACGGGCAAAGAGACAGACGGGCAAAGAGACAGACGGGCAAAGAGACAGACGGGGAAAGAGACAGATGGGAAAAGAGACAGACAGGGAAAAAGACAGCCCTGGAAAGAGACAGCCATGGAAAGAGTCAGACGGGCAAAGAGTCAGACGGGCAAAGAGTCAGACGGGCAAAGAGTCAGACGGGCAAAGTGTCAGACGGACATAGAAACAGACAGGCAAAGAGACAGACGGGCAAAGAGACAGCCCTGGAAAGAGACATACGGGCAAAAAGACAGAAAGGCAAAGAGATAGACTTGGAAAGAGACAAACGGGCAAAGAGACAGATGGGGAAAGAGACAGACGGTGAAAGAGACAGACTGGGAAAAAGATAGCCCTGGAAAGAGACAGCCATGGAAAGAGACAGCCCTGGAAAGAGTCAGACGGCAAAGAGTCAGACTGGCAAAGAGTCAGACCTGGAAAAAGATAGACCTGGAAAGAGACAGCCCTTGAAAGAGACAGCCCTGGAAAGAGACATACGGGCAAAAAGACAGAAAGGCAAAAAGATAGACCTGGAAAGAGACAGACCTGGAAAGAGACAGACGGGCAAAGAGACAGACGGGCAAAGAGACAGACGGGCAAAGAGACAGACGGGCAAAGAGACAGACGGGCAAAGAGACAGACGGGGAAAGAGACAGACGGGGAAAGAGACAGACGGGGAAAAAGACAGCCCTGGAAAGAGACAGCCATGGAAAGAGTCAGACCGGCAAAGAGTCAGATGGGCAAAGAGTCAGACGGGCAAAGAGTCAGACGGACATAGAAACAGACAGGCAAAGAGACTGCCCTGGAAAGAGACTGCCCTGGAAAGAGACTGCCCTGGAAAGAGAGAGCCCTGGAAAGAGAGAGCCCTGGAAAGAGACAGCCCTGGAAAGAGACAGCCCTGGAAATATACAGCACTGGAAAGAGACAGCCAGGCAAAGAGGCAGACGGGCATAGATACAGACAGGCAAAGAGACAGCCCTGGAAAGAGAGAGCCCAGGAAAGAGAGAGCCCTGGAAAGAGACAGACTGGGAAAGAGACAGACAGGGTAAGAGACAGTGAAAGACAGTTTCGGAAAGAAAGAGACAGGGAAAGAGAGAGATAGACAGACACACATATAGAGACAGAGATATAGAGAGACAGACAGAACAGAGATGGAGACAGACTGATACAAATACAGACAGAGAGATAGAAACAGACAGAGACATAGACACAGATAGACAAAGAAAGACACAGACAGAGAGACAGACAGAGATTGACACCCAGACAGAGACTGGGAGAGAGAAAGAGAGACAGTTACTATTCTGGGCAATACCCGGGTACTACAGCTAGTATGTATGTATGTATATATATATATATATATATATATATATATATATATATACATATATATATATATATATATATATATATATAATTAGCTGTAGTACCCAGCGTTGCTCGGATTAGTGACAAAGTGTCTTTCCGTCTCTGTCTCTCTCTCACTCTCTCCAAGTCTCCCACTCTTCCTGTCTCCCACTCTTCCTGTCTCCCACTCTTCCTGTCTCCCTCTCTTCCTGTCTCCCTCTCTTCCTGTCTCCCTCTCTGCCTGTCTCCCTCTCAATCACCCTCTCTGTCTGTGTGTCTTTCTGTCTCTCTGTCTCTCTCTGTCCCTCTATCTCTGTCTGTCTTTCTGCCTGTATCTTTCTCTGTCTTTCTCGCTCTCTGTCACTTTGTCTCTCTCTGTGTCTGTCTCTTTCTCTCTCTCTCTTTCTCTGTGACTTTGTCTCTCTGTCTGTCTCTCTCTGCCTGTTTCCCTCTCTGCCTGTCTCCCTCTCTGTCTGTCTCCCTCTCAATCACCCTTTCTAATTGTGTATGTTTAGCTCTCTGTTTCTTTCTCTGTCTCTCTTTTTCTGTGTCTTTGTCTCTCTCTGTCTGTCTCTGTCTCTTTCTATCCCTCTCTCCACCAAAATCATGTTAACTGACACATAAGCTGTGTCATACTAAGAATGTCCTTCTTTGCCTATAGCAACCAATCAGAGCACCTATTAATGACTTGTAGCAAAATAGAAGCAAGGCTGTGATTGGTTGCTATATGCCACCTGATAAAAATCTAGGCTGTTATAACAGCCAATATATTACCTCACTTCCAAATAGTAATTAAGCGGGGGTGGGGGGGGGGTGCGAATAACTGTAAAGCGCGGAGTTAAAATTCCCCTCAATACACATAGTCTATGATGTTCCCTGAGTCAAATGAGGTGGCTGTGCAAGATTTCATGATTGTAATTGTGAAGGTATGGATTCCTTTAGTTGACGTACATACACATACATACACTCAGCTTTATGTATTAGATACTGGACAAAAATATGAATACAACACTTTTGTTTTTGCGCCCATTATTTTTGAGCTCAACTCAAAGGACTTTTTCCAATGTACACAAAAGGCATTTTTCTCTTAAATATTGTTCACAAATTTTGCTAAATCTGTGTCAGTGAGCACTTCTCCATTGCTGAGATATTCCATCCACCTCACAGGTGTGCCATATCCAGATGCTGATTAGACAGCATGAATATTGCACATGTGTGCCTTAGGCTGGCCACAATAAAAGGCAACTCTAGAATGTGTTATTTTATCACACAGCACAATTCTACAGGTGTTGCAAGTTTTGAGGGAGTGTGCAAATGGCATGCTGATGAGGAATGTCCACCAGATCTGTTGTTCCTGAATTTAATGTTTATTTCCCTGCCACAAGCCATCTCCAAAAGCTTTTAAAAAAATTTGGCAGTAATTCCAACTGGCCTCACAACCACAAACCACGTGTACCACACCAGCTTAGGGACTAGCCACCCGGACAGCTGCTGTAACAGTTTACTTAACTTAAGAAATTCTGCTCATACCATCAGAAACTGTCTCAGGGAGGATCTGAAGAAGATCAGAGGGATCTGCTCATCGTCCTCAGTTCTTCATAATAAGTGACTTGAGTGGAAAAATGCTTACGTTCAGTGGCGTCTGGCAAGATGGAGAGGTGTTCTCTTCATGGATCCCAGTTTTAACTGCACAAGGCAGATGGCAGACTGGAACCAGATGCTGACTGGTTTTCTAACACCCCTCCCCCACACACACCCCCTGGACCTCCCCAATATTTTAAAACTGCACATTTTAGAGTGTCCTTTTATTGTAGCCAGCCTAAATCACTCCTGTGCAATAATCAGCATCTTGATATGCAACACCTGTGAAGTGGATAGATTATCTCAGCAAAGGAAAAGTACTCACTTACGTAGATTTAGAAAAAGTTTTGAATAATACTTGAGAGAAAAAAACCTTTTGTGTACATACAGTAGAATAAGTCTTAGATGTTTGAGTTCAGCTCATGAAAAATAGGTGGAAAACTTCCCGGGAATGAGAGAGAGATTGTTTATGGCCCTCACTAGGGTCACCCCAAGTCTCTCAGACTAGTCACAATTTCATTATTCAGATACATGGAATACAGCTGTGGCTTCTCATCAGATTAGCAGCTTATACTGTAGGCTGGACATACATAGAATGCACCCCATTGTCCCCGGCTACAATCCATCTTTACCAACGCTGCAGCGTCTTTGGATTTGAGACACTCCGCATCCTTTTGGGCCCATGTCTGCACCTCTTACCACCCCCTTTTAGGTATCCACCCCTTTTTAGGACTAGCCCCATTTTGGAAACCACCTTTTATGTGACTCTGCCCCCTTTTGTGAAACAACCCCTCTCAGGGACTCCACCCTCCTTTGGGAAATCCATTCTACAGGGGGTACATTCCATGGCCTCCCCAGAGAAAGGTCATGAGCCAATCCACACAGTACCTTGGTGTGCCAGGTGTCTTCCTGGGGACCCCGAGTCTGCACTGGCCCCGCAAGGGACTGTACCAACTTGTGTACTGCTGCCATGTCCAGATGCTCTTTGCTGCAGCTCCTCCCCCTGTTGCTGTACCTCCTTGCCACGGGTCCCCTGCAGCTGCTGCTCACCAACTAGCACCAGGTACTTTAACAGTATCTCATCCACACACGTTGCTCCAGTCATGGCCACTCAGTTCTGCTCTGGAGTCTTCTTGGAACCACTGTTCCATTGGTAACACCTCCTTGCAGCATGTAGACAGGAGGAAAAAAACTTTGTGGAACCACAGCATCAGCTCCTTTGCAGTGTGTAGCAAACTTCTTGGACCCACCGATCCACAGCAAACACCAGTCTGCAGCTGCCACACATGCTTCCTGGATTGCTGCCCGTATTCTCCACCAATTGTGATAATACATACTCTGCCTAATGGGGTTACATTGATTACAATTTTTTATTTAATCTTTACGTTGTATATACTGTATGGATGTGATGTATAATTGAGTGCAGTTTACGCTGGAAATGCGTAAGTGCTTTTTAAGTTTGCTATAAATAAACTTTGAACATTTTATTGCTGATTTGCACATTTTTCCTATCCTATTTTTTTCTGCATAAGAGTAAAGATTAATGGACTGTTAGGGCAAAAGTGAGAATGATGAAATTAAGTTTGGAAAATGCAACAGTTAACAGAGGTAACTGGTACCTTCTGGTCACTTCTGGGATATTTCTGCTACTGTATAATTCTGCTGCTCAGTTAAAGAGTCAAAAGAAAATGAATCAACTGTGAGCAGGATGGAGGAATCACAGGGAGACAGGTCACAGAATCACAGCACACAGCAGGGGGTGACATAAGAGATTGGAGCTAATATACACATTTAGGCTATGTGCACACAATGAGTATTTGTTGCAGACATTTTCGTCACCAAATCTGCATTTTCTGTCAGAAAAATGCACCAAAAACACATTGCTTTTTTTCCATATTTTTGGTGCGCTTTTGGTGTGTTTTTTCCTTTGTGTTTCTGCCATGCGTTTTTAATAATGAAGTCACTGGATGGAAGGGCTGAAAAACACAAGCAAAAATGCAGCAAGAATTGACATGCTGCAGTTTATTTTCTGTACCAAATCTGCAAGGAAAATTAAGCACCAAACCTCAGAATTCTCATTGACTTTGCTGGCATAAGGATAGGCATGCAGATTTGTGATAAATTTGCACTCAAAACCACATAAAACATCGCATTGTGTGTGCACATGGCCTTAAGGCCACGTCTCACTAAGCGACATCACTAGCGACATCGCTGCTGAGTCACTTTTTTGTGACGCAACAGCGATCTTGCTAGCGATGTCGCTGTGCGTGACATGCAGCAACGACCTGGCCCCTGCTGTGAGGTCGCCGGTCATTGCTGAATGTCCTGGACCATTTTTTGGTCGTTGCTCTCCCGCTGTGAAGCACACATGGCTGTGTTTGACAGCGAGAGAGCAATGATCTGAATGTGCTGGGAGCCGGCTTCTGCGGACTCTGTAACCAAGGTACACATCGAGTAACCAAGCAAAGAGCTTTGAGGTTTACTTTTATCTAACTGGTTAAAAAAATCTGAAATGTGTCCAAGAAAAGTGGCGCACTTTTTGCGCCATTTATGCAACCTGTAGCGTTCTTACTTCTATGGCTCAGTGATGGATTATTTTTTGCATCTTGAGCTGATGTTTCTAATTGTACCACTTTTGCACAGATGCTACGTTTTCATCACCTGTTATTGCATTTTGAGCAAAAATTGTGGCAACCAAAAATATAATTTTGGCGTTTGGATTTTTTTTGCTGTTTACCGATCAGATTCATTGATTTGACATTTTGATAGATCAGGCATTTCTGAACGCGGCAATACCAAATTTGTGTATTTTTTTTAACCCTTTAATTTTCAATGGGCAAAAGAGGGGTGAGTTAAACTTGTAGTTTTTTTTATTGTTTTTATTTTTTAAAACGTTTTTTTTTTCTTTTTTTTATTTTACTAGTTCCCCTGGGGGACTATAAGGATCAGCAGTCTGATCACTCATATTTTTTTATTAATCACAGCTACACAGCTGTGATCACCAGAAACACTTACCTCTTGTCACTGACAGCAGCCGGCTGGGTGAAACAGGAAGTGAGTCATGTGAGCTACAGGAGTCATCACATGACCCTGTGCTAATATGACAACCATCGGATCACAGTGCTCACGTCACTGCGACACTGATGGAGCCAGTTAAGTGAAGATTTACCGCAGCAGTGATTTTGACAGCGCCATTTAAGGGATTAACAAGCACGGGTGGAATGTGGATACACTCGTGCCTGCGAGGCACACATGTCAGCTGTACAAATCAGTTCACATGTGCACAGATCGCTGCTGGCAGTGGCCACCGGGGATTACACTATGACCGCTTAAGTTGCAATTTTAATGACAACGTATTAGTCACCATTCAAGAAAAAAATGTTAGTGCAGTATCTACACACTGCATCTTGGCATTTTAAATTGCCTTTCGAAAATTTTAAAAACACTGCTCTGAGTTTAACCACGTATTATTGGCTGTCGTAAAAAAATTGTTAGTGCAGTATCTACACACTGCATCTTAGCAACTTTAATTGCTTGTAGGAAAATTTAAAGACACCCCTGTGGGTATAACCACGTATCATTGGTGGTCCTACAAAAATTGTTAGTGTAGTATCTTACACACTGTATCTTGGGAATTTAAATTGCCTTTTGAAAATTTTAAAAACACTTTTCTGGGTATAACCACGTATTATTGGCGGTCCGAAAAAATTGTTAATGCAGTATCTACACACTGCATCTTGGCAATTTAAATTGCCTGTAGAAAAATTTTAAAACACCGCTCTAAGTATAACCACACATTATTGGTGGACGTAAAAAAAAATGTTAGTGCAGTATCTACATACTGCATCCTGGCACCTTATATTGCCTTTCAAAAATTTAAAAACACTGGTCTGGGTATAGCCACGTATTAGTGGCGATCGTAAAAAAATTGTTAGTGCAGTATTTACTCACTGCATCTTGACAATTTAATTGCCTGTAGAAAATTTTAACCCCTTCACCCACGGTCGATTTTCCATTTTTTTTTTCTTTTGCTCCCCTTCTTCTGAAAGCCGTAACTTTTTACTTTTCTGTCAATCTTGCCATGTGAGAGCTTTTTTTCTGCGTTGTACTTTTAAATGAAACCATAAGTTTTATAAGTTTTACCATTTAGTGTACCAGAAAATGGAAAATGGAAAACTTGCAAAAAAAGTGCTATTGTATGATTGTTTTTGAGATATTTTATTCACCGTGTTCACTATATGGTAGAATAGATGTGTTGGTGTGATGCCTCAGGTCAGTATGAGTTCATAGACACCAAACATTTTGAGGTTTACTTTTATCTAACTGGTTAAAAAAATCTGAAATGTGTCCAAGAAAAGTGGCGCACTTTTTGCGCCTGTAGCGCCTGGTCCCGCCATATCCCGAGGGGGGCGCTGTCCCTCACATCTGACCAGCCCTAGCATGGCCCCCACGTGCACTCCCGGTCCCAGCCCCCGGCAGCGACGTGCTGCCTCTTACCAGTCCCATGGCTCTGCTAACTCCCGGGTCAGGCGTCCTCTTCCTGGAGCTGCTGCACTCTCTTCCTGTCTCCCATAGCAAGAAGAGAATGGCACTTCCTTTATATGCGTCGGAGATATTGGGGTGCACTTCAGGTTCCAAAGCCAAACAGTGAGAAGTATACAAGGCACTCCCATGCCATGGCAGCCCCCAATACAGCGGTGGATTCCGCGTCTGACAGCCCACACAGCGTGTTCCCTCACACATGTGCTACTGAGGAAGGTCCACATAGGACCAAAAACGTTTTTGTTACGCACATGAATAAATTTTTCTTCAAATCATCTTGGGAGTGCCTTGTATACTTCTCACTTCTTCCTGTCTCCCGTCCACACACAATTCTGCAGTGAGCAACTCTAGGCTGCACGCGAGGCCACGCCCCCTTTCTTAAAGCAGCAGTGCCTCATTTTCTGGAAGTGACCTCAGAGGCCACCTGTTACCTAAAGATTATTTAGGTTCACCTCCACCAGCAGCAGGCGCCCGAGCAACGCTTCTACTAGAGCCTTGCTAGTGTTCAGGCCCGTTTGTACTACTGTTATCCGTGTGTTCCTGCCCGTTATTAATACTCTATCTCACCGTAGTGCCATCTGTACCTTCCGGCAGTGGACGTCACCGGTCATACCCGCAGTGGACGTCACCGGTCATACCTGTAGTGGACGTCACCGGCCTTACCCGCAGTGAACGTCTCCGTGCCACCTGCTGTGATCATCTCCGGTGCCACACCCGTGTTCTGCCTGATGCGGACGTCGTACGCGAGCTACGCCTGGCCGTACAGAGACTCCTACCACCGGTTCCTGGCTGCCATGCTTCTAGGCCTTCTGGGGAGGCACCGCACAGTCCCTGTATAGGGGTTCGCTGCTGGTCGCCTTCTCAGGGGAGTCCGGGGCACGGTCCAGTGAGTCCACCTCCGGATGCTCGCCACTCCTCGGTGAGCATAACAGTTTGCTCGGGCCCTGGACTCCGCCGGGATCAAGGCTAACCCCCTGACCGACTTGCAACAGGAGCTCTCACGCCAACGCGAGACCCAAGCAAGATTAGTGGCTTACATGAAGTCCGTGGAATCCCGTCTGGCATCCATGCAAACCTCCAGATCCTCTGACAGTTCCCAACTAGTTGAATTACAGAAGGAGCTATCCCGCCAGCATGAGGCCCAGAGACGCATGGCCGAATACACGGCGTCCGTGGATTCCCGTCTATACGCCCTGCAGAACCCGGCCTCCTCAACAACCACCGACTCTACGGGTTTGTCGACATGCATGTCTCCTTCTCGCCTGGCCTCCCCACCCATGTATGGAGGTGATCCCAGTTTGTGTCGCGGTTTCGTAAACCAATGCTCCCTGCACTTTGAGCTGTCGCCTCTGCAGCGAGCGACTGAACGCTCGAAGATAGCATTCATCATGTCTCATCTGACTGGTCGGGCTCTGGCTTGGATGAATCCGCTCTGGGAGAGGAATGACCCGACCGTTCAAATCCTGTCCATCTTTTTGGATACCTTCCGTAAGGTGTTCGATGAGCCAGGCCGTCTCTCGTCTACAGCCTCTTCGCTTATGAGAATCCACCAGGGGAATCTCACCGTGGGGCAGTATGCAATCGAGTTTCGCACCCTGTCTTCGGAACTCAAGTGGAACAATGACGCTTTGGTAGCTGCCTTCTGGGAAGGATTATCCGGAAAAATCAAGGATGAACTGGCCGGCCGGGATGTTCCTATCACCCTGGAAGAGCTGATCTCTCTGGCTACCCGTATCGATCTCCGCTTCCAAGAGCGTGCCCGAGAAGTCGCCCGGGCGAGAAGAACCCCGCGTCTTGCACCCACCTTCCAACGGCCAATGTCGCATCCTTCCACCAGGCCTACTGCTCCGTCCAAGCCCATGGAGGTCGATCGCGTCACTGAATCCAGACTGCGGCAGAGGAATTGAGAATGGCAGGAGAGTGCTTCTACTTCGGAAGTGCCAAACATCTGATTCAGGACTGTCCAGTAAAGCCGGGAAACTACTAAGCCTAGGGTCCGTTGGAGAGGCCACCCTAGGTCACGCTAAGCCCTCTCCTTTTCTCCATGTACCCGTATCCCTGTCCTGCGGTTCCATCCGGTTGTTAGAACATGCATTCTTGGATTCAGGCTCTGCCGGGAACTTTATCCAACAGTCTGTGGTGGATCTACATCGGATTCCTGTCCGACGTCTTGTTACCCCCATCAGTCTTGCTTCGGTAGATGGAAAACCGCTTCCCGAATTCATCCGGTACATCACGGAGAACTGTGAAATGCAAGTGGGGTTGCTGCACTATGAGACAATCACCTTCCATGTGCTCCCTGGCATAGCACATGCTCTACTTCTGGGAATACCCTGGCTTCAGTCACACAAACCAGTGCTGGACTGGGATTCCGGAGACATCCTGCAATGGGGTGCTTCTTGCCACAATAACTGCCTGAAACCAGTGCATCCTCCGCACCCACCAATCGAACCGGTCAGCCTTCCCGGGTTACCTCCCGCCTATCGGTCCTTTGCCGATGTCTTTGACAAGAAGGAAGCTGAGACGTTGCCGCCACACAGACCCTACGATTGTCCCATCTACCTGCTCCCCGGGACAGCCCCTCCTCGTGGGCACATCTACCCACTGTCGCGAGAAGAGACCCAAGCCATGTCTGAATACATAAAGGAGAATTTAGCACGAGGCTTCATCCGAAAATCCTCCTCTCCCGCCGGAGCGGGCTTCTTCTTTGTGGGGAAAAAGGATGGGGGTCTACGGCCTTGCATTGACTACCGCGGATTGAATAAGATCACGGTAAAAAACAGCTACCCGCTACCCCTTATACTGGAACTGTTTGACCGCTTCCGAGGTGCCAAGATCTTTTCCAAGTTAGATCTCCAGGGTGCGTACAATCTGGTCCGCATTCGGTCGGGAGATGAATGGAAGACCGTGTTCAACACTCGTGACAGGCACTAAGAATACCGGGTGATGCCCTTCGGGCTCAATAACACTACGGCGGTCTTCCAGGAGTTCGTGAATGACGTCTTCCGTGATCTTTTCTACACCTGTGTAGTCATGTATTTGGACGACATCCTTATCTTCTCTCCGGACTTGCATACCCATCGAAGACATGTCCGTCTTGTCCTGCGGAGATTGAGGGAGAATCGCCTTTATGCCAAACTTGAGAAATGCCTGTTTGAGCAGACCTCGCTACCCTTCCTTGGCCACATAGTCTCTGATACCGGTCTGAAGATGGATCCAGATAAGTTGTCAGCCATACTGAAGTGGCCCCGTCCGGAAGGGTTGAAAGCTATCCAGCGATTCCTGGGATTCGCCAACTATTACCGGCAGTTCATCCCACATTTCTCGTCCTTGGTATGTCCCATATCCTCTCTCACTCGCAAAGGGGAGAACCCAAAGAAGTGGACCCCGGAAGCTGAAGACTCCTTCCTGTCCCTTAAACGAGCCTTCGCTTCTGCTCCAGCCTTAAACAGACCCAAGCAAGCATTGTTGACCTTAGGGAGATCAACATATCCACTGCGGAGACACCATCACGTGTTTCTCAACACAGTGATTCTAGAGCATTGCCCCCTGGGAAGTATGCAAATAAGAAAGCCGCGGAGACACCATCACGTGTTTCTCAACGCTGGCAGGAAACTAGCCAGGTCTTTCACCGGGAAGGAACAACCTTGTTCCTTCCCGGTGAAAGACCTGGCTAGTTTCCTGCCAGCGTTGAGAAACACGTGATGGTGTCTCCGCGGCTTTCTTATTTGCATACTTCCCAGGGGGCAATGCTCTAGAATCACTGCGTTGAGAAACACGTGATGGTGTCTCCGCAGTGGATATGTTGATCTCCCTAAGGTCAACAATGCTTGCTTAAGTAGTCTTATACTAGGCATTGCCCCCACTAGCCAGATTCCTACTCCACACTGATGAGGGGCAATACCCCGAAACGGCTGTCTGTGGATGGATACCATGTTTGGTATAGGTGGTCTCCTTGACTGGAGACTGCCCTTCCCGTGGTTGTTCCTTCCCGGTGAAAGACCTGGCTAGTTTCCTGCCAGCGTTGAGAAACACGTGATGGTGTCTCCGCGGCTTTCTTATTTTTAAACAGACCCAACACTGACAAGCCGTTTATCCTTGAGGTAGACGCCTCCTCATCCGGAGCCGGTGCGGTCCTTACACAGAAAACATCCGAGGGTAAGACAGTAACCTGTGGCTTCTTTTCTAAGGCTTTCTCCCCAGCAGAACGAAACTACTCTATTGGAGACCGTGAGTTGCTGGCAATCAAGTTGGCCCTGGAGGAATGGCAATATCTGCTGGAGGGGTCATTGCATACAGTTACCATCTATACCGACCACAAGAACCTGGCATATCTCCAGACAGCCCAAAGGCTAAACCCCCAACAGGCCCGATGGTCATTGTTCTTCGCCCGCTTTGATTTTGTTCTGCCCTTTCGTCCAGCTGAGAAGAATCTGAAGGCTGATGCGCTGTGTCGATCATTCCTGTTAGTGGATCAGGAGGATGAACCCCGGCACATCATTGAACCTTCCAAGCTAATGGCGGCACCGATTGACCTGCACCACCTTCCTCCCGGTAAAACGTTTGTTGCTGAGGCCGATAGGGAATGTGTACTCCGGTGGGGACACTCTTTCCGAATAGCAGGACATGTGGGTCAAAAGAAATCTCTGCAATTGATATCCAGGTATTACTGGTGGCCAGGGCTACGTCAAGACGTCCAGGACTTTGTTTCATCCTGTTCCTCCTGTGCCCGGAACAAGGTCCCGAAGACTCTTCCAGCAGGCCCTTTGCTTCCTTTACCCGTACCATCCGCTCCATAGCAACGTGGATTTCATCACGGACCTGCCAAACTCGTCTGGCTGCACAGTCATCTGGGTGGTGGTGGACCGGTTCTCCAAGATTTGTAATAGTGTCAATTACCAATTAATGGTTATATATGCAGCACTGGTAATTTTAAAAATCAACTTTTAATAAATAGTATTAAAATAGCAAATCCAGACAAACAACACAAGGTGAAAACACAACTTACAAATGGATGAGTATAGGAGGTAGACTCGCAAGAGTTGTCAGTTTTTACACTCCATATAATAATAATCATCCAAATGATTAAAGTGACATTGTGCAAGGTCCGTTATCCTCCCCAAATAAATTGCACTTACGCCCTTTGAGTATTACTCTTTATATAAAGTGGCTGAGTGCACGTTAACCCCAAGTCTTAAAAAGAATTGCACTTTCGCCCTTTAGGTATTACTCTCTATATAAAGTGGCTGAGTGCAAGTTGAATGACCCCAAGTCTTATAGACATTATTGCAGTGGGGGGGGGGGAGAAGGGAGGTACGGTTCAGTGCTCAAAAATAATTAATATATTCAATGGCGGCAGTGGGATATATGCTCACCGTCCACCCCACTGCTTCACCAAATGATACAGGCGTTCAGAGACTTAAATAATGTGTCATACCACCCACTATGTTAATTGTGCGGCACCTGTTCAATCAAATGGGCTGGCTTATACAACCCCATTGTGTCTGTGCCTCCTATCAATTACAGGGGGTGGGAATGACATCATAGCAAATATACTGTGTTCCCTTTTACACTGCATTTTGTTATCAATATTGCGCTCAAACGCTGTATGGTACAAATGAGCCTTCACTATAATCCACTCAACATAAGTGAGGCCGATACTATGACATGTTTACATGACATGTGGGTAAGAGCAGGCCACCCGATCATGTGACCGGAGCATGGTGTCATTACATCACCCGGTTCGCCGCTCATCACAGCGTAACCGAGTGACGTCCTGCCACTGCGTGGCATGCAGATGGAAGCGTCCCCACCGGTCATGCCAAAATGCCTCAGTGCGTCATCACCGGAAAAACACAAGGTGCGCACTGCACTAGAAGCGATGTACAGGTAGTGGCGTCACCAACAGTCACATGACCTGCAGAGCCGGCGCGTCATCAACACATGACTTGAAGCGTAATCGCTTCATAGTAGCCGGCACTAGTTCCCTGGAAACCTGAGGCCAATACACACTGGTAGGGGGAATATGACAGAGCGAGTAGCTCTATTTATTCAGCGTGCTTGCATAATTAGTGGAGTTAATGCATATAAGGGACAAAGCTTAAGTAGTAGATATAGTCTCACATCCCAGTCAGGATTAGGATTATAGGACGGTAACCGACCATCTCACCATCTGTTCCAATGTGGTAACATAGTAATTTGAATTGTATTTTAGGCAGGTTCAGACAATGGTTGGTGTCAAAAGCGGACAAACAAAGCAACAGAGACATCTGGATTGGGTGATCTGTCAAGCAATAGGACAAGCATCAGCGATCTGGTGGTCGACCAAAAAAGGAGGGGGGGGAAAGGGAGGAGAGAGAAAGAGGGGGGGGGGAAGGGGGGAAAGGGGAGGGGGAAAAAGGGAAACCCTTCTATCCCTTCCTACTCCCTGATATTGAATCTACCTGGCCGCGGAGGTTGGCACCCTACCGTCACGTCATGGCGCCCCCACTCAACGTCGTCTCACCCTAAAATGCCCTATATCACCCTATTAAAGAAAACACCCGTAGGTGAGGGTTTTATTTAGGCCTAAAGGAGTCTGAGTTTTAAGGGCGTAGATCCAATAGGCTTCCCTCTGTAGAAGGCGCCTGTCCCAATTCCCACCCCGGACTGATGGTGCAATGGATTCGATACCCATGAAGGTTAATCCTTTCATGTTACCTCCATGAATAGAGTTGACATGTCTTGAAAGGGGGGTATCCTTTTTGTTAATGATGTCCCGTAAATGTTCCCCCACTCTACGTCTCAGTTCACGTTTCGTTTTGCCTACGTACTCAATGGAACAGGAGCATGTGGCCTTATAGATCACTCCGATGGTCCGACAATTAATGAATGATCTGATTTGAAAGGTCTTTTTTGTGTTAGTGCTCACAAATTCCTTGCCAGTAAGGATTACAGGACAAGCCACACAACCACTACATCTGAAAGACCCTGTAGGTTTTGAAGTAAGCCAAGTGGTGGTTTTCGGTAGATCTAAGTGGCTATGAACCAGTCTATCCTGCAGAGATCTATTCCGGCGGTATGTACAATGGGGATAGTCACCAACCAGATCGCCGATGTCAGAATCCATCTGAAGGACAGACCAGTGTTTTTTCAGAATCTTAAAGATAGCCTGTGAGCCATTACTGAAAGTAGTGATGAAACGGAACTGTGTTTCATCAGTTTTTCGAGGGGAGGGGACCAATAAGCTAGTTCTATCCCTTCTGCTTGCTTCCTGATAAGCCTTCCTCAAAATACTGTCAGGGTATCCCCTTTCTCTAAAGCGCCTTCGCAGATCCGCTGATTGCTCCCTGAAATCTCCATCAGTGGAACAATTACGTCTCAACCTGAGGTACTGGCCCTTCGGAAAGCCACGTTTTAAGGGAGCAGGGTGGTTGCTCTCCCATCGTAGAAGTGAGTTGGTGGCAGTTGGTTTCCTATATGTCTTAGTGGAGATGCCACCAGTTTCATCCCTAGATATAAGAACGTCAAGGAATGGAAGTTGGGTGGCGTTATCTTCACTCGTAAAGGACAGACCTATGGAGTTGTCGTTTAAGCGTGTTACAAAATCCCTGAAGCTCTGTGCATCACCCTTTCATATCACAAATATATCATCGATATATCTTGACCAAAATGTGATATTATCACAACCTGGTGGACCATTTTCACCGAAGACGTACGTCTCCTCCCACCAACCCAGGAGCAGATTTGCATATGTGGGGGCACAGGGGCTCCCCATCGCAGTGCCCCTGAGCTGGTGGTAGACGCGCCCGTCAAAGAGAAAGAAATTCCGGGTGAGACAAAATTCAAGGATCTGCATCAAAAACTCATTATGTTCACGAAACTGACAACCCCGTGTCCTCAATAAATAGCCAACCGCCTGAAGTCCTACGGAGTGTATAATGGAGGAATACAGGGACTCTACATTGATGCTGCAAAGAATAGATTCATGATCAAGGGAAATACCATCTAGTTTGCGTAATAGATCCGTGGTATCCCTTGTAAATGAATTGAGGGAACTCAAAAAAGGGCTAAGGATTTTATCCAGGTAGATACCCACATTTTGACAAAGACTGTCTACCCCTGACACAATTGGCCTCCCTTTTAGAGGATTTAACCCCTTGTGAATTTTGGGTAGACAGTAAAACGTGGCTACAACAGGGTGAGTAGGCAGCAAGAAATCATATTCGCTTTTGCTGATAAGGTTTTTGTCCAAACCATCCAGAAGGAGGGTTTTCAACTGACCCAAAAATAATTGGGTGGGGTTATGGTTCAACTTCGTATAACCTTTTCCATCTTTAAGCAGAGCATAGCAGATCTCCCTGTATTGCATCCAATCCATGATCACGACATTGCCCCCCTTATCTGAAGGTTTTATCACAACGTCATGATCATGTTCCAGCTCCACCAGGTCCTCCATCTCCTCATGTGAGATGTTATAATCAGCATGTTGTGCCCTAGAAAAATGATGTTCTACTTCTTCTGAAACCAACTGCGAGAATACATCAATAGCTGACACATCATTCTGGATAGGAGGCAGGTCGTGTGCTTTTGGATTTAAGTTCAGTGAAAGGACCCTCACCCCTCAAGACTGGATGCTCATCCGCTAAACCCATCAAGAGGCGGATGTCAGGGAGCAATTCCTCTGCAACGCCCAGCTCCCGACACTGAATTTTATCGTTACGTATAAAATGTTTGCGCCATTTAAGCTTGCGGATAAACAGTTGTAAGTCCTTCACAGTGTCAAAAATATTCAGCCCTGAAGTGGGTACAAAAGATAGGCCCTTACTAAGGACACACATAGCTGCTGTACTTAGTGTTTTAGAAGATAAATTTATGATCTGAGTGGTTCCCCCGGACCCGTACTGTGGGTTTGTTGTCTGCTTCGAAGGAAGTGAGGATGATCTAAAAAATGTGGTGTATAAGGTCTACCTCCACGACCTCTATTAAAGTTCTTATTCTTATTTTTCCCTCTCTTGGGGCAGGTGTCACTCTCTGAGAACTCAGTATCTGTAGCAGACAGGTCCGTCTCTAGTGGTGGGACAGTGGCTCTATTTGCGGGGAATAGATAGGCCTCCTTGTCTTTAAATTCTTGGAGGTCTCTGACAAAGTAGCGATGTTTACGCTCTTTAAGGTGATACTGAAACCTCTCTACTGTATTTTGCAAAGTGGTTTCTTTGGATTTAAAATCTACTTCACCAGAGAATCTCTTAGTTACCTCTATTTGCTCTGTTAGTTTCTGTGAGAGTCCTACTAATTTAGCCTTCTCTTCCTCTAGCAAAATCTGCATTAACTGTAAGGAGCTTGAGGTGACTTCCTTCTCCTACTTATCGGACAATGCTTGGCTTTTATAACGTAGGCCCCGGGGTGAGAGTAATACGTAAATGTCGCGGTACGATGGAGGCCTTAATATAGCTCTCCAAACTCTGTACCTCCCACCACGACCAGATCTGATCCTTATAGACCTTAGTTAGTTCCTTAAAAACTGTACTGTAAGCCGGGGTATACCCTGGTTGGACAAACTCCCGATCTGAAAAAATGTCCTTCGCCTCGGATATCCAGCTATTGACATCCACACCTGTTGTCAAAAATCCTGCCATACTAATATATAGATTTGTAATAGTGTCAATTACCAATTAATGGTTATATATGCAGCACTGGTGATTTTAAAAATTAACTTTTAATAAATAGTATTAAAATAGCAAATCCAGACAAACAACACAAGGTGAAAACATAACGTACAAATGGATGAGTATAGGAGGTAGACTCGCAAGAGTTGTCAGTTTTTACACTCCATATAATAATAATCATCCAAATGATTAAAGTGACATTGTGCAAGGTCCGTTAACCTCCCCAAAAAAATTGCATTTACGCCCTTTGAGTATTACTCTTTATATAAAGTGGCTGAGTGCACGTTAACCCCAAGTCTTAAAAAGAATTGCACTTTCGCCCTTTAGGTATTACTCTCTATATAAAGTGGCTGAGTGCAAGTTGAATGACCCCAAGTCTTATAGACATTATTGCAGTGGGGGGGGGGGGGAGAAGGGAGGTACGGTTCAGTGCTCAAAAATAATTAATATATTCAATGGCGGCAGTGGGATATATGCTCACCGTCCACCCCACTGCTTCACCAATGATACAGGCGTTACCTTACAGAATTCGGGGGGGGGGTATGACTCATAAAACACCACACATTTCCCCTAAAGGTAACACCAGTAGCTCAACGTCCTCCTTCCCGACGCATTTCCTCACAGCGATTCATCAGGGGAGAGGGAGGCTATAGTATCAGAGACATGCTGAGCAGAAATGAGAAACCAAGTGAGGGCTTCAGGGTGTGAGACTTAAATAATGTGTCATACCGCCCACTATGTTAATTGTGCGGCACCTGTTCAATCAAATGGGCTGGCTTATACAACCCCATTGTGTCTGTGCCTCCTATCAATTACAGGGGGTGGGAATGACATCATAGCAAATATACTGTGTTCCCTTTTACACTGCATTTTGTTATCAATATTGCGCTCAAACGCTGTATGGTACAAATGAGCCTTCACTATAATCCACTCAACATAAGTGAGGCCGATACTATGACATGTTTACATGACACGTGGGTAAGAGCAGCCTACCCGATCATGTGACCGGAGCATGGCGTCATTACATCACCCGGTCCGCCGCTCATCACAGCGTAACCGAGTGACGTCCTGCCACTGCGTGGCATGCAGATGGGAGCGTCCCCACCGGTCATGCCAAAATGCCTCAGTGCATCATCACCAGAAAAACACAAGGTGCGCACTGCACTAGAAGCGATGTACAGGTAGTGGCGTCACCAACGGTCACATGACCTGCAGAGCCAGCGCGTCATCAACACATGACTTGAAGCGTAATCGCTTCATAGTAGCCGGCACTAGTCCCCTGGAAACCTGAGGCCAATACACACTGGTAGGGGGAATATGACAGAGCGAGTAGCTCTATTTATTCAGCGTGCTTGCATAATTAGTGGAGTTAATGCATATAAGGGACAAAGCTTAAGTAGTAGATATAGTCTCACATCCCAGTCAGGATTAGGATTATAGGACGGTAACTGACCGTCTCACCATCTGTTCCAATGTGGTAACATAGTAATTTGATTGGTATTTTAGGCAGGTTCAGACAATGGTTGGTGTCAAAAGCGGACAAACAAAGCAACAGAGACATCTGGATTGGGTTCTCCAAGATGGCCTACTTCACACCACTCACCGGGCTACCGTCCGCTCCGGTTCTTGATGAACTATTCATTCAACACATCTTCCGGCTTTATGGCTTGCCTCTCCATATCGTGTCCGACAGAGGGGTCCAGTTCACTGCTCGGTTTTGGAGAGCAGTCTGCAAAATGATGGATGTTCAATTGGACTTTTCTTCTGCCTACCACCCTCAGTCCAATGGGCAAGTGGAGCGCATTAACCAAGTCTTGACTAACTATCTCCGCCACTTCGTGGACGAACACCACAGCAACTGGCTCAAACTGCTTCCATGAGCCGAGTTCTCCTACAACAATCATGAAAGTGAGTCCTCTGCTAAATCCCCGTTCCAGGTGGTGTATGGACAGCGACCCAAAGTGCCGTGCCCTGTGACATGTTCTTCAGGCAACCCTGCAGCTGATGACCTCGTGAAGTCCTTCTCCGCCGTCTGGGCTGAGACCAAGTCGGCTCTGGAACGTTCCTCTGTCCGCATGAAGTAACACGCTGACAAGAAACGTCTGGATGTTCCTTTCTTTCAACCCGGAGATAAAGTCTGGCTCTCATCCAAGTACGTCCGCCTGAAGATGCCATCCTACAAGCTGGGTCCCCGCTTTATTGGTCCCTTTGAAGTCCTCCGATGGATCAATGAGGTGTCCTACAAGTTGAAGCTGCCATCTACACTTCGCATCCCGAACTCCTTCTATATGTCCCTCCTCAAGCCGGTGGTCCTGAGCCGTTTTCACAGTAATCCTGGTACTTTGCCTCCTCCTGTCTGCGATGACGATGTGTACGAGGTAAAAGCCATCCTTGTGGCTAAGGAGGTCCGAGGTAAAACCTACTATCTAGTGGACTGGAAGGGGTTCGGTCCTGAGGAAAGGACGTGGGTACCTGCTGAGAACGTGGATGCTCCTCGTCTCCTCCGGAGCTTCCTGAAGAGGGGAGGCTTCGGGGGGGGGTACTGTAGCGCCTGGTCCCGCCAGATCCTGAGAGGGGCGCTCTCCCTCACATCTGCCCAGCCCTAGCATGGCCCCACGTGCACTCCCGGTCCCAGCCCCCGGCAGCGATGTGCTGCCTCTTACCAGTCCCATGGCTCTGCTCACTCCCGGGTCAGGCGTCCTCTTCCTGGAGCTGCTGCAGTCTCTTCCTGTCTCCCGTCCACACACAATTCTGCAGTGAGCAACTCTAGGCTGCACGCAAGGCCACGCCCCCTTTCTTAAAGCAGCAGTGCCTCATTTTCTGGAAGTGACCTCAGAGGCCACCTGTTACCTAAAGACTATTTAGGTTCACCTCCCCCGGCAGCAGGCGCCCGAGCAACGCTTCTACTAGAGCCCTGCTAGTGTTCAGGCCCCTTTGTACTACTGTTATCCATGTGTTCCTGCCCGTTATTTATACTCTATTTCACCGTAGTGCCATCTGTACCTTCCGGCTGTGGACGTCACCGGCCATACCCGCAGTGGATGTCACCGGCCATACCCGCAGTGGATGTCACCGGTCATACCCATAGTGGACCTCACCGGCCTTACCCGCAGTGAACGTCTCCGTGCCACTTGCTGTGATCATCTCCGGTGCCACACCCGTGTTCTGCCTGCTGCGGACATCGTACCCAAGCTACGCCTGGCCGTACAGAGACTCCTACCACCGGTTCCTGGCTGCCGTGCTTCTAGGCCTTCTGCGGAGGCACCGCACAGTCCTTGTATAGGGGTTCACTGCTGGTCGCCTTCTCAGGGGTGTCCGGGGCACGGTCGAGTGAGTCCACCTCCGGACGTTCGCCGCTCCTCGGTGAGCGCAACAGCGCCATTTATGCAATCCGTAGCGTTCTTACTTCTATGGCTTAGTGATGGCTTATTTTTTGCGTCTTGAGCTGATGTTTCTAATTGTACCCCTTTTGCACAGATGCTACATTTTGATCGCCTGTTATTGCATTTTGAGCAAAAATTGTGGCAACCAAAAAACATAATTTTGGTGTTTGGATTTTTTTGCTGTTTACCTATCAGATTCATTGATTTGATGTTTTGATAGATCAGGCATTTCTGAATGGGGCAATACCAAATTTGTGTATATTTTTTTAACCCTTTAATTTTCAATGGGCAAAAGGGGGTGAGTTAAACTTGTAGGTTTTTTTATTTTTTGTATTTTTTACTTTTATTTTACTAGTTCCCTTAGGGGACTATAAGGATCAGCAGTCTGATCACTCATTTATTTCTATTAATCACAGCTACACAGCTGTGTACTACGCAGATCATGTCACTGCGACACTGATGGCGCCAGGTAATTGAAGATTTACTGCAGCGGGGATTTTGACAGTGCCATTTAAGGGATTAACAAGCACGGGTAGAATGTGGATCCACTCGTGCCTGCGAGGCACACATGTCAGCTGTACAAATCAGCTGACATGTGCACATATCGCTGCTGGCAGTGGCCAGTGGGGATTACACTATGACCGCTTAAGTTGCAATTTTTCTGCCCGCGGTCGTTAAGGGGTTAAAACCATGTCTTAGTCACCATTCAAGAAAACATTGTTAGTGCAGTATCTACACACTGCATCTTGACATTTTAAATTGCCTTTCGAAAATTTTAAAAAACACCGCTCTGAGTTTAGCAACGTATTATTGGCGGTCGTAAAAAAAATTGTTAGTGCAGTATCTACACACTGAATATTGGCAATTTAAATTGCCTTTCAACAAATTTCAAAACAACTCTCTGGGTATAACCACATGTTTATGGCGGTCCTAAGAAAAATTGTTAATGCAGTATCTACACACTGCATCTTGGCAATTTAAATTGTCTTTAGAAAATATTAAAAACACTGTTTTGGGGATAACCACGTATTATTGGCGGTCGTAAAAAAATTGTTATTGCTGTATCTACACACTGCATCTTGGCAATTTAAAGTGCCTGTAGATAATTTTAAAAACACCGCTCTGGATATAATCACGTATTCGTGGCAGTCGTAAAAAAAAATGTTAGTGCAGTTTCTACACACTGCATCCTGGCAATTTAAATTGACTTTTGAAAAATTTAAAAACAGCGCTCTGGGTATAACCACTATTATTATTATTATTGGCAGGCCTAATAACGTTTTTAGTGAAGTATCTAAAAAGTGGTTATTGACACTTTTCTGGGGCTGCTCTAAATGACGCACTGAAATAAATTTATAGGTATTGGTAACCGTGCTTGCTGAGAAATTGCTATTGAACAAGGTAAGAGTGTTCTTCTAACTTTTAGTAACTAAATAATTTATCTTTTTTATCAGGTGTCTGAGAGCTGTGGGCGTAGGGTTGTGAAACATCTGTTTCAAATGGGAAGGGTGCATTACCATGAGTGGGAAATTATGATGAGGTTGTCGTACAAAGGGAAATAGGTGGCGTGTTGGAGGTATACGTGTGGGAAGTTTTGTTAGTCAAAGGTCTAGTGTGTACGACAACCTCTTTGTGATTTCCCACTCATGGTTAATGTACACCTGACACAAAAGATAAAGCCTTGAACTTGAGGTTTGCTCATCTCTAATGATGACGAGATTCAGATACGTGAACCGCACGCATACTGTGCTGTGCTGTGATATCAGGTTAGGAAGAGGAGGAGGGGGACAACATAGAGCATGATGACGAAGTTGGAAATCCCACTTATTCTCAACCCACAGGTTTGCAGCTGAGTAGCTCAGCAGGTGACGAGGAGGAAGAAACCAAGGATGTTACAGTGACAAACCATGAGAAGCACTGCATCTTCAGCCACAAATGTGCTTGTGGCTAGCAGCAGTTATGGGTCTGCAGGTCGCAAGAAGCTTTGCATAGCCTGGGCCTTTTTTGAGACCACAAAAGATGACCCAACTTCTGTTTTCTGCCAGCAATGTAAACAACGACTAGTAGAGGCAGAAATTGTAATTATTTGACTACTACAAGCATAAACAGGCACATGTGCAATTAGCATGCCTTACTGTGGGAATGTCACTGCGCTAAAATGCAGATTATTGGACCAACCCAGCCACTGGTTGCCAAATAAACATTGTCTGCCGCTGTCAAGGTCAGAATGACGATGATGATGAGACTCAAAGGATCTCTTGATATCCGGCTGCTGCTTCTAATTAAAATGTCATGTGTGCACACGAGAATGAAAAATAACTGCACAGCAAAGTCAGTTACATCTATCTCCATGACTGGCTCTTAACCAAGTGTGTTCTTTATTGTTTGAAAGAAACTCTAGACCAAACAGTAAGGGGGTGTGAACAAAAGTTTTAGTCCAATCAAGTATCGTAAGTCAGGGCTTCATGACGTAGAGAGATCTCCATATTCTCCGTTGATTGGTCAGTCTAGGATCCAGGAATTTCTTTGTCGATCTGTCTTGGGTGGAGAACAGGAAATGGTGGCCATCTTCAAGCTATACATATATATATATCCTAGTATACACTGAGTTTAAGGAAAATACACTGAATATACAATATACATATATACATGTTAGTAAGAAACAAAAGCATTCACAAATATGTGTGTTAGTTCACATCTACTGAACTATATAACTGAGTCTATGAAATGGCTGAATTAAGTATTTTTGGATACTCAATTCTTTATCCTCAACAGTCCCCCCTAAAGACTTACTTCTGCCATTTCTGAATTCTAAGAGTACTATGTTCCCTTAGGAAGAGAGGTAGGAAGATCTGTTGAAAAACCTGCCTAACTGAACGTTGAAACATGGGCGGAAAGGGGAAAGGGGTTTTCTTCACCGGTTTGAGACCAAGGACTCCTAGGCGAGTCCTCACCCTTTGTAGTTGGACTTTCCCATGTCTCAAGGTTCTCTAAGTCCTCTCTTCTAACTGTTCTGGCAATACTGGTCTAAAACTGTACAGGGTTTTCTGAAAAGGATAAGTATGAGCAGAACGCTCAGTGCAGCTCTGGTTGATTAACCCTTCTACAATGCGAGGTGTGGATCCATAGATGTTTCTGTGGTTGGATCGGCTCCTCTAGTGTTGACTCATGGCTCTTTCTCGCTTGTCCTTTAGGATTAATCAGTCTCCTGACTGGAGACCATATGCTAATAGCTCTGATTTAAGATCTGGAATTGGAGAATACACCTGATTATCCCACTATTCAATCAATTATATAAAAATATACATGTCTATGCTAAACCAAAAAACATCTTACATAAAGACCTGCTTATTGGAAAAAGAAAACAAAACATATACATTTTGTACACGATTTACTAGTTTCCACTTTTCTATAAAATATACACTTTTTGTAAACACATTTTTCTTTACATACCACCTTCATGTGCTTCTCAACAATAATGTCGTTTTCTGCACTGGAATGCCTCTGACCAAACCTGGAGAGAAATTTACACAACACGCACAGACTTGCATACAACGTGCTCATGATATACATCTATAATCAGTTTGCAGTCTCTAAGAATGGGTAGAGTAGGTGCAGGGTGTTTCTACGGACTCTTTACAGTTTTTTCTCACTTCGTTCTAGGCACTTGTCTCACAAGACTGGGTGAATCTGCCCACCTGGGTACTGAACCCGGTGTCACCAAAGCACACGCTGACAATTGTCTTTCACAGATGTTACCTGGGCCATCATTAAGAAGAGCTCTCATGGCAGAGAAAGCTTACCACCCTTTATCCACAGACCTTCCTCAGTCACTGGCTCCCTGCATGTCACACTCCATTCCTTGTTGTTTTGCTTGTTCCTGTAGGGATTTAAGAACACAAGGAGTAACAGAAGTCACTGACATGACCGGTGTCACCAAGGCATGGTCGGTATTGGTGAAAGACTCTCAACTCTAGGCCCGTTCACTGCTTCTTGGTCAGCTGCACCTGTGCAAGGATCTCCATCCGAATCCATCAGCTCAGATCTAGACTTTCTTTTCGGCATACCTAATTCATTTGACAACAGGAAAAAATCTACAACCTACATCATACACCTCTAAAGACTCTTACCCACTCCTGTTCTACCCATCTAGAGAGGGCATTTAATGCATCACTGTCTCCTGTATCAATAGGATTGGAGGGAGTGGTCGAATTTAGACTACCTCATGTGGTGTAAACAGCAGCATATCCAGTGCAGAATCGACCACCATCTGGTTTCATCTATAAAAACAAAAACTAAAAAATATACATTAGATCATTCTTATAACTTCATCTCTGATCATAATACAGTTAGTGGTCATCTATACCTCACATGACTGAGAATACTAAATAAATAAACAAACAAATAAATAAACAAATAAACATATAAGACAAGACTTTCCTATTTCAGTTAACAGATATACCTCATAGTAATCTAATAAACATAGCCTGTGGGAAAAAGGTCAGCTTCAAAACCTATCTAATATGCCTACTGCACCCTCCAAGAAACTGGAGAATATAATTAATACCTTATTCCCCCCTTGTTTAATTGTTTATTTACCAATATGGCAAAATTCAGCATTTGTATACTGGTATTCCCTAAAAGAAAAGATAAAACAGCAGGTAATAAATTAGCCACATACTAAAACCTAAAATGAACAAACACTGAAAATAACGTATATCTCACAACAATATACATTACTGGAAAATTTTAAAAACCTTACAATAAACACTGTATCCATAAAGAAAAGAAAAACCTTTCATAGTAGAAACAACTGAGACATGATTAAATGACAGCTGTGACTAGGCGACTAACCTGCAAAAATATATAAATTGTTTAGAAATAATCGTAAAAACAGAAAAGGTGATAGAGTCACAAAATAAAAATATATTGTTCAAATAAATCGCCATTAAACACAAAACAACACAAATTATATCGCACATCCCATAAAATTTAATATTCCCTATTCAGGTATAAACAGCAAACTAAAAATGGGAAACCCTGAACTCTAAGGGTTAAACCAAACTTACGTCACTATTGGAGAGAGACACATTCCATTCTTACTTCTTAAAAGTGAGAGAGGAAGAAGGAAAAAAACTCATCCTTTGTTATAACAAAGACGTAGCAGGGAACACATCCATTACCCATGTACATTGAATGCATTATACATTTTTCCTAATTCCTTTTTACAAATGGATTTGATACATTTTGACATCAGTAGGGGTAAGTCGTTTACGATTTTTGTCTTAAATTAACTAACAATACAAAGATATATATATTTACCTTCCTCTATTTTATTTTATTATATAATGCTGCAGGACTTCTAAAATACCAATTGATTTTATGTGAACAGATCTTTCCACATCAATTCTGTAAAAGTTTCACTTACTTATCTTTGACTTGCACTTATGGGATAACTGAGTAAACAAATATACTATTTATGCCTATTCAAATGTGTTAGTCATATATACCAGAGAACACCTCCCACCGGGGATGGGTGGAGAGCTTTGAACAAAGAGCCATTGCGAGGGGTGTGGCTTATGAGGTGTACTGCCATCAGTGGGTGTAGCAAGACGGCTGCCACAGGAAGTTCCAGGCACCTGACTTCCGGGTGTAGCATCCATGTTGTGACTCCCTGGGTGTACTGGGAGTGGCTGGAACTACGTAGTAAACCAGGGATACTTTAGTGCCTGTAAATTTGCATTCCAGCATACAAAGGAGAGATTTGATTAGCACCAGATATAATGACTTCTAGAGCAGAACAATAAGGCACCGCTAGAGAAAAACATTTAGTGATTCTACAAACAGCAACAGACAGTGAATGAGGTCTTTGTTCCTCATTATAAACTCACTACAGATTAATCTGAACTTCAATACATGGGTTGCAGCCTGCCATCTAGTGGTAGTCCAACGATATTACACAACTTTTTGCAATCTTTTATATTTTTTCCGTTTTTTGTAACTAGGGCGACAGCGTTCTCAGCTTCTACTAAAAACAACATATTTATCTTTTGAACAGAGTATACAGTGCTTAATTGGATCGGCCGTTCCAATGGAGTCCTTTCTCGTCTCGTCCGCGTTTGTAACACGCTGACAGTGACTCGCGTCTAATACGCATGAGAATCCGCTAACTCCAGCACCCTTACCTCAACTAAAGTGAGTTCCTTTCCTGCCTCGTTATGAAGACCTACCCCCTCATAACAGTGGCTCACGTTTAAAACGCAGAGGAATACGCTAAATCCACTTTATGTTAACAGAACCCTTCCCGCCACGTCTATTATTTATCCAACATTCAATATTCAATATTTAATATTTAATATTCAATATTTAATATCTGATGTTTAATATCTAACAAACAGTGGCTGTGTCCGCAACACAGGGGAATCGCTAGTTCTCATACTTCTGTTCAAAAAGAAAATAACTCAACTGAAAACACCAAAAAAATGCATAAACCCGTCAGGTTCTGTTCCAATTTAAGCCAAAATAACACTTGTCTTTCTTTCAAATCATTACAACTTAATGTAGTATACAAAGGCTGCAGTCACCTCCTGTATATTAGCCCACTGACCCCTATAGATCGCACAAGTCCCCCTGTGTTAGATATCGCCCCCATAGTGCTGCCCATGGCTCCTATATAGATCGCACAAGTCCCCCTGTGTTATATATCGCCCCCACCTTTTTTCTTCCTCTGAGTGTAAGAATGTAAAGATGTAGCTGCCTCCGTGGGCCTCTGCTCCCCCCTCTCGCATTCTTTGTTCTCAATAGAAAGACTGTCATGGATATCCCTGGGCTGAACCAGACCCCCGCAGTCTGCCTCTTCGCTCTCAGTGAAGAAGAAAAAAAACTGCAGGCAGTGGGCGATCGACAACCCCCCCCCCCCCCCCCGCTTTCTCACAGAACAAAGCCAGCAGCTGCATCGCAGCTGCATCCCCAGCCCCCATCCTCTCTCCCTCCAGTGAACAACAACAGACAACCAACTCTCCGAGAACCAAACAGAGAAACCACAAGCCTGACCAACTATACACTTTATACAAATAAAAACAGCTACTCAAGAAAACACCCCCATTTCTAATTACAGACAGCCGGATACTTTACAACCTACCCCTAGCCCCTATGGGAGCTGGGTCCTTCTAGCCCACCGGCGGGTGACAGTCACACCGTTAGGTCTCCGGTGCACTACCATTCTCCGGACTAGTGACCACCCACTTTCGCCAGGTGTCTCTCGAACCACAGGTAAAACAGCACACACAATGTATATGATGCTTACCGCGGAAACGAAAGGGTGATCAAATCCTTGATATCGAGCAACACCTGGATACTTGTGGAGTAGCCCCCAGACGTCCGGAAAATGGAAGCTCTGACTCACCCTTCTCGGTAGTCCCTTCGTGGTCGCCAGCTGTCAAGGTCAGAATGACGATGATGATGAGACTCAAAGGATCTCTTGATATCCGGCTGCTGCTTCTAATTAAAATGTCATGTGTGCACACGAGAATGAAAAATAACTGCACAGCAAAGTCAGTTACATCTATCTCCATGACTGGCTCTTAACCAAGTGTGTTCTTTATTGTTTGAAAGAAACTCTAGACCAAACAGTAAGGGGGTGTGAACAAAAGTTTTAGTCCAATCAAGTATCGTAAGTCAGGGCTTCATGACGTAGAGAGATCTCCATATTCTCCGTTGATTGGTCAGTCTAGGATCCAGGAATTTCTTTGTCGATCTGTCTTGGGTGGAGAACAGGAAATGGTGGCCATCTTCAAGCTATACATATATATATATCCTAGTATACACTGAGTTTAAGGAAAATACACTGAATATACAATATACATATATACATGTTAGTAAGAAACAAAAGCATTCACAAATATGTGTGTTAGTTCACATCTACTGAACTATATAACTGAGTCTATGAAATGGCTGAATTAAGTATTTTTGGATACTCAATTCTTTATCCTCAACACCGCTTCTATCTCCTCCTGCGTCACCAGAAAAACTATTGTAACACAGGTCTCTGACCTCTGAACCTCCTCTTGTGTACCCGCTACAGTGGGGGTGAGTGACGGACTATCAGGTGTTATGGAAGTTACCATGCCTGGTCTTTTAGATCCATATGAGACATCAACCACACCACATAGTTCTCAATCCAGCATTACATCTACCCCTACATCTTCTGCATTGTCCACCACTCGGTCATGCACACCTTCCTCCACCCTCTCTCAGCACAGCAGCCAGCCCTCTGTCCCGCTGTTTTGGTCACGTAAAAGAGCATTTCCTCCCAAACATGAAAAAGCAGAGTGCTTGAACTTCACTATATTGAAACCATTGGCCACGGAAATGCTGTCTTTCCGACTGATGGATACAGATGGTTTCCGAAACCTCATGGCCGTTCCAGCCGCCCAATACCAGTTGCCCAGTCGCCATTACTTTTCTAATAAAGCTGTGCCTGCGCTACACCATCAGGTCACAGCCAAGATTACCTTTTCCTTGGAAAACTCTGTCTCCCAAGGTGCATTTCACCATTGACACGTGGATGAGCAAGCATGGGCATGGGCGTTGCTGTCACGGTTCTCTCTGCTTGAAGTATTTAGTGACAGTTTTTTCAGTCTGATGCGGTTGTCACACGAGACGATCTATCATGTGATGCATCGTCAGGGTCACGTGACGCACATCCGGCATCGCTTGCGACGTCGTCTCGTGTGACACCTCCGAACGACGCTGACTCGTTCACAAATCGTGAGTCGTGTACTCGTCGTTTAATTTTAAAAAATCTTTTAATTATAATGGCGCCGGTTGTTCATCGTACCCGGGGCAGCACACATCGCTCCATGTGACACCCCGGGAACGATGAACACAGCTTACCTGCGTCCCGTGGCACCTGCCGTCTTTGCTGAAGGAAGGAGGTGGGCGGGATGTTTACGTCCTGCTGATCTCCGCCCCTCCGCTTATATTGGCCGGCCGCTGTGTGACGTTGCTGTGATGCCGAACGTCCCTCCCCCTTCAGGAAGTGGATGTTCGCCGCCCACAGCAAGGTTGCTCATCAGGTAAGTACGTGTGATGGCGGTTTAACGACTTTGAGCGTCACGGGCAGCGATTTGCCCATGACGCACAAACGACGGGGGCGGATACGATCGCTCGTGCAATCGCACGATAGATCGTACCATGTGAAGCTCGCATGAGTCTCACTTTTCCCTGTGAAGCTCTGCTATTTAAATGGGTTTTATTTTCCTTTGGCAGTTGTAAGGTTAATGGTAGTATTCCTTGCCAGGAAGCAGGTCTAGTACCAGTTTAGGTGTTTACAGTCTGGACCACACCCAGTACCTTTATATACTCTCTGCTATCAGCATAGGGTGCCAGTTATTCTTGATTCATTTGATTGCTGGTCTTGGGGCTGGAAGGAGCTGTTTGATACTCTCTGCTGAATTTGCAGGGGTAGCTGCAGTACACCTTGAGGCATAACCTTGGACAACGCAGTACGGATGTGGGGGAAATCACATTTGCAGAGTAGTCAAAGATTAAGGCCCTCTGCCCCCTCCTTGACAGTTTTGGAATGGTTACAAACATGGTTATCGCTTATGATACCATCATCAGCATCACTATTCCACTCATCTACATGTTGGAGCACACTTTTAATAGTCTGTGAGAGGAGGTTGACGTCCCAGAGGAAGAGGAGAAAGCAGATGAGGATGAGAAAAGGATAACATTTTCTGTAAGGTCCGCACAGTCGTCGCATTGGCGGGTGTCACAGGAGAGTGTAGGCAATCGATGGAAGCGGGCTCAGGGTAACAAAGAAACTAGTAGTGAAGGTGCAGGTGTAGCGCCCCTGAAGCCATCAGGGAGCTACAAGGAACTTCATCCCCATCAGGATGCAGGGCCTACCCCCAGGGACCTGGAAGACCAGTGTCGGTAACAACAAAACATTCCAGTTAATCCCTGTTTTTCCCCTATTTCCCCAAAAGACTAGTGACATACTAGGGTTGGACCCAATAGATGGCCACCTATGGGTGGAGCCGATCCAGTCCACTAGACGACCAGGTGGGAGGGAGCAGACAGTGGAGAGACAGTCAGTTAGTCGGTGACAGTGAGAGAGTGTGGAGAGACAGGAGTGAGGCGTGTAACATTGACCCGAGGGCCCAGGCGTGGAGTATGGTGGAGTACTCCTGAAACCAAAGGACCGACAGGGTACAGAATCCTAGATCAGGCAAATGCTCCAGACAGACCTGATAAAATCTGCACAGTGAGGGGACCATCCAGGACTAGAGATGAGCCACCCCCCTAGTGTTCGGGTTCGGTTCAGTTCGTCGAATGGCGGATGTGTTCGTCGAACACCTTCGAACCTCATTAAAAACAATGGCAGGCAAATACAAACACATACAAACACATAGAAAACACAAAAAAAAGGTTCAGCTTACCAGCGTAGAAGCCACAGGACAAATCAGGAGGTGAACGGATCGCTCCAGATGAGCCAGTTCTGGTATGAAGTACGTATACACAGAGTAAACTCCTTCTACGGTGTCCAAAAGTAAAACTACTCAAAAGTCCCTATAGGGCAAGGATATGTGACATATACAGCCATTGACACATGCCCTTGCTTGTGTGCAAAAAATGCCCTTTGCTGTGTGTGTGTGTGTGTGTGTGTGTGTGTGCATGTGATTGACTGGCAGCCTGCACCGCCCCACTGTACGCGCGGTTAGGAAAAAAAAAAAAAGATTGCCATTATTTCCGGAAACCCCGCCCCCCCGCACACTATACACTGAATTTGGATATTATTATTAACATTATGCACATTGCGTAGTGTCTATGCGTATAATTCTGCAGCGATTTGGCAGCACTTGTGAATGTATTGTGACTGCAGAATTGATGCATAATGTATGCGCACTGGATGCTTGCTCTGCCATTCAGCTCGGCTCCATGCCCGCTGACAGCAGACACAGATAGTCGCACGATGAGAATGAACTCGGATGAACTTCACCCGACTTCATTGTCATCCTTTGGCTCTGTCTGTGTCGCAGCCAGATTTGCGGTCACCGATGAAGGACGCACCGGTGACCGCAAATCCCTTGAGTGACTGAAGTGAGCTGCGATAGTGGTGCCGTCACTGCAGTTACCGGCCTCCATCATCCCCGCACACACCGCCCCCGTCATCCCCGCACATACCGACCCCCATTATCCCCGCACACAACGACCCCCATCATCCCCGCTCACAATGTCCCCGTCATCCCTGCACACAACGCCCCAGTCATCCCCGCACACACTGGCCTCCATCATCCCCGCACACAATGCCCACCGGCCTCCAACATCCCCGCACACACCGGCCCCTTATCATTCCCGCACACACCGGCCTTCCTCATCCCCGCACACAATGCCCCCGTCATCCCCACACACACCGGCCTCCATCATCCCCGCACACACCGGCCCCCATCAACCCTGCACACACCGGCCCAATCAACACCGCACACACCGACTTCCGTTATCCCCGCACAGAATGACTACCATCATCCCCGCTCACAATGCCCTCGTCATCCCCGCACACAACGCCCCTGTCATCCTCGCACACACCGGCCTCCATGATCCCCGCACACACCGGCCTCCATCATCCCTGCACACACCGGCCCCCGTCATCCCTGCACACACCGGCCTCCATTATCCTCGCACACAATGCCCCCGTCATCCCCGCCCACACCAGCCTCCATCATCCCCGCACACAACGCCCTTGTAATCCGCGCAAACATCGGCCTCCATCATCCCCACACACAATGCCCCCATCATCCCCGCACGCACCGGCCTCCATCATCCCCGCACACAACACCCCCATCATTCCCACACACACCGGCCTCCATCATCCCCGCACACACCGGCCCCCTGTCATCCCCGCACACACCGGCCGTCCTCATCCCTGCACACAATGCCCCCGTCATCCTCACACACACCAGCCTCCATTATCCATGCACACACCGGCCTCCATCATCCCCACACACAACACCCCCATCATCACCGCGCACACCGGCCTTCATCATCCCCGCACACACCGGCCCCCTATCATCCCCACACACACCAGCCTCCATCATTCCTGCACACATCGGCCTCCATCATCCCCACACACACCGTCCCCCTTCATCACTGCACACAACGCCGCAGCCATCCCCGCATACACTGGCCTCCATCATCCCCACACACAACGCCCTCGTCATTCCCACACACACCGGCCTCCATCATCCCCGCACACACCGGCCCCCTGTCATCCCCGCACACACCGGCCATCCTCATCCCCGCACACAATGCCCCCGTCATCCCCACACATACCAGCCTCCATCATCCACGCACACACCGGCCCCCGTCATCCCCGCACACACCGGCCTCCATCATCCTCACACACAACGCCCCCGTCATCCCCACACAGTCCGGCCTCCAACATCCCCGCACACAACGCCCCGGTCATTCCCGCACACACCGACCCCCATCATCCCCGCACACAACGCCGCCGTCATCCCCACACACAACGCCCCCATCATCCCCGCACACACTGGCCTCCATCATCCCCGCACACACCGGCCCCCTATCATCCCCACACACACCGGCCTCCATCATCCCCGCACACAATGCCTCCATCATCCCCGCACACAACACCCCCGTCATCCCCGCACACACCGGCCTCCATCATCCCCGCACACAATGCCCCCGTCATTCCCGCACACACCGGCCTCCATTATCCCCGCACACAATGCCCCCGTCATTCCCGCACACACTGGCCTCCATCATCCCCGCACACAACTCCCCCCCTCATCCCCGCACACACTGACGCCCATCATCCCTGCACACAACGCCACCGTCATCCCCGCACACACCGACCTCCATCATTCCCGCACACACCGGCCTCCATCATTCCAGCACACACCAGCCCCCATCATCCCCGCACACAACGCCCCCATCATTCCCACACATACTGGCCCCCATCATCCCCGCACACACCGGCCTCCATCATCCCTGCACACAATGGCCCCATCATCCCCGCACACACCGGCCCCCTTCATCCCCGAACACACCGGCCTCCATCATCCCCGCACATACCGGCACTACCTGAGTGAAGTCTCCGGTGATAGTGCGGCTAACTTCAGTTGCTGCGTGGAGCTGACACAGAGCGGTCATGTCCTACGGCGCTCCCTGTCAGCTTAATGTAGCAGAGCTGAAAGCGTTGTGTGGATTACTTCGGACCTGGAGGATTTATTTGGGGATTAATAAAGTGGTAAATGAGGGGGGGGTTTTTGCCTTTTTTTCCGAAATAAAGGATTTTTCGTTCTGTGTGTTTATTTACTTTCACTACAGATTAATCATGGAAGATATCTCGGGGAGACGCCTGCCAGGATTAACCTAGGACTTAATGGCAGCTATAAGCTGCCATTTAATAATATAATATATTTATAATAATAATAATAATATTTATTCATTTATATAGCGGTATTAATTCCATAGCGCTTTACATACATTGACAATACTGTCCCCATTGGGGCTCACAATCTAAATTCCCTATCAGTATGTTTTTTGGAGTGTGGGAGGAAACCGGAGTACCCGGAGGAAACCCATGCAAACACGGGGAGAACATACAAACTCATTGCAGATGTTGTCCTTGGTGGGAATTGAAACCAGGCCCCCAGTGCTGCAAGACTGCAGTGCTAACCACCGAGCCACTGTGTTACCCTTATTACCCGATTTGCCACCGCACCAGGGGAATTCGGGATAAGCCGGGTAGAGTCCTGGGACTGTCGCATCTAATGGATGCGGCAATTCCAGGCGGCTACTGGCTGATATTGTTAGGGTGGTGGGCTCCCCATAACGTGGCGCTCCCCATCCTGACAATACTAGCCTCCAGCCATGTGACTTTATCTTGGCTGGTATCAAAATTGAGGGGGACCGTAGTTTTTTTTTTTAAATTATTTATTTATTTATTTTACTGCACGATATAGACCCGCCCACCGTCGGCTGTGATTGGTTGCAGTGAGACAGCTGTCACTCAGCGTGGGGGTGTGTCTGACTGCAACCAATCATGGGCATCTGTGGGCGGGGAAAGCAAGGAATACGAGATTGAATAATGAGAGGCAGCCATTTTCAAAAGAGGAAAAGCCGCCGAAGCATTGGGACAGCCGTGCAGCTGATCGGTGAGTAGGAAAGAGAGAGGAATTGTGCTGGGGATGCAGGACGCATGCAAATACACAACATTCGCACATAGCCTTACTGTGAAAAGCCACGCTTTTGGTGATTGAACGTTAACGTGAACTGTCGAATGTGAAACTGTCGAACGTGAAGCAAATCGTTTGAGTTCGTCGAACGACTCAAACATTGCTCAATACAACTCGAATTTGAAATTGGTGAACGGTTCGATTCGAACACCGCTCATCTCTATCCAGGACCTCACTGAACTTGAAGTTCGGGACACTGTAGCAACGGGAGAACCGGGGAACCGGACCAGAGAAACAGACCCCACAGAATTCACGCAACCGTCATACGGACTAAAGTTGAAAGACTACCAGGAGGGGACCTCCAGACACTCCAAGCCACGGGGACCCACCAACCAAAGACAGGTGCAGGCGAAAGTAGCCACCAGGTCACGACACCGGCACTGGGACTAAGGGGACCAGTGGTCAAGACCAGCCTTTCCCGAGTTACCAGTTTCATAGTTACATAGTTACATAGGTTGAAAAAAAAAGAACTACTGTAGGTCCATCTAGTTCAACCTTTCTCCAGCAATTCTACATTTTGTCCCTAAGTCACTTATAACTAAACAATGTTGTGTGTACTGAGGAAATCATCCAGCCCTTTTTAAAAGCTATTATAGTGTCAGCCATTACTACCTCTTGTGGTTGGGCATTCCACAGTCTGACTGCTCTAACTCTAAAGAACCCTTTCCTAGCTTAGCTGCCGGAATCGCTTTTCTTCCATTTGCAGTGTTTTCGCCCTGGTCCTTAGTAAAGTTGAGCGATGTTCGAGGTTCGCCAATTTCATGTTCGAGTGATTTTTGGGGTTGCTCGAGATCGAACTCGAACGCAAGGTTTTTGCTAAAAGCTCAATAGCTTGAGTTACATTCGATAACGGTTCGATCAGCAAAAAGCCTAGCTAGTTACTAGCTGGCTTTTCACTGTAATAGTGTGAGTCACTGTGATTCACGCTATTATCAAATTTCAGCGTATAGTGTGCGGGGGGACGCGGTTTAGATCTGTGGCGCACTGCTCAGAGAATGCCGATCGCCTTTTTTTTTTTTTTCCTAAGCGCGCGTGCAGTGGGGCGGGCCAGGATGTCAGCCAATCACAGACACACACACAGCTAAGTGCATTTTTGCCAGACAAGCAAGGGCATGTGTCATAGGCTGTGAATGTCACATGTCCTTGCCTTATAAAATACGGCCATTTCCCCTGTCGCCGCCATTATCTCCTTTGTGCGTGTGGGTGACAGTCACCGCTCACACTGCTGCCGCCAATCCTGCTATGTGCACTACAGACATAGTGCAATCTACACAGCGCTGTAGGGATTAGGGATTAATGGTTATTTCAGCCCTTTTCAGGGCTGATTTCCAGGCGTTCATAGCCATAGCTGCTATTCAGGTCCGTGCAAATGCTGTGTACAGCATTAGATAACAGCGTCTCTGTACCTCAGCTCAGGGAATTCCTTGCTGCATTTCATCCTTAGGAGGGATAGAAAATGAGGCTTCTTTTCCTGCCCTGGTACCCACAGAACCTGGGCACTGTACCCACCTGCCCACTTTTGCCACGCAATTTTATTTGCCCAAAGAGCTGACACTTTTTCTGCCATCCTAAAAGTGTCTGGAATAGTAACTTAGTTTTCCTTTTCTGTCCTGGTACCCACAGAAACAGGGCACTGTACCCACCTGCCCACTTTTGCCACACATTTTTATTTGCCCAAAGAGCTGACACTTTTGCTGCCATCCTAAAAGTGTCTGGAATAGTAACTTAGTTTTCCTTTCCTGTCCTGGTACCCACAGAACCTGAGCACTGTACCCACCTGTCCACTTTTGCCACGCAATTTTATTTGCCCAAAGAGCTGACACTTTTTCTGCCATCCTAAAAGTGTCTGAAATAGTAACTTAGTATTCCTTTCCTGTCCTGGTACCCACAGAACCTGGGCACTGTACCCACCTGCCCACTTTTGCCACGCAATTTTATTTGCCCAAAGAGCTGACACTTTTTCTGCCATCCTAAAAGTGTCTGGAATAGTAACTTAGTATTCCTTTCCTGTCCTGGTACCCACAGAACCCGGGCACTGTACCCACCTGCCCAGTTTTGCCATGCAATTTTTTTCCCAAAGAACTGACACTTTTTCTGCCATCCTAAAAGTGTCTGGAATAGTAACTTAGTTTTCCTTTCCTGTCCTGGTACCCACAGAAACCGGGCACTGTACCCACCTGCCCACTTTTGCCACACAATTTTATTTGCCCAAAGAGCTGACACTTTTGCTGCCATCCTAAAAGTGTCTGGAATAGTAACTTAGTTTTCCTTTCCTGTTCTGGTACCCACAGAACCCGAGCACTGTACCCACCTGTCCACTTTTGCCACGCAATTTTATTTGCCCAAAGAGCTGACACTTTTTCTGCCATCCTAAAAGTGTCTGGAATAGTAACTTAGTTTTCCTTTCCTGTCCTGGTACCCACAGAAACCGGGCACTGTACCCACCTGCCCAGTTTTGCCACGCATTTTATTTGCCCAAAGAGCTGACACTTTTGCTGCCATCCTAAGTGTCTGGAATACTAAGTTACTGTTCCTTTCCTGTCCACTGACCCACAGAACCCGGGCACTGTACCCACCTGCACACTTTTGCCACGCAATTTTATTTGCCCAAAGAGCTGACACTTTTTCTGCCATCCTAAAAGTGTCTGGAATAGTAACTTAGTTTTCCTTTCCTGTCCTGGTACCCACAGAAACCGGGCACTGTACCCACCTGCCCACTTTTGCCACACAATTTTATTTGCCCAAAGAGCTGACACTTTTGCTGCCATCCTAAAAGTGTCTGGAATGGTAACTTAGTTTTCTTTTCTTGTCTTGGTACCCACAGAACCCGAGCACTGTACCCACCTGCCCACTTTTGCCACACAATTTTATTTGCCCAAAGAGCTGACACTTTTGCTGCCATCCTAAAAGTGTCTGGAATAGTAACTTAGTTTTCCTTTCCTGTCCTGGTACCCACAGAACCCAGGCACTGTACCCACCTGCCCACTTTTGCCACACAATTTTATTTGCCCAAAGAGCTGACACTTTTGCTGCCTTCCTAAAAGTATCTAGAATACTAAGTTACTGTTTTTTTCCTGTCCACTGACCCACAGAACCCGGGAACTGTACCCACCTGCACACTTTTGCCACGCAATTTTATTTGCCCAAAGAGCTGACACTTTTTCTGCCATCCTAAAATTGTCTGGAATACTAAGTTACTGTTCCTTTCCTGTCCACTGACCCACAGAACACGGGCACTGTACACACCTGTCCATTTTTGATACTCAATTCTAATTGCAAACTGTGCTGCCACTGTTAGGGGCATACAAAAATTGTCTGTGATAGTCAGTGTTGGTTGTTCAGCTGTCTATAAAGCTAGACCACCTCTGCATTGTACACACCTGTCCATTTTTTATACTGTAAGTCCCCTTACTAGCATCCAGTCAGACTGGCTTGCAAAGTCTCCATAAGGACAATAGTGTTCCCCCGTGATCCCACAAAGCTTCTCATAGCCAGATCAGACTCACCATACTTTGCACTGACGAGGGGAAAGCACCCCGAAACACCGTGTCTGCAAATTGGGATTCTGATGTGGCATATATATCCTAAGTAATATTGAAAGGATTGTTAAAAATCCACATTTAACTTTTAGGATCGCTACTTCCAATAGGTGGCGCTGTGCTAGAGCTTGTCACCTGTCCTGGAGAGAAAATTTGAATATTTTGCAGAGGGGCATGGCAGCTATAAGTCCCCTTACTAGCATCCTGTCAGACTGGCTTGCAAAGTCTCCATAAGGAGAATAGTGTTCCCCCATGGTCCCACAAAGCTTCTCATAGCCAGATCAGACACCCCATACTTTGCACTGACGAGGGGCAAGCACCCCGAAACACCGTGTCTGCAAATTTGGATTCTGATCTGGCATATATATCCTAAGTTATATTGAAAGGATTGTTAAAAATACACATTTAACTTTTAGGATCGCTACTTCCAAAAGGTGGCACTGCGCTAGAGTTTGTCTCCTGTCCTGGAGTAGAGGCCCAAATCTCACCAGTTTGACAACTTCTTCCATGAATCGTCACATGAATAACAAGCATAAGTCCCAGTGGGAAGCTCACCGTGCTGCAATGCAGCCTAGCGGAGCGGGCCAAACACCGCCTCACAGTGGCTGTTGGACATCATTAGTGTCCCACTGGTGCCAAGCTACTTCCAGCAACTCTGCATTGCACCCTCAAGCTCATTTTTACTAAGCCATTATAATAGCAAACACTGAGAAAACTTAGTGGCATCTAAAAAGTGGCTGTTGGACATCATTAGTGTCCCACTAGTGCCAAGCTATTTTCATCACATCTGCATTGCACGCTCAAGCTCATTTTTACTAAGCCATTATAATAGCAAACACTGAGAAAACTTAGTGGCATCCTAAAAGTGGCTGTTGGACATCATTAGTGTCCCACTGGTGTCAAGCTACTTCCAGCAACTCTGCATTGCACCCTCAAGCTCATTTTTACTAAGCCATTATAATAGCAAACACTGAGAAAACTTAGTGGCATCCTAAAAGTGGCTGTTGGACATCATTAGTGTCCCACTGGTGCCAAGCTACTTCCAGCAACTCTGCATTGCACCCTCAAGCTCATTTTTACTAAGCCATTATAATAGCAAACACTGAGAAAACTTAGTGGCATCCTAAAAGTGGCTGTTGGACATCATTAGTGTCCCATTGGTGCCAAGCTACTTCCAGCAACTCTGCATTGCAGCCTTGCAGCCTCAAGCTCATTTTTACTAAGCCATTGTAAAAGCAAACACTTAGAAAACTTAGTGGCATCCTAAAAGTGGCTGTTGGACATCATTCGTGTCCCACTGGTGCCAAGCTATTTCCAGCACCTCTGCATAGCACCCTCAAGCTTATTTTTATTAAGCCATTATAATAGCAAACACTGAGAAAACTTAGTGGCAAACTAAAAGTGGCTGTTGGACATCATTAGTGTCCCACTGGTGCGAAGCTATTTCCAGCACCTCTGCATTGCACCCTCAAGCTCATTTTTACTAAGCCATTATAATAGCAAACACTGAGAAAACTTAGTGGCATCCTAAAAGTGGCTGTTGGACATCATTAGTGCCTCACTGGTGCCAAGCTACTTCCAGCACGTCTGCATTGCACCCTCAAGCTCCTTTTTACTAAGCCATTATAATAGCAAAGACTGAGAAAACTTAGTGGCATTCTAAAAGTGGCTGTTGGACATCATTAGTGTCCCACTGGTGCCAAGCTATTTCCAGCACCTCTGCATTGCACCCTCAAGCTCATTTTTACTAAACCATTATAATAGCAAACACTGAGAAATTTTAGTGGCATTCTAAAAGTGGCTGTTGGACATCATTAGTGTCCCATTGTTGCCAAGCTACTTCCAGCAACTCTGGATTGCACCCTCAAGCTCATTTTTACTAAGCCATTATAATAGCAAACACTGAGAAAACTTAGTGGCAACCTAAAAGTGGCTGTTGGACATCATTCGTGTCCCACTGGTGCCAAGCTATTTCCAGCACCTCTGCAATGCACCCTCAAGCTCATTTTTACTAAACCATTATAATAGCAAACACTGAGAAAACTTAGTGGCATCCTAAAAGTGGCTGTTGGACATCATTTGTGTCCCACTGGTGCCAAGCTACTTCCAGCAACTCTGCATTGCACCCTCAAGCTCATTTTTACTAAGCCATTATAATAGCAAACACTGAGAAAACTTAGTGGCATCCTAAAAGTGGCTGTTGGACATCATTAGTGTCCCACTGGTGCCAAGCTATTTCCAGCACCTCTGCATTGCACCCTCAAGCTCATTTTTACTAAGCCATTATAATAGCAAATACTGAGAAAACTTAGTGGCATCCTAAAAGTGGCTGTTGGACATCATTAGTGTCCCACTGGTGCCAAGCTATTTCCAGTACCAGTACCTCTGCATTGCACTCTCAAGCTCATTTTTACTAAGCCATTATAATAGCAAACACTGAGAAAACTTATTGGCATCCTAAAAGAAGCTGTTGAACATCATTAGTGTCCCACTGGTGCCAAGCTATTTCCAGCACCTCTGCATTGCACCCTCAAGCTCATTTTTACTAAGCCATTATCATAGCAAACACTGAGAAAACTTAGTGGCATCTTCAGCTGATCGCGCTACTCACCTCAGTTGCTGCGTGGAGCTGAGAGGAGCGGCGGTGAGTAGCGCGATCAGCTGAGCTTTCACTGAGGTTACCCGCGGCCACCGCTGGATCCAGTGACAGCGGGTAACCTCAGTGACAGCAGCTGATCGCGCGGCTGTCTTCAGTTGCTGTGTGGAGGTGACAGGAGCGGCTGTGTCTTCTGCAGCTCCGGTCATCTCCATGCAGCAGCGCTGGATGCGACGCTGGAGCATCCTGGATTCCGCCGGACATGGAAGGCTTTTTTGGGCTGATTAAAGTGGTTAACCAGGGTATATGTTTGTGTTTTTTATTTCTAATAAAGGATTTTTTCGGGTGTGTGTGTTTATTTACTGTAATTTACAGATTAATCATGGAAGGTGTCTCATAGACGCCTGACATGATTAATCTAGGACTTATTGGCAGCTATGGGCTGCCAATAACTCCTTATTACCCCGATTTGCCAACGCACCAGGGCAAATCGGGAAGAGCCGGGTACAGTCCCAGAACTGTCGCATATAATGTATGCGGCAATTCTGGGCGGCTGTTGGCTGATATTGTTAGGCTGGGGGGCTCCCCATAACGTGGAGCTCCCCATCCTGAGAATACCAGCCTTCAGCCGTATGGCTTTATCTGGCTGGTTTTAAAATTGGGGGGGACCGCACGCCGTTTGTTTTAATTATTTAATTATTTATTTCACTACACAGTATAGACACGCCCACCGGCTGCTGTGATTGGGTGCAGTGAGACACCTGTCACTCAGCGTGGGGGCGTGTCTCACTGTAACCAATCATAGGCGCCGGTGGGCGGGGAAAGCAGGGAATACGAGATTGTTTAATGAGCGGCCGGCTTATTCAAAACAGTAAAAGCCGCCGGAGCAGTGTGAATACCGTGCAGTGCCGCGCCGGGAATCGGTGAGTATATGAGAGAGGGCTGCTCAATTCAGTTACTCAGGAGTTTAGCGGTCACCGGTGAGTCCTTTGTAACGGGGGCAGGGGGCGCCTCAGGGGGTGTAGTCGGGTCCCCTCGCCTTGTGGGCCGCAGGCTGAACCCCGGCCCGGCCGTTACTTGCAAAACAGGTGTGTTGTTGGGGTAGAGTGTGGATGCATGGGGCCCATTCATGACAGCGTTCTTTCTGTGCTCTCCAGCTCCTTCTTCACTTTCAGGAAAGAGACAATTGCAGGCAGCAGATAAACCAAACACCGATTTATTAAACAAAGCTTCCATCTTTTTGTTTGCAGCAGGTTTACTTTAGTACGTTACAAGTTACAGGTCCTTTTCTACAAAAACGGTTTCCTTTTTCTCTACGGGCACTTTCCTTTGCCTGCAGGGGAAATACGTTAACCCCCTAGTAGCTGCGCTCTAACCCGGATTTACTGTAGGGCAGATCCAGCACACACTACCGACTCTGGATAAGTTCTCACCTCTACACTTCTTTGTCAGGGCACTAACCTTCGCCTGCAGGGGCCACTTGTTTTCCCCCTGATAGCTGCACTCCACTCTAGTACACACCACTGGCTCCGGACTAGTCCCAACTCTTCCACCGTTTCTCATGGGTTTCCTCTGCTTTCTAGCCAAGAGTACTCACTCAGGCTGACTGTCTCATCTCACTCCCACACTCTGCCCCGTCACCTCAGACCGAGCTTGCTCGCCTCTCACATCTCACTGCACACTGGACTCTGCATTCAGAACCCTTCCTTCCCCACCTAGGCTGCCCTGCCCCTTCCTTCCCTGCCACTGTTACCAGGGGAACCACTGCTCTACACTGGCACCTAGTGGGGAAACAGTTTATGACAGGTAACATTTTACCATCAACATTTACAATTTGCCACCATACTACTGTGGCGTTTTCAGGGGGGAAAAACCGCTCCTTCACTACCAGTGGTCCGACTACCCCTTACATTCCTCCCCTCTTTAACCTCAGCCTCCTGGCGAGGTTCGTACCTGCAAAACAACACATGTAGGAAAACACAATACTTAAAACACACAGACTGGCACACAAGTTTGGTGCCCGGAGTCCCTCCAGGGAAGCTCCCGGTCTTAGTCGCACATCTGCCCAGAGGCCCTCCTCAGGCGCTCCCGGTCTTAGCTGACCTTCTGCCCGGAGGCTATTTTCAAGCGCTCCCGGTCTTTGGGTGGGCAGAAAACAACAAGACAAGATTCCTTCTTAACAGTCACGGAAGGAGTCCATGCACAGTTCTGCATTAAGCTCCTCCCGGGTTCAGTACTTTTAACGTTGCTTGAGCTGTAACATTCGCTGGCTCCTAACAGCAAACAGACGTCTCTTCCGGATGACCACCTCTTCACGCTGGGTGGTATGCACGCAGCCATTCGGCCCGCTGGGCCCTCACATGGTCGGAGAGGGACTGTCCAGGTAAGCGGGGTAGCCTACGAAACGGCTCATAACCCGGTGGCTCCGGTACTTCCTTCTCCGGTTCAGGCCCTTCAGCCTCCTGCGGGGGTGAGGGGGTAGCTGGACGGGACCGCAGTGGGCTGCCGACAACAACTACCGGGTGCGACACCATACTCTGATGTATCACCAGTAATGCCGATGCTTCTCTTGGCTTGTCTCCAGCCGTAGGTTCGGCGGCCGCTTTTGGCGCGACCGTCGGGGTACTCTTCAGCCCACAGGCTTCAGCGAGCGCTTGCTTATGCTGAGCGCGCCACGCTCTGTTCTCCATTCTGCTTGGTCCAGGTATTGGAGTTTGCTTCTTCTTCCACTGCCGGGGTTGCAATCGCGCCGGGGAAGGTGGAGGCGGTTCTTCTTTTCCCGCTTCTTCCCATACTCCGCCCCCGGCCTCACCCACCAGGTCGGCACAGCGTTTGCGACGCCTCTTCTTTCTTGCGGCGCCGCCCACGTCTCTAGACCTCTGCAGTATCTCGGGGCAAGCACCTCCGCTCTTTGGGCGGTGCACTCCGGGCTTCTTCCTTACAAGCCAGCCCAGCGCTTTTCGTTTGGCGCCCACTTTTCGCGCCTTCACTAAATCCATGAGGACGGCCGCCATCTTGTGGCCTGTTCAGTACATCAGGCACCACTTGGTCTCTCCTCGGGGTTTCTCTTCTGCGGGCTTGATCCTGCCGACTACGCCAAAATGTAACGGGGGCAGGGGGCGCCTCAGGGGTGTAGTCGGGTCCCCTCGCCTTGTGGGCCGCAGGCTGAACCCCGGCCCGGCCGTTACTTGCAAAACAGGTGTGTTGTTGGGGCAGAGTGTGGATGCATGGGGCCCATTCATGACAGCGTTCTTTCTGTGCTCTCCAGCTCCTTCTTCACTTTCAGGAAAGAGACAATTGCAGGCAGCAGATAAACCAAACACCAATTTATTAAACAAAGCTTCCATCTTTTTGTTTGCAGCAGGTTTACTTTAGTACGTTACAAGTTACAGGTCCTTTTCTACAAAAACGGTTTCCTTTTTCTCTACGGGCACTTTCCTTTGCCTGCAGGGGACATACGTTAACCCCCTAGTAGCTGCGCTCTAACCCGGATTTACTGTAGGGCAGATCCAGCACACACTACCGGCTCTGGATAAGTTCTCACCTCTCCACTTCTTTGTCAGGGCACTAACCTTCGCCTGCAGGGGCCACTTGTTATCCCCCTGATAGCTGCACTCCACTCTAGTACACACCACCGGCTCCGGACTAGTCCCAACTCTTCCACCGTTTCTCATGGGTTTCCTCTGCTTTCTAGCCAAGAGTACTCACTCAGGCTGACTGTCTCATCTCACTCCCACACTCTGCCCCGTCACCTCAGACCGAGCTTGCTCGCCTCTCACATCTCACTGCACACTGGACTCTGCATTCAGAACCCTTCCTTCCCCACCTAGGCTGCCCTGCCCCTTCCTTCCCTGCCACTGTTACCAGGGGAACCACTGCTCTACACTGGCACCTAGTGGGGAAACAGTTTATGACAGGTAACATTTTACCATCAACATTTACAATTTGCCACCATACTACTGTGGCGTTTTCAGGGGGGAAAAACCGCTCCTTCACTACCAGGGGTCCGACTACCCCTTACACCTTCACTGGTGACCGCTAATCAGGACGCGGCACAGACAGAGCCGCAACATGACCATGAAGTCGGGTGAAGTTCACCCGAGTTAATTCTGATCATGCGGCTCTGTGTCTGCTGTCATCTGCCATTCAGCTCTGCTACATGGCTGTCTGTGTCTGCTGTCAGCGGCCATGTAGCAGAGCTGAATGGCAGATGACATAGTAAAAACGCATCCCTACACATTACACACGCTTGTCAAGTCAATAAATAAAAAAAAAAAGGTGCCCAATGCATACGTCACAGAACACATGATCTAAAGGATCGCACACAAAATTGATCAATTTAACATAGACTACTAACGCACGTGTGACAGCAAATGAACGACCTACGTGTGATCTCATAAGATCCCGTATGCAACCTGGGCGTGTCACATCGCAAATGCGATTGTACAACTAATTGCAACGTGTAAAGCAGGCTTAAGACACGGCCATTTTCCCCATCGCCACCATTATCTCTCTGCTGTGGGTGGGTTACAGTCACCGCTCCCGCTGCTGTGTGCGCTATAGACATACAGTGCAATCTACACAGCGCTTTAGGGATTAGGGACTACTTGTAATTTCAGCCCTTTTCAGGGCTGCATTACAGCGGTTCATAGCCATTGTTGCTAGGCAGGTCTGTGCCAACGCTGTGCAGGGGTTTATATAACAGCGTCTGGCTATATCAGCTCAGTCTATTCCTTGGTGCATTGTTTCATTGGCAGGGATAGAAAGTGAGGCGTCCAGCTAGCTACAGCACCTGTGCATTCTACATACCTGCCCATTTTTGCTACGCAATTTTAATTTCCAAAAGTGCTGACATTTTTAGTGGCATACTAAAATTGTCTGGAATACTAACTTAGTGTTCCTTTGCTGTCCAGCTAGCTACAGTACCTGTGCCTTCTACACACCTGCCTATTTTTGCCACGCAATTTTAATTGCAAACAGTGCTGACACTTTTAGTGGCATACTAAAATTGTCTGGGATACCGTCACGCTCCCACCATCATGGCACCGCTCCATACCCGCTGATCCAGTCCACGTGCCCACCAGTCATGGCTGCCGCTCCCGCTCCCGCTCGTGCTCTCCTGCGTCCTGTCCCTGGCCTCTTGTGTCTGACTCTGTTTCTTAGGCACATGCATGTGTATAGGGTGGGGCCGCGTCCACTCACCTAGTCTTATAGGCCTAGCACTCCTGAAGCAGGATGTGACATGTTACAGGGACAGGGTATATAAGACTTTCCGTTCCATGTGGGCGGGGCCTGTTCAATGTGTTCTCTAAGCTAGGTGATCAGGTCCCCTTGTGCTTGGTCTTGTTACTGACAACAACTAACCTGTGTTTCTACTGCGGAGATGGTACACACCTGCTCTGCTCTTGCCCTGAGAGACCAGGAAGGCCCCATGTCCAAGGGTTGGTGGGAACCACCACTCTTGGTACCGGAACCCCCTCAGTTCCAGTTACACAGTCTGTCCAGGTGACAACCGAGAAGACCCGGTTCACGGCAGAAGCTTACATTGATTTGGAGGCAGAGGGCAATTTCATCCAACAGGCTACTGTGGACCGACATCGGATACCTGTCATCCCACTTGCTAACCCCCTCAGGTTTGCCTCCGTGGACGGAAGACCTTTACACGAACCTGTCTAGTTTATAACCGAACCCTTGAGACTCTTTATTGGCGCTCTGCATACCGAGACGATTGCTCTATATGTAATCCCAAGAATGGCCTATGCGCTCCTGCTGGGTCTGCCCTGGTTGCGACTCCATGATCCTGTTGTCAGTTGGTGCTCTGGTGTGATCACTCATTGGGATCCGTTGTGCCACGACAACTGTCTGCGGCCCGTTCCTCAGTCTCTGGCGTCGTAGTCTTTCTTGCCGCAAGATCAAGAGGAAGAGATGACGCAGTCTGGCGTCATTCCACGGTCTTTGGCACTGGAGTAATTTGTTCTACGAGACCAAGAAGAAGAGATGACACAACCCAGCCTCGTTCCACAGTCTTTGGCACTAGAGTCTTTTATGCCCCAGGATCCAGAAGATGAGGCAACTCACTCCGGCGCTGGTCCTCATGAAGTTGTTCCAGTGCCTACGTTCCCCCTGGCACAGGTTCCTCCTGGGAATCCTTCGTCTAGGAGTCCGACAGACTCGAGGTCCTTCAGTGGGGGCATTCTTTGGAAGCGACTGACCACGGCCGGCGGGAGGAAACCCTGAGCGTTATTGGTTGGGCCGATTGGTGGCCGTCTCTTCATCAGGATGCCGCCTCCTTTGTCTCTGTCTGTCCGTCCTGTGTCCAGACCGCGATGACTTAGCCGGTGGTCCTTGGTTCCCTCTCTCCTGCTGCTGGTACTCTCCCTCTCCCCGTTGCTGCTGACAAGGGGTGTCCAGTAAGAGGTGTAGTGGCCAAGAGGAAGGTGCGGGGTCGGCGGTCCTTCCCTGTTGATGGGCTGATTCGCGGCCTGGAGGCCCGGTCCGGGGTACCCCGGGGGTACTTTGCGTGGAGGGGGGGCATAAAGGGGGGGTACTATAATGCTCCCACCATCATGGCACCGCTCCTTACCCACTGATCCACGTACCCACCAGTCACGGCTGCCGCTCCCGCTCGTGCTCTCCTGCGTCCTGTCCCTGGTCTCTTGTGTCTGACTCTGATTCTTAGGCACATGCATGTGTATAGGGCGGGGCCTCGTCCACTCACCTAGTCTTAAAGGCCCAGCACTCCTGAAGCAGGATATGACATGTTACAGGGACAGGGTATATAAGACTTTCCTTTCCATGTGGGCGGGGCCTGTTCAACGTGTTCTCTAAGCTAGGTGCTCAGGTCCCCTTGTGCTTGGTCTTGTTACTAACACTGTCTCGTCCGCAGAGTCCGTCCGCTGGTCCTAACTTGGTTCTTCCAGGAAGTCTCTGGTGACTGTGTACTGAGGATACTGCCATCCCTCGTCTTCCTGCACCCATCACCGATTCCCGACTCTACCTGGTGCTCCAGCCTGCAAGTCTCACTGGACCTGGACCCCATCCGCTATTCCTACGCGGCACCTGGACCTGGTCCCAGTCGTCCCTCTGCCTTACGGATCCCTTTGGACACTTGTACTTCTTCAGTGAACTTGGACTTTGTACCTCCTGTGTTGGGGCTACCATGCATTTAGGCCCTCTGGTGGGGTGACCAGACAGTCCCTGTACAGGGGTTAGCTCTTGGTTGCTCCTCCAGGGGAGTCCGGTGCACGGCCCAGTGTATCCACAATCCAGGACATTACAGATACTAACTTAGTGTTCCTTTGCTGTCCAGCTAGCTACAGCACCTGTAAATTCTACACACCTGCCCATTTTTGCTACGCAATTTTAATTGCAAACAGTGCTGACACTTTTAGTGGCATACTAAAATTGTCTGGTATAATAACTTAGTGTTCCTTTGCTGTCCAGCTAGCTACAGCACCTGTGCCTTCTACACACCTGTCCATTTTTGCTACGCAATTTTAATTGCAAACAGTGCTGACACTTTTAGTGGCATACTAAAATTGTCTGGGATACTAACTCAGGGGTGCTTTACACGTTGAGACATCGCTACCGATATATCGTCGGGGTCACGCCGTTAGTGACGAACATCCGGCGCCGGTAGCGACATCGCAATGTGTAAAGCCTAGGTGCAATAATGAATGAGCGCAAAAGTGACAAAAATCGCTTTGTGTCACGTCATTCATTTTCATAATGTCGCTCCTACTGCAGATACGATGTTGTTTGTCGTTCCTGCGGCACCACACATCGCTGTGTGTGAAGCCGCAGGAATGACAAACATCTCCTTACCTGCGTCCATTAGCAATGTGGAAGGAAGGAGGTGGGCAGGATGTTACGTCTCGCTCATCTCCGCCCCTCCGCTGCTATTGGCCGGCCGTTTGGTGACGTTGCAGTGACGTTGCTGTGATGCCGAAAGCACCTCCCCCTTGAAGGAGGGATTGTTCGGCAGTCACAGCGACGTCGCCGAGACCAGGTATGTGCGCGTCAAGCTGCCGTAGTGATAATGTTCGCTACGGCATCAAATACCATATATCGCATGTACGATGGGGGTGTGTGCTATTGCGCTCGACATCGCTAGCCGATGCTAGCGATGTCGCAGCGTGTAAAGCCCGCCTCAGTGTTCCTTTGCTGTCAAGCTAGCTACAGCACCTGTGCCTTCTACACACCTGCCCATTTTTGCTACGCAATTTTAATTGCAAACAGTGCTGATACTTCCAGGGGCATAGTAAAATTGTCTGGGATACTACCTTACGGTTCCTCTCCTGTCAAGCAAGGTACACCACATGTGCATTCTATATTTCTATCCATTTCTGCTACGCAATTTTCATTTCCAAAAGTGCTGACATTTTTAGTGGCATACTAAAATTGTCTGGGATACTAAGTAAGGCGGGCTTTGCACACTACGACATCGCAGGCCGATGCTGCGATGCCGAGTGCGATAGTGCCCGCCCCCGTCGCAGCAGCGATATGTGGTGATAGCTGGCGTAGCGAAAGTTATCGCTACGCCAGCTTCACACACACACTCACCTGCCGTGCGACGTCCCTGTGGCCGGCGACCCGCCTCCTTGTTAAGGGGGCGGGTCGTGCGGCGTCACTGCGACGTCACACGGTAGGCGGCCAATCAGAGCGGAGGGGCGGAGATGAGCAGGATGTAAACATCCTGCCCACCTCCTTCCTGCCGCATATCCTACGGAAGCCGCAGTGAGGCCGGTAGGAGATGTTCCTCGCTCCTGCGACTTCACACACAGCGATGTGTGCTGCCGCAGGAGCGAGGAACAACATCGGACCATGGCGTCAGCGTAATTATGGATTACGCCGACGCTGTACCGATGATACGATTACGACGCTTTTGCGCTCGTTAATCGTATCATCCAGGCTTTACACACTGCGATGTCGCATGCGATGCTGGATGTGCGTCACTTTCAATTTGACCCCACCGACATCGCACCTGCGATGTCGCAGTGTGCAAAGTGCCCCTTAGTGTTCCTTTGATGACCAGCAAGCTATAGCACCTGTGCATTCTACACTCCTCTCCATTTCTGCTACGCAATTTTAGTTTCTAAAAGTGCTGACATTTTTAGTGGCATACTAAAATTGTCTGGGATACTACCTTAGGGTTCCTCTCATGTCAAGCAAGGTACACCACATGTGCATTCTACACTCCTCTCCATTTCTGCTATATAATTTCAATTGCAAACAGTGCTGACACTTCCAGGGGCATAGTAAAATTGTCTGGGATACTACCTTAGGGTTCCTCTGCTGTCAAGCAAGGTACACCACATGTGAATTCTACACTCCTCTCCATTTCTGCTACGCAATTTTAATAGCAAACAGTGCTGACACTTCCAGGGGCATAGTAAAATTGTCTAAGATACTACCTTAGGGTTCCTCTGCGGTCAAGCAAGGTACACCATGTGACGACATAGACTCTCATGGGTTAAAGTTTCTAAAAATTCAGCCAGACAGGATGATAGATTGTTTATAGACGGGGGATAAGTCCCTCATTGTTTCTACAAGACTCTTGTTGACTCATGTAATTGTGTTGGCCACTGAAAGCCAGACGTATTGTTCTCTAGACTTTTCCAGTAACCATTGTAAGGTAGTTGTGTATTGCTAATGTGATTACCTTAGTAGCCATTGTCGAGTCTGTGACTTGCAGACTTCATGTAGATATATTCAGTCTTTCTATGCACATCATTTAAATGAACATTGTCCATGCAGCTTGAGATTCATCCAATGGGAGAGGCGATCTTGTCCAACCAATCGATGAGGACGCAGTGTATCCAAGTGGAAGGCTGTGGCTATAAAAGGGATTTCTTTATGCCACCAGTTTTTGTTGATGGATGCTGATGGATCCAGTCTAAGCTCTCAGGAGCTGACTAGAGGATCAGGATATCTTATGGCTTCAATCTAGGGACTCCGGTTCCGGTTGGAGACCATATCCACAGCCTAGGGATTTCGACTCCGGCTGCTAGGATTGTAACATCATACCAGGACTACCTAAGGAGGACACTCAGGTTGGGACAATTCAGTCACCTGTTACAGACTTTGCAGACCTCACACAGCTTCCTAAATCTGGCATTATTCCTTTCTCGGTGGGTGCCTGCCAAAAGCGGGGTGCTGCTGGATTGGAGTAAATAGCCCTGGAACCTCTGAGGCATGGACATTTTAAATCCCTGGTGAGCCAGCGGAAGGGTGAGACTCTGTTGCCTGTTACATTTGTGTTTTGCTGGTTATGTGTTATGTGCCGTTAATTGTTTGGGGATCCAATAAAGTCTAATTATTGTGGTTCCCTCACCCTGTGTTGTCTGAGTAGTGTTACGCCCACGGTTAAGAAGGCCGGCGTTCAGTTGGGATGAGCCCTGAGCCACACTGTCTTTCTAAAGGCGGCGGGTTTTAGTGGACGAGAGCACCCACTGAGCCCCGTGTCTCCACAATTGGTGGCAGCTGTGGGACACTACTCAGCCTGGTTTACCCAGGGGAGCTGCAGCGGACTGGTGTTCGTGGACACCGTCCAGGGCTCAACAACCAGGGAGGCACATAAGCATACCCAACAGGCCATAGGGGAGGCATTCAGGTTTCGGACGCTGCCATGTCCAACCCCACCAGCTCAGCCATGGGACAAGGACCAGAGAGGAGTTACGACCGCAGCAGTAAATGGATGCTACAGGATCTGTGCCAGATGCGAAAGATTGAATACAGGAACACTGACACTCGGTCAGACTTGATCCAGAAATTAGTTTGTTGGGATTCCCAGAATCATGCAGAGGATGATGAGGACACTGCCGTTGTGGTATCAGAGGAGGTAAACCCTGTATCTCATCCTAGATCCAGTGACAGTCTGGAAACAAACCAAACCCAAGCAGACCGAGTCAAGGAATTGTTTACTGCATTGGGGCCTGAAGCTTCAAGGGAAGAGAGGGCTGGTGTTCTGCAATTTGTGTTTGGATCTCCAATTTCCTTACCATCAGCACCTACCTCCAGGATAGACCACCACCAAGGAAGTCATCTTCGCTACAGGGATGTGCCAGTGTTTAAAGGGAAGGTATCGTAAAAAAAAAAAATAATAATAACTGAAAAAAATGTAAAGTAAAAATGTTTAAATGTTTTGTTTAAATATTATTTTTTTTTAATTGTGCAAAATATAAAAAAAAATTAAAAAGTTTGATATTTTCCACTGTTAAACACTTCTGAAATCATACTGAATTTCCACTGTATAAAAAGCTCACATTACAGCCTGCCGTAAAGTGGGAGGAGTCTTCTCTCCTGTGTGTGATGTCGCCTCCCCCCTCCTAATCTGAGTGTTTACAACAGATAACAGAGAATGACATATAGGAACACAGTGCACAGCAATTTTCCTGGTGACCAGAAAGGTCTAAATCACACAGGATAGGATTAGATACACGGCTCAGCAGACAGCATCACACAGGGGAGGATTAGATACACAGCTCAGCATACAGTATCACACAGGGGAGGATTAGATACACAGCTCAGCAGACAGTATCACACAGGATAGGATTAGATACACGGCTCAGCAGACAGCATCACACAGGATAGGATTAGATACACAGCTCAGCAGACAGCATCACCCAGGAGAGGATTAGATACATGGCTCAGCAGACAGTATCACACAGGACAGGATTAGATACACGGCTCAGCAGACAGTATCACACAGGATAGGATTAGATACACAGCTCAGCAGACAGTATCACACAGGAGAGAATTAGATACATAGCTCAGCAGACAGCATCACCCAGGAGAGGATTAGATACACGGCTCAGCAGACAGTATCACACAGGAGAGGATTAGATACACTGCTCAGCAGACAGTATCACACAGGATAGGATTAGATACACAGCTCAGCAGACAGTATCACACAGGATAGGATTAGATACACAGCTCAGCAGACAGTATCACACAGGATAGAATTAGATACACAGCTAGGAGACAGCATCACCCAGGAGAGGATTAGATACACGGCTCAGCAGACAGTATCACACAGGACAGGATTAGATACACGGCTCAGCAGACAGTATCACACAGGAGAGGATTAGATACACTGCTCAGCAGACAGTATCACACAGGATAGGATTAGATACACAGCTCAGCAGACAGCCTCACCCAGGACAGGATTAGATACACGGCTCAGCAGACAGTATCACATAGGATAGGATTAGATACATGGCTCAGCAGACATCATCACCCAGGAGAGGATTAGATACACGGCTCAGCAGACAGTATCACACAGGACAGGATTAGATACACGGCTCAGCAGACAGTATCACACACGATGGGATTAGATACACAGCTCAGCAGACAGTATCACACAGGAGAGAATTAGAAACACAGCTCAGCAGACAGCATCACCCAGGACAGGATAAGATACACGGCTCAGCAGACAGTATCACACAGGACAGGATTAGATACACGGCTCAGCAGACAGTATCACACAGGAGAGGATTAGATACACGGCTCAGCAGACAGCATCACCCAGGATAGGATTAGATACACGGCTCAGCAGACATTATCACAGAGGATAGGATTAGATACACGGCTCAGCAGACAATATCAAACAGGACAGGATTAGATACATGGCTCAGCAGACAGTATCATAGAGGATAGGATTAGATACACAGCTCAGCAGACAGTATCACACAGGAGAGGATTAGATACACAGCTCAGCAGACAGTATAACACAGGATAGGATTAGATACACAGCTCAGCAGACAGTATCACACAGGATAGGATTAGATACACGGCTCAGCAGACATCACACAGGATAGGATTAGATACACAGCTCAGCAGACAGTATCACATAGGATAGGATTAGATACACAGCTCAGCAGACAGTATCACACAGGATAGGATTAGATACACAGCTCAGCAGACAGTATCACACAGGAGAGGATTAGATACACGGCTCAGCAGACAGCCTCACCCAGGACAGGATTAGATACACGGCTCAGCAGACAGTATCACATAGGATAGGATTAGATACACGGCTCAGCAGACATTATCACAGAGGATAGGATTAGATACACGGCTCAGCAGACAGTATCAAACAGGACAGGATTAGATACATGGCTCAGCAGACAGTATCATAGAGGATAGGATTAGATACACAGCTCAGCAGACAGTATCACACAGGAGAGGATTAGATACACAGCTCAGCAGACAGCATCACCCAGGACAGGATTAGATACACGGCTCAGCAGACAGTATCACACAGGATAGGATTAGATACACAGCTCAGCAGACAGTATAACACAGGATAGGATTAGATACACAGCTCAGCAGACAGTATCACACAGGATAGGATTAGATACACGGCTCAGCAGACATCACACAGGATAGGATTAGATACACAGCTCAGCAGACAGTATCACATAGGATAGGATTAGATACACAGCTCAGCAGACAGTATCACACAGGATAGGATTAGATGCACAGCTCAGCAGACAGTATCACACAGGATAGGATTAGATACACGGCTCAGCAGACAGCATCACCCAGGAGAGGATTACATACACGGCTCAGCAGACAGTATCACACAGGAGAGGATTAGATACACGGCTCAGCAGACAGTATCACACAGGATAGGATTAGATACATGGCTCAGCAGACATCACACAGGATAGGATTAGATACACAGCTCAGCAGACAGTATCACACAGGATAGGATTAGATACACAGCTCAGCAGACAGTATCACACAGGATAGGATTAGATACACGGCTCAGCAGACAGCATCTCCCAGGAGAGGATTAGATACACGGCTCAGCAGACAGGATCACACAGGACAGGATTAGATACACGGCTCAGCAGACAGTATTACACAGGATAGGATTAGATACACAGCTCAGCAGACAGTATCACACAAGAGAGAATTAGATACACAGCTCAGCAGACAGCATCACCCAGGACAGGATAAGATACACGGCTCAGCAGACAGTATCACACAGGAAAGGATTAGATGCACGGCTCAGCAGACAGTATCACACAGGAGAGGATTAGATACACGGCTCAGCAGACAGCATCACCCAGGATAGGATTAGATACACGGCTCAGCAGACCGTATCACAGAGGATAGGATTAGATACACGGCTCAGCAGACAGTATCAAACAGGACAGGATTAGATACACGGCTCAGCAGACAGTATCATAGAGGATAGGATTAGATACACAGCTCAGCAGACAGTATCACACAGGAGAGGATTAGATACACAGCTCAGCAGACAGCATCACCCAGGACAAGATTAGATACACGGCTCAGCAGACAGTATCACACGGGATAGGATTAGATACACAGCTGAGCAGACAGTATCACACAGGATAGGATTAGATACACAGCTCAGCAGACAGTATCACACAGGATAGGATTAGATACACGGCTCAGCAGATATCACACAGGATAGGATTAGATACACAGCTCAGCAGACAGTATCACACAGGATAGGATTAGATACACAGCTCAGCAGACAGTATCACACAGGATAGGATTAGATACACAGCTCAGCAGACAGTATCACACAGGATAGGATTAGATATACGGCTCAGCAGACAGCATCACACAGGAGAGAATTAGATACACGGCTCAGCAGACAGTATCACACAGGAGAGGATTAGATACTCGGCTCAGCAGACAGTATCACACAGGAGAGGATTAGATACACTTCTCAGCAGACGGTATCACACAGGATAGGATTAGATACACAGTTAGGAGTCAGCATCACCCAGGAGAGGATTAGATACACGGCTCAGCAGACAGTATCACACAGGACAGGATTAGATACACGGCTCAGCAGACAGTATCACACAGGAGAGGATAAGATACACTGCTCAGCAGACAGTATCACACAGGATAGGATTAGATACATGGCTCAGCAGACATCACACAGGATAGGATTAGATACACAGCTCAGCAGACAGTATCACACAGGATAGGATTAGATACACGGCTCAGCAGACAACATCACCCAGGAGAGGATTAGATACACGGCTCAGCAGACAGGATCACACAGGACAGGATTAGATACACGGCTCAGCAGACAGTATTACACAGGATAGGATTAGATACACAGCTCAGCAGACAGTATCACACAAGAGAGAATTAGATACACAGCTCAGCAGACAGCATCACCCAGGACAGGATAAGATACACGGCTCAGCAGACAGTATCACACAGGAGAGGATTAGATACACGGCTCAGCAGACAGCATCACCCAGGATAGGATTAGATACACGGCTCAGCAGACAGTATCACACAGGAAAGGATTAGATACACAGCTCAGCAGACAGCATCACCCAGGATAGGATTAGATACACGGCTCAGCAGACTGTATAACAGAGGATAGGATTAGATACACGGCTCAGCAGACAGTATCAAACAGGACAGGATTAGATACACGGCTCAGCAGCCAGTATCATAGAGGATAGGATTAGATACACAGCTCAGCAGACAGTATCACACAGGAGAGGATTAGATACACAGCTCAGCAGACAGCATCACCCAGGACAAGATTAGATACACGGCTCAGCAGACAGTATCACACGGGATAGGATTAGATACACAGCTGAGCAGACAGTATCACACAGGATAGGATTAGATACACGGCTCAGCAGACATCACACAGGATAGGATTAGATACACGGCTCAGCAGACAGGATCACCCAGGAGAGAATTAGATACACGGCTCAGCAGACAGTATCACACAGGAGAGGATTAGATACTCGGCTCAGCAGACAGTATCACACAGGATAGGATTAGATACACTTCTCAGCAGACAGTATCACACAGGATAGGATTAGATACACAGCTCAGCAGACAGCATCACACAGGATAGGATTAGATTCACAGCTCAGCAGACAGTATCACACAGGATAGGATTAGATACACAGCTCAGCAGACAGTATCACACAGGATAGGATTAGATACACAGTTAGGAGACAGCATCACCCAGGAGAGGATTAGATACACGGCTCAGCAGACAGTATCACACAGGACAGGATTAGATACACGGCTCAGCAGACAGTATCACACAGGAGAGGATTAGATACACTGCTCAGCAGACAGTATCACATAGGATAGGATTAGATACACGGCTCAGCAGACAGCATCACCCAGGACAGGATTAGATACACGGCTCAGCAGACAGTATCACACAGGAGAGGATTAGATACACGGCTCAGCAGACAGCATCACCCAGGACAGGATTAGATACACGGCTCAGCAGACAGTATCAAAGAGGATATGATTAGATACACGGCTCAGCAGACAGTATTACACAGGATAGGATTATATACACGGCTCAGCAGACAGCATCACACAGGATAGGATTAGATACACAGCTCAGCAGACAGTATCACACAGGATAGGATTAGATACACAGCTCAGCAGACAGTATCACACAGGATAGGATTAGATACACGGCTCAGCAGACAGCATCACCCAGGAGAGGATTAGATACACGGCTCAGCAGACAGTATCACACAGGACAGGATTAGATACACGGCTCAGCAGACAGTATCACACAAAATAGGATTAGATACACGGCTCAGCAGACAGCATCACCCAGGATAGGATTAGATACACGGCTCAGCAGACAGTATCAAACAGGACAGGATTAGATACATGGCTCAGCAGATAGAATCATAGAGGATGGGATTAGATACACAGCTCAGCAGACAGTATCACACAGGAGAGGATTAGATACACAGCTCAACAGACAGCATCACCCAGGACAGGATTAGATACACGGCTCAGCACACAGCATTACACAGGATAGGATTAGATACACAGCTCAGCAGACAGTATCACACAGGATAGGATTAGATACACAGCTCAGCAAACAGTATCACACTGGATAGGATTAGATACACGGCTCAGCAGACATCACACAGGATAGGATTAGATACACAGCTCAGCAGACAGTATCACACAGGATATGATTAGATACACAGCTCAGCAGACAGTATCACACAGGATACGATTAGATACACAGCTCAGGAGACAGTATCACCCAGGAGAGGATTAGATGCACGGCTTAGCAGACAGTATCACACAGGAGAGGATTAGATACACTGCTCAGCAGACAGTATCACACAGGATAGGATTAGATACACAGCTCAGCAGACAGTATCACACAGGAGAGGATTAGATACACGGCTCAGCAGACAGCATCACCCAGGACAGAATTAGATACACGGCTCAGCAGACAGTATCACACAGGAGAGAATTAGATACACGGCTCAGCAGACAGCATCACCCAGGACAGGATTAGATACATGGCTCAGACAGTATCACACAGGACAGCATTAGATACTTGGCTCAGCAGACAGTATCACAGAGGATAGGATTAGATACACGGCTCAGCAGACAGTATCACAGAGGATAGGATTAGATACACAGCTCAGCAGACAGTATCACACAGGAGAGGATTAGATACACAGCTTAGCAGACAGCATCACCCAGGACAGGATTAAATACACGGCTCAGCAGACAGTATCACAGGGGATAGGATTAGATACACAGCTCAGCAGACAGTATCACACAGGACAGGATTAGATACACGGCTCATCAGACAGCATCACCCAGGACAGGATTAGATACACAGCTCAGCAGACAGTATCACACAGGATAGGATTAGATACACAGCTCAGCAGACAGTATCACACAGGAGAGGATTAGATACACAGCTCAGCAGACAAAAAACACAAAAAAACTGAGCTGTAACAAAGGTTCAATAAACATGCAACATTACAAGCATGTGAATTGCAGCCTCAAGACTAGAAAAAAAACAAGGAGAAAAATTGTAGGAAAAATACCCTGACTATAAATAAATAAATTGCAAGTGCTTAATAACAGGGTACTTGGTATATACATTTTTGCAAAAAGGTAAGAAGCTGTCTCACCTCGTCACGGTGTACCCATCTGAGACAGTCCCTAACCTACTAAAGTTAAAAACATATTCTGTACCTGACTTGTGTCATGTCCAAAACTTCAATATGAATGGTAAAGTGGTCAGCTGGGTCCCAGATTAAATACACAGCAAAAAGTGAGACGTAGGTAATTGTTCAGCCTCAGTATCAGGAGGGCTGCACCCCCAACTTGCATTAAAGCAAGATAACACAAAAAAAACAAAAAACTCGGCTCAGCAGACAGTATCACACAGGAGAGGATTAGATACACAGCTCAGCAGGCAGTATCACACAGGAGAGGATTAGATACACAGCTCAGCAGACAGTATCACACAGGATAGGATTAGATACACAGCTCAGCAGACAGTATCACACAGGAGAGGATTAGATACACGGCTCAGCAGACAGTATCACACAGGAGAGGATTAGATACACGGCTCACCAGACAGTATCACACAGGATAGGATTAGATACACAGCTCAGCAGACAGTATCACACATGAGAGGATTAGATACACAGCTCAGCAGACAGTATCACACAGGAGCAGATTAGATACACAGCTCAGCAGACAGAATCACAAAGGATAGGATTAGATACACAGCCCTGCAAATAGTATCACACAGGATAGGATTAGATACAAAACCCTGCAGACAGTATCACCGGTACACACACAGGTACTCACATGCAGTGGCGCGCGCGTGCACACACACACACAATCACCCCTGATGGGGACCTTGTGCCACACACATACAATCACCCCTGATGGGGACCTTGTGCCACACACATACAATCACCCCTGATAGGGACCTTGTGCCACACACACACAATCACCCCTGATGGGGACCTTATGTCACACACACACAATCACCCCTGATGGGGACCTTGTGCCACACACACACACACACACACCTTTCACATCATTCCTCCCTGTGACCTCCGGGTGGGCGCTCCAGGCAGTTGTGCTGCATGCCATCCTCCCCTGCGTCCGGCCGACATTTCACACATCCGATCGCATACACTCACACATCCGATCGCATACACTCACACATCCGATCGCATACACTCACACACACTCACGATATCGCACATACCTGTACAATCGCGCGCGCGCGCACACACACACACACACCAACGGCGGCGGCGGGCAGAGCTGGGACTTCGGAGAACGGAGGGAGGGGGGTGTCATTGGAGACGGTAATGGTGGCGGCAGTAGCTGGGGCAGAGCAGTGGCTGGGGAGAACGGAAGGATGGGATGTCATCGGAGACAGTAAGGAGGGGAAGGGAGGGGAGGCGGCCCGTACTCACACATCCCGGCGGTTGACAGAGGTAAAGTGGAGCAAACAGTACACGCTGTGAGCTCCACAATAATGGCGCTGAACTCCTCCCTCTTGTGTTCTGGACAGCCCAGGGGGCGCATCCACGTCACAGCAGACGCTCACTGTAACGTATGGCAAGGGGTCGGAGCCCGACTATCAAAGTCTATGCACAGGGGCTGCCATAAAGGAAGGAGTTACTGTCGTTACACACAAGGCAAATCTAGCATGGCAGCCCCCAGTGCCTCCAGTAAAATAAGAATTACATAAAAACTAAATATATTTTAATACAAAAATAAAAAACCGCGATACCTTCCCTTTAATGATTCCAGCACTGAGATAGATGAACACTTGCAAAACTTTGAGATGCTAATGCGTATGCACCAGGTGCCCACAGATAAGTGGCCCAAATACCTGTGGACAAGCTTGCCGGTCCGGGCCCAGGAGGCTGTCCGATCACTTGGGCCTCAGGACTGCTTGGACTACGGAATTATTAAGGACACATGGTTGGCCCTTTTTACCATAACACCCGAGAGACATCGCACTAAGTTCCGGACTATGTCTCGCCAGGGTGTATCATACGTCGAATTTGGCAGTCAACTCCGACGACACTGTAATCGCTGGCTCGATGGTCGGGCTGCCCACTCTGCTGCTGCCCTCCGGGATGTGATAGTGCTTGAACAGCATGATGTTCCTGCGGCTGGGCACATGGGGACCAAAAAGACTCGGGCCCGCCTGCTGCGTAGTTTTTTCTGGCCAAATGTCACTCAAGAAGTGCAAAAATACAGAGCCTCTTGTACAGTGTGTCAGCGTATGGGGGGAGCACCATGCCGTGCCCCACTTCAACCCATGCCCTTGATAGGAGAACTGTTCTAGAGAGTTGCCATTGATATAGTAGGCCCCTTAGCCATCCCCAGCCACAGTGGAAAAAGATTCATCCTCACCCTGGTAGACTTTGCCACCCGTTACCCAGAAGCCGTTGCCTTAACCTCCATAGATGCAGAGCACGTGGCTCAAGCTCTACTGGACATCTTTAGCCGGGTAGGGTTTCCACAGGAAGTATTGACTGACCAGGGGGCACAGTTCCAAAGTGAACTGATTCACACCCTGTGGGAAAAACATGGAGTCCGCCCCATGCGCACAACCCCCTACCATCCTGAAACAAATGGATTGTGTGAACGCTTCAACAAAACGCTCAAACAGCTCATTAGCCGATATGTGGAGTCCGAGGGGGGGGACTGGGAGAAAAACTTGCAGCAGCTCCTTTTTGCTTACCGGGAGGTGCCGCAGGACTCCACTGGGTTCTCTACCTTTGAATTGCTGTACGGCCGAAAAGTACGAGGGCCCCTAGACTGGTACGAGAGAGTTGGGAGGGCACCTTCCCCACAGAAGAGGTTCCCATACTGGACTATGTTCAAAAGTTTAGGGAAAGGATGAGGCACCTCATGGCGTTAGCCCATGGGAATTTAGAAGTGGCTCAGGAAAGGCAAAAACGATGTTACGACCGCACTGCCCGGCCCCGAGAATTTGCCTGTGGACAGAAGGTCCTAGTACTAGTACCGGTGCGGAAAAACAAGCTGCAAGCCATGTGGGCGGGTCCATTCACCATTACCAAGAAATGTGGCAATACTAACTACACCGTGGCCCTGGATCGAGCAGGTGTTCTTCAGCGTACCTACCACATCAACAGGCTAAAAGCTTATGAGGAACGAGAAGTCACCAATTTAGCAGTTTGCTGTCCAGAGTTAGATGATCCAGAGTTGGACCAGATCCCAGACCTATTAGTGGACTCCAAAAGGGAAATGGGGGTAAAAGATATATCACTAGGGGAGCAGCTTTGTCCATCACAGAAGCGACAGATATCAGACATACTCGGAACATATGAAACCCTGTTCACCAGTCAGCCTGGTAGAACCCCCCTGGTCCAGCATCATGTCAATACAGGGGCAGCCACTCCACTAAGACAACCCGCCTACCGGGTGACCCCTCCTGTGTTGGCAATGATGAAGGCCGAGGTGGATGACATGTTAAATATGGGAGTCATAGTTCCCTCCCATAGCCCATGGGCTGCCAGTGTGGTGTTGGTGCCAAAAAAGGACAAGAGTACTCGTTTCTGTGTGGACTATAGACGGCTCAATGAGGTCACGATTACAGATGCTTACCCCATGCCCCGAGTGGATGAACTACTAGATAGGTTAGGGGGGTCTCGGTTTATATCTACCCTCGATTTGAGCAAGGGATACTGGCAGATCCCACTCACAAAAGACGCTCAAGAGAAATCGGCCTTCATAACCCCTTTTGGCCTCTTTGAGTTTACCAGCATGCCTTTTGGGATGAAAAATGCCCCAGCCACCTTCCAGAGGATGGTAGACCATTTACTAGAGGGATGTCAGGGGTATGCCCAGGCCTATTTGGATGACATCGCTATCTTCAGCGACACTTGGGAAGAGCATCTTCAGCATGTGTCCCAGGTGCTGCAGAGGGTAGCCAAAGCCCAGCTCACCATCCGACCTGACAAATGCCAAATGGGGATGGCCAAAGTGCTATACCTGGGACATCGGGTGGGAAGTGGGTGCATTCGTCCCGAACCTGCAAAAGTAGAAGCCATTATTCAGTGGCCACGCCCGGTCAATCAAAAACAGGTCCGTGCGTTTCTAGGAACAGCAAACTACTATCGAACGTTTATCCCCAGTTACAGTACCATTGCAAAACCGCTTACTGACCTCACAACCAAAAGATATGCCCGTAACCTTATCTGGACACCAGAATGTGAAACTGCGTTCCTCCAATTAAAAGACCGGCTAAAAGCCCAAAGCCCAGTCTTGACTGCTCCTGACTTCCGTCGCAGATTCATTGTCCAAACAGACGCATCGGACACAGGACTAGGAGCTGTACTTAGCCAAGTGGGGGACAATGGTGAGGAACATCCGATAGCGTACCTCTCAAAGAAGCTGTTGGACCGAGAGAGGGCTTACGCCACCATAGAAAAAGAATGCCTGGCCATAGTCTGGGCCCTGAAAAAATTGCAGCCCTGCCTCTATGGCAATGAGTTCACAGTCCTCACTGACCACAATCCATTGAGTTGGCTAAATCGCACTGCCGAGGACAACGGACGCTTGCTCAGGTAGAGTCTGGCATTACAATCTTACAATTTTTCCATCTCCCTTAAACAGGGCAAGAACCATGGAAATGCGGATGGGCTTTCCCGACAAGAGGAGAAGGATGATCAGAAGCCTATCATGTCTGGCTAATATTAAGAAAGGGGAGGAATGTGACGACATGGACTCTCATGGTTTAAAGTTTTTTAAAATTCATCCAGACAGGATGATAGATTGTTTATAGACGGGGGATAAGTCCCTCATTGTTTCTACAAGACTCTTGTTGACTCATGTAATTGTGTTGGCCACTGAAAGCCAGACGTATTGTTCTCTAGACTTTTCCAGTAACCATTGTAAGGTAGTTGTGTATTGCTAATGTGATTACCTTAGTAGCCATTGTCGAGTCTGTGACTTGCAGACTTCATGTAGATATCTTCAGTCTTTCTATACACATCATTTAAATGAACATTGTCCATGCAGCTTGAGATTCATCCAATGGGAGAGGCGATCTTGTCCAACCAATCGATGAGGACGCAGTGTATCCAAGTGGAAGGCTGTGGCTATAAAAGGGATTTCTTTAAGCCACCAGTTTTTGTTGATGCATGCTGATGGATCCAGTCTAAGCTCTCAGGAGCTGACTAGAGGATCAAGATATCTTATGGCTTCAATCTAGGGACTCCGGTTCCGGTTGGAGACCATATCCACAGCCTAGGGATTTCGACTCCGGCTGCCAGGATTGTAACATCATACCAGGACTACCTAAGGAGGACAATCAGGATGGGACAGTTCAGTCACCTGTTACAGACTTTGCAGACCTCACACAGCTTCCTGAATCTGGCATTATTCCTTTCTCGGTGGGTGCCCGCCAAAAGTGGGGTGCTGCTGGATTGGAGTAAATAGCCCTGGAACCTCTGAGGCATGGACATTCTAAATCCCTGGTGAGCCAGCGGAAGGGTGAGACTCTGTTGCCTGTTACATTTGTGTTTTGCTGGTTATGTGTTATGTGCCGTTAATTGTTTGGGGATCCAATAAAGTCTAATTATTGTGGTTCCCTCACCCTGTGTTGTCTGAGTAGTGCTACGCCCACGGTTAAGGAGGCCGGCGTATAGTTGGGATGAGCCCTGAGCCACGCTGTCTTTCTAAAGGCGGCGGGTTTTAGTGGACGAGAGCACCCACTGAGCCCCGTGTCTCCACACACGACATGTGCATTCTACACTCCTCTCCATTTCTGAAATGCACTTTTAATTGCAAACAGTGCTGATACTTCCAGGGGCATAGTAATTTAGTCTGGGATACTACCTTAGAGTTCCTCTGTTGTCAAGAAAGGTACACTAAATGTGAATTCTACACTCCTCTCCATTTCTGCTACGCAATTTTAATTGCAAACAGTGCTGACACTTCCAGGGGCATAGTAAAATTATCTGGGATACTACCTTAGGGTTCCTCTCCTGTCAAGCAAGGTACACCACATGTGCATTCTACACTCCTCTCCATTTCTGCTGCGCAATTTTAATTGCAAACAGTGCTGACACTTCCAGGGGCATAGTAAAATTGTCTAAGATACTACCTTAGGGTTCCTCTGCTGTCAAGCAAGGTACACCACATATGCTTTCTACACTCCTCTCCATTTCTGCTACGCAATTTTAATTGCAAACAGTGCTGACACTTCCAGGAGCATAGTAAAATTGTCTGGGATACTACCTCAGGGTTCCTCTTTTGTCAAGCAAGGTACAGAACCTGTGCATTCTACACTCCTCTCCATTACTGCTACGCAATTTTAATTGCAAACAGTGCTGACACTTCTAAGGGCATAGTAAAATTGTCTGGGTACTACCTTAGGGTTCCTCTCCTGTCAAGCAAAATACACCACATGTGCTTTTTACACTCCTCTCCATTTCTGCTACGCAATTTTAATTGCAAACAGTGCTGACACTTCCAGGGGCATAGTAAAATTGTCTGGGATACTACCTTAGGGTTCCTCTCCTGTCAAGCAAGGTACACCACATGTGCTTTCTACACTCCTCTCCATTTCTGCTACGCAATTTTAATTGCAAACAGTGCTGACACTTCCAGGAGCATAGTAAAATTGTCTGGGATACTACATTAGGGTTCCTCTTTTGTCAAGCAAGGTACAGAACCTGTGCATTCTACACTCCTCTCCATTTCTGCTACGCAATTTTAATTGCAAACAGTGCTGACACTTTTAAGGGCATAGTAAAATTGTCTGGGATACTACCTTAGAGTTCCTCTTCTGTCAAGCAAGGTACACCACATGTGAATTCTACACTCCTCTCCATTTCTGCTACGCAATTTTAATTGCAAACAGTGCTGACACTTCTAAGGGCATAGTAAAATTGTCTGGGATACAACCTTAGAGTTCCTCTTCTGTCAAGCAAAGTACACCACATGTGCATTCTACACTCCTCTCCATTTCTACTACGCAATTTAAATTTCCAAAAGTGCTGACATTTTTAGTGGCATACTAAAATTTTCTGGGATACTACCTTAGGGTTCCTTTGCTGACCAGCTAGCTACAGCACCTTTGCATTCTACACTCCTCTCTATTTCTGCTACGCAATTTTAATTGCAAACAGTGCTGACACTTCCAGGGGCATAGTAAAATTATTTGGGATACTACCTTAGGGTTCCTCTGCTGTCAAGCAAGGTACACCACATGTGCATTCTACACTCCTTTCTACTTCTGATACGCAATTTTAATTGCAAACAATGCTGACACTTCCTGGAGCATAGTAAAATTGTCTGGGATACTACCTTAGAGTTCCTCTGTTGTCAAGAAAGGTACACTAAATGTGAATTCTACACTCCTCTCCATTTCTGCTACGCAATTTTAATTGCAAACAGTGCTGACACTTCCAGGGGCATAGTAAAATTGTCTAAGATACTACCTTAGGGTTCCTCTGCTGTCAAGCAAGGTACACCACATATGCTTTCTACACTCCTCTCCATTTCTGCTACGCAATTTTAATTGCAAACAGTGCTGACACTTCCAGGAGCATAGTAAAATTGTCTGGGATACTACCTCAGGGTTCCTCTTTTGTCAAGCAAGGTACACCACATGTGCTTTTTACACTCCTCTCCATTTCTGCTACGCAATTTTAATTGCAAACAGTGCTGACACTTCCAGGGGCATAGTAAAATTGTCTGGGATACTACCTTAGGGTTCCTCTCCTGTCAAGCAAGGTACACCACATGTGCTTTCTACACTCCTCTCCATTTCTGCTACGCAATTTTAATTGCAAACAGTGCTGACACTTCCAGGGGCATAGTAAAATTGTCTGGGATACTACCTTAGGGTTCCTCTCCTGTCAAGCAAGGTACACCACATATGCTTTCTACACTCCTCTCCATTTCTGCTACGCAATTTTAATTGCAAACAGTGCTGACACTTCCAGGAGCATAGTAAAATTGTCTGGGATACTACATTAGGGTTCCTCTTTTGTCAAGCAAGGTACAGAACCTGTGCATTCTACACTCCTCTCCATTTCTGCTACGCAATTTTAATTGCAAACAGTGCTGACACTTTTAAGGGCATAGTAAAATTGTCTGGGATACTACCTTAGAGTTCCTCTTCTGTCAAGCAAGGTACACCACATGTGAATTCTACACTCCTCTCCATTTCTGCTACGCAATTTTAATTGCAAACAGTGCTGACACTTCTAAGGCCATAGTAAAATTGTCTGGGATACTACCTTAGAGTTCCTCTTCTGTCAAGCAAAGTACACCACATGTGCATTCTACACTCCTCTCCATTTCTACTACGCAATTTAAATTTCCAAAAGTGCTGACATTTTTAGTGGCATACTAAAATTTTCTGGGATACTACCTTAGGGTTCCTTTGCTGACCAGCAAGCTACAGCACCTGTGCATTCTACACTCCTCTCTATTTCTGCTACGCAATTTTAATTGCAAACAGTGCTGACACTTCCAGGGGCATAGTAAAATTATTTGGGATACTACCTTAGGGTTCCTCTGCTGTCAAGCAAGGTACATGTGGCGCCCCTGACCTGGTCAGGCACCACTGAATACTGCACCCATGCTGGGGACAGTACAATACAGGTAATCCAGAAGGCTGACCGAGGTGTGACTACACAGGCGCATAGTGATCAGGTCTCACACATGTACCTTTGAGAGGACCCCTGGGGATCCCAGGAGGGGGAAAAGCCTTCACCTCCACTGGAATAGTGGAGGGGGCCAAAAGCCTCCATCTCCACTCAAGGGGTGTGGTAAGAGAGCCTGGTTGCTAGGTGGCGTAGGCAAGAACAGGAGAGGAGGAGCAGTGAGCCGGCTTAGTGCAGAGTCCAGGGAGAGCAGACGTCAGGAGCAGACCCCTGGGGCTGTTGCAGTCTAACAGCGCCCGCGCAGTGACTACCGACGGGGGAGAACGGTCACCTAGTAGTGCTACCCGAAATCCATCTTCAGCTAAAGAGAGAGCAACGGAGTGGGAAGTAAGGAGACTGCTAGGGAGTTACCAGGCCCAAACGGGTAGCAGGTCCCAGTGCAGGGATAGATCCACCTTTCCTTGCCAAACCTGCATGAGGGGGCACTTCATACCCCCAAGACCACACTACAGAGTCCGCAGCCACGTTGCCACAGTTAGGGCCCATAGTTCACAGGAGGCAAGCAGCCGGAGTGTCCTGGTCCAGGCTACAAGCAAACGGGCCAAAACGAAGGGGAGAGAGGCTTCAGCAACTTCCCTGGGTGACCCCCATAGGGACTAAAAGTCGGGGTTACCCCAAAACGCAAAGGGCTAAGGAAGGCGAGTCAGTAGTCACCCTCATCAGTCAGCCTGAAGGACACCTGGTTCCAGCCTGGTTCATCCCAGCTACGCCCGGGTTACTCACTCTGCCACCTTCCGTGAGTAAAACCCCTGAAAGACAATCTGCTTGTGTGGAGTTATTCTGCGCCTTGTGGTTCTACACACCTACACAGGGCCCTGGGGCTTGCCTCACTCTCAGGAGGCTATTACAACTGACTGCACCCACCATCAACCCCAGGCATCCCTAACCTGCAGTGGCGGTCCCCACTGACCGCAATTCTGAGAGTGGCGTCACGACAATCCTAGAAGAAGGTTCCCTACCTGTGACCAGATTGTTCCATCCACGTGGAGTCCCTGAAGGTAATGCACCGACACTGCACTTGCGGGGCTTCACATCTGGCGTCACGAACAGGATAAGGACTAGACCTGTTCAGACAGGTGACCATGTGCCTGGGCGGTCCGCTTGAAAAATTGGAAGCGCCGCCATATTGCCACCATGAAAAGCGCGCTGAAAAACAACAGCAGCCCGCGCTGGGAGAAGTTACCGCCCACGAAGAGGTGTGGCTACCCAGAGATCCCCTGCAGAGTCCTGACCTCGCAAGTGAAGGGAGCGGAAGCGTCCAGAGACGTCGGGACAGAAAGGGAGCCAGAAGTCTGCTGCTAGAGGAAAGAGACGCGGAGGAAATGGCGTCTGAACACAGAGACCCAGAGCCAGGCTCCGCTGCCTGGTGGTGTCGGGAGCTTGCCGAGTTCTGCGATCAACTGGAGGCCAGGGTCGGAAGGCAGATCAGAGAGGGATGTACGGAGTTTCTGGAAATGACCGCGGCGGTTCAGGCCTATGAGGGGAGAGCCGCGCGCCGAGTGCCAGACCGGGCGGTGACGACTCAGATCCCGATGCTGCTAACGATGGGTGAGTCCAGTGTTGCCCCTGTCAGCGCGAGTGCCCCGACCCCTGCTGCCACGGCCGCGGTCCCTGAAGAGGCGTCCGGCGCGGCGACGCTGAAGCAGGCCGCAGCCACGCCAGGTGCAGCCCGCCAAGCCCAGGCCGCCGCAGCGATGCCCTGCTCGGCCCACCAAGACCCGGTCCCTGCAGCAACGCCCAGTCCGGCCCGCAAAGATCCGGCTGCCGCCGCGACCCTTATCCACGCCGCAGGTGTGACGCTGACCCAGGCCGCCGCCATGCTAGGCCCGGCCCGCCAAGCCCAGACCGCGGCAGCAACGCCCAGCCCGGCCCGCCAAGACCAGGCCGCCGCCATGTCAGGCGCGGCCCGCCAAGACAAGACTACACCACCGTTTACCCCGGCCTGCAAGGCCAGAGCAGACACCGCTCCCCAGTCTAAGGAAGTCCCTGCTAGGAAGTCCCTGATAGGTGCGGACCCCGAATACTGGAAGCTGAAGGCTGATCTGGAGGCCAAGTTCCCACAGGAGATGGTGGACCGGTATCTGCTCCCTCCGCACACCCCCAAGACGACTCCTGCAGCAACCACGCCAAAGAGTCCCCCGCCCGGGCCTGCTGATGAAAGTCCATCCCCAGCACTGCCACGACAGGAGTGCTCAGAAGAACTAAGGGGGAGGGGAGGCCAGGAAGCTGAGGAGCTGACCCCGGAGTCACCGGTAGTGGATCCATACCCAGAGCCAGAGATGTTGCCATACTCCCGCTGGGATGAAGAAGAAGATCTGCCCAAAAGCCTCACCTGGGAGCTTGTAAGCTGTACCCAGCAGAATCCAGCCCGCAAGACACGGCGCCGTAGCCGAACCAAGTTTTCCCCTGCACCACAGTCTCCAGAGCAGAAAGATGAAATAACGGCCAGAGACTTGGAGGAGAAGCGGTTCCTGAGAAGGGCCAAAGCCCAGGTCAGAGGACCCCTTTGTCGAGGAGTTGTAGAAGACTTCAATCTAAAGAGTGGATATGGCTTTATAGTAGCACCTGGTATGAAAGAAGGCATTTTTGTCAACAGAAGAGACGTGAGAGCCCATTTGCCCAGAGGACATCCTGGAAGGAACCTACGGATGGGAGATTCAGTGCAATTTACAATGCATCAAGGAGAAAGAGGCTGGTATGCACTCGATGTTACACCATGTCCTAAAGAAAGAGAGACAGACACAGAAGAAGAAAGAAAAGACAGAGATAGAGAAAGAACAGACAAAGAACCCACTGATGAGACCACCACGGATGATGAAAGAGGTCGAGAAAGCAACAGGTGCCGCAGCCCTACAGGCCCAAGCCCTGGTGAGGAGGAATCTGCATAAAGTAAAGTAAAGTACACCAAGTTACTGTTTTGACCAGTTTGAAGTTTGCAACGTTAATGTTTAAGAGATGTGCCCACATAAACTAATGTGAGAAATGAACCTTAAGGCTATGAACTGGCTATAGCCACAAACTCTCGCAGTGTAAATAGTTACACCAGAGGCACCACCACCAGAGCCAGCCTGTTTAGGGGCTTGGCTCGTCTGCAACCAGGGAGCACGTCCGTATATAGGGCCTTGGCTCACCTGCAACCAGAGAGCACGCCTGTTTATGGGGCCTGGCTCTCCACCACAAAGAGGGTACCTGGTCAGCACCAACTGTGGAGGCCGCCTCTGGATCCTGCCAGAAGTGGCTGAAGGCGCGGCTTCACCAGGCCAGGTATGCCCTGAAGACCACCAGACCATGAAAGCCGCCTCTACATCCTGCCAGAAGTGGCTGAAGGCGCGGCCAACGGGAGAGGAAGATTGGAGGAAAGGTCTGGGGAAGTGGATGGCCCAGACCTGGTTACCAACAGGACCGGTGACCTGCCTCCTGAAAGGGTTTCGGGTGGGTTAACGGACTTGTGGGTGGAGGGTGGTGATGTATGGTACCTGGTGGTTTTAAAACGTTTTACCATGTTTTAATGTTTTATGCATTTTAAAATGTTGTCTTGCAGCCCGAGGACGTGCTGGTGATAACTAAGGGGGAATGTGGCGCCCCTGACCTGGTCAGGCACCACTGAGTACTGCACCCATGCTGGGGACAGTACAATACAGGTAATCCAGAAGGCTGACCGAGGTGTGACTACACAGGCGCATAGTGATCAGGTCTCACACATGTACCTTTGAGAGGACCCCTGGGGATCCCAGGAGGGGGAAAAGCCTTCACCTCCACTGGAATAGTGGAGGGGGCCAAAAGCCTCCATCTCCACTCAAGGGGTGTGGTAAGAGAGCCTGGTTGCTAGGTGGCGTAGGCAAGAACAGGAGAGGAGGAGCAGTGAGCCGGCTTAGTGCAGAGTCCAGGGAGAGCAGACGTCAGGAGCAGACCCCTGGGGCTGTTGCAGTCTAACAGCGCCCGCGCAGTGACTACCGACGGGGGAGAACGGTCACCTAGTAGTGCTACCCGAAATCCATCTTCAGCTAAAGAGAGAGCAACGGAGTGGGAAGTAAGGAGACTGCTAGGGAGTTACCAGGCCCAAACGGGTAGCAGGTCCCAGTGCAGGGATAGATCCACCTTTCCTTGCCAAACCTGCATGAGGGGGCACTTCATACCCCCAAGACCACACTACAGAGTCCGCAGCCACCCCAAAACGCAAAGGGCTAAGGAAGGCGAGTCGGTAGTCACCCTCATCAGTCAGCCTGAAGGACACCTGGTTCCAGCCTGGTTCATCCCAGCTACGCCCGGGTTACTCACTCTGCCACCTTCCGTGAGTAAAACCCCTGAAAGACAATCTGCTTGTGTGGAGTTATTCTGCGCCTTGTGGTTCTACACACCTACACAGGGCCCTGGGGCTTGCCTCACTCTCAGGAGGCTATTACAACTGACTGCACCCATCATCAGCCCCAGGCATCCCTTAATCTGCAGTGGCGGTCCCCACTGACCGCAATTCTGAGAGTGGCGTCACGACAATCCTAGAAGAAGGTTCCCTACCTGTGACCAGACTGTTCCATCCACGTGGAGTCCCTGGAGGTAATGCACCGACACAGCACTTGTGGGGCTTCACATACACCACATGTGCATTCTACACTCCTTTCTATTTCTGATACGCAATTTTAATTGCAAACAGTGCTGACACTTCCTGGAGCATAGTAAAATTGTCTGGGATACTACCATAAGGTTCCTCTGCTGTCAAGCAAGGTACATCGCATGTGCATTCTACACTCCTCTCCATTTCTGCTACGCAATTTTAATTGCAAACAGTGCTGACACTTCCAGGGGCATAGTAAAATTGCCTGGGATACTACTTTAGGAATCCTCACCTGTCAAGCAAGGTACACCACATGTGCATTCTATACTCCTCTCCACTTCTGCTACGCAATTTTAAATTCCAAAAGTGCTGACATTTTTAGTGGCATACTAAAATTGTCTGGGATACTACCTTAGGGTTCCTCTCCTGTCAAGCAACGTACACTACATGTGCATTCTACACTCCTCTCCATTTCTGCTACGCACTTTTAATTGCAAACAGTGCTGACACTTCCAGGGGCATAGTAAAATTGTCTGGGATACTACCTTAGGGGCACTTTGCACACTGCGACATCGCAGGTGCGATGTCGGTGGGGTCAAATTGAAAGTGACGCACATCCGGCATCGCATGCGACATCGCAGTGTGTAAAGCCTGGATGATACGATTAACGAGCGCAAAAGCGTCGTAATCGTATCATCGGTGCAGCGTCAGCGTAATTCATAATTACGCTGACGCGACGGTCCGATGTTGTTCCTCGTTCCTGCGGCAGCACACATCGGAGTGTGTGAAGTCGCAGGAGCGAGGAACATCTCCTACCGGCCTCACTGCGGCTTCAGTAGGTTATGCGGAAGGAAGGAGGTGGGCAGGATGTTTACATCCTGCTCATCTCCGCCCCTCCGCACCGATTGGCCGCCTGCCATGTGACGTCGCAGTGACGCCGCACGACCCGCCCCCTTAACAAGGAGGCGGGTCGCCGGCCACAGGGACGTCGCACGGCAGGTGAGTGTGTGTGTGAAGCTGGCGTAGCGATAATTTTCGCTACGCCAGCTATCACCACATATCGCTGCTGCGACAGGGGCGGGGACTATCGCACTCGGCATCGCAGCATTGGCCTGCGATGTCACAGTGTGCAAAGTGCCCCTTAGAGTTCCTCTTCTGTCAAGCAAGGTACAACACATGTGAATTCTACACTCCTCTCCATTTCTGCTACGCAATTTTAATTGCAAACACTGCTGACACTTCTAAGGGCATAGTAAAATTGTCTGGGATACTACCTTAGGATACCTCTGCTGTCAAGCAAAGTACACCACATGTGCATTCTACATTCCTCTCCATTTCTGCTACGCAATTTTAATTTCCAAAAGTGCTGACATTTTTAGTGGCATACTAAAATTTTCTGGGATACTATCTTAGGGTTCCTTTGCTGACCAGCAAGCTACAGCACCTGTGCATTCTACACTCCTCTCCATTTCTGCTACGCAATTTTAATTTCCAAAAGTGCTGACATTTTTAGTGGCGTACTAAAATTGTCTGGGATACTACCTTAAGGCGGCTTTGCACGTTGCGACATTGCACGTGCGATGTCGATGGGGTCAAATCGAAAGTGACGCACATCCGGCGTCACAGTCGATAGCACAACGTGTATAACCTTTTTGATACGATGAACGAGCGCAAAAGCGTCGTTATCGTATCATCGCTGCAGCCTCCGACATTTCCATAATGCCGATGGTGCGACAGGTACGATGTTGTTCCTCGCTCCTGCGGCAGCACACATCGCTGTGTGTGAAGCCGCAGGAGCGAGGAACATCACCTTACCTGCCTCCCGGCTGCAATGAGAAGGACGGAGGTGGGCGGGATGCTTCAATTGGCTGCCTGCCATGTGACGTCGCTGTGACGCCGCACGACCCGCCCCCTAAGGAAGGAGGCGGGTCGCCGGTCAGAGGGACGTCGCATGGCAGGTACGTGCATGTGAAGCTGCCGTAGCGATAATAATCGCTACGGCAGCTTTCACTAGATATCGCACGTGCGACGGGGGCGGGACTATCGCTGCAGCATCGGTAACACATTGTTACCGATGTCGCAACGTGCAAAGCCCGCCTTAGGGTTGTTATCTGTCAAGCAAGGAACACCACATGTGCATTCTATACTCCTCTCCATTTCTGCTACGCAATTTTAATTTCCAAAAGTGCTGACATTTTTAGTGGCATACTAAAATTGTCTGGGATACTACCTGAGGCTAGCGCCACACATCCGTGCCGCCGGCACGTGTTTGTCATTTTTTACACGTACCGGCGGCACGGAGACATGTACAGCAATGCTACCCTATGGTAGCAGGCACACACACGTAAAACCACACGGAACGTGTGTCCGTGTGCGTTTGTACGTGTGTGCGATTTTCAAAGCGCTGACATGTCAGTGTTTCCTCCGGCAGCACGGGTGTTACACGGCCCGCACCCGTACCACACGGGTGTAGTGTGGATGCGGTCCCGTGTGACACGCGCCGGAGAAAACACACATGTCATTGAAAAAATAACAAAACATTAACTCACCTTCTCCAGCCCTCCTGTCTCTGCCGCTGCTGCCTCTTGCTGCCGACCGCCGCTCATTATTCTCATTGAATATTCACTTCACTGCAGCAGCGGGGAGACGGAGGGCTGGAGACGGAGGATCAGCACCATGGACAGCAGCGCGGACGTCAGGAAGGACCAGGTGAGTATAATAATTACCGATTCTACGTGTGCTATCGCGGATAGCACACGTAGAACACACGTGTCACGCACGTACCAGAGACACGTACTTACCTGCACGCAACACGCAGGGAAAATACGTGTCTCTCGGCACGTGCGTGAAATTCACGTGAGTGTGGCAGAAGCCTTAGGGTTCCTCTTCTGTCAAGCAAGGTACACCACATGTGCATTCTACACTCCTCTCCATTTCAGCTACGCAATTTTAATTGCAAACAGTGCTGACACTTCCAAGGGCATAGTAAAATTGTCTGGGATACTACCTTAGGAATCCTCTCCTGGCAAGCAAGGTACACCACATGTGCATTCTACACTCCTCTCCATTTCTGCTACGCAATTTTAATTTCCCAAAGTGCTGACATTTTTAGTGGCATACTAAAATTGTGTGGGATACTACCTTGGGGTTCCTCTTCTGTCAAGCAAAGTACACCTCATGTGCATTCTATACTCCTCTCCATTTTTGCTACGCAATTTTAATTTCCAAAAGTGCTGACATTTTTAGTGGCATACTAAAATTGTCTGGGATACTAAGTTAGTGTTCCTTTGATGACCAGCAAGCTATAGCACCTGTGCATTCTACACTACTCTCCATTTCTGCTACGCAATTTTAGTTTCTAAAAGTGCTGACATTTTTAAAGGCATACTAAAATTGTCTGGGATACTACCTTAGGGTTCCTCTGCTGTCAAGCAAGGTACACCACATGTGCATTCTACACTCCTATCCATTTCTGCTACGCAATTTTAATTGAAACAGTGCTGACACTTCTAAGTAGAGGTGAGCGCGGTTCGCGGTTCTCCATTTCGCGGTTCGAGTGATTTTGGGGGCTGTTCTAGATCGAACTAGAACTCGAGCTTTTTGCTAAAGTTCGATAGTTCTAGTTTCGCTCGAGAACGGTTCTAGCAGCAAAAAGCAGGGCTTTTTACAGCTACAGTGTGCAGGAGCCATCGCTGGCAGCCTGCCATAAGCTGGTAACCAAGATAAACATCGGGTATCCAAGCAAAACGTTTTGGTTAGTAACCCTATATTTATCCTAGTTACGTGTACAGGAAGCCGACACTTCCCCGCTCAGCTCGCTCCGCCCCCTCCTGCTTGCGTCATGTACACATACATACATACACACACACACTCACACTCACCTGTCTCCAGCCATGCAGTCCACGACACTGACGTCCTCAGTGCCACATGACCCCGCTAGGCTCCACCCACTTCGCACTCCGCCGCCAGCACACATGGCTCCGCCCACCTGGCACTCTGCACACATGGTCCCGCTAGGCTCTGCCCACCTGACACTGCACACATGGTCCCGCTAGGCTCCGCCCACCTGGCACTCTGCACACATTACCCCGCTAGGCTCCGCCCACCTGGCACTCTGCACACCTGGCACTCTGCACACATGGTCCCGCTAGGCTCCGCCCACCTGGCACTCTGCACACATGGTCCCGCTAGGCTCCGCCCACCTGACACTCTGCACACATGGTCCCGCTAGGCTCCGCCCACCTGACACTCTGCACACATGGTCTCGCTAGGCTCCGCCCACCTGACACTCTGCACACCTGGCACTCTGCACACATTACCCCGCTAGGCTCCGCCCACCTTGCACTCTGCACACATGGTCCCGTTAGGCTCCGCCCACCTGGCACTCTGCACACATGGTCCCGCTAGGCTCCGCCCACCTGGCACTCTGCACACCTAGCTTTCTGCACACATTACCACGCTAGGCTCTGACCACCTGGCACTCTGCACACCTCGCACTCTGCACACATAACCCGCTAGCCTCTGCCCACCTTGCACTCTGCACACATGGTCCTGCTCGGCTTACCTGCGGTGATGAAGTCCCGACCTCAGCGCTGTCACTGTCCTCCATGGCCGCCGCTTGTCACATCACCTTCTCTCGCTTCCGACAAGAGACTGTGACTAGCGGTGACGTCACGGGCCTCTCGCTATACTTGGCTGTGAAGGTCATTGAACTCAGTGACAGGTGCTGTCAGCAGTGCAGGAGATCAGCACAGGTAATGTACCTCGCTGACAGCAGCACTTGTCATCCCCTGCAGTGACCTGGGCTGACCTATTGATATTAGCTCAAGTCACTGCATTGCTCTCCCAGCCAATGGGGAACATCCTGCTCTTCATTGACAGGGACAGTGTGGATCGTCATGGTAACCGCTTGGATTACACCAGACCTGGATTTGTTTTTCTTTCTAATAAATTGGTTAAAGAGGGAATGTATTGGGGAGTGGTTTTTCAAATAAAAATGTGTTTGTCGTCTATTTATTTTTATTACTGACTGGGTTGGTGATGTCGGGTATCTGATAGACGCCTGACCTCACCAACCCCAGGGCTTGATGCCAGGTGACATTGCACATCTGGTATTAACCCCATATATTACCCCGTTTGCCACCGCACCAGGGCACGGGATGAGCTGGGGCGAAGCACCTGGATTGGCGCATCTAATCGTTGCGCCACTTCTGGGGCGGCTGCGGCCTGCTATTTTTAGGCTGGGGAGAGTGCAATAACCATGGACCTCCCTAGTCTGAGAATATCAGACCCCAGCTGTCTGCTTTACCTTGGCTGGTGATCCAATTTTTGGGGGGACCCCTACGTGTTTTTTTTTTTTAATTATTTATTTAATTTAAAATAACAGCGTGGGGTGCCCTCAGTTTTGGATTACCAGCCAAGGTGAAGCTGCCAGCTGTGGTCTGCAGGCTGCAGCCGTCTGCTTTACCCTAGCTGGCTACAAGAATAGGGGAAACCCCACGTCATTTTTTTTTTCATTTTCTTGGCTAAATACAAAGCTAAGCACCCCATAGTGCCACATGAAAGGCACCAAAGGGTGCAAAATTACAAAATGCAGGAGAGTGGGACATTATGTGTCTTTCTGCCATTATAATGACAGAAAAGACTGATATGAAGTGCACAAGCACAAGAAAATCACCAGAGCGCTCTACGCTGTGAAAAGCAGTAGAAAATGACACTGGAGTGAACATGTGACCGTCTCATGTAGGTTGAAGCTATGGATCCTGGGTAAATTTATGTATTTTCCCTCCTTCAGTTTTTTTGCAGTACACAAAAAAAACGGAAGGCACACGGATGACAAACAGATGACATACGGACCGTCTACGGAACGGAAACGGATGCCACATGGATGCACCCATGAAAAAAAAGGACTGTTTTTTGCAGACCGCAAAAATGGATCGGTCGTGTTAATGCACCTTATTCTGATCTGCCGTTTATAAACAGCAGGCAGAAATAAGTGAATAGCGCCCCCCAGCGTCAGAAAATCTCCAGGGTTTCAGGCGTAGCTGAGACCCTGGAGATCCTGATTCAGGATGGTTTTTCCGGTCCCCGCTCACGTGATCACAGGTATACACCGTATATCGATGATCACGTTACAGTAAATGACAGCGCCAGTAAAAAATTATTTATCTCCCATCTGGCATGAACAAACATGATAAATCTCCTACCCGGTCCCCTCCGGTCCCCCGGTGTCGCCAAAGTGCCCCCCCTGATGCCCTCCCAGAAATCCAAGATGGCCGCGCGCACAGCAGCGCGCCGGCCGCATTCACCCTACTCCTCTGATTTCTGTCGCATGTGCCATGACACATGCGACAGAAAACTCCTCCCCAGGCCCTGCCAGGTCACCCGCTATAACCCCACCGGTGTTCCCCGGTGTCCCCCGGTACCTGTGCAGCGTTGATCCCCCCACGGCCCTCTCCTTCACAATAGACGCTGCCGCATGCACAGAGCGGCTGGCAGCTCAGCTTCTTGTGTTCAGACACAGTGAGTGGTGGTTATGCATCTGTAAGCTAAATTTGCGGCACAGTGGCTCAGTGGTTAGCACTGCAGTCTTGCAGCGCTGAGGTCCTGGGTTCAGTTCTCACCAAGGACACCATCTGCAAGGAGTTTGTATGTTCTCCCCGTGATTGCGTGGGTTTCCTCCGGGTACTCCGGTTTCCTCCCACACTCCAAAGACATACAGCGCTATGGATTTAATAACGCTATATAAATGAATAAATTATTATTATTACTGCAATGCCCTGCTCATGAGGTAAGGAACATAATTGATCAGGAGAGCTATATACTACATTTCCAAATGGAGGGATTTGATTTTATAGTTGCCCTGCTGAACGACTACCAAACATGAGAGTCCGTTATACGCCACAAGAAAACACATCTAAATAGCGAGCTCTGTTGTTAAGTATTCATTCAGCTGGATAACTGGACTTAAAGGGGTATTCCATCTCCAAGATCCTATCCCCAATATATAGTAGGTGGAATAGCAATAATATCAGCAAATACCAATATTTGGAAATGTAGAATAGTTCTCCTGATTAGGCATGCCCTTACCTCATGAGCAGGGCATTGCAGCTTTGGTAGCAACCATTACGACATGGACTCTGCTGCTGTGGACCCGGGGAGAGTGAGTGCAGATTCATTGCACCCACACTCCTCACATGAAGGGTCTGCACTCCTAGAAAATGGGGGATACGTTCCCTGAGTGTCTCCCCCCATATTCTAGACGGTCCAGAGTCGTCGTGGGACCCCTTTATTTTTTTTCTTACAATAAATTGGTGAAAGAGGGAATGTTTTGGGGACTGTTTTTTCAAATAAATTTTTTTTTGTTAGTGCTGACAGTTTATGATGTTGGGTATCTAATAGACGCCATGACATCACAAACTGCTGGGCTTGATCTCAGGTGACTTTACAGCTAGTATCAACCCCATTTATTACCCCATTTGCCACTGCACCAGGGCACAGGATGAGCTGGGGTGAAGCACCAGGATTGGCGCATCTAGTGGATGCGCCACGTCTGGGGTGCCTGTGGCCTGCTATTTTTAGGCTGTGAAGGTCCAATAACTATGGACCTTCCCACCCTGAGAATACCAGACCACAGCTGTCCGCTTTACCTTGGCTGGTGATCCAATTTGGGGGGGACCCTACTTTTTTTGTGTAATTATTAATATTTGTAAAATAATTATAAAAAAAGAGCCTGGGGGACCTCCACATTGGATCCCCAACCACGGTAAAGCTGCCAGCTGTGGTTTTCAGGCTACAGCCGTCTGCTTTACCCTAGCTGGCTATCAAAAATGGGGGGACCCAACGTCATTTTTTTTTAACTATTTTTTAAATAGAAAAAATTAATGGGCTTCCCTGTATTTTGATTGCCAACAAGGTAACGGCAGGCAGATGGGGGTGGCAACCCATAGCTGTCTGCTTTATCTGCGCTGAGAATCAAAAATACCGCGTAACGCTACGTCATTTTTTTTAAAGATTTATTTTTACAGCACTGTGATGTCCAGCAATCAAAATACAGGGAAGCCCATTTGTTTTTAGTTATTTAAATAAATAATTAAAAAAAATATATATGGGCTCCCGCTGCATTTTTTGTATTGCTAGCTAAGGGTAATCCAAGCAGCTACTGGCTGCTAACCCCCACTGCTTGGTGTTACCTTCACTGGCAATCGAAAATCCAGGGAAGCATTTTTTATTTTTTTTGCCAAAAAACTACAAGAAAAGGACGTGAGCTTCGCCATATTTTTGTATGCTAGCCAGGTATAGCAGGCAGGTGCTGGAAGAGTTGGATACAGCGCCAGAAGATGAAAGTGCCATTTTCTGAGGCGGCTGCAGACTGCAATTCGCAGCAGTGGGGCCCAGAAAGCTCAGGCCAACCTGTGCTGCGGATTCCAATCCCCAGCTGCTGTCTCTGTCTTAATGGAGAAGAGCAGACAGCAGCTGCAGAACTACAAGGCTCAGCATACTCCATCCAGGACTGTATGCAGAAGTTTTTTGCCCACCAAAAAAATGACGTGGGCTTCGCCATATTTTTGTATGCTAGCTAGGTACAGCAGGCAGCCACGGGCTGTCTCCAACCCCCAGTTGCCTATTTGTACCCGGCTGGGAACCAAAAATATAGGGAAGCCCGTTTTTTTAATTATTTCACTTATTTCATGAAATAATTAAAAAACAAATGACGTGGGCTTCGCCCCATTTTTGTGTCCAGCCAGGTACAACTAGGCAGCTGGGGATTGGAATCCGCAGCACAGGTTAGCCCGAGGTTTCTGGGCGCCTCTGCTGCGAATTGCAGTCCGCAGCCGCCCCAGAAAATGGCGCTTTCATAAAAGCGCCATCATCTGGCGCTGTATCCAACTCCTCCAGCAGTCCTGAAGCCGGGTGGCTTGCTGGGTAATAATGAGTTAATACTAGCTTTGTTTTTACTAGCTAGTATTAAGCCAGAGATTCTTAATGTCAGGCATGTTTGACCCGGCCATTAAGAATCTCCAATAAAGGGTTAAAAAAAAGACACCACACAGAGAAAAAATACTTTAATAGAAATAATTACACAGACAGATTAGAGACTCCATGTTTATTACTCACTTTCAGCCCTCCACGATCCATGGTCTTCTGTCTTTCTCATTCAACAAATGCAGCTCTGCTCCATCACTGCTGCATGGGGGAAGACGCTGCTTCCCGTGCAGCCTTCACTCCGTGAGAGATCAGTGCTGCTGGCTGTTAGCAGTAACAGCGGTAACGCTGACAGACGCGTTACCATAGCAACTGTGCTCCGATCATGTGATTCTCGGAGCCGCGGTTAGCGGTGACGTCACCGCTAACTGCGTTGCTATGGCAACGGTGATCTCCGTTAATGACCGGCTGTGTCAGCCGGTCCCTAACGGAACGGGGAGTCAACCGTGTGCTAGAGCATGTCGCCGGTACACGGAGATACATAAATGTGCACTATGTACCGAAGAGTGCAATGACAGGACCTAGGACAGGACATGACGTCAAAGCCTTTTGACTAGTCTGTAGCCAATGAGATAATAGCCACGTGACTGGTCACATGGCTATTTTGACAACGTTATGGAAGGTCCTGTCAGTGCTGGTTATCGGGAGGACGCAGCGATCATCGGAAGGAATAGTGACAGGAGACAGAGTGCAGGACGCATCGCGGGCACCGGTAAGTGTTACGGCAATGTTTAATAACTGTATGTGTACATTTATAATCCGTTTTTATGTGTTTGTGATTGCCTCCCATTCTTTCCTATTGGTTTGAGTTCGGTTCGTCGAACGTTCGCCGAACCGAACTCGAATGGGACCTCGGTTCAACGAACCGAGCTCGAGCCGAACCGCGGCTCGTTCGCTCATCTCTACTTCTAAGGGAATAGTAAAATTATCTGGGATACTACCTTAGGGTTCCTCTCCTGTCAAGCAAGGTACACCACATGTGCATTCTACACTCCTCTCCATTTCTGCTACGCAATTTTAATTTCCAAAAGTGCTGACATTTTTAGTAACATACTAAAATTGTCTGGGATACTACCTTAGGGTTTTTATCTGTCAAGCAAGGTACACCACATGTGCATTCTATACTCCTCTCCATTGCTGCTACGCAATTTTCATTTCTAAAAGTGCTGACATTTTTAGTGGCTTACTAAAATTGTCTGGGATACTAAGTTAGTGTTCCTTTGCTGACCAGCAAGCTACAGCACCTGTGCATTCTACACTCCTCTGCATTTCTGCTAAGCAATTTTAATTTCCAAAAGTGCTGACATTTTTAGTGGCATACTAAAATTGTTTGGGATACTACCTTAGGGTTCCTCTTCTGTCAAGCAAGGTACACCACATGTGCATTTTACACTCCTCTCCATTTCTGCTACGCAATTTTAATTGCAAACAGTGCTGACACTTCCAGGGGTATAGTAAAATTGTCTGGGATACTACCTTAGGGTTCCTCTGCTGTCAAGCAAGGTACACCACATGTGCATTCTACACTTCTCTCCATTTCTGCTACGCAATTTTAATTGCAAACAGTGCTGACACTTCCAGGGGCATAGTAAAATTATCTGGGATACTACCTTAGGGTTCCCCTGCTGTCAAGCAAGGTACACCACATGTGCATTCTACACTCCTCTCTACTTCTGCTACGCAATTTTAATTGCAAACAGTGCTGTCACTTCCAGGAGCATAGTAAAATTGTCTGGGATACTACCTTAGGGTTCCTCTACTGTCAAGCAAGGTACATCACATGTGCACTCTACACTCCTCTCCATTTCTGCTACGCAATTTTAATTGCAAACAGTGCTGACACTTCCAGGGGCATAGTAAAATTGTCTGGGATACTACCTTAGGAATCCTCTCCTGTCAAGCAAGGTACACCATATGTGCATTCTATACTCCTCTCCATTTCTGCGACGCATTTTTAATTTCAAAAAGTGCTGACATTTTTAGTGGCATACTAAAATTGTCTTAGAAACTAAGTTAGTGTTCCTTTGCTGACCAGCAAGCTACAGCACCTGTGCAGTCTACACTCCTCTCCATTTCTGCTACGCAATTTTAATATTCAAAAGTGCTGACATTTTTAGTGGCATACTAAAATTGTGTGGGATACTACCTTAGGGTTCCTCTTCTGTCAAGCAAAGTACACCTCATGTGCATTCTATACTCCTATACATTTTTGCTACGCAATTTTAATTTCCAAAAGTGCTGACATTTTTAGTGGCATACTAAAATTGTCTGGGATACTAAGTTAGTGTTCCTTTGCTGACCAGCAAGCTATAGCACCTGTGCATTCTACACTGCTCTCCATTTCTGCTACGCAATTTTAATTGCAAACAGTGCTGATGTGAAGCCCCACAGGTGTAGTGTCAGTGTCGGTGCATTACCTTCAGGGACTCCACGTTGCTGGATCTCCGTCACTGGTAGGAAATCTTCTTGTTTGATCGTGACGCCACTCTCAGTATTGCGGTCAGTGGGGACCGCCATTGCAGGTTAGGGGACGCCTGGGGCTGATGGTGGGTGCAGTCGGATGTAGTAGCCTCCTGAGAGTGAGGCAAGCCCCAGGGCCCTGTGTAGGTTTGTAGTACCACAAGTCGCAGAATAACCACACAGGCAGGAATGTCTTTCAAGGGCTTTACTCACATTTGATGGCAGGGTGAGTAGCCCGGGCGTAGCTGGGATGAACCAGGTGGGAACCAGGTATCCTTCAGGCTGACTTTATGAGGGTGACTACTGACTCGCCTTCCTTAGCCCTTGGTGGTTTGGGGTGACCCCGACTTTTAGTCCCTATGGGGGTCACCCAGGGAAGATGCTGCAGCCTCTCTCTCCCCTTCGTTCGCCGTATGCTTGTTCCCCGGACCAGGCCACTCCAGCTGCTTGCCTCCTGTGACCTATGGGCCCTCACTGTGGTTACGTGGCTGCGGCTTTTGTGGTGTTGTGGTGTGGGCTTTGAGAGCCCCACACCGGCAGGTTTAGCAGGGAAAGGTGGATCTATCCTTGCTTCGGGATCTGCCGCCCGGTTGGGCCTGGTGCTCTCTAGCAGTCTCCTTACTTCCCACTCCGTGCTCTCTCTCTAGCTGAAGCTGGCTTTCAGGTAGCACTCCTAGTTGACCGTTCTCCCCCGTCAGTAGCCACTGCGCGGGCGCTGTTAGACAGCATCAACCCCACAGGTCTGCTCCTCACTGAGCCCTCCGGAGTTCTCTGCTCTAACTGACTCACTGCTCCTCCTCTCCTGTTCTTGCCTACGCCACCTAGCAACCAGATTCTCTTACCACACCCCTTGAGAGGAGATGGAGGCTCTACCCCCTCCACTATTCCAGTGAAGGTGAAGGCTTGCCCCCTCCTGGGATCCCCAGGGGTCCTCTCATGGGTACATGTGTGAGACCTGATCACTATGCGCCTGTGTTCCACACCCCAGTCAGCCATCTGGATTACCTGTATTGTACTGTCCCCAGCATGGGTGCAGTACTCAGTGGTGCCTGACCAGGTCAGGGGCGCCACATTCCCCCTTAGTTATCACCAGCACGTCCTCGGGCTGCAAGACAACATTTTAAAATGCATAAAACATTAAAACATGTAAAACATTTAAAAGCACCAGGTATCATACATCACCACCCTCCACCCACAAGTCCGTTAACCCACCCAAAAACCCTTTCACGTTGGCCGCGGCTTCAGCCACTTCTGGCAGGATGTAGAGGCGGCTTACATGGGCTGGTGGTTTCAGGGTATACCTGGCCTGGTGGATCCGCGCCTTCAGCCTCTTCTGGCAGGATGCAGAGGCGGCCTCCACAGTTGGTGCTGACCAGGTACCCTCTTTGTGGTGGTGAGCCAAGGCCCCATAAACAGGCGTGCTCTCTGGTTGCAGGTGAGCCAAGGCCCTATATACGGACGGGCTCCTCCTGGTTGCAGACGAGCCAAGCCCCTAAACAGGCTGACTCTGGTGGCGGTGGTGCCCTCTGGTGTAACTATTTACACTGCGAGAGTTTGTGGCTATAGCAAGTTCATAGCCTTAAAGTTTATTTCTCACAATAGTTTTTGTGGGCACATGCTTAAACAATAACGTTGCAAACTTTTCAACTTGTCAAACTGGTCAAACTTTCGGTACTTCTTTCTTTACTTTACTCCTCTTTTTCACTAGGGCGAGGGCACGTTGGGCACTGGCACCTGTGACTTTCCTGCTCTTTGTCTCTGTCTTCATCTGTGGTTGCCTCATCTATAGGTTCTGTGTCTTTCCTTTCTTGGTCTGCATCTGATTCCTTTTCTGTATCTGTTTCTTTATCTCTGTCTTGTCTTTCTTGTCTTTCTTGTCTTTCTTGTCTTTCTTGTCTTTCTTGTCTTTCTTGTCTTTCTTGTCTTTCTTGTCTTTCTTGTGGCATGGGATGGCTGTAGGGTTTGCTGGTACGTAAGGCTACATCAAGTGCGTACAATCCCCTTTCACCTTGGTGCATGGTAAACTGTACCGAATCTCCCATTTTCAGATTTCTGCCAGGGTGTCCTCTAGGCAGGTGTGCGCTGACATCTCTCCTGTTAACAAATATTCCCTTTTTGATGCCAGGTGCTACAATAAATCCATAGCCGCTTCTCAGATTAAAGTCTTCCACTACGCCATAACACAGGGGTCCTCTAGCCTGGCTTTTGGCCCTTCTCAGGGACCGTTTCTCCTGTAGGTCTCTGGCGGTGACTTCCTTCTGCTCTGGAGACTGTGGGGCTGGAGCACACTGTGTTCTGTGGCGCCGTGTCTTGCGGGCTGGGTTCTGTAGAGGGCAGCTCACAAACTCCCAGGTGAGGTCTTGGGGCTGATCTTCGTCAGCAGACGGTGTCAGGTCTTCCTCATCCCAGCGGGAGTATGGCAGCATTTCCGGCTCTGAATACACATCTGCTGCGGGTGGCACTGGAGTCGGAGTCAACCCTTCTGCTTCCTGGCCTCCTCTCCCCCTTAGTTCTTCTTGGCACTCCGGCTGTGGCAGTGCTGGGGATGGATGCTCTTCAGCCGGCCCAGGCGGGGGACTCTTTGGTGTAGCTGCTGCAGGAGTTATCAGGAAACTCTTTGGGGTATGCGGAGGGGGTATGTACTGGCTCACCAACCATTGTGGAAATTTGGCCTCCATGTCAGCCCTCATCTGCCAATATGCAGGGTCTTCACCCACCGTGGGCTGCCTATCAGGGACCTCTGTGGACCGGGGAGCGGTGTCTGCTCTGGCCTTACAGGCCGGGGTAAATGATGAGGTAGTCTTTTCTTGGCGGGCCGCGCCCTGTATGGCGGCGGCCTGGTCTTGGCGGGCCGCGCCCTGTATGGCGGCGGCCTGGTCTTGGCGGGCCGCGCCCTGTATGGCGGCGGCCTGGTCTTGGCGGGCCGCGCCCTGTATGGCGGCGGCCTGGTCTTGGCGGGCCGGACTGGGCATTGCAGCCGCGGTCTCAATTAGCGTCGCAGCCTCGATGGGGTCCGTGCAGGCTGAGCCGGGCGTCGCTGCAGTGACCGTAGCTTGGCGGGCCGCACCCGGCGGGGCTGCGGCCTGGTTCAGCATATCACTTGCGGCGCGGACGAGCGTCGCTGCTGCGTTGGGGTCTTGGCGGACCGGGTTCAGCAGGGTGGCAGCCTGGGTCAGCGTCACACCTGCAGCACGGATGAGCACTGCCGTGGTGGTCGGAGCCCTGCGGGACAGGCGGGGCATGGCTGCAGCAGCCTGGATTTGGCGGGCCGCTTCTAGCGTGGCTGCGGCCTGGTCCAGCGTCGCCGCGCCGGGCGCCTCTTCTGGGACCGCGGGCGTGGCAGCAGGGGTCGGGGCACTTGCGCTGGCCGGGGCATCTCTGGACTCACCCACCGGTAGCAGCATCGGGGTCTGCGTCGTCGCCGCTCGGTCTGGCAGGCGTCGCGCGGCTCCCTCCTCGTAGGTCCGTACCGCCGCAGCCATCTCCAGGAGCTCCGTGCGTTCTTCTCTGATCTGCTCTATGACCCGGGTCTCCAGTCGGTCACAGAACTGGGCCAGCTCCCGATACCACCAGGCAGCGGAGCCTGGTTCTGGGTTCCTGCGGTCAGACGCCATTTCTTCTGCGCCGTCTTCTGCACGATCTCCCAGCAGTGGACTCTTCGCTGCCTCCTGTAACAAGCTGTCCAGTTTCTGCTCTGCCTCTTTCAGCAGCCCCTCTCCCAGCAGCAGGCTTGTGGCTCCCTTTCTGTTCCGCCGTTTCTCGACGCTTCCACTCTCATAGCTGGCAAGGTCAGAACTCTGCAGGGGATCTCTGGGTAGCCACACCTCTTCGTGGGCGGTAACTTCTTCCAGCGCGGGCTGCTGTTGTGTTTCAGCGCGCTTTTCATGGTGGCAATATGGCGGCGCTTCCAATTTTTCAAGCGGACCGCCTAGGCACATGGTCACCTGTCTGAACAGGTCTAGTCCTTATCCTGTTCGTGACGCCAGATGTGAAGCCCCGCGGGTGTTGTGTCGGTGTCGGTGCATTACCTTCAGGGACTCCACGTTGCTGGATCTCCGTCACTGGTAGGAAATCTTCTTGTTTGATCGTGACGCCACTCTCAGTATTGCGGTCAGTGGGGACCGCCACTGCAGGTTAGGGGACGCCTGGGGCTGATGGTGGGTGCAGTCGGATGTAGTAGCCTCCTGAGAGTGAGGCAAGCCCCAGAGCCCTGTGTAGGTTTGTAGTACCACAAGTCGCAGAATAACCACACAGGCAGGAACGTCTTTCAAGGGCTTTACTCACATTTGATGGCAGGGTGAGTAGCCCGGGCGTAGCTGGGATGAACCAGGTGGGAACCAGGTATCCTTCAGGCTGACTTTATGAGGGTGACTACTGACTCGCCTTCCTTAGCCCTTGGTGGTTTGGGGTAACCCCGACTTTTAGTCCCTATGGGGGTCACCCAGGGAAGATGCTGCAGCCTCTCTCTCCCCTTCGTTCGCCGTATGCTTGTTCCCCGGACCAGGCCACTCCAGCTGCTTGCCTCCTGTGACCTATGGGCCCTCACTGTGGTTACGTGGCTGCGGCTTTTGTGGTGTTGTGGTGTGGGCTTTGAGAGCCCCACACCGGCAGGTTTAGCAGGGAAAGGTGGATCTATCCTTGCTTCGGGATCTGCCGCCCGGTTGGGCCTGGTGCTCTCTAGCAGTCTCCTTACTTCCCACTCCGTGCTCTCTCTCTAGCTGAAGCTGGCTTTCAGGTAGCACTCCTAGTTGACCGTTCTCCCCCGTCAGTAGCCACTGCGCGGGCGCTGTTAGACAGCATCAACCCCACAGGTCTGCTCCTCACTGAGCCCTCCGGAGTTCTCTGCTCTAACTGACTCACTGCTCCTCCTCTCCTGTTCTTGCCTACGCCACCTAGCAACCAGATTCTCTTACCACACCCCTTGAGAGGAGATGGAGGCTCTACCCCCTCCACTATTCCAGTGAAGGTGAAGGCTTGCCCCCTCCTGGGATCCCCAGGGGTCCTCTCATGGGTACATGTGTGAGACCTGATCACTATGCGCCTGTGTTCCACACCCCAGTCAGCCATCTGGATTACCTGTATTGTACTGTCCCCAGCATGGGTGCAGTACTCAGTGGTGCCTGACCAGGTCAGGGGCGCCACACTGACACTTCCAGGGGCATACTAAAATTGTCTGGGATACTACCTTAGGGTTCCCCTGCTGTCAAGCAAGGTACACCACATGTGCATTCTACACTCTTCTCCATTTCTGCTACGCAATTTTAATTGCAAACAGTGCTGACACTTCCAGGAGCATAGTAAAATTATCTGGGATACTACCTTAGGGATCCTCTCCTGTCAAGCAAGGTACACCACATGTGCATTCTACACTCCTCTCCATTTCTGCTATGCACTTTTAATTGCAAACAATGCTGACACTTCCAGGGGCATAGTAAAATTGTCTGGGATACTACCTTAGAGTTCCTCTGCTGTCAAGCAAGGTACACCACATGTGAATTCTACACTCCTTTCCATTTCTCCTATGCAATTTTAATTGCAAACAGTGCTGACACTTCCAGGGGCATAGTAAAATTGTGTCGGATACTACCTTAGGGTTCCTCTTCTGTCAAGCAAGGTACACCACATGTGCATTCTACACTCCTCTCCATTTGTGCTACGCAATTTTAATTGCAAACAGTACTGACACTTCCAGGGGCATAGTAAAATTGTTTGGGTACTACCTTAGGCCTGCGCCACACATCCGTGCCTCCAGCACGTGTTTGTCATTTTTTACACGTACCGGCGGCACGGAGACACTTTAACCAATGCTACCCTATTGTAGCAGGCACACACACGTAAAACCACACGGAACGTGTGTCCGTGTGCGTTTGTACGTGTGTGCGTTTTTGAAAGCGCTGACATGTCCGTTTTTTCACCGGCAGCACAGGTGTCACACGGCCCGCACCCGCACCACACGGGTGTAGTGTGGATGCGGTCCCGTGTGACACGCGCCGGAGAAAACACACATGTCATTGAAAAAAAACCAAAACATTAACTCACCTTCTCCAGCCCTCCTGTCTCTGCCGCTGCTGCCTCTTGCTGCCGACCGCCGCTCATTATTCTCATTGAATATTCACTTCACTGCCTGGCAGCAGCAGCAGCGGGGAGACGGGAGGGCTGGAGACCGAGGATCAGCACCACGGACAGCAGCGCGGACATCAGGAAGCACCAGGTGAGTATAATAATTACCGATTCTACGTGTGCTATCGCGGATAGCACACGTAGAACACACGTGTCACGCACGTACCAGAGACACGTACTTACCTGCACGCAACACGCAGGGAAAATACGTGTCTCTCGGCACGTGCGTAAATTTCACGTGAGTGTGGCAGATGCCTTAGGGTTCCTCTCCTGTCAAGCAAAATACACCACATGTGCATTATATACTCCTCTCCATTTCTGCTACGCAATTTTAATTTCCAAAAGTGCTGACATATTTAGTAGCATACTAAAATTGTCTGGGATACTACCTTAGGGTTTTTATCTGTCAAGCAAGGTACACCACATGTGCATTCTATACTCCTCTCCATTTCTGCTACGCAATTTTCATTTCGAAAAGTGCTGACATTTTTAGTGGCTTACTAAAATTGTCTGGGATACTAAGTTAGTGTTCCTTTGCTGACCAGCAAGCTACACCACATGTGCATTCTATACTCCTCTGCATTTCTGCTAAGCAATTTTAATTTCCAAAAGTGCTGACATTTTTAGTGGCATACTAAAATTGTCTGGGATACTACCTTAGGGTTCCTCTTCTGTCAAGCAAGGTACACCACATGTGCATTCTACACTTCTCTCCATTTCTGCTACGCAATTTTAATTGCAAACAGTGCTGACACTTCCAGGGGCATAGTAAAATTATCTGGGATACTACCTTAGGGTTCCCCTGCTGTCAAGCAAGGTACACCACATGTGCATTCTACACTCCTCTCCATTTCTGCTACACAGTTTTAATTGCAAACAGTGCTGACACTTCTAGGGGCATAGTAAAATTGTCTGGGATACTACCTTAGGGTTACTCTCCTCTCAAGCAAGGTACACCACATGTGCATTCTACACTCCTCTCCATTTCTGCTATGCAATTTTAATTGCAAACACTGCTGACACTTCCAGGGGCATAGTAAAATTGTTTGGGATACTACCCTAGGTTTCCTCTGCTGTCAAGCAAGGTACACCACATGTGTGTGAAGCCCCAGCAGTGCAGTGTCGGTGCATTACCTTCAGGGACTCCACGTGGATGGGACAGTCTGGTCACAGGTAGGGAATCTTCTTCTAGGATTGTCGTGGCGCCACTCTCAGAATTGCGGTCAGTGGGGACCGCCACTGCAGATTAAGGGACGCCTGGGGCTGATGGTGGGTGCAGTCAGTTGTAATAGCCTCCTGAGAGTGAGGCAAGCCCCAGGGCCCTGTGTAGGTGTGTAGAACCACAAGGCGCAGAATAACTCCACACAAGCAGAATGTCTTTCAGGGGTTTTACTCACAGAAGGTGGCAGAGTGAGTAACCCGGGCGTAGCTGGGATGAACCAGGCTGGAACCAGGTGTCCTTCAGGCTGACTGATGAGGGTGGCTACCGACTCGCCTTCCTTAGCCCTTTGCGTTTTGTGGTAACCCCGACTTTTAGTCCCTATGGGGGTCACCCAGGGAAGTTGCTGAAGCCTCTCTCCCCTTCGTTTTGCCCGTTTGCTTGTAGCCTGGACCAGGACACTCCGGCTGCTTGCCTCCTGTGAACTATGGGCCCTAACTGTGGCGACGTGGCTGCGGACTTTGTAGTGTGATCTTGGGGGTGTAAAGTACCCCCTCAAGCAGGTTTGGCAAGGAAAGGTGGATCTATCCCTGCACTGGGACCTACTACCCGTTTGGGCCTGGTAACTCCCTAGCAGTCTCCTTACTTCCCACTCCGTTGCTCTCTCTTTAGCTGAAGATGGATTTCGGGTAGCACTACTAGGTGACCGTTCTCCCCCGTCGGTAGTCACTGCGCGGGCGCTGTTAGACTGCAACAGCCCCAGGGGTCTGCTCCTGACGTCTGCTCTCCCTGGACTGCACACTAAACCGGCTCACTGCTCCTCCTCTCCTGTTCTTGCCTACGCCACCTAGCAACCAGGCTCTCTTACCACACCCCTTGAGTGGAGATGGAGGCTTCGCCCCCTCCACTCTTCCAGTGGAGGTGAAGGCTTTGCCCCCTCCTGGGATCCCCAGGGGTCCTCTCAAAGGTACATGTGTGAGACCTGATCACTATGCGCCTGTGTAGTCACACCTCGGTCAGCCTTCTGGATTACCTGTATTGTACTGTCCCCAGCATGGGTGCAGTACTCAGTGGTGCCTGACCAGGTCAGGGGCGCCACATGTGCATTCTACACTCCTCTCAATTTCTGCTACGTAATTTTAATTGCAAACAGTGCTGACACTTCCAGGGGCATAGTAAAATTATCTGGGATACTACCTTAGGGTTCCCCTGCTGTCAAGCAAGGTACACCACATGTGCATTCTACACTCCTCTCCATTTCTGCTACGCAGTTTTAATTGCAAACAGTGCTGACACTTCTAGGGGCATAGTAAAATTGTCTGGGATACTACCTTGGGGTTCCTCTTCTTTCAAGCAAGGTACATCACATGTGCATTCTATACTCCTCTCCATTTCTGCTACGCAATTTTAATTGCAAACAGTGCTGACACTTCCAGGGGCATAGTAAAATTGTCTGGGATACTACCTTAGGAATCCTCTCCTGTCAAGCAAGGTAAACCACATGTGCATTCTACACTCCTCTCCATTTCTGATACCCAATTTTAATTTCCAAAACTGCTGACATTTTTAGTGGCATACTAAAATTGTCTGGGATACTACCTTAGGGTTCCTCTCCTGTCAAGCAACGTACACCATATGTGCATTCTATACTCCTCTCCATTTCTGCTACCATTTTTCAATTTCAAAAAGTGCTGACATTTTTAGTGGCATACTAAAATTGTCTGGGATACTAAGTTAGTGTTCCTTTGCTGACCAGCAAGCTACAGCACATGTGCATTCTACACTCCTCTCCATTTCTGCTACGCAATTTTAATTTTCAAAAGTGCTGACATTTTTAGTGGCATACTAAAATTATCTGGGATACTAAGTTAGTGTTCCTTTGCTGACCAGCAAGCTATAGCAACTTTGCATTCTACACTCCTCTCCATTTCGGCTACGCAATTTTAGTTTCTAAAAGTGCTGACATTTTTAAAGGCATACTAAAGATGTCTGGGATACTACCTTAGGGTTCCTCTGCTGTCAAGCAAGGTACACCACATGTGCATTCTACACTCCTCTCCATTTCTGCTACGCAATTTTAATTGCAAACAGTGCTGACACTTCCAGGGGGATACTAAAATTGTCTGGGATACTACCTTAGGGTTCCCCTGCTGTCAGGCAAGGTACACCACATGTGCATTCTACAATCCTCTCCATTTCTGCTACGCAATTTTAATTGCAAACAGTGCTGACACTTCCAGGAGCATAGTAAAGTTATCTGGGATACTACCTTAGGGTTCCTCTCCTGTTAAGCAAGGTATAGCACATGTGCATCCTACACTCCTCTCCATTTCTGCTACGCAATTTTAAATGCAAACAGTGCTGACACATCCAAGGGCATAGTAAAATTGTCTGGTATACTACCTTAGGGTTCCTCTGCTGTCAAGCAAGGTACACCACATGTGCATTCTATACACCTCTCCATTTCTGCTGCGCAATTTTAATTTCCAAAAGTGCTGACATTTTTAGTGGCATACTAAAATTGTCTGGGTACTACCTTAGGGTTTTCATATGTCAAGCAAGGTACACCACATGTGCATTCTACACTTTTCTCCATTTCTGCTACGCAATTTTAATTGCAAACAGTGCTGACACTTCCAGGGGCATAGTAAAATTGTCTGGGATACTACCTTGGGGTTCCTCTCCTGTCAAGCAAGGTACACCACATGTGCATTCTATACTCCTCTTTATTTCTGCTACGCATTTTTAATTTCCAAAAGTGCTGACATTTTTAGTGGCATACTAAAATTGTCTGGGATACTACCTTAGGGTTCCTCTTCTGTCAAGCAAGGTACACCACATGTGCATTCTACACTTCTCTCCATTTCTGCTACGCAATTTTAATTGCAAACAGTGCTGACACTTCCAGGGGCATAGTAAAATTATCTGGGATACTACCTTAGGGTTCCTCTCCTGTCAAGCAAGGTACACCACATGTGCATTTTACACTCCTCTCCATTTTTGCTACACAATTTTAGTTTCTAAAAGTGCTGACATTTTTAAAGGCATACTAAAATTGTCTGGGATACTACCTTAGGGTTCCTCTCCTGTCAAGCAAGGTACACCACATGTGCATTCTACACTCCTCTCCATTTCTGCTATGCACTTTTAATTGCAAACAGTGCTGACAATTCCAGGGGCATAGTAAAATTGTCTGGGATACTACCTTAGGGTTCCCCTGCTGTCAAGCAAGGTACACCACATGTGCATTTGACTCGCCCACCCCAGGGCTATGGGACACCCGGTGCCGGGCCGGACTAGTCCGGTGGTAGTCAGTGGTGGCTGGGCCCGGCTCCGTGGCCCTGGTGGGTGTCAGTTGAATATGTGGCTTGCTTGTTAATGGTTGTGTTCGTGACGCCACCTGTGGCATGCGGCTATTAAGCCGCCGCTGCTGTGTGAGGCCTCCGGGATGATGATATAGCAGCTATGGTAGGACTGCTCCCCACAGGTGGAGCGATGCCCGGGGCACAGTTGGTGCTTGTGAAAGTCTATGGTGCTGTGTGACTAACACGGTGCAGGGCCGACAGGCGAGGAAAGAACCAGGCACAAACAACAGTCTCTTTACCTTTTCCTCTTTTACTCTGGGAACAGTCCAGTCCTGGGAGACCGTTACAGGTGGTGATGGGGATCCGGTCGGCCTGGAAGTACTTGGGGTGATCTTTCTGGCCAGCTGAGTATGAGGCCTACTCCTGTACCTTTCTTGGTGATGATAGGACCCTGCTTCTCTGAATCCAGCAATGGCCCTCTTCGCTGCTGGGACCAATGGCACGTCCCTTCCCTCTGTAGGTGGCTGCGCAGGCCCACTCTCTGGTGCTTCTCCGCTGGGGTCCACACCGGGCCCTGATGCTGCAGCTGTACCTTGGATGTGTCTGGGCCAGGGGCTTGCAGCTCCCCTGCCCTTCGGATTCGGCTACCAGGGACGGATTTTATACCCTGGCAACCACAGACTCCGATGTCCGAGTCTCTCTGCTGCCTCTCAGCTACTCCTGCTTCTCTGGGCCAAACTGCTCCAGCTCTAGGCCCCAGATTCACAGGACAGCTCACTCTGTGTCTGTTCACTTCTGCTGCTCCCTACAGACTAACTAACTCCTCCCCCAGGTCAGGCTTAAGGAAGCTCCCTGAAACTTCAGGTTCAGAGCTCCCCCTACTGGCCTGAGGGAGAAACTGCGGTGGATGTTAACTTACTGGCCAGTAGATTTCCCCATTACCTCCAGGCTCAGCAGTAACCCTCAGGAGGGCAATGCCGTTGTGGCGACCAGGTCCTAGGGCGCCACACTCCCCCTTAGTTAAATTCAGTACTCCCGGACTGTAGAAACAAAACATAACATGTCATACATTTCATCCCAATATGGGAGGCACATTCTCTTTAACGTTACAATCTTAAACATTTCTATAAGAGTCCAGTGTGGCTCCCTGCCGGGTGTCCATTACACTGCTCCATGGGGGACCCGCCGCGATCAAACCCCCAACGTAGGCTCTGGGCGTGCGTCAGAGCATTGATGACCCCACTCTATGCACGCCGGACGGGTTTTTCTTCAGGGGTGTTTGAGCACACTGGTGCTAACTATGAACAATTTAGGTGTTGGCCACCCATAGTCCAGTGGCCCAATTGTCCATTTTCACAATCAAAGAAAAAGAAAACATTTTGTACACAACATGATAGACATTTTGCATAACTATTTACACTCTAATAAGTACTCTTTACTTTATACAGTAGACTCCCTATACCTTAGAGGGGGTTGTCCCCGAGTGCTGCGCTGGGACCTACGTAGCTCTGGTGTTTGCCCCTGACTACGTGGTGCGTCTTCTATCTCAGCACTACAGGTGGGCCTAACCCCAATAGGTAAGCGTGATGGTTGCCTTTGTGGTCTAGGAGTCGCCAAGGGTATGACAGGTTCACCGCTGACAGGGGGTTGATCCTCCTGTTCCACTGCTGGCGTGTCATCTCGTGCTGGAGCGGACGATTCTTTAGGTGGATCCGGAACCTTTTCTGTTTCTGGCTCGACCAACTGCGGAAACGCCAAAACTGGTACCACTATGGCATTGTTGATTCGGGTCCAAGTTTTGGGGAACTTCCCAAGGATGGTTTGAATCATCTCCCCTTCTTTCTCTTGACTTTGGGGACTTCCTTGTACTCCTTCCATTTCTCTTTGGATTCGGCACCGTTCAGGGCACGCTTTCAGGCGGTCTCGGGAAATTGCTTGACAGGTCTTGCCTTCATCTTTGCTTATGAGGCATACCTTACTATTGTCAAAGTTGGAGGGGATAATGGTGTAGGGCTCGTTTTCCCACTGATCATCCAACTTATGCGTCTTCCGCTTCTTCTTGAGGACTTGTTCTCCAGGTGCTAAGGGAGTTGCTGGGGCTGTTTGATTGTAATGCTGTTCTTGTCTCGTTCTTGCTTGAGACAGGCTCCTTTCCACGCACTCCTGGACCTTACGGTACCGCTGCTGCCGTTCTGCATCCCAATCCTCTATTTCTTGAACCGCCTCAGGCGACACAGTCCCCATCTCAAAGTCTACAGGCAACTTGCCTGGTCTGGCTCGCATCAGGTAAGCGGGGCTGCAGTTGGTCGAATTCACTGGGATGTGGTTGTACAAGTCTACCAGATCTGGCAACTTTTCTGGCCATTGGTTCCTCTCTTCCAGCGGTAGGGTCTTCAGCATATCAATAACCACATGGTTCATTTTCTCGCACAGTCCATTGGTCTGGCGGTGGTACGGTGTGGTTCGAATTTTCTTACAACCGTACATGTTACAGAACTCTTGGAACACTTCAGCCTCGAATGCAGGACCCTGATCCGTCAGTACCCTTTCCGGATAGCCGTGCGGTCGACAAAAGGATGCCTGGAACGCTCTAGCTGCCGTCCTGGCTGTCTGGTCCTTCACAGGCACTACTACCAGGAAACGAGAGTAATGGTCCACAATGGTGAGGGCGTACACATAGCCTGACCGGCTTGGTGTTAACTTCACGTGGTCCAGGGCCACCAACTCCAGGGGCTGCTTCGTGACAATTGGCTGTAGGGGAGACCTTTGGCTGGCATCATCCTTCCGCCTCAAGTTACACGGGCCACAGTCTCGGCACCATTTCTCGATCATCTTTCTCATGTGCACCCAGTAGAACCGATCACGGAGTAAGGCCTCCAACTTCTTCCACCCGAAGTGCCCTGCGTTATCATGATACGCTGCTAGGACCATTGGAGCATCCCTCTGCGGAACCACTATCTGCCAGACAAGTTCATTTGTTCGATAGTTGACATATCTCTTGCAGAGCTTGCCCTGGTAGGTGAACAGTCGTCCCCTCTCCTTCCACAGCTGCTGGGCTTCCTCTGGAGCGTCTGGGCCAAGATGGGTCTCAGCTTGCGCTAGCTTCTCTTTGACCAATCGCACGGCCGGGTCACCATTCTGTGTTTCTTCCCAATTATGGTGGAGTAATGGATTGACCGAGACCTCGTGCTGGTTTAAGCGCTTCACTCCCACAGCATGCTCACACTGTGAAACACCCTGGTGATGGAAGGCCGGTAACTCTATCTCTTCGAGTTCATCCAGGTCTTCTCCAGACTCGGCTAAGTGAGGCATTCTGGACAGCGCATCAGCATTGTTATTCTTCTTGCCAGCCCGATACTTGATGGTAAAGTCAAAGTTAGACAGCCGGGCCATCCATCGCTGTTCCATCGCACCTAACTTGGCTGTTGCCAGGTGTGTCAACGGATTGTTGTCCGTGAAGATGGTAAACTTGGCCGATGCCAGATAGTGCTTGAAGCGTTCAGTCACTGCCCACACAATAGCGAGGAACTCCAGCTTGAAGGAACTGTAGTTTTCTGGATTCCTTTCCGTGGGCCGAAGCTTCCTACTGGCGTACGCTATTACCCTCTCTCTGCCTCCCTGTACCTGGGACAGAACTGCTCCCAGTCCCACGTTGCTGGCGTCTGTGTACAGTATAAACGGTTGGCTGTAGTCAGGGTAGGCCAGAATTTCTTCTCCCGTGAGAGCCCCTTTCAGCCGGACAAAGGATGTTTCCAGTTGGCTGCTCCATTCAAATGGAGGGCTCTGCTTCTTAGCCTGCTTCGGCTGGCCCACCAGGAGATCTTGAAGGGGCGCTGCTATCTTGGTGAACCCATCAATGAACCTTCGGTAGTAGCCCACCAGTCCAAGGAACTGCCGCACCTCCTTCACCGTGGTGGGTCTTGGCCAGTCCTTGATTACCGTGACTTTCTCCGGATCAGGTGCCACGCCTTCTGCGCTGACCACATGACCCAGGTACTGTACCTTTGGCTTCAAGAGGTGACATTTGGACGGCTTGATCTTCAGGCCATATTTCGACAAGGACTCAAACACTTCTGCTAAGTGCTTCAGGTGGTCCTCATAAGTCTTGGAGTAGACTATTACGTCATCCAGGTACAGCAGCACGGTTTCGAAGTTGTGGTGGCCCAAGCAGCACTCCATCAACCTTTGGAATGTCCCTGGGGCGTTGCAGAGCCCGAATGGCATACAATTGAACTCACAGAGACCCATTGGTGTCGTGAATGCAGTCTTCTCCTTGTCCGCCTCTGCCACGGGAACCTGCCAATACCCACTGGTGAGATCCAAGGTGGAGAAATAGTTAGCTGACTTTAAGGCTGTTAGTGACTCCTCTATTCTGGGTAGTGGATAGGCATCTTTATGTGTAATGCGGTTAATTTGCCTGTAATCTACACACATTCTCATTGTACCATCTTTTTTCTTTACGAGCACTAGTGGAGCTGCCCAGGGGCTACAACTATCTCTGATAACCCCAGCCTCCTTCATTTCCCGTAACATTTCCTTGGCACACTGATACTGTGCGGGGGGTACAGGGCGGTATCTTTCTTTAATGGGATGATGATCACCCGTGGGGATTTGATGTTGAACCCCTTTCACCTGCCCAAAATCTAGGGGGTGTTTGCTGAAGACCCGCTCGTACTCCTGTACCACCCGGTAAACCCCATGCTTTTGGTGTGAGGGGGTGGAGTCGGTGCCCACATGTAATTTTTGGCACCAGTCTTCCGGCTGCCCCTTGGAGCCATTGTCTTCCGCCTGGTCGGACGGGATCAAGGGTTCCACTGCTTTAATGGTATTGTTGCTGACAGTGTACAATTTTGCCACAGTGGCATACCGGGGCAATTTGGCCTCCTCCTCCCCACAATTCAGGACACGGACGGGCACTCTCCCCTTGCGGACGTCCGCTACCCCTCTGGCTATCAGGACTCCAGGCCTACTGTCTGAATACATTGGTTCTACCAAGGCATGGTAATCCTGACCCTTGAGGCCTATTGCTGCCCGACACCATATCAACATTTCACTTCTTGGGGGTATTACAATGGGGAGGGGGTCACTTACCCTCACACTGCCAATTTCTCCTCCGGCCAGCTCTACCTGCTGCCTCCTCATCAGGGCTCTGATCTCCCTCTGTAGGACACGCTGCTGCCCGGAGCTGGCAGTTTCAGACGCCTGTTGCAACAAAATTATCACTTCGGCAATACAATTTTCTATCACATTTGTACCAAGAGTTAGCAGTGGGTCAGATTCTTTGCGATCAATATCTACAATTATCATCCCCTGACATGGCAATTCCACCCGCCCCACTTTAATGGTTACTTCTTTGTACCCAATCTGAGGTAAGGGCTGACCATTACTGGCCACAATTGTTAAATCATCATCTGGGCCATGGTCAATGTCTGAATCGGCCCAATATCTTTTGTACAGTTTGTGGGGGATGGTTGTTACCTGGGACCCCGTATCCAGGAGGGCATTCAAAGGGATCCCATCCAGCACAATAGGAAGGACCGGTCGTCCTCCCACATACTTGCTGCGGCTGGGGGTTGAGCCGGGCTTCCTTACACCTGGGGGTCGGCTCCTGGCCCCAGGCTCGGCCCATTTAAAGGACAGCGTCGTGCAATGTGGCCCGCCTGGTTGCAGTTGCGGCAGATCGGTTGTCCTGTTGAATCGTACCGGTCTGTGTCTCTGCCTCGGGTCGGCGGAATCCTTCTCTGTCGCATCCATGGGACGTCCTCTGGGCTGGAGGCCAACTCGATTTTCGCAGGCGAGGGGGTCATTTGTAGAGACTGCACGGTCTTGGCAAGGGCAGCCACAGTCTTGGTCAGCTCCTGGACCTGTTGTCTGAGCTCCGCAGTGGGATCCTTATCCAGGGACTGCGCCTCAGCCCCTGCAGTGGCTCGTGTTGCAGGCACCACCCCGGGGTACGTGATAGCAGGAGGCCGGAGGGGTACTGGGTCATTCGGCGTAGATTCTCTCAGTACCCTGATGGCCTGGTCCTTAAACTTGGCAAAGTCCAGAGCAGGGTTCTGCAGGACCAGGATACGCAGCTGGGTCCTGTGGGCATCTGACAGGAGCCCCTCTATGAAGTGCTCAGTTAGGAGTTTGTCTTCTTCACGTACACCCTCTGGGTCCACCTGTTTAACTGCTTTCAGGGCCTCTTGCAGGTTTAGGGCATAGTCCCTTATGCTGTCTGTGGCCCGCTGCTTGCACCCAAAGAATCTCATCTTTATCTCTGCTGCGGTGCGGGTGTCAAACGTACTCTTTAGCTTGGCCAGTATCTGGGCTGCTGTCCCTTTATCTGTATCAGGCCATGACTTCGCTTCACGCTGGGCTGCGCCGGCTAGCTGTCCCATTAATATGCCCACCTTCTGGCTCTCAGTCAGCGGATACACCCGGAATAAGCTGTGCAGGCTTTCTCTGAAGTCACTCAAGGTATGGGACTCCCCGGAGTATTGCGGCAGCCATTCTGCTCCCGATATGTATGGCATGGTGATCGGCATTACCGGCGCTACAGTGGGGGCCGGGGCGACGGCGACTGGGATTGCTTCTGCTTTTGCTGCGGCGTCTCGGGCTATGGCAGCCACCTGCCCTCCCTCTGAGTCAGACATCTTCCTCCCCCTTAGTGAACCTTACCAGGCTCCGTTCACTTTTCAAATTTTCTTCCGGGTCGCGCGGGGTTAACAGCGCTCTGCTCTGATGGCGCGCTCCCTTCGCGCTCTTTGTCAGGCACGCCCCCCTTCTTCCTGCGCTCGACGAGGCTAATGGCGGCGGTGGTCTGCAGCCAGTACACAGTCTTTTAAGCACAATTCCGGCAGGCGCACAGTACCCGGTGGGACCGGGCACGAAATCCTGTTCGTGACGCCAAAGTTGACTCGCCCACCCCAGGGCTATGGGACACCCGGTGCCGGGCCGGACTAGTCCGGTGGTAGTCAGTGGTGGCTGGGCCCGGCTCCGTGGCCCTGGTGGGTGTCAGTTGAATATGTGGCTTGCTTGTTAATGGTTGTGTTCGTGACGCCACCTGTGGCATGCGGCTATTAAGCCGCCGCTGCTGTGTGAGGCCTCCGGGATGATGATATAGCAGCTATGGTAGGACTGCTCCCCACAGGTGGAGCGATGCCCGGGGCACAGTTGGTGCTTGTGAAAGTCTATGGTGCTGTGTGACTAACACGGTGCAGGGCCGACAGGCGAGGAAAGAACCAGGCACAAACAACAGTCTCTTTACCTTTTCCTCTTTTACTCTGGGAACAGTCCAGTCCTGGGAGACCGTTACAGGTGGTGATGGGGATCCGGTCGGCCTGGAAGTACTTGGGGTGATCTTTCTGGCCAGCTGAGTATGAGGCCTACTCCTGTACCTTTCTTGGTGATGATAGGACCCTGCTTCTCTGAATCCAGCAATGGCCCTCTTCGCTGCTGGGACCAATGGCACGTCCCTTCCCTCTGTAGGTGGCTGCGCAGGCCCACTCTCTGGTGCTTCTCCGCTGGGGTCCACACCGGGCCCTGATGCTGCAGCTGTACCTTGGATGTGTCTGGGCCAGGGGCTTGCAGCTCCCCTGCCCTTCGGATTCGGCTACCAGGGACGGATTTTATACCCTGGCAACCACAGACTCCGATGTCCGAGTCTCTCTGCTGCCTCTCAGCTACTCCTGCTTCTCTGGGCCAAACTGCTCCAGCTCTAGGCCCCAGATTCACAGGACAGCTCACTCTGTGTCTGTTCACTTCTGCTGCTCCCTACAGACTAACTAACTCCTCCCCCAGGTCAGGCTTAAGGAAGCTCCCTGAAACTTCAGGTTCAGAGCTCCCCCTACTGGCCTGAGGGAGAAACTGCGGTGGATGTTAACTTACTGGCCAGTAGATTTCCCCATTACCTCCAGGCTCAGCATTAACCCTCAGGAGGGCAATGCCGTTGTGGCGACCAGGTCCTAGGGCGCCACACATTCTACACTCCTCTGCATTTCTGCTACGCAATTTTAATTGCAAACAGTGCTGTCACTTCCAGGGGCATAGTAAAATTGTCTGGGATACTACCTTAGGGTTCCTCTGCTGTCAAGCAAGGTACACCACATGTGCATTCTACACCCCTCTGCATTTCTGCTACGCAATTTTAATTGCAAACAGTGCTGACACTTCCAGGGGCATAGTAAAATTATCTGGGATACTACCTTAGGGTTCCTCTCCTGTCAAGCAAGGTAGACCACATGTGCATTCTACACTCCTCTCCACTTCTGCTACGCAATTTTAATTACAAACAGTGCTGACACTTCCAGGGGCATAGTAAAATTGCCTGGGATACTACCTTAGGGTTCCTCTGCTATCAAGCAAGGTACATCACATGTGCATTCTACACTCCTCTCCATTTCTGCTACGCAATTTTAATTGCAAACAGTGCTGACACTTCCAGGGGCATAGTAAAATTGTCTGGGATACTACCTTAGGAATCCTCTCCTGTCAAGCAAGGTACACCATATGTGCATTCTATACTCCTCTCCATTTCTGCTACGCAATTTTCATTTCCAAAAGTGCTGACATTTTTAGTGGCATACTAAAATTGTCTGTGATACTAAGTTAAGGGGGCTTTACACGGTAGCAATATCGCTAGCAATTTCCAGCGATATCGAGCGTGTAAGTAACCGCCCCCGTCGCGCATGCGATTGTTTGTGATCCCTGCCGTAGCAAACATTATCGCTACGGCAGCGTCACACGTACTTACCTGGTCGGTGGCGGCGTTGTGACTGCCGTACAATCCCTCCCTCAAGGGGGAGGGATGTTCGGCATCACAGCGACGTCACCGTGACATCACTAAACGGCCGGCCAATCAAAGCGGAGGGGCGGAGCTGAGCGTGATGTAAACATCCCACCCACCTCTTCCTTCCGCATTGTGGCCGGCGGCAGGTAAGGAGACGTTCCTCGCTCCTGCGGTGTCACACACAGCAATGTGTGCTGCCGCAGTAGCAACAAACCAGAACGAAAAACAACCCTTACCGATTTTTGAGTTTGGGACGACCTCTCCATGGTGAACGATTTTCACCATTTTTGAGGTCGCTTAATGTCGCAGGTACGTGTCACACGCTGCAATATCGTTAATGACGCTGGATGTGCATCACTAACAACGTGACCCCGACGATAAAACATTAACGATATCGTAGCGCGTAAAGCCCCCTTTAGTGTTCCTTTGCTTACCAGCAAGCTACAGCACCTGTGCATTCTACACTCCTCCTCATTTCTGCTACGCAATTTTAATTTCCAAAAGTGCTGACATTTTTAGTGGCATAGTAAAATTGTCTGGGATACTACTTTAGAGTTCCTCTCCTGTCAAGCAACGTACACCACATGTGCATTCTACACTCCTCTCCATTTCTGCTATGCTATTTTTATTGCAAACAGTGCTGACACTTCCAGGGGCATAGTAAAATTGTCTGGGATACTACCTTAGGGTTCCTCTGCTGTCAAGCAAGGTACACCACATTTGAATTCTACACTCTTCTCCATTTCTGCTATGCAATTTTAATTGCAAACAGTGCTGACACTTCCAGGGGCATAATAAAATTGTCTGGGATACTACCTTAGGGATCCTCTGTCTTTCTTGTCTATATAGTCGGCCTAAGCAGAACAGATATGTGTTTTGCTAAGAAAACAAAGTGTTGCGTGCACGCATTACTGTCTGGTCCCAGCCTACTGTACCCGGGTACTGTGGTGTCCAGTTGCCATCAATACAGAGTTTACGATCCTCTCCTGGTAAACAGTATAGACAGCACCGGAAGAATGTCGGTCTCCGTCACAGGATGCTGCTCACAGGCGTTACGGTCCCCCTCACCAAACTCCAACACGAGTCCCCTCACAATTCACCAAAGTGTTTCCGCCATGGCTTCTTGCTGTAACCCACACCTTTAGCTTTTCCTTCACTTCACAGACAGCACCTCCTCCACTCTCCAAGTTCACAGCCGAAGACCGTTGTGCTACTGCTATAGTGACCAAACTGTCAAAGGCAGATGCATAAAAACAGCAGCCCCTTGTGGGTAGTCTGCAACAATGCATGCAATGAACGGCAAATAAGCATGTTGCATTCACAGTGGATAAAGCTCATCAATACACCCTCACGCTATCACTTCATATCCATGTGACAGTTCTTGGACGAATTACTCAAAGTAGTGAGTTTTTGGCTTCTACTTAGAGATTGGTGACAAATCTTACAGATGACATGACTTGGGTGATCTTTTGCGATGTAAATAAAGCCCCAGGCTAGGCAAGGCTTACAGCCCATACGACCTGCAGAGCCACCACGACTTCAGCTCAGAGGCAGAGTTGTGGCTGAGGATTCAGTTGTTGACGTGCTTCCAGTACTTTGTCTCTGTCCAGTAAGACGCAATGTAACCTTGTCATCAGTAGCATCCTCCTCCACCTCCTCTGCTGACCTCATCGATTGGCTGACTTTGGTTTGACAGTAAGTGGGGTCTCCAACCTCATCATCACCCTGTGTGTTTTCACTCCCCTCGTCCTGACTCCTCCGAGCCAACCTCTTCCTGCCCTGACTGAATAGTAAAGTTTTCATTCCAATCAGATATCTGAGTCCCATCAGCATGTTCCCCATTGTCTCCTCCAGGAGGATTTACAGTTTGGTTATGAGGGTGTACATTATGCTCAGCACCTTCTTCATCAGGGCTTGGATCCGACTCACAAAGCTTCTGGGCGTCAGTGCAGATCATTTCCTTGTCTGGACTCAGCTTTGGAGCAGATCTCTGATTCCCAGGCTATAGTGTGACTGAACAGCTCTGCAGACTCAACCATCTCTGTTACCCCATACTCAGCAGGGCTGGTGGAAACTTGAGAGCTGTTAGGAAGCAAGTGCGATTGGGTTGACACCACAGAGGAATGGAGTATTTGGGATATTGAAGTGGAGCTGGAGGAGAGGCCACTTGATGGAGCACTTGAGATCGATTGAGGCACCTGCTCTTTTGGTGCCTCATCTACATTTGGTAGCGCTGTTCGTGTCCTAGAAAAAAGGGATCATATCAGATTATCCACGGGAAAAAGTACACCTCTTATTTTGGCTGGTAGTTTGTGTTACGAATCGGTGCCGCCGTAGACGCAAGCAGCCTGCTGCGGTTCCAGTTGCGCCCAGGCGTCAGCTGCCATTTTTGGCCGTGCTTCGGGTCATCCAGCTGGCTGCTTCCTCATCCATGTCTAAGTGTGGAGAGACGGCTAGTGCGCATGCGTGTGCCGATTTATCCCAGACACAGCTTAACTACAGTGTTTCGCCTAGTGAGCATGCTCAGCATGACTGTGCCATTCCTGAGGCTAAGTCCTCATTGCTACTAAGCATGCTCCCACACTTAGTGAGAAAAGCCTCTTTGCACAGGTACTTGGACTCCGTGCTGTGTCTAAGTCCTGTGTTGGGCCTACAGAGTATGCAGAAGCTGATAGTTTGTTTTCTGAGACTGTTTTCAGGCAAATGAGCATGCTCAGGCACTTAGTGCATCAGAGGCTAGGTCCATTAAGGAACTCACTGGCCATGTCCGTGAGGTGACAGTCCATGATAGTCCAGAGGGCATCAGGTGTCCTGATGATGTGGCCACTCCGGCTGGCTCGCAGAGGCCCGCCCCTATGATTTGGCACCTCATCATTGTTTGTCAGACGATGACTGTGAGGTGCTTGGGGCGTGGCTGCCATGAGGTCATCATTGAAGTGGCATTTACGGATAGGCCGCTGGTTATGTCACTGATGATGTGGCACTCTGCTTTTGGCTCATGGAGGGGCATTGTGGTCCACCCTGGGTTGGGGAGGACCCAAGTTAGAAAAGGAGCTGGAGACAACAAGGAGGTGCGCAGTCTTCTATTATGCTCACACAGACACCTCCATGTGTTGAACCCATTGTGGCTTTAGGGCAGAGGTAGGCAGGGATAGGGCGTCGGTGTAGGACGCTACCACACTTGGTAACGCAGAACGGTTACGACCAGCTCCTGTCCTACCAGTCCAGCTAGTGCATTACAGTGGCATTAACTGGGCTGCTGCACCTGCTGTCCACAGGTGTGCCCCCTATGCACACGGACAGCATACTCAATGGCCCCTGTGTTGTTATCAGGGAGTTCCTGGGCTGGGTGTGTGGACCCTTTGACGCTAACAGGGTTCCCAGTCTCCAGATCTGAGTGTCATCTAACTTGGTTCAGGCTACTATTTTTTTCAGAGCCACCCAGCTCTGTATCCTCCGCCTAACCTTCGGGTTGCCATCATCTCCTTTTCCATCTAGGAGCACGGTGGTCCCCGACTGGTGATTGGGATATATACCACCTTATCCAAATCTGCCAGTCCCCCCGTAACAGATTGTGTTTCTACAGCAGATGTTACTGTTGCTTAACCACCAAACCCACGGACACAAACTTTTTTACCCTTTCTAACACACATGTTCCCCTTTCACCAGCATCTGACCTTTTTCCACTCATTTTGTATATGACCAAATTTGCAACATTGCAGGGACACCCTACTCAATGCCGTCTCAGCACAGCAGCCAGCCCTCGGTCCCTCAGATGTGGACAAGTAAAAGACCATTTCCTCCTAGCCATGACAAAGCGTTGAGATTCACTCTGTGAAGCACTGGTGTTTAGTGGAAAAGCTGATCTAAGATTGCGTACCAGCTTCTGCTGATACTCATGCATACATGCGTCCCTTTCTATGGCAGGAATTATTTTGCCAAATTTTGTCTTGTACCGGGGATCTAACAACTCAGTAGCCAGCATTACTTCGAATTCTGACAATCCGACGGTCATGTTGTAGGTAGTGCAGCAAGAAGGCGCTCATGTGTCTTGCGCATCCAGGAGGACCAAGTCCTTCCTCTGCCCTCTCCCCCCAACCTCGCACAACAGAAATGTGATCAAGCTCTCCCTCATCTACTAAGTCTTCCATGCCCATTGCCAGTTCATCCTCGATTTTGTCCTGGGCTCCTGCACCTTCCTCAACAGTTTGGCTGATACTATGCGCCCTTGTTAATCCCTCTCCACCACCGTCCCATGCCTGCCGCCTTGGTGCTGCTGAACGTGTGGACCTTGTAGATCTTGTTATTCCTTCCGCATATGACTCCTCCTGTACTACCTCCCCTTCCTCTTGTCCCACCACCTGACTCTGAATAATGTTTAGAGTGTGCTCCAGCATGTAGATGACCGGAATTGTCATAATGATAATGTCATCGTCTGCGCTAAACATCTTCGTCGCCATTTGTAAACTGTGAAGAAGGGTGCATAGGTACTTGATATGAGACCACTCCAGCAGCGTGATCTGCCCCACCTCTGGATCTTGTTAGCCCAGGCTAACGTATTGCATAGTCATAACGTATTGCAGGAGGGCTCGCCGGTGCTGCCACAGACGCTGCAACATGTGCAGATTCAAATTCCTGCACATCGCATTTCAGGCGGTGAACAGGCAGACCGAAAGACTTCTGAATCGATGCAAGTTGTTCATCTGCGGGGCGTGAACTGTGGAAGTGAGCACATAGCAAGCGTACCCTCTGCAAAAGGCCATGTAGACCGGGATAGTGGTTTAAAAATTGCTGGACAACCAGGTTCAACACGTGAGCCATACAAGGCTCGTGTATCACATTGCCCTGGCGAAGGGCCGCACCCAAGTTTGCATCATTGTCGCACACAGCTGTTACGTCACCAAAGGAGTCCGCTTAAGCAACTTGTACTCCGATCGCTAGGTGACACCATGTTCCTTTCGTATTTAGTGCTGTTGATGGGAGAGGAGTCGATGCCAGCGGCGCCGGTGGCCGCAGGTTCCGCACAGCCACTGGGCTGGGTTACCTTGAGATCTGCAGTACCACTGGCTGACTGTAGGTGGTGGTTGTCTCCCAGCTAAAGTACCATCATTCAGCTACAACCAATGGGAAGACACCACACCCTTTTTTAGGCACCTCCTGTCTGCTGACCACTGCCAGACATAGTTCTGAACGTCTGGTTCCTGTTCCGCCCAGTTCTGTTTTGTGATTTTGTGTGCCGACTACCGCTTGTTTCCTGACTACGTATCCTGCCTGCTGTTTATGTACCTCATTGCCCGATCCGCATTTGACCTCTGCTTGTTTTCTGATTAAGTCCTGGCCGTCCGATTCTGTTCATGTTCTTCAATTCATGGTTTGACCCTGCCTCACTACTACTCTCTTGGACTGCATCCTTCCACAGGTATTGATCACCTTGGGTCCTGTGTAATTCCAAATCCCTGTATAGGGGTTAAAGGGTTTCAGGGTTCTAGCGGTGCAGCTTGTTGAGTGGCTTCCCTCTAGCCTAGCCTTTACAGCCCGTCTGAGTGTGTGGATCCAGGCAGGTGTTGCACCATACCCTCTGCAGAAGGCCTTCTAGGCCGGGATAGTGTTTTAAAAATTACTGGACAACCAGGTTGAACACGTGAGCCATACAAGGCACGTGTGTCACATTGTCACGGCGAAGGGCCGCACCCAGGTATGCATCATTGTCGCACACGGCCTTCCCTGTCTGCTGGTTGAGTAGAGACAACCATTGATGAAACTCGGTCTCCAGAGCTTACCGTCCACAACTCCTCAGCGGTGTGACTCACATTTCCCATACATTTTAAAGTAAAGATTTGACCGCCTGATGGCGTTGAGCTCTGCTCCCAGCATAGTAAGGAGGTGTGCGGGATTCCTTGTGCACAGTTACAACGCGGGTGGCCTTACCAGACAGGTTTTGAGCGGAGGTTGAGGACCTAGACGAGGTTGAGGAGGCAGAAGCAGTGGAGGAACTTCTACATACAGAGGAAGGATTGACACACAACTCGTGGGGACTGAAAGACTTGTACAGCAGACCCGTCTCCATCTCTCACCATAGTTACCCAGTGCCCAGTCAGCGACATGTAACGCCCCTGTCCATGCTTACTGGTCCAAGTATCTGTGGTGAAATGCACCCTATCACACACAGAGTTTCTCAAGGAAGCGGTGATGTTGTGTGCGACATGCTAGTGTAGCGCAGGCACACCTTTCTTGGTGAAGGAGTGGCGACTTGGCATCTGCTCTTGGAGCACTGCTATGGGAATAAGGTCTCGAAAATCCTCTGTATCAAAAAGGTGGAAAGGCAGCATTTCCGTAGCCAACAGCTTGCAGATGCTGAAAGTCAACCTCTTAGGCATGTCATGCCCTTCTAAAATCATGTAAAACACAGCAAGGGGACTGCAACCACAGTCTCCCTCTTTTCCAAAAATTGGGAGACACACACACCACTTCACTGGCATCAGTTGTCCCCCAGTTGCAAACTTAAAAAGTTGATTTGCATGAAGCACTATCAAAAATCTACCAGCCTTTTGCCTCCCGAGGATGACACAGGGGTAGAAAAGTCCTCTCTAATCCATGACTTCTTCATCTTGGTTCATTTTTCAGAAAAAAGGGGACTCCAACCACAGTCTCCCTCTTTTCCAAAAATTGGGTCTCACACACACCACTTCACTGGCATCAGCTGTCCCCCAGTTGCAAACTTAAAAAGTTGATTTGCATGAAGCACTATCAAAAATCCACCAGCCTTTCGTCTCCCCTGGATGACACAGGGGTAGAAAAGTCCTCTCTGATCCATGACTTTTTCATCTTGGTTCATTTTTCAAAAAAAAGGGGACTCCAACCACAGTCTCCCTCTTTTCCAAAAATTGGGCCACACACACACACCACTTCACTGGCATCAGTTGTCCCCCAGTTGTAAACTTAAAAAGTTGATTTGCATGAAGCACTATTAAAAATCCACCAGCCTTTCGTCTCCCTTGGATGACGCAGGGGTAGAAAAGTCCTTACGGATCCATGACTTGTTCATCTTGATGAACGTTAGTCTGTCCACATTGTCACTGGACAGACGCGTGCGCTTATCTGTCAGCACACACCCAGCAGCACTGAAGACACGTTCCGAGAGAATGCTGGCTGCGGGACACGACAAGATCCCCAAGGCGTAAGTGGCGAGCTCAGGCAATTTATCCAGATTGGAAGCCCAAAATATGCAAGGCTCAAGTTGCACAGTAATGGCATTGATGTTCACTTGCAGATATTCCGATATCTGTGTCTCCTCTTTTTACTCGTCCAGCTCTTTTGTTTTCGCATGAGTATATTTCCTTGTCACTTTCCCATGTGTTTGTGGTGTCTTGTGAGTTGTTTGTCACCTTTTGGACACCTTAGAAGGTGTTTTCTATGTGTTTGTATGTGTTTGTGTTTGCCTGCCATTGTTTTCAATGGGGTTCGAGTTGGTTCATCGAACGTTCGACGAACTTGTCCTCCGTTCGACGAACCGAACCGAACTCGAACTCTAGGGGGGTGGCTCATCTGTGCTCCTGAGCAGTTGTCTTGCGGGGTCTGCCGGACCTGGGCTTGTCAGAAACATCTCCAGTCTCTTCAAATCTTTTTTAATTCTTTGTACTTAATGCTGAGACACATTAAAGGTGCCAGCCACCTCTGCAGTAGATCTGGTCTTCAGCCTCTTGATAATCAATGCTTTGGTCGCAGGGTGGATTTTTGGCATGTTGTCAGAGGTCAAGTTACAGTTCAAGTGAAGGTCTGGGGTGCTGAGTTTCTTTTTATACACACTCACTAATTAAGCAATAATTTAGTGAGCACAGGGGAAAATGTAAACTAGGATTCGGTGCATTATATGACAAGGCGACAAAACTTTTGTCTTGCCAAAATCTGACCTTTCTGTGTTCATTTTATGATCAATATTTCAGAAACTTTATTTTCATAACCTAAAGGGGTTTCAGCTTTTAAAAGAGTAATTTATAAAACCAATGGATGAATTTAAAGTCAGGTTATAAGTAGAGCTGATCGAACGCCCAAAAAACCGGGGCCAGCAGATCACTGAGAGACTTCAAAATAAGTCTGATCTGCTCCGGAATCCGGTGCCCATAAATCAATGGGGCCCGGAATCGGGAGATTAAAAACGTTTGTGGAGGGGATGGGGGGTAGGAGCGCGCATGGTGTACTCACTGACATGGCGGCACACTTCTTCCGAGTCACGTTTTTCTCTTCCGGAGCTGACAATTCAATATTCATTGTTTTGCCCGCCCACCGGCGCATGTGATTGCCTTAGTGGCAGCGTGGCAGCTGACTGCAACCAATCACAGCCAGCAGGACGGCCGATGGGCGGGGAAAGCAGTGTATCCGTCGCAAGTGTGACTCCGGCTTTTTTTTTCTTTTAAATTTAAATAAATAATTAAAAAACCCGACGTGCGGTCCTCCCTAATTTTCATGCCCAGCCATGGTAATTCTGGCTGGGGGCTGGTATTTCGTTCACCATTTTATTACCACAACACCCTGCAGCTCCGGTGATATCCACACGTCCCACGGAGACACATTCGGCTCTGCTACATGTCACGGCTAGCAACCGTAAAGCACGGCTGCCAGCTCTGAGTGTAGACACTCACTGAGCAGAGGCTGTGACAGGCTGGGCTGTGACATTCTCTCCTCCGCAGCTCCAGCCCCTCCCCTCCTCAGTGCCGGCTCGCACCCCACAGCAGAGGTCCGCTCTCACTGACCTCTGGCAGGGACACGCGCATGACACTCGGTTCTGCTGTACTGCCAGCGTGAGCCATGTGTCATGCGAGGGAATCGCACCGGTGCACGCAGAGACAAGTAATGGAGGTGATGGGGAGAAAGTGCTCCCTCTATCTTCTCCGCTCTTGTGATGCGATTGCAAGATCGCATCACAGTCGCATGACCCTCGGCAGTACGCGGTACGCAAGTGTATAAGAGCCCTAAGAAGTGTGCGGGTGATGATATGTCAGACTTGTGCAGGTCTGACATGACATCACCCGTCACAGCCTGCCACTGTCTGAACATGAGCGCGCATGTACCTAAAAACACATGCACGCTCCTGTCAGAAGTGTGTGTGGGTGATGCAATGTCAGACTCGTGCGGGTCTGACATGACATCATACTGCCCAGCCTGCCACTGTCTGAACATGAGTGTACATGTACCTAGAAACACATGCACACTCCTGTCAGAAGTGTGTGCGGGTGATGCAATGTCAGACTCGTGCGGGTCTGACATGACATCATACCTCACAGTCTGCCACTGTCTGAACATGAGCGTGCATGTACCTAGAAACACATGCACGCTCCTGTCAGATGTGTGTGCGGCTGTGCTGCGATGTCAGACTTGCGGGAGTCCCTCACAAGTGTGACTGCTGCCTAAGATAAACCGCATGCGTTTTTTTTTTTGTTTTTTTTTTAATTTAAATAAATAATTCCCAAAAAAATGACGTGCGGTCCCCCCCAATTTTCATCCCCAGCCATGATAACGCCGGCTGGAGGCTGGTATATTCTCAGCCCGCAGCCACCCGATATTGCCGCATCTATTAAGCCCGCTTTACACGCTTCAATATATCTCACAATCCATCGTTGGGGTCAAGTTGTAAGTGACGTACATCTGGCATCGTTAGTGAGGTATCTGCGTGTGACACCTAAGTGCGATCAGGATTGAATGCAAAACCGTTGATCGCAAACACATCGTATCTTTGTCTAGAATTGAACGTTTTGTTGCACGAACCTAGTCAATTGTAACGTGTGACATCCCTCATACAATTTTGATGTCTGAGGCTATGTGCGCAGGTGTGCGCTCTGCACCGCAGCTTAAAAAAGGTCCGCTTCAGAGCGCAGCTGAAAAGCTGCGTTCTGAAGCGCCTCACAATGTCTGTCATTCACTAATCTCCATCAGTCGGTCACTATCTCTGTCCCTCTCTCTGTCAATGTCAGTCTATCCCTCTTACCCCCTCTCTCATACTCACCGATCCCCGATTCCCGGCGCGGCGCTGCACGGTATTCACACTGCTCCGGCGGCTTTCACTATTTTGAAAAAGCCGGCCGCTCATTAAACAATCTCGTATTCCCTGCTTTCCCCGCCCACCGGCGCCTATGATTGGTTGCAGTGAGACACGCCCCCACACTGAGTGACAGGTGTCTCACTGCACCCAATCATAGCAGCCGGTGGCGCGTGTCTATACTGTGCAGTGAAATAAATAATTAAATATTTTAAAAAAATGGCGTGCGGTCCCCCCCAATTTTAAAACCAGCCAGATAAAGCCATACGGCTGAAGGCTGGTATTCTCAGAATGGGGAGCTCCACGTTAGGGGGAGCCCCCCAGCCTAACAATATCAGTCAGCAGCCGCCCAGAATTGCCGCATACATTAGATGCGACAGTTCTGGGACTGTACCCGGCTCTTCCCGATTTGACCTGGTGCGTTGGCAAATCGGTGTAATAAGGAGTTATTGGCAGCCCATAGCTGCCACTAAATCCTAGATTAATCATGTCAGGCGTCTCCCCGAGATACCTTCCATGATTAATCTGTAAGTGACAGTAAATAAACACACACACCCGAAAAAATCCTTTATTAGACATAAAAAACACAAACATATACCCTGGTTCACCACTTTAATAAGCCCGAAAAAGCCCTCCATGTCATTCAGGATGGTCCATTGTCGCTTCCAGCTCTGCTGCATGGAGGTGACCGGAGCTGCAGAAGACACAGCCGCTCCTGTCACCTCCACGCAGCTAATGAAGGCAATAGCGCGATCAGCTGAGCTGTCACTGAGGTTACCCGCTGTCACTGGATACAGCGTGGCCGTGGGGAACCTCAGTGACAGCTCAGCTAATCGCGCGGCTGTCTTCAGTTGCTGCGTGGAGGTGACAGGAGCGGCTGTGTCTTCTGCAGCTCCGGTCACCTCCATGCAGCACAGCTGGAAGCGACGCTGGAGCATCCTGGATTACGCCGGAAATGGAAGGCTTTTTCGGGCTTATTAAAGTGGTGAACCAGGGTATATGTTTGTGTTTTTTATTTCTAATAAAGGATTTTTTCGTGTGTGTGTGTTTATTTACTGTCACTTACAGATTAATCATGGAAGGTATCTCGGGGAGACGTCTGACATTAATTTAGGACTTATTGGCAGCTATGGGCTGCCAATAACTCCTTATTACCCCGATTTGCCAACGCACCAGGGCAAATCGGGAAGAGCCGGGTACAGTCCCAGAACTGTCGCATCTAATGTATGCGGCAATTCTGGGCGGCTGCTGACTGATATTGTTAGGCTGGGGGACTCCCCATAACGTGGAGCTCCCCATCCTAAGAATACCAGCCTTCAGCCGTATGGCTTTATCTGGCTGGTTTTAAAATTGGGGGGGACCGCACGCCGTTTTTTTAAATTATTTAATTATTTATTTCACTGCACAGTATAGACACGCCCACCGGCTGCTGTGATTGGGTCCTTCACTGGTGACCGCTAATCAGGACGCGACACAGACAGAGCCGCAGCATGACAATGAAGTCGGGTGAAGTTAACCCGAGTTCTTTCTGATCGTGCGGCTCTTTCTGTGTCTGCTGTCATCTGCCATTCAGCTCTGCTACATGGCTGTCTGTGTCTGCTGTCAGCAGCCATGTAGCAGAGCTGAATGGCAGATGACATAGTAAAAAACACATCCCTACACATTACACACGCTTGACAAGTCAATAAATAAAAAAAAAAAGGGTGCCCAATGCATACGTCACAGAACACATGATCTAAAGGATCGCACACAAAATTGATCAATTTAACATAGACTACTAACGCACGTGTGACAGCAAATGAATGACCTACGTGCAATCTCATAAGATCCCGTATGCAACCTGGGCGTGTCACATCGCAAATGCGATTGTACAACTAATTGCAACGTGTAAAGCAGGCTTTAGATGTGACAATTCCTGTGCGATATCGGTTCATCTTGATTGCCCTGGTGTGGTGGCAATCAAAGTAATATCAGGGGTTAATAACAGCTCACGGCTGCTACTAAACCCTAGGTTTGTGATCGCATGGGCGTTGGTGAGATACCTGCATCACAAACCTGTAAATTACAGTAAATAAACAAGACACAGAGAAATCCTTTATTTGAAATAAAGTACAAACGCAGCCTCCTCCTTCACCACTTTATTACCCCAACACAGCCCTGCAGCTCCAGCGTAATGCACACGAGATCCAGCGAAGACACATCCAGCTCTACTACATGTCAGAGCGAGAAGCCATAGAGCACAACTGCCCGCTCTGAGTGCAGCCTATTACTGAGCCGCGATAAGCGATGACTGCACGGCAGAGCTGTCACAGGCTGGGGGGCGCGTCAGCCAGGAACCAATCACAGATGAGAGGACGGCCAATGGGCGGGGAAAACACGAAAAGCTGTGTGTATGCGATGGACAGTACAGGAAGTGAAAGCGCGACCCGGAAGCCGTGTGCCGCCATGACACAGAGTCTCGGTAAGTATGAAACGCTAATTTATTTCTGATTTTGTTCATTTTTATTAATTGCCGAATTTGGATCGTGCACCCGGAATCCCGCGCCCGGGTGTGCCACAGATATAGTGCTGAAACCGCGCGGATCCGGACTTTTACAGTCCGGATCCACTCAGCCCTAGTTATAAGCTTTTATTTACATAACATGGATAAGCGACAGAACTTCTGTCAGGGAGTGTATTAATTGCAAACTGTTCTGAATTTTCCTATTATTTCCATTATTGATCTTTATTTTTAGTTTTATTTGACTATGTCTGCTATGTTTTTCCTTGCAGCTCATATTCTAATGTAGGTGAATTATATATTACTGAAACAACAAAACATTTTTTTGATTGCTATTAAAAAAACCTTTCTATCATAACAATTTTGAGTGCCGAGGTTATTTTGCAATATTATTTAGACTGGACCCCTCTCGAGCACCATATTACAATATAAAGGGAACCTGTCACCAGATTTTTACCTATTAAACTAAAAGAATCACCTTCTGCAGCTCCTAAGCTGCATTCTAGCAAGGTGCATCTTGGCCCTAACTCCCCTTCCAGACCCCAAAAATAACTTTATAAAACTTGGCCCTTAGGTATGCACAGCACCGACCTCACCAGCGCCATGCTCATACCCGCCCATAATCTCGCTCCTGCGCATTTAGCTCACCGGCGCGAGCTAGGGCAGCTATGTTTTCTGCTCTGCCCGCGATATGGCAGAGCGAACTGCGCCTGCACGAGCAGACCTAACTGCACAGGCGCGAGATTTGAATATGCGACGAGGAGGATGACGGAGGCGTCATCCCGTCAGTCAAGGAAGGAGGACGGCGATCAGCGGTAGGAGGGGGATAAAGGAGCAGAAAATGAGCCCGCCCATCTGGCCAACCAAGGTAATTTGCATACCTAAGGGACAAGTTTTATAAAGTTATTTTTGGGGTCTGGAAGGGGAGTCAGGGCCAAGGTGCACCTTCATAGAATGCAGCCCAGGAGCTGCTGAAGGTGATTCTTTTAGTTTAATAGGGAAAAATCTGATGACAGGTTCCCTTTAAAGTGAAGTTACATAGTTACATAGTTACTTAGGTTGAAAAAAGACCTAGGTCCATCTAGTTCAATCTTCCTCCACCAGTTCTACATTTAGTCACTAAGTCATTTATAACCAACAAGTGACATATATATTTTTCCATTACATATTTTACACGGTGTTCTCCTTTGCCAGAAGCTCCGATAGATCCAATTTGTAAGACGTATCTGTATTTTATCTCTTTTATTTTATACTATTTTTGCCTGTATTTATGTATGTAATGATTCCATCTCTGTAACTTTTTAAGCACTCTACATCTTATTGTATAATAAATCTAAAATGTAATACGTTTGTTCTTTGCTCCTCTACGCATAGCCATAAACAGTGACGAGGGCAAGTTTAGTTTGGTTGTGTTACCCTGTGTTTGCTAGAGTGAAAGAGATTACCTATCAGTCACTTTGGAAAGCTGGGTGGTATGTGTTCTAGTGCGTGACCCAGTGCAGTTGTCTCGTTGACCCATCAAAACAGCGAGTGGTGGCAGCGTAAACTGGGTTGTGTGGATGTGACATTAACTCATTGTTAGCCAATTGCAATAGGTGAGTACACGAGGTAGTGTGGGAAACGGAATACCCATGCACGGTAGCATCTGCGGCACGTGTGTCACAAGAGATTGATGTGCGTAATGAATCAGCGGCAGCAGTAGAGTGCCATTCTTTACAAATCGGTGGTAGAAGAGTGCTATTTTCATGACAAATTGGTGGCAGCGTTGGGAATGGGATATCTGCGTGATCGTCCAAGCTGCTTTTATGACACACCTATATTGATTTTAGAGCACAGTCAGATGGACACATGAACACAGCAATTTGTGCTTGATTAGTATTATGTATTACAGAATTAAAGATTTAGTTTCTTTTTCAGGTTGAAAGAAGCAGAAGACGTCTATAAGCAAAAGAAAGAAAAGACATCAATTGTAGTGAAGCCTAAACATGAGTCTGGAATTGTAAGTATATACAATTTTTACTTGTGAGTAGTACAATTATCTCTTAGGTTCTTGTTTCTATAGCATTTTCAGCATTATTTCTATAGCCTGAATTGAATAATCACATACATATTAGGTGCCACAATGGCCTTCTGTGTGGTTGTAGACTGAAATCTAACCTAGGCCTCTCTGGTAATAATGAATGATGATAATGCCTGTAGGGCTGCAGAATATATTTGTATTATATAAACAAGAGAAATAAATAAAATATGCAGTTGTCATAAATTATTATTATTTTAGTCTTATGCTACTGTTATAGACTAAATATATAGGGAAATTTGTCAACTTTTCATTACCAAGAAGGAAGAAATCCTTCTTCATGAATGTGCCATCTTCTTAATTGAGTGAGTAAATACATTTCAGGTGGTCCTGGCGCCCCTTAGTCATGGTGTTCACATTTGGTTAACCGTGCACTTATATAGATCCTCGTTCCAGTGTGAGCATCAGCTGCATGATTATGTTTAATTGGATAAAAGTTTTTGTGAATAAACATTAGTAAAAACAATATGTGAGCACTAGTGGCGTAACTAGAGTTTGATGAACCCCGGTGCAAAGTTTGGCCCTGCCCACCCCCCTTCACGTACACCAGTTCTTGGGGTACCGGATAATGACACTGACACTTGGCTCTTACACTTAGGCGGGCTTTGCACGTTGCGACATCGCAAGCCGATGCTGCGATGTCGCACGCGATAGTCCCCGCCCCCGTCGCAGGTACGATGTCTTGTGATAGCTGGCGTAGCAAAAATTATCGCTACGCCAGCTTCACATGCACTCACCTGCCCTGCGACCGTCGCTCTGGCCGGTGACCCGCCTCCTTCCTAAGGGGGCGGGTTGTGCGGCGTCATAGCGACGTCACACGGCAGGCGGCCAATAGCTGCGGAGGGGTGGAGATGAGCAGGATGTAAACATCCCACCCACCTCCTTCTTTCTCATTGCAGCCGGGAGGCAGGTAGGAGATGTTCCTCGCTCCTGCGGCTTCACACACAGCGATGTGTGCTGTCGCAGGAACGAGGAACTACATCGTACCTGTCGCTGCACCGACATTATGGAAATGTCGGAGAATACACCGATGATATGATAACGACGCTTTTGCGCTCGTTAATCGTATCATCTAGGATTTACACACTACGATGTCAAAAGTGACGCCGGATGTGCGTCACTTTCGATTTGACCCCACCGACAGCGCACGTGCGATGTTGCAATTTGCAAAGCTGCCCTTAGCACCAAGGTTTCCCATGATCTTAAATCCCTCTATCAGCACCCAGCTTTCCTATGTTTTGATATCCATCTTGTCCTCGGCACCCAGCTTCCCCATGCTCTGCTATACATCTTTCCCTCAGCACCCAGCTTTCCCATATCAGAGCATGGGAAACCTGGGTGCTGAGGGAAAAAGCCTTTTCCCCCCTCAGCACAAAACGTTCCCATCTCATGCTTGTATCTTTGTCCCCCCTCGTATATAGTTCTCCAAATATAATAATGGCCCCCACATAGCCTTCCATACAGTATAAAGGGTGCCACATAACCCTTCTTATATTAGAATGCACCCCCATGGTCTTCCATGTATTATAATGCATTTTCCATAGTTTTCCATAATTCACCCCATAGTTCTCCATATATTAGAATTCAACCCCATAGTACTCCATTTATTATACTGCACCACATGGTCCTCCATATATTATAATGTACCCCCAAAGTCCTCCATGTATTATAATGCATTTCCAATAGTCCTCCATACATTATACTGCACCCCATATTCCTCCATGTATAATACACCCCTATAGTCCATGTATAGTATTCTTCATATTGTATAATGCATCCCCATAGACGTCCATGTATAATGCATCCCCATAGACCTCCATGTATAATGCAGCCCCATAGGCCTCCATGTATAATGCAGCCCCATAGACCTCCATGTATAATGCACTCCTATAGTCCATATATAAGGTGTCCTTCATGTTGTATTATGCAGCGCCATAGACCTCCATTTATGATGCAGCCCCATAGACATCCATGTATAATGCAGCCCCCCAGGCCTCAATGTGTAATGCAGCCCCCAGGCCTCCATGTATAATGCAGCCCCCCAGGCCTCTATGTGTAATGCAGCCCCCAGGCCTCCATGTATAATGCAGCCCCCCAGGCCTCTATGTATAATGCAGCCCCCCAGGCTTCCATGTATAATGCAGCCCCCAGGCCTCCATGTATAATGCTGCCTCCCTAGGCCTCCGTGTATAATGCAGCCTCCCAGGCCTCCATGTATAATGCAGCCCCAGGCCTCCATGTATAATCCAGCCCCCAGTACTCACTGATTTAAAAAAAAAAAAAAAAAGTACTCATCTCTCCTTGTTTCACCACTGCTCTATACTCATCTGTCTCCTCATTCCCCCCACTGCTCCGGTCAGCATCCTCCCGTTCTGCGCTCTGCATGCCTCAACACAGCAGTCGCACAAGAGTGATGTCACCACGCAGGCACAGGGGGAGAATTATGATGCATCGAGCTGCATGCGCCATTTGATGCTTCATCATTTCTGTGTGCGATGACTTGCGAGGGGGGCCACTGACACCAGGCCCCTCTGACTCACTAGCGGCCGCATGGTCTGCAAGAGAACAGTGCAGCTCCTCTCTCACAGAGAAGAGCCGGCTGCTAACCTGCCATGCCCGGTCGCAATGGCGACCTCTGCGACTACTCGTTATGCCCCTGGTGAGCACATTTATCTGATTGAAGTCAATGCAAGGAAAAAATCCTAAATCAGTTTGCAAACCATCATTACATTTCAAGTTTATAAAGTATATACACTGGAGTAAATACAGAGATATTTTCATTAGAATTTCAACTGCTCAGTTACTTAATAACAAAGAATCATGTGCATATGTAATCTTTACATAGACAATGTGGACAATAAGGACTAAAGTCAGTATATGGTGAAAATGACCAAACTGTCACCATTGCAATAAAAGGATAAAATATATTAATAGTATAACATTATATCTCTTCGTATAATTAATCCAAATGGTAGCATTGTGTTTAATTTGAATATCCTCCATGCCTTTCTATTTTTTAGATTTTTCCTAATCGCCTCCTCTTTTATGTTTTTATTTATTAAAGAAACTGGATAGAAAAACAGGAGCGAATAGGGTTTTATGTATAGTAAGTGGGATTGGATATTAAACACAAGGAAGTTGGTCACCTTGAGCAGTTGTGAAAAGTCACAACTAGAGTTGAGCGCGGTTCGAGGTTCTCCAGTTCGCGGCTCGAGTGATTTTGGGGGCTGTTCTAGATAGAACTAGAACTCGAGCTTTTTGCTAAAGCTCGATAGTTCTAGATATGTTCGAGAACGGTTCTAGCAGCAAAAAGACCAGCTAATTACTAGCTGGCTTTCCGCTGTAATAGTGTAAGTCACTCTGTGACTCACACTATTATGAAATTTCAGTGTATAGTTTGTGCAGGAACAGCGCATTCAGATCACTGCTGTTTGGATAATGGCGATCGCCATTTTTTTTTTTCCTTGTCTTCCTTCCCTAAGCGCGCGCGTGTAGTGGGGCAGGCCAGCATGTCAGCCAATCCCAGACACACACACAGCTAAGTGGACTTTTAGCCAGAGAAGCAACGGCATGTGTGATAGGATGTCCATGTCACATGTCCCTGCATTATAAAAGCGGCCATTTTCCTCCGGCACGCCATTATCTGCCTTTTGCGTCCTTGCTGTCAGTCAGCTGGCGCAGCGCCTATCTCCGATACTGCTGTGTACGCTCAATACACAGCGCTGTACAGAATAGGGATAGCACTTTCTATCAGTCCTTTTAAGGGCTATTACCGGCAGGGTCAGAGCCATAGGTGACAGTCAGGGCCGTGAAAACAGAGTTTAACAGCTACACAAGATGACAGCGTCTGTGTAGCTAAGGTCAGGGATTTCCTAGCTGCATTTCCCCATTAGGAGGGATAGAAAGGCAGGCTTCCTTTCCTCTACCCAGAGACCCACAACCCTGCCACTGTACCCTCCTGCCCTTTGCACACTCAAACTCATTGTTACTAAGCCATTATACTAGCAAACACTGAGTGAACTTCGTGGCATCCTAAAAGTGGCTGTTGGACTTCTGTATTGTCCCACTAGTGCAAAGATATTTGCAGCACGTCTGCCTGCATTGCACACTCAAACTCATTGTTACTAAGCCATTATACTAGCAAACACTGCTGCCAGTTTAAGGGCCGTAGTTGCATTGTCAGGGATAATTATTGTTGTTTATTCTGCTGTTAATAAAGCTAGACCACCGCTGAAATCTACACCACCTCTCAATTTTTACTACCACATTTTAAGTGCACAATCTTGTCGCAATCAAAATGAGTGGCAAAATGACAGATGCTGGTGGAAAGGGGAAGAGGCGTGTTGGAAAAGGAAAAAAAAGGGTTTGTCCGTGGGGAAGGTGGCAAAGCTCCATTAGCATCTGCTGAAGATAGACCATCTTCCAGCAAAAGTAAGATGTCTACTACTTACCGTGGACAATCCAATGTGCTCCCTTTTTTACGGACACGAACAACTGGAACAAAGGTAGATGATGGCCAAAAAAGGAAAATGCTTGAATGGATCTCAAGTGGTCCAACAAGTGCCCTCTCCGCCACCTCAACTACCGCATCCAAAAAACACCAGTCCTCTGAGTTGTCATCCCAATCAAACTTGCTTTCTCCCAGCTCTGAAGTCTCCTTCTGCCCTGCACAGTATGGTGCAACTATGATGGCTGAGTCTGCAGAGCTGTTCAGTCACAATATAGCCTGGGAATCAGAGGTCTGCTCCCAAGCTACAGTGAGTACAGACCAGGAAATGGTCTGCAGTGATGCCCAGAACCTTTGTGACTCTCATTCAGGCCGTGAGGACCAAGTTTTTGAGCATAATGTTGACCCTTTTTCACAAACTGTAACACCTGTTGTTATAGACAATGAGGAACATACTGATGACGATGAGACGCAGATACCAGATTGGGATGACAACTTTAATATTCAGTCAGGGCAAGAAGAGGCTTGGTCTGAGGGTGAGGGGAGTGCAAACACAACAATTGATGAGGAAGTTCTAGATCCCACCTACTGTCAACCCACAGTCAGGCCCTCGAGGAGGTCAACAGAGACGGTGGAGGAGGATGCAACTGACGACGACGTTACCTTGCACCTTCCTGGACAGAGTAGGAGTACTGGTAGCACGTCTACAACTGCATCCTCAGCCACCACTGTGCCTCTGAGCACTAGTCGGGGTGGATCAGCAGGTCGCATGCCCTCTAAGCCTTGCCTAACCTGGTCCTTTTTTGACATAGCAAAAGATCGCCCAAATTATGTGATCTGTAAAATTTGTCATGATTCTGTTAGTAGAGGGCAAAACCTCAGCAGTTTGACAACTTCTTCCATGAATCGTCACATGAATAAATATCATATGTCCCGGTGGGAAGCTCACCGTGCTGCAATGCGGCCTAGCGGAGCGAACCATCCACCGCCTGCCCCTTATAGTGCATCCGCGCGCTCTTCATCTTCTAGGACTGTGGGGACAGCTGTCACACCTGGTTTTCCACGCACAACTTCCACCACTGTAACCGCAACAGGCAGTTTGCTTGGTAGGTCGTCAATTGGTTTGGAAGGGGAAACAAGTACGTGTGTACAGCTCTCTCAGACATCGATAGCACCAACGTTGGATGAAGGCGACATCATGTCTACGCCTGCACTTTCCTCACAAAGCTGCATTTTTCCAGGGACACCCTACTCAACACCGTCTACACACAGCAGCCAGATCTCTGTCCCTCAGATGTGGACAAATAAAAGGCCATTTCCTGCGACCCATGACAAAGCTAAGAGGTTGACTTTATCCCTCTGTAAGCTCTTGGCTACCGAAATGCTGCTTTTCCGCCTGGTGGACACACAGGATTTTAGAGACCTTATGTCTGTCGCTGTGCCCCAGTACCAGATGCCCAGTCGCCACTACTTCTCTAAGAAAGGTGTGCCGGCGCTACACCAGCATGTCGCACACAACAAAACCGCTTCCTTGAGAAACTCTGTGTGTCAATGGGTGCATTTCACCACCGATACTTGGACCAGTAAGCATGGACAGGGACGTTACATGTCGCTGACTGGGCACTGAGTTACTATGGTGATAGATGGTGAAGGGTCTGCTGCACAAGTCTTGCCGTCCCCACGACTTGTGTGTCAATCCTCTGTCTGTCCAAGTTCCACCACTGCTTCTGCCTCCTCCACCTAATCTGGGTCCTCCACCTCCGCCCCAAGCCTGCCTGGTCAGGCCACCAGCGTTCGCACTGCGCAGAAGGAATCACGCACCCCTCATTACTATGCTGGCAGCAGAGCGCAACGGCATCAGGTGGTCTTTAGCTTGACATGTCTTGGAAATAGGAGTCACACAGCGGCTGAGTTGTGGGCAGCTCTGGAGACTGAGTTTAATAAATGGTTGTCTCCACTCAACCTGCAGCCTGGTAAGGCAGTGTGCGACAATGCTGCAAACCTGGGTGCGGCCCTTCGCCTGGGCAAGGTAACACACGTGCCTTGTATGGCTCACGTGTTGAACCTTGTTGTCCAGCAATTTTTAACACACTATCCCGGCCTAGATGGCCTTCTGACCAAGGCACGAAAACTGTCTGCTCACTTCCACCGTTCAATCGCCGCAGCTGAGCGACTTGCATCGCTCCAGAAGTCTTTCGGCCTGCCGGTTCATTGCCTGAAATGCGATGTGGCGACACGCTGGAATTCGATTCTGCACATGTTACAGCGACTGTGGCAGCACCGCCGAGCCCTGGTGCAATACGTCATGACGTATAGCCTGGGCCAACGAGATGCAGAGGTGGGGCAGATCACCCTGATGGAGTGGTCTCAGATCAAGGACCTATGCACCCTTCTGCACAGTTTCGACATGGCGACGAATATGTTTAGCGCTGACAATGCCATTATCAGCATGACAATTCCAGTCATTTACATGCTGGAGCACATGCTAAACACTATTCGGAGTCAGGGGGTGAGACAACAGGAAGGGGAGGAACTACAGGAGGATTCATATGCGCAAAACACAACAACATCACCAAGGTCCAGACGTTCATCATCACCAACGCGGCAGGCATGGGACCATGGGGGACAGGGATCAACAAGGGCGCATGGTAGCAGGCGAAATGTTGAGGAAAGTGCAAGAGAACATGAAGAAATGGAGGACAAACTGTCCATGGACATGGAAGACTCAGAGGATGAGGGAGACCTTGGTCAAATTTCTGTTGAAAGAGGTTGGGGGGAGATGTCAGAGGAAGAAAGAACGGTTAGCACCTCTATGCCACAAACACAGCGTGGACTTGGTCCGCATGGCTGCGCAAGACACATGAGCGCCTTCTTGCTGCACTACCTCCAACATGACCCTCGTATTGTCAAAATTAGAAGTGATGATGACTACTGGCTTGCCACACTATTAGATCCCCCGGTACAAGTCCAAATTTTGTGACATAATTCCAGCCATAGAAAGGGACGCACGTATGCAGGAGTATCAGCAGAAGCTGTTACTCGATCTTAGCTCGGATTTTCCACCAAACAACCGTGCAGGTGCAGGGAGTGAATCTCCCAGTTGTAACTTGACAAACATGGGACGGTCTCGTCATCTTCAACAGTCTACCCGTACCAGTAGCACCGTATCTGATGCTGGTAACAGCAATTTTATGGAATCTTTTCATAATTTTTTTAGACCGTCCTTTGCAAGGCCACCAGAGACAACAAGTCTGACACATAGTCAACGGCTGGCGAGGATGATACAGGAGTATCTCCAAATGAACATTGATGCCATGACTTTGCAAATTAAGCCTTGCTCATTTTGGGCTTCAAATCTTGAAAAATGTCCAGAGCTCTCAACTTACGCCTTGGAGATTTTGTCGTGTCCAGCTGCCAGCGTTGTCTCTGAACGTGTCTTCAGTGCTGCTGGGTGTGTGCTGACAGATAAGCGCACGCGTCTGTCCAGTGACAATGTGGACAGACTAACGTTCATCAAAATGAACAAGTCATGGATCCACAAGGAATTTACTACCCCTGTGTCATCCTGGGGAGAGTAAATGCTTGTGGATTTGAAATGTGCTTGATGCAAATCAAAACATCCTGTTTGCAACTAGGGCACAAGTGCTGCCACTGATGGGGTGTCTGTGTGGCCCAATTTTTTGAAAAAAGGGAGACTCCGCTTGGAGTAACCCTTGCTTGCTGTGTTTTTTAAAAGGAGCCAAGATGAACTAGTCATGGTTCAGCAAAAACTTTGCTATCTACCCCGGTGTCATCCTGGGGATGGTTAAGGATGGCGTATTTTTGAATGTGCTTGATGCAAATCTAGCTGTGAAGTGTACAACTGGGGCACAACTGCTGCCACTGAAGGGGTGGGTGTGTGTGTGGCCCAATTTTTGGAAAAAAGGGAGACTCCGCTTGGAGTAACACTTGCTTGACGTGTTTTTAAAAAGGAGCCAAGATGAACAAGTCATGGTTCAGCAAAGACTTTGCTACCTACCCCGGTGTCATCCTGGGGACGGTTAAGAATGGCGTATTTTTGAATGTGCTTGATGCAAATCTAGCTGTGAAGTGTACAACTGGGGCACAACTTCTGCCACTGAAGGGGTGGGTGTGTGTGGGGCCCAATTTTTGGAAAAAAGGGAGACTCCGCTTGGAGTCACCTTGCGGTGTTTTACATGATTTTAGAAGGGCGTGCCATGCCTATATCTGTGTTTCCTCCTCTTTTTCCTTGTCCAGCTCTTTTGTTTTCGCATGAGTATATGTCCTTGTCACTTTCCCATGTGTTTGTGTAGTGTTGTGAGTTGTTTGTCACCTTTTAGACACCTTTGAGGGTGTTTTCTAGGTGTTTTTATGTGTTTGTGATTGCCTGCCATGGTTTCCTATGCGGTTCGAGTTCGGTTCGTCGAACGTTCGACGAACTGAACTCGAACGAGACCTCCGTTTGACGAACCGAACTCGAGCCAAACCACGACCGGTTCGCTCATCTCTAGTCACAACCACTGTAGAAGTGTAACCGATAGGCAACAGCTGCAGGGGTCCCCATAGAGAGATACAGTATCAGATCGATGCTGGAAGGGAAAAGGTTAAAAACTGCACTTCTGTGAAGAAGAAACTGGAGTATCTGCAGGATGTGATCTATATTTCTATGCTTTTTGGAGGCACAGCTCCTTCATCAGGAAAGAAATCACAGATATACATCTTGGAAAACGGAAAATGTAAGAAAAAGAGGGTGCGCTCCTGTGTAAAATCTAATGATAACTTATTACGTGTGCAGTGTGATGGTCACACTCACCTGATCCTGTTGTACGTCAGGTACAACACTGGGGAGACAGCCGAAGGGAGGTCCACGGTGTACCGCTATGGCATCAGCGGGGATCTCGTCCTTTCCAGCCCGCAGTATTTCCAGCTCAGGCCGCCGCTCACACGATCGATATCCCACATGGAGAGCACAGCCGTCAGACCAGCGCTGAGCTGCAGCTCCTCCTCTGTGGTGGACGGACCCGTAGAAAAGATGCCAGTGACTCACCGGCCCTTCAGAGGCTTGATGTGATTCAGGCAGAGTCTTGGAATAGCTGCAGCAGCCCCGTGCACTCCAGGAAGGAGAAGGAGAATGGATTGGGGATAATGAAAAAACCACGGTATTGGCTGCGCTGCTATTAAAGTTCATAAAGATGATGGTATTGTTCCAAAAAACTTTTTTTATTGCAAGATTATAAGCCACAACGCGTTTCGGGGTTAAATGCTCCCCCTTCCTCAGGTAGCAACAATCATATGAAGTGGTATGCCTTATATATACATGAATATGTAGGTCCCCACACCCCTTGATTAATTCAACATATGGATAATAATGATCAATCAGCAGGGTTTTCAGGGACCTCGCCTCACAAAAATCAATTGTACATATTCACATTTGACAGCGATGTTCAAGAAACCACAAATATATTTTGTCTCAAGTATATTGTGATACCCTCATCATTAAAAAAATCTTTTGAAATATATTTAAAAATTAATAAACATGAAAAAAACTCATCAAGGAAATTACTTTAAAAACAAGAAAATATGAAATTTAGATTTTGAGATTTAAAATTTACAAATAGAGGGTGAAAATGGATTAAATTAAATATAAAAAAAGCACCCCATATACAGATTTGCAAAACTGGGGGCAAATCTCATCACAATGTCTTTACTTTTGAGGAAAGGACCTACCGACAATTGAAGGGCTGTGCAATGAGGACGAGATTTGCCCCCAGTTTTGCAAATCTGTATATGGGGTGCTTCGAGTCCCTTCATATTGCACAGTCCCCCCTAGCGCTGGAGAACATGGTATTTTATCGTAGATTCATAGATGACCTGTTCTTTGTCTGGTCAGGTTCTGAGGAAAGTGCTCAAAATTTTGTAAAGTCACTCAATCTGAATGAATGGGGGCTAAGATTTACGGCCACAATGTCCCGGAAATCTATCCAGTTCCTGGATCTTAATATCAAATTCAATGAGGAGGACACTATTGAAACATTCACCTTTTTTAAAAGGGTGGATGTCGATAGTTATCTTTAATTTTCAAGCAGCCATCTCCCTACATGGATAAAAAATATACCGTATGGGCAATATTGGCGCATCAGGAAGAACTGTACCAATATTGCTTCTTTCAAAGCTGAAGCTAGAATATTGCAAAGTCGCTTCAGTAGTAAAGGCTATCCGAAAAAAATATTGACTGATGCTTACAAAAGAAGCCTCCTATTGGATCAAGATAAATGTTTGGATATTATTGAAGGGAAAAAGACAAATATAGGAGTACAGGGAAATGAAACCACCTTCGAAAGCTGTTTAGTGACTACCTTTAGTGATTCGTATGGTAAAGTAAAGGAGCTTGTAGGGAGACACTGGCATATTTTAAAAGGGGACAGGATCCTTTCGGGTTGTTCACCCGATAAACCTCAGGTTATTTTTAGGAGAAGTAAAAACCTCAAAAATTTAATCGCACCTAGCAAAACAACAATTTTAAAAAAAACTCAGTTGCCTCAAAATGGATTAGATATTAACAAACCAGTCGGGAATTTCCATTGTGGACAAATCCGATGTTTATGCTGCAGAACATTAAAACATGGCATACAATCCTTCAAATCAAATATAACAGGAGAGGAATTCTTAATAAAGCAACATCTCTGTTGCACCAGCTCCTATGTCATTTATCTATTAGAATGTCCGTGCGGCCTACAATATGTAGGCCGCACAACGCAAATGGTACACAATAGACTAAACGGTCATAGATACAATATTCGCCATGGTATAGTAACCCACAGTCTCTCCAGGCATTTTTTATTGGAACATGATAAAGACAGAGACAATGTCAAAATGGTGATTATTGAGCAGGTTATGGCTGATGTTACAGCTAGGTATTGGAGGTTGGTGGAACGCGAATCCTTCTGGATATTTAAATTAGCCACTTTGAATCCAGAAGGCCTCAATATAATGACTGAGCAGATCAAGTAGAGCATAATTTTTACTAGCACCATAAATAAAATAAAATTGAGGTTAAAATATGGTTTAATTACTATATAATCAGTTACTTTTCAGCAAATGTATTTTTCATATGTCAAACACTATAAATTATGGATTATGACCTGTTTTAGTTAGCGATCCATTCCATGGATTTTTAGAGCTATCACTCTCACTTTTAACAATTAATATTTTAGCCCTGTATTAGAACCGTATAGTCACATAATTTTTTTTTTTTTGTTTTTTTATATATTATCATTTTTTTTTTTTTTTTTTATTATTTTTTATTATTATTTTTTTTTTTTTTTTTTTTTTTATTTTTTTTAAATTTTTTTAAAAATTTTTTTTTTTTTTTATATTTAATTTAATCCATTTTCACCCTCTATTTGTAAATTTTAAATCTCAAAATCTAAATTTCATATTTTCTTGTTTTTAAAGTAATTTCCTTGATGAGTTTTTTTCATGTTTATTAATTTTTAAATATATTTCAAAAGATTTTTTTAATGATGAGGGTATCACAATATACTTGAGACAAAATATATTTGTGGTTTCTTGAACATCGCTGTCAAATGTGAATATGTACAATTGATTTTTGTGAGGCGAGGTCCCTGAAAACCCTGCTGATTGATCATTATGATCCATATGTTGAATTAATCAAGGGGTGTGGGGACCTACATATTCATGTATATATAAGGCATACCACTTCATATGATTGTTGCTACCTGAGGAAGGGGGAACATTTAACCCTGAAACGCGTTGTGGCTTATAATCTTGCAATAAAAAAAGTTTTTTGGAACAATACCATCATCTTTATGAACTTTAATAGCAGCGCAGCCAATACCGTGGTTTTTTCATTATCCCCAATCCAAAATGGAAAATGTACATGTTAGAAAATGGAGGAGAAGCACACAATACAAACTATCCCACGCACGTAATACAAGCTATACCGACAGGCAAACTCACATGGGCCAAATGTAATTGTAGTACTGATGAAGACTATCATCATGAAACCAAATAGATTCAACAAAGATTACAATGTAAATGATTAGAAGTATGTCCCAAACATTCCATGAACTGTCAAAAATGTAACTCATCATCATTAAACATTTATGTAATAAAAAGAAAATAGGACAAAAGAGGAGGTGATATGGAAAGAATTTTAAAATATGGTATAAGGCATAATAAAATAAGGCATGGTGGATATTGAAATTAAATACAGGGCTACCATCTGGATTAAATTAATGAAGGTATTTAATAGTCTATTAATAATTTTTCTCCTTTTGTTGCAGTGGTGACAGTGTGGTCACTATTTGAGATGAGCAAACCTTTCAAAGTTCGGTTTGACAAGCCTTATCGATCAAACGCTACGTTCACCAAACTGTTAGTCGAACCGATCGAGGGACCTTTTAAACCTCATCGGATTCAATGGGAGGCCAAACCGGAGGCAAAGAAAACACTTTTAGGGGGGTTCAAAAGCTTCCAAAACAGTAAAAATATACTTTAAAGTGCAACACCATTGTTTTGGCATAGCCATTAGATTCCTAGACTAATAACATAAGAAATATTGAGATGGATGAGAGGTGCTCCCAGCAGGGCTGGGGAGCCAGTATGCCAAACCTCCAACTCCAACTCTGACTTCTTAATTTCCCTAATTCCGATTCCGACTCTGACTCCACAACTCCGACTCCCTCATACAGTTGAATCCAGAAGTTTCCATCCACTACTTATAAAGACACATCTGCAGGCTTTTCTCACTATCTGACATGAAATGAGAATAAACCTTTCCCGTTTTAGATTAATTAGGAACCAAAATTATTTCTATTTACCAAATGCCAGAATAATGAGAAAGAAAGAATGTTTGAAGGCACTTTTATTATTATTTTCTGCAAATTCAAGAGTTTTCATCCATTTCATTAGTATTTGGTAGCATTGCCCTTTAACTGTATGACTTGAGTGAAATGTTTTGAATCTCCTTCCACAAGCTTCTAACAATAGATGGTAGGAATTTGGGCCCATTCCTCCTGAGAGAACTCGTGTAACTGAGCCATGTTTGTATCAACAGTATCCCATGCACCACTCCACCACTCGTGCTGCTTGGTGCAGCTCTCCACCAGTTGTAACTTTGTAGAGAATCCAAAAAAATGCAAGGCCATGTTTGTAGGTCTCCTTGCTCGCACCGGCCTTTTCAGCTTTGCACATAAATTTTAAATACGATTGAGATAAAAATATATAATATTTATACAATTATATAGCGCTATTAATTCCGTAACACTTTACATACATCAGCAATCAGGGCTTTGTGATGGCCACTCCAAACATTGACTTTGTTATCCTTAAGCCACTTTGTAACCAGTTTGGCACTATGCTTCATTGGTCATTGTCCATTTGGAAGACCCATTTCTGCCCAAGCTTTAAGTTCCTGACTGATGTCTTGAGATGTTGCTTCAGTATGGCCCCATAATCTTCTTTCCTCATGATGCCATCTATATTATAAAGTGCACCAGTCCCTCCTGCAGCAAAACAACCCCACAACATGATGCTGCCGCCTCGTGTTTCATGGTTGGGATGGTGATCTTATGCTTCAAAGCTTCTCCCTTTTCCCTCCAAACATAATGACGATCATTATGGCCAAACAGTTCAATTTTAACTTCTGCAGACCACAGGACATGTCTCCAAAATTTAAGGTCTTTGTTCCTGTGCACATTTTCACACCTTAATCTGGCTTTTTTTATGTTTCTTTTGGAGTAATGTCTTCTTCAAGACAGAGTTAACTTTCAGCCCATGTTGATACAGTGTAATAATTAATAATTTTATTCATTTATATAGTGCTATTAATTCCACAGTGCTTTACATATATTGGCAATACTGTCCCCATTGGGGCTCACAATCTAGAGTCCCTATCTGTATGTCTTTGGAGTATGGGAGGAAACCGGAGAACCCGGAGGAAACCCACGCAAACAAGGGGAGAACATACAAACTCCTTGCAGTCCTTGGTGGGATTTGAACCCAGGACCCTAGCGCTGCAAGACTGTAGGGCTAACCACTGAGCCACCGTGCATTTGTTTCACTATGGATAATGACACAATCTTACCAACTTTCAACAGCATCTTCACAAGATCTTTTGCTTTTGTTCTTGGGTTAATATGCACATGTCTGACCAAAGCACATTCATCTCTGGTACACAGAACCGGGCTCCTTCTTAAGCGGTATGATGTCTGGGCATTCATATCATATCACTGACTCCTAGTCCACCAAAATGGACACCGACTCCGACTCCACAACTCCAACTCCAACTCCACAGCCCTGCTTGCCAGTACGGACAAGGCACAACTTGGAGGTCTATTTTGGAGTTTTGAGATTTTAAAACCTTTCAAGCAGACAACAGGACAGTGGCATCAATTGCACCCCCACATTTCCCCATAGTGTGTTTGTACAGCAGGGAAGTATGGTCCATGCAACACACAGGATGTGGCCTGGCATTTTCATTCTAAAAAGTGAGCACACAGCGACCGTGCCTTCGGCAGCAGTGCATCCAAGTCGGAATAGTGCCCTAGAAATTTCGGAACAACCAGGTTGAGCACGTGATCCATGCAATGCTCATGTGATGGAGCCCAGGCATAGTGCCACGACCAGGTTTGCAGCATTATCGCACACGGCTCCAGGTTCAGTGGAGACATCCATAGATCAAACTGGGCCTGGATTGTGGTCCACAACTCTGCAACTGTGTGACTATGTTCTTCAATGCCTATTAATTTAAGCACTGCCTGATTGTGTTGACTTACACACAGGATGTGGCCTAGCATTTTAATTTTAAAAATCAAGAGATGCATGCTTGACAAGCATAAGCCTCTTGCTCCCAGAACCCTGGCAATACAGACAAAGACAATTTTGAGTCCCATTTTGGATTCTTGAGATTAAAAACCTTTCAGGTTGACAGCAGGACAATAGCTTCAATTCCCCCCCCCCCTTATGTCCCCAAAGGGAGGTATGGTCAACGCAACATGCTACATGGGGTTGTTAAAAACTTACGTGGAGAAGTCAGCTCACCTTTAGGCAAAGAAGTGCATGGGCGTCATAGTGCCATGAGAAAGTCAAATGAGATTAAAAATTTCCAGCTCAAAAATCTTCAGAAAAAACTTTTTATTAGTTCAATAGGGCAAAGCATAAAAACTGTAGAAGTCACAGGTTCTAACATAAAAACAGCACAGATGCGTTTCAGCTAAGTTGCATTAGTCATTGCAAATATAAAGCATAGATTTTACAACGATTTTTTCATATACAACCAATGGCAAAAATTATGGAATCACCTGGCTCTGGGATGTTCATTCAGTTGTTTTACTTTTGTTTTAAAAAAGCAGATCACAGACATGGTACAAAACTAAAGTTATTTCAAATGGCAACTTTCTGGCTTTGGGAAACACTAAAAAAATCATGAAAACATAATGTGCTAGCCAGTTATGGTTACTTTTCAAGACCAAACAGAGGGACAAAAATTATGGAATCACTCAATTATGAGGAAAAAATTATGGAATTATGGAAAATTTTCATTCCCAAAACTAACACCTGCATCAAATAAGATCTGCTCGTTAGTCTGCATCTAAAAAAGAGTGATCACACCCTGGAGAGCTGCTGCACAAAGTGGACTAACATAAATCATGGCTCCAACAAGAGAGATGTCAATTGAAACAAAGGAGAGGATTAAAACTCTTAAAAGAGAGTAAATCATCATGCAATGTTGCAAAATATGTTGGTTGTTCACAGTCAGCTGTGTCTAAAATCTGGACCAAATACAAACAACATGGGAAGGTTCTTAAAGGCAAACATACTGGTAGACTAAGGAAGACATCAAAGCGTCAAGACAGGAAACTTAAAGCAATATGTCTCCAAAACAGTAAATGCACAACAAAACAAATGAGGAACGAATGGGAGGAAACTAGAGTCAATATTTGTGACCGAACTGTAAGAAACCGCCTAAAAGAAATGGGATTTACATACACACACGCTAAACAATAAAAAGATGACTGCCTGAAGAGAACTTGTACATTTCCACAGTCATTGATGATATGGATCTGCATGTCAGGTAAAGGCACTGGGGAGATGGCTGTCATTACACCTTCAATAAATGTGTGTAGATTGACATTTTGGACACTTTTCTTATCCCATCAATTAAAAGGATGTTTGGGGATGATGAAATCATTTATCAAGATGATAATGCATCCTGCCATAGAGCAAAAACTGTGAAAATATTCCTTGAAAGAAGACACATAATGTCAATGACATGGCCTGCAAATAGTCAGGATCTCAATCCCATTGAACATCTTTGGTGGAAGTTGAAGAAAATGGTCCATGACAAGGCTCCAACCTGCAAAGCTAATCTGCCAACAGCAATCATACAAAGTTGGAGCCAGATTGATGATGAGTACTGTTTGTCACTCATTAAGTCCATGCCTCAGAGACTGCAAGCTGTTATATAAAAGCCAGAGGTGGTGCAACAAAATACTAGTGATATATTGGAGTGTTCTTTTGTTTGTTTTTCATGATTCCATAATTGTTTCCCCCTGTTTGGTCTTGAAAAGTAACCGTTACTGGCTAGCACATTATGGTTTCACGATTTTTATGATTTTTTTAGTGTTTCTTAAAGCCAGAAAATTGCCATTTGAAATGACTCTAGCTTTGAGCCATGTCTGTGATCTGCTTTTTTTAAACAAACGTAAACAACTGAATGAACATCCTCAGAGCCAGGTGAGTCCATATTATATATATACACACACACTTTATTATTAACTTGTTTTACATATACATATAAATTGTACTTTTTCTTTTTCTTTTACAGAAAGCAAAATTGAGCTTCTTAACACAATAACAGTACAAGAAGATCCAAAGAAGAAGTTTATGTTGTCAATTTCAGTGGAGTGCCATTTTTGTAACACAAACGTGATCATGATACATGATAATACATTCAATATTTTTCATTAGGATATTGTAAAAATTACTGAAATAATATTTAGTTTAACATTTTGAAGTGAAAATGATCAAGTATGCAATGGACAGCCTCTGAGCTATGAACATAATACTTTCTTTAACAAACTTCATAAAAATATGTAACTTTGTGTAATAAAGTCTCAATATGCTTGTAGTTTCAATGATTTCATCATTATCAAAATATGTTATAAATTAGTCTTCAAATCAGTCTTAATTCTTAGCATCAAAATGATAACTAATGACAGTTTGGAACAGGGGTCTCAAACTTGGCTGAGTATATAGCTGACACATGAAAAAGAAATTGAATTTGCCAGGCCGCATTCTTTGCAGAACGAGATGACATTTTCAATTATACTGTTTTTTATATAACTTTTTGATTATTTTGTCTTTAACATTTTTGGCATGCGTATTTATTTATTTTTAATACTATTCATTGTATGGGTTATGGTACAGATATATAGGTTGGGTCTTTACATATGCAATAGTACTTTTTTTGCTTAATTTAGTTTGCACATAAAACAGCATTTTTAGTGTCAAATATTTTTCCATAATTTTTTCATGCTTTATTGTTTTCCTTTTTTTGTCACCCAATAGGCCCTATAAAGTAATACTGTCTTCCAATTAGCACCATATAATAATTCTGGCCTCCAGCTTGTAATAATGTCCCCCATTTTGGCTATCTTTTATTAATGTTCCCTATCATGGTCCTCATCTTGTAGTAATATCCCCGTCCTGGTCTCCATCTTGTAGTAATGTATACATCCTCGTCTCTCTCTTGTAGGAATGTCCCATCCTAGTCCCAATCTTGTAGTATTGTCACCCATTCTAGTCCCCATCTTGAAGTAATATTCCCATCCTGGTCCTCAGCTTGTAGTAATGTCCCGATCCTGGTCCTCATCTTGTAATAATGTCCCCATCCTGGTCCCCTCTTTTAGTAATGTCCACCATCCTAGTCACCATTTTGTAGTACTGTCCCCCATTCTAGTCCCCAACATGTAGTAATATTCCCATCCTGATCCACATGTTGTAGTAATGTCCCCATCCAGGTCCTCATCTTGTAGTAATGTCCCCATCCTTGTCCCCTCTTTTTTTAGTAATGTCCACCATCCTAGTTACAATTTTGTATTAATGTCCTGCACACTTGATCCTATCTTGTAGTAATTTCACCCATTATAGTCTCCATCCTGTAGTAATATTCCCATCCTAGTCCACATCTTGTAGTAATGTCCCCATCCTAGTACTCATCTTGTAGTAATGTCCACATCCTGGTCCCCATCTTGTAGTAATGTCCACTATCCTATTCCCCATCTTGTAGTAATGTCCTCATCCTGTTCCTTTCTAGTAATCTCCACCATCTTAGTCACCATCTTGTAGCAATGCCACCCCATACTTGATCCCATATTGTAGTAATGTCACCCATTGTAGTCCCCATCCCGTAGTAATATTCCCATTCTGGTTAACATCTTGTAGTAATGTCCCCTTCCTGGTCCCCATTGTGTAGTAATGTCCACCATCCTAGTCCCAATCTCGTATTAATATTTGCCATCCTGATCCCTATCTTGTAGCAGTATTCCCCATTTTGTTGCCATTCTTGTAGTAATGTTTCCCATCTTGGTTCCCAACTTGTACTAATGTCCCCCATCTTGTGCTAATTTCCCCATATTGTACTTATCCCATATTGTACTGATCTCCCCATCTTGGAGTAATGCTCTTCATCTTGGTCCCGATCTTGTAGAAATGTTCCCCATCCTGGTCCCCAATTTTGCCTCTCTTCATATACACGTTAATAAAAAACAAAGATTCTTCTCACCTATTCACGCTTCCTCGGCGATCAACGTCATCTTCTCTACAGGCAACACAGTGCATGGCAATGATGGCATACACTGCCCTATAAGGATTGCTTGCAGCATTCTTATAAGAGAAAAAAAACAAGCACAAATTTAAATAAAAAAAAGTCAGCTCACACATCCATGGAACCGTGCAACGGATTAAGCCAGTGCTGACCGGAGGGTCCAATGATCAATAGTTGTTATATCCAACTCACACATATGCGTTTCAGACTAGGGTGTCCTTATTCATTGTATAAAAGTTAACATATGCTCATGGCGTTTTACCTCACATCCTGTCCGTCACATGTTAATTGACAACCAGTCATTAAAGGATCATACATCTTATGTGTTATTCTAACATATTCACACATTATATAATTCTCCCCAACAGATATACCCCCCTAAATTTTTCATATATCATACATAGGTATTATCTCAAATAAGGGAAAATATAAATGTACATCTGTCAGTTAAAACTGAATCCTAATTGTAGTGGTAAATAAGATTGTGTCTTTTATTCAAACCTAATGGTATATGAGTCTGCAGGCAGTATATTCACCAGGACTCACGATTTAATAAAATTCTCCTTTGATCTCCTCCACGGGTAGGCATTCTCAATTCCTTTTATACTACTGCGACGCCCCTGACTATCAGGTCATCACAGGGTATTGTGCAATCTGCCCTTCTGTGCAATATCCACCTCCTCCTTGGTTATGGGTCCCCAACTACATGGTGTTGCCTACATTAGTCAATTAAAGTCCTAGGTACACTCTGCACCACACCCACCAGACACACCAGTGGATGGCCTGAGTGGAATAGGGTCGCCCACTTGGGGGGTTGGTTAAAGGGAGGTCAGGAGTGTCAGTGAGTTGAAGTTTGGAGTTTGAGAGTGAAGGTTGGAGAAGTGAAGTGTAGGAGGTGAAGGAGAGAGGAGGTCAGGAGCCGGGCTCCTTGGAAGCAACTAGGTGGCAGACGGTGGTGTGGGTCTAGTAAGAGCTGGAGCCCCGGTCGCAGGGGATCATGAAAAAGGGCATAGAACTGTCGAGGAGGACAGCCGGTGGCCTTGTACCATCACCGGGCTGGGACCAGGACACGACGGGGTACGTGGACTCTAGGTCAGGGAGTAGCTTCAGGCAACCTGACAATTTAAACAAAGAGAATGGAGCCTTCAAGATCCACTCTCTACCCGCTCCAAAATTGGGGTACTAGCGCAACGAGGGGGATAGGACTTTCCACTCAAACGGTCCAGAAAATCCCAAGCGTGAACCCTGAGAGCAAGCTCCCACAGTTAACCACACTGGGGAGCGGGACCCGACTAGTTCTATACTACCGCGACCAACAGAGAACTGAACTAGGTGCCAGGAGGAGGGTCACAGATCACCAGGCGACACCATCGGGGACGGGACCCAAACTAGCTCCCCTCAGCGGCAGCGGTGTCCAGAACTTTGGTTAATCCAGTTGTCGGTGTCAGCTTTTTGGACTGAGTGAGTATGTAAGTGACCCCCTTCACTCCCCACGGTACTCCCTGAACACCATCACCGAGTCCCAGGGTATTCCCCCTACCCGTGGAGGGTTCTAACATCTGGCTGCCCCACTCCAACGCACTGGGTACTCCCAACTGCAGCGGTGGTACTCCACATTACCACACACCACAGGCGGCGTCACGAACTCTAAACACAATCCCCTGTAAATACCCCCTTTCATTTGAGTGGACGCACGACCCCCGGGTCCGGACGCCCCTCGAGCCACCGCGGATCCGGATCCGAGCAGCCCGGCTGCTGACGTGGGGGTGGCACACTACACGTACTGGTATCACCTTAAGAAAAGGAAACAGAGGTTTCAAATCCAGCTCACCGCATTCCTGGGAAGTCCATTTAAGCGGATGGTGCAAGGATAATGAATGTTGAAGACCGCATCACTTATAGGAGGCAGGAGAAGAATCCAGCAACAGCATCCAGTTAAAAAAAAATATATTTTTTTATTTAATCCATTAAAACTTCCATCATAAAATCAAGGCAAATAGGCAGGGAGGACGCGTTTCAGACGGTGTCCTTATTTAAAATCTAACTAGAGCCTTGTGAACCAAACATATAAAATCAATGGGTGGAGAGAGGAAAGACGGGAAATGACATAATCACCAATGGGAAAGAGAGGAACACAAATATCACAATTTCACATTATTATATACCTGCATGACTCCAGAAAGTCTGACTAAAGGCCTTACCATTAACCAACTGACCTTCCCCCACCCAGCAGGGTTCTTACCTAAAACAAACACAAAGACTGCGTGACGTTGGATATAAAAGGCCACAGCAGCCCCCTATTTATTAATACCAAAACATAAACAATATACAAACATTTCAAAATATCCATTGAAGAGCACCCGAAAGGAGGGGGGAGTAAATGAAGGTTGACAAAACCGTTCAATGCAACATCAGCTCCACTACCTGCCTTCAGCCGCACCACACTGGCTCGAGGGCACCTAGCCGAATGTTGCCCAACCCTTGTCCCGCTGAGACTCAACCCAGCAAGGACCCATATCACCAAATACTTGCACCACTAGGGGTAACCAGCTCCTGCACTGGGTTCCCCCCTCTCTTCTGTGCAAACCTCCACCTTCAGATTCCTCCTTCCTTTCCTCCGTTGCTGTGATGAAATCACAAGCGTCCTCTTCTTCCACGTCAGTTGCCGAGATTAACATCAGTGCGTGCGAGCGGGAACGATTCAGGACGCCATTCAGGTAACAATGATTCAGGACACCGTCCAGGTAACAATGGCCACCACTCACCCCTGACCGGACCTATTTATGACCCCTCCTAAGCGCTACCCCACGACCAATCAAAATGCTCCCAGGTATCAACTGACCCCACAACTCCTCCCAAGATTTTCCAGCACAATACTGCACTATTCAACTTAACCCTTTAATGACCCTATGGCCTAGCATCCCTCTTAGTCATGCTGCCCTCCCTTGAGCCCCTTTGGGGCAGCAGTCTGAGCTGTTCCTTTAATACAGATATAACAAATCATTTTTAAGGTTCATACCACCAGGTGACCTAGTATCCATTTGGCTTCTTTGTGTTGTAGTATTTCTTTGATATTACCACCTCTCTGGAATAAATTAACCCTTTCAATAGCACTTAGGGGCACACTACGACATCGCATGCCGATGTAGCGATGCCGAGCACGATAGTCCCCACCCCTGTCGCAGCTGCGATATCTTGTGATAGCTGTCGTAGCGAATATTATCGCTACGGCAGCTTCACATGCACTTACCTGCCCTGCGACGTCGCTCTGGCCAGTGACCCGCCTCCTTCCTAAGGGGGCGGGTCATGTGGCGTCACAGCGACGTCACACAGCGGCCGGCCAATAGAAGCGGAGGGGAGGATATGAGCGGGACGTAAACATCCCGCCCACTTCCTTCCTTCCGCATAGCTGCTGGACGCAGGTAAGCAGATGTTCCTCGCTCATGCGGCTTCATACACAGCGATGTGTGCTGCCACAGTAACGAGGAACAACATCGTACCTGTCGCTGCAGCAAAATAATGAAAATGCCCGACACTACACCGATGATATGATTACGACGCTTTTGCGCTCGTTAATTGTATCAAAAACGATTTACACACTTCGATGTCGACAGCGACGCCGGATGTGCGTCACTTTCGATTTGACCTCACCGACATCGCACCTGCGATGTCGTAGTGAGCAAAGTGCCCCTTACTCTAAGACTGCTGCAGTCACAGTGGTGCACATTCAAAAAATGCTGTGAAGCACCAGATAGCCTTCTAGTAGTGTTGGTACTAACCGTATCATAAATGTGTTCAGATTCACGTTGTCTCAGAATACGTGTAACATACTGCATTTTACATGCTGTACAGAACTGCAAATATATCACATTGTTTGCACCACAATTTATTAAAGTATTAATATTGTATTTCTTGTTGGAAACATATGAAACTAATTCTTTTACAAAAAGAAGTATTGAAGACGGCACTCACGTGGGGATCCTATGCTTTATAAACTGCAAATAACAGGCAAAAGCATGTGGGGAGACAGGGGTTTGCGGGCACGCCGGAGGATGGCCATTTCACGCTTACACAGCGCTTCTACGGGTCCTTTAAGTGACGTCAGTCCACTTCCTTTTAAGGAACCATGAGGCTGACGTAGTGATTTAAAAACAACATTGTAACATTAAAACAATAACAAAGCTGCAAAAGCGCCTAATACAGAGAGATGACTAGTTTTCAAACTTCATACAATTTACAAGGGATTAACCTTAACATTAACCATTTTTAAAACAGCAAGAGGAAGAAAGAATGTGAAAGAGTATATATATATATATATATACCTCCAAGCTATTACAAGCTATTTCAGAGGAAATCAATGCTCTTCCACAAAAAGAGGTCAGACACGGACTTTAAATTTTCCATTAAACCATTAAGGTCATTTAGCCCCAAGGGACCTAGTGCTTTTAGATCCATGAAATTCTTTTGTATTAGTTATATATTTGCAAGGTCCGCAATTTTTTTGTGTACATTTAACAGATCCAGAGGTAGATAACCACATGGTGCCACTATTTCTGCTTTTCTTAGATATTGCTCTATTTGTATGGTCACTGGGAGAAAATATACTGCCTAAGTTTCTAATTTTTTGGAGACAAATTTGACTCCATGTTCTAATATAGATTTTATCATGGCATTGGTAGATAATATGGGAAGGAACTTCCTATTAATGCGGATAACCTGATAGTAATCCTTACTAAACTTAGGAGAAAAAACTACCATTGGATCTCCAGATTTTGGAATATATTGGGATGTAAACTTATTGTTATCCAAGTACTGTGATCTAGTTGTACAATTAATTTTTAGGTATGTTGTGAGTAACCTCTGATATGGAGTCTTTTATCAATTTTTTTGACACTCCATTTCATATGTTTCTTGATTACTGCACAATCTTTTAGCGCGTACATATTCACCCACTGGTAAATTATTTGTAACATGCTTAGGGTAACAGCTTTTTGCATGTAATAATGAATTTCCAGCTGAATCTTTTCGGAAAAGGCTGGTCTCCACACACGCTAGATCATGGGTCTCCAATTCCAGTCCTCAAGGGCCGCCAACAGTGCATGTTTTCAGGATCTCCTTAGTATTGCACATGTGATAATTTAATCACTTGCACAGTTGATGATTCCAACACCCATGCAATGCTAAGGAAATCCTGAAAACATGCACTGTTGGCGGCCCTCGAGGACTGGAGTTGGGGAACCCTGCGCTAGATGGATATTACCAGTTAAACTGACATCCATAAAGGAAATGTTATTATTTTGATGATCTGAGGTGAATATGATATTGCATGGATTGTTGTTCAAATAATCAATAAACATATTGACTCTATCTTCAGAGCCAAATAATCAGTACATCATCTGTGCCGCCCCCGTGCCAGCAGCCGTGCTGCTCGGATCCGGATCTGCGGTATGGCTCGAGGGACTCTAATGGACCCGGGGGTCACGCGGACACTTTGAATAAAAGGGGGACACATTTGTACGGGGGTTGTTGGAAACTGTCTGTGACGCCACCCACAGTGTGTGGTGAGATGTAGCACCACCGTTGCTGCTGTGGGGCTCCCGGGGACGGGATGGATGCTCCGGGGCCCAATGTCTCTATGCAGGGGATGATAACGGCATGGGCCAGTCAGGCCGGGAAAGTTACTCAGTGTTGAATCAAATCACACAAGTCTTTTGGTAAACCATTAGGTGGCCGGCTGCCGCAGATGGGCGTATCTGATCCCACACCTGGGCTGGTGGTCAATGCCCCTTACCTCTGCACTTTGTGTTTTCTTATGTGGACTTCCCGGTGTGTAATGCAGGAGTCCGTTCCCGGTCCTCTGGTTTGGAGCCGTACCCGTCAGACGGTGACCCGTGGAATCTACCGGGCCCTGGTGGATGCCCTATCCCTCTCTGTGGGTGATCGTCTACTTTTTGGGACTTAGGTTGGGACAGGACCTGGAATCCTGCCCTCAATTGGTTAATTAGCTAGGCCGTAGGTGCCGGTCCTGGCTTCAGGGTCCGAGTACCCTCTCGTGTGCATGGTTTCCGGGTCGCTTCTCCTGTGTCGGTACCGGTGGGCTACCACCCTGCCCCGGTCCACCTTGGATCTGCCGAGCCGTCTTCCCGTCTCCTGCTGGCGGTGACCGTCTGCCATCTAGCCAATGTGTCAGGGCTCCGACCCTGACACCTGTCAGCTTCTTCTCCTCACTCCTCTCAACTTGAACCTCCAAACTTATCTCTACTCTGACCAAACTTAACTGCCTGTTTTCCCAGACCCCTAGGTGAGCGTTTCCCTTCCTCCTGGTCCTGCCCACTGGTGTGTCTGTGTGACACCCTGGCCAGCCAGGTAGTCACAGATAGAGCCCCTGCATTACACCAGTCCCTCACTAGGTAACATCAGCCAACCACATTAAACCCTAGTCACCTCCCTCAGTGCTTGATGGACACACCAGGGGGTGGAGCCAGGCAGTTGGCCACGCCCACCGAGGAGTCTAGACAGCCTGAGGCGGGAAAAAGCACAGTTTGGCTCACATATTAGTTTTGGAGGTGGAGTAGAGTGGAAGCAGGCCTGTGTGTCAGGTCTGCAACTGTCTGACAGGTGCCAGGGTAGGAGCCCTGGTACCTATGGCTAGGAGGCATACGGAGGCCTCTGCCTGCAGGAGCCGAGAAGACGGCTCGGTGGAACCGTGGTGGACTGGGACAGGGTAGTGGCCCACCGGTACCGACCCGGGGAACCAACTCGGAAACCGGAGCACAAGGGGGGTACTCAGACCCCGAAACTAGGTCCAGAAGCTACTGGACTGAGTTAATTAACTGATTGCGGTCTGGACTTGAGGTCCTTTCCCACCCAAAGTCCCTCATAGAAGATAACAGCCCAACGAGGGGGATAAGCAGCCCCCGCCACGGCTCAGAGATCCCACGGGCCAGCATCTGCGGGCAAACGGGCTCCTTTGGCCACATCAAGTCGAGGAGCAGACTCCTGAAAGTTGCAAGCCCAGGTAGTCCAACATCACAAAACAAGTGCAGGAGAAAGGCAGAGACCACCAACCGGGTGGGGGACCAGACTGCAGCCGGCTGTGGGCACCAACCACCATCATCTTGGTTTACCAGAGACTCGAGTGTTTCATTCCAATAGCGAGTACACCAGTGCCCTCCGGCCACCCATCTCTCTGCACCAACAGCCCAACGGGTCCCCGGGGCCACCATCCCTGCCCATGGAGGGGTTAACAACTTGCTGCATAACATCTCCCCCGGGTGCCCCGTTACCGCAGCGGTGGTGTCCACCTTCACCACATCCCGTGGGTGGCGTCACGAACTTAAACACGGCTCCGTACACCTACAACCCCATACCACAAATCCCCCTTTTTCAGTTGGAGCGACCGCAGGATCCTCGGGTCCGGAGACCCTCGAGCCACCCACAGAAGGTCCGGATCCGAGCGGCTCGGCTGCCGCCGAGCACGGGGCGGTACACCCTCGAATTTCTGGCATTACAAACAGGATACTTACCCATCCACTTACCTTGTGGAAGTGCGCCTTGTAGAGAAGTCAGTGGTGACCCGTTGCAAAATTTTCAAAATCCGCCATCTTGCCGCGATTGTTTGGCGCGAAGATTCCCGCTGAAGTCTTCTTCCCCGCGAAAAGAGCGCGAAAACTGAAGCCCCACCCCCTGGGAACACGACTGTAAAGCAAAGCCAGAGGTCAAAAAACGAAACTTACCGGCCGGAGAGAGCAGGGCCGCCGAAAGACCAAGGGGGAAAAGCGGAAAGATGTCCGCACCGAACCTTGATGGTGGAGTGGCTCCGGCCGCTGGAGCGATGGCGCCCGCAGGTGCGTCCGATGACGGGAATGTGGCGGTGTCCGCTCCGGTCGCAGGACCGGAACAGGCCGCGGCTCCAATGGTCACCCAGGTAATGCCAATCTCCTTGCCCTACGTGCCCGATGCTGCCTGGCTACCCCAGTACGATGGGAAGCCTGATGCGTTGCAGGTGTTCCGGAAGAAAATATGCACAATCCTTGACTTGTATGCCATGACTGGCAAGCAGCGTGCAGCGGTAGTACTCGGGCAGCTGACCGGCGCCGCCAAGCAGGAGGTGGAGACCTGGGCAGACGCGGACCGGCCTAGGTGACTGCCATTTTTGATAAACTCCAGGTCGCCTTTGAAACCGGCACAGAAGCGGAGTTCTGGATGCAGTTGTATCATTGTCAGCAGCGACCGAAGGACAGTATCCGAGACTATGCCTTGCGGCTGCAGACGGCCTTGCGTAAACTGAGGCGGGTGGACCCCATCAACGAGACTGACAGTAACAAATGCTGGTAGAACAGTTCCTGCACGGACTGGGGTCCGCCGAAGATCACAAACAACTGCGGCTGTGGTCTCTAGAGCATGCCGACCTGGACTTTGCAGTACTAAAAGAGTGGGCCATCAAAGCCCTACAGGCACCGGATGTTGGTGTCCCTGATCCGCCATCTTGGCCGGCTGACACCGCTCCCGTCTCGGTAGTACCCCCTTTGCTGGCCCTGCCGGCCCCCATTGCAGCAACCGGGGTTCCGGAAGATCTGGTCACGCAAGTCTGGAGCCTGAATGAGGACGTCGTCAGGATCCTCGTCGCCCAGCAGTTACCGATGAAAGTCAAGCCAGCGGAGAAGATACAGCTCGCCGACAGACCAGAAGACGTCCCCTGGATGCAGCAGATGAGGAACAACGACCCCCGGTATGGACCACCTGTTTGCTACAAGTGTAACAAGACCGGGCACTACTCCAGACGGTGTCAGTTAAACGAGCAACCCCTGAGGCCAAGGGCCAATCTTCAGGAGTAGATCCTCAAGGCCCAGCTGACTGGCGGGTCTGGTACGTTGGTGGTCGCCCCATCATCTCCCTGTCGGAGAACGGTGTCTCGACTATGGCTCTTCTCGACACCGGGTCGCAGGTAACGACTATGCCCTATACATTGTACCAACGGTATTGGTTTGATAGCGAACTTGCCCCCCCCGGATGATAGTTTAACCATCATTGCAGCCAATGGACTCCCTATGACCCAAGTGGGGTTCAAGGAAGTGACTCTGACCATATGGCGAACAGTGCTGAAACGTCAGGGGATGATTTTGGTACGGAATGATTCCAGTGACCATAACCCAAAAGTGATCCTAGGGACCAATGTGATTGAGAACTGCATGGGTGAGGTGTTGAGCCTGTTGCAACAATTGTCTGCCACTGCGGGAGGGGGCCGGCAGAGGGCTCTGCAACGCCACCGCGGAGTGAGATGATGATTTGGTGCAGGGCAGCAGTAGGCCCCCAGGGACAGGATTACCCAGCAGTGGTGGAACCGCTGCCTTCTGAGCACTGGCCCACAGTGATGGCGGCCAGAGGGGTGATTGATGATTGTTCACGGTAGACGCACACACTATTCATGAAACAGCCGCCACAACCACCATACCACATTCAGGCAGCGACCCTCCACCCACACAGTTAGATGAGTGGTGTCGGGAGTTGCATGTCGGCACCGAGTCCACACCTATGCATCACAAAGAAGGGGTGTATTGGGTAGTGCAAGAGAATGGGCAAGTTTTCAGCAAGCACCCATTAGATTTTGGGAGAATTAAGGGGGTTCAGCACCATATCCCCACAGGCACACATCCACCCATTAAAGAGAGGTACAGACTGATCCCACCTGCACACTACCAATGCGCCAAAGATATGTTGAGGAACATGAAAGAGGCAGGGGTCATCTGGGATAGTTGTAGTTCCTGGGCAGCTCCGCTGGTGCTGGTGAAGAAGAAAGATGGTACCATGAGAATGTGTGTGGATTACCGGAAGATTAATCAGATAACGCATAAAGATGCATACCCTCTCCCATGCATTGAAGAGTCGCTGGCTGCGCTGAAGACTGCTAATTACTTCTCTACCCTTGACCTTACTAGTGGCTACTGGCAGGTGGCGGTTGCAAAAGAGAACTGCAAGAAGACTGCTTTCGCTACTCTGATGGGACTCTGCGAGTTCAACAGTATGCCATTTGGGCTGTGCAACGCCCCGGGAATCTTCCAGAGGCTCATGGAATGTTGCTTGGGGCATCTCAACTTTGAGACTGTTCTACTGTATTTGGATGATGTGATAGTTTATTCCAAGACATATGAAGCCCACCTGGAGCACCTGGCAAAAGTATGGGATGAAGTTGAAGCCCTCTAAGTGCCACCTGTTAAAACCCTAAGTGCAGTACCTAGGGCATGTGGTGAACGTGGAGGGCGTGGCCCCGGATCCTGAGAAAATCACCGCTATCCAGCGGCCACCGCTGCATCCACCGCTGGATCCAGGTAACCTCAGTGACAGCTCAGTTGATCGCGTGGCTGTCTTCAGTTGCTGCGTGGAGGTGACAGGAGCGGCGGTGTCTTCAGCAGCTTCGGTCACCTCCATGCAGCAGAGCTGGAAGCGACGCTGGAGGTCCGTGGATTACACCGGACATGGAGGGCTTTTTCGGGCTTATTAAAGTGGTGAAGCAGGGTATATGTTTTTGTTTTTTATTTCTAATAAAGGATTTTTTCGGGTGTGTGTGTTTATTTACTGTCACTTACAGATTAATCATGGAAGGTTTCTCGGGGAGACGCCTGACATGATTAATCTAGGATTTAGTGGCAGCTATGGGCTGCCAATAACTCCTTATTACCCCGATTTGCCAACGCACTAGGGCAAATCGGGAAGAGCCGGGTACAGTCCCAGTACTGTCGCATATAATGTATGCGGCAATTCTGGGCGGCTGTTGGCTGATATTGTTAGGCTGGGGGGCTCCCCATAACGTGTAGCTCTCCATCCTGAGAATAACAGCCTTCAGCCGTATGGCTTTATCTGGCTGGTTTTAAAATTGGGGGGGACCGCACGCCGTTTTTTTAAATTATTTAATTATTTATTTCACTGCACAGTATAGACACGCCCACCGGCTGCTGTGATTGGGTGCAGTGAGACATCTGTCACTCAGCGTGGGGGCGTGTCTCACTGCAACCAATCATAGGCGCCGGTGGGCGGGGAAAGCAGGGAATACAAGATTGTTTAATGGGCGGCCGGCTTTTTCAAAATAGTAAAAGCCGCCGGAGCAGTGTGAATGCCGTGCAGCGCCGCGCCGGGGATCGGGGATCAGTGAGTATATGAGAGAGGGCTGCTCAATTCAGTTACTCAGGGGATTAGTGGTCACCAGTGAGCCCTTCACTGGTGACCGCTAATCAGGACGCGACACAGACAGAGCCGCAGCATGACAATGAAGTCGGGTGAAGTTAACCCGAGTTCATTCTGATCGTGCGGCTCTTTCTGTGTCTGCTCTCATCGGCCATTCAGCTCTGCTACATGGCTGTCTGTGTCTGCTGTCAGCGGCCATGTAGCAGAGCTGAATGGCAGATGACATAGTAAAAACGCATCCCTACACATTACACACACTTGGCAAGTCAATAAATTAAAAAAAAAAAAAAAAAAAAAAAGGGTGCCCAATGCATACGTCACAGAACACATGATCTAAAGGATCGCACACAAAATTGATCAATTTAACATAGACTACTAACGCACGTGTGACAGCAAATGAACGACCTACATGCAATCTCTTAAGATCCCGTATGCAACCTGGGCGTGTCACATCGCAAATGCGATTGTACAACTAACTGCAACGTGTAAAGCAGGCTTAAGAGAGGTGAGGCAGTTCCTCGGCCTGGTGGGCTATTACCGTTGCTTTATCAAGGGATACACGAAGATGGCCACGCCCATGCAGGACCTCCTCGTGGGACAGACCAAGAATGGCAGAGCTCCTAGACCCCCGTTTGTCTGGGGTGAGAAGCATGAGGAGTCCTTCCAGCAGCTGAAGTCGGCCTTGACAGGGGAAGAAATCTTGGCTTATCCCGATTATGGCCTCCCGTTCATTCTTTACACTGACGCCAGCAATGTGGGCCTAGGTGCGGTCCTGTCCCAGATGCAAGATGGCAGGGAAAAGGTGATCGCCTATGCAAGCAGGAAGCTCCGGCCGACAGAGAGGAATCCCGAGAATTACAACTCCTTCAAGCTGGAGTTCCTGGCCCTCGTCTGGGCAATAACGGAAAGGTTTAAACATTACCTGGCGTCAGCAAAGTTCACGGCTTACACGGACAACAATCCGTTGACCAATTTGGACACGGCCAAACTGGGTGCCTTGGAGCAGTGATGGGTAGCTCGACTCTCCAACTACGACTTCACCATTAAGTACAGGGCTGGCCGTAAGAACACCAACGCAGACGCCCTGTCTCAAATGCCACACCTGCCCGATGAAAGGGAAGAAGAAGATGGTCTGGAGGAGATCGAGATGCCCGCATATCATCAGCCAAGGTACGAAAAACCCTGTGTTGGCCAGCAGCAAGTGAACCTCGACCCGATGCCCAGCCGGGGGTGGCAGGAAGCCCAGGATCAGGAGCCTGCAGTCCAGCTCGTCAAAGTGATGATTGCCCAAGGTGCCTCCAGGCTGGATCCTACCGCCCCCTCTGAAGCTCAGCGATTGTGGAAAGAGAGGGACCGCCTCTACCTGCATCAAGGCAAGCTGTACAGTGGGTTGATTAACCCAAAGACACACGAAAAAGTTTGCCAGTTGGTGGTACCCCAGGCTTGTGTGCCCAAGGTCCTGCAGGCCTACCATGACGGCGCAGGGCACTTTGGCTGGAAGAAGCTGGAGATGCTGCTGAGGGAACGCTTCTTCTGGAGTGGAATGCGGGAGTCCGTGGAAGCCTGGTGCCGAGAGTGTGGTCCCTGTACGCTGAGAAGACGGGATGAAGCCAGTCAGAAGGCTTCGCTACAGCCAATCGTCACCCACCAGCCATTAGAGCTGGTCGCTTTGGACCATGTCAAGCTCACGCCCAGTCGGAGCGGGTACACCTATGCCCTGACCATTGTGGACCATTATTCAAGATTCATGGTGGTCGTCCCCATTAAAGATTTAACCAGCCGCACTGCAGCCAGAGCATTCCAGGCTTACTTTTGCTGGCCACATGGCTACCCGGAAAAGGTGCTCACGGATCAAGGCCCAGCCTTTGAAGCAGAGATGTTCCAGGAGTTCTGCCACTTGTACAGGTGCAAGGAGATCCGGACCATGCCTTACCATGCCCAAACTAATGGGATGTGCGAGAAAATGAACCATCTGGTCCTTAATCTCCTCAAGACACTGCCCCTGGAAGAGCGGAATTTGTGGCCCGAGAAGTTGCCCAACTTGGTGGACATGTACAATAACAACCCTTGCAGTTCCACCAAGTGCACACCTGCGTATTTGATAAGAGCCTGGCAGGGACGGCTGCCAGTGGACCTAGAAATGGACATAGAGGTGACTGAAACTCTTCCTCCCACTGCCAACTGGGATGCAAAATGACAGAAGCAGTACTGACAGATCCAGGAGTATGTGGAGAAGAATCTGCGTCAAAACCGAGAGAGGCAGGAACAACCCTTCAACAAACGGGCTCAGGCTGCCCCTTTTGGACCTGGAGATGTGGTGCTGAAGCGTAAAAGGAGGACGCACAAGCTGAATGATGAATGGGAGAGGACCCCCTACGTCATACAGCCAACCGGATGGGAGGACAAGAAGACCTACCTGATTAATCGCGACCAGGGGAAGACCACGGCCACTGTTTCCAGGGACCACCTGAAGAGATGCCCAGGGCCCCTGAAGCTGATGGACGAGGTTCCTGTTCCCACGCCGAGCGTAGAGAAGAAGAAAGAGGTGATCCACACAGTTATGGGTGATTTTCCAGCTGATTGGCCTATGCAGAATGGCGCGGTGATTGTTCCCGTTATAATGTTCCCACAACATGTGGAAGAAATAGAGCCAGAGAGGTCCGTCAGCAAAACACCAGAACGAGCGCCGAGGGATGCACCTATACCACGCCCCCGCAGGTCTCTGCCCGCGTACCTGACACTTGAGAAGCGGGACCTGCCGTCCCCTCTTCCCCACCTGCCCCACCTGAGAGTAGTGGGGTCAGAAGGTCTACACGCCCTAACTTTGGTCAGCCCCCACTCAGATACAGGGAGACCGCAATCTAGGGGTGTTGTATGTTGATTGTTTGAATGAATGCCAATTAACCGAATGCCCACCAGATTAAGAATGTTGAGAGGTAGCAGTTCCCAGCTACCTTACTGCCGGTCCCTGTTGGGACTTTGTTGACTTCCGGTTGTTTTCACCCCCCATTTAAAAATAGAGACAAGGCCGAGAACTTGCCGGCCACCCAAAAATATTATTGGGCCTTGAAAATAGTCCCTGGACCACCCTTTCATTGTCCTGCAGCCTCCAGAGAGGCAGGTTGGAGGAAGGGCCTGTGGGAATGCGATGGCCGAGGTCCCGTCACCACGGAAACTGGTGACGACCCTTCGGGCAAGGGGTCCCCTGGACGTGGGGCCTCTGAGAGACTGCCGGGTATGGAACTTTGTACCTGGCCCGAGTGGGCAACACCCGAACCCGTTTCCTGGACTGGGGAAAAGGGGTGCTGACCTGTTTTTTTAGAGGCAGCATCAAGGTTTAGGTTTACTTGGGTGGGCAAAATGAAAAGGACCCAGTGCTGTCCCGTTCCCGGTTAATAAAAATGTTTTTATTGCAACGTTAAAGTGAATTGCCTCTTGTAAGGGAAGAAAACCAAAATGCTTAAGAATTGTACAAATGTTATTATACTTGTAATGTGTTCTTTTATCTTTTCCAGTTACCGTTTAAAGCAAAATAAACCGGTGGTGGTCAGACAGCCCGCGGACGGTCTGTGGTTAACCAAGGGGGAGTGTGACGCCCTGGCCAGCCAGGTAGTCACAGATAGAGCCCCTGCATTACACCAGTCCCTCACTAGGTAACATCAGCCAACCACATTAAACCCTAGTCACCTCCCTCAGTGCTTGATGGACACACCAGGGGGCGGAGCCAGGCGGTTTGCCACACCCACTGAAGAGTCTAGACAGCCTGGGGCGGGAAAAAGCACAGTTTGGCTCACATATTAGTTTTGGAGGTGGAGTAGAGTGGAAGCAGGCCTGTGTATCAGGTCTGCAACTGTCTGACACGTACCAGGGTAGGAGCCCTGGTACCTCTGGCTAGGAGGCATATGGAGGCCTTTGCCTGTAGAAGCTGGGAAGATGGCTCGGTGGAACCGTGGTGGACCGGGACAGGGTAGACTGCAGCCAGCTGCGGGCACCGACCACCATCATCTTGGTTTACCAGAGACTCGAGTGTTTCATTCCAATTATGAGTACACCAGTGCCCTCCGGCCGCACATCTCCCTGCACCCACAGCCCAACGGGTCCCGGGGCCACCATCCCTGCCCATGGAGGGGTTAACAACTTGCTGCATAACATCTCCCCCGGGTGCCCCGTAACTGCAGCGGTGGTGTCCACCTTCACCACATCCCGTGGGTGGCGTCACGAACTTAAACATGGCTCCGGCCGTACATCTACGTCCCCATACCACAAATCCCCCTTTTTCAGTTGGAGCGACCGCAGGACCCCCGGGTCCGGAGACCCTCGAGCCAACTACAGAAGGTCCGGATCCGAGCGGCTTGGCTGCCGCCGAGCACCGCGCGGTACATCTGTCCTTCCCTGGGGGGGTGACAAGGGTTTTGTCGGCTGATTTAACCCTGTGTGGGAGCGGTGTTGTGCGGTGGCCTATTCTGTGTGACTACCTTTTTTTTGCAGAGAGTCACACATCTATGTACCAAAAAAAACTGTTAAATCAGAAACAAATGGATTGGCATCAGTAAATATATATTGTTCTTCCCACCATGACATACCAATGTTGGCGAGGGACGGGGATAACCTCGCCCCCATAAAACAGCCCCGGGTTTTTATGTAAAATTCACCTAAAAAAGTGAAAAATTCAGCATAAAACTGGTGACACTTAGATTAAACTCTTGCAGTTCTGCTGAGAAGAAGCTATATTTTTTTAATTGATCCTGAAGTGCAATCAGGGCTAGATGGTGGGGGATGGATGGATGCATGGATGTATATAATGCTTGAATGTCGCACGTCAACCAGCTATAATTTTCTTCCCTTTTAACATTATTGACAATTTTCAGGACATGTTTTGTGCCCTGAACAAAGCTGGGAGAATGTTGTGCTAAGAGTTGTATTCTGACATCCAGCCATTCTGATAAGTGCTCAAGCAGCGACCCTATTACTGTAATGTTGGGACGGAGCCATTATACTAGCAAACACTGAGAAAACTTAGTGGCATCCTAAACGTGGCTGTTGGACTTCTGTATTGTCCCACTAGTGCAAAAATATTTGCAGCACGTCTGCCTGCATTGCACACTCAAACTCATTGTTACTAAGCCATTATACCAGCAAACACTGAGGAAACTTAGTGGCATCCTAAAAGTGGCTGTTGGACTTCTGTACTGTTCCACTAGTGCAAAGATATTTGCAGCACGTCTGCCTGCATTGCACACTCAAACTCATTGTTACTAAGCCATTATACTAGCAAACACTGAGGAAACTTAGTGGCATCCTAAAAGTGGCTGTTGGACTTCTGTATTGTCCCACTAGTGCAAAGATATTTGCAGCACGTCTGCCTGCATTGCACACTCAAACTGATTGTTACTAAGCCATTATACTAGCAAACACTGAGGAAACTTAGTGGCACCCTAAAAGTGGCTGTTGGACTTCTGTATTGTCCCACTAGTGCAAAGATATTTGCAGCACGTCTGCCTGCATTGCACACTCAAACTGATTGTTACTAAGCCATTATACTAGCAAACACTGAGGAAACTTAGTGGCATTCTAAAAGTGGCTGTTGGACTTCTGTATTGTCCCACGAGTGCAAAGATATTTGCAGCACGTCTGCCTGCATTGCACACTCAAACTCATTGTTACTAAGCCATTATACTAGCAAACACTGAGGAAACTTAGTGGCATCCTAAAAGTGGCTGTTGGACTTCTGTATTGTCCCACTAGTGCAAAGATATTTGCAGCACGTCTGCCTGCATTGCACACTCAAACTCATTGTTAGTAAGCCATTATACTAGCAAACACTGAGGAAACTTAGTGGCATCCTAAACGTGGCTGTTGGACTTCTGTATTGTCCCACTAGTGCAAAGATATTTGCAGCACGTCTGCCTGCATTGCACACTCAAACTCATTGTTACTAAGCCATTATACTAGCAAACACTGAGGAAACTTAGTGGCATCCTAAACGTGGCTGTTGGACTTCAGTTTTGTCCCACTAGTGCAAAGATATTTGCAGCACGTCTTCCTGCATTGCACACTCAAACTCATTGTTACTAAACCATTATACTAGAAATCACTGAGGAAACTTAGTGGCATCCTAACAGTGGCTGTTGGACTTCTGTATTGTCCCACTAGTGCAAAGATATTTGCAGCACGTCTGCCTGCATTGCACACTCAAACTCATTGTTACTAAGCCATTATACTAGCAAACACTGAGGAAACTTAGTGGCATCCTAAACGTGGCTGTTGGACTTCTGTATTGTCCCACTAGTGCAAAGATATTTGCAGCACGTCTGCCTGCATTGCACACTCAAACTCATTGTTACTAAGCCATTATACTAGCAAACACTGAGGAAACTTAGTGGCATCCTAAACGTGGCTGTTGGACTTCTGTATTGTCCCCCCTAGTGCAAAGATATTTGCAGCACGTCTGCCTGCATTGCACACTCAAACTCATTTGTTACTAAGCCATTATACTAGCAAACACTGAGGAAACTTAGTGGCATCCTAAACGTGGCTGTTGGACTTCTGTATTGTCCCCCCTAGTGCAAAGATATTTGCAGCACGTCTGCCTGCATTGCACACTCAAACTCATTGTTATTAAGCCATTATACCAGCAAACACTGTGGAAACTTAGTGTCATCCTAAAAGTGGCTGTTGGACTTCTGTATTGTCCCTCTAGTGCAAAGATATTTGCAGCACGTCTGCCTGCATTGCACACTCAAACTCATTTGTTACTAAGCCATTATACTAGCAAACACTGAGGAAACTTAGTGGCATCCTAAACGTAGCTGTTGGACTTCAGTTTTGTCCCACTAGTGCAAAGATATTTCCAGCACGTCTTCCTGCATTGCACACTCAAACTCATTGTTACTAAACCATTATACTAGATATCACTGAGGAAACTTAGTGGCATCCTAACAGTGGCTGTTGGACTTCTGTATTGTCCCACTAGTGCAAAGATATTTGCAGCACGTCTGCCTGCATTGCACACTCAAACTCATTGTTACTAAGCCATTATACTAGCAAACACTGAGGAAACTTAGTGGCATCCTAAACGTGGCTGTTGGACTTCTGTATTGTCCCACTAGTGCAAAGATATTTGCAGCACGTCTGCCTGCATTGCACACTCAAACTCATTTGTTACTAAGCCATTATACTAGCAAACACTGAGGAAACTTAGTGGCATCCTAAACGTGGCTGTTGGACTTCTGTATTGTCCCACTAGTGCAAAGATATTTGCAGCACGTCTGCCTGCATTGCACACTCAAACTCATTGTTACTAAGCCATTATACTAGCAAACACTGAGGAAACTTAGTGGCATCCTAAACGTGGCTGTTGGACTTCTGTATTGTCCCCCCTAGTGCAAAGATATTTGCAGCACGTCTGCCTGCATTGCACACTCAAACTCATTGTTATTAAGCCATTATACCAGCAAACACTGAGGAAACTTAGTGGCATCCTAAAAGTGGCTGTTGGACTTCTGTATTGTCCCACTAGTGCAAAAAAATTTGCAGCACGTCTGCCTGCATTGCACACTCAAACTCATTTGTTACTAAGCCATTATACTAGCAAACACAGATGAAACTTAGTGGCATCCTAAACGTGGCTGTTGGACTTCTGTTTTGTCCCACTAGTGCAAAGATATTTGCAGCACGTCTTCCTGCATTGCACACTCAAACTCATTGTTACTAAGCCATTATACCGTACTAGCAAACACTGAGGAAACTTAGTGGCATCCTAAAAGTGGCTGTTGGACTTCTGTATTGTCCCACTAGTGAAAAGATATTTGCAGCACGACTGCCTGCATTGCACACTCAAACTCATTGTTACTCAGCCATTATACCGTACTAGCAAACACTGAGGAAACTTAGTGGCATCCTAAACGTGGCTGTTGGACTTCTGTATTGTCCCACTAGTGCAAAGATATTTGCAGCACGTCTGCCTACATTGCACACTCAAACTTATTGTTACTAAGCCATTACACAAGCAAACACTGAGGAAACTTAGTGGCATCCTAATAGTGGCTGCTGGACTTCTGTATTGTCCCACTAGTGCAAAGATATTTGCAGCACGTCTGCCTGCATTGCACACTCAAACTCATTGTTACTAAGCCATTATACTAGCAAACACTGAGGAAACTTAGTGGCATCCTAAACGTGGCTGTTGGACTTCTGTATTGTCCCACTAGTGCAAAGATATTTGCAGCACGTCTGCCTGCATTGCACACTCAAACTCATTGTTACTAAGCCATTATACTAGCAAACACTGAGGAAACTTAGTGGCATCCTAAAAGTGGCTGTTGGACTTCTGTATTGTCCCACTAGTGAAAAGATATTTGCAGCACGACTGCCTGCATTGCACACTCAAACTCATTGTTACTCAGCCATTATACCGTACTAGCAAACACTGAGGAAACTTAGTGGCATCCTAAACGTGGCTGTTGGACTTCTGTATTGTCCCACTAGTGCAAAGATATTTGCAGGACGTCTGCCTGCATTGCAAAATCAAACTCATTGTTAGTAAGCCATTATACTAGCAAATGAGAAACTGTGGAAAGAAAAGCGCAATAGGGTCTTACCCCAAAAAGGGAGGAAGATATGTAATAAAAACACACTCACCTATAATGGTTGTGCCAGTCACAACCACTATACAGGCATATATAAGATCCAGGTCCAGGCAGCAGTCCCAAAGTTGGCTGATAACAGAGAGTGATAGAAGAAGGGTCTTAATTCCGCGCCAAGGACTCAATGGATCCAGGAAGAGATTAATGCTTCTTTAATAACATGCACAAGTCTACGCGTTTCTGGAGACACAGCTCCCTTCATCAGGACATTGGCAAGAGAACATCAAACCTCTTCTGTTCTCTTGCCAATGTCCTGATGAAGGGAGCTGTGTCTCTAGAAACGCGTAGACTTGTGCATGTTATTAAAGAAGCATTAATCTCTTCCTGGATCCATTGAGTCCTTGGCGCGGAATTAAGACCCTTCTTCTATCACTCTCTGTTATTATACTAGCAAACACTGAGAAAAGATATTTGCAGCACGTCTGCCTGCATTGCACACTTAAACTCATTGTTACTAAGCCATTATACTAGCAAACACTGAGGAAACTTAGTGGCATCCTAAACGTGGCTGTTGGACTTCTGTATTGTCCCCCTAGTGCAAAGATATTTGCAGCACGTCTGCCTGCATTGCACACTCAAACTCATTGTTACTAAGCCATTATACCAGCAAACACTGAGGAAACTTAGTGGCATCCTAAACGTGGCTGTTGGACTTCTGTATTGTCCCACTAGTGCAAAGATATTTGCAGCACGTCTGCCTGCATTGCACACTCAAACTCATTTGTTACTAAGCCATTATACTAGCAAACACTGAGGAAACTTAGTGGCATCCTAAACGTGGCTGTTGGACTTCTGTATTGTCCCACTAGTGCAAAGATATTTGCAGCACGTGTGCCTGCATTGCACACTCAAACTCATTTGTTACTAAGCCATTATACTAGCAAACACTGAGGAAACTTAGTGGCATCCTAAACGTGGCTGTTGGACTTCTGTATTGTCCCCCTAGTGCAAAGTTATTTGCAGCACGTCTGCCTGCATTGCACACTCAAACTCATTTGTTACTAAGCCATTATACTAGGAAACACTGAGGAAACTTAGTTGCATCCAAAAAGTGGCTATTGGACTTCTGTGTTGTCCCACTAGTGCAAAGATATTTGCAGGACGTCTGCCTGCATTGCAAAATCAAACTCATTGTTACTAAGCCATTATACTAGCAACCACTGAGGAAACTTAGTGGCATCCTAAACGTGGCTGTTGGACTTCTGTATTGTCCCCCTAGTGCAAAGATATTTGCAGCACGTCTGCCTGCATTGCACACTCAAACTCATTTGTTACTAAGCCATTTTACTAGCAAACACTGAGGAAACTTAGTGGCATCCTAATAGTGGCTGCTGGACTTCTGTGTTGTCCCACTAGTGCAAAGATATTTGCAGGACGTCTGCCTGTATTGCAAAATCAAACTCATTGTTACTAAGCCATTATACTAGCAAACACTGAGGAAACTTAGTGGCATCCTAAACGTGGCTGTTGGACTTCTGTTTTGTCCCACTAGTGCAAAGATATTTGCAGCACGTCTGCCTGCATTGCACACTCAAACTCTTTTGTTACTAAGCCATTATACTAGCAAACACTGAGGAAACTTAGAGGCATCCTAAAAGTGGCTGTTGGACTTTTGTATTGTCCCACTAGTGCAAAGATGTTTGCAGCACGTCTGCCTGCATTGCACACTCAAACTCATTGTTACTAAGCCATTATACTAGCAAACACTGAGGAAACTTAGTGGCATCCTAAAAGTGGCTGTTGGACTTCTGTATTGTCCCTCTAGTGCAAAGATATTTGCAGCACGTCTGCCTGCATTGCACACTCAAACTCATTGTTACTAAGCCATTATACTAGCAAACACTGAGGAAACTTAGTGGCATCCTAAACGTGGCTGTTGGACTTCAGTTTTGTCCCACTAGTGCAAAGATATTTGCAGCACGTCTTCCTTGATTGCACACTCAAACTCATTTGTTACTAAGCCATTATACTAGCAAACACTGAGGAAACTTAGTGGCATCCTAAACGTGGCTGTTGGACTTCTGTATTGTCCCCCCTAGTGCAAAGATATTTGCAGCACGTCTGCCTGCATTGCACACTCAAACTCATTGTTATTAAGCCATTATACCAGCAAACACTGAGGAAACTTAGTGGCATCCTAAAAGTGGCTGTTGGACTTCTGTATTGTCCCTCTAGTGCAAAGATATTTGCAGCACGTCTGCCTGCATTGCACACTCAAACTCATTTGTTACTAAGCCATTATACTAGCAAACACTGAGGAAACTTAGTGGCATCCTAAACGTGGCTGTTGGACTTCAGTTTTGTCCCACTAGTGCAAAGATATTTGCAGCACGTCTTCCTGCATTGCACACTTAAACTCATTGTTACTAAACCATTATACTAGAAATCACTGAGGAAACTTAGTGGCATCCTAACAGTGGCTGTTGGACTTCTGTATTGTCCCACTAGTGCAAAGATATTTGCAGCACGTCTGCCTGCATTGCACACTCAAACTCATTGTTACTAAGCCATTATACTAGCAAACACTGAGGAAACTTAGTGGCATCCTAAACGTGGCTGTTGGACTTCTGTATTGTCCCACTAGTGCAAAGATATTTGCAGCACGTCTGCCTGCATTGCACACTCAAACTCATTTGTTACTAAGCCATTATACTAGCAAACACTGAGGAAACTTAGTGGCATCCTAAACGTGGCTGTTGGACTTCTGTATTGTCCCACTAGTGCAAAGATATTTGCAGCACGTCTGCCTGCATTGCACACTCAAACTCATTGTTACTAAGCCATTATACTAGCAAACACTGAGGAAACTTAGTGGCATCCTAAACGTGGCTGTTGGACTTCTGTATTGTCCCCCCTAGTGCAAAGATATTTGCAGCACGTCTGCCTGCATTGCACACTCAAACTCATTGTTATTAAGCCATTATACCAGCAAACACTGAGGAAACTTAGTGGCATCCTAAAAGTGGCTGTTGGACTTCTGTATTGTCCCTCTAGTGCAAAGATATTTGCAGCACGTCTGCCTGCACTGCACACTCAAACTCATTTGTTACTAAGCCATTATACTAGCAAACACTGAGGAAACTAAGTGGCATCCTAAACGTGGCTGTTGGACTTCTGTATTGTCCCCCTAGTGCAAAGATATTTGCAGCACGTCTGCCTGCATTGCACACTCAAACTCATTTGTTACTAAGCCATTATACTAGGAAACACTGAGGAAACTTAGTGGCATCCAAAACGTGGCTGTTGGACTTCTGTGTTGTCCCACTAGTGCAAAGATATTTGCAGGACGTCTGCCTGCATTGCAAAATCAAACTCATTGTTACTAAGCCATTATACTAGCAACCACTGAGGAAACTTAGTGGCATCCTAAACGTGGCTGTTGGACTTCTGTATTGTCCCCCTAGTGCAAAGATATTTGCAGCACGTCTGCCTGCATTGCACACTCAAACTCATTTGTTACTAAGCCATTTTACTAGCAAACACTGAGGAAACTTAGTGGCATCCTAATAGTGGCTGCTGGACTTCTGTGTTGTCCCACTAGTGCAAAGATATTTGCAGGACGTCTGCCTGCATTGCAAAATCAAACTCATTGTTACTAAGCCATTATACTAGCAAACACTGAGGAAACTTAGTGGCATCCTAAACGTGGCTGTTGGACTTCTGTTTTGTCCCACTAGTGCAAAGATATTTGCAGCACGTCTGCCTGCATTGCACACTCAAACTCTTTTGTTACTAAGCCATTATACTAGCAAACACTGAGGAAACTTAGAGGCATCCTAAAAGTGGCTGTTGGACTTTTGTATTGTCCCACTAGTGCAAAGATGTTTGCAGCACGTCTGCCTGCATTGCACACTCAAACTCATTGTTACTAAGCCATTATACTAGCAAACACTGAGGAAACTTAGGGGCATCCTAAAAGTGGCTGTTGGACTTCTGTATTGTCCCTCTAGTGCAAAAATATTTGCAGCACGTCTGCCTGCATTGCACACTCAAACTCATTGTTACTAAGCCATTATACTAGCAAACACTGAGGAAACTTAGTGGCATCCTAAACGTGGCTGTTGGACTTCAGTTTTGTCCCACTAGTGCAAAGATATTTGCAGCACGTCTTCCTGCATTGCACACTCAAACTCATTTGTTACTAAGCCATTATACTAGCAAACACTGAGGAAACTTAGTGGCATCCTAAACGTGGCTGTTGGACTTCTGTATTGTCCCCCCTAGTGCAAAGATATTTGCAGCACGTCTGCCTGCATTGCACACTCAAACTCATTGTTATTAAGCCATTATACCAGCAAACACTGAGGAAACTTAGTGGCATCCTAAAAGTGGCTGTTGGACTTCTGTATTGTCCCTCTAGTGCAAAGATATTTGCAGCACGTCTGCCTGCACTGCACACTCACACTCATTTGTTACTAAGCCATTATACTAGCAAACACTGAGGAAACTAAGTGGCATCCTAAACGTGGCTGTTGGACTTCTGTATTGTCCCCCTAGTGCAAAGATATTTGCAGCACGTCTGCCTGCATTGCACACTCAAACTCATTTGTTACTAAGCCATTATACTAGGAAACACTGAGGAAACTTAGTGGCATCCAAAACGTGGCTGTTGGACTTCTGTGTTGTCCCACTAGTGCAAAGATATTTGCAGGACGTCTGCCTGCATTGCAAAATCAAACTCATTGTTACTAAGCCATTATACCAGCAAACACTGAGGAAACTTAGTGGCATCCTAAAAGTGGCTGTTGGACTTCTGTATTGTCCCACTAGTGCAAAGATATTTGCAGCACGACTGCCTGCATTGCACACTCAAACTCATTGTTACTCAGCCATTATACCGTACTAGCAAACACTGAGGAAACTTAGTGGCATCCTAAACGTGGCTGTTGGATTTCTGTATTGTCCCACTAGTGCAAAGATATTTGCAGCACGTCTGCCTGCATTGCACACTCAAACTTATTGTTACTAAGCCATTACATTAGCAAACACTGAGGAAACTAAGTGGCATCCTAATAGTGGCTGCTGGACTTCTGTGTTGTCCCACTAGTGCAAAGATATTTGCAGGACGTCTGCCTGCATTGCAAAATCAAACTCATTGTTACTAAGCCATTATACTAGCAAATGAGAAACTGTGGAAAGAAAAGCGCAATAGGGTCTTACCCCAAAAAGGGAGGAAGATATGTAATAAAAACACACTCACCTATAATGGTTGTGCCAGTCACAACCACTATACAGGCATATATAAGTTCCAGGTCCAGGCAGCAGTCCCAAAGTTGGCTGATAACAGAGAGTGATAGAAGAAGGGTCTTAATTCCGCGCCAAGGACTCAATGGATCCAGGAAGAGATTAATGCTTCTTTAATAACATGCACAAGTCTACGCGTTTCTGGAGACACAGCTCCCTTCATCAGGACATTGGCAAGAGAACATCAAACCTCTTCTGTTCTCTTGCCAATGTCCTGATGAAGGGAGCTGTGTCTCTAGAAACGCGTAGACTTGTGCATGTTATTAAAGAAGCATTAATCTCTTCCTGGATCCATTGAGTCCTTGGCGCGGAATTAAGACCCTTCTTCTATCACTCTCTGTTATTATACTAGCAAACACTGAGAAAAGATATTTGCAGCACGTCTGCCTGCATTGCACACTCAAACTCATTGTTACTAAGCCATTATACTAGCAAACACTGAGGAAAATTAGTGGCATCCTAAACGTGGCTGTTGGACTTCTGTATTGTCCCCCTAGTGCAAAGATATTTGCAGCACGTCTGCCTGCAATGCACACTCAAACTCATTGTTACTAAGCCATTATACCAGCAAACACTGAGGAAACTTAGTGGCATCCTAAAAGTGGCTGTTGGACTTCTGTATTGTCCCACTAGTGCAAAGATATTTGCAGCACGTCTGCCTGCATTGTACACTCAAACTCATTTGTTACTAAGCCATTATACTAGCAAACACTGAGGAAACTTAGTGGCATCCTAAACGTGGCTGTTGGACTTCATTTTTGTCCCACTGGTGCAAAGATATTTGCAGCACGTCTTCCTGTATTGCACACTCAAACTCATTGTTACTAAGCCATTATACTAGCAATCACTGAGGAAACTTAGTGGCATCCTAACAGTGGCTGTTGGACTTCTGTATTGTCCCACTAGTGCAAAGATATTTGCAGCACGTCTGCCTGCATTGCACACTCAAACTCATTGTTACTAAGCCATTATACTAGCAAACACTGAGAAAACTTAGTGGCATCCTAAACGTGGCTGTTGGACTTCTGTATTGTCCCACTAGTGCAAAGATATTTGCAGCACGTCTGCCTGCATTGCACACTCAAACTCATTTGTTACTAAGCCATTATACTAGCAAACACTGAGGAAACTTAGTGGCATCCTAAACGTGGCTGTTGGACTTCTGTATTGTCCCACTAGTGCAAAGATATTTGCAGCACGTCTGCCTGCATTGCACACTCAAACTCATTGTTACTAAGCCATTATACTAGCAAACACTGAGGAAACTTAGTGGCATCCTAAACGTGGCTGTTGGACTTCTGTATTGTCCCCCCTAGTGCAAAGATATTTGCAGCACGTCTGCCTGCATTGCACACTCAAACTCATTGTTATTAAGCCATTATACCAGCAAACACTGAGGAAACTTAGTGGCATCCTAAAAGTGGCTGTTGGACTTCTGTATTGTCCCTCTAGTGCAAAGATATTTGCAGCACGTCTGCCTGCACTGCACACTCAAACTCATTTGTTACTAAGCCATTATACTAGCAAACACTGAGGAAACTTAGTGGCATCCTAAACGTGGCTGTTGGACTTCTGTATTGTCCCCCTAGTGCAAATATATTTGCAGCACGTCTGCCTGCATTGCACACTCAAACTCATTTGTTACTAAGCCATTATACTAGGAAACACTGAGGAAACTTAGTGGCATCCAAAACGTGGCTGTTGGACTTCTGTGTTGTCCCACTAGTGCAAAGATATTTGCAGGACGTCTGCCTGCATTGCAAAATCAAACTCATTCTTACTAAGCCATTATACTAGCAAACACTGAGGAAACTTAGTGGCATCCTAAACGTGGCTGTTGGACTTCTGTTTTGTCCCACTAGTGCAAAGATATTTGCAGCACGTCTGCCTGCATTGCACACTCAAACTCTTTTGTTACTAAGCCATTATACTAGCAAACACTGAGGAAACTTAGAGGCATCCTAAAAGTGGCTGTTGGACTTTTGTATTGTCCCACTAGTGCAAAGATGTTTGCAGCACGTCTGCCTGCATTGCACACTCAAACTCATTGTTACTAAGCCATTATACTAGCAAACACTGAGGAAACTTAGGGGCATCCTAAAAGTGGCTGTTGGACTTCTGTATTGTCCCTCTAGTGCAAAAATATTTGCAGCACGTCTGCCTGCATTGCACACTCAAACTCATTGTTACTAAGCCATTATACTAGCAAACACTGAGGAAACTTAGTGGCATCCTAAACGTGGCTGTTGGACTTCAGTTTTGTCCCACTAGTGCAAAGATATTTGCAGCACGTCTTCCTGCATTGCACACTCAAACTCATTTGTTACTAAGCCATTATACTAGCAAACACTGAGGAAACTTAGTGGCATCCTAAACGTGGCTGTTGGACTTCTGTATTGTCCCCCCTAGTGCAAAGATATTTGCAGCACGTCTGCCTGCATTGCACACTCAAACTCATTGTTATTAAGCCATTATACCAGCAAACACTGAGGAAACTTAGTGGCATCCTAAAAGTGGCTGTTGGACTTCTGTATTGTCCCTCTAGTGCAAAGATATTTGCAGCACGTCTGCCTGCATTGCACACTCAAACTCATTTGTTACTAAGCCATTATACTAGCAAACACTGAGGAAACTTAGTGGCATCCTAAACGTGGCTGTTGGACTTCAGTTTTGTCCCACTAGTGCAAAGATATTTGCAGCACGTCTTCCTGCATTGCACACTCAAACTCATTGTTACTAAACCATTATACTAGAAATCACTGAGGAAACTTAGTGGCATCCTAACAGTGGCTGTTGGACTTCTGTATTGTCCCACTAGTGCAAAGATAATTGCAGCACGTCTGCCTGCATTGCACACTCAAACTCATTGTTACTAAGCCATTATACTAGCAAACACTGAGGAAACTTAGTGGCATCCTAAACGTGGCTGTTGGACTTCTGTATTGTCCCACTAGTGCAAAGATATTTGCAGCACGTCTGCCTGCATTGCACACTCAAACTCATTTGTTACTAAGCCATTATACTAGCAAACACTGAGGAAACTTAGTGGCATCCTAAACGTGGCTGTTGGACTTCTGTATTGTCCCACTAGTGCAAAGATATTTGCAGCACGTCTGCCTGCATTGCACACTCAAACTCATTGTTACTAAGCCATTATACTAGCAAACACAGAGGAAACTTAGTGGCATCCTAAACGTGGCTGTTGGACTTCTGTATTGTCCCACTAGTGCAAAGATATTTGCAGCACGTCTGCCTGCATTGCACACTCAAACTCATTGTTATTAAGCCATTATACCAGCAAACACTGAGGAAACTTAGTGGCATCCTAAAAGTGGCTGTTGGACTTCTGTATTGTCCCTCTAGTGCAAAGATATTTGCAGCACGTCTGCCTGCACTGCACACTCAAACTCATTTGTTACTAAGCCATTATACTAGGAAACACTGAGGAAACTTAGTGGCATCCTAACAGTGGCTGTTGGACTTCTGTATTGTCCCACTAGTGCAAAGATATTTGCAGCACGTCTTCCTGCATTGCACACTCAAACTCATTGTTACTAAACCATTATACTAGAAATCACTGAGGAAACTTAGTGGCATCCTAACAGTGGCTGTTGGACTTCTGTATTGCCCCACTAGTGCAAAGATATTTGCAGCACGTCTGCCTGCATTGCACACTCAAACTCATTGTTACTAAGCCATTATACTAGCAAACACTGAGGAAACTTAGTGGCATCCTAAACGTGGCTGTTGGACTTCTGTATTGTCCCCCTAGTGCAAAGATATTTGCAGCACGTCTGCCTGCATTGCACACTCAAACTCATTGTTATTAAGCCATTATACCAGCAAACACTGAGGAAACTTAGTGGCATCCTAAAAGTGGCTGTTGGACTTCTGTATTGTCCCACTAGTGCAAAGATATTTGCAGCACGACTGCCTGCATTGCACACTCAAACTCATTGTTACTCAGCCATTATACCGTACTAGCAAACACTGAGGAAACTTAGTGGCATCCTAAACGTGGCTGTTGGATTTCTGTATTGTCCCACTAGTGCAAAGATATTTGCAGCACGTCTGCCTGCATTGCACACTCAAACTTATTGTTACTAAGCCATTACATTAGCAAACACTGAGGAAACTAAGTGGCATCCTAATAGTGGCTGCTGGACTTCTGTGTTGTCCCACTAGTGCAAAGATATTTGCAGGACGTCTGCCTGCATTGCAAAATCAAACTCATTGTTACTAAGCCATTATACTAGCAAATGAGAAACTGTGGAAAGAAAAGCGCAATAGGGTCTTACCCCAAAAAGGGAGGAAGATATGTAATAAAAACACACTCACCTATAATGGTTGTGCCAGTCACAACCACTATACAGGCATATATAAGTTCCAGGTCCAGGCAGCAGTCCCAAAGTTGGCTGATAACAGAGAGTGATAGAAGAAGGGTCTTAATTCCGCGCCAAGGACTCAATGGATCCAGGAAGAGATTAATGCTTCTTTAATAACATGCACAAGTCTACGCGTTTCTGGAGACACAGCTCCCTTCATCAGGACATTGGCAAGAGAACATCAAACCTCTTCTGTTCTCTTGCCAATGTCCTGATGAAGGGAGCTGTGTCTCTAGAAACGCGTAGACTTGTGCATGTTATTAAAGAAGCATTAATCTCTTCCTGGATCCATTGAGTCCTTGGCGCGGAATTAAGACCCTTCTTCTATCACTCTCTGTTATTATACTAGCAAACACTGAGAAAAGATATTTGCAGCACGTCTGCCTGCATTGCACACTCAAACTCATTGTTACTAAGCCATTATACTAGCAAACACTGAGGAAAATTAGTGGCATCCTAAACGTGGCTGTTGGACTTCTGTATTGTCCCCCTAGTGCAAAGATATTTGCAGCACGTCTGCCTGCATTGCACACTCAAACTCATTGTTACTAAGCCATTATACCAGCAAACACTGAGGAAACTTAGTGGCATCCTAAAAGTGGCTGTTGGACTTCTGTATTGTCCCACTAGTGCAAAGATATTTGCAGCATGTCTGCCTGCATTGTACACTCAAACTCATTTGTTACTAAGCCATTATACTAGCAAACACTGAGGAAACTTAGTGGCATCCTAAACGTGGCTGTTGGACTTCATTTTTGTCCCACTGGTGCAAAGATATTTGCAGCACGTCTTCCTGTATTGCACACTCAAACTCATTGTTACTAAGCCATTATACTAGCAATCACTGAGGAAACTTAGTGGCATCCTAACAGTGGCTGTTGGACTTCTGTATTGTCCCACTAGTGCAAAGATATTTGCAGCACGTCTGCCTGCATTGCACACTCAAACTCATTGTTACTAAGCCATTATACTGCCAGACACTGAGGAAACTTAGTGGCATCCTAAACGTGGCTGTTGGACTTCTGTATTGTCCCACTAGTGCAAAGATATTTGCAGCACGTCTGCCTGCATTGCACACTCAAAGTCATGGTTACTAAGCCATTATACTAGCAAACACTGAGGAAACTTAGTGGCATCCTAAACGTGGCTGTTGGACTTCTTTATTGTCCCCCTAGTGCAAAGATATTTGCAGCACGTCTGCCTGCATTGCACACTCAAACTCATTGTTACTAAGCCATTATACCAGCAAACACTGAGGAAACTTAGTGGCATCCTAAAAGTGGCTGTTGGACTTCTGTATTGTCCCACTAGTGCAAAGATATTTGCAGCACGTCTGCCTGCATTGCACACTCAAACTCATTGTTACTAAGCCATTATACTAGCAAATACTGAGGAAACTTAGTGGCATCCTAAACGTGGCTGTTGGACTTCTGTATTGTTTCCCTATTGCAAAGATATTTGCAGCACGTCTGCCTGCATTGCACACTCAAACTCATTGTTACTAAGCCATTATACTAGCAAACACTGAGGAAACTTAGTGGCATCCTAAACGTGGCTGTTGGACTTCTGTATTGTCCCACTAGTGCAAAGATATTTGCAGCACGTCTGCCTGCATTGCACACTCAAACTCATTGTTACTAAGCCATTATACTAGCAAACACTGAGGAAACTTAGTGGCATCCTAAAAGTGGCTGTTGGACTTCTGTATTGTCCCCCCTAGTGCAAAGATATTTGCAGCACGTCTTCCTGCATTGCACACTCAAACTCATTGTTATTAAGCCATTATACCAGCAAACACTGAGGAAACTTAGTGGCATCCTAAAAGTGGCTGTTGGACTTCTGTATTGTCCCTCTAGTGCAAAGATATTTGCAGCACGTCTGCCTGCATTGCACACTCAAACTCATTTGTTACTAAGCCATTATACTAGCAAACACTGAGGAAACTTAGTGGCATCCTAAACGTGGCTGTTGGACTTCAGTTTTGTCCCACTAGTGCAAAGATATTTGCAGGACGTCTGCCTGCATTGCAAAATCAAACTCATTGTTACTAAGCCATTATACTAGCAACCACTGAGGAAACTTAGTGGCATCCTAAACGTGGCTGTTGGACTTCTGTATTGTCCCCCTAGTGCAAAGATATTTGCAGCACGTCTGCCTGCATTGCACACTCAAACTCATTTGTTACTAAGCCATTTTACTAGTAAACACTGAGGAAACTTAGTGGCATCCTAATAGTGGCTGCTGGACTTCTGTGTTGTCCCACTAGTGCAAAGATATTTGCAGGACGTCTGCCTGCATTGCAAAATCAAACTCATTGTTACTAAGCCATTATACTAGCAAACACTGAGGAAACTTAGTGGCATCCTAAACGTGGCTGTTGGACTTCTGTTTTGTCCCACTAGTGCAAAGATATTTGCAGCACGTCTGCCTGCATTGCACACTCAAACTCATTTGTTACTAAGCCATTATACTAGCAAACACTGAGGAAACTTAGAGGCATCCTAAAAGTGGCTGTTGGACTTTTGTATTGTCCCACTAGTGCAAAGATGTTTGCAGCACGTCTGCCTGCATTGCACACTCAAACTCATTGTTACTAAGCCATTATACTAGCAAACACTGAGGAAACTTAGGGGCATCCTAAAAGTGGCTGTTGGACTTCTGTATTGTCCCTCTAGTGCAAAGATATTTGCAGCACGTCTGCCTGCATTGCACACTCAAACTCATTGTTACTAAGCCATTATACTAGCAAACACTGAGGAAACTTAGTGGCATCCTAAACGTGGCTGTTGGACTTCAGTTTTGTCCCACTAGTGCAAAGATATTTGCAGCACGTCTTCCTGCATTGCACACTCAAACTCATTTGTTACTAAGCCATTATACTAGCAAACACTGAGGAAACTTAGTGGCATCCTAAACGTGGCTGTTGGACTTCTGTATTGTCCCCCCTAGTGCAAAGATATTTGCAGCACGTCTGCCTGCATTGCACACTCAAACTCATTGTTATTAAGCCATTATACCAGCAAACACTGAGGAAACTTAGTGGCATCCTAAAAGTGGCTGTTGGACTTCTGTATTGTCCCTCTAGTGCAAAGATATTTGCAGCACGTCTGCCTGCATTGCACACTCAAACTCATTTGTTACTAAGCCATTATACTAGCAAACACTGAGGAAACTTAGTGGCATCCTAAACGTGGCTGTTGGACTTCAGTTTTGTCCCACTAGTGCAAAGATATTTGCAGCACGTCTTCCTGCATTGCACACTCAAACTCATTTGTTACTAAGCCATTATACTAGCAAACACTGAGGAAACTTAGTGGCATCCTAAACGTGGCTGTTGGACTTCTGTATTGTCCCACTAGTGCAAAGATATTTGCAGCACGTCTGCCTGCATTGCACACTCAAACTCATTGTTACTAAGCCATTATACTAGCAAACACTGAGGAAACTTAGTGGCATCCTAAACGTGGCTGTTGGACTTCTGTATTGTCCCACTAGTGCAAAGATATTTGCAGCACGTCTGCCTGCATTGCACACTCAAACTCATTGTTATTAAGCCATTATACCAGCAAACACTGAGGAAACTTAGTGGCATCCTAAAAGTGGCTGTTGGACTTCTGTATTGTCCCTCTAGTGCAAAGATATTTGCAGCACGTCTGCCTGCACTGCACACTCAAACTCATTTGTTACTAAGCCATTATACTAGCAAACACTGAGGAAACTTAGTGGCATCCTAAACGTGGCTGTTGGACTTCAGTTTTGTCCCACTAGTGCAAAGATATTTGCAGCACGTCTTCCTGCATTGCACACTCAAACTCATTGTTACTAAACCATTATACTAGAAATCACTGAGGAAACTTAGTGGCATCCTAACAGTGGCTGTTGGACTTCTGTATTGCCCCACTAGTGCAAAGATATTTGCAGCACGTCTGCCTGCATTGCACACTCAAACTCATTGTTACTAAGCCATTATACTAGCAAACACTGAGGAAACTTAGTGGCATCCTAAACGTGGCTGTTGGACTTCTGTATTGTCCCCCTAGTGCAAAGATATTTGCAGCACGTCTGCCTGCATTGCACACTCAAACTCATTGTTATTAAGCCATTATACCAGCAAACACTGAGGAAACTTAGTGGCATCCTAAAAGTGGCTGTTGGACTTCTGTATTGTCCCACTAGTGCAAAGATATTTGCAGCACGACTGCCTGCATTGCACACTCAAACTCATTGTTACTCAGCCATTATACCGTACTAGCAAACACTGAGGAAACTTAGTGGCATCCTAAACGTGGCTGTTGGATTTCTGTATTGTCCCACTAGTGCAAAGATATTTGCAGCACGTCTGCCTGCATTGCACACTCAAACTTATTGTTACTAAGCCATTACATTAGCAAACACTGAGGAAACTAAGTGGCATCCTAATAGTGGCTGCTGGACTTCTGTGTTGTCCCACTAGTGCAAAGATATTTGCAGGACGTCTGCCTGCATTGCAAAATCAAACTCATTGTTACTAAGCCATTATACTAGCAAATGAGAAACTGTGGAAAGAAAAGCGCAATAGGGTCTTACCCCAAAAAGGGAGGAAGATATGTAATAAAAACACACTCACCTATAATGGTTGTGCCAGTCACAACCACTATACAGGCATATATAAGATCCAGGTCCAGGCAGCAGTCCCAAAGTTGGCTGATAACAGAGAGTGATAGAAGAAGGGTCTTAATTCCGCGCCAAGGACTCAATGGATCCAGGAAGAGATTAATGCTTCTTTAATAACATGCACAAGTCTACGCGTTTCTGGAGACACAGCTCCCTTCATCAGGACATTGGCAAAAGAACATCAAACCTCTTCTGTTCTCTTGCCAATGTCCTGATGAAGGGAGCTGTGTCTCTAGAAACGCGTAGACTTGTGCATGTTATTAAAGAAGCATTAATCTCTTCCTGGATCCATTGAGTCCTTGGCGCGGAATTAAGACCCTTCTTCTATCACTCTCTGGTATTATACTAGCAAACACTGAGAAAAGATATTTGCAGCACGTCTGCCTGCATTGCACACTCAAACTCATTGTTACTAAGCCATTATACTAGCAAAGACTGAGGAAAATTAGTGGCATCCTAAACGTGGCTGTTGGACTTCTGTATTGTCCCCCTAGTGCAAAGATATTTGCAGCACGTCTGCCTGCATTGCACACTCAAACTCATTGTTACTAAGCCATTATACCAGCAAACACTGAGGAAACTTAGTGGCATCCTAAAAGTGGCTGTTGGACTTCTGTATTGTTTCACTAGTGCAAAGATATTTGCAGCACGTCTGCCTGCATTGCACACTCAAACTCATTTGTTACTAAGCCATTATACTAGCAAACACTGAGGAAACTTAGTGGCATCCTAAACGTGGCTGTTGGACTTCATTTTTGTCCCACTGGTGCAAAGATATTTGCAGCACGTCTTCCTGTATTGCACACTCAAACTCATTGTTACTAAGCCATTATACTAGCAATCACTGAGGAAACTTAGTGGCATCCTAACAGTGGCTGTTGGACTTCTGTATTGTCCCACTAGTGCAAAGATATTTGCAGCACGTCTGCCTGCATTGCACACTCAAACTCATTGTTACTAAGCCATTATACTGCCAGACACTGAGGAAACTTAGTGGCATCCTAAACGTGGCTGTTGGACTTCTGTATTGTCCCACTAGTGCAAAGATATTTGCAGCACGTCTGCCTGCATTGCACACTCAAACTCATGGTTACTAAGCCATTATACTAGCAAACACTGAGGAAACTTAGTGGCATCCTAAACGTGGCTGTTGGACTTCTTTATTGTCCCCCTAGTGCAAAGATATTTGCAGCACGTCTGCCTGCATTGCACACTCAAACTCATTGTTACTAAGCCATTATACCAGCAAACACTGAGGAAACTTAGTGGCATCCTAAAAGTGGCTGTTGGACTTCTGTATTGTCCCACTAGTGCAAAGATATTTGCAGCACGTCTGCCTGCATTGCACACTCAAACTCATTGTTACTAAGCCATTATACTAGCAAATACTGAGGAAACTTAGTGGCTTCCTAAACGTGGCTGTTGGACTTCTGTATTGTTTCCCTATTGCAAAGATATTTGCAGCACGTCTGCCTGCATTGCACACTCAAACTCATTGTTACTAAGCCATTATACTAGCAAACACTGAGGAAACTTAGTGGCATCCTAAACGTGGCTGTTGGACTTCTGTATTGTCCCACTAGTGCAAAGATATTTGCAGCACGTCTGCCTGCATTGCACACTCAAACTCATTGTTACTAAGCCATTATACTAGCAAACACTGAGGAAACTTAGTGGCATCCTAAAAGTGGCTGTTGGACTTCTGTATTGTCCCCCCTAGTGCAAAGATATTTGCAGCACGTCTTCCTGCATTGCACACTCAAACTCATTGTTATTAAGCCATTATACCAGCAAACACTGAGGAAACTTAGTGGCATCCTAAAAGTGGCTGTTGGACTTCTGTATTGTCCCTCTAGTGCAAAGATATTTGCAGCACGTCTGCCTGCATTGCACACTCAAACTCATTTGTTACTAAGCCATTATACTAGCAAACACTGAGGAAACTTAGTGGCATCCTAAACGTGGCTGTTGGACTTCAGTTTTGTCCCACTAGTGCAAAGATATTTGCAGCACGTCTTCCTGCATTGCACACTCAAACTCATTGTTACTAAACCATTATACTAGAAATCACTGAGGAAACTTAGTGGCATCCTAACAGTGGCTGTTGGACTTCTGTATTGTCCCACTAGTGCAAAGATATTTGCAGCACGTCTGCCTGCATTGCACACTCAAACTCATTGTTACTAAGCCATTATACTAGCAAACACTGAGGAAACTTAGTGGCATCCTAAACGTGGCTGTTGGACTTCTGTATTGTCCCACTAGTGCAAAGATATTTGCAGCACGTCTGCCTGCATTGCACACTCAAACTCATTTGTTACTAAGCCATTATACTAGCAAACACTGAGGAAACTTAGTGGCATCCTAAACGTGGCTGTTGGACTTCTGTATTGTCCCACTAGTGCAAAGATATTTGCAGCACGTCTGCCTGCATTGCACACTCAAACTCATTGTTACTAAGCCATTATACTAGCAAACACTGAGGAACCTTAGTGGCATCCTAAACGTGGCTGTTGGACTTCTGTATTGTCCCACTAGTGCAAAGATATTTGCAGCACGTCTGCCTGCATTGCACACTCAAACTCATTGTTATTAAGCCATTATACCAGCAAACACTGAGGAAACTTAGTGGCATCCTAAAAGTGGCTGTTGGACTTCTGTATTGTCCCTCTAGTGCAAAGATATTTGCAGCACGTCTGCCTGCACTGCACACTCAAACTCATTTGTTACTAAGCCATTATACTAGCAAACACTGAGGAAACTTAGTGGCATCCTAAACGTGGCTGTTGGACTTCAGTTTTGTCCCACTAGTGCAAAGATATTTGCAGCACGTCTTCCTGCATTGCACACTCAAACTCATTGTTACTAAACCATTATACTAGAAATCACTGAGGAAACTTAGTGGCATCCTAACAGTGGCTGTTGGACTTCTGTATTGTTTCCCTATTGCAAAGATATTTGCAGCACGTCTGCCTGCATTGCACACTCAAACTCATTGTTACTAAGCCATTATACTAGCAAACACTGAGGAAACTTAGTGGCATCCTAAACGTGGCTGTTGGACGTCTGTATTGTCCCACTAGTGCAAAGATATTTGCAGCACGTCTGCCTGCATTGCACACTCAAACTCATTGTTACTAAGCCATTATACTAGCAAACACTGAGGAAACTTAGTGGCATCCTAAAAGTGGCTGTTGGACTTCTGTATTGTCCCACTAGTGAAAAGATATTTGCAGCACGACTGCCTGCATTGCACACTCAAACTCATTGTTACTCAGCCATTATACCGTACTAGCAAACACTGAGGAAACTTAGTGGCATCCTAAACGTGGCTGTTGGACTTCTGTATTGTCCCACTAGTGCAAAGATATTTGCAGCACGTCTGCCTGCATTGCACACTCAAACTTATTGTTACTAAGCCATTACACTAGCAAACACTGAGGAAACTTAGTGGCATCCTAATAGTGGCTGCTGGACTTCTGTGTTGTCCCACTAGTGCAAAGATATTTGCAGGACGTCTGCCTGCATTGCAAAATCAAACTCATTGTTACTAAGCCATTATACTAGCAAATGAGAAACTGTGGAAAGAAAAGCGCAATAGGGTCTTACCCCAAAAAGGGAGGAAGATATGTAATAAAAACACACTCACCTATAATGGTTGTGCCAGTCACAACCACTATACAGGCATATATAAGATCCAGGTCCAGGCAGCAGTCCCAAAGTTGGCTGATAACAGAGAGTGATAGAAGAAGGGTCTTAATTCCGCGCCAAGGACTCAATGGATCCAGGAAGAGATTAATGCTTCTTTAATAACATGCAGAAGTCTACGCGTTTCTGGAGACACAGCTCCCTTCATCAGGACATTGGCAAGAGAACATCAAACCTCTTCTGTTCTCTTGCCAATGTCCTGATGAAGGGAGCTGTGTCTCTAGAAACGCGTAGACTTGTGCATGTTATTAAAGTAGCATTAATCTCTTCCTGGATCCATTGAGTCCTTGGCGCGGAATTAAGACCCTTCTTCTATCACTCTCTGTTATTATACTAGCAAACACTGAGAAAAGATATTTGCAGCACGTCTGCCTGCATTGCACACTCAAACTCATTGTTACTAAGCCATTATACTAGCAAACACTGAGGAAAATTAGTGGCATCCTAAACGTGGCTGTTGGACTTCTGTATTGTCCCACTAGTGCAAAGATATTTGCAGCACGTCTGCCTGCATTGCACACTCAAACTCATTTGTTACTAAGCCATTATCCTAGCAAACACTGAGGAAACTTAGTGGCATCCTAAACGTGGCTGTTGGACTTCTGTATTGTCCCACTAGTGCAAAGATATTTGCAGCACGTCTGCCTGCATTGCACACTCAAACTCATTGTTACTAAGCCATTATACTAGCAAACACTGAGGAAACTTAGTGGCATCCTAAACGTGGCTGCTGGACTTCTGTATTGTCCCCCTAGTGCAAAGATATTTGCAGCACGTCTGCCTGCATTGCACACTCAAACTCATTGTTACTAAGCCATTATACCAGCAAACACTGAGCAAACTTAGTGGCATCCTAAATGTGGCTGTTGGACTTCTGTATTGTCCCACTAGTGCAAAGATATTTGCATCACGTCTGCCTGCATTGCACACTCAAACTCATTTGTTACCAAGCCATTATACTAGCAAACACTGAGGAAACTTAGTGGCATCCTAAACGTGGCTGTTGGACTTCTGTTTTGTCCCACTAGTGCAAAGATATTTGCAGCACGTCTGCCTGCATTGCACACTCAAACTCATTTGTTACTAAGCCATTATACTAGCAAACACTGAGGAAACTTATTGGCATCCTAAACGTGGCTGTTGGACTTCTGTTTTGTCCCACTAGTGCAAAGATATTTGCAGCACGTCTGCCTGCATTGCACACTCAAACTCATTGTTACTAAGCCATTATACTAGCAAACAGTGAGGAAATTTAGTGGCATCCTAAACGTGGCTTTTGGACTTCTGTATTGTCCTCCTAGTGCAAAGATATTTGCAGCACGTCTGCCTGCATTGCACACTCAAACTCATTGTTACTAAGCCATTATACCAGCAAACACTGAGGAAACTTAGTGGCATCCTAAAAGTGGCTGTTGGACTTCTGTATTGTCCCACTAGTGCAAAGATATTTGCAGCACGTCTGCCTGCATTGCACACTCAAACTCATTTGTTACCAAGCCATTATACTAGCAAACACTGAGGAAACTTAGTGGCATCCTAAAAGTGGCTGTTGGACTTCTGTATTGTCCCACTAGTGCAAAGATATTTGCAGCACCTCTGCCTGCATTGCACACTCAAACTCATTGTTACTAAGCCATTATGCTAGCAAACACTGAGGAAACTTAGTGGCATCCTAAAAGTGGCTGTTGGACTTCTGTATTGTCCCACTAGTGAAAAGATATTTGCAGCACGTCTGCCTGCATTGCACACTCAAACTCATTGTTACTAAGCCATTATACTAGCAAACACTGAGGAAAATTAGTGGCATCCTAAACGTGGCTGTTGGACTTCTGTATTGTCCCACTAGTGCAAAGATATTTGCAGCACGACTGCCTGCATTGCACACTCAAACTCATTTGTTACTAAGCCATTACCCTAGCAAACACTGAGGAAACTTAGTGGCATCCTAAACGTGGCTGTTGGACTTCTGTATTGTCCCACTAGTGCAAAGATATTTGCAGCACGTCTGCCTGCATTGCACACTCAAACTCATTGTTACTAAGCCATTATACTAGCAAACACTGAGGAAACTTAGTGGCATCCTAAACGTGGCTGCTGGACTTCTGTATTGTCCCCCTAGTGCAAAGATATTTGCAGCACGTCTGCCTGCATTGCACACTCAAACTCATTGTTACTAAGCCATTATACCAGCAAACACTGAGGAAACTTAGTGGCATCCTAAATGTGGCTGTTGGACTTCTGTATTGTCCCACTAGTGCAAAGATATTTGCATCACGTCTGCCTGCATTGCACACTCAAACTCATTTGTTACCAAGCCATTATACTAGCAAACACTGAGGAAACTTAGTGGCATCCTAAACGTGGCTGTTGGACTTCTGTTTTGTCCCACTAGTGCAAAGATATTTGCAGCACGTCTGCCTGCATTGCACACTCAAACTCATTTGTTACTAAGCCATTATACTAGCAAACACTGAGGAAACTTATTGGCATCCTAAACGTGGCTGTTGGACTTCTGTTTTGTCCCACTAGTGCAAAGATATTTGCAGCACGTCTGCCTGCATTGCACACTCAAACTCATTGTTACTAAGCCATTATACTAGCAAACAGTGAGGAAATTTAGTGGCATCCTAAACGTGGCTTTTGGACTTCTGTATTGTCCTCCTAGTGCAAAGATATTTGCAGCACGTCTGCCTGCATTGCACACTCAAACTCATTGTTACTAAGCCATTATACCAGCAAACACTGAGGAAACGTAGTGGCATCCTAAAAGTGGCTGTTGGACTTCTGTATTGTCCCACTAGTGCAAAGATATTTGCAGCACGTCTGCCTGCATTGCACACTCAAACTCATTTGTTACCAAGCCATTATACTAGCAAACACTGAGGAAACTTAGTGGCATCCTAAAAGTGGCTGTTGGACTTCTGTATTGTCCCACTAGTGCAAAGATATTTGCAGCACCTCTGCCTGCATTGCTCACTCAAACTCATTGTTACTAAGCCATTATGCTAGCAAACACTGAGGAAACTTAGTGGCATCCTAAAAGTGGCTGTTGGACTTCTGTATTGTCCCACTAGTGCAAAGATATTTGCAGCACGTCTGCCTGCATTGCACACTAAAACTCATTGTTACATAGCCATTATACTAGCAAACACTGAGGAAACTTAGTGGCATCCTAAAAGTGGCTGTTGGACTTCTGTATTGTCCCACTAGTGAAAAGATATTTGCAGCACGTCTGCCTGCATTTCACACTCAAACTCATTGTTACTAAGCCATTATACCGTACTAGCAAACACTGAGGAAACTTAGTGGCATCCTAAACGTGGCTGTTGGACTTTTGTATTGTCCCACTAGTGCAAAGATATTTGCAGCACGTCTGCCTGCATTGCACACTCAAACTTATTGTTACTAAGCTATTACACTAGCAAACACTGAGGAAACTTAGTGGCATCCTAATAGTGGCTGCTGGACTTCTGTGTTGTCCCACTAGTGCAAAGATATTTGCAGGACGTCTGCCTGCATTGCAAAATCAAACTCATTGTTACTAAGCCATTATACTAGAAAACACTGAGGAAACTTAGTGGCATCCTAAACGTGGCTGTTGGAATTCTGTTTTGTCCCACTAGTGCAAAGATATTTGCAGCACGTCTGCCTGCATTGCACACTCAAACTCATTTGTTACTAAGCCATTATACTAGCAAACACTGAGGAAACTTAGTGGCATCCTAAAAGTGGCTGTTGGACTTCTGTATTGTCCCACTAGTGCAAACATGTTTGCAGCACGTCTGCCTGCATTGCACACTCAAACTCATTGTTACTAAGCCATTATACTAGCAAACACTGAGGAAACTTAGTGGCATCCTAAAAGTATCTGTAGGACTTCTGTATTGTCCCACTAGTGCAAAGATATTTGCAGCACGTCTGCCTGCATTGCACACTCAAACTCATTTGTTACTAAGCCATTATACTAGCAAACACTGAGGAAACTTAGTGGCATCCTAAACGTGGCTGTTGGACTTCTGTTTTGTCCCACTAGTGCAAAGATATTTGCAGCACCTCTGCCTGCATTGCACACTCAAACTCATTGTTACTAAGCCATTATGCTAGCAAACACTGAGGAAACTTAGTGGCATCCTAAAAGTGGCTGTTGGACTTCTGTATTGTCCCACTAGTGAAAAGATATTTGCAGCACGTCTGCCTGCATTGCACACTCAAACTCATTGTTACTAAGCCATTATACTAGCAAACACTGAGGAAAATTAGTGGCATCCTAAACGTGGCTGTTGGACTTCTGTATTGTCCCACTAGTGCAAAGATATTTGCAGCACGACTGCCTGCATTGCACACTCAAACTCATTTGTTACTAAGCCATTATCCTAGCAAACACTGAGGAAACTTAGTGGCATCCTAAACGTGGCTGTTGGACTTCTGTATTGTCCCACTAGTGCAAAGATATTTGCAGCACGTCTGCCTGCATTGCACACTCAAACTCATTGTTACTAAGCCATTATACTAGCAAACACTGAGGAAACTTAGTGGCATCCTAAACGTGGCTGCTGGACTTCTGTATTGTCCCCCTAGTGCAAAGATATTTGCAGCACGTCTGCCTGCATTGCACACTCAAACTCATTGTTACTAAGCCATTATACCAGCAAACACTGAGGAAACTTAGTGGCATCCTAAATGTGGCTGTTGGACTTCTGTATTGTCCCACTAGTGCAAAGATATTTGCATCACGTCTGCCTGCATTGCACACTCAAACTCATTTGTTACCAAGCCATTATACTAGCAAACACTGAGGAAACTTAGTGGCATCCTAAACGTGGCTGTTGGACTTCTGTTTTGTCCCACTAGTGCAAAGATATTTGCAGCACGTCTGCCTGCATTGCACACTCAAACTCATTGTTACTAAGCCATTATACTAGCAAACAGTGAGGAAATTTAGTGGCATCCTAAACGTGGCTTTTGGACTTCTGTATTGTCCTCCTAGTGCAAAGATATTTGCAGCACGTCTGCCTGCATTGCACACTCAAACTCATTGTTACTAAGCCATTATACCAGCAAACACTGAGGAAACGTAGTGGCATCCTAAAAGTGGCTGTTGGACTTCTGTATTGTCCCACTAGTGCAAAGATATTTGCAGCACGTCTGCCTGCATTGCACACTCAAACTCATTTGTTACCAAGCCATTATACTAGCAAACACTGAGGAAACTTAGTGGCATCCTAAAAGTGGCTGTTGGACTTCTGTATTGTCCCACTAGTGCAAAGATATTTGCAGCACCTCTGCCTGCATTGCACACTCAAACTCATTGTTACTAAGCCATTATGCTAGCAAACACTGAGGAAACTTAGTGGCATCCTAAAAGTGGCTGTTGGACTTCTGTATTGTCCCACTAGTGCAAAGATATTTGCAGCACGTCTGCCTGCATTGCACACTAAAACTCATTGTTACATAGCCATTATACTAGCAAACACTGAGGAAACTTAGTGGCATCCTAAAAGTGGCTGTTGGACTTCTGTATTGTCCCACTAGTGAAAAGATATTTGCAGCACGTCTGCCTGCATTGCACACTCAAACTCATTGTTACTAAGCCATTATACCGTACTAGCAAACACTGAGGAAACTTAGTGGCATCCTAAACGTGGCTGTTGGACTTTTGTATTGTCCCACTAGTGCAAAGATATTTGCAGCACGTCTGCCTGCATTGCACACTCAAACTTATTGTTACTAAGCTATTACACTAGCAAACACTGAGGAAACTTAGTGGCATCCTAATAGTGGCTGCTGGACTTCTGTGTTGTCCCACTAGTGCAAAGATATTTGCAGGACGTCTGCCTGCATTGCAAAATCAAACTCATTGTTACTAAGCCATTATACTAGAAAACACTGAGGAAACTTAGTGGCATCCTAAACGTGGCTGTTGGAATTCTGTTTTGTCCCACTAGTGCAAAGATATTTGCAGCACGTCTGCCTGCATTGCACACTCAAACTCATTTGTTACTAAGCCATTATACTAGCAAACACTGAGGAAACTTAGTGGCATCCTAAAAGTGGCTGTTGGACTTCTGTATTGTCCCACTAGTGCAAACATGTTTGCAGCACGTCTGCCTGCATTGCACACTCAAACTCATTGTTACTAAGCCATTATACTAGCAAACACTGAGGAAACTTAGTGGCATCCTAAAAGTATCTGTAGGACTTCTGTATTGTCCCACTAGTGCAAAGATATTTGCAGCACGTCTGCCTGCATTGCACACTCAAACTCATTTGTTACTAAGCCATTATACTAGCAAACACTGAGGAAACTTAGTGGCATCCTAAACGTGGCTGTTGGACTTCTGTTTTGTCCCACTAGTGCAAAGATATTTGCAGCACGTCTTCCTGCATTGCACACTCAAACTCATTGTTACTAAGCCATTATATTAGCAATCACTGAGGAAACTTAGTGGCATCCTAACAGTGGCTTTTGGACTTCTGTATTGTCCCACTAGTGCAAACATATTTGCAGCACGTCTGCCTGCATTGCACACTCAAACTCATTGTTACTAAGCCATTATACTAGCAAACACTGAGGAAAGTTAGTGGCATCCTAAACGTGGCTGTTGGACTTCTGTATTGTCCCACTAGTACAAAGATATTTGCAGCACGTCTGCCTGCATTGCACACTCAAACTCATTGTTACTAAGCCATTATACTAGCAAACACTGAGGAAACTTAGTGGCATCCTAAACGTGGCTGCTGGACTTCTGTTTTGTCCCACTAGTGCAAAGATATTTGCAGCACGTCTGCCTGCATTGCACATTCAAACTCATTTGTTACTAAGCCATTATACTAGCAAACACTGAGGAAACTTAGTGGCATCCTAAACGTGGCTGTTGGACTTCTGTTTTGTCCCACTAGTGCAAAGATATTTGCAGCACGTCTGCCTGCATTGCACACTCAAATTCATTTGTTACTAAACCATTATACTAGCAAACACTGAGGAAACTTAGTGGCATCCTAAACGTGGCTGTTGGACTTCTGTATTGTCCCACTAGTGCAAAGATATTTGCAGCATGTCTGCCTGCATTGCACACTCAAACTCATTGTTACTAAGTCATTATACTAGCAAACACTGAGGAAACTTAGTGGCATCCTAAACGTGGCTTTTGGACTTCTGTATTGTCCTCCTAGTGCAAAGATATTTGCAGCACGTCTGCCTGCATTGCACACTCAAACTCATTGTTACTAAGCCATTATACCAGCAAACAATGAGGAAACTTAGTGGCATCCTAAAAGTGGCTGTTGGACTTCTGTATTGTCCCACTAGTGCAAAGATGTTTGCAGCACATCTGCCTGCATTGCACACTCAAACTCATTGTTACTAAGCCATTATACTAGCAAACACTGAGGAAACTTAGGGGCATCCTAAAAGTGGCTGTTGGACTTCTGTATTGTCCCACTAGTGCAAAGATATTTGCAGCACGTCTGCCTGCATTGCACACTCAAACACATTTGTTACTAAGCCATTATACTAGCAAACACTGAGGAAACTTAGTGGCATCCTAAACGTGGCTGTTGGACTTCTGTATTGTCCCACTAGTGCAAAGATATTTGCAGCACGTCTGCCTGCATTGCACACTCAAACTCATTGTTACTAAGCCATTATACTAGCAAACACTGAGGAGACTTAGTGGCATCCTAAACGTGGCTGTTGGACTTCTGTATTGTCACCCTAGTGCAAAGATATTTGCAGCACGTCTGCCTGCATTGCACACTCAAACTCATTGTTACTAAGCCATTATACCAGCAAACACTGAGGAGACTTAGTGGCATCCTAAAAGTGGCTGTTGGACTTCTGTATTGTCCCACTAGTGCAAAGATATTTGCAGCACGTCTGCCTGCATTGCACACTCAAACTCATTTGTTACCAAGCCATTATACTAGCAAACACTGAGGAAACTTAGTGGCATCCTAAAAGTGGCTGTTGGACTTCTGTATTGTCCCACTAGTGCAAAGATATTTGCAGCACGTCTGCCTGCATTGCACACTCAAACTCATTGTTACTAAGCCATTATGCTAGCAAACACTGAAGAAACTTAGTGGCATCCTAAAAGTGGCTGTTGGACTTCTGTATTGTCCCACTAGTGCAAAGATATTTGCAGCACGTCTGCCTGCATTGCACACTCAAACTCATTGTTACTAAGCCATTATACTAGCAAACACTGAGGAAACTTAGTGGCATCCTAAAAGTGGCTGTTGGACTTCTGTATTGTCCCAATAGTGCAAAGATGTTTGCAGCACATCTGCCTGCATTGCACAATCAAACTCATTGTTACTAAGCCATTATACTAGCAAACACTGAGGAAACTTAGTGGCATCCTAAAAGTGGCTGTTGGACTTCTGTACTGTCCCACTAGTGCAAAGATATTTGCAGCACGTCTGCCTGCATTGCACACTCAAACTCATTTGTTACTAAGCCATTATACTAGCAAACACTGAGGGAACTTAGTGGCATCCTAAACGTGGCTGTTGGACTTCTGTTTTGTCCCACTAGAGCAAAGATATTTGCAGCACGTCAGCATGCATTGCACACTCAAACACATTTGTTGCTAAGCCATTATACTAGCAAACACTGAGGAAACTTAGTGGCATCCTAAACGTGGCTGTTGGACTTCTGTATTGTCCCACTAGTGCAAAGATATTTGCAGCACGTCTGCCTGCATTGCACACTCAAACTCATTGTTACTAAGCCATTATACTAGCAAACACTGAGGAAACTTAGTGGCATCCTAAACGTGGCTGTTGGACTTCTGTATTGTCCCCCTAGTGCAAAGATATTTGCAGCACGTCTGCCTGCATTGCACACTCAAACGCATTGTTACTAAGCCATTATACCAGCATACACTGAGGAAACTTAGTGGCATCCTAAAAGTGGCTGTTGGACTTCTGTATTGTCCCACTAGTGCAAAGATATTTGTAGCACGTTTGCCTGCATTGCACACTCAAACTCATTTGTTACAAAGCCATTAATACAGCAAACACTGAGGAAACTTAGTGGCATCCTAAAAGTGGCTGTTGGACTTCTGTATTGTCCCACTAGTGCAAAGATATTTGCAGCACGTCTGCCTGCTTTGCACACTCAAACTCATTGTTACTAAGCCATTATGCTAGCAAACACTGAAGAAACTTAGTGGCATCCTAAAAGTGGCTGTTGGACTTCTGTATTGTCCCACTAGTGCAAAGATATTTGCAGCACGTCTGCCTGCATTGCACACTCAAATTCATTGTTACTAATCCATTATACTAGCAAACACTGAGGAAACTTAGTGGCATCCTAAAAGTGGCTGTTGGACTTCTGTATTCTCCCACTAGTGAAAAGATATTTGCAGCACGTCTGCCTGCATTGCACACTGAAACTCATTGTTACTAAGCCATTATACCGTACTAGCAAACACTTAAGAAACTTAGTGGCATCCTAAATGTGGCTGTTGGACTTCTGTATTGTACCACTAGTGCAAAGATATTTGCAGCACGTCTGCCTGCATTGCACACTCAAACTTATTGTTACTAAGCCATTACACTAGCAAACACTTAGGAAACTTAGTGGCATCCTAATAGTGGATGCTGGACTTCTGTGTTGTCCCACTAGTGCAAAGATATTTGCAGGACGTCTGCCTGAAATGCAAAATCAAACTCATTGTTACTAAGCCATTATACTAGAAAACACTGAGGAAACTTAGTGGCATCCTAAACGTGGCTGTTGGACTTCTGTATTGTCCCACTAGTGCAAAGATATTTGCAGCACATCTGCCTGCATTGCACACTCAAACTCATTTGTTACTAAGCAATTATACTAGCAAACACTGAGGAAACTTAGTGGCATCCTAAACGTGGATGTTGGACTTCTGTATTGTCCCACTAGTGCAAAGATATTTGCAGCACGTCTGCCTGCATTGCACACTCAAACTCATTTGTTACTAAGCAATTATACTAGCAAACACTGAGGAAACTTAGTGGCATCCTAAACGTGGCTGTTTGACTTCTGTATTGTCCCACTAGTGCAAAGATATTTGCAGCACGTCTGCCTGCATTGCACATTCAAACTCATTTGTTACTAAGCAATTATACTAGCAAACACTGAGGAAACTTAGTGGCATCCTAAACGTGGCTGTTGGACTTCTGTATTGTCCCACTAGTGCAAAGATATTTGCAGCACGTCTACCTGCATTGCACACTCAAACTCATTGTTACTAAGCCATTATACTAGCAAACACTGAGGAAACTTAGTGGCATCCTAAAAGTGGCTGTTGGACTTCTGTATTGTCCCACTAGTTCAAAGATATTTGCAGCACGTCTGCCTGCATTGCACACTCAAACTCATTTGTTACCAAGCCATTATACTAGCAAACACTGAGGAAACTTAGTGGCATCCTAAAAGTGGCTGTTGGAATTCTGTATTGTCCCACTAGTGCAAAGATATTTGCAGCACGTCTGCCTGCATTGCACACTCAAACTCATTGTTACTAAGCCATTATGCTAGCAAACACTGAGCAAACTTAGTGGCATCCTAAAAGTGGCTGTTGGACTTCTGTATTGCCCCACTAGTGCAAAGATATTTGCAGCACGTCTGCCTGCATTGCACACTCAAACTCATTGTTACTAAGCCATTATACCGTACTAGCAAACACTGAGGAAACTCAGTGGCATCCTAAACGTAACTGTTGGACTTCTGTATTGTCCCACTAGTGCAAAGATATTTGCAGCACGTCTGCCTGCATTGCACACTCAAACTTATTGTTACTAAGCCATTACACTAGCAAACACTGAGGAAACTTAGTGGCATCCTAATAGTGGCTGCTGGACTTCTGTGTTGTCCCACTAGTGCAAAGATATTTGCAGCACGTCTGCCTGCATTGCACACTCAAACTCATTGTTACTTAGCCATTATACTAGCAAACACTGAGGAAACTTAGTGGCATCCTAAAAGTGGCTGTTGGACTTCTGTATTGTCCCACTAGTGAAAAGATATTTGCAGCACGTCTGCCTGCATTGCACACTCAAACTCATTGTTACTAAGCCATTATACCGTACTAGCAAACACTGAGGAAACTTAGTGGCATCCTAAATGTGGCTGTTGGACTTTTGTATTGTCCCACTAGTGCAAAGATATTTGCAGCACGTCTGCCTGCATTGCACACTCAAACTTATTGTTACCAAGCCATTACACTAGCAAACACTGAGGAAACTTAGCGGCATCCTAATAGTGGCTGATTGACTTCTGTGTTGTCCCACTAGTGCAAAGATATTTGCAGGACGTCTGCCTGAATTGCAAAATCAAACTCATTGTTACTAAGCCATTATACTAGAAAACACTGAGGAAACTTAGTGGCATCCTAAACATGGCTGTTGGACTTCTGTTTTGTCCCACTAGTGCAAAGATATTTGCAGCACGTCTGCCTGCATTGCACACTCAAACTCATTTGTTACTAAGCCATTATACTAGCAAACACTGAGGAAACTTAGTGGCATCCTAAAAGTGGCTGTTGGACTTCTGTATTGTCCCCCTAGTGCAAAGATATTTGCAGCACGTCTGCCTGCATTGCACACTCAAACTCATTGTTACTAAGCCATTACACTAGCAAACACTGAGGAAACTTAGCGGCATCCTAATAGTGGCTGATTAACTTCTGTGTTGTCCCACTAGTGCAAAGATATTTGCAGGACGTCTGCCTGAATTGCAAAATCAAACTCATTGTTACTAAGCCATTATACTAGAAAACACTGAGGAAACTTAGTGGCATCCTAAACATGGCTGTTGGACTTCTGTTTTGTCCCACTAGTGCAAAGATATTTGCAGCACGTCTGCCTGCATTGCACACTCAAACTCATTTGTTACTAAGCCATTATACTAGCAAACACTGAGGAAACTTAGTGGCATCCTAAAAGCGGCTGTTGGACTTCTGTATTGTCCCCTTAGTGCAAAGATATTTGCAGCACGTCTGCCTGCATTGCACACTCAAACTCATTGTTACTAAGCCATTATACCAGCAAACACTGAGGAGACTTAGTGGCATCCTAAAAGTGGCTGTTGGACTTCTGTATTGTCCCACTAGTGCAAAGATATTTGCAGCACGTCTGCCTGCATTGCACACTCAAACTCATTTGTTACCAAGCCATTATACTAGCAAACACTGAGGAAACTTAGTGGCATCCTAAAAGTGGCTGTTGGACTTCTGTATTGTCCCACTAGTGCAAAGATATTTGCAGCACGTCTGCCTGCATTGCACACTCAAACTCATTTGTTACCAAGCCATTATACTAGCAAACACTGAGGAAACTTAGCGGCATCCTAATAGTGGCTGTTGGACTTCTGTGTTGTCCCACTAGTGCAAAGATATTTGCAGCACGTCTGCCTGCATTGCACACTCAAACACATTTGTTACTAAGCCATTATACTAGCAAACACTGAGGAAACTTAGTGGCATCCTAAACGTGGCTGTTGGACTTCTGTATTGTCCCACTAGTGCAAAGATATTTGCAGCACGTCTGCCTGCATTGCACACTCAAACTCATTGTTACTAAGCCATTATACCAGCAAACACTGAGGAGACTTAGTGGCATCCTAAAAGTGGCTGTTGGACTTCTGTATTGTCCCACTAGTGCAAAGATATTTGCAGCACGTCTGCCTGCATTGCACACTCAAACTCATTTGTTACCAAGCCATTATACTAGCAAACACTGAGGAAACTTAGTGGCATCCTAAAAGTGGCTGTTGGACTTCTGTATTGTCCCACTAGTGCAAAGATATTTGCAGCACGTCTGCCTGCATTGCACACTCAAACTCATTGTTACTAAGCCATTATGCTAGCAAACACTGAAGAAACTTAGTGGCATCCTAAAAGTGGCTGTTGGACTTCTGTATTGTCCCACTAGTGCAAAGATATTTGCAGCACGTCTGCCTGCATTGCACACTCAAACTCATTGTTACTAAGCCATTATACTAGCAAACACTGAGGAAACTTAGTGGCATCCTAAAAGTGGCTGTTGGACTTCTGTATTGTCCCAATAGTGCAAAGATGTTTGCAGCACATCTGCCTGCATTGCACACTCAAACTCATTGTTACTAAGCCATTATACTAGCAAACACTGAGGAAACTTAGTGGCATCCTAAAAGTGGCTGTTGGACTTCTGTACTGTCCCACTAGTGCAAAGATATTTGCAGCACGTCTGCCTGATTTGCACACTCAAACTCATTTGTTACTAAGCCATTATACTAGCAAACACTGAGGGAACTTAGTGGCATCCTAAACGTGGCTGTTGGACTTCTGTTTTGTCCCACTAGAGCAAAGATATTTGCAGCACGTCAGCATGCATTGCACACTCAAACACATTTGTTGCTAAGCCATTATACTAGCAAACACTGAGGAAACTTAGTGGCATCCTAAACGTGGCTGTTGGACTTCTGTATTGTCCCACTAGTGCAAAGATATTTGCAGCACGTCTGCCTGCATTGCACACTCAAACTCATTGTTACTAAGCCATTATACTAGCAAACACTGAGGAAACTTAGTGGCATCCTAAACGTGGCTGTTGGACTTCTGTATTGTCCCCCTAGTGCAAAGATATTTGCAGCACGTCTGCCTGCATTGCACACTCAAACGCATTGTTACTAAGCCATTATACCAGCATACACTGAGGAAACTTAGTGGCATCCTAAAAGTGGCTGTTGGACTTCTGTATTGTCCCACTAGTGCAAAGATATTTGTAGCACGTTTGCCTGCATTGCACACTCAAACTCATTTGTTACAAAGCCATTAATACAGCAAACACTGAGGAAACTTAGTGGCATCCTAAAAGTGGCTGTTGGACTTCTGTATTGTCCCACTAGTGCAAAGATATTTGCAGCACGTCTGCCTGCTTTGCACACTCAAACTCATTGTTACTAAGCCATTATGCTAGCAAACACTGAAGAAACTTAGTGGCATCCTAAAAGTGGCTGTTGGACTTCTGTATTGTCCCACTAGTGCAAAGATATTTGCAGCACGTCTGCCTGCATTGCACACTCAAATTCATTGTTACTAAACCATTATACTAGCAAACACTGAGGAAACTTAGTGGCATCCTAAAAGTGGCTGTTGGACTTCTGTATTCTCCCACTAGTGAAAAGATATTTGCAGCACGTCTGCCTGCATTGCACACTGAAACTCATTGTTACTAAGCCATTATACCGTACTAGCAAACACTGAGGAAACTTAGTGGCATCCTAAATGTGGCTGTTGGACTTCTGTATTGTCCCACTAGTGCAAAGATATTTGCAGCACGTCTGCCTGCATTGCACACTCAAACTTATTGTTACTAAGCCATTACACTAGCAAACACTTAGGAAACTTAGTGGCATCCTAATAGTGGATGCTGGACTTCTGTGTTGTCCCACTAGTGCAAAGATATTTGCAGGACGTCTGCCTGCAATGCAAAATCAAACTCATTGTTACTAAGCCATTATACTAGAAAACACTGAGGAAACTTAGTGGCATCCTAAACGTGGCTGTTGGACTTCTGTATTGTCCCACTAGTGCAAAGATATTTGCAGCACATCTGCCTGCATTGCACACTCAAACTCATTTGTTACTAAGCAATTATACTAGCAAACACTGAGGAAACTTAGTGGCATCCTAAACGTGGATGTTGGACTTCTGTATTGTCCCACTAGTGCAAAGATATTTGCAGCACGTCTGCCTGCATTGCACACGCAAACTCATTTGTTACTAAGCAATTATACTAGCAAACACTGAGGAAACTTAGTGGCATCCTAAAAGTGGCTGTTTGACTTCTGTATTGTCCCACTAGTGCAAAGATATTTGCAGCACGTCTGCCTGCATTGCACACTCAAACTCATTTGTTACTAAGCAATTATACTAGCAAACACTGAGGAAACTTAGTGGCATCCTAAACGTGGCTGTTGGACTTCTGTATTGTCCCACTAGTGCAAAGATATTTGCAGCACGTCTGCCTGCATTGCACACTCAAACTCATTGTTACTAAGCCATTATACCAGCAAACACTGAGGAAACTTAGTGGCATCCTAAAAGTGGCTGTTGGACTTCTGTATTGTCCCACTAGTGCAAAGATATTTGCAGCACGTCTGCCTGCATTGCACACTCAAACTCATTGTTACTAAGCCAATATGCCGTACTAGCAAACACTGAGGAAACTTAGTGGCATCCTAAATGTGGCTGTTGGACTTCTGTATTGTTCCACTAGTGCAAAGATATTTGCAGCACGTCTGCCTGCATTGCACACTCAAACTCATTGTTACTAAGCCATTATACCAGCAAACACTGAGGAAACTTAGTGGCATCCTAAAAGTGGCTGTTGGACTTCTGTATTGTCCCACTAGTGCAAAGATATTTGCAGCACGTCTGCCTGCATTGCACACTCAAACTCATTGTTACTAAGCCATTATACTAGCAAACACTGAGGAAACTTAGTGGCATCCTAAACATGGCTGTTGGACTTCTGTTTTGTCCCACTAGTGCAAAGATATTTGCAGCACGTCTGCCTGCATTGCACACTCAAACTCATTGTTACTAAGCCATTATACTAGCAAACACTGAGGAAACTTAGTGGCATCCTAAAAGTGGCTGTTGGACTTCTGTATTGTCCCACTAGTGCAAAGATATTTGCAGCACGTCTGCCTGCATTGCACACTCAAACTCATTGTTACTAAGCCATTATACCGTACTAGCAAACACGGAGGAAACTCAGTGGCATCCTAAACGTGGCTGTTGGACTTCAATATTGTCCCACTAGTGCAAAGATATTTGCAGCACGTCTGCCTGCATTGCACACTCAAACTCATTTGTTACTAAGCCATTACACTAGCAAACACTGAGGAAACTTAGTGGCATCCTAATAGTGGCTGTTGGACTTCTGTATTGTCCCACTAGTGCAAAGATATTTGCAGCACGTCTGCCTGCATTGCAAAATCAAACTCATTGTTACTAAGCCATTATACTAGCAAACACTGAGGAAACTTAGTGGCATCCTAAAAATGGCTGTTGGACTTCTGTATTGTCCCACTAGTGCAAAGATATTTGCAGCACGTCTGCCTGCATTGCACACTCAAACTCATTTGTTACCAAGCCATTATACTAGCAAACACTGAGGAAACTTAGTGGCATCCTAAAAGTGGCTGTTGGACTTCTGTATTGTCCCACTAGTGCAAAGATATTTGCAGCACGTCTGCCTGCATTGCACACTCAAACTCATTGTTACTAAGCTATTATGCTAGCAAACACTGAGTAAACTTAGTGGCATCCTAAAAGTGGCTGTTGGACTTCTGTATTGTCCCACTAGTGCAAAGATATTTGCAGCACGTCTGCCTGCATTGCACACTCAAACTCATTTGTTACTAAGCCATTATACTAGCAAACACTGAGGAAACTTAGTGGCATCCTAAAAGTGGCTGTTGGACTTCTGTATTGTCCCACTAGTGCAAAGATGTTTGCAGCACGTCTGCCTGCATTGCACACTCAAACTCATTGTTACTAAGCCATTATACTAGCAAATACTGAGGAAACTTGGTGGCATCCTAAACGTGGCTGTTGGACTTCTGTATTGTCCCCCTAGTGCAAAGATATTTGCAGCACGTCTGCCTGCATTGCACACTCAAACTCATTGTTACTAAGCCATTATACCAGCAAACACTGAGGAAACTTAGTGGCATCCTAAAAGTGGCTGTTGGACTTCTGTATTGTCCCACTAGTGCAAAGATATTTGCAGCACGTCTGCCTGCATTGCACACTCAAACTCATTGTTACTAAGCCAATATGCCGTACTAGCAAACACTGAGGAAACTTAGTGGCATCCTAAATGTGGCTGTTGGACTTCTGTATTGTTCCACTAGTGCAAAGATATTTGCAGCACGTCTGCCTGCATTGCACACTCAAACTCATTGTTACTAAGCCATTATACCAGCAAACACTGAGGAAACTTAGTGGCATCCTAAAAGTGGCTGTTGGACTTCTGTATTGTCCCACTAGTGCAAAGATATTTGCAGCACGTCTGCCTGCATTGCACACTCAAACTCATTGTTACTAAGCCATTATACTGGCAAACACTGAGGAAACTTAGCGGCATCCTAATAGTGGCTGTTGGACTTCTGTGTTGTCCCACTAGTGCAAAGATATTTGCAGGACGTCTGCCTGAATTGCAAAATCAAACTCATTGTTACTAAGCCATTATACTAGAAAACACTGAGGAAACTTAGTGGCATCCTAAACATGGCTGTTGGACTTCTGTTTTGTCCCACTAGTGCAAAGATATTTGCAGCACGTCTGCCTGCATTGCACACTCAAACTCATTTGTTACTAAGCCATTATACTAGCAAACACTGAGGAAACTTAGTGGCATCCTAAAAGTGGCTGTTGGACTTCTGTATTGTCCCGCTAGTGCAAAGATATTTGCAGCACGTCTGCCTGCATTGCACACTCAAACTCATTTGTTACTAAGCCATTATACCAGCAAACACTGAGGAAACTTAGTGGCATCCTAAAAGTGGCTGTTGGACTTCTGTATTGTCCCACTAGTGCAAAGATATTTGCAGCACGTCTGCCTGCATTGCACACTCAAACTCATTGTTACTAAGCCATTATACTAGCAAACACTGAGAAAACTTAGTGGCATCCTAAAAGTGGCTGTTGGACTTCTGTATTGTCCCACTAGTGAAAAGATATTTGCAGCACGTCTGCCTGCATTGCACACTCAAACTCATTGTTACTAAGCCATTATACCGTACTAGCAAACACTGAGGAAACTTAGTGGCATCCTAAATGTGGCTGTTGGACTTCTGTATTGTCCCACTAGTGCAAAGATATTTGCAGGACGTCTGCCTGAATTGCAAAATCACACTCATTGTTACTAAGCCATTATACTAGAAAACACTGAGGAAACTTAGTGGCATCCTAAACATGGCTGTTGGAATTCTGTTTTGTCCCACTAGTGCAAAGATATTTGCAGCACGTCTGCCTGCATTGCACACTGAAACACATTTGTTATTAAGCCATTATACTAGCAAACACTGAGGAAACTTAGTGGCATCCTAAACGTGGCTGTTGGACTTCTGTATTGTCCCACTAGTGCAAAGATGTTTGCAGCACGTCTGCCTGCATTGCACACTCAAACTCATTGTTACTAAGCCATTATACTAGCAAACACTGAGGAAACTTAGTGGCATCCTAAAAGTGGCTGTTGGACTTCTGTATTGTCCCACTAGTGCAAAGATATTTGCAGCACGTCTGCCTGCATTGCACACTCAAACTCATTGTTACTAAGCCATAATACTAGCAATCACTGAGGAAACTTAATGGCATCCTAACAGTGGCTGTTGGACTTCTGTATTGTCCCACTAGTGCAAAGATATTTGCACCACGTCTGCCTGCATTGCACACTCAAACTCATTGTTACTAAGCCATTATACTAGCAAACACTGAGGAAACTTAGTGGCTTCCTAAACGTGGCTGTTGGACTTCTGTATTGTCCCACTAGTGCAAAGATATTTGCAGCACGTCTGCCTGCATTGCACACTCAAACTCATTGTTACTAAGCCATTATACCAGCAAACACTGAGGAAACTTAGTGGCATCCTGAAAGTGGCTGTTGGACTTCTGTATTGTCCCACTAGTGCAAAGATATTTGCAGCACGTCTGCCTGCATTGCACACTCAAACTCATTGTTCCTAAGCCATTATGCTAGCAAACACTGAGGAAACTTAGTGGCATCCTAAAAGTGGCTGTTGGACTTCTGTATTGTCCCACTAGTGCAAAGATATTTGCAGCACGTCTGCCTGCATTGCACACTCAAACTCATTGTTACTTAGCCATTATACTAGCAAACACTGAGGAAACTTAGTGGCATCCTAAAAGTGGCTGTTGGACTTCTGTATTGTCCCACTAGTGAAAAGATATTTGCAGCACGTCTGCCTGCATTGCACACTCAAACTCATTGTTACTAAGCCATTATACCGTACTAGCAAACACTGAGGAAACTTAGTGGCATCCTAAATGTGGCTGTTGGACTTTTGTATTGTCCCACTAGTGCAAAGATATTTGCAGCACGTCTGCCTGCATTGCACACTCAAACTTATTGTTACTAAGCCATTACACTAGCAAACACTGAGGAAACTTAGCGGCAGCCTAATAGTGGCTGATTGACTTCTGTGTTGTCCCACTAGTGCAAAGATATTTGCAGGACGTCTGCCTGCATTGCAAAATCAAACTCATTGTTGCTAAGCCATTATACTAGAAAACACTGAGGAAACTTAGTGGCATCCTAAACATGGCTGTTGGACTTCTGTTTTGTCCCACTAGTGCAAAGATATTTGCAGCACGTCTGCCTGCATTGCACACTCAAACTCATTTGTTACTAAGCCATTATACTAGCAAACACTGAGGAAACTTAGTGGCATCCTAAAAGTGGCTGTTGGACTTCTGTATTGTCCCCCTAGTGCAAAGATATTTGCAGGACACTCAAACTCATTGTTACTAAGCCATTATACCAGCAAACACTGAGGAAACTTAGTGGTATCCTAAAAGTGGCTGTTGGACTTTTGTATTGTCCCACTAGTGCAAAGATATTTGCAGCACGTCTGATTGCATTGCACACTCAAACTCATTGTTCCTAAGCCATTATGCTAGCAAACACTGAGGAAACTTAGTGGCATCCTAAAAGTGGCTGTTGGACTTCTGTATTGTCCCACTAGTGCAAAGATATTTGCAGCACGTCTGCCTGCATTGCACACTCAAACTCATTGTTACTAAGCCATTATACTAGCAAACACTGAGGAAACTTAGCGGCATCCTAATAGTGGCTGTTGGACTTCTGTGTTGTCCCACTAGTGCAAAGATATTTTCAGGACGTCTGCCTGAATTGCAAAATCAAACTCATTGTTACTAAGCCATTATACTAGAAAACACTGAGGAAACTTAGTGGCATCCTAAAAGTGGCTGTTGGACTTCTGTTTTGTCCCACTAGTGCAAAGATATTTGCAGCACGTCTGCCTGCATTGCACACTCAAACTCATTTGTTACTAAGCCATTATACTAGCAAACACTGAGGAAACTTAGTGGCATCCTAAAAGTGGCTGTTGGACTTCTGTATTGTCCCGCTGGTGCAAAGATTTTTGCAGCACGTCTGCCTGCATTGCACACTCAAACTCATTGTTACTAAGCCATTATACCAGCAAACACTGAGGAAACTTAGTGGCATCCTAAAAGTGGCTGTTGGACTTCTGTATTGTCCCACTAGTGCAAAGATATTTGCAGCACGTCTGCCTGCATTGCACACTCAAACTCATTGTTACTAAGCCATTATACTAGCAAACACTGAGGAAACTTAGTGGCATACTAAAAGTGGCTGTTGCACTTCTGTATTGTCCCACTAGTGAAAAGATATTTGCAGCACGTCTGCCTGCATTGCACACTCAAACTCATTCTTACTAAGCCATTATACCGTACTAGCAAACACTGAGGAAACTTAGTGGCATCCTAAATGTGGCTGTTGGACTTCTGTATTGTCCCACTAGTGCAAAGATATTTGCAGCACGTCTGCCTGCATTGCACACTCAAACTTATTGTTACTAAGCCATTACACTAGCAAACACTGAGGAAACTTAGCGGCATCCTAATAGTGGCTGTTGGACTTCTGTGTTGTCCCACTAGTGCAAAGATATTTGCAGGACGTCTGCCTAAATTGCAAAATCAAACTCATTGTTACTAAGCCATTATACTAGAAAACACTGAGGAAACTTAGTGGCATCCTAAACATGGCTGTTGGAATTCTGTTTTGTCCCACTAGTGCAAAGATATTTGCAGCACGTCTGCCTGCATTGCACACTGAAACTCATTTGTTATTAAGCCATTATACTAGCAAACACTGAGGAAACTTAGTGGCATCCTAAAAGTGGCTGTTGGACTTCTGTATTGTCCCACTAGTGCAAAGATGTTTGCAGCACGTCTGCCTGCATTGCACACTCAAACTCATTGTTACTAAGCCATTATACTAGCAAACACTGAGGAAACTTAGTGGCATCCTGAAAGTGGCTGTTGGACTTCTGTATTGTCCCACTAGTGCAAAGATATTTGCAGCACGTCTGCCTGCATTGCACACTCAAACTCATTTGTTACTAAGCCATTATACTAGCAAACACTGAGGAAACTTAGTGGCATCCTAAACGTGGCTGTTGGACTTCTGTTTTGTCCCACTAGTGCAAAGATATTTGCAGCACTTCTTCCTGCATTGCACACTCAAACTCATTGTTACTAAGCCATAATACTAGCAATCACTGAGGAAACTTAATGGCATCCTAACAGTGTCTGTTGGACTTCTGTATTGTCCAACTAGTGCAAAGATATTTGCAGCACGTCTGCCTGCATTGCACACTCAAACTCATTGTTACTAAGCCATTATACTAGCAAACACTGAGGAAACTTAGTGGCTTCCTAAACGTGGCTGTTGGACTTCTGTATTGTCCCACTAGTGCAAAGATATTTGCAGCACGTCTGCCTGCATTGCACACTCAAACTCATTTGTTACTAAGCAATTATACTAGCAAACACTGAGGAAACTTAGTGGCATCCTAAACGTGGCTGTTGGACTTCTGTATTGTCCCACTAGTGCAAAGATATTTGCAGCACGTCTGCCTGCATTGCACAGTCAAACTCATTGTTACTAAGCCATTATACAAGCAAACACTGAGGAAACTTAGTGGCATCCTAAAAGTGGCTGTTTGACTTCTGTATTGTCCCACTAGTGCAAAGATATTTGCAGCACGTCTGCCTGCATTGCACACTCAAACTTATTGTTACTAAGCCATTACACTAACAAACACTGAGGAAACTTAGCGGCATCCTAATAGTGGCTGTTGGACTTCTGTGTTGTCCCACTAGTGCAAAGATATTTGCAGGACGTCTGCCTGAATTGCAAAATCAAACTCATTGTTACTAAGCCATTATACTAGAAAACACTGAGGAAACTTAGTGGCATCCTAAACATGGCTGTTGGACTTCTGTTTTGTCCCACTAGTGCAAAGATATTTGCAGCACGTCTGCCTGCATTGCACACTCAAACTCATTTGTTACTAAGCCATTATACTAGCAAACACTGAGGAAACTTAGTGGCATCCTAAAAGTAGCTGTTGGACTTCTGTATTGTCCCCCTAGTGCAAAGATATTTGCAGCACGTCTGCCTGCATTGCACACTCAAACTCATTGTTACTAAGCCATTATACCAGCAAACACTGAGGAAACTTAGTGGCATCCTAAAAGTGGCTGTTGGACTTCTGAATTGTCCCACTAGTGCAAAGATATTTGCAGCACGTCTGCCTGCATTGCACACTCAAACTCATTGTTCCTAAGCCATTATGCTAGCAAACACTGAGGAAACTTAGTGGCATCCTAAAAGTGGCTGTTGGACGTCTGTATTGTCCCACTAGTGCAAAGATATTTGCAGCACGTCTGCCTGCATTGCACACTCAAACTCATTGTTTCTAAGCCATTATTCTAGCAAACACTGAGGAAACTTAGTGGCATCCTAAAAGTGGCTGTTGGACTTCTGTATTGTCCCACTAGTGAAAAGATATTTGCAGCACGTCTGCCTGCATTGCACACTCAAACTCATTGTTACTAAGCCATTATACCGTACTAGCAAACACTGAGGAAACTTAGTGGCATCCTAAATGTGGCTGTTGGACTTCTGTATTGTCCCACTAGTGCAAAGATATTTGCAGCACGTCTGCCTGCATTGCACACTCAAACTTATTGTTACTAAGCCATTACACTAGCAAACACTGAGGAAACTTAGCGGCATCCTAATAGTGGCTGTTGGACTTCTGTGTTGTCCCACTAGTGCAAAGATATTTGCAGGACGTCTGCCTGAATTGCAAAATCAAACTCATTGTTACTAAGCCATTATACTAGAAAACACTGAGGAAACTTAGTGGCATCCTAGACATGGCTGTTGGACTTCTGTTTTGTCCCACTAGTGCAAAGATATTTGCAGCACGTCTGCCTGCATTGCACACTCAAACTCATTTGTTACTAAGCCATTATACTAGCAAACACTGAGGAAACTTAGTGGCATCCTAAAAGTGGCTGTTGGACTTCTGTATTGTCCTACTAGTGCAAAGATGTTTGCAGCACGTCTGCCTGCATTGCACACTCAAACTCATTGTTACTAAGCCATAATACTAGCAATCACTGAGGAAACTTAATGGCATCCTAAAAGTGGCTGTTGGACTTCTGTATTGTCCCACTAGTGCAAAGATATTTGCAGCACGTCTGCCTGCATTGCACACTCAAACTCATTGTTTCTAAGCCATTATACTAGCAAACACTGAGGAAACTTAGTGGCATCCTAAAAGTGGCTGTTGGACTTCTGTATTGTCCCACTAGTGCAAAGATATTTGCAGCACGTCTGCCTGCATTGCACACTCAAACTCATTGTTACTAAGCCATTATACTAGCAAACACTGAGGAAACTTAGTGGCTTCCTAAACGTGGCTGTTGGACTTCTGTATTGTCCCGCTAGTGCAAAGATATTTGCAGCACGTCTGCCTGCATTGCACACTCAAACTCATTGTTACTAAGCAATTATACCAGCAAACACTGAGGAAACTTAGTGGCATCCTAAAAGTGGCTGTTGGACTTCTGTATTGTCCCACTAGTGCAAAGATATTTGCAGCACGTCTGCCTGCATTGCACACTCAAACTCATTGTTACTAAGCCATTATACTAGCAAACACTGAGGAAACTTAGTGGCATCCTAAAAGTGGCTGTTGGACTTCTGTGTTGTCCCACTAGTGCAAAGATATTTGCAGGACGTCTGCCTGAATTGCAAAATCAAACTCATTGTTACTAAGCCATTATACTAGAAAACACTGAGGAAACTTAGTGGCATCCTAAACATGGCTGTTGGAATTCTGTTTTGTCCCACTAGTGCAAAGATATTTGCAGCACGTCTGCCTGCATTGCACACTGAAACTCATTTGTTATTAAGCCATTATACTAGCAAACACTGAGGAAACTTAGTGGCATCCTAAAAGTGGCTGTTGGACTTCTGTATTGTCCCACTAGTGCAAAGATGTTTGCAGCACGTCTGCCTGCATTGCACACTCAAACTCTTTGTTACTAAGCCATTATACTAGCAAACACTGAGGAAACTTAGTGGCATCCTAAAAGTGGCTGTTGGACTTCTGTATTGTCCCACTAGTGCAAAGATATTTGCAGCACGTCTGCCTGCATTGCACACTCAAACTCATTTGTTACTAAGCCATTATACTAGCAAACACTGAGGAAACTTAGTGGCATCCTAAACGTGGCTGTTGGACTTCTGTTTTGTCCCACTAGTGCAAAGATATTTGCAGCACGTCTTCCTGCATTGCACACTCAAACTCATTGTTACTAAGCCATAATACTAGCAATCACTGAGGAAACTTAATGGCATCCTAACAGTGGCTGTTGGACTTCTGTATTGTCCCACTAGTGCAAAGATATTTGCAGCACGTCTGCCTGCATTGCACACTCAAACTCATTTGTTACTAAGCAATTATACTAGCAAACACTGAGGAAACTTAGTGGCATCCTAAACGTGGCTGTTGGACTTCTGTATTGTCCCACTAGTGCAAAGATATTTGCAGCACGTCTGCCTGCATTGCACACTCAAACTCATTGTTACTAAGCCATTATACTAGCAAACACTGAGGAAACTTAGTGGCATCCTAAAAGTGGCTGTTGGACTTCTGTGTTGTCCCACTAGTGCAAAGATATTTGCAGGACGTCTGCCTGAATTGCAAAATCAAACTCATTGTTACTAAGCCATTATACTAGAAAACACTGAGGAAACTTAGTGGCATCCTAAACATGGCTGTTGGACTTCTGTTTTTTCCCACTAGTGCAAAGATATTTGCAGCACGTCTGCCTGCATTGCACACTCAAACTCATTGTTACTAAGCCATTATACCAGCAAACACTGAGGAAACTTAGTGGCATCCTAAAAGTGGCTGTTGGACTTCTGAATTGTCCCACTAGTGCAAAGATATTTGCAGCACGTCTGCCTGCATTGCACACTCAAACTCATTGTTCCTAAGCCATTATGCTAGCAAACACTGAGGAAACTTAGTGGCATCCTAAAAGTGGCTTTTGGACTTCTGTATTGTCCCACTAGTGCAAAGATATTTGCAGCACGTCTGCCTGCATTGCACACTCAAACTCATTGTTTCTAAGCCATTATACTAGCAAACACTGAGGAAACTTAGTGGCATCCTAAAAGTGGCTGTTGGACTTCTGTATTGTCCCACTAGTGAAAAGATATTTGCAGCACGTCTGCCTGCATTGCACACTCAAACTCATTGTTACTAAGCCATTATACCGTACTAGCAAACACTGAGGAAACTTAGTGGCATCCTAAAAGTGGCTGTTGGACTTCTGTATTGTCCCACTAGTGCAAAGATATTTGCAGCACGTCTGCCTGCATTGCACACTCAAACTTATTGTTACTAAGCCATTACACTAGCAAACACCGAGGAAACTTAGCGGCATCCTAATAGTGGCTGTTGGACTTCTGTGTTGTCCCACTAGTGCAAAGATATTTGCAGGACGTCTGCCTGAATTGCAAAATCAAACTCATTGTTACTAAGCCATTATACTAGAAAACACTGAGGAAACTTAGTGGCATCCTAAACATGGCTGTTGGACTTCTGTTTTGTCCCACTAGTGCAAAGATATTTGCAGCATGTCTGCCTGCATTGCACACTCAAACTCATTTGTTACTAAGCCATTATACTAGCAAACACTGAGGAAACTTAGTGGCATCCTAAAAGTGGCTGTTGGACTTCTGAATTGTCCCACTAGTGCAAAGATATTTGCAGCACGTCTGCCTGCATTGCACACTTAAACTCATTGTTCCTAAGCCATTATGCTAGCAAACACTGAGGAAACTTAGTGGCATCCTAAAAGTGGCTGTTGGACTTCTGTATTGTCCCACTAGTGCAAAGATGTTTGCAGCACGTCTGCCTGCATTGCACACTCAAACTCATTGTTACTAAGCCATTATACTAGCAAACACTGAGGAAACTTAGTGGCATCCTAAAAGTGGCTGTTGGACTTCTGTATTGTCCCACTAGTGCAAAGATATTTGCAGCACGTCTGCCTGCATTGCACACTCAAACTCATTTGTTACTAAGCCATTATACTAGCAAACACTGAGGAAACTTAGTGGCATCCTAAACGTGGCTGTTGGACTTCTGTTTTGTCCCACTAGTGCAAAGATATTTGCAGCACGTCTTCCTGCATTGCACACTCAAACTCATTGTTACTAAGCCATAATACTAGCAATCACTGAGGAAACTTAATGGCATCCTAACAGTGGCTGTTGGACTTCTGTATTGTCCCACTAGTGCAAAGATATTTGCAGCACGTCTGCCTGCATTGCACACTCAAACTCATTTGTTACTAAGCAATTATACTAGCAAACACTGAGGAAACTTAGTGGCATCCTAAACGTGGCTGTTGGACTTCTGTATTGTCCCACTAGTGCAAAGATATTTGCAGCACGTCTGCCTGCATTGCACACTCAAACTCATTGTTACTAAGCCATTATACTAGCAAACACTGAGGAAACTTAGTGGCATCCTAAAAGTGGCTGTTGGACTTCTGTATTGTCCCACTAGTGCAATGATATTTGCAGCACGTCTGCCTGCATTGCACACTCAAACTTATTGTTACTAAGCCATTACACTAGCAAACACTGAGGAAACTTAGCGGCATCCTAATAGTGGCTGTTGGACTTCTGTGTTGTCCCACTAGTGCAAAGATATTTGCAGGACGTCTGCCTGAATTGCAAAATCAAACTCATTGTTACTAAGCCAAGATACTAGAAAACACTGAGGAAACTTAGTGGCATCCTAAACATGGCTGTTGGACTTCTGTTTTTTCCCACTAGTGCAAAGATATTTGCAGCACGTCTGCCTGCATTGCACACTCAAACTCATTGTTACTAAGCCATTATACCAGCAAACACTGAGGAAACTTAGTGGCATCCTAAAAGTGGCTGTTGGACTTCTGAATTGTCCCACTAGTGCAAAGATATTTGCAGCACGTCTGCCTGCATTGCACACTCAAACTCATTGTTCCTAAGCCATTATGCTAGCAAACACTGAGGAAACTTAGTGGCATCCTAAAAGTGGCTGTTGGACTTCTGTATTGTCCCACTAGTGCAAAGATATTTGCAGCACGTCTGCCTGCATTGCACACTCAAACTCATTGTTTCTAAGCCATTATACTAGCAAACACTGAGGAAACTTAGTGGCATCCTAAAAGTGGCTGTTGGACTTCTGTATTGTCCCACTAGTGAAAAGATATTTGCAGCACGTCTGCCTGCATTGCACACTCAAACTCATTGTTACTAAGCCATTATACCGTACTAGCAAACACTGAGGAAACTTAGTGGCATCCTAAATGTGGCTGTTGGACTTCTGTATTGTCCCACTAGTGCAAAGATATTTGCAGCACGTCTGCCTGCATTGCACACTCAAACTTATTGTTACTAAGCCATTACACTAGCAAACACTGAGGAAACTTAGCGGCATCCTAATAGTGGCTGTTGGACTTCTGTGTTGTCCCACTAGTGCAAAGATATTTGCAGGACGTCTGCCTGAATTGCAAAATCAAACTCATTGTTACTAAGCCATTATACTAGAAAACACTGAGGAAACTTAGTGGCATCCTAAACATGGCTGTTGGACTTCTGTTTTGTCCCACTAGTGCAAAGATATTTGCAGGACGTCTGCCTGCATTGCAAAATCAAACTCATTGTTACTAAGCCATTATACTAGCAAACACTGAGGAAACTTAGTGGCATCCTAAAAGTGGCTGTTGGACTTCTGTATTGTCCCACTAGTGCAAAGATATTTGCAGCACGTCTGCCTGCATTGCACACTCAAACTCATTTGTTACCAAGCCATTATACTAGCAAACACTGAGGAAACTTAGTGGCATCCTAAAAGTGGCTGTTGGACTTCTGTATTGTCCCACTAGTGCAAAGATATTTGCAGCACGTCTGCCTGCATTGCACACTCAAACTCATTGTTACTAAGCTATTATGCTAGCAAACACTGAGCAAACTTAGTGGCATCCTAAAAGTGGCTGTTGGACTTCTGTATTGTCCCACTAGTGCAAAGATATTTGCAGCACGTCTGCCTGCATTGCACACTCAAACTCATTTGTTACCAAGCCATTATACTAGCAAACACTGAGGAAACTTAGTGACATCCTAAAAGTGGCTGTTGGACTTCTGTATTGTCCCACTAGTGCAAAGATATTTGCAGCACGTCTGCCTGCATTGCACACTCAAACTCATTGTTACTAAGCTATTATGCTAGCAAACACTGAGCAAACTTAGTGGCATCCTAAAAGTGGCTGTTGGACTTCTGTATTGTCCCACTAGTGCAAAGATATTTGCAGCACGTCTGCCTGCTTTGCACACTCAAACTCATTGTTACTAAGCCATTATACTAGCAAACACTGAGGGAACTTAGTGGCATCCTAAACGTGGCTGTTGGACTGCTGTATTGTCCCACTAGTGCAAAGATATTTGCAGCATGTCTGCCTGCATTGCACACTCAAACTCATTGTTACTAATCCATTATACTAGCAAACACTGAGGAAACTTAGTGGCATCATAAACGTGGCTGTTGGATTTCTGTATTGTCCCACTAGTGCAAAGATATTTGCAGCACGTCTGCCTGCATTGCACACTCAAACTCATTTGTTACTAAGCTATTATGCTAGCAAACACTGAGGAAACTTAGTGGCATCCTAAACGTGGCTGTTGGACTTCTGTATTGTCCCACTAGTGCAAAGATATTTGCAGCACGTCTGCCTGCATTGCACACTCAAACTCATTGTTACTAAGCAATTATACTTGCAAACACTGAGGAAACTTAGTGGCATCCTAAACGTGGCTGTTGGACTTCTGTATTGTCCCACTGGTGCAAATATATTTGCAGCATGTCTGCCTGCATTGCACACTCAAACTCATTTGTTACTAAGCCATTATATTAGCAAACACTGAGGAAACTTAGTGGCATCCTAAACGTGGCTGTTGGACTGCTGTATTGTCCCACTAGTGCAAAGATATTTGCAGCACATCTGCCTGCATTGCACACTCAAACTCATTTGTTACTAAGCAATTATACTAGCAAACACTGAGGAAACTTAGTGGCATCCTAAACGTGGCTGTTGGACTTCTGTATTGTCCCACTAGTGCAAAGATATTTGCAGCACGTCTGCCTGCATTGCACACCCAAACTCATTTGTTACTAAGCCATTATACTAGCAAACACTGAGGAAACTTAGTGGCATCCTAAACGTGGCTGTTGGACTTCTGTATTGTCCCACTAGTGCAAAGATATTTGCAGCACGTCTGCCTGCATTGCACACTCAAACTCATTGTTACTAAGCCAATATACTAGCAAACACTGAGGAAACTTAGTGGCATCCTAAACGTGGCTGTTGGACTTCTGTATTGTCCCCCTAGTGCAAAGATATTTGCAGCACGTCTGCCTGCATTGCACACTCAAACTCATTGTTACTAAGCCATTACACCAGCAAACACTGAGGAAACTTAGTGGCATCCTAAAAGTGGCTGTTGGACTTCTGTATTGTCCCACTAGTGCAAAGATATTTGCAGCACGTCTGCCTGCATTGCACACTCAAACTCATTGTTACTAAGCTATTATGCTAGCAAACACTGAGCAAACTTAGTGGCATCCTAAAAGTGGCTGTTGGACTTCTGTATTGTCCCACTAGTGCAAAGATATTTGCAGCACGTCTGCCTGCATTGCACACTCAAACTCATTGTTACTAAGCTATTATGCTAGCAAACACTGAGCAAACTTAGTGGCATCCTAAAGGTGGCTGTTGGACTTCTGTATTGTCCCACTAGTGCAAAGATATTTGCAGCACGTCTGCCTGCTTTGCACACTCAAACTCATTGTTACTAAGCCATTATACTATCAAACACTGAGGGAACTTAGTGGCATCCTAAAAGTGGCTGTTGGACTTCTGTATTGTCCCACTAGTGCAAAGATATTTGCAGCACGTCTGCCTGCATTGCACACTCAAACTCATTTGTTACCAAGCCATTATACTAGCAAACACTGAGGAAACTTAGTGGCATCCTAAAAGTGGCTGTTGGACTTCTGTATTGTCCCACTAGTGCAAAGATATTTGCAGCACGTCTGCCTGCATTGCACACTCAAACTCATTGTTACTAAGCTATTATGCTAGCAAACACTGAGCAAACTTAGTGGCATCCTAAAAGTGGCTGTTGGACTTCTGTATTGTCCCACTAGTGCAAAGATATTTGCAGCACGTCTGCCTGCATTGCACACTCAAACTCATTTGTTACTAAGCAATTATACTAGCAAACACTGAGGAAACTTAGTGGCATCCTAAACGTGGCTGTTGGACTTCTGTATTGTCCCACTAGTGCAAAGATATTTGCAGCACATCTGCCTGCATTGCACACTCAAACTCATTTGTTACTAAGCAATTATACTAGGAAACACTGAGGAAGCTTAGTGGCATCCTGAACGTGGCTGTTGGACTTCTGTATTGTCCCACTAGTGCAAAGATATTTGCAGCACGTCTGCCTGCATTGCACACTCAAACTCATTGTTACTAAGCCATTATACTAGCAAACACTGAGGAAACTTAGTGGCATCCTAAAAGTGGCTGTTGGACTTCTGTATTGTCCCACTAGTGCAAAGATATTTGCAGCACGTCTGCCTGCATTGCACACTCAAACTCATTGTTACTAAGCCATTATGCTAGCAAACACTGAGCAAACTTAGTGGCATCCTAAAAGTGGCTGTTGGACTTCTGTATTGTCCCACTAGTGAAAAGATATTTGCAGCACGTCTGCCTGCATTGCACACTCAAACTCATTGTTACTAAGCCATTATACCGTACTAGCAAACACTGAGGAAACTCAGTGGCATCCTAAACGTGGCTGTTGGACTTCAATACTGTCCCACTAGTGCAAAGATATTTGCAGCACGTCTGCCTGCATTGCACACTCAAACTTATTGTTACTAAGCCATTACACTAGCAAACACTGAGGAAACTTAGTGGCATCCTAATAGTGGCTGCTGGACTTCTGTGTTGTCCCACTAGTGCAAAGATATTTGCAGGACGTCTGCCTGCATTGCAAAATCAAACTCATTGTTTCTAAGCCATTATAATAGCAAACACTGAGGAAACTTAGTGGCATCCTAAACGTGGCTGTTGGACTTCTGTTTTGTCCCACTAGTGCAAAGATATTTGCAGCACGTTTGCCTGCATTGTACACTCAAACTCATTTGTTACTAAGCCATTATACTAGCAAACACTGAGGAAGCTTAGTGGCATCCTAAAAGTGGCTGTTGGACTTCTGCATTGTCCCACTAGTGCAAAGATGTTTGCAGCACGTCTGCCTGCATTGCACACTCAAACTCATTGTTACTAAGCCATTATACTAGCAAACACTGAGGAAACTTAGTGGCATCCTAAAAGTGGCTGTTGGACTTCTGTATTTCCCCACTAGTGCAAAGATATTTGCAGCACGTCTGCCTGCATTGCACACTCAAACTCATTGTTACTAAGCAATTATACTTGCAAACACTGAGGAAACTTAGTGGCATCCTAAACGTGGCTGTTGGACTTCTGTATTGTCCCACTAGTGCAAATATATTTGCAGCATGTTTGCCTGCATTGCACACTCAAACTCATTTGTTACTAAGCCATTATATTAGCAAACACTGAGTAAACTTAGTGGCATCCTAAACGTGGCTGTTGGACTGCTGTATTGTCCCACTAGTGCAAAGATATTTGCAGCACATCTGCCTGCATTGCACACTCAAACTCATTTGTTACAAAGCAATTATACTAGCAAACACTGAGGAAACTTAGTGGCATCCTAAACGTGGCTGTTGGACTTCTGTATTGTCCCACTAGTGCAAAGATATTTGCAGCACGTCTGCCTGCATTGCACACTCAAACTCATTGTTACTAAGCCATTATACTAGCAAACACTGAGGAAACTTAGTGGCATCATAAACGTGGCTGTTGGATTTCTGTATTGTCCCACTAGTGCAAAGATATTTGCAGCACGTCTGCCTGCATTGCACACCCAAACTCATTTGTTACTAAGCCATTATACTAGCAAACACTGAGGAAACTTAGTGGCATCCTAAACGTGGCTGTTGGACTTCTGTATTGTCCCACTAGTGCAAAGATATTTGCAGCACGTCTGCCTGCATTGCACACTCAAACTCATTGTTACTAAGCCATTATACTAGCAAACACTGAGGAAACTTAGTGGCATCCTAAACGTGGCTGTTGGACTTCTGTATTGTCCCACTAGTGCATAGATATTTGCAGCACGTCTGCCTGCATTGCACACTCAAACTCATTTGTTACCAAGCCATTATACTAGCAAACACTGAGGAAACTTAGTGGCATCCTAAAAGTGGCTGTTGGACTTCTGTATTGTCCCACTAGTGCAAAGATATTTGCAGCACGTCTGCCTGCATTGCACACCCAAACTCATTGTTACTAAGCAATTATACTTGCAAACACTGAGGAAACTTAGTGGCATCCTAAACGTGGCTGTTGGACTTCTGTATTGACCCCCTAGTGCAAAGATATTTGCAGCACGTCTGCCTGCATTGCACACTCAAACTCATTGTTACTAAGCTATTATGCTAGCAAACACTGAGCAAACTTAGTGGCATCCTAAAAGTGACTGTTGGACTTCTGTATTGTCCCACTAGTGCAAAGATATTTGCAGCACGTCTGCCTGCATTGCACACTCAAACTCATTGTTACTAAGCCATTATACTAGCAAACACTGAGGGAACTTAGTGGCATCCTAAACGTGGCTGTTGGACTGCTGTATTGTCCCACTAGTGCAAAGATATTTGCAGCATGTCTGCCTGCATTGCACACTCAAACTCATTGTTACTAAGCCATTATACTAGCAAACACTGAGGAAACTTAGGGGCATCCTAAACGTGGCTGTTGGACTTCTGTATTGTCCCACTAGTGCAAAGATATTTGCAGCACGTCTGCCTGCATTGCACACTCAAACTCATTGTTACTAAGCAATTATACTTGCAAACACTGAGGAAACTTAGTGGCATCCTAAACGTGGCTGTTGGACTTCTGTATTGTCCCACTGGTGCAAATATATTTGCAGCATGTCTGCCTGCATTGCACACTCAATCTCATTTGTTACTAAGCCATTATATTAGCAAACACTGAGGAAACTTAGTGGCATCCTAAACGTGGCTGTTGGACTTCTGTATTGTCCCACTAGTGCAAAGATATTTGCAGCACGTCTGCCTGCATTGCACACTCAAACTCATTGTTACTAAGCTATTATGCTAGCAAACAGTGAGCAAACTTAGTGGCATCCTAAAAGTGGCTGTTGGACTTCTGTATTGTCCCACTAGTGCAAAGATATTTGCAGCACGTCTGCCTGCTTTGCACACTCAAACACATTGTTACTAAGCTATTATGCTAGCAAACACTGAGCAAACTTAGTGGCATCCTAAAAGTGGCTGTTGGACTTCTGTATTGTCCCACTAGTGCAAAGATATTTGCAGCACGTCTGCCTGCTTTGCACACTCAAACTCATTGTTACTAAGCCATTATACTAGCAAACACTGAGGGAACTTAGTGGCATCCTAAACGTGGCTGTTGGACTGCTGTATTGTCCCACTAGTGCAAAGATATTTGCAGCATGTCTGCCTGCATTGCACACTCAAACTCATTGTTACTAAGCCATTATACTAGCAAACACTGAGGAAACTTAGTGGCATCATAAACGTGGCTGTTGGATTTCTGTATTGTCCCACTAGTGCAAAGATATTTGCAGCACGTCTGCCTGCATTGCACACTCAAACTCATTTGTTACTAAGCTATTATGCTAGCAAACACTGAGGAAACTTAGTGGCATCCTAAACGTGGCTGTTGGACTTCTGTATTGTCCCACTAGTGCAAAGATATTTGCAGCACGTCTGCCTGCATTGCACACTCAAACTCATTGTTACTAAGCAATTATACTTGCAAACACTGAGGAAACTTAGTGGCATCCTAAACGTGGCTGTTGGACTTCTGTATTGTCCCACTGGTGCAAATATATTTGCAGCATGTCTGCCTGCATTGCACACTCAAACTCATTTGTTACTAAGCCATTATATTAGCAAACACTGAGGAAACTTAGTGGCATCCTAAACGTGGCTGTTGGACTGCTGTATTGTCCCACTAGTGCAAAGATATTTGCAGCACATCTGCCTGCATTGCACACTCAAACTCATTTGTTGCTAAGCAATTATACTAGCAAACACTGAGGAAACTTAGTGGCATCCTAAACGTGGCTGTTGGACTTCTGTATTGTCCCACTAGTGCAAAGATATTTGCAGCACGTCTGCCTGCATTGCACACCCAAACTCATTTGTTACTAAGCCATTATACTAGCAAACACTGAGGAAACTTAGTGGCATCCTAAACGTGGCTGTTGGATTTCTGTATTGTCCCACTAGTGCAAAGATATTTGCAGCACGTCTGCCTGCATTGCACACTCAAACTCATTGTTACTAAGCCAATATACTAGCAAACACTGAGGAAACTTAGTGGCATCCTAAACGTGGCTGTTGGACTTCTGTATTGTCCCCCTAGTGCAAAGATATTTGCAGCACGTCTGCCTGCATTGCACACTCAAACTCATTGTTACTAAGCCATTATACCAGCAAACACTGAGGAAACTTAGTGGCATCCTAAAAGTGGCTGTTGGACTTCTGTATTGTCCCACTAGTGCAAAGATATTTGCAGCACGTCTGCCTGCATTGCACACTCAAACTCATTGTTACTAAGCTATTATGCTAGCAAACACTGAGCAAACTTAGTGGCATCCTAAAAGTGGCTGTTGGACTTCTGTATTGTCCCACTAGTGAAAAGATATTTGCAGCACGTCTGCCTGCATTGCACACTCAAACTCATTGTTACTAAGTCCTTATACCGTACTAGCAAACACTGAGGAAACTCAGTGGCATCCTAAACGTGGCTGTTGGACTTCTGTATTGTCCCACTAGTGCAAAGATATTTGCAGCACGTCTGCCTGCATTGCACACCCAAACTCATTTGTTACTAAGCCATTATACTAGCAAACACTGAGGAAACTTAGTGGCATCCTAAACGTGGCTGTTGGACTTCTGTATTGTCCCACTAGTGCAAAGATATTTGCAGCACGTCTGCCTGCATTGCACACTCAAACTCATTTGTTACCAAGCCATTATACTAGCAAACACTGAGGAAACTTAGTGGCATCCTAAACGTGGCTGTTGGACTTCTGTATTGTCCCACTAGTGCAAAGATATTTGCAGCACGTCTGCCTTCATTGCACACTCAAACTCATTGTTACTAAGCCATTATGCTAGCAAACACTGAGCAAACTTAGTGGCATCCTAAAAGTGGCTGTTGGACTTCTGTATTGTCCCACTAGTGCAAAGATATTTGCAGCACGTCTGCCTGCATTGCATACTCAAACTCATTGTTACTAAGCCATTATACTAGCAAACACTGAGGAAACTTAGTGGCATCCTAAAAGTGGCTGTTGGACTTCTGTATTGTCCCACTAGTGAAAAGATATTTGCAGCACGTCTGCCTGCATTGCACACTCAAACTCATTGTTACTAAGCCCTTATACCGTACTAGCAAACACTTAGGAAACTCAGTGGCATCCTAAACGTGGCTGTTGGACTTCTGTATTGTCCCACTAGTGCAAAGATATTTGCAGCACGTCTGCCTGCATTGCACACCCAAACTCATTTGTTACTAAGCCATTATACTAGCAAACACTGAGGAAACTTAGTGGCATCCTAAACGTGGCTGTTGGACTTCTGTATTGTCCCACTAGTGCAAAGATATTTGCAGCACATCTGCCTGCATTGCACACTCAAACTCATTTGTTACTAAGCAATTATACTAGCAAACACTGAGGAAACTTAGTGGCATCCTAAACGTGGCTGTTGGACTTCTGTATTGTCCCACTAGTGCAAAGATATTTGCAGCACGTCTGCCTGCATTGCACACTCAAACTCATTTGTTACCAAGCGATTATACTAGCAAACACTGAGGAAACTTAGTGGCATCCTAAACGTGGCTGTTGGACTTCTGTATTGTCCCACTAGTGCAAAGATATTTGCAGCACGTCTGCCTTCATTGCACACTCAAACTCATTGTTACTAAGCCATTATGCTAGCAAACACTGAGCAAACTTAGTGGCATCCTAAAAGTGGCTGTTGGACTTCTGTATTGTCCCACTAGTGCAAAGATATTTGCAGCACGTCTGCCTGCATTGCATACTCAAACTCATTGTTACTAAGCCATTATACTAGCAAACACTGAGGAAACTTAGTGGCATCCTAAAAGTGGCTGTTGGACTTCTGTATTGTCCCACTAGTGAAAAGATATTTGCCGCACGTCTGCCTGCATTGCACACTCAAACTCATTGTTACTAAGCCCTTATACCGTACTAGCAAACACTGAGGAAACTCAGTGGCATCCTAAACGTGGCTGTTGGACTTCTGTATTGTCCCACTAGTGCAAAGATATTTGCAGCACGTCTGCCTGCATTGCACACTCAAACTCATTGTTACTAAGCCATTATACTAGCAAACACTGAGGAAACTTAGTGGCATCCTAAACGTGGCTGTTGGACTTCTGTATTGTCCCACTAGTGCAAAGATATTTGCAGCACGTCTGCCTGCATTGCACACTCAAACTCATTTGTTACCAAGCCATTATACTAGCAAACACTGAGGAAACTTAGTGGCATCCTAAAAGTGGCTGTTGGACTTCTGTATTGTCCCACTAGTGCAAAGATATTTGCAGCACGTCTGCCTGCATTGCACACTCAAACTCATTGTTACTAAGCTATTATGCTAGCAAACACTGAGCAAACTTAGTGGCATCCTAAAAGTGGCTGTTGGACTTCTGTATTGTCCCACTAGTGCAAAGATATTTGCAGCACGTCTGCCTGCTTTGCACACTCAAACTCATTGTTACTAAGCCATTATACTAGCAAACACTGAGGGAACTTAGTGGCATCCTAAACGTGGCTGTTGGACTGCTGTATTGTCCCACTAGTGCAAAGATATTTGCAGCATGTCTGCCTGCATTGCACACTCAAACTCATTGTTACTAAGCCATTATACTAGGAAACACTGAGGAAACTTAGTGGCATCATAAACGTGGCTGTTGGATTTCTGTATTGTCCCACTAGTGCAAAGATATTTGCAGCACGTCTGCCTGCATTGCACACTCAAACTCATTTGTTACTAAGCCATTATACTAGCAAACACTGAGGAAACTTAGTGGCATCCTAAACGTGGCTGTTGGACTTCTGTATTGTCCCACTGGTGCAAATATATTTGCAGCATGTCTGCCTGCATTGCACACTCAAACTCATTTGTTACTAAGCCATTATATTAGCAAACACTGAGGAAACTTAGTGGCATCCTAAACGTGGCTGTTGGATTTCTGTATTGTCCCACTAGTGCAAAGATATTTGCAGCACGTCTGCTTGCATTGCACACCCAAACTCATTTGTTACTAAGCCATTATACTAGCAAACACTGAGGAAACTTAGTGGCATCCTAAACGTGGCTGTTGGACTTCTGTATTGTCCCACTAGTGCAAAGATATTTGCAGCACGTCTGCCTGCATTGCACACTCAAACTCATTTGTTACCAAGCCATTATACTAGCAAACACTGAGGAAACTTAGTGGCATCCTAAAAGTGGCTGTTGGACTTCTGTATTGTCCCACTAGTGCAAAGATATTTGCAGCACGTCTGCCTGCATTGCATACTCAAACTCATTGTTACTAAGCCATTATACTAGCAAACACTGAGGAAACTTAGTGGCATCCTAAAAGTGGCTGTTGGACTTCTGTATTGTCCCACTAGTGAAAAGATATTTGCAGCACGTCTGCCTGCATTGCACACTCAAACTCATTGTTACTAAGCCCTTATACCGTACTAGCAAACACTGAGGAAACTCAGTGGCATCCTAAACGTGGCTGTTGGACTTCTGTATTGTCCCACTAGTGCAAAGATATTGTAATACTATTGTATGTTCTGAGGATTTCGATAGCGTTAGGGCAATGACAACCAGAGACGAGTTCTTGGTACAAATATGTTTATAACAGGTAACCACGATAGGTACACAACGGAACAAACACAGTAGAACAATAATACACGAAATACCTTCCCGAAACGGAGCGAAGGGAATTCCCGGGGCCACGCACCGGACTCCCCCAGGGAGACCACCAAGAGCGAACCCCTATACAGGGACTGTCTGGCAATCACCCCGGAAGGCCTAAATGCGCAGCAGCCGGGACACAAGGGGCAAGTGGTAAAGTCCAGAAGTGTCCGTACGGGATGATAGTCCAGAGTGGTTACGAACCGGAAGGTACCGGGCAGAAGTGCTGACCAAAGATGGCAGACGGAGTCCGGGCACAGCTTGAAGAAAACGGGGTACGGTCCAGAGACGGTGTCGGTAGTCTTTCAGGAGGATCCAAAGGCAATCAAGAATTAGGAGCAGCAAAGCAGGAGCACACAGCAAGCAGTATACTCAGGCACTGGACTAGGCTTAGAGGCGGCCTTTTAAGCAGCTGGACAGGAAGTAGGGCAACAGAACAGTAAACTCCATCTTAACCGAGGGCAAGCTCTTTCAAAAGAGAACTGGAAATCCCGGAAACCTGACATTACTCCCCCCCCCAGAAACGGCCTCAGGACGGAGCAGGGCCAGGCTTGTCCGGGTACTGCCGATGAAACTGAGCAATCTTCCGGGGTGCCCGAATGTTACCCACCGGTTCCCAGGAATCGTCCTCGGGGGCGTACCCCTGCCAACGTACCAGATACTGAAGCCGACGACGATGGAGCCGGGAGTCAATAATGTCCTCAACCACGAACTGCTCCTCGCCGTCAACCATCACAGGCGGAGGAGGAGGCACGACACGACCATGAAACGTATTAGGAGAAACGGGTTTGAGGAGAGAAACATGAAAGACCGGGTGTACCTTTAGATGGTGCGGTAACCGCAGCCGACAGGCCACAGGGCTCACGATCCCGGTGATCTTAAACGGACCGATGAATTTTTGTCCCAGCTTCTGCGAAGGAACACCCAATCTCAGGTTTTTGGTGGATAACCATACAGAGTCCCCTACCTTATACATGGGTGCCGGTCTCCGGTGAGTGTCTGCCGACCTCTTGTAACGCTCCTGAGCCGTAGCCACAGTGTCCTTTAGAACCTCCAGATTTTGTCGTAGCTCTGTCAATCTGTCCTCCACCGCAGGCACAGAAACAGCAACCGGTGACCTAGGCAAAACATTCGGATGGTAACCCAAGTTAGCGAAAAAGGGCGTTACCTTAGTGGAGCTGCTCTGAGTGTTGTTATACGAAAACTCCGCCAACGGAAGCATCTTCAACCAATCGTCCTGCAGATGGCTGACATAACATCGAAGGTATTGTTCCAGGGTTTGGTTAGTCCGTTCGGTTTGCCCATTTGTCTGAGGATGGTATGCAGAAGACAGACAGACATCAATCTGGAGTGCCGTACAAAACCCCTTCCAGAATCTAGACGTGAACTGCACGCCCCGGTCAGAGATGATCTCGTCTGGTACCCCATGGAATCGGAATACGTTCTGGATAACCAAATCCACTGTCTCTGCGGCTGAGGGAAGACCGGTACACGGAATAAAGTGAGCAGCTTTTGTCAACCGATCCACCACCACTAAAATGGTATTGTGACTGCCTGAGACTGGCAACTCCACAATAAAATCCATTGAGATAGAACCCCAAGGGCGAGATGGAACGGGTAACGGTTGGAGGAGTCCCATAGGAGCCACACGAGGGACCTTGCACCGGGCACAAACCACACATGAGTGGACATAGTCCTTTACGTCCTTTAAACAGGTAGGCCACCAGAAAAAACGGCTCAGAAATTCCTGCGTCTTCTGTACCCCCCTATGACCGGCCAACACGGAGTCATGAACCAACTTGAGAACCCGAAGTCTTACGGCCTCCGGGACATAAATGCGTCGCTCTCTCAACCACACACCATTCCGAAGAACCAGAGTTACATCATTCGGGGGGGCAGCAAGAAATACATCACCATCATAGGCCAGCTTGATGTCCTTCCACAAGTCCTGGTCCTGGATTACTCCAACGAAATTGGCATCCGATAACACGGTCTGAGACGGGGTTCCAGGCACGGAGTCCACGGCGTGGATTCGGGACAAGGCATCGGCTTTCCCATTACGTGAACCTGGACGGTATGTAACGATAAAATTGAACTGGTTAAGGAATAGGCTCCAACGGGCTTGCCGTGGAGACAGGCACCTGGCAGATTTAAGAAACTCCAGGTTACGATGATCTGTGAGTACTATCACTTGCTGCGCAGCTCCCTGTAAGTGGTGTCTCCATTCCTTAAAAGCTGAAATAATCGCCAACAATTCCTTGTCCGCAATGTCATAGTTCCTTTCTGCAGGGGACAACCGGCGAGAAAAGAAAGCACACGGATGCAAGAGACTCTTGTCCCCAGTCCTTTGAGAAAGGATTGCCCCTAATGCATAGTCGGAAGCGTCGACTTCCACGATAAAGGGAAGTGCGGGATTCGGATGTACTAATATTGGCGCTGAGGTAAAACATACCTTGAGACGATTGAAAGCTTCCTGGGCCTGGGCGGACCACACAAACTTCTGTCCTTTTTTGGTTAACAGAGTGATGGGACGGACGATCTCTGAAAAGTTACGGATAAAGCGTCGGTAAAAGTTGGCAAAACCGACAAAGCGTTGTACCTCTTTGATGTTTCCCGGTTCCGGCCAGTCTAGAATTGCTTGTATCTTGCCAGACTCCATGTTCAGTCCCTGAGGAGAGATGACATAACCTATGAATTGTATTTGTGAGCAATGGAATTCGCATTTTTCCAGTTTAATGTACAGGTGGTTATCCCTCAGACGGGTCAGTACGGTCTTGACGTGCTCCTGGTGTTCCTGTAGGGAATCAGAAAAGATCAGGATATCATCCAGATAAATCACCATGAATTGGTCCATTATATCCCTAAAGATATTGTTAACTAGATGTTGGAAAGCCGCGGGAGCGTTACAAAGTCCAAAAGGCATCACTAGGTACTCATAATGTCCATATCGACATCGGAACGCGGTCTTCCACTCGTCTCCCGGACGTATGCGAAGTAGATTATATGCCCCACGGAGATCCAATTTAGTGAATATTTTTGCCTGTTGGACTCTCTCCAATAGCTCAGGAATCAACGGTAACGGATATCGGTTCCGGATGGTTATTTTATTCAGTTCCCGGTAGTCAATACAGGGTCTCAGAGTCCCCTCTTTCTTTTTCACGAAAAAGATGGGTGCCCCTGCTGGTGAGGTAGACGGGCGAATAAATCCCTTGGCTAGACTTTCATCGATGTACTCTTTTAGTGCTTCTAGCTCAGGTGCCGCCAACGGGTAGACATGCCCAAACGGGATCTCCGCCCCTGGGAGTAAGTCTATGGGGCAATCATACGGTCTATGCGGGGGAAGCCGATCGGCTTTTCTTTTGTCGCATATATCAGCGAAGTCATGATAAACCGGGGGTAAAACAGGTACCTGTACAGTGCCCTCCGCATTCGGTGTTACTGGAACCGGTACAGTTGGACTAATGGTCGGACCACTCTGCGGTGGGAAGGATATTTCCTTAGTCTCCCAATCGATGACTGGATTTGTAGACCATAGCCACGGAATTCCTAGAATAATCGGAAAATGAGGAGAAGAAATCAACATGAACACAAGAGTCTCCTGCTGACCCGGCTTCATCACGCATTCTAGGGGTACTGTTTCCCGATCAACTGGTCCAGAAACTAACGGAGATCCGTCTACCGTTTCCATGGTAACCGGTGAGGCTCTTTGCTGAGTCCGGATACCGTGTTTCCTGGCAAAAGAAGAGTCCATGAAATTTCCCCCTGCCCCAGAGTCTATCATTGCCGATGTAGGTATTAGCTGTCCCTCCCACCGGATCTGAATGGGAAGCGAACAATGGGTATATTTCCCTTCTGAGTCCTGCGGTGATGTTGACATTACAGTCAAGGGAAATACCGCATCCAGGTGTCCACTTGCCTCAGAGATATCGGACTCTGCGTCCGTGTTGTCACACTCTGCCATGGCTGCCAATACCTTATTTGGGCGATTTGGACGTCTCGGGCAGTCGATCAAGAAATGGTCCGATTGACCGCAATAGAAACACAAACGCTCACGGAGCCGGTGTTCACGACGTTCGTTGGTCTCTCACTTTTGCAGAGAGTCCACTTGCATAGGAACGTCCTCGGCCTCCCGTGGCGTCCTGGGAGCGGGTTCTCTGGAAGGAAACGCAAGGTTGGTTACTCGGTTTACAGCTGCCCATTTTTCCTGTCTACGTTCCGTCAAGCGGGTATCAATACGCACACAGTGCTGGAGAAACAGTTCAAAATCCCCTGGAGATTCGGAACGGGCTAACTCATCCTTGATGGTACCGGACAAACCTTTTCTGAACACAGACAATAATGCATTGTTTCCCCAGTCGGTGTCTACCACTAACCTCTTGAACTCAGTGGCGTATTCAACGACAGAACGCTTTCCCTGACGTAAGGAAAGGAGAGCCGATTCAGCGGTAGCACGGCGATTCGGATCATCAAACATTTGCGCCATTGCGGTCAGAAAGTCATCCAGGTGATTTAAACGGATATCCCGATTCTCTATCATAGGATTAGCCCAAGCCAGTGCTCGTGAGGTTAATAACATGATTATACATAACACTTTTGACCGGTCAGAACGGTAATAATCAGCATGTACATCAAAAAACAGTATACATTGGTTGATAAATCCACGAAACTGACTACGATCACCATTGAAACGGAATGGGGGTAACCTAGGCATACCGGCAGCTGATACGGACGTAGTGGGGACGGCTTCCTGAGCCTCCACTCTGACTTGCAAATCCTGAATAGCCGGACCCAGTACCTGGTGATCATGGCCCAGCTGTGCCTCCACATCTCTAAGTTTAGTTTGTACCGCCTCCATCTCCTGCTGCAAGGAGTTAATCATGGAAAAGAGCTGATCTACTCGTGTCTCAGTCATTGCCCCAGCGAAATCCTTTTTATGGCCTGAGTATAATGTAATACTATTGTATGTTCTGAGGATTTCGATAGCGTTAGGGCAATGACAACCAGAGACGAGTTCTTGGTACAAATATGTTTATAACAGGTAACCACGATAGGTACACAACGGAACAAACACAGTAGAACAATAATACACGAAATACCTTCCCGAAACGGAGCGAAGGGAATTCCCGGGGCCACGCACCGGACTCCCCCAGGGAGACCACCAAGAGCGAACCCCTATACAGGGACTGTCTGGCAATCACCCCGGAAGGCCTAAATGCGCAGCAGCCGGGACACAAGGGGCAAGTGGTAAAGTCCAGAAGTGTCCGTACGGGATGATAGTCAAGAGTGGTTACGAACCGGAAGGTACCGGGCAGAAGTGCTGACCAAAGATGGCAGACGGAGTCCGGGCACAGCTTGAAGAAAACGGGGTACGGTCCAGAGACGGTGTCGGTAGTCTTTCAGGAGGATCCAAAGGCAATCAAGAATTAGGAGCAGCAAAGCAGGAGCACACAGCAAGCAGTATACTCAGGCACTGGACTAGGCTTAGAGGCGGCCTTTTAAGCAGCTGGACAGGAAGTAGGGCAACAGAACAGTAAACTCCATCTTAACCGAGGGCAAGCTCTTTCAAAAGAGAACTGGAAATCACGGAAACCTGACAGATATTTGCAGCACGTCTGCCTGCATTGCACACTCAAACTTATTGTTACTAAGCCATTACACTAGCAAACACTGAGGAAACTTAGTGGCATCCTAATAGTGGCTGCTGGACTTCTGTGTTGTCCCACTAGTGCAAAGATATTTGCAGGACGTCTGCCTGCATTGCAAAATCAAACTCATTGTTACTAAGCCATTATACTAGCAAACACTGAGGAAACTTAGTGGCATCCTAAACGTGGCTGTTGGACTTCTGTATTGTCCCATTAGTGCAAAGATATTTGCAGCACGTCTGCCTGCATTGCACACTCAAACTCATTGTTACTAAGCCATTATACTAGCAAACACTGAGGAAACTTAGTGGCATCCTAAACGTGGCTGTTGGACTTCTGTATTGTCCCACTAGTGCAAAGATATTTGCATCACGTCTGCCTGCATTGCACACTCAAACTCATTGTTCCTAAGCCATTATACTAGCAAACACTGAGGAAACTTAGTGGCATCCTAAAAGTGGCTGTTGGACTTCTGTATTGTCCCACTAGTGCAAAGATGTTTGCAGCACATCTGCCTGCATTGCACACTCAAACTCATTCTTACTAAGCCATTATACTGGCAAACACTGAGGAAATTTAGTGGCATCCTAAAAGTGGCTGTTGGACTTCTGTATTGTCCCACTAGTGCAAAGATATTTGCAGCACGTCTGCCTGCATTGCACACTCAAACTCATTTGTTACTAAGCCATTATACTAGCAAACACTGAGTGAACTTAGTGGCATCCTAAATGTGGCTGTTGGACTGCTGTATTGTCCCACTAGTGCAAAGATATTTGCAGCATGTCTGCCTGCATTGCACACTCAAACTCATTGTTACTAAGCCATTATACTAGCAAACACTGAGGAAACTTAGTGGCATCATAAACGTGGCTGTTGGATTTCTGTATTGTCCCACTAGTGCAAAGATATTTGCAGCACGTCTGCCTGCATTGCACACTCAAACTCATTTGTTACTAAGCCATTATACTAGCAAACACTGAGGAAACTTAGTGGCATCCTAAACGTGGCTGTTGGACTTCTGTATTGTCCCATTAGTGCAAAGATATTTGCAGCACGTCTGCCTGCATTGCACACTCAAACTCATTGTTACTAAGCCATTATGCTAGCAAACATTGAGCAAACTTAGTGGCATCCTAAACGTGGCTTTTGAACTTCTGTATTGTCCCACTAGTGCAAAGATATTTGCAGCACGTCTGCCTGCATTGCACACTCAAACTCATTGTTACTAAGCCATTATACTAGCAAACACTGAGGAAACTTAGTGGCATCCTAAAAGTGGCTGTTGGACTTCTGTATTGTCCCACTAGTGAGAAGATATTTGCAGCACGTCTGCCTGCATTGCACACTCAAACTCATTATTACTAAGCCATTATACCGTATTAGCAAACACTGAGGAAACTCAGTGGCATCCTAAACGTGGCTGTTGGACTTCTGTATTGTCCCACTAGTGCAAAGATATTTGCAGCACGTCTGCCTGCATTGCACACTCAAACTCATTGTTCCTAAGCCATTATACTAGCAAACACTGAGGAAACTTAGTGGCATCCTAAAAGTGGCTGTTGGACTTCTGTATTGTCCCACTAGTGCAAAGATGTTTGCAGCACATCTGCCTGCATTGCACACTCAAACTCATTCTTACTAAGCCATTATACTAGCAAACACTGAGGAAACTTAGTGGCATCCTAAAAGTGGCTGTTGGACTTCTGTATTGTCCCACTAGTGCAAAGATATTTGCAGCACGTCTGCCTGCATTGCACACTCAAACTCATTTGTTACTAAGCCATTATACTAGCAAACACTGAGTGAACTTAGTGGCATCCTAAATGTGGCTGTTGGACTGCTGTATTGTCCCACTAGTGCAAAGATATTTGCAGCATGTCTGCCTGCATTGCACACTCAAACTCATTGTTACTAAGCCATTATACTAGCAAACACTGAGGAAACTTAGTGGCATCATAAACGTGGCTGTTGGATTTCTGTATTGTCCCACTAGTGCAAAGATATTTGCAGCACGTCTGCCTGCATTGCACACTCAAACTCATTTGTTACTAAGCCATTATACTAGCAAACACTGAGGAAACTTAGTGGCATCCTAAACGTGGCTGTTGGACTTCTGTATTGTCCCATTAGTGCAAAGATATTTGCAGCACGTCTGCCTGCATTGCACTTTCAAACTCATTGTTACTAAGCCATTATACTAGCAAACACTGAGGAAACTTAGTGGCATCCTAAACGTGGCTGTTGGACTTCTGTATTGTCCCACTAGTGCAAAGATATTTGCATCACGTCTGCCTGCATTGCACACTCAAACTCATTTGTTACCAAGCCATTATACTAGCAAACACTGAGTAAACTTAGTGGCATCCTAAAAGTGGCTGTTGGACTTCTGTATTGTCCCACTAGTGCAAAGATATTTGCAGCACGTCTGCCTGCATTGCACACTCAAACTCATTGTTACTAAGCCATTATGCTAGCAAACACTGAGCAAACTTAGTGGCATCCTAAACGTGGCTTTTGGACTTCAATATTGTCCCACTAGTGCAAAGATATTTGCAGCACGTCTGCCTGCATTGCACACTCAAACTTATTGTTACTAAGCCATTATACTAGCAAACACTGAGCAAACTTAGTGGCATCCTAAACGTGGCTTTTGGACTTCTGTATTGTCCCACTAGTGCAAAGATATTTGCAGCACGTCTGCCTGCATTGCACACTCAAACTCATTGTTACTAAGCCATTATACTAGCAAACACTAAGGAAACTTAGTGGCATCCTAAACGTGGCTGTTGGACTTCTGTATTGTCCCACTAGTGAGAAGATATTTGCAGCACGTCTGCCTGCATTGCACACTCAAACTCATTATTACTAAGCCATTATACCGTACTAGCAAACACTGAGGAAACTCAGTGGCATCCTAAACGTGGCTATTGGACTTCTGTTTTGTCCCACTAGTGCAAAGATATTTGCAGCACGTCTGCCTGCATTGCACACTCAAACTCATTTGTTACTAAGCCATTATACTAGCAAACACTGAGGAAACTTAGTGGCATCCTAAAAGTGGCTGTTGGACTTCTGTATTGTCCCACTAGTGCAAAGATGTTTGCAGCACGTCTGCCTGCATTGCACACTCAAACTCATTGTTGCTAAGCCATTATACTAGCAAACACTGAGGAAACTTAGTGGCATCCTAAAAGTGGCTGTTGGATCTCTGTATTGTCCCACTAGTGCAAAGATATTTGCAGCACGTCTGCCTGCATAGCACACTCAAACGCATTGTTCCTAAGCCATTATACTAGCAAACACTGAGGAAACTTAGTGGCATCCTAAATGTGGCTGTTGGACTTCTGTATTGTCCCCCTAGTGCAAAGATATTTGCAGCACTAGTGATGAGCGAGTACTAAAAAGCTCGGGTGCTCGAAGCTCGGGCCGAGCCTCCCAAGATACTCGTGTACTCGGCCCGAGCACCGAGCCCAATGTTATCCTATGGGAGACCCGAGTATTTTTGTGAAATGACCCCCCGGCAGCATGTAGAAACCCTAAAAATGTCACAAAAGTCTCAGAAGAGTGCTAAAATGACATGGCATCAGCATGGGGAAGACCCCTTGAAGCATTTATCACTCAAAAGTCACAGCTGTGAACAATTTTGTCCGAGTTTTACGCCATTTTTACGGACTCACCAGAAAACCTTCCAAAATGACACCAAAATGAATTTTCATGGCGGAAATGTTAAGGGCACATACCCAATAGTGAGATAGAGCTGGTGTATGTTACTTTTTGAGATTAATACATGAAAGATTTTACATGAAAACCTTGTTTGGCAGTCCGATGTCCAAAACGCACGTTTTGTGCTTTTTACTAACGATGTCGGTCATTTTTTTTTTTTATTCTATCTCCCTCAGTCCGTCGGTCTGTCTCTCTCTGTCTTGTCTGTCCCCCTCTCACAGTCTGTCGGTCAGTTCCCCCCCCTCTCTCTTACTTACCGTTCCCCGATCACTGCCGCGGCGCTGCACAGCTGTTCAAACTCCGGTGGCTTTTCCTCTTTTGAAAAAGCCGGCCGCTCATTAATCAATCTCGTATTCTCTGCTTTCCTGCTTTTCGGCGCCTATGATTGGTTGCAGTGAGACACGCTCCCACACTGAGTGACAGCTGTCTCACTGCAACCAATCACAGCAGCCGGTGTGTGTATACTGTGCAGTGAAATAAATAATTAAATAATTAAAAAAACCGGCGTGCGGTCCCCCCAATTTTAATACCAGCCAGATAAAGCCATACGGCTGAAGGCTGGTATTCTCAGGATGGGGAGCTCCACGTTATGGGGAGCCCCCCACCCTAACAATATCAGTCAGCAGCCGCCCAGAATTGCCGCATACATTAGATGCGACAGTTCTGGGGCTGTACCCGGCTCTTCCCGATTTACCCTGGTGCGTTGGCAAATCGGGGTAATAAGGAGTTAATGGCAGCCCATAGCTGCCACTAAATCCTAGATTAATCATGTCAGGCGTCTCCCCGAGATTCCTTCCATGATTAATCTGTAAATTACAGTTAAAAAACACACACACCCGAAAAATCCTTTATTAGAAATAAAAAACACTAACAAAGTCCCTCATTACCAATTTATTAACCCCGACAAACCCTCCATGTCCGGCGTAATCCACAGTCCTCCAGCGTCGCGTCCAGCTCTGCTGCATGGAAGTGACAGGAGCTGCAGAATACACCGCCGCTCCGGTCACCTCCACGCAGCTAATGAGATGAGTATAGCGATCAGCTGAGCTGTCACTGAGGTTACCTGGATCCAGCGGTGGATGCAGCGGTGGCCGCGGGTAACCTCAGTGACAGCTCAGCTGATCGCTATACTCACCGCCGCTCCAGTCAGCTCCATGCACCAACTGAGGTGAGTATAGCGATCAGCTGCTGTCACTGAGGTTAATCGCGGCCACCGCTGGATCCAGCGGTGGCCGGGAGTTACCTGACTGACAGCAGCTGATCGCGCTATTCCCTTCATTAGCTGCGTGGAGGTGACCGGCGGCTTTTACTATTTTGAAAAAGCCGGCCGCTCATTAAACAATCTCCTATTCCCTGCTTTCCCCGCCCACCGGTGCCTATGATTGGTTGCAGTGAGACACGCCCCCACGCTGAGTGACAGGTGTCACACTGCACCCAATCACAGCAGCCGGTGGGCGTGTCTATACTGTGCAGTAAAATAAATTAATAAATAATTAAAAAAAAACGGCGTGCGGTCCCCCCCCATTTTAATGCCAGCCAGATAAAGCCATACGGCTGAAGGCTGGTATTCTCAGGATGGGGAGCTCCACGTTATGGGGAGCCCCCCAGCCTAACAATATCAGTCAGCAGCCGCCCAGAATTGCCGCATACATTATATGCGACAGTTCTGGGGCTGTACCCGGCTCTTCCCGATTTGCCCTGGTGCTTTGGCAAATCGGGGTAATAAGGAGTTAATGGCAGCCCATAGCTGCCACTAAACCCTAGATTAATCATGTCAGGCGTCTATGAGACACCCTCCATGATTAATCTGTAAGTTACAGTAAATAAACACACACACCCGAAAAAATCCTTTATTAGAAATAAAAAACACACACATATACCCTGGTTCACCACTTTAATCAGCCCCAAAAAGCCCTCCATGTCCGCCGGAATCCAGGATGCTCCAGCGTCGCATCCTGCGCTGCTGCATAGAGGTGACCGGAGCTGCAGAAGACACAGCCGCTCCGGTCACTTCCACGCAGCAAATGAGGTGAGTAGCGCGATCAGCTGAGCTGTCACTGAGGTTACCCGCCGTCACTGGATCCAGTGACAGCGGGTAACCTCAGTGACAGCTCAGCTGATCGCACGGCTGTCTTCATTAGCTGCGTGGAGGTGACCGGAGCGGCTGTGTCTTCTGCAGCTCCTGTCACTTCCATGCAGCAGAGCTGGACGCGACGCTGGAGGTCCGTGGAGTACGCCGGACATGGAGGGTTTGTCGGGGTTAATAAATTGGTAATGAGGGACTTTGTTAGTGTTTTTTATTTCTAATAAAGGATTTTTCGGGTGTGTGTGTTTTTTAACTGTAATTTACAGATTAATCATGGAAGGAATCTCGGGGAGACGCCTGACATGATTAATCTAGGATTTAGTGGCAGCTATGGGCTGCCATTAACTCCTTATTACCCCGATTTGCCAACGCACTAGGGTAAATCGGGAAGAGCCGGGTACAGCCCCAGAACTGTCGCATATAATGTATGCGGCAATTCTGGGCAGCTGCTGACTGATATTGTTAGGGTGGGGGGCTCCCCATAACGTGGAGCTCCCCATCCTGAGAATACCAGCCTTCAGCTGTATGGCTTTATCTGGCTGGTATTAAAATTGGGGGAACCGCACGCCGTTTTTTTTAATTATTTATTTATTTATTTTACTGCACAGTATAGACCCGCCCACCGGCTGCTGTGATTGGGTGCAGTGTGACACCTGTCACTCAGCGTGGGGGCGTGTCTCACTGCAACCAATCATAGGCGCCTGTGGGCGTGGAAAGCAGGGAATATGAGATGGCTGTGTACAGAGCACAGCGCGCCGGCCGGTATAAAGGCTCGGTCACGCTGTGCAGGCCGGCCAATCACTGCAATTCCACAACTAACAGGGCTGTGGCATTGCAGTGGTCTGCCAGCCAATCCCTGCATGAGGGCTGGCTCTCAAAAGAGCGCCAACATGCAGGGATGAAGACCACGAGTAAAGCACGAGTATTGCAAAATTACTCGGTACCCGCCGAGTAGACCGAGTACAGTGATACTCGTGCGAGTACCGAGTAGTAACAAGCATACTCGCTCATCACTATGCAGCACGTCTGCCTGAATTGCACACTCAAACTCATTGTTACTAAGCCATTATACCAGCAAACACTGAGGAAACTTAGTGGCATCCTAAAAGTGGCTGTTGGACTTCTGTATTGTCCCACTAGTGCAAAGATATTTGCAGCACGTCTGCCTGCATTGCACACTCAAACTCATTTGTTACCAAGCCATTATACTAGCGAACACTGAGGAAACTTAGTGGCATCCTAAAAGTGGCTGTTGGACTTCTGTATTGTCCCACTAGTGCAAAGATATTTGCAGCACGTCTGCCTGCATTGCACACTCAAACTCATTTGTTACTAAGCCATTATGCTAGCAAACACTGAGGAAACTTAGTGGCATCCTAAAAGTGGCTGTTGGACTTCTGTATTGTCCCACTAGTGCAAAGATATTTGCAGCACGTCTGCCTGCATTGCACACTCAAATTCATTGTTACTAAGCCATTATACTAGCAAACACTGAGGAAACTTAGTGGCATCCTAAAAGTGGCTGTTGTACTTCTGTATTGTCCCACTAGTGAAAAGATATTTGCAGCACGTCTGCCTGCATTGTACACTCAAATTCATTGTTACTAAGCCATTATACCGTACTAGCAAACACTGAGGAAACTTAGTGGCATCCTAAACGTGGCTGTTGGACTTCTGTATTGTACCACTAGTGCAAAGATATTTGCAGCACGTCTGCCTGCATTGCACACTCAAACTTATTGTTACTAAGCCATTACACTAGCAAACACTGAGGAAACTTAGTGGCATCCTAATAGTGGCTGCTGGACTTCTGTGTTGTCCCACTAGTGCAAAGATATTTGCAGGACGTCTGCCTGCAATGCAAAATCAAACTCATTGTTACTAAGCCATTATACTAGAAAACACTGAGGAAACTTAGTGGCATCCTAAACGTGGCTGTTGGACTTCTGTTTTGACCCACTAGTGGAAAGATATTTGCAGCACGTCTGCCTGCATTGCACACTCAAACTCATTTGTTACTAAGCCATTATACTAGCAAACACTGAGGAAACTTAGTGGCATCCTAAAAGTGGCTGTTGGACTTCTGTATTGTCCCACTAGTGCAAAGATATTTGCAGAACGTCTTCCTGCATTGCACACTCAAACTCATTGTTACTAAGCCATTATACTAGCAATCACTGAGGAAACTTAGTGGCATCCTAACAGTGGCTGTTGGACTTCTGTATTATCCCACTAGTGCAAAGATATTTGCAGCACGTCTGCCTGCATTGCACACTCAAACTCATTGTTACTAAGCCATTATACTAGCAAACACTGAGGAAACTTAGTGGCATCTTAAACGTGGCTGTTGGACTTCTGTATTGTCCCACTAGTGCAAAGATATTTGCAGCACGTCTGCCTGCATTGCACACTCAAACTTATTGTTACTAAGCCATTACACTAGCAAACACTGAGGAAACTTAGTGGCATCCTAATAGTGGCTGCTGGACTTCTGTGTTGTCCCACTAGTGCAAAGATATTTGCAGGACGTCTGCCTGCATTGCAAAATCAAACTCATTGTTACTAAGCCATTATACTAGCAAACACTGAGGAAACTTAGTGGCATCCTAAACGTGGCTGTTGGACTTCTGTATTGTCCCACTAGTACAAAGATATTTGCAGCACGTCTGCCTGCATTGCACACTCAAACTCATTGTTCCTAAGCCATTATACTAGCAAACACTGAGGAAACTTAGTGGCATCCTAAAAGTGGCTGTTGGACTTCTGTATTGTCCCACTAGTGCAAAGATGTTTGCAGCACATCTGCCTGCATTGCACACTCAAACTCATTGTTACTAAGCCATTATACTAGCAAACACTGAGTGAACTTAGTGGCATCCTAAATGTGGCTGTTGGACTGCTGTATTGTCCCACTAGTGCAAAGATATTTGCAGCATGTCTGCCTGCATTGCACACTCAAACTCATTGTTACTAAGCCATTATACTAGCAAACACTGAGGAAACTTAGTGGCATCATAAACGTGGCTGTTGGATTTCTGTATTGTCCCACTAGTGCAAAGATATTTGCAGCACGTCTGCCTGCATTGCACACTCAAACTCATTTGTTACTAAGCCATTATACTAGCAAACACTGAGGAAACTTAGTGGCATCCTAAACGTGGCTGTTGGACTTCTGTATTGTCCCATTAGTGCAAAGATATTTGCAGCACGTCTGCCTGCATTGCACACTCAAACTCATTGTTACTAAGCCAATATACTAGCAAACACTGAGGAAACTTAGTGGCATCCTAAACGTGGCTGTTGGACTTCTGTATTGTCCCACTAGTGCAAAGATATTTGCATCACGTCTGCCTGCATTGCACACTCAAACTCATTGTTACTAAGCCATTATGCTAGCAAACATTGAGCAAACTTAGTGGCATCCTAAACGTGGCTTTTGAACTTCTGTATTGTCCCACTAGTGCAAAGATATTTGCAGCACGTCTGCCTGCATTGCACACTCAAACTCATTGTTACTAAGCCATTATACTAGCAAACACTGAGGAAACTTAGTGGCATCCTAAAAGTGGCTGTTGGACTTCTGTATTGTCCCACTAGTGAGAAGATATTTGCAGCACGTCTGCCTGCATTGCACACTCAAACTCATTATTACTAAGCCATTATACCGTACTAGCAAACACTGAGGAAACTCAGTGGCATCCTAAACGTGGCTGTTGGACTTCTGTATTGTCCCACTAGTGCAAAGATATTTGCAGCACGTCTGCCTGCATTGCACACTCAAACTCATTGTTCCTAAGCCATTATACTAGCAAACACTGAGGAAACTTAGTGGCATCCTAAAAGTGGCTGTTGGACTTCTGTATTGTCCCACTAGTGCAAAGATGTTTGCAGCACATCTGCCTGCATTGCACACTCAAACTCATTCTTACTAAGCCATTATACTAGCAAACACTGAGGAAACTTAGTGGCATCCTAAAAGTGGCTGTTGGACTTCTGTATTGTCCCACTAGTGCAAAGATATTTGCAGCACGTCTGCCTGCATTGCACACTCAAACTCATTTGTTACTAAGCCATTATACTAGCAAACACTGAGTGAACTTAGTGGCATCCTAAATGTGGCTGTTGGACTGCTGTATTGTCCCACTAGTGCAAAGATATTTGCAGCATGTCTGCCTGCATTGCACACTCAAACTCATTGTTACTAAGCCATTATACTAGCAAACACTGAGGAAACTTAGTGGCATCATAAACGTGGCTGTTGGATTTCTGTATTGTCCCACTAGTGCAAAGATATTTGCAGCACGTCTGCCTGCATTGCACACTCAAACTCATTTGTTACTAAGCCATTATACTAGCAAACACTGAGGAAACTTAGTGGCATCCTAAACGTGGCTGTTGGACTTCTGTATTGTCCCATTAGTGCAAAGATATTTGCAGCACGTCTGCCTGCATTGCACTTTCAAACTCATTGTTACTAAGCCATTATACTAGCAAACACTGAGGAAACTTAGTGGCATCCTAAACGTGGCTGTTGGACTTCTGTATTGTCCCACTAGTGCAAAGATATTTGCATCACGTCTGCCTGCATTGCACACTCAAACTCATTTGTTACCAAGCCATTATACTAGCAAACACTGAGTAAACTTAGTGGCATCCTAAAAGTGGCTGTTGGACTTCTGTATTGTCCCACTAGTGCAAAGATATTTGCAGCACGTCTGCCTGCATTGCACACTCAAACTCATTGTTACTAAGCCATTATGCTAGCAAACACTGAGCAAACTTAGTGGCATCCTAAACGTGGCTTTTGGACTTCAATATTGTCCCACTAGTGCAAAGATATTTGCAGCACGTCTGCCTGCATTGCACACTCAAACTTATTGTTACTAAGCCATTATACTAGCAAACACTGAGCAAACTTAGTGGCATCCTAAACGTGGCTTTTGGACTTCTGTATTGTCCCACTAGTGCAAAGATATTTGCAGCACGTCTGCCTGCATTGCACACTCAAACTCATTGTTACTAAGCCATTATACTAGCAAACACTAAGGAAACTTAGTGGCATCCTAAACGTGGCTGTTGGACTTCTGTATTGTCCCACTAGTGAGAAGATATTTGCAGCACGTCTGCCTGCATTGCAGACTCAAACTCATTATTACTAAGCCATTATACCGTACTAGCAAACACTGAGGAAACTCAGTGGCATCCTAAACGTGGCTATTGGACTTCTGTTTTGTCCCACTAGTGCAAAGATATTTGCAGCACGTCTGCCTGCATTGCACACTCAAACTCATTTGTTACTAAGCCATTATACTAGCAAACACTGAGGAAACTTAGTGGCATCCTAAAAGTGGCTGTTGGACTTCTGTATTGTCCCACTAGTGCAAAGATGTTTGCAGCACGTCTGCCTGCATTGCACACTCAAACTCATTGTTACTAAGCCATTATACTAGCAAACACTGAGGAAACTTAGTGGCATCCTAAAAGTGGCTGTTGGACCTCTGTATTGTCCCACTAGTGCAAAGATATTTGCAGCACGTCTGCCTGCATAGCACACTCAAACGCATTGTTCCTAAGCCATTATATTACAGTGTTTTTTATTTCTAATAAAGGATTTTTCGGGTGTGTGTGTTTTTTAACTGTAATTTACAGATTAATCATGGAAGGAATCTCGGGGAGACGCCTGACATGATTAATCTAGGATTTAGTGGCAGCTATGGGCTGCCATTAACTCCTTATTACCCCGATTTGCCAACGCACTAGGGTAAATCGGTAAGAGCCGGGTACAGCCCCAGAACTGTCGCATATAATGTATGCGGCAATTCTGGGCAGCTGCTGACTGATATTGTTAGGGTGGGGGGCTCCCCATAACGTGGAGCTCCCCATCCTGAGAATACCAGCCTTCAGCTGTATGGCTTTATCTGGCTGGTATTAAAATTGGGGGAACCGCACGCCGTTTTTTTTAATTATTTATTTATTTATTTTACTGCACAGTATAGACCCGCCCACCGGCTGCTGTGATTGGGTGCAGTGTGACACATGTCACTCAGCGTGGGGGCGTGTCTCACTGCAACCAATCATAGGCGCCTGTGGGCGTGGAAAGCAGGGAATATGAGATGGCTGTGTACAGAGCACAGCGCGCCGGCCGGTATAAAGGCTCGGTCACGCTGTGCAGGCCGGCCAATCACTGCAATTCCACAACTAACAGGGCTGTGGCATTGCAGTGGTCTGCCAGCCAATCCCTGCATGAGGGCTGGATCTCAAAAGAGCGCCAACATGCAGGGATGAAGACCACGAGTAAAGCACGAGTATTGCAAAATTACTCGGTACCCGCCGAGTAGACCGAGTACAGTGATACTCGTGCGAGTACCGAGTAGTAACAAGCATACTCGCTCATCACTATGCAGCACGTCTGCCTGAATTGCACACTCAAACTCATTGTTACTAAGCCATTATACCAGCAAACACTGAGGAAACTTAGTGGCATCCTAAAAGTGGCTGTTGGACTTCTGTATTGTCCCACTAGTGCAAAGATATTTGCAGCACGTCTGCCTGCATTGCACACTCAAACTCATTTGTTACCAAGCCATTATACTAGCGAACACTGAGGAAACTTAGTGGCATCCTAAAAGTGGCTGTTGGACTTCTGTATTGTCCCACTAGTGCAAAGATATTTGCAGCACGTCTGCCTGCATTGCACACTCAAACTCATTTGTTACTAAGCCATTATGCTAGCAAACACTGAGGAAACTTAGTGGCATCCTAAAAGTGGCTGTTGGACTTCTGTATTGTCCCACTAGAGCAAAGATATTTGCAGCACGTCTGCCTGCATTGCACACTCAAATTCATTGTTACTAAGCCATTATACTAGCAAACACTGAGGAAACTTAGTGGCATCCTAAAAGTGGCTGTTGTACTTCTGTATTGTCCCACTAGTGAAAAGATATTTGCAGCACGTCTGCCTGCATTGTACACTCAAATTCATTGTTACTAAGCCATTATACCGTACTAGCAAACACTGAGGAAACTTAGTGGCATCCTAAACGTGGCTGTTGGACTTCTGTATTGTACCACTAGTGCAAAGATATTTGCAGCACGTCTGCCTGCATTGCACACTCAAACTTATTGTTACTAAGCCATTACACTAGCAAACACTGAGGAAACTTAGTGGCATCCTAATAGTGGCTGCTGGACTTCTGTGTTGTCCCACTAGTGCAAAGATATTTGCAGGACGTCTGCCTGCAATGCAAAATCAAACTCATTGTTACTAAGCCATTATACTAGAAAACACTGAGGAAACTTAGTGGCATCCTAAACGTGGCTGTTGGACTTCTGTTTTGACCCACTAGTGGAAAGATATTTGCAGCACGTCTGCCTGCATTGCACACTCAAACTCATTTGTTACTAAGCCATTATACTAGCAAACACTGAGGAAACTTAGTGGCATCCTAAAAGTGGCTGTTGGACTTCTGTATTGTCCCACTAGTGCAAAGATATTTGCAGAACGTCTTCCTGCATTGCACACTCAAACTCATTGTTACTAAGCCACTATACTAGCAATCACTGAGGAAACTTAGTGGCATCCTAACAGTGGCTGTTGGACTTCTGTATTATCCCACTAGTGCAAAGATATTTGCAGCACGTCTGCCTGCATTGCACACTCAAACTCATTGTTACTAAGCCATTATACTAGCAAACACTGAGGAAACTTAGTGGCATCTTAAACGTGGCTGTTGGACTTCTGTATTGTCCCACTAGTGCAAAGATATTTGCAGCACGTCTGCCTGCATTGCACACTCAAACTTATTGTTACTAAGCCATTACACTAGCAAACACTGAGGAAACTTAGTGGCATCCTAATAGTGGCTGCTGGACTTCTGTGTTGTCCCACTAGTGCAAAGATATTTGCAGGACGTCTGCCTGCATTGCAAAATCAAACTCACTGTTACTAAGCCATTATACTAGCAAACACTGAGGAAACTTAGTGGCATCCTAAACGTGGCTGTTGGACTTCTGTATTGTCCCACTAGTACAAAAGATATTTGCAGCACGTCTGCCTGCATTGCACACTCAAACTCATTGTTCCTAAGCCATTATACTAGCAAACACTGAGGAAACTTAGTGGCATCCTAAAAGTGGCTGTTGGACTTCTGTATTGTCCCACTAGTGCAAAGATGTTTGCAGCACATCTGCCTGCATTGCACACTCAAACTCATTGTTACTAAGCCATTATACTAGCAAACACTGAGGAAAATTAGTGGCATCCTAAAAGTGGCTGTTGGACTTCTGTATTGTCCCACTAGTGCAAAGATATTTGCAGCACGTCTGCCTGCATTGCACACTCAAACTCATTTGTTACCAAGCCATTATACTAGCGAACACTGAGGAAACTTAGTGGCATCCTAAAAGTGGCTGTTGGACTTCTGTATTGTCCCACTAGTGCAAAGATATTTGCAGCACGTCTGCCTGCATTGCACACTCAAACTCATTTGTTACTAAGCCATTATGCTAGCAAACACTGAGGAAACTTAGTGGCATCCTAAAAGTGGCTGTTGGACTTCTGTATTGTCCCACTAGTGCAAAGATATTTGCAGCACGTCTGCCTGCATTGCACACTCAAATTCATTGTTACTAAGCCATTATACTAGCAAACACTGAGGAAACTTAGTGGCATCCTAAAAGTGGCTGTTGTACTTCTGTATTGTCCCACTAGTGAAAAGATATTTGCAGCACGTCTGCCTGCATTGTACACTCAAATTCATTGTTACTAAGCCATTATACCGTACTAGCAAACACTGAGGAAACTTAGTGGCATCCTAAACGTGGCTGTTGGACTTCTGTATTGTACCACTAGTGCAAAGATATTTGCAGCACGTCTGCCTGCATTGCACACTCAAACTTATTGTTACTAAGCCATTACACTAGCAAACACTGAGGAAACTTAGTGGCATCCTAATAGTGGCTGCTGGACTTCTGTGTTGTCCCACTAGTGCAAAGATATTTGCAGGACGTCTGCCTGCAATGCAAAATCAAACTCATTGTTACTAAGCCATTATACTAGAAAACACTGAGGAAACTTAGTGGCATCCTAAACGTGGCTGTTGGACTTCTGTTTTGACCCACTAGTGGAAAGATATTTGCAGCACGTCTGCCTGCATTGCACACTCAAACTCATTTGTTACTAAGCCATTATACTAGCAAACACTGAGGAAACTTAGTGGCATCCTAAAAGTGGCTGTTGTACTTCTGTATTGTCCCACTAGTGCAAAGATATTTGCAGAACGTCTTCCTGCATTGCACACTCAAACTCATTGTTACTAAGCCATTATACTAGCAATCACTGAGGAAACTTAGTGGCATCCTAACAGTGGCTGTTAGACTTCTGTATTATCCCACTAGTGCAAAGATATTTGCAGCACGTCTGCCTGCATTGCACACTCAAACTCATTGTTACTAAGCCATTATACTAGCAAACACTGAGGAAACTTAGTGGCATCTTAAACGTGGCTGTTGGACTTCTGTATTGTCCCACTAGTGCAAAGATATTTGCAGCACGTCTGCCTGCATTGCACACTCAAACTTATTGTTACTAAGCCATTACACTAGCAAACACTGAGGAAACTTAGTGGCATCCTAATAGTGGCTGCTGGACTTCTGTGTTGTCCCACTAGTGCAAAGATATTTGCAGGACGTCTGCCTGCATTGCAAAATCAAACTCATTGTTACTAAGCCATTATACTAGCAAACACTGAGGAAACTTAGTGGCATCCTAAACGTGGCTGTTGGACTTCTGTATTGTCCCACTAGTGCAAAGATATTTGCAGCACGTCTGCCTGCATTGCACACTCAAACTCATTGTTCCTAAGCCATTATACTAGCAAACACTGAGGAAACTTAGTGGCATCCTAAAAGTGGCTGTTGGACTTCTGTATTGTCCCACTAGTGCAAAGATGTTTGCAGCACATCTGCCTGCTTTGCACACTCAAACTCATTGTTACTAAGCCATTATACTAGCAAACACTGAGGAAAATTAGTGGCATGCTAAAAGTGGCTGTTGGACTTCTGTATTGTCCCACTAGTGCAAAGATATTTGCAGCACGTCTGCCTGCATTGCACACTCAAACTCATTTGTTACTAAGCCATTATACTAGCAAACACTGAGGGAACTTAGTGGCATCCTAAATGTGGCTGTTGGACTGCTGTATTGTCCCACTAGTGCAAAGATTGCAGCATGTCTGCCTGCATTGCACACTCAAACTCATTGTTACTAAGCCATTATACTAGCAATCACTGAGGAAACTTAGTGGCATCATAAACGTGGCTGTTGGATTTCTGTATTGTCCCACTAGTGCAAAGATATTTGCAGCACGTCTGCCTGCATTGCACACTCAAACTCATTGTTACTAAGCCATTATACTAGCAAACACTGAGGAAACTTAGTGGCATCCTAAACGTGGCTGTTGGACTTCTGTATTGTCCCACTAGTGCGAAGATATTTGCATCACGTCTGCCTGCATTGCACACTCAAACTCATTTGTTACCAAGCCATTATACTAGCAAACACTGAGTAAACTTAGTGGCATCCTAAACGTGGCTTTTGGACTTCTGTATTGTCCCACTAGTGAGAAGATATTTGCAGCACGTCTGCCTGCATTGCACACTCAAACTCATTGTTACTAAGCCATTACACTAGCAAACACTGAGGAAACTTAGTGGCATCCTAATAGTGGCTGCTGGACTTCTGTGTTGTCCCACTAGTGCAAAGATATTTGCAGGACGTCTGCCTGCATTGCAAAATCAAACTCATTGTTGCTAAGCCATTATACTAGCAAACACTGAGGAAACTTAGTGGCATCCTAAACGTGGCTGTTGGACTTCTGTTTTGTCCCACTAGTGCAAAGATATTTGCAGCACGTCTTCCTGCATTGCACACTCAAACTCATTGTTACTAAGCCATTATACTAGCAATCACTGAGGAAACTTAGTGGCATCCTAACAGTGGCTGTTGGACTTCTGTATTGTCCCACTAGTACAAAGATATTTGCAGCACGTCTGCCTGCATTGCACACTCAAACTCATTGTTACTAAGCCATTATACTAGCAAACACTGAAGAAACTTAGTGGCATCTTAAACGTGGCTGTTGGACTTTTGTATTGTCCCACTAGTGCAAAAATATTTGCAGCACGTCTGCCTGCATTGCACACTCAAACTTATTGTTACTAAGCCATTACACTAGCAAACACTGAGGAAACTTAGTGGCATCCTAATAGTGGCTGCTGGACTTCTGTGTTGTCCCACTAGTGCAAAGATATTTGCAGGACGTCTGCCTGCATTGCAAAATCAAGCTCATTGTTACTAAGCCATTATACTAGCAAACACTGAGGAAACTTAGTGGCATCCTAAAAGTGGCTGTTGGACTTCTGTATTGTCCCACTAGTGCAAAGATGTTTGCAGCACATCTGCCTGCATTGCACACTCAAACTCATTGTTACTAAGCCATTATACTAGCAAACACTGAGGAAACTTAGTGGCATCCTAAAAGTGGCTGTTGGACTTCTGTATTGTCCCACTAGTGCAAAGATATTTGCAGCACGTCTGCCTGCATTGCACACTCAAACTCATTTGTTACTAAGCCATTATACTAGCAAACACTGAGGCAACTTAGTGGCATCCTAAATGTGGCTGTTGGACTGCTGTATTGTCCCACTAGTGCAAATATATTTGCAGCATGTCTGCCTGCATTGCACACTCAAACTCATTGTTACTAAAGCATTATACTAGCAAACACTGAGGAAACTTAGTGGCATCATAAACGTGGCTGTTGGATTTCTGTATTGTCCCACTAGTGCAAAGATATTTGCAGCACGTCTGCCTGCATTGCAGACTCAAACTCATTTGTTACTAAGCCATTATACTAGCAAACACTGAGGAAACTTAGTGGCATCCTAAACGTGGCTGTTGGACTTCTGTATTGTCCCATTAGTGCAAAGATATTTGCAGCACGTCTGCCTGCATTGCACACTCAAATTCATTGTTACTAAGCCATTATACTAGCAAACACTGAGGAAACTTAGTGGCATCCTAAACGTGGCTGTTGGACTTCTGTATTGTCCCACTAGTGCGAAGATATTTGCATCACGTCTGCCTGCATTGCACACTCAAACTCATTTGTTACCAAGCCATTATACTAGCAAACACTGAGTAAACTTAGTGGCTTCCTAAAAGTGGCTGTTGGACTTCTGTATTGTCCCACTAGTGCAAAGATATTTGGAGCACGTCTGCCTGCATTGCACACTCAAACTCATTGTTACTAAGCCATTATGCTAGCAAACACTGAGCAAACTTAGTGGCATCCTAAACGTGGCTTTTGGACTTCTGTATTGTCCCACTAGTGCAAAGATATTTGCAGCACGTCTGCCTGCATTGCACACTCAAACTCATTGTTACTAAGCCATTATACTAGCAAACACTGAGGAAACTTAGAGGCATCCTAAAAGTGGCTGTTGGACTTCTGTATTGTCCTACTAGTGAGAAGATATTTGCAGCACGTCTGCCTGCATTGCACACTCAAACTCATTGTTACTAAGCTATTATACCGTACTAGCAAACACTGAGGAAACTCAGTGGCATCCTAAACGTGGCTGTTGGACTTCTGTTTTGTCCCACTAGTGCAAAGATATTTGCAGCACGTCTGCCTGCATTGCACACTCAAACTTATTGTTACTAAGCCATTACACTAGCAAACACTGAGGAAACTTAGTGGCATCCTAATAGTGGCTGCTGGACTTCTGTGTTGTCCCACTAGTGCAAAGATATTTGCAGGACGTCTGCCTGCATTGCAAAATCAAACTCATTGTTGCTAAGCCATTATACTAGCAAACACTGAGGAAACTTAGTGGCATCCTAAACGTGGCTGTTGGACTTCTGTTTTGTCCCACTAGTGCAAAGATATTTGCAGCACGTCTGCCTGCATTGCACACTCAAACTCATTTGTTACTAAGCCATTATACTAGCAAACACTGAGGAAACTTAGTGGCATCCTAAAAGTGGCTGTTGGACTTCTGTATTGTCCCACTAGTGCAAAGATGTTTGCAGCACGTCTGCCTGCATTGCACACTCAAACTCATTGTTACTAAGCCATTATACTAGCAAACACTGAGGAAACTTAGTGGCATCCTAAAAGTGGCTGTTGGACTTCTGTATTGTCCCACTAGTGCAAAGATATTTGCAGCACGTCTGCCTGCATAGACACTCAAACGCATTGTTCCTAAGCCATTATACTAGCAAACTCTGAGGAAACTTAGTGGCATCCTAAAAGTGGCTGTTAGACTTCTGTATTGTCCCACTAGTGCAAAGATGTTTGCAGCACATCTGCCTGCATTGCACACTCAAACTCATTGTTACTAAGCCATTATACTAGCAAACACTGAGGAAACTTAGTGGCATCCTAAAAGTGGTTGTTGGACTTCTGTATTGTCCCACTAGTGCAAAGATATTTGCAGCACGTCTGCCTGCATTGCACACTCAAACTCATTTGTTACTAAGCCATTATACTAGCAAACACTGAGGGAACTTAGTGGCATCCTAAACGTGGCTGTTGGACTTCTGTTTTGTCCCACTAGTGCAAAGATATTTGCAGCACGTCTGCCTGCATTGCACACTCAAACTCATTTGTTACTAAGCCATTATACTAGCAAACACTGAGGAAACTTAGTGGCATCCTAAACGTGGCTGTTGGACTTCTGTATTGTCCCACTAGTGCAAAGATATTTGCAGCACGTCTGCCTGCATTGCACACTCAAACTCATTGTTACTAAGCCATTATACTAGCAAACACTGAGGAAACTTAGTGTCATCCTAAACGTGGCTGTTGGACTTCTGTATTGTCCCCCTAGTGCAAAGATATTTGCAGCACGTCTGCCTGAATTGCACACTCAAACTCATTGTTACTAAGCCATTATACCAGCAAACACTGAGGAAACTTAGTGGCATCCTAAAAGTGGCTGTTGGACTTCTGTATTGTCCCACTAGTGCAAAGATATTTGCAGCACGTCTGCCTGCATTGCACACTCAAACTCATTTGTTACCAAGCCATTATACTAGCTAACACTGAGGAAACTTAGTGGCATCCTAAAAGTGGCTGTTGGACTTCTGTATTGTCCCACTAGTGCAAAGATATTTGCAGCACGTCTGCCTGCATTACACACTCAAACTCATTTGTTACTAAGCCATTATGCTAGCAAACACTGAGGAAACTTAGTGGCATCCTAAAAGTGGCTGTTGGACTTCTGTATTGTCCCACTAGTGCAAAGATATTTGCAGCACGTCTGCCTGCATTGCACACTCAAATTCATTGTTACTAAGCCATTATACTAGCAAACACTTATGAAACTTAGTGGCATCCTAAAAGTGGCTGTTGGACTTCTGTATTGTCCTACTAGTGAAAAGATATTTGCAGCACGTCTGCCTGCATTGCACACTCAAACTCATTGTTACTAAGCCATTATACCGTACTAGCAAACACTGAGGAAACTTAGTGGCATCCTAAACGTGGCTGTTGGACTTCTGTATTGTACCACTAGTGCAAAGATATTTGCAGCACGTCTGCGTACATTGCACACTCAAACTTATTGTTACTAAGCCATTACACTAGCAAACACTGAGGAAACTTAGTGGCATCCTAATAGTGGCTGCTGGACTTCTGTGTTGTCCCACTAGTGCAAAGATATTTGCAGGACGTCTGCCTGCAATGCAAAATCAAACTCATTGTTACTAAGCCATTATACAAGAAAACACTGAGGAAACTTAGTGGCATCCTAAACGTGGCTGTTGGACTTCTGTTTTGTCCCACTAGTGCAAAGATATTTGCAGCACGTCTGCCTGCATTGCACACTCAAACTCATTTGTTACTAAGCCATTATACTAGCAAACACTGAGGAAACTTAGTGGCATCCTAAAAGTGGCTGTTGGACTTCTGTATTGTCCCACTAGTGCAAAGATGTTTGCAGCACGTCTGCCTGCATTGCACACTCAAACTCATTGTTACTAAGCCATTATACTAGCAAACACTGAGGAAACTTAGTGGCATCCTAAAAGTGGCTGTTGGACTTCTGTATTGTCCCACTAGTGCAAAGATATTTGCAGGACATCTGCCTGCAATGCAAAATCAAACTCATTGTTACTAAGCCAATATACTAGAAAACACTGAGGAAACTTAGTGGCATCCTAAACGTGGCTGTTGGACTTCTGTTTTGTCCCACTAGTGCAAAGATATTTGCAGCACGTCTGCCTGCATTGCACACTCAAACTCATTTGTTACTAAGCCATTATACTAGCAAACACTGAGGAAACTTACTGGCATCCTAAAAGTGGCTGTTGGACTTCTGTATTGTCCCACTAGTGCAAAGATATTTGCAGCACGTCTGCCTGCATTGCACACTCAAACTCATTTGTTACCAAGCCATTATACTAGCTAACACTGAGGAAACTTAGTGGCATCCTAAAAGTGGCTGTTGGACTTCTGTATTGTCCCACTAGTGCAAAGATATTTGCAGCACGTCTGCCTGCATTACACACTCAAACTCATTTGTTACTAAGCCATTATGCTAGCAAACACTGAGGAAACTTAGTGGCATCCTAAAAGTGGCTGTTGGACTTCTGTATTGTCCCACTAGTGCAAAGATATTTGCAGCACGTCTGCCTGCATTGCACACTCAAATTCATTGTTACTAAGCCATTATACTAGCAAACACTTATGAAACTTAGTGGCATCCTAAAAGTGGCTGTTGGACTTCTGTATTGTCCCACTAGTGAAAAGATATTTGCAGCACGTCTGCCTGCATTGCACACTCAAACTCATTGTTACTAAGCCATTATACCGTACTAGCAAACACTGAGGAAACTTAGTGGCATCCTAAACGTGGCTGTTGGACTTCTGTATTGTACCACTAGTGCAAAGATATTTGCAGCACGTCTGCGTACATTGCACACTCAAACTTATTGTTACTAAGCCATTACACTAGCAAACACTGAGGAAACTTAGTGGCATCCTAATAGTGGCTGCTGGACTTCTGTGTTGTCCCACTAGTGCAAAGATATTTGCAGGACGTCTGCCTGCAATGCAAAATCAAACTCATTGTTACTAAGCCATTATACAAGAAAACACTGAGGAAACTTAGTGGCATCCTAAACGTGGCTGTTGGACTTCTGTTTTGTCCCACTAGTGCAAAGATATTTGCAGCACGTCTGCCTGCATTGCACACTCAAACTCATTTGTTACTAAGCCATTATACTAGCAAACACTGAGGAAACTTAGTGGCATCCTAAAAGTGGCTGTTGGACTTCTGTATTGTCCCACTAGTGCAAAGATGTTTGCAGCACGTCTGCCTGCATTGCACACTCAAACTCATTGTTACTAAGCCATTATACTAGCAAACACTGAGGAAACTTAGTGGCATCCTAAAAGTGGCTGTTGGACTTCTGTATTGTCCCACTAGTGCAAAGATATTTGCAGCACGTCTGCCTGCATAGAAACTCAAACGCATTGTTCCTAAGCCATTATACTAGCAAACTCTGAGGAGACTTAGTGGCATCCTAAACGTGGCTGTTGGACTTCTGTATTGTACCACTAGTGCAAAGATATTTGCAGCACGTCTGCGTACATTGCACACTCAAATTATTGTTACTAAGCCATTACACTAGCAAACACTGAGGAAACTTAGTGGCATCCTAATAGTGGCTGCTGGACTTCTGTGTTGTCCCACTAGTGCAAAGATATTTGCAGGACATCTGCCTGCAATGCAAAATCAAACTCATTGTTACTAAGCCAATATACTAGAAAACACTGAGGAAACTTAGTGGCATCCTAAACGTGGCTGTTGGACTTCTGTTTTGTCCCACTAGTGCAAAGATATTTGCAGCACGTCTGCCTGCATTGCACACTCAAACTCATTTGTTACTAAGCCATTATACTAGCAAACACTGAGGAAACTTACTGGCATCCTAAAAGTGGCTGTTGGACTTCTGTATTGTCCCTCTAATGCAAAGATGTTTGCAGCACGTCAGCCTGCATTGCACACTCAAACTCATTGTTACTAAGCCATTATACTAGCAAACACTGAGGAAACTTAGTGGCATCCTAAAAGTGGCTGTTGGACTTCTGTATTGTCCCACTAGTGCAAAGATATTTGCAGCACGTCTGCCTGCATTGCACACTCAAACTCATTTGTTACTAAGCCATTATACTAGCAATCACTGAGGAAACTTAGTGGCATCCTAACAGTGGCTGTTGGACTTCTGTATTGTCCCACTAGTGCAAAGATATTTGCAGCACGTCTGCCTGCATTGCACACTCAAACTAATTGTTACTAAGCCATTATACTAGCAAACACTGAGGAAACTTAGTGGCATCCTAAACGTGGCTGTTGGACTTCTGTATTGTCCCACTAGTGCAAAGATATTTGCAGCACGTCTGCCTGCATTGCACACTCAAACTCATTTGTTACTAAGCAATTATACTAGCAAACACTGAGTAAACTTAGTGGCATCCTAAACGTGGCTGTTGGACTTCTGTATTGTCCCATTAGTGCAAAGATATTTGCAGCACGTCTGCCTGCATTGCACACTCAAACTCATTGTTACTAAGCCATTATACTAGCAAACACTGAGGAAACTTAGTGGCATCCTAAACGTGACTGTTGGACTTCTGTATTGTCCCACTAGTGCAAAGATATTTGCAGCACGTCTACCTGCATTGCACACTCAACCTCATTGTTACTAAGCCATTATACCAGCAAACACTGTGGAAACTTAGTGGCATCCTAAAAGTGGCTGTTGGACTTCTGTATTGTCCCACTAGTGCAAAGATATTTGCAGCACGTCTGCCTGCATTGCACACTCAAACTCATTTGTTACTAAGCTATTATGCTAGCAAACACTGAGCAAATTTAGTGGCATCCTAAAAGTGGCTGTTGGACTTCTGTATTGTCCCACTAGTGCAAAGATATTTGCAGCACGTCTGCCTGCCTTGCACACTCAAACTCATTGTTACTAAGCCATTATACTAGCAAACACTGAGGGAACTTAGTGGCATCCTAAACGTGGCTGTTGGACTGCTGTATTGTCCCACTAGTGCAAAGATATTTGCAGCATGTCTGCCTGCATTGCACACTCAAACTCATTGTTACTAAGCCATTATACTAGCAAACACTGAGGAAACTTAGTGGCATCATAAACGTGGCTGTTGGATTTCTGTATTGTCCCACTAGTGCAAAGATATTTGCAGCACGTCTGCCTGCATTGCACACTCAAACTCATTTGTTACTAAGCCATTATACTAGCAAACACTGAGGAAACTTAGTGGCATCCTAAAAGTGGCTGTTGGACTTCTGTATTGTCCCACTAGTGCAAAGATATTTGCAGCACGTCTGCCTGCATTACACACTCAAACTCATTTGTTACTAAGCCATTATGCTAGCAAACACTGAGGAAACTTAGTGGCATCCTAAAAGTGGCTGTTGGACTTCTGTATTGTCCCACTAGTGCAAAGATATTTGCAGCACGTCTGCCTGCATTGCACACTCAAATTCATTGTTACTAAGCCATTATACTAGCAAACACTTATGAAACTTAGTGGCATCCTAAAAGTGGCTGTTGGACTTCTGTATTGTCCCACTAGTGAAAAGATATTTGCAGCACGTCTGCCTGCATTGCACACTCAAACTCATTGTTACTAAGCCATTATACCGTACTAGCAAACACTGAGGAAACTTAGTGGCATCCTAAACGTGGCTGTTGGACTTCTGTATTGTACCACTAGTGCAAAGATATTTGCAGCACGTCTGCGTACATTGCACACTCAAACTTATTGTTACTAAGCCATTACACTAGCAAACACTGAGGAAACTTAGTGGCATCCTAATAGTGGCTGCTGGACTTCTGTGTTGTCCCACTAGTGCAAAGATATTTGCAGGACGTCTGCCTGCAATGCAAAATCAAACTCATTGTTACTAAGCCATTATACAAGAAAACACTGAGGAAACTTAGTGGCATCCTAAACGTGGCTGTTGGACTTCTGTTTTGTCCCACTAGTGCAAAGATATTTGCAGCACGTCTGCCTGCATTGCACACTCAAACTCATTTGTTACTAAGCCATTATACTAGCAAACACTGAGGAAACTTAGTGGCATCCTAAAAGTGGCTGTTGGACTTCTGTATTGTCCCACTAGTGCAAAGATGTTTGCAGCACGTCTGCCTGCATTGCACACTCAAACTCATTGTTACTAAGCCATTATACTAGCAAACACTGAGGAAACTTAGTGGCATCCTAAAAGTGGCTGTTGGACTTCTGTATTGTCCCACTAGTGCAAAGATATTTGCAGGACATCTGCCTGCAATGCAAAATCAAACTCATTGTTACTAAGCCAATATACTAGAAAACACTGAGGAAACTTAGTGGCATCCTAAACGTGGCTGTTGGACTTCTGTTTTGTCCCACTAGTGCAAAGATATTTGCAGCACGTCTGCCTGCATTGCACACTCAAACTCATTTGTTACTAAGCCATTATACTAGCAAACACTGAGGAAACTTACTGGCATCCTAAAAGTGGCTGTTGGACTTCTGTATTGTCCCACTAGTGCAAAGATATTTGCAGCACGTCTGCCTGCATTGCACACTCAAACTCATTTGTTACCAAGCCATTATACTAGCTAACACTGAGGAAACTTAGTGGCATCCTAAAAGTGGCTGTTGGACTTCTGTATTGTCCCACTAGTGCAAAGATATTTGCAGCACGTCTGCCTGCATTACACACTCAAACTCATTTGTTACTAAGCCATTATGCTAGCAAACACTGAGGAAACTTAGTGGCATCCTAAAAGTGGCTGTTGGTCTTCTGTATTGTCCCACTAGTGCAAAGATATTTGCAGCACGTCTGCCTGCATTGCACACTCAAATTCATTGTTACTAAGCCATTATACTAGCAAACACTTATGAAACTTAGTGGCATCCTAAAAGTGGCTGTTGGACTTCTGTATTGTCCCACTAGTGAAAAGATATTTGCAGCACGTCTGCCTGCATTGCACACTCAAACTCATTGTTACTAAGCCATTATACCGTACTAGCAAACACTGAGGAAACTTAGTGGCATCCTAAACGTGGCTGTTGGACTTCTGTATTGTACCACTAGTGCAAAGATATTTGCAGCACGTCTGCGTACATTGCACACTCAAACTTATTGTTACTAAGCCATTACACTAGCAAACACTGAGGAAACTTAGTGGCATCCTAATAGTGGCTGCTGGACTTCTGTGTTGTCCCACTAGTGCAAAGATATTTGCAGGACGTCTGCCTGCAATGCAAAATCAAACTCATTGTTACTAAGCCATTATACAAGAAAACACTGAGGAAACTTAGTGGCATCCTAAACGTGGCTGTTGGACTTCTGTTTTGTCCCACTAGTGCAAAGATATTTGCAGCACGTCTGCCTGCATTGCACACTCAAACTCATTTGTTACTAAGCCATTATACTAGCAAACACTGAGGAAACTTAGTGGCATCCTAAAAGTGGCTGTTGGACTTCTGTATTGTCCCACTAGTGCAAAGATGTTTGCAGCACGTCTGCCTGCATTGCACACTCAAACTCATTGTTACTAAGCCATTATACTAGCAAACACTGAGGAAACTTAGTGGCATCCTAAAAGTGGCTGTTGGACTTCTGTATTGTCCCACTAGTGCAAAGATATTTGCAGCACGTCTGCCTGCATAGAAACTCAAACGCATTGTTCCTAAGCCATTATACTAGCAAACTCTGAGGAGACTTAGTGGCATCCTAAACGTGGCTGTTGGACTTCTGTATTGTACCACTAGTGCAAAGATATTTGCAGCACGTCTGCGTACATTGCACACTCAAATTATTGTTACTAAGCCATTACACTAGCAAACACTGAGGAAACTTAGTGGCATCCTAATAGTGGCTGCTGGACTTCTGTGTTGTCCCACTAGTGCAAAGATATTTGCAGGACATCTGCCTGCAATGCAAAATCAAACTCATTGTTACTAAGCCAATATACTAGAAAACACTGAGGAAACTTAGTGGCATCCTAAACGTGGCTGTTGGACTTCTGTTTTGTCCCACTAGTGCAAAGATATTTGCAGCACGTCTGCCTGCATTGCACACTCAAACTCATTTGTTACTAAGCCATTATACTAGCAAACACTGAGGAAACTTACTGGCATCCTAAAAGTGGCTGTTGGACTTCTGTATTGTCCCTCTAATGCAAAGATGTTTGCAGCACGTCAGCCTGCATTGCACACTCAAACTCATTGTTACTAAGCCATTATACTAGCAAACACTGAGGAAACTTAGTGGCATCCTAAAAGTGGCTGTTGGACTTCTGTATTGTCCCACTAGTGCAAAGATATTTGCAGCACGTCTGCCTGCATTGCACACTCAAACTCATTTGTTACTAAGCCATTATACTAGCAATCACTGAGGAAACTTAGTGGCATCCTAACAGTGGCTGTTGGACTTCTGTATTGTCCCACTAGTGCAAAGATATTTGCAGCACGTCTGCCTGCATTGCACACTCAAACTAATTGTTACTAAGCCATTATACTAGCAAACACTGAGGAAACTTAGTGGCATCCTAAACGTGGCTGTTGGACTTCTGTATTGTCCCACTAGTGCAAAGATATTTGCAGCACGTCTGCCTGCATTGCACACTCAAACTCATTTGTTACTAAGCAATTATACTAGCAAACACTGAGTAAACTTAGTGGCATCCTAAACGTGGCTGTTGGACTTCTGTATTGTCCCATTAGTGCAAAGATATTTGCAGCACGTCTGCCTGCATTGCACACTCAAACTCATTGTTACTAAGCCATTATACTAGCAAACACTGAGGAAACTTAGTGGCATCCTAAACGTGACTGTTGGACTTCTGTATTGTCCCACTAGTGCAAAGATATTTGCAGCACGTCTACCTGCATTGCACACTCAACCTCATTGTTACTAAGCCATTATACCAGCAAACACTGTGGAAACTTAGTGGCATCCTAAAAGTGGCTGTTGGACTTCTGTATTGTCCCACTAGTGCAAAGATATTTGCAGCACGTCTGCCTGCATTGCACACTCAAACTCATTTGTTACTAAGCTATTATGCTAGCAAACACTGAGCAAATTTAGTGGCATCCTAAAAGTGGCTGTTGGACTTCTGTATTGTCCCACTAGTGCAAAGATATTTGCAGCACGTCTGCCTGCCTTGCACACTCAAACTCATTGTTACTAAGCCATTATACTAGCAAACACTGAGGGAACTTAGTGGCATCCTAAACGTGGCTGTTGGACTGCTGTATTGTCCCACTAGTGCAAAGATATTTGCAGCATGTCTGCCTGCATTGCACACTCAAACTCATTGTTACTAAGCCATTATACTAGCAAACACTGAGGAAACTTAGTGGCATCATAAACGTGGCTGTTGGATTTCTGTATTGTCCCACTAGTGCAAAGATATTTGCAGCACGTCTGCCTGCATTGCACACTCAAACTCATTTGTTACTAAGCCATTATACTAGCAAACACTGAGGAAACTTAGTGGCATCCTAAACGTGGCTGTTGGACTTCTGTATTGTCCCACTAGTGCAAAGATATTTGCAGCACGTCTGCCTGCATTGCACACTCAAACTCATTGTTACTAAGCCATTATACTAGCAAACACTGAGGAAACTTAGTGGCATCCTAAACGTGGCTGTTGGACGTCTGTATTGTCCCACTAGTGCAAAGATATTTGCAGCACGTCTGCCTGCATTGCACACTCAAACTCATTGTTACTAAGCCATTATACTAGCAAACACTGAGGAAACTTAGTGGCATCCTAATAGTGGCTGCTGGACTTCTGTGTTGTCCCACTAGTGCAAAGATATTTGCAGGACGTCTGCCTGCATTGCACACTCAAACTCATTTGTTACTAAGCCATTATACTAGCAAACACTGAGGAAACTTAGTGGCATCCTAAAAGTGGCTGTTGGATTTCTGTATTGTCCCACTAGTGCAAAGATGTTTGCAGCACGTCTGCCTGCATTGCACACTCAAACTCATTGTTACTAAGCCATTATACTAGCAAACACTGAGGAAACTTGGTGGCATCCTAAAAGTGGCTGTTGGACTTCTGTATTGTCCCACTAGTGCAAAGATATTTGCAGCACGTCTGCCTGCATTGCACACTCAAACGCATTGTTCCTAAGCCATTATACTAGCAAACACTGAGGAAACTTAGTGGCATACTAAAAGTGGCTGTTGGACTTCTGTATTGTCCCACTAGTGCAAAGATGTTTGCAGCACATCTGCCTGCATTGCACACTCAAACTCATTGTTACTAAGCCATTATACTAGCAAACACTGAGGAAACTTAGTGGCATCCTAAAAGTGGCTGTTGGACTTCTGTATTGTCCCACTAGTGCAAAGATATTTGCAGCACGTCTGCCTGCATTGCACACTCAAACTCATTGTTACTAAGCCATTATACTAGCAAACACTGAGGAAACTTAGTGGCATCCTAAACGTGGCTGTTGGACTTCTGTATTGTCCCACTAGTGCAAAGATATTTGCAGCACGTCTGCCTGCATTGCACACTCAAACTCATTTGTTACCAAGCCATTATACTAGCAAACACTGAGGAAACTTAGTGGCATCCTAAAAGTGGCTGTTGGACTTCTGTATTGTCCCACTAGTGCAAAGATATTTGCAGCACGTCTGCCTGCATTGCACACTCAAACTCATTGTTACTAAGCCATTATGCTAGCAAACACTGAGCAAACTTAGTGGCATCCTAAACGTGGCTTTTGGACTTCTGTATTGTCCCACTAGTGCAAAGATATTTGCAGCACGTCTGCCTGCATTGCACACTCAAACTCATTGTTACTAAGCCATTATACCGTACTAGCAAACACTGAGGAAACTCAGTGGCATCCTAAACGTTGCTGTTGGACTTCTGTATTGTCCCACTAGTGCAAAGATATTTGCAGCACGTCTGCCTGCATTGCACACTCAAACTTATTGTTACTAAGCCATTACACTAGCAAACACTGAGGAAACTTAGTGGCATCCTAATAGTGGCTGCTGGACTTCTGTGTTGTCCCACTAGTGCAAAGATATTTGCAGGACGTCTGCCTGCATTGCAAAATCACACTCATTGTTGCTAAGCCAATATACTAGCAAACACTGAGGAAACTTAGTGGCATCCTAAACGTGGCTGTTGGACTTCTGTGTTGTCCCACTAGTGCAAAGATGTTTGCAGCACGTCTGCCTGCATTGCACACTCAAACTCATTGTTACTAAGCCATTATACTAGCAAACACTGAGGAAACTTAGTGGCATCCTAAAAGTGGCTGTTGGACTTCTGTATTGTCCCACTAGTGCAAAGATATTTGCAGCACGTCTGCCTGCATTGCACACTCAAACGCATTGTTCCTAAGCCATTATACTAGCAAACACTGAGGAAACTTAGTGGCATCCTAAAAGTGGCTGTTGGACTTCTGTATTGTCCCACTAGTGCAAAGATGTTTGCTGCACATCTGCCTGCATTGCACACTCAAACTCATTGTTACTAAGCCATTATACCGTACTAGCAAACACTGAGGAAACTCAGTGGCATCCTACAAGTGGCTGTTGGACTTCTGTATTGTCCCACTAGTGCAAAGATATTTGCAGCACGTCTGCCTGCATTGCACACTCAAACTTATTGTTACTAAGCCATTACACTAGCAAACACTGAGGAAACTTAGTGGCATCCTAATAGTGGCTGCTGGACTTCTGTGTTGTCCCACTAGTGCAAAGATATTTGCAGGACGTCTGCCTGCATTGCAAAATGAAACTCATTGTTGCTAAGCCATTATACTAGCAAACACTGAGGAAACTTAGTGGCATCCTAAACGTGGCTGTTGGACTTCTGTTTTGTCCCACTAGTGCAAAGATATTTGCAGCACGTCTGCCTGCATTGCACACTCAAACTCATTTGTTACTAAGCCATTATACTAGCAAACACTGAGGAAACTTAGTGGCATCCTAAAAGTGGCTGTTGGACTTCTGTATTGTCCCACTAGTGCAAAGATGTTTGCAGCACGTCTGCCTGCATTGCACACTCAAACTCATTGTTACTAAGCCATTATACTAGCAAACACTGAGGAAACTTAGTGGCATCCTAATAGTGGCTGCTGGACTTCTGTGTTGTCCCACTAGTGCAAAGATATTTGCAGGACGTCTGCCTGCAATGCAAAATCAAACTCATTGTTACTAAGCCATTGTACTAGAAAACACTGAGGAAACTTAGTGGCATCCTAAACGTGGCTGTTGGACTTCTGTTTTGTCCCACTAGTGCAAAGATATTTGCAGCACGTCTGCCTGCATTGCACACTCAAACTCATTTGTTACTAAGCCATTATACTAGCAAACACTGAGGAAACTTAGTGGCATCCTAAAAGTGGCTGTTGGACTTCTGTATTGTCCCACTAGTGCAAAGATGTTTGCAGCACGTCAGCCTGCATTGCACACTCAAACTCATTGTTACTAAGCCATTATACTAGCAAACACTGAGGAAACTTAGTGGCATCCTAAAAGTGGCTGTTGGACTTCTGTATTGTCCCACTAGTGCAAAGATATTTGCAGCACGTCTGCCTGCATTGCACACTCAAACTCATTTGTTACTAAGCCATTATACCAGCAATCACTGAGGAAACTTAGTGGCATCCTAACAGTGGCTGTTGGACTTCTGTATTGTCCCACTAGTGAAAAGATATTTGCAGCACGTCTGCCTGCATTGCACACTCAAACTAATTGTTACTAAGCCATTAAACTAGCAAACACTGAGGAAACTTAGTGGCATCCTAAACGTGGCTGTTGGACTTCTGTATTGTCCCACTAGTGCAAAGATATTTGCAGCACGTCTGCCTGCATTGCACACTCAAACTCATTTGTTACTAAGCAATTATACTAGCAAACACTGAGGAAACTTAGTGGCATCCTAAACGTGGCTGTTGGACTTCTGTATTGTCCCATTAGTGCAAAGATATTTGCAGCACGTCTGCCTGCATTGCACACTCAAACTCATTGTTACTAAGCCATTATACTAGCAAACACTGAGGAAACTTAGTGGCATCCTAAACGTGACTGTTGGACTTCTGTATTGTCCCCCTAGTGCAAAGATATTTGCAGCACGTCTGCCTGCATTGCACACTCAACCTCATTGTTACTAAGCCATTATACCAGCAAACACTGTGGAAACTTAGTGGCATCCTAAAAGTGGCTGTTGGACTTCTGTATTGTCCCACTAGTGCAAAGATATTTGCAGCACGTCTGCCTGCATTGCACACTCAAACTCATTTGTTACCAAGCCATTATACTAGCAAACACTGAGGAAACGTAGTGGCATCCTAAAAGTGGCTGTTGGACTTCTGTATTGTCCCACTAGTGCAAAGATATTTGCAGCACGTCTGCCTGCAATGCACACTCAAACTCATTGTTACTAAGCTATTATGCTAGCAAACACTGAGCAAACTTAGTGGCATCCTAAAAGTGGCTGTTGGACTTCTGTATTGTCCCACTAGTGCAAAGATATTTGCAGCACGTCTGCCTGCCTTGCACACTCAAACTCATTGTTACTAAGCCATTATACTAGCAAACACTGAGGGAACTTAGTGGCATCCTAAACGTGGCTGTTGGACTGCTGTATTGTCCCACTAGTGCAAAGATATTTGCAGCATGTCTGCCTGCATTGCACACTCAAACTCATTGTTACTAAGCCATTATACTAGCAAACACTGAGGAAACTTAGTGGCATCATAAACGTGGCTGTTGGATTTCTGTATTGTCCCACTAGTGCAAAGATATTTGCAGCACGTCTGCCTGCATTGCACACTCAAACTCATTTGTTACTAAGCCATTATACTAGCAAACACTGAGGAAACTTAGTGGCATCCTAAACGTGGCTGTTGGACTTCTGTATTGTCCCACTAGTGCAAAGATATTTGCAGCACGTCTGCCTGCATTGCACACTAAAACACATTGTTACTAAGCCATTATACTAGCAAACACTGAGGAAACTTAGTGGCATACTAAACGTGGCTGTTGGACTTCTGTATTGTCCCACTAGTGCAAAGATATTTGCAGCACGTCTGCCTGCATTGCACACTCAAACTCATTGTTACTAAGCCATTATACTAGCAAACACTGAGGAAACTTAGTGGCATCCTAATAGTGGCTGCTGGACTTCTGTGTTGTCCCACTAGTGCAAAGATATTTGCAGGACGTCTGCCTGCATTGCACACTCAAACTCATTTGTTACTAAGCCATTATACTAGCAAACACTGAGGAAACTTAGTGGCATCCTAAAAGTGGCTGTTGGATTTCTGTATTGTCCCACTAGTGCAAAGATGTTTGCAGCACGTCTGCCTGCATTGCACACTCAAACTCATTGTTACTAAGCCATTATACTAGCAAACACTGAGGAAACTTGGTGGCATCCTAAAAGTGGCTGTTGGACTTCTGTATTGTCCCACTAGTGCAAAGATATTTGCAGCACGTCTGCCTGCATTGCACACTCAAACGCATTGTTCCTAAGCCATTATACTAGCAAACACTGAGGAAACTTAGTGGCATCCTAAAAGTGGCTGTTGGACTTCTGTATTGTCCCACTAGTGCAAAGATGTTTGCAGCACATCTGCCTGCATTGCACACTCAAACTCATTGTTACTAAGCCATTATACTAGCAAACACTGAGGAAACTTAGTGGCATCCTAAAAGTGGCTGTTGGACTTCTGTATTGTCCCACTAGTGCAAAGATATTTGAAGCACGTCTGCCTGCATTGCACACTCAAACTCATTGTTACTAAGCCATTATACTAGAAAACACAGAGGGAACTTAGTGGCATCCTAAACGTGGCTGTTGGACTTCTGTATTGTCCCACTAGTGCAAAGATATTTGCAGCACGTCTGCCTGCATTGCACACTCAAACTCATTGTTACTAAGCCATTATACTAGCAAACACTGAGGAAACTTAGTGGCATCCTAAACGTGGCTGTTGGACTTCTGTATTGTCCCACTAGTGCAAAGATATTTGCAGCACGTCTGCCTGCATTGCACTCTCAAACTCATTTGTTACCAAGCCATTATACTAGCAAACACTGAGGAAACTTAGTGGCATCCTAAAAGTGGCTGTTGGACTTCTGTATTGTCCCACTAGTGCAAAGATATTTGCAGCACGTCTGCCTGCATTGCACACTCAAACTCATTGTTACTAAGCCATTATGCTAGCAAACACTGAGCAAACTTAGTGGCATCCTAAACGTGGCTTTTGGACTTCTGTATTGTCCCACTAGTGCAAAGATATTTGCAGCACGTCTGCCTGCATTGCACACTCAAATTCATTGTTACTAAGCCATTATACCGTACTAGCAAACACTGAGGAAACTCAGTGGCATCCTAAACGTTGCTGTTGGACTTCTGTATTGTCCCACTAGTGCAAAGATATTTGCAGCACGTCTGCCTGCATTGCACACTCAAACTTATTGTTACTAAGCCATTACACTAGCAAACACTGAGGAAACTTAGTGGCATCCTAATAGTGGCTGCTGGACTTCTGTGTTGTCCCACTAGTGCAAAGATATTTGCAGGACGTCTGCCTGCATTGCAAAATCAAACTCATTGTTGCTAAGCCAATATACTAGCAAACACTGAGGAAACTTAGTGGCATCCTAAACGTGGCTGTTGGACTTCTGTATTGTCCCACTAGTGCAAAGATGTTTGCAGCACGTCTGCCTGCATTGCACACTCAAACTCATTGTTACTAAGCCATTATACTAGCAAACACTGAGGAAACTTAGTGGCATCCTAAAAGTGGCTGTTGGACTTCTGTATTGTCCCACTAGTGCAAAGATATTTGCAGCACGTCTGCCTGCATTGCACACTCAAACGCATTGTTCCTAAGCCATTATACTAGCAAACACTGAGGAAACTTAGTGGCATCCTAAAAGTGGCTGTTGGACTTCTGTATTGTCCCACTAGTGCAAAGATGTTTGCTGCACATCTGCCTGCATTGCACACTCAAACTCATTGTTACTAAGCCATTATACCGTACTAGCAAACACTGAGGAAACTCAGTGGCATCCTAAAAGTGGCTGTTGGACTTCTGTATTGTCCCACTAGTGCAAAGATATTTGCAGCACGTCTGCCTGCATTGCACACTCAAACTTATTGTTACTAAGCCATTACACTAGCAAACACTGAGGAAACTTAGTGGCATCCTAATAGTGGCTGCTGGACTTCTGTGTTGTCCCACTAGTGCAAAGATATTTGCAGGACGTCTGCCTGCATTGCAAAATCAAACTCATTGTTGCTAAGCCATTATACTAGCAAACACTGAGGAAACTTAGTGGCATCCTAAACGTGGCTGTTGGACTTCTGTTTTGTCCCACTAGTGCAAAGATATTTGCAGCACGTCTGCCTGCATTGCACACTCAAACTCATTGTTACTAAGCCATTATACTAGCAAACACTGAGGAAACTTAGTGGCATCCTAATAGTGGCTGCTATACTTCTGTGTTGTCCCACTAGTGCAAAGATATTTGCAGGACGTCTGCCTGCAATGCAAAATCAAACTCATTGTTACTAATCCATTATACTAGAAAACACTGAGGAAACTTAGTGGCATCCTAAACGTGGCTGTTGGACTTCTGTTTTGTCCCACTAGTGCAAAGATATTTGCAGCACGTCTGCCTGCATTGCACACTCAAACTCATTTGTTACTAAGCCATTATACTAGCAAATACTGAGGAAACTTAGTGGCATCCTAAAAGTGGCTGTTGGACTTCTGTATTGTCCCACTAGTGCAAAGATGTTTGCAGCACGTCAGCCTGCATTGCACACTCAAACTCATTGTTACTAAGCCATTATACTAGCAAACACTGAGGAAACTTAGTGGCATCCTAAAAGTGGCTGTTGGACTTCTGTATTGTCCCACTAGTGCAAAGATATTTGCAGCACGTCTGCCTGCATTGCACACTCAAACTCATTTGTTACTAAGCCATTATACCAGCAATCACTGAGGAAACTTAGTGGCATCCTAACAGTGGCTGTTGGACTTCTGTATTGTCCCACTAGTGAAAAGATATTTGCAGCACGTCTGCCTGCATTGCACACTCAAACTAATTGTTACTAAGCCATTATACTAGCAAACACTGAGGACACTTAGTGGCATCCTAAACGTGGCTGTTGGACTTCTGTATTGTCCCACTAGTGCAAAGATATTTGCAGCACGTCTGCCTGCATTGCACACTCAAACTCATTTGTTACTAAGCAATTATACTAGCAAACACTGAGGAAACTTAGTGGCATCCTAAACGTGGCTGTTGGACTTCTGTATTGTCCCCCTAGTGCAAAGATATTTGCAGCACGTCTGCCTGCATTGCACACTCAACCTCATTGTTACTAAGCCATTATACCAGCAAACACTGTGGAAACTTAGTGGCATCCTAAAAGTGGCTGTTGGACTTCTGTATTGTCCCACTAGTGCAAAGATATTTGCAGCACGTCTGCCTGCATTGCACACTCAAACTCATTTGTTACCAAGCCATTATACTAGCAAACACTGAGGAAACTTAGTGGCATCCTAAAAGTGGCTGTTGGACTTCTGTATTGTCCCACTAGTGCAAAGATATTTGCAGCACGTCTGCCTGCAATGCACACTCAAACTCATTGTTACTAAGCTATTATGCCAGCAAACACTGAGCAAACTTAGTGGCATCCTAAAAGTGGCTGTTGGACTTCTGTATTGTCCCACTAGTGCAAAGATATTTGCAGCACGTCTGCCTGCCTTGCACACTCAAACTCATTGCTACTAAGCCATTATACTAGCAAACACTGAGGGAACTTAGTGGCATCCTAAACGTGGCTGTTGGACTGCTGTATTGTCCCACTAGTGCAAAGATATTTGCAGCATGTCTGCCTGCATTGCACACTCAAACTCATTGTTACTAAGCCATTTTACTAGCAAACACTGAGGAAACTTAGTGGCATCATAAACGTGGCTGTTGGATTCCTGTATTGTCCCACTAGTGCAAAGATATTTGCAGCACGTCTGCCTGCATTGCACACTCAAACTCATTTGTTACTAAGCCATTATACTAGCAAACACTGAGGAAACTTAGTGGCATCCTAAACGTGGCTGTTGGAGTTCTGTATTGTCCCACTAGTGCAAAGATATTTGCAGCACGTCTGCCTGCATTGCACACTAAAACTCATTGTTACTAAGCCATTATACTAGCAAACTATGAGGAAACTTAGTGGCATCCTAAACGTGGCTGTTGGACTTCTGTATTGTCCCACTAGTGCAAAGATATTTGCAGCACGTCTGCCTGCATTGCACACTCAAACTCATTGTTACTAAGCCATTATACTAGCAAACACTGAGGAAACTTAGTGGCATCCTAATAGTGGCTGCTGGACTTCTGTGTTGTCCCACTAGTGCAAAGATATTTGCAGGACGTCTGCCTGCATTGCACACTCAAACTCATTTGTTACTAAGCCATTATACTAGCAAACACTGAGGAAACTTAGTGGCATCCTAAAAGTGGCTGTTGGATTTCTGTATTGTCCCACTAGTGCAAAGATGTTTGCAGCACGTCTGCCTGCATTGCACACTCAAACTCATTGTTACTAAGCCATTATACTAGCAAACACTGAGGAAACTTGGTGGCATCCTAAAAGTGGCTGTTGGACTTCTGTATTGTCCCACTAGTGCAAAGATATTTGCAGCACGTCTGCCTGCATTGCACACTCAAACGCATTGTTCCTAAGCCATTATACTAGCAAACACTGAGGAAACTTAGTGGCATCCTAAAAGTGGCTGTTGGACTTCTGTATTGTCCCACTAGTGCAAAGATGTTTGCAGCACATCTGCCTGCATTGCACACTCAAACTCATTGTTACTAAGCCATTATACTAGCAAACACTGAGGAAACTTAGTGGCATCCTAAAAGTGGCTGTTGGACTTCTGTATTGTCCCACTAGTGCAAAGATATTTGAAGCACGTCTGCCTGCATTGCACACTCAAACTCATTGTTACTAAGCCATTATACTAGAAAACACAGAGGGAACTTAGTGGCATCCTAAACGTGGCTGTTGGACTTCTGTATTGTCCCACTAGTGCAAAGATATTTGCAGCACGTCTGCCTGCATTGCACACTCAAACTCATTGTTACTAAGCCATTATACTAGCAAACACTGAGGAAACTTAGTGGCATCCTAAACGTGGCTTTTGGACTTCTGTATTGTCCCACTAGTGCAAAGATATTTGCAGCACGTCTGCCTGCATTGCACACTCAAACTCATTTGTTACCAAGCCATTATACTAGCAAACACTGAGGAAACTTAGTGGCATCCTAAAAGTGGCTGTTGGACTTCTGTATTGTCCCACTAGTGCAAAGATATTTGCAGCACGTCTGCCTGCATTGCACACTCAAACTCATTGTTACTAAGCCATTATGCTAGCAAACACTGAGCAAACTTAGTGGCATCCTAAACGTGGCTTTTGGACTTCTGTATTGTCCCACTAGTGCAAAGATATTTGCAGCACGTCTGCCTGCATTGCACACTCAAACTCATTGTTCCTAAGCCATTATACTAGCAAACACTGAGGAAACTTAGTGGCATCCTAAAAGTGGCTGTTGGACTTCTGTATTGTCCCACTAGTGCAAAGATGTTTGCTGCACATCTGCCTGCATTGCACACTCAAACTCATTGTTACTAAGCCATTATACCGTACTAGCAAACACTGAGGAAACTCAGTGGCATCCTAAACGTGGCTGTTGGACTTCTGTATTTTCCCACTAGTGCAAAGATATTTGCAGCACGTCTGCCTGCATTGCACACTCAAACTTATTGTTACTAAGCCATTACACTAGCAAACACTGAGGAAACTTAGTGGCATCCTAATAGTGGCTGCTGGACTTCTGTGTTGTCCCACTAGTGCAAAGATATTTGCAGGACGTCTGCCTGCATTGCAAAATCAAACTCATTGTTGCTAAGCCATTATACTAGCAAACACTGAGGAAACTTAGTGGCATCCTAAACGTGGCTGTTGGACTTTTGTTTTGTCCCACTAGTGCAAAGATATTTGCAGCACGTCTGCCTGCATTGCACACTCAAACTCATTTGTTACTAAGCCATTATACTAGCAAACACAGAGGGAACTTAGTGGCATACTAAACATGGCTGTTGGACTTCTGTATTGTCCCACTAGTGCAAAGATAATTGCAGCACGTCTGCCTGTATTGCACACTCAAAATCATTGTTACTAAGCCATTATGCTAGCAAACACTGAGCAAACTTAGTGGCATCCTAAACGTGGCTGTTGGACTTCTGTATTGTCCCACTAGTGCAAAGATATTTGCAGCACGTCTGCCTGCATTGCACACTCAAACTCATTGTTACTAAGCCATTATACTAGCAAACACTGAGGAAACTTAGTGGCATCCTAAAAGTGGCTGTTGGACTTCTGTATTGTCCCACTAGTGAAAAGATATTTGCAGCACGTCTGCCTGCATTGCACACTCAAACTCATTGTTACTAAGCCATTATACCGTACTAGCAAACACTGAGGAAACTCAGTGGCATCCTAAACGTGGCTGTTGGACTTCTGTATTGTCCCACTAGTGCAAAGATATTTGCAGCACGTCTGCCTGCATTGCACACTCAAACTTATTGTTACTAAGCCATTACACTAGCAAACACTGAGGAAACTTAGTGGCATCCTAATAGTGGCTGATGGACTTCTGTGTTGTCCCACTAGTGCAAAGATATTTGCAGGACGTCTGCCTGCATTGCAAAATCAAACTCATTGTTGCTAAGCCATTATACTAGCAAACACTGAGGAAACTTAGTGGCATCCTAAACGTGGCTGTTGGACTTCTGTTTTGTCCCACTAGTGCAAAGATATTTGCAGCACGTCTGCCTGCATTGCACACTCAAACTCATTTGTTACTAAGCCATTATACTAGCAAACACTGAGGAAACTTAGTGGCATCCTAAAAGTGGCTGTTGGACTTCTGTATTGTCCCACTAGGGCAAAGATATTTGCAGCACGTCTGCCTGCATTGCACACTCAAACTCATTTGGTACCAAGCCATTATACTAGCAAACACTGAGGAAACTTAGTGGCATCCTAAAAGTGGCTGTTGGACTTCTGTATTGTCCCACTAGTGCAAAGATATTTGCAGCACGTCTGCCTGCATTGCACACTCAAACTCATTGTTACTAAGCCATTATGCTAGCAAACACTTAGCAAACTTAGTGGCATCCTAAACGTGGCTTTTGGACTTCTGTATTGTCCCACTAGTGCAAAGATATTTGCAGCACGTCTGCCTGCATTGCACACTCAAACTCATTGTTACTAAGCCATTATACTAGCAAACACTGAGGAAACTTAGTGGCATCCTAAAAGTGGCTGTTGGACTTCTGTATTGTCCCACTAGTGCAAAGATATTTGCAGCACGTCTGCCTGCATTGCACACTCAAACTCATTGTTACTAAGCCATTATACCGTACTAGCAAACACTGAGGAATCTCAGTGGCATCCTAAACGTGGCTTTTGGACTTCTGTATTGTCCCACTAGTGCAAAGATATTTGCAGCACGTCTGCCTGCATTGCACACTCAAACTTATTGTTACTAAGCCATTACACTAGCAAACACTGAGGAAACTTAGTGGCATCCTAATAGTGGCTGCTGGACTTCTGTGTTGTCCCACTAGTGCAAAGATATTTGCAGGACGTCTGCCTGCAATGCAAAATCAAACTCATTGTTACTAAGCCATTATACTAGAAAAACACTGAGGAAACTTAGTGGCATCCTAAACGTGGCTGTTGGACTTCTGTTTTGTCCCACTAGTGCAAAGATATTTGCAGCACGTCAGCCTGCATTGCACACTCAAACTCATTGTTACTAAGCCATTATACTAGCAAACACTGAGGAAACTTAGTGGCATCCTAAAAGTGGCTGTTGGACTTCTGTATTGTCCCACTAGTGCAAAGATATTTGCAGCACGTCTGCCTGCATTGCACACTTAAACTCATTTGTTACTAAGCCATTATACTAGCAATCACTGAGGAAACTTAGTGGCATCCTAACAGTGGCTGTTGGACTTCTGTATTGTCCCACTAGTGCAAAGATATTTGCAGCACGTCTGCCTGCATTGCACACTCAAACTCATTGTTACTAAGCCATTATACTAGCAAACACTGAGGAAACTTAGTGGCATCCTAAACGTGGCTGTTGGACTTCTGTATTGTTCCACTAGTGCAAAGATATTTGCAGCACGTCTGCCTGCATTGCACACTCAAACTAATTGTTACTAAGCCATTATACTAGCAAACACTGAGGAAACTTAGTGGCATCCTAAACGTGGCTGTTGGACTTCTGTATTGTCCCACTAGTGCAAAGATATTTGCAGCACGTCTGCCTGCATTGCACACTCAAACTCATTTGTTACCAAGCCATTATACTAGCAAACACTGAGGAAACTTAGTGGCATCCTAAAAGTGGCTGTTGGACTTCTGTATTGTCCCACTAGTGCAAAGATATTTGCAGCACGTCTGCCTGCATTTCACACTCAAACTCATTGTTACTAAGCCATTATGCTAGCAAACACTTAGCAAACTTAGTGGCATCCTAAACGTGGCTTTTGGACTTCTGTATTGTCCCACTAGTGCAAAGATATTTGCAGCACGTCTGCCTGCATTGCACACTCAAACTCATTGTTACTAAGCCATTATACTAGCAAACACTGAGGAAACTTAGTGGCATCCTAAAAGTGGCTGTTGGACTTCTGTATTGTCCCACTAGTGCAAAGATATTTGCAGCACGTCTGCCTGCATTGCACACTCAAACTTATTGTTACTAAGCCATTACACCAGCAAACACTGAGGAAACTTAGTGGCATCCTAATAGTGGCTGCTGGACTTCTGTGTTGTCCCACTAGTGCAAAGATATTTGCAGGACGTCTGCCTGCAATGCAAAATCAAACTCATTGTTACTAAGCCATTATACTAGAAAACACTGAGGAAACTTAGTGGCATCCTAAACGTGGCTGTTGGACTTCTGTTTTGTCCCACTAGTGCAAAGATATTTGCAGCACGTCAGCCTGCATTGCACACTCAAACTCATTGTTACTAAGCCATTATACTAGCAAACACTGAGGAAACTTAGTGGCATCCTAAAAGTGGCTGTTGGACTTCTGTATTGTCCCACTAGTGCAAAGATATTTGCAGCACGTCTGCCTGCATTGCACACTCAAACTCATTTGTTACTAAGCCATTATACTAGCAATCACTGAGGAAACTTAGTGGCATCCTAACAGTGGCTGTTGGACTTCTGTATTGTCCCACTAGTGCAAAGATATTTGCAGCACGTCTGCCTGCATTGCACACTCAAACTCATTGTTACTAAGCCATTATACTAGCAAACACTGAGGAAACTTAGTGGCATCCTAAACGTGGCTGTTGGACTTCTGTATTGTCCCACTAGTGCAAAGATATTTGCAGCACGTCTGCCTGCATTGCACACTCAAACTCATTTGTTACTAAGCAATTATACTAGCAAACACTGAGGAAACTTAGTGGCATCCTAAACGTGGCTGTTGGACTTCTGTATGGTCCCATTAGTGCAAAGATATTTGCAGCACGTCTGCCTGCATTGCACACTCAAACTCATTGTTACTAAGCCATTATACTAGCAAACACTGAGGAAACTTAGTGGCATCCTAAACGTGACTGTTGGACTTCTGTATTGTCCCACTAGTGCAAAGATATTTGCAGCACGTCTGCCTGCATTGCACACTCAAACTCATTTGTTACCAAGCCATTATACTAGCAAACACTGAGGAAACTTAGTGGCATCCTAAAAGTGGCTGTTGGACTTCTGTATTGTCCCACTAGTGCAAAGATATTTGCAGCACGTCTGCCTGCATTGCACACTCAAACTCATTTGTTACCAAGCCATTATACTAGCAAACACTGAGGAAACTTAGTGGCATCCTAAAAGTGGCTGTTGGACTTCTGTATTGTCCCACTAGTGCAAAGATATTTGCAGCACGTCTGCCTGCATTGCACACTCAAACTCATTGTTACTAAGCTATTATGCTAGCAAACACTGAGCAAACTTAGTGGCATCCTAAAAGTGGCTGTTGGACTTCTGTATTGTCCCACTAGTGCAAAGATATTTGCAGCACGTCTGCCTGCCTTGCACACTCAAACTCATTGTTACTAAGCCATTATACTAGCAAACACTGAGGGAACTTAGTGGCATCCAAAACGTGGCTGTTGGACTGCTGTATTGTCCCACTAGTGCAAAGATATTTGCAGCATTTCTGCCTGCATTGCACACTCAAACTCATTGTTACTAAGCCATTACACCAGCAAACACTGAGGAAACTTAGTGGCATCCTAATAGTGGCTGCTGGACTTCTGTGTTGTCCCACTAGTGCAAAGATATTTGCAGGACGTCTGCCTGCAATGCAAAATCAAACTCATTGTTACTAAGCCATTATACTAGAAAACACTGAGGAAACTTAGTGGCATCCTAAACGTGGCTGTTGGACTTCTGTTTTGTCCCACTAGTGCAAAGATATTTGCAGCACGTCAGCCTGCATTGCACACTCAAACTCATTGTTACTAAGCCATTATACTAGCAAACACTGAGGAAACTTAGTGGCATCCTAAAAGTGGCTGTTGGACTTCTGTATTGTCCCACTAGTGCAAAGATATTTGCAGCACGTCTGCCTGCATTGCACACTCAAACTCATTTGTTACTAAGCCATTATACTAGCAATCACTGAGGAAACTTAGTGGCATCCTAACAGTGGCTGTTGGACTTCTGTATTGTCCCACTAGTGCAAAGATATTTGCAGCACGTCTGCCTGCATTGCACACTCAAACTCATTGTTACTAAGCCATTATACTAGCAAACACTGAGGAAACTTAGTGGCATCCTAAACGTGGCTGTTGGACTTCTGTATTGTCCCACTAGTGCAAAGATATTTGCAGCACGTCTGCCTGCATTGCACACTCAAACTCATTGTTACTAAGCCATTATACTAGCAAACACTGAGGAAACTTAGTGGCATCCTAAACGTGACTGTTGGACTTCTGTATTGTCCCACTAGTGCAAAGATATTTGCAGCACGTCTGCCTGCATTGCACACTCAAACTCATTTGTTACCAAGCCATTATACTAGCAAACACTGAGGAAACTTAGTGGCATCCTAAAAGTGGCTGTTGGACTTCTGTATTGTCCCACTAGTGCAAAGATATTTGCAGCACGTCTGCCTGCATTGCACACTCAAACTCATTTGTTACCAAGCCATTATACTAGCAAACACTGAGGAAACTTAGTGGCATCCTAAAAGTGGCTGTTGGACTTCTGTATTGTCCCACTAGTGCAAAGATATTTGCAGCACGTCTGCCTGCATTGCACACTCAAACTCATTGTTACTAAGCTATTATGCTAGCAAACACTGAGCAAACTTAGTGGCATCCTAAAAGTGGCTGTTGGACTTCTGTATTGTCCCACTAGTGCAAAGATATTTGCAGCACGTCTGCCTGCCTTGCACACTCAAACTCATTGTTACTAAGCCATTATACTAGCAAACACTGAGGGAACTTAGTGGCATCCAAAACGTGGCTGTTGGACTGCTGTATTGTCCCACTAGTGCAAAGATATTTGCAGCATTTCTGCCTGCATTGCACACTCAAACTCATTGTTACTAAGCCATTATACTAGCAAACACTGAGGAAACTTAGTGGCATCATAAACCTGGCTGTTGGATTTCTGTATTGTCCCACTAGTGCAAAGATATTTGCAGCACGTCTGCCTGCATTGCACACTCAAACTCATTTGTTACTAAGCCATTATACTAGCAAACACTGAGGAAACTTAGTGGCATCCTAAACGTGGCTGTTGGACTTCTGTATTGTCCCACTAGTGCAAAGATATTTGCAGCACGTCTGCCTGCATTGCACACTCAAACTCATTGTTACTAAGCCATTATACTAGCAAACACTGAGGAAACTTAGTGGCATCCTAAACGTGGCTGTTGGACTTCTGTATTGTCCCACTAGTGCAAAGATATTTGCAGCACGTCTGCCTGCATTGCACACTCAAACGCATTGTTCCTAAGCCATTATACTAGCAAACACTGAGGAAACTTAGTGGCATCCTAAAAGTGGCTGTTGGACTTCTGTATTGTCCCACTAGTGCAAAGATGTTTGCAGCACATCTGCGTGCATTGCACACTCAAACTCCTTGTTACTAAGCCATTATACTAGCAAACACTCAGGAAACTTAGTGGCATCCTAAAAGTGGCTGTTGGAATTCTGTCTTGTCCCACTAGTGCAAAGATATTTGCAGCATGTCTGCCTGCTTTGCACACTCAAACTCATTGTTACTAAGCCATTATACTAGAAAACACAGAGGGAACTTAGTGGCATCCTAAACGTGGCTGTTGGACTTCTGTATTGTCCCACTAGTGCAAAGATATTTGCAGCACGTCTGCCTGCATTGCACACTCAAACTCATTGTTACTAAGCCATTATACTAGCAAACACTGAGGAAACTTAGTGGCATCCTAAACGTGGCTGTTGGACTTCTGTATTGTCCCACTAGTGCAAAGATATTTGCAGCACGTCTGCCTGCATTGCACACTCAAACTCATTTGTTACCAAGCCATTATACTAGCAAACACTGAGGAAACTTAGTGGCATCCTAAAAGTGGCTGTTGGACTTCTGTATTGTCCCACTAGTGCAAAGATATTTGCAGCACGTCTGCCTGCATTGCACACTCAAACTCATTGTTACTAAGCCATTATGCTAGCAAACACTGAGCAAACTTAGTGGCATCCTAAACGTGGCTTTTGGACTTCTGTATTGTCCCACTAGTGCAAAGATATTTGCAGCACGTCTGCCTGCATTGCACACTCAAACTCATTGTTACTAAGCCATTATACTAGCAAACACTGAGATAACTTAGTGGCATCCTAAAAGTGGCTGTTGGACTTCTGTATTGTCCCACTAGTGCAAAGATATTTGCAGCACGTCTGCCTGCATTTCACACTCAAACTCATTGTTACTAAGCCATTATGCTAGCAAACACTTAGCAAACTTAGTGGCATCCTAAACGTGGCTTTTGGACTTCTGTATTGTCCCACTAGTGCAAAGATATTTGCAGCACGTCTGCCTGCATTGCACACTCAAACTCATTGTTACTAAGCCACTATACTAGCAAACACTGAGGAAACTTAGTGGCATCCTAAAAGTGGCTGTTAGACTTCTGTATTGTCCCACTAGTGCAAAGATATTTGCAGCACGTCTGCCTGCATTGCACACTCAAACTTATTGTTACTAAGCCATTACACCAGCAAACACTGAGGAAACTTAGTGGCATCCTAATAGTGGCTGCTGGACTTCTGTGTTGTCCCACTAGTGCAAAGATATTTGCAGGACGTCTGCCTGCAATGCAAAACCAAACTCATTGTTACTAAGCCATTATACTAGAAAACACTGAGGAAACTTAGTGGCATCCTAAACGTGGCTGTTGGACTTCTGTTTTGTCCCACTAGTGCAAAGATATTTGCAGCACGTCAGCCTGCATTGCACACTCAAACTCATTGTTACTAAGCCATTATACTAGCAAACACTGAGGAAACTTAGTGGCATCCTAAAAGTGGCTGTTGGACTTCTGTATTGTCCCACTAGTGCAAAGATATTTGCAGCACGTCTGCCTGCATTGCACACTCAAACTCATTTGTTACTAAGCCATTATACTAGCAATCACTGAGGAAACTTAGTGGCATCCTAACAGTGGCTGTTGGACTTCTGTATTGTCCCACTAGTGCAAAGATATTTGCAGCACGTCTGCCAGCATTGCACACTCAAACTCATTGTTACTAAGCCATTATACTAGCAAACACTGAGGAAACTTAGTGGCATCCTAAACGTGGCTGTTGGACTTCTGTATTGTCCCACTAGTGCAAAGATATTTGCAGCACGTCTGCCTGCATTGCACACTCAAACTCATTTGTTACTAAGCAATTATACTAGCAAACACTGAGGAAACTTAGTGGCATCCTAAACGTGGCTGTTGGACTTCTGTATGGTCCCATTAGTGCAAAGATATTTGCAGCACGTCTGCCTGCATTGCACACTCAAACTCATTTTTACTAAGCCATTATACTAGCAAACACTGAGGAAACTTAGTGGCATCCTAAAAGTGGCTGTTGGACTTCTGTATTGTCCCACTAGTGCAAAGATGTTTGCTGCACATCTGCCTGCATTGCACACTCAAACTCATTGTTACTAAGCCATTATACCGTACTAGCAAACACTGAGGAAACTCAGTGGCATCCTAAAAGTGGCTGTTGGACTTCTGTATTGTCCCACTAGTGCAAAGATATTTGCAGCACGTCTGCCTGCATTGCACACTCAAACTTATTGTTACTAAGCCATTACACTAGCAAACACTGAGGAAACTTAGTGGCATCCTAATAGTGGCTGCTGGACTTCTGTGTTGTCCCACTAGTGCAAAGATATTTGCAGGACGTCTGCCTGCATTGCAAAATCAAACTCATTGTTGCTAAGCCATTATACTAGCAAACACTGAGGAAACTTAGTGGCATCCTAAACGTGGCTGTTGGACTTCTGTTTTGTCCCACTAGTGCAAAGATATTTGCAGCACGTCTGCCTGCATTGCACACTCAAACTCATTTGTTACTAAGCCATTATACTAGCAAACACTGAGGAAACTTAGTGGCATCCTAAAAGTGGCTGTTGGACTTCTGTATTGTCCCACTAGTGCAAAGATGTTTGCAGCACGTCTGCCTGCATTGCACACTCAAACTCATTGTTACTAAGCCATTATACTAGCAAACACTGAGGAAACTTAGTGGCATCCTAATAGTGGCTGCTATACTTCTGTGTTGTCCCACTAGTGCAAAGATATTTGCAGGACGTCTGCCTGCAATGCAAAATCAAACTCATTGTTACTAAGCCATTATACTAGAAAACACTGAGGAAACTTAGTGGCATCCTAATTGTGGCTGTTGGACTTCTGTTTTGTCCCACTAGTGCAAAGATATTTGCAGCACGTCTGCCTGCATTGCACACTCAAACTCATTTGTTACTAAGCCATTATACTAGCAAATACTGAGGAAACTTAGTGGCATCCTAAAAGTGGCTGTTGGACTTCTGTATTGTCCCACTAGTGCAAAGATGTTTGCAGCACGTCAGCCTGCATTGCACACTCAAACTCATTGTTACTAAGCCATTATACTAGCAAACACTGAGGAAACTTAGTGGCATCCTAAAAGTGGCTGTTGGACTTCTGTATTGTCCCACTAGTGCAAAGATATTTGCAGCACGTCTGCCTGCATTGCACACTCAAACTCATTTGTTACTAAGCCATTATACCAGCAATCACTGAGGAAACTTAGTGGCATCCTAACAGTGGCTGTTGGACTTCTGTATTGTCCCACTAGTGAAAAGATATTTGCAGCACGTCTGCCTGCATTGCACACTCAAACTAATTGTTACTAAGCCATTATACTAGCAAACACTGAGGACACTTAGTGGCATCCTAAACGTGGCTGTTGGACTTCTGTATTGTCCCACTAGTGCAAAGATATTTGCAGCACGTCTGCCTGCATTGCACACTCAAACTCATTTGTTACTAAGCAATTATACTAGCAAACACTGAGGAAACTTAGTGGCATCCTAAACGTGGCTGTTGGACTTCTGTATTGTCCCATTAGTGCAAAGATATTTGCAGCACGTCTGCCTGCATTGCACACTCAAACTCATTGTTACTAAGCCATTATACTAGCAAACACTGAGGAAACTTAGTGGCATCCTAAACGTGACTGTTGGACTTCTGTATTGTCCCCCTAGTGCAAAGATATTTGCAGCACGTCTGCCTGCATTGCACACTCAACCTCATTGTTACTAAGCCATTATACCAGCAAACACTGTGGAAACTTAGTGGCATCCTAAAAGTGGCTGTTGGACTTCTGTATTGTCCCACTAGTGCAAAGATATTTGCAGCACGTCTGCCTGCATTGCACACTCAAACTCATTTGTTACCAAGCCATTATACTAGCAAACACTGAGGAAACTTAGTGGCATCCTAAAAGTGGCTGTTGGACTTCTGTATTGTCCCACTAGTGCAAAGATATTTGCAGCACGTCTGCCTGCAATGCACACTCAAACTCATTGTTACTAAGCTATTATGCTAGCAAACACTGAGCAAACTTAGTGGCATCCTAAAAGTGGCTGTTGGACTTCTGTATTGTCCCACTAGTGCAAAGATATTTGCAGCATGTCTGCCTGCCTTGCACACTCAAACTCATTGCTACTAAGCCATTATACTAGCAAACACTGAGGGAACTTAGTGGCATCCTAAACGTGGCTGTTGGACTGCTGTATTGTCCCACTAGTGCAAAGATATTTGCAGCATGTCTGCCTGCATTGCACACTCAAACTCATTGTTACTAAGCCATTTTACTAGCAAACACTGAGGAAACTTAGTGGCATCATAAACGTGGCTGTTGGATTCCTGTATTGTCCCACTAGTGCAAAGATATTTGCAGCACGTCTGCCTGCATTGCACACTCAAACTCATTTGTTACTAAGCCATTATACTAGCAAACACTGAGGAAACTTAGTGGCATCCTAAACGTGGCTGTTGGACTTCTGTATTGTCCCACTAGTGCAAAGATATTTGCAGCACGTCTGCCTGCATTGCACACTAAAACTCATTGTTACTAAGCCATTATACTAGCAAACACTGAGGAAACTTAGTGGCATCCTAAACGTGGCTGTTGGACTTCTGTATTGTCCCACTAGTGCAAAGATATTTGCAGCACGTCTGCCTGCATTGCACACTCAAACTCATTGTTACTAAGCCATTATACTAGCAAACACTGAGGAAACTTAGTGGCATCCTAATAGTGGCTGCTGGACTTCTGTGTTGTCCCACTAGTGCAAAGATATTTGCAGGACGTCTGCCTGCATTGCACACTCAAACTCATTTGTTACTAAGCCATTATACTAGCAAACACTGAGGAAACTTAGTGGCATCCTAAAAGTGGCTGTTGGATTTCTGTATTGTCCCACTAGTGCAAAGATGTTTGCAGCACGTCTGCCTGCATTGCACACTCAAACTCATTGTTACTAAGCCATTATACTAGCAAACACTGAGGAAACTTGGTGGCATCCTAAAAGTGGCTGTTGGACTTCTGTATTGTCCCACTAGTGCAAAGATATTTGCAGCACGTCTGCCTGCATTGCACACTCAAACGCATTGTTCCTAAGCCATTATACTAGCAAACACTGAGGAAACTTAGTGGCATCCTAAAAGTGGCTGTTGGACTTCTGTATTGTCCCACTAGTGCAAAGATGTTTGCAGCACATCTGCCTGCATTGCACACTCAAACTCATTGTTACTAAGCCATTATACTAGCAAACACTGAGGAAACTTAGTGGCATCCTAAAAGTGGCTGTTGGACTTCTGTATTGTCCCACTAGTGCAAAGATATTTGAAGCACGTCTGCCTGCATTGCACACTCAAACTCATTGTTACTAAGCCATTATACTAGAAAACACAGAGGGAACTTAGTGGCATCCTAAACGTGGCTGTTGGACTTCTGTATTGTCCCACTAGTGCAAAGATATTTGCAGCACGTCTGCCTGCATTGCACACTCAAACTCATTGTTACTAAGCCATTATACTAGCAAACACTGAGGAAACTTAGTGGCATCCTAAACGTGGCTTTTGGACTTCTGTATTGTCCCACTAGTGCAAAGATATTTGCAGCACGTCTGCCTGCATTGCACACTCAAACTCATTTGTTACCAAGCCATTATACTAGCAAACACTGAGGAAACTTAGTGGCATCCTAAAAGTGGCTGTTGGACTTCTGTATTGTCCCACTAGTGCAAAGATATTTGCAGCACGTCTGCCTGCATTGCACACTCAAACTCATTGTTACTAAGCCATTATGCTAGCAAACACTGAGCAAACTTAGTGGCATCCTAAACGTGGCTTTTGGACTTCTGTATTGTCCCACTAGTGCAAAGATATTTGCAGCACGTCTGCCTGCATTGCACACTCAAACTCATTGTTCCTAAGCCATTATACTAGCAAACACTGAGGAAACTTAGTGGCATCCTAAAAGTGGCTGTTGGACTTCTGTATTGTCCCACTAGTGCAAAGATGTTTGCTGCACATCTGCCTGCATTGCACACTCAAACTCATTGTTACTAAGCCATTATACCGTACTAGCAAACACTGAGGAAACTCAGTGGCATCCTAAACGTGGCTGTTGGACTTCTGTATTTTCCCACTAGTGCAAAGATATTTGCAGCACGTCTGCCTGCATTGCACACTCAAACTTATTGTTACTAAGCCATTACACTAGCAAACACTGAGGAAACTTAGTGGCATCCTAATAGTGGCTGCTGGACTTCTGTGTCGTCCCACTAGTGCAAAGATATTTGCAGGACGTCTGCCTGCATTGCAAAATCAAACTCATTGTTGCTAAGCCATTATACTAGCAAACACTGAGGAAACTTAGTGGCATCCTAAACGTGGCTGTTGGACTTTTGTTTTGTCCCACTAGTGCAAAGATATTTGCAGCACGTCTGCCTGCATTGCACACTCAAACTCATTTGTTACTAAGCCATTATACTAGCAAACACAGAGGGAACTTAGTGGCATACTAAACATGGCTGTTGGACTTCTGTATTGTCCCACTAGTGCAAAGATAATTGCAGCACGTCTGCCTGTATTGCACACTCAAAATCATTGTTACTAAGCCATTATGCTAGCAAACACTGAGCAAACTTAGTGGCATCCTAAACGTGGCTGTTGGACTTCTGTATTGTCCATCTAGTGCAAAGATATTTGCAGCACGTCTGCCTGCATTGCACACTCAAACTCATTGTTACTAAGCCATTATACTAGCAAACACTGAGGAAACTTAGTGGCATCCTAAAAGTGGCTGTTGGACTTCTGTATTGTCCCACTAGTGAAAAGATATTTGCAGCACGTCTGCCTGCATTGCACACTCAAACTCATTGTTACTAAGCCATTATACCGTACTAGCAAACACTGAGGAAACTCAGTGGCATCCTAAACGTGGCTGTTGGACTTCTGTATTGTCCCACTAGTGCAAAGATATTTGCAGCACGTCTGCCTGCATTGCACACTCAAACTTATTGTTACTAAGCCATTACACTAGCAAACACTGAGGAAACTTAGTGGCATCCTAATAGTGGCTGCTGGACTTCTGTGTTGTCCCACTAGTGCAAAGATATTTGCAGGACGTCTGCCTGCATTGCAAAATCAAACTCATTGTTGCTAAGCCATTATACTAGCAAACACTGAGGAAACTTAGTGGCATCCTAAACGTGGCTGTTGGACTTCTGTTTTGTCCCACTAGTGCAAAGATATTTGCAGCACGTCTGCCTGCATTGCACACTCAAACTCATTTGTTACTAAGCCATTATACTAGCAAACACTGAGGAAACTTAGTGGCATCCTAAAAGTGGCTGTTGGACTTCTGTATTGTCCCACTAGGGCAAAGATATTTGCAGCACGTCTGCCTGCATTGCACACTCAAACTCATTTGTTACCAAGCCATTATACTAGCAAACACTGAGGAAACTTAGTGGCATCCTAAAAGTGGCTGTTGGACTTCTGTATTGTCCCACTAGTGCAAAGATATTTGCAGCACGTCTGCCTGCATTGCACACTCAAACTCATTGTTACTAAGCCATTATGCTAGCAAACACTTAGCAAACTTAGTGGCATCCTAAACGTGGCTTTTGGACTTCTGTATTGTCCCACTAGTGCAAAGATATTTGCAGCACGTCTGCCTGCATTGCACACTCAAACTCATTGTTACTAAGCCATTATACTAGCAAACACTGAGGAAACTTAGTGGCATCCTAAAAGTGGCTGTTGGACTTCTGTATTGTCCCACTAGTGCAAAGATATTTGCAGCACGTCTGCCTGCATTGCACACTCAAACTCATTGTTACTAAGCCATTATACCGTACTAGCAAACACTGAGGAAACTCAGTGGCATCCTAAACGTGGCTTTTGGACTTCTGTATTGTCCCACTAGTGCAAAGATATTTGCAGCACGTCTGCCTGCATTGCACACTCAATCTTATTGTTACTAAGCCATTACACTAGCAAACACTGAGGAAACTTAGTGGCATCCTAATAGTGGCTGCTGGACTTCTGTGTTGTCCCACTAGTGCAAAGATATTTGCAGGACGTCTGCCTGCAATGCAAAATCAAACTCATTGTTACTAAGCCATTATACTAGAAAAACACTGAGGAAACTTAGTGGCATCCTAAACGTGGCTGTTGGACTTCTGTATTGTCCCACTAGTGCAAAGATATTTGCAGCACGTCAGCCTGCATTGCACACTCAAACTCATTGTTACTAAGCCATTATACTAGCAAACACTGAGGAAACTTAGTGGCATCCTAAAAGTGGCTGTTGGACTTCTGTATTGTCCCACTAGTGCAAAGATATTTGCAGCACGTCTGCCTGCATTGCACACTTAAACTCATTTGTTACTAAGCCATTATACTAGCAATCACTGAGGAAACTTAGTGGCATCCTAACAGTGGCTGTTGGACTTCTGTATTGTCCCACTAGTGCAAAGATATTTGCAGCACGTCTGCCTGCATTGCACACTCAAACTCATTGTTACTAAGCCATTATACTAGCAAACACTGAGGAAACTTAGTGGCATCCTAAACGTGGCTGTTGGACTTCTGTATTGTTCCACTAGTGCAAAGATATTTGCAGCACGTCTGCCTGCATTGCACACTCAAACTAATTGTTACTAAGCCATTATACTAGCAAACACTGAGGAAACTTAGTGGCATCCTAAACGTGGCTGTTGGACTTCTGTATTGTCCCACTAGTGCAAAGATATTTGCAGCACGTCTGCCTGCATTGCACACTCAAACTCATTTGTTACCAAGCCATTATACTAGCAAACACTGAGGAAACTTAGTGGCATCCTAAAAGTGGCTGTTGGACTTCTGTATTGTCCCACTAGTGCAAAGATATTTGCAGCACGTCTGCCTGCATTTCACACTCAAACTCATTGTTACTAAGCCATTATGCTAGCAAACACTTAGCAAACTTAGTGGCATCCTAAACGTGGCTTTTGGACTTCTGTATTGTCCCACTAGTGCAAAGATATTTGCAGCACGTCTGCCTGCATTGCACACTCAAACTCATTGTTACTAAGCCATTATACTAGCAAACACTGAGGAAACTTAGTGGCATCCTAAAAGTGGCTGTTGGACTTCTGTATTGTCCCACTAGTGCAAAGATATTTGCAGCACGTCTGCCTGCATTGCACACTCAAACTTATTGTTACTAAGCCATTACACCAGCAAACACTGAGGAAACTTAGTGGCATCCTAATAGTGGCTGCTGGACTTCTGTGTTGTCCCACTAGTGCAAAGATATTTGCAGGACGTCTGCCTGCAATGCAAAATCAAACTCATTGTTACTAAGCCATTATACTAGAAAACACTGAGGAAACTTAGTGGCATCCTAAACGTGGCTGTTGGACTTCTGTTTTGTCCCACTAGTGCAAAGATATTTGCAGCACGTCAGCCTGCATTGCACACTCAAACTCATTGTTACTAAGCCATTATACTAGCAAACACTGAGGAAACTTAGTGGCATCCTAAAAGTGGCTGTTGGACTTCTGTATTGTCCCACTAGTGCAAAGATATTTGCAGCACGTCTGCCTGCATTGCACACTCAAACTCATTTGTTACTAAGCCATTATACTAGCAATCACTGAGGAAACTTAGTGGCATCCTAACAGTGGCTGTTGGACTTCTGTATTGTCCCACTAGTGCAAAGATATTTGCAGCACGTCTGCCTGCATTGCACACTCAAACTCATTGTTACTAAGCCATTATACTAGCAAACACTGAGGAAACTTAGTGGCATCCTAAACGTGGCTGTTGGACTTCTGTATTGTCCCACTAGTGCAAAGATATTTGCAGCACGTCTGCCTGCATTGCACACTCAAACTCATTTGTTACTAAGCAATTATACTAGCAAACACTGAGGAAACTTAGTGGCATCCTAAACGTGGCTGTTGGACTTCTGTATGGTCCCATTAGTGCAAAGATATTTGCAGCACGTCTGCCTGCATTGCACACTCAAACTCATTGTTACTAAGCCATTATACTAGCAAACACTGAGGAAACTTAGTGGCATCCTAAACGTGACTGTTGGACTTCTGTATTGTCCCACTAGTGCAAAGATATTTGCAGCACGTCTGCCTGCATTGCACACTCAAACTCATTTGTTACCAAGCCATTATACTAGCAAACACTGAGGAAACTTAGTGGCATCCTAAAAGTGGCTGTTGGACTTCTGTATTGTCCCACTAGTGCAAAGATATTTGCAGCACGTCTGCCTGCATTGCACACTCAAACTCATTTGTTACCAAGCCATTATACTAGCAAACACTGAGGAAACTTAGTGGCATCCTAAAAGTGGCTGTTGGACTTCTGTATTGTCCCACTAGTGCAAAGATATTTGCAGCACGTCTGCCTGCATTGCACACTCAAACTCATTGTTACTAAGCTATTATGCTAGCAAACACTGAGCAAACTTAGTGGCATCCTAAAAGTGGCTGTTGGACTTCTGTATTGTCCCACTAGTGCAAAGATATTTGCAGCACGTCTGCCTGCCTTGCACACTCAAACTCATTGTTACTAAGCCATTATACTAGCAAACACTGAGGGAACTTAGTGGCATCCAAAACGTGGCTGTTGGACTGCTGTATTGTCCCACTAGTGCAAAGATATTTGCAGCATTTCTGCCTGCATTGCACACTCAAACTCATTGTTACTAAGCCATTACACCAGCAAACACTGAGGAAACTTAGTGGCATCCTAATAGTGGCTGCTGGACTTCTGTGTTGTCCCACTAGTGCAAAGATATTTGCAGGACGTCTGCCTGCAATGCAAAATCAAACTCATTGTTACTAAGCCATTATACTAGAAGACACTGAGGAAACTTAGTGGCATCCTAAACGTGGCTGTTGGACTTCTGTTTTGTCCCACTAGTGCAAAGATATTTGCAGCACGTCAGCCTGCATTGCACACTCAAACTCATTGTTACTAAGCCATTATACTAGCAAACACTGAGGAAACTTAGTGGCATCCTAAAAGTGGCTGTTGGACTTCTGTATTGTCCCACTAGTGCAAAGATATTTGCAGCACGTCTGCCTGCATTGCACACTCAAACTCATTTGTTACTAAGCCATTATACTAGCAATCACTGAGGAAACTTAGTGGCATCCTAACAGTGGCTGTTGGACTTCTGTATTGTCCCACTAGTGCAAAGATATTTGCAGCACGTCTGCCTGCATTGCACACTCAAACTCATTGTTACTAAGCCATTATACTAGCAAACACTGAGGAAACTTAGTGGCATCCTAAACGTGGCTGTTGGACTTCTGTATTGTCCCACTAGTGCAAAGATATTTGCAGCACGTCTGCCTGCATTGCACACTCAAACTCATTTGTTACTAAGCAATTATACTAGCAAACACTGAGGAAACTTAGTGGCATCCTAAACGTGGCTGTTGGACTTCTGTATGGTCCCATTAGTGCAAAGATATTTGCAGCACGTCTGCCTGCATTGCACACTCAAACTCATTGTTACTAAGCCATTATACTAGCAAACACTGAGGAAACTTAGTGGCATCCTAAACGTGACTGTTGGACTTCTGTATTGTCCCACTAGTGCAAAGATATTTGCAGCACGTCTGCCTGCATTGCACACTCAAACTCATTTGTTACCAAGCCATTATACTAGCAAACACTGAGGAAACTTAGTGGCATCCTAAAAGTGGCTGTTGGACTTCTGTATTGTCCCACTAGTGCAAAGATATTTGCAGCACGTCTGCCTGCATTGCACACTCAAACTCATTTGTTACCAAGCCATTATACTAGCAAACACTGAGGAAACTTAGTGGCATCCTAAAAGTGGCTGTTGGACTTCTGTATTGTCCCACTAGTGCAAAGATATTTGCAGCACGTCTGCCTGCATTGCACACTCAAACTCATTGTTACTAAGCTATTATGCTAGCAAACACTGAGCAAACTTAGTGGCATCCTAAAAGTGGCTGTTGGACTTCTGTATTGTCCCACTAGTGCAAAGATATTTGCAGCATGTCTGCCTGCCTTGCACACTCAAACTCATTGTTACTAAGCCATTATACTAGCAAACACTGAGGGAACTTAGTGGCATCCAAAACGTGGCTGTTGGACTGCTGTATTGTCCCACTAGTGCAAAGATATTTGCAGCATTTCTGCCTGCATTGCACACTCAAACTCATTGTTACTAAGCCATTATACTAGCAAACACTGAGGAAACTTAGTGGCATCATAAACCTGGCTGTTGGATTTCTGTATTGTCCCACTAGTGCAAAGATATTTGCAGCACGTCTGCCTGCATTGCACACTCAAACTCATTTGTTACTAAGCCATTATACTAGCAAACACTGAGGAAACTTAGTGGCATCCTAAACGTGGCTGTTGGACTTCTGTATTGTCCCACTAGTGCAAAGATATTTGCAGCACGTCTGCCTGCATTGCACACTCAAACTCATTGTTACTAAGCCATTATACTAGCAAACACTGAGGAAACTTAGTGGCATCCTAAACGTGGCTGTTGGACTTCTGTATTGTCCCACTAGTGCAAAGATATTTGCAGCACGTCTGCCTGCATTGCACACTCAAACGCATTGTTCCTAAGCCATTATACTAGCAAACACTGAGGAAACTTAGTGGCATCCTAAAAGTGGCTGTTGGACTTCTGTATTGTCCCACTAGTGCAAAGATGTTTGCAGCACATCTGCGTGCATTGCACACTCAAACTCCTTGTTACTAAGCCATTATACTAGCAAACACTCAGGAAACTTAGTGGCATCCTAAAAGTGGCTGTTGGAATTCTGTATTGTCCCACTAGTGCAAAGATATTTGCAGCACGTCTGCCTGCTTTGCACACTCAAACTCATTGTTACTAAGCCATTATACTAGAAAACACAGAGGGAACTTAGTGGCATCCTAAACGTGGCTGTTGGACTTCTGTATTGTCCCACTAGTGCAAAGATATTTGCAGCACGTCTGCCTGCATTGCACACTCAAACTCATTGTTACTAAGCCATTATACTAGCAAACACTGAGGAAACTTAGTGGCATCCTAAACGTGGCTGTTGGACTTCTGTATTGTCCCACTAGTGCAAAGATATTTGAAGCACGTCTGCCTACATTGCACACTCAAACTCATTTGTTACCAAGCCATTATACTAGCAAACACTGAGGAAACTTAGTGGCATCCTAAAAGTGGCTGTTGGACTTCTGTATTGTCCCACTAGTGCAAAGATATTTGCAGCACGTCTGCCTGCATTGCACACTCAAACTCATTGTTACTAAGCCATTATGCTAGCAAACACTGAGCAAACTTAGTGGCATCCTAAACGTGGCTTTTGGACTTCTGTATTGTCCCACTAGTGCAAAGATATTTGCAGCACGTCTGCCTGCATTGCACACTCAAACTCATTGTTACTAAGCCATTATACTAGCAAACACTGAGATAACTTAGTGGCATCCTAAAAGTGGCTGTTGGACTTCTGTATTGTCCCACTAGTGCAAAGATATTTGCAGCACGTCTGCCTGCATTTCACACTCAAACTCATTGTTACTAAGCCATTATGCTAGCAAACACTTAGCAAACTTAGTGGCATCCTAAACGTGGCTTTTGGACTTCTGTATTGTCCCACTAGTGCAAAGATATTTGCAGCACGTCTGCCTGCATTGCACACTCAAACTCATTGTTACTAAGCCATTATACTAGCAAACACTGAGGAAACTTAGTGGCATCCTAAAAGTGGCTGTTGGACTTCTGTATTGTCCCACTAGTGCAAAGATATTTGCAGCACGTCTGCCTGCATTGCACACTCAAACTTATTGTTACTAAGCCATTACACCAGCAAACACTGAGGAAACTTAGTGGCATCCTAATAGTGGCTGCTGGACTTCTGTGTTGTCCCACTAGTGCAAAGATATTTGCAGGACGTCTGCCTGCAATGCAAAATCAAACTCATTGTTACTAAGCCATTATACTAGAAAACACTGAGGAAACTTAGTGGCATCCTAAACGTGGCTGTTGGACTTCTGTTTTGTCCCACTAGTGCAAAGATATTTGCAGCACGTCAGCCTGCATTGCACACTCAAACTCATTGTTACTAAGCCATTATACTAGCAAACACTGAGGAAACTTAGTGGCATCCTAAAAGTGGCTGTTGGACTTCTGTATTGTCCCACTAGTGCAAAGATATTTGCAGCACGTCTGCCTGCATTGCACACTCAAACTCATTTGTTACTAAGCCATTATGCTAGCAAACACTTAGCAAACTTAGTGGCATCCTAAACGTGGCTTTTGGACTTCTGTATTGTCCCACTAGTGCAAAGATATTTGCAGCACGTCTGCCTGCATTGCACACTCAAACTCATTGTTACTAAGCCATTATACTAGCAAACACTGAGGAAACTTAGTGGCATCCTAAAAGTGGCTGTTGGACTTCTGTATTGTCCCACTAGTGCAAAGATATTTGCAGCACGTCTGCCTGCATTGCACACTCAAACTTATTGTTACTAAGCCATTACACCAGCAAACACTGAGGAAACTTAGTGGCATCCTAATAGTGACTGCTGGACTTCTGTGTTGTCCCACTAGTGCAAAGATATTTGCAGGACGTCTGCCTGCAATGCAAAATCAAACTCATTGTTACTAAGCCATTATACTAGAAAACACTGAGGAAACTTAGTGGCATCCTAAACGTGGCTGTTGGACTTCTGTTTTGTCCCACTAGTGCAAAGATATTTGCAGCACGTCAGCCTGCATTGCACACTCAAACTCATTGTTACTAAGCCATTATACTAGCAAACACTGAGGAAACTTAGTGGCATCCTAAAAGTGGCTGTTGGACTTCTGTATTGTCCCACTAGTGCAAAGATATTTGCAGCACGTCTGCCTGCATTGCACACTCAAACTCATTTGTTACTAAGCCATTATACTAGCAATCACTGAGGAAACTTAGTGGCATCCTAACAGTGGCTGTTGGACTTCTGTATTGTCCCACTAGTGCAAAGATATTTGCAGCACGTCTGCCTGCATTGCACACTCAAACTCATTGTTACTAAGCCATTATACTAGCAAACACTGAGGAAACTTAGTGGCATCCTAAACGTGACTGTTGGACTTCTGTATTGTCCCCCTAGTGCAAAGATATTTGCAGCACGTCTGCCTGCATTGCACACTCAAACTCATTGTTACTAAGCCATTATACCAGCAAACACTGAGGAAACTTAGTGGCATCCTAAAAGTGGCTGTTGGACTTCTGTATTGTCCCACTAGTGCAAAGATATTTGCAGCACGTCTGCCTGCATTGCACACTCAAACTCAATGTTACTAAGCTATTATGCTAGCAAACACTGAGCAAACTTAGTGGCATCCTAAAAGTGGCTGTTGGACTTCTGTATTGTCCTACTAGTGCAAAGATATTTGCAGCACGTCTGCCTGCCTTGCACACTCAAACTCATTGTTACTAAGCCATTATACTAGCAAACACTGAGGGAACTTAGTGGCATCCAAAACGTGGCTGTTGGACTGCTGTATTGTCCCACTAGTGCAAAGATATTTGCAGCATTTCTGCCTGCATTGCACACTCAAACTCATTGTTACTAAGCCATTATACTAGCAAACACTGAGGAAACTTAGTGGCATCATAAACGTGGCTGTTGGATTTCTGTATTGTCCCACTAGTGCAAAGATATTTGCAGCACGTCTGCCTGCATTGCACACTCAAACTCATTTGTTACTAAGCCATTATACTAGCAAACACTGAGGAAACTTAGTGGCATCCTAAACGTGGCTGTTGGACTTCTGTATTGTCCCACTAGTGCAAAGATATTTGCAGCACGTCTGCCTGCATTGCACACTCAAACTCATTGTTACTAAGCCATTATACTAGCAAACACTGAGGAAACTTAGTGGCATCCTAAACGTGGCTGTTGGACTTCTGTATTGTCCCACTAGTGCAAAGATATTTGCAGCACGTCTGCCTGCATTGCACACTCAAACTCATTGTTCCTAAGCCATTATACTAGCAAACACTGAGGAAACTTAGTGGCATCCTAATAGTGGCTGCTGGACTTCTGTGTTGTCCCACTAGTGCAAAGATATTTGCAGGACGTCTGCCTGCATTGCACACTCAAACTCATTTGTTACTAAGCCATTATACTAGCAAACACTGAGGAAACTTAGTGGCATCCTAAAAGTGGCTGTTGGACTTCTGTATTGTCCCACTAGTGCAAAGATGTTTGCAGCACGTCTGCCTGCATTGCACACTCAAACTCATTGTTACTAAGCCATTATACTAGCAAACACTGAGGAAACTTAGTGGCATCCTAAAAGTGGTTGTTGGACTTCTGTATTGTCCCACTAGTGCAAAGATATTTGCAGCACGTCTGCCTGCATTGCACACTCAAACGCATTGTTCCTAAGCCATTATACTAGCAAACACTGAGGAAACTTAGTGGCATCCTAAAAGTGGCTGTTGGACTTCTGTATTGTCCCACTAGTGCAAAGATGTTTGCAGCACATCTGCGTGCATTGCACACTCAAACTCCTTGTTACTAAGCCATTATACTAGCAAACACTCAGGAAACTTAGTGGCATCCTAAAAGTGGCTGTTGGAATTCTGTATTGTCCCACTAGTGCAAAGATATTTGCAGCACGTCTGCCTGCTTTGCACACTCAAACTCATTGTTACTAAGCCATTATACTAGAAAACACAGAGGGATCTTAGTGGCATCCTAAACGTGGCTGTTGGACTTCTGTATTGTCCCACTAGTGCAAAGATATTTGCAGCACGTCTGCCTGCATTGCACACTCAAACTCATTGTTACTAAGCCATTATACTAGCAAACACTGAGGAAACTTAGTGGCATCCTAAACGTGGCTGTTGGACTTCTGTATTGTCCCACTAGTGCAAAGATATTTGCAGCACGTCTGCCTGCATTGCACACTCAAAATCATTTGTTACCAAGCCATTATACTAGCAAACACTGAGGAAACTTAGTGGCATCCTAAAAGTGGCTGTTGGACTTCTGTATTGTCCCACTAGTGCAAAGATATTTGCAGCACGTCTGCCTGCATTGCACACTCAAACTCATTGTTACTAAGCCATTATGCTAGCAAACACTGAGCAAACTTAGTGGCATCCTAAACGTGGCTTTTTGACTTCTGTATTTTCCCACTAGTGCAAAGATATTTGCAGCACGTCTGCCTGCATTGCACACTCAAACTCATTGTTACTAAGCCATTATACCGTACTAGCAAACACTGAGGAAACTCAGTGGCATCCTAAACGTGGCTGTTGGACTTCTGTATTGTCCCACTAGTGCAAAGATATTTGCAGCACGTTTGCCTGCATTGCACACTCAAACTTATTGTTACTAAGCCATTACACTAGCAAACACTGAGGAAACTTAGTGGCATCCTAATAGTGGCTGCTGGACTTCTGTGTTGTCCCACTAGTGCAAAGATATTTGCAGGACGTCTGCCTGCATTGCAAAATCAAACTCATTGTTGCTAAGCCAATATACTAGCAAACACTGAGGAAACTTAGTGGCATCCTAAACGTGGCTGTTGGACTTCTGTATTGTCCCACTAGTGCAAAGATGTTTGCAGCACGTCTGCCTGCATTGCACACTCAAACTCATTGTTACTAAGCCATTATACTAGCAAACACTGAGGAAACTTAGTGGCATCCTAAAAGTGGCTGTTGGACTTCTGTATTGTCCCACTAGTGCAAAGATGTTTGCAGCACGTCTGCCTGTATTGCACACTCAAACGCATTGTTCCTAAGCCATTATACTAGCAAACACTGAGGAAACTTAGTGGCATCCTAAAAGTGGCTGTTGGACTTCTGTATTGTCCCACTAGTGCAAAGATGTTTGCTGCACATCTGCCTGCATTGCACACTCAAACTCATTGTTACTAAGCCATTATACTAGCAAACACTGAGGAAACTTAGTGGCATCCTAAAAGTGGCTGTTGGACTTCTGTATTGTCCCACTGGTGCAAAGATATTTGCAGCAAGTCTGCCTGCATTGCACACTCAAACTCATTTATTACTAAGCCATTATACTAGCAAACACAGAGGGAACTTAGTGGCATCCTAAACGTGGCTGTTGGACTTCTGTATTGTCCCACTAGTGCAAAGATATTTGCAGAACGTCTGCCTGCATTGCACACTCAAAGTCATTGTTACTAAGCCATTATGCTAGCAAACACTGAGCAAACTTAGTGGCATCCTAAACGTGGCTTTTGGACTTCTGTATTGTCCCACTAGTGAAAGATATTTGCAGCACATCTGCCTGCATTGCACACTCAAACTCATTGTTACTAAGCCATTATACCGTACTAGCAAACACTGAGGAAACTCAGTGGCATCCTAAACGTGGCTGTTGGACTTCTGTATTGTCCCACTAGTGCAAAGATATTTGCAGCACGTCTGCCTGCATTGCACACTCAAACTTATTGTTACTAAGCCATTACACTAGCAAACACTGAGGAAACTTAGTGGCATCCTAATAGTGGCTGCTGAACCTCTGTGTTGTCCCACTAGTGCAAAAATATTTGCAGGACGTCTGCCTGCATTGCAAAATCAAACTCATTGTTGCTAAGCCATTATACTAGCAAACACTGAGGAAACTTAGTGGCATCCTAAACGTGGCTGTTGGACTTCTGTATTGTCCCACTAGTGCAAAGATATTTGCAGCACGTCTGCCTGCATTGCACACTCAAACTCATTTGTTACTAAGCCATTATACTAGCAAACACTGAGGAAACTTAGTGGCATCCTAAAAGTGGCTGTTGGACTTCTGTATTGTCCCACTAGTGCAAAGATGTTTGCAGCACGTCTGCCTGCATTGCACACTCAAACTCATTGTTACTAAGCCATTATACTAGCAAACACTGAGGAAACTTAGTAGCATTCTAAAAGTGGCTGTTGGACTTCTGTATTGTCCCACTAGTGCAAAGATATTTGCAGCACGTCTGCCTGCATTGCACACTCAAACGCATTGTTCCTAAGCCATTATACTAGCAAACACTGAGGAAACTTAGTGGCATCCTAAAAGTGGCTTTTGGACTTCTGTATTGTCCCACTAGTGCAAAGATGTTTGCAGCACATCTGCCTGCATTGCACACTCAAACTCATTGTTACTAAGCCATTATACTAGCAAACACTGAGGAAACTTAGTGGCATCCTAAAAGTGGCTGTTGGACTTCTGTATTGTCCCACTAGTGCAAAGATATTTGCAGCAAGTCTGCCTGCATTGCACACTCAAACTCATTTGTTACTAAGCCATTATACTAGCAAACACAGAGGGAACTTAGTGGCATACTAAACGTGGCTGTTGGACTTCTGTATTGTCCCACTAGTGCAAAGATATCTGCAGCACGTCTGCCTGCATTGCACACTCAAAATCATTGTTACTAAGCCATTCTGCTAGCAAACACTGAGCAAACTTAGTGGCATCCTAAACGTGGCTTTTGGACTTCTGTATTGTCCCACTAGTGCAAAGGTATTTGCAGCACGTCTGCCTGCATTGCACACTCAAACTCATTGTTGCTAAACCATTATACTAGCAAACACTGAGGAAACTTAGTGGCATCCTAAACGTGGCTGTTGGACTTCTGTTTTGTCCCACTAGTGCAAAGATATTTGCAGCACGTCTGCCTGGATTGCACACTCAAACTCATTGTTACTAAGCCATTATACTAGCAAACACTGAGGAAACTTAGTGGCATCCTAAAAATGGCTGTTGGACTTCTGTATTGTCCCACTAGTGCAAAGATATTTGCAGCAAGTCTGCCTGCATTGCACACTCAAACTCATTTGTTACCAAGCCATTATACTAGCAAACACTGAGGAAACTTAGTGGCATCCTAAACGTGGCTGTTGGACTTCTGTATTGTCCCACTAGTGCAAAGATATTTGCAGCACGTCTGCCTGCATTGCACACTCAAACTAATTGTTACTAAGCCATTATACTAGCAAACACTGAGGAAACTTAGTGGCATCCTAAACGTGGCTGTTGGACTTCTTTATTGTCCCACTAGTGCAAAGATATTTGCAGCACGTCTGCCTGCATTGCACACTCAAACTCATTTGTTACCAAGCCATTATACTAGCAAACACTGAGGAAACTTAGTGGCATCCTAAAAGTGGCTGTTGGACTTCTGTATTGTCCCACTAGTGCAAAGATATTTGCAGCACGTCTGCCTGCATTGCACACTCAAACTCATTGTTACTAAGCCATTATGCTAGCAAACACTTAGCAAACTTAGTGGCATCCTAAACGTGGCTTTTGGACTTCTGTATTGTCCCACTAGTGCAAAGATATTTGCAGCACGTCTGCCTGCATTGCACACTCAAACTCATTTGTTACTAAGCCATTATACTAGCAAACACTGAAGAAACTTAGTGGCATCCTAAAAGTGGCTGTTGGACTTCTGTATTGTCCCACTAGTGCAAAGATATTTGCAGCACGTCTGCCTGCATTGCACACTCAAACTTATTGTTACTAAGCCATTACACTAGCAAACACTGAGGAAACTTAGTGGCATCCTAATAGTGGCTGCTGGACTTCTGTGTTGTCCCACTAGTGCAAAGATATTTGCAGGACGTCTGCCTGTATTGCACACTCAAACTCATTTGTTACTAAGCCATTATACTAGCAAACACTGAGGAAACTTAGTGGCATCCTAAACGTGGCTGTTGGACTTCTGTATTGTCCCACTAGTGCAAAGATATTTGCAGCACGTCTGCCTGCATTGCACACTCAAACTAATTATTGCTAAGCCATTATACTAGCAAACACTGAGGAAACTTAGTGGCATCCTAAACGTGGCTGTTGGACTTCTGTATTGTCCCCCTAGTGCAAAGATATTTGCAGCACGTCTGCCTGAATTGCACACTCAAACTCATTGTTACTAAGCCATTATACCAGCAAACACTGAGGAAACTTAGTGGCATCCTAAAAGTGGCTGTTGGACTTCTGTATTGTCCCACTAGTGCAAAGATATTTGCAGCACGTCTGCCTGCATTGCACACTCAAACTCATTTGTTACCAAGCCATTATACTAGCAAACACTGAGGAAACTTAGTGGCATCCTAAAAATGGCTGTTGGACTTCTGTATTGTCCCACTAGTGCAAAGATATTTGCAGCACGTCTGCCTGCATTGCACACTCAAACTCATTTGTTACTAAGCCATTATGCTAGCAAACACTGAGGAAACTTAGTGGCATCCTAAAAGTGGCTGTTGGACTTCTGTATTGTCCCACTAGTGCAAAGATATTTGCAGCACGTCTGCCTGCATTGCACACTCAAATTCATTGTTACTAAGCCATTATACTAGCAAACACTGAGGAAACTTAGTGGCATCCTAATAGTGGCTGCTGGACTTCTGTGTTGTCCCACTAGTGCAAAGATATTTGCAGGACGTCTGCCTGCATTGCAATATCAAACTCATTGTTGCTAAGCCATTATACTAGCAAACACTGAGGAAACTTAGTGGCATCCTAAACGTGGCTGTTGGACTTCTGTATTGTACCACTAGTGCAAAGATATTTGCAGCACGTCTGCCTGCATTGCACACTCAAACTTATTGTTACTAAGCCATTACACTAGCAAACACTGAGCAAACTTAGTGGCATCCTAATAGTGGCTGCTGGACTTCTGTGTTGTCCCACTAGTGCAAAGATATTTGCAGGACGTCTGCCTGCAATGCAAAATCAAACTCATTGTTACTAAGCCATTATACTACCAAACACTGAGGAAACTTAGTGGCATCCTAAAAGTGGCTGTTGGACTTCTGTATTGTCCCACTAGTGCAAAGATGTTTGCAGCACGTCAGCCTGCATTGCACAATCAAACTCATTGTTACTAAGCCATTATACTAGCAAACACTGAGGAAACTTAGTGGCATCCTAATAGTGGCTGTTGGACTTCTGTATTGTCCCACTAGTGCAAAGATATTTGCAGCACGTCTGCCTGCATTGCACACTCAAACTCATTTGTTACTAAGCCATTATACTGGCAAACACTGAGGAAACTTAGTGGCATCCTAAACATGGCTGTTGGACTTCTGTATTGTCCCACTAGTGCAAAGATATTTGCAGAACGTCTTCCTGCATTGCACACTCAAACTCATTGTTACTAAGCCAATATACTAGCAATCACTGAGGAAACTTAGTGGCATCCTAACAGTGGCTGTTGGACTTCTGTATTGTCCCACTAGTGCAAAGATATTTGCAGCACGTCTGCATGCATTGCACACTCAAACTCATTGTTACTAAGCCATTATACTAGCAAACACTGAGGAAACTTAGTGGCATCCTAAACGTGGCTGTTGGACTTCTGTATTGTCCCACTAGTGCAAAGATATTTGCAGCTCGTCTGCCTGCATTGCACACTCAAACTCATTTGTTACTAAGCAATTATACTAGCAAACACTGAGGAAACTTAGTGGCATCCTAAACGTGGCTGTTGGACTTCTGTATTGTCCCATTAGTGCAAAGATATTTGCAGTACGTCTGCCTGCATTGCACACTCAAACTCATTGTTACTAAGCCATTATACTAGCAAACACTGAGGAAACTTAGTGGCATCCTAAACGTGGCTGTTGGACTTCTGTATTGTCCCCCTAGTGCAAAGATATTTGCAGCACGTCTGCCTGCATTGCACACTCAAACTCATTGTTACTAAGCCATTATACCAGCAAACACTGAGGAAACTTAGTGGCATCCTAAAAGTGGCTGTTGGACTTCTGTATTGTCCCACTAGTGCAAAGATATTTGCAGCACGTCTGCCTGCATTGCACACTCAAACTCATTTGTTACCAAGTCATTATACTAGCAAACACTGAGGAAACTTAGTGGCATCCTAAAAGTGGCTGTTGGACTTCTGTATTGTCCCACTAGTGCAAAGATATTTGCAGCACGTCTGCCTGCCTTGCACACTCAAACTCATTGTTACTAAGCCATTATACTAGCAAACACTGAGGAAACGTAGTGGCATCCTAAAAGTGGCTGTTGGACTTCTGTATTGTCCGACTAGTGCAAAGATATTTGCAGCACGTCTGCCTGCATTGCACACTCAAACTCATTTGTTACCAAGCCATTATACTAGCAAACACTGAGGAAACTTAGTGGCATCCTAAACGTGGCTGTTGGACTTCTGTATTGTCCCACTAGTGCAAAGATATTTGCAGCACGTCTGCCTGCATTGCACACTCAAACTTATTGTTACTAAGCCATTACACTAGCAAACACTGAGGAAACTTAGTGGCATCCTAATAGTGGCTGCTGGACTTCTGTGTTGTCCCACTAGTGCAAAGATATTTGCAGGACGTCTGCCTGCATTGCAAAATCAAACTCATTGCTACTAAGCCATTATACTAGCAAACACTGAGGAAACTTAGTGGCATACTAAACGTGGCTGTTGGACTTCTGTTTTGTCCCACTAGTGCAAAGATATTTGCAGCACGTCTGCCTGCATTGCACACTCAAACTCATTTGTTGCTAAGCCATTATACTAGCAAACACTGAGGAAACTTAGTGGCATCTTAAAAGTGGCTGTTGGACTTCTGTATTGCCCCACTAGTGCAAAGATGTTTGCAGCACGTCTGCCTGCATTGCACACTCAAACTCATTGTTACTAAGCCATTATACTAGCAAACACTGAGGAAACTTAGTGGCATCCTAAAAGTGGCTGTTGGACTTCTGTATTTTCCCACTAGTGCAAAGATATTTGCAGCACGTCTGCCTGCATTGCACACTCAAACTCATTGTTACTAAGCTATTATACTAGCAAACACTGAGGAAACTTAGTGGCATCCTATACGTGGCTGTTGGACTTCTGTATTGTCCCACTAGTGCAAATATATTTGGAACATGTCTGCCTGCATTGCACACTCAAACTCATTTGTTACTAAGCCATTATATAAGCAAACACTGAGGAAACTTAGTGGCATCCTAAACGTGGCTGTTGGACTGCTGTATTATCCCACTAGTGCAAAGATATTTGCAGCATGTCTGCCTGCATTGCACACTCAAACTCATTGTTACTAAGCCATTATACTAGCAAACACTGAGGAAACTTAGTGGCATCATAAACGTGGCTGTTGGATTTCTGTATTGTCCCACTAGTGCAAAGATATTTGCAGCACGTCTGCCTGCATTGCACACTCAAACTCATTTGTTACTAAGCCATTATACTAGCAAACACTGAGGAAACTTAGTGGCATCCTAAACGTGGCTGTTGGACTTCTGTATTGTCCCACTAGTGCAAAGATATTTGCAGCACGTCTGCCTGCATTGCACACTCAAACTTATTGTTACTAAGCCATTACACTAGCAAACACTGAGGAAACTTAGTGGCATCCTAATAGTGGCTGCTGGACTTCTGTGTTGTCCCACTAGTGCAAAGATATTTGCAGGACGTCTGCCTGCATTGCAAAATCAAACTCATTGCTACTAAGCCATTATACTAGCAAACACTGAGGAAACTTAGTGGCATACTAAACGTGGCTGTTGGACTTCTGTTTTGTCCCACTAGTGCAAAGATATTTGCAGCACGTCTGCCTGCATTGCACACTCAAACTCATTTGTTGCTAAGCCATTATACTAGCAAACACTGAGGAAACTTAGTGGCATCTTAAAAGTGGCTGTTGGACTTCTGTATTGCCCCACTAGTGCAAAGATGTTTGCAGCACGTCTGCCTGCATTGCACACTCAAACTCATTGTTACTAAGCCATTATACTAGCAAACACTGAGGAAACTTAGTGGCATCCTAAAAGTGGCTGTTGGACTTCTGTATTTTCCCACTAGTGCAAAGATATTTGCAGCACGTCTGCCTGCATTGCACACTCAAACTCATTGTTACTAAGCTATTATACTAGCAACAACTGAGGAAACTTAGTGGCATCCTATACGTGGCTGTTGGACTTCTGTATTGTCCCACTAGTGCAAATATATTTGGAGAATGTCTGCCTGCATTGCACACTCAAACTCATTTGTTACTAAGCCATTATATAAGCAAACACTGAGGAAACTTAGTGGCATCCTAAACGTGGCTGTTGGACTGCTGTATTATCCCACTAGTGCAAAGATATTTGCAGCATGTCTGCCTGCATTGCACACTCAAACTCATTGTTACTAAGCCATTATACTAGCAAACACTGAGGAAACTTAGTGGCATCATAAACGTGGCTGTTGGATTTCTGTATTGTCCCACTAGTGCAAAGATATTTGCAGCACGTCTGCCTGCATTGCACACTCAAACTCATTTGTTACTAAGCCATTATACTAGCAAACACTGAGGAAACTTAGTGGCATCCTAAACGTGGCTGTTGGACTTCTGTATTGTCCCACTAGTGCAAAGATATTTGCAGCACGTCTGCCTGCATTGCACACTCAAACTCATTGTTACTAAGCCATTATACTAGCAAACACTGAGGAAACTTAGTGGCATCCTAAACGTGGCTGTTGGACTTCTGTATTGTCCCACTAGTGCAAAGATATTTGCAGCACGTCTACCTGCATTGCACACTCAACCTCATTTGTTACCAAGCCATTATACTAGCAAACACTGAGGAAACTTAGTGGCATCCTAAAAGTGGCTGTTGGACTTCTGTATTGTCCCACTAGTGCAAAGATATTTGCAGTACGTCTGCCTGCATTGCACACTCAAACTCATTGTTACTAAGCCATTATGCTAGCAAACACTGAGCAAACTTAGTGGCATCCTAAAAGTGGCTGTTGGACTTCTGTATTGTCCCACTAGTGAAAAGATATTTGCAGCACGTCTGCCTGCATTGCACACTCAAACTCATTGTTACTAAGCCATTATACCGTACTAGCAAACACTGAGGAAACTCAGTGGCATCCTAAACGTGGCTGTTGGACTTCTGTATTGTCCCACTAGTGCAAAGATATTTGCAGCTCGTCTGCGTACATTGCACACTCAAACTTATTGTTACTAAGCCATTACACTAGCAAACACTGAGGAAACTTAGTGGCATCCTAATAGTGGCTGCTGGACTTCTGTGTTGTCCCACTAGTGCAAAGATATTTGCAGGACGTCTGCCTGCATTGCAAAATCAAACTCATTGTTACTAAGCCATTATACTAGCAAACACTGAGGAAACTTAGTGGCATCCTAAACGTGGCTGTTGGACTTCTGTTTTGTCCCACTAGTGCAAAGATATTTGCAGCACGTCTGCCTGCATTGCACACTCAAACTCATTTGTTACTAAGCCATTATACTAGCAAACACTGAGGAAACTTAGTGGCATCCTAAAAGTGGCTGTTGGACTTCTGTATTGTCCCACTAGTGCAAAGATGTTTGCAGCACGTCTGCCTGCATTGCACACTCAAACTCATTGTTACTAAGCCATTATACTAGCAAACACTGAGGAAACTTAGTGGCATCCTAAAATTGGCTGTTGGACTTCTGTATTGTCCCACTAGTTCAAAGATATTTGCAGCACGTCTGCCTGCATTGCACACTCAAACTCATTGTTACTAAGCAATTATACTAGCAAACACTGAGAAAACTTAGTGGCATCCTAAACGTGGCTGTTGGACTTCTGTATTGTCCCACTAGTGCAAATATATTTGCAGCATGTCTGCCTGCATTGCACACTCAAACTCATTTGTTACTAAGCCATTATATTAGCAAACACTGAGGAAACTTAGTGGCATCCTAAACGTGGCTGTTGGACTGCTGTATTGTCCCACTAGTGCAAAGATATTTGCAGCATGTCTGCCTGCATTGCACACTCAAACTCATTGTTACTAAGCCATTATACTAGCAAACACTGAGGAAACTTAGTGGCATCATAAACGTGGCTGTTGGACTTCTGTATTGTCCCACTAGTGCAAAGATATTTGCAGCACGTCTGCCTGCATTGCACACTCAAACTCATTTGTTACTAAGCCATTATACTAGCAAACACTGAGGAAACTTAGTGGCATCCTAAAAGTGGCTGTTGGACTTCTGTATTGTCCCACTAGTGCAAAGATATTTGCAGCACGTCTGCCTGCATTGCACACTCAAACTCATTTGTTACTAAGCCATTATACTAGCAAACACTGAGGAAACTTAGTGGCATCCTAAACGTGCCTGTTGGACTTCTGTATTGTCCCACTAGTGCAAAGATATTTGCAGCACGTCTGCCTGCATTGCACACTCAAACTCATTTGTTACTCAGCCATTATACTAGCAAACACTGAGGAAACTTAGTGGCATCCTAAACGTGGCTGTTGGACTTCTGTATTGTCCCACTAGTGCAAAGATATTTGCAGCACGTCTGCCTGCATTGCACACTCAAACTCATTGTTAAGAAAGCCATTATACCAGCAAACACGGAGGAAACTTAGTGGCATCCTAAACGTGGCTGTTGGACTTCTGTATTGTCCCACTAGTGCAAAGATATTTGCAGCACGTCTGCCTGCATTCCACACTCAAACTCATTTGTTACTAAGCCATTATACAAGCAAACACTGAGGAAACTTAGTGGCATCCTAAAAGTGGCTGTTGGACTTCTGTATTGTCCCACTAGTGCAAAGATATTTGCAGCACGTCTGCCTGCATTGTACACTCAAACTCATTTGTTACTAAGCCATTATACTAGCAAATACTGAGGAAATTTAGTGGCATCCTAAAAGTGGCTGTTCGACTTCTGTATTGTCCCACTAGTGCAAAGATATTTGCAGCACGTCTGCCTGCATTGCACACTCAAACTCATTGTTACTAAGCAATTATACTAGCAAACACTGAGGAAACTTAGTGGCATCCTAAACGTGGCTGTTGGACTTCTGTATTGTCCCACTAGTTCAAATATATTTGTAGCATGTCCGCCTGCATTGCACACTCAAACTCATTTGTTACTAAGCCATTATATTAGCAAACACGGAGGAAACTTAGTGGCATCCTAAACATGGCTGTTGGACTGCTGTATTTTCCCACTAGTGCAAAGATATTTGCAGCATGTCTGCCTGCATTGCACACTCAAACTCATTGTTACTAAGCCATTATACTAGCAAACACTGAGGAAACTTAGTGGCATCCTAAAAGTGGCTGTTGGACTTCTGTATTGTCCCACTAGTGCAAAGATATTTGCAGCACGTCTGCCTGCATTGCACACTCAAACTCATTTGTTACTAAGCCATTATACTAGCAAACACTGAGGAAACTTAGTGGCATCCTAAACGTGCCTGTTGGACTTCTGTATTGTCCCACTAGTGCAAAGATATTTGCAGCACGTCTGCCTGCATTGCACACTCAAACTCATTTGTTACTCAGCCATTATACTAGCAAACACTGAGGAAACTTAGTGGCATCCTAAACGTGGCTGTTGGACTTCTGTATTGTCCCACTAGTGCAAAGATATTTGCAGCACGTCTGCCTGCATTGCACACTCAAACTCATTGTTAAGAAAGCCATTATACCAGCAAACACGGAGGAAACTTAGTGGCATCCTAAACGTGGCTGTTGGACTTCTGTATTGTCCCACTAGTGCAAAGATATTTGCAGCACGTCTGCCTGCATTCCACACTCAAACTCATTTGTTACTAAGCCATTATACAAGCAAACACTGAGGAAACTTAGTGGCATCCTAAAAGTGGCTGTTGGACTTCTGTATTGTCCCACTAGTGCAAAGATATTTGCAGCACGTCTGCCTGCATTGTACACTCAAACTCATTTGTTACTAAGCCATTATACTAGCAAATACTGAGGAAATTTAGTGGCATCCTAAAAGTGGCTGTTCGACTTCTGTATTGTCCCACTAGTGCAAAGATATTTGCAGCACGTCTGCCTGCATTGCACACTCAAACTCATTGTTACTAAGCAATTATACTAGCAAACACTGAGGAAACTTAGTGGCATCCTAAACGTGGCTGTTGGACTTCTGTATTGTCCCACTAGTTCAAATATATTTGCAGCATGTCCGCCTGCATTGCACACTCAAACTCATTTGTTACTAAGCCATTATATTATCAAACACGGAGGAAACTTAGTGGCATCCTAAACATGGCTGTTGGACTGCTGTATTTTCCCACTAGTGCAAAGATATTTGCAGCATGTCTGCCTGCATTGCACACTCAAACTCATTGTTACTAACCCATTATACTAGCAAACACTGAGGAAACTTAGTGGCATCATAAACGTGGCTGTTGGATTTCTGTATTGTCCCACTAGTGCAAAGATATTTGCAGCACGTCTGCCTGCATTGCACACTCAAACTCATTTGTTACTAAGCCATTATACTAGCAAACACTGAGGAAACTTAGTGGCATCCTAAAAGTGGCTGTTGGACTTCTGTATTGTCCCACTAGTGCAAAGATATTTGCAGCACGTCTGCCTGCATTGCACACTCAAACTCATTTGTTACTCAGCCATTATACTAGCAAACACTGAGGAAACTTAGTGGCATCCTAAACGTGGCTGTTGGACTTCTGTATTGTCCCACTAGTGCAAAGATATTTGCAGCACGTCTGCCTGCATTGCACACTCAAACTCATTGTTAAGAAAGCCATTATACCAGCAAACACGGAGGAAACTTAGTGGCATCCTAAACGTGGCTGTTGGACTTCTGTATTGTCCCACTAGTGCAAAGATATTTGCAGCACGTCTGCCTGCATTCCACACTCAAACTCATTTGTTACTAAGCCATTATACAAGCAAACACTGAGGAAACTTAGTGGCATCCTAAAAGTGGCTGTTGGACTTCTGTATTGTCCCACTAGTGCAAAGATATTTGCAGCACGTCTGCCTGCATTGTACACTCAAACTCATTTGTTACTAAGCCATTATACTAGCAAATACTGAGGAAATTTAGTGGCATCCTAAAAGTGGCTGTTCGACTTCTGTATTGTCCCACTAGTGCAAAGATATTTGCAGCACGTCTGCCTGCATTGCACACTCAAACTCATTGTTACTAAGCAATTATACTAGCAAACACTGAGGAAACTTAGTGGCATCCTAAACGTGGCTGTTGGACTTCTGTATTGTCCCACTAGTTCAAAGATATTTGCAGCATGTCCGCCTGCATTGCACACTCAAACTCATTTGTTACTAAGCCATTATATTAGCAAACACGGAGGAAACTTAGTGGCATCCTAAACATGGCTGTTGGACTTCTGTATTGTCCCACTAGTGCAAAGATATTTGCAGCATGTCTGCCTGCATTGCACACTCAAACTCATTGTTATCAACCCATTATACTAGCAAACACTGAGGAAACTTAGTGGCATCATAAACGTGGCTGTTGGATTTCTGTATTGTCTCACTAGTGCAAAGATATTTGCAGCACGTCTGCCTGCATTGCACACTCAAACTCATTTGGTACTAAGCCATTATACTAGCAAACACTGAGGAAACTTAGTGGCATCCTAAAAGTGGCTGTTGGACTTCTGTATTGTCCCACTAGTGCAAAGATATTTGCACCACGTCTGCCTGCATTGCACACTCAAACTCATTTGTTACTAAGCCATTATACTAGAAAACACTGAGGAAACTTAGTGGCATCCTAAACGTGGCTGTTGGACTTCTGTATTGTCCCACTAGTGCAAAGATATTTGCAGCACGTCTGCCTGCATTGCACACTCAAACTCATTGTTACTAAGCTATTATACTAGCAAACACTGAGGAAACTTAGTGGCATCCTAAACGTGGCTGTTGGACTTCTGTATTGTCCCACTAGTGCAAAGATATTTGCAGCACGTCTGCCTGCATTGCATACTCAAACTCATTTGTTACTAAGCCATTATACTAGCAAACACTGAGGAAACTTAGTGGTATCCTAATAGTGGCTGTTGGACTTCTGTAATGTCCCACTAGTGAAAAGATATTTGCAGCAAGTCTGCCTGCATTGCACACTTAAACTCATTTGTTACTAAGCCAGTATACTAGCAAACACTGAGGAAACGTAGTGGCATCCTAAACGTGGCTGTTGGACTTCTGTATTGTCCCACTAGTGCAAAGATATTTGCAGCACGTCTGCCTGCATTGCATACTCAAACTCATTTGTTACTAAGCCATTATACTAGCAAACACTGAGGAAACTTAGTGGTATCCTAATAGTGGCTGTTGGACTTCTGTAATGTCCCACTAGTGAAAAGATATTTGCAGCAAGTCTGCCTGCATTGCACACTTAAACTCATTTGTTACTAAGCCAGTATACTAGCAAACACTGAGTAAACTTAGGGGCATCCTAAACGTGGCTGTTGGACTTCTGTATTGTCCCACTAGTGCAAAGATATTTGCAGCACGTCTGCCTGCATTGCACACTCAAACTCATTTGTTACTAAGCCATTATACTAGCAAATACTGAGGAAACTTAGTGGCATCCTAAAAGTGGCTGTTGGACTTCTGCATTGTCCCACTAGTGCAAAGATATTTACAGCACGTCTGCCTGCATTGCACTCTCAAACTCATTGTTACTAAGCCATTATACTAGCAAACAGGGAGGAAACTTAGTGGCATCCTAAACGTGGCTGTTGGACTTCTGTATTGTCCCACTAGTGCAAAGATAATTGCAGCACGTCGGCCTGCATTGCACACTCAAACTCATTGTTACTAAGCCATTATACTAGCAAACACTGAGGAAACTTAGTGGCATCCTAAAAGTGGCTGTTGGACTTCTGTATTGTCCCACTAGTGCAAAGATATTTGCAGCACGTCTGCCTGCATTGCACACTCAAACTCATTGTTAATAAGCCATTATACTAGCAAACACTGAGGAAACTTAGTGGCATCCTAAAAGTGGCTGTTGGACTTCTGTATTGTCCCACTAGTGCAAAGATATTTGCAGCACGTCAGCCTGCATTGCACACTCAAACTCATTGTTAATAAGCCATTATACTAGCAAACACTGAGGAAACTTAGTGGCATCCTAAACGTGGCTGTTGGACTTCTGTATTGTCCCACTAGTGCAAAGATATTTGCAGCACGTCGGCCGGCATTGCACACTCAAACTCATTGTTACTAAGCCATTATACTAGCAAACACTGAGGAAACTTAGTGGCATCCTAAAAGTAGCTGTTGGACTTCTGTATTGTCCCACTAGTGCAAAGATAATTGCAGCACGTCTGCCTGCATTGCACACTCAAACTCATTTGTTACCAAGCCATTATACTAGCAAACACTGAGGAAACTTAGTGGCATCCTAAACGTGGCTGTTGGACTTCTGTATTGTCCCACTAGTGCAAAGACATTTTCAGCACGTCTGCCTGCATTGCACACTCAAACTCATTGTTACTAAGCCATTATACTAACAAACACTGAGGAAACTTAGTGGCATCCTAAAAGTGGCTGTTGGACTTCTGTATTGTCCCACTAGTGCAAAGATATTTGCAGCACGTCTGCCTGCATTGCAAACTCAAACTCATTGTTACTAAGCAATTATACTAGCAAACACTGAGGAAACTTAGTGGCACCCTAAACGTGGCTGTTGGACTTCTGTATTGTCCCACTAGTGCAAATATATTTGCAGCATGTCTGCCTGCATTGCACACTCAAACTCATTTGTTACTAAGCCATTATATTAGCAAACACTGAGGAAACTTAGTGGCATCCTAAACGTGGCTGTTGGACTGCTGTATTGTCCCACTAGTGCAAAGATATTTGCAGCAAGTCTGCCTGCATTGCACACTTAAACTCATTTGTTACTAAGCCAGTATACTAGCAAACACTGAGGAAACTTAGTGGCATCCTAAACGTGGCTGTTGGACTTCTGTATTGTCCCACTAGTGCAAAGATATTTGCAGCACGTCTGCCTGCATTGCACACTCAAACTCATTGTTACTAAGCCATTATACTAGCAAACACTGAGGAAACTTAGTGGCATCCTAATAGTGGCTGTTGGACTTCTGTATTGCCCCACTAGTGCAAAGATATTTGCAGCAAGTCTGCCTGCATTGCACACTTAAACTCATTTGTTACTAAGCCAGTATACTAGCAAACACTGAGGAAACTTAGTGGCATCCTAAACGTGGCTGTTGGACTTCTTTATTGTCCCACTAGTGCAAAGATATTTGCAGCACGTCTGCCTGCATTGCACACTCAAACTCATTTGTTACTAAGCCATTATACTTGCAAACACTGAGGAAACTTAGTGGCATCCTAAAAGTGGCTGTTGGACTTCTGTATTGTCCCACTAGTGCAAAGATATTTGCAGCACGTCTGCCTGCATTGCACACTCAAACTCATTTGTTACTAAGCCATTATACTAGCAAACACTGAGGAAACTTAGTGGCATCCTAAACGTGGCTGTTGGACTTCTGTATTGTCCCACTAGTGCAAAGATATTTGCAGCACGTCTGCCTGCATTGCACACTCAAACTCATTGTTAAGAAAACCATTATACCAGCAAACACTGAGGAAACTTAGTGGCATCCTAAAAGTGGCTGTTGATCTTCTGTATTGTCCCACTAGTGCAAAGATATTTGCAGCCCGTCTGCCTGCATTCCACACTCAAACTCATTTGTTACTAAGCCATTATACAAGCAAACACTGAGGAAACATAGTGGCATCCTAAAAGTGGCTGTTGGACTTCTTTATTGTCCCACTAGTGCAAAGATATTTGCAGCACGTCTGCCTGCATTGTACACTCAAACTCATTTGTTACTAAGCCATTATACTAGCAAATACTGAGGAAACTTAGTGGCATCCTAAATGTGGCTGTTCGAATTCTGTATTGTCCCACTAGTGCAAAGATATTTGCAGCACGTCTGCCTGCATTGCACACTCAAACTCATTGTTACTAAGCAATTATACTAGCAAACACTGAGGAAACTTAGTGGCATCCTATACGTGGCTGTTGGACTTCTGTATTGTCCCACTAGTGCAAATATATTTGCAGCATGTCTACCTGCATTGCACACTCAAACTCATTTGTTACTAAGCCATTATATTAGCAAACACTGAGGAAACTTAGTGGCATCCTAAACGTGGCTGTTGGACTGCTGTATTTTCCTACTAGTGCAAAGATATTTGCAGCATGTCAACCTGCATTGCACACTCAAACTCATTGTTACTAAGCCATTATACTAGCAAACACTGAGGAAACGTAGTGGCATCATAAACGTTGCTGTTGGATTTCTGTATTGTCCCACTAGTGCAAAGATATTTGCAGCACGTCTGCCTGCATTGCACACTCAAACTCATTTGTTACTCAGCCATTATACTAGCAAACACTGAGGAAACTTAGTGGCATCCTAAACGTGGCTGTTGGACTTCTGTATTGTCCCACTAGTGCAAAGATATTTGCAGCACGTCTGCCTGCATTGCACACTCAAACTCATTGTTAAGAAAGCCATTATACCAGCAAACACGGAGGAAACTTAGTGGCATCCTAAACGTGGCTGTTGGACTTCTGTATTGTCCCACTAGTGCAAAGATATTTGCAGCACGTCTGCCTGCATTCCACACTCAAACTCATTTGTTACTAAGCCATTATACTAGCAAATACTGAGGAAATTTAGTGGCATCCTAAAAGTGGCTGTTCGACTTCTGTATTGTCCCACTAGTGCAAAGATATTTGCAGCACGTCTGCCTGCATTGCACACTCAAACTCATTGTTACTAAGCAATTATACTAGCAAACACTGAGGAAACTTAGTGGCATCCTAAACGTGGCTGTTGGACTTCTGTATTGTCCCACTAGTTCAAATATATTTGCAGCATGTCCGCCTGCATTGCACACTCAAACTCATTTGTTACTAAGCCATTATATTAGCAAACACGGAGGAAACTTAGTGGCATCCTAAACATGGCTGTTGGACTGCTGTATTTTCCCACTAGTGCAAAGATATTTGCAGCATGTCTGCCTGCATTGCACACTCAAACTCATTGTTACTAAGCCATTATACTAGCAAACACTGAGGAAACTTAGTGGCATCATAAACGTGGCTGTTGGATTTCTGTATTGTCCCACTAGTGCAAAGATATTTGCAGCACGTCTGCCTGCATTGCACACTCAAACTCATTTGGTACTAAGCCATTATACTAGCAAACACTGAGGAAACTTAGTGGCATCCTAAAAGTGGCTGTTGGACTTCTGTATTGTCCCACTAGTGCAAAGATGTTTGCAGCACGTCTGCCTGCATTGCACACTCAAACTCATTGTTACTAAGCCATTATACTAGCAAACACTGAGGAAACTTAGTGGCATCCTAAAAGTGGCTGTTGGACTTCTGTATTGTCCCACTAGTTCAAAGATATTTGCAGCACGTCTGCCTGCATTGCACACTCAAACTCATTGTTACTAAGCAATTATACTAGCAAACACTGAGGAAACTTAGTGGCATCCTAAACGTGGCTGTTGGACTTCTGTATTGTCCCACTAGTGCAAATATATTTGCAGCATGTCTGCCTGCATTGCACACTCAAACTCATTTGTTACTAAGCCATTATATTAGCAAACACTGAGGAAACTTAGTGGCATCCTAAACGTGGCTGTTGGACTGCTGTATTGTCCCACTAGTGCAAAGATATTTGCAGCATGTCTGCCTGCATTGCACACTCAAACTCATTGTTACTAAGCCATTATACTAGCAAACACTGAGGAAACTTAGTGGCATCATAAACGTGGCTGTTGGACTTCTGTATTGTCCCACTAGTGCAAAGATATTTGCAGCACGTCTGCCTGCATTGCACACTCAAACTCATTTGTTACTAAGCCATTATACTAGCAAACACTGAGGAAACTTAGTGGCATCCTAAAAGTGGATGTTGGACTTCTGTATTGTCCCACTAGTGCAAAGATATTTGCAGCACGTCTGCCTGCATTGCACACTCAAACTCATTTGTTACTAAGCCATTATACTAGCAAACACTGAGGAAACTTAGTGGCATCCTAAACGTGCCTGTTGGACTTCTGTATTGTCCCACTAGTGCAAAGATATTTGCAGCACGTCTGCCTGCATTGCACACTCAAACTCATTTGTTACTCAGCCATTATACTAGCAAACACTGAGGAAACTTAGTGGCATCCTAAACGTGGCTGTTGGACTTCTGTATTGTCCCACTAGTGCAAAGATATTTGCAGCACGTTTGCCTGCATTGCACACTCAAACTCATTGTTAAGAAAGCCATTATACCAGCAAACACGGAGGAAACTTAGTGGCATCCTAAACGTGGCTGTTGGACTTCTGTATTGTCCCACTAGTGCAAAGATATTTGCAGCACGTCTGCCTGCATTCCACACTCAAACTCATTTGTTACTAAGCCATTATACAAGCAAACACTGAGGAAACTTAGTGGCATCCTAAAAGTGGCTGTTGGACTTCTGTATTGTCCCACTAGTGCAAAGATATTTGCAGCACGTCTGCCTGCATTGTACACTCAAACTCATTTGTTACTAAGCCATTATACTAGCAAATACTGAGGAAATTTAGTGGCATCCTAAAAGTGGCTGTTCGACTTCTGTATTGTCCCACTAGTGCAAAGATATTTGCAGCACGTCTGCCTGCATTGCACACTCAAACTCATTGTTACTAAGCAATTATACTAGCAAACACTGAGGAAACTTAGTGGCATCCTAAACGTGGCTGTTGGACTTCTGTATTGTCCCACTAGTTCAAATATATTTGCAGCATGTCCGCCTGCATTGCACACTCAAACTCATTTGTTACTAAGCCATTATATTAGCAAACACGGAGGAAACTTAGTGGCATCCTAAACATGGCTGTTGGACTGCTGTATTTTCCCACTAGTGCAAAGATATTTGCAGCATGTCTGCCTGCATTGCACACTCAAACTCATTGTTACTAAGCCATTATACTAGCAAACACTGAGGAAACTTAGTGGCATCATAAACGTGGCTGTTGGATTTCTGTATTGTCCCACTAGTGCAAAGATATTTGCAGCACGTCTGCCTGCATTGCACACTCAAACTCATTTGGTACTAAGCCATTATACTAGCAAACACTGAGGAAACTTAGTGGCATCCTAAAATTGGCTGTTGGACTTCTGTATTGTCCCACTAGTGCAAAGATATTTGCAGCACGTCTGCCTGCATTGCACACTCAAACTCATTTGTTACTAAGCCATTATACTAGAAAACACTGAGGAAACTTAGTGGCATCCTAAACGTGGCTGTTGGACTTCTGTATTGTCCCACTAGTGCAAAGATATTTGCAGCACGTCTGCCTGCATTGCACACTCAAACTCATTGTTACTAAGCTATTATACTAGCAAACACTGAGGAAACTTAGTGGCATCCTAAACGTGGCTGTTGGACTTCTGTATTGTCCCACTAGTGCAAAGATATTTGCAGCACGTCTGCCTGCATTGCATACTCAAACTCATTTGTTACTAAGCCATTATACTAGCAAACACTGAGGAAACTTAGTGGTATCCTAATAGTGGCTGTTGGACTTCTGTAATGTCCCACTAGTGAAAAGATATTTGCAGCAAGTCTGCCTGCATTGCACACTTAAACTCATTTGTTACTAAGCCAGTATACTAGCAAACACTGAGGAAACGTAGTGGCATCCTAAACGTGGCTGTTGGACTTCTGTATTGTCCCACTAGTGCAAAGATATTTGCAGCACGTCTGCCTGCATTGCACACTCAAACTCATTTGTTACTAAGCCATTATACTAGCAAACACTGAGGAAACTTAGTGGCATCCTAATAGTGGCTGTTGGACTTCTGTATTGTCCCACTAGTGCAAAGATATTTGCAGCAAGTCTGCCTGCATTGCACACTTAAACTCATTTGTTACTAAGCCAGTATACTAGCAAACACTGAGTAAACTTAGGGGCATCCTAAACGTGGCTGTTGGACTTCTGTATTGTCCCACTAGTGCAAAGATATTTGCAGCACGTCTGCCTGCATTGCACACTCAAACTCATTTGTTACTAAGCCATTATACTAGCAAATACTGAGGAAACTTAGTGGCATCCTAAAAGTGGCTGTTGGACTTCTGCATTGTCCCACTAGTGCAAAGATATTTACAGCACGTCTGCCTGCATTGCACTCTCAAACTCATTGTTACTAAGCCATTATACTAGCAAACAGGGAGGAAACTTAGTGGCATCCTAAACGTGGCTGTTGGACTTCTGTATTGTCCCACTAGTGCAAACATAATTGCAGCACGTCGGCCTGCATTGCACACTCAAACTCATTGTTACTAAGCTATTATACTAGCAAACACTGAGGAAACTTAGTGGCATCCTAAAAGTGGCTGTTGGACTTCTGTATTGTCCCACTAGTGCAAAGATATTTGCAGCACGTCTGCCTGCATTGCACACTCAAACTCATTGTTAATAAGCCATTATACTAGCAAACACTGAGGAAACTTAGTGGCATCCTAAAAGTGGCTGTTGGACTTCTGTATTGTCCCACTAGTGCAAAGATATTTGCAGCACGTCAGCCTGCATTGCACACTCAAACTCATTGTTAATAAGCCATTATACTAGCAAACACTGAGGAAACTTAGTGGCATCCTAAACGTGGCTGTTGGACTTCTGTATTGTCCCACTAGTGCAAAGATATTTGCAGCACGTCGGCCGGCATTGCACACTCAAACTCATTGTTGCTAAGCCATTATACTAGCAAACACTGAGGAAACTTAGTGGCATCCTAAAAGTAGCTGTTGGACTTCTGTATTGTCCCACTAGTGCAAAGATAATTGCAGCACGTCTGCCTGCATTGCACACTCAAACTCATTTGTTACCAAGCCATTATACTAGCAAACACTGAGGAAACTTAGTGGCATCCTAAACGTGGCTGTTGGACTTCTGTATTGTCCCACTAGTGCAAAGACATTTTCAGCACGTCTGCCTGCATTGCACACTCAAACTCATTGTTACTAAACCATTATACTAACAAACACTGAGGAAACTTAGTGGCATCCTAAAAGTGGCTGTTGGACTTCTGTATTGTCCCACTAGTGCAAAGATATTTGCAGCACGTCTGCCTGCATTGCAAACTCAAACTCATTGTTACTAAGCAATTATACTAGCAAACACTGAGGAAACTTAGTGGCACCCTAAACGTGGCTGTTGGACTTCTGTATTGTCCCACTAGTGCAAATATATTTGCAGCATGTCTGCCTGCATTGCACACTCAAACTCATTTGTTACTAAGCCATTATATTAGCAAACACTGAGGAAACTTAGTGGCATCCTAAACGTGGCTGTTGGACTGCTGTATTGTCCCACTAGTGCAAAGATATTTGCAGCAAGTCTGCCTGCATTGCACACTTAAACTCATTTGTTACTAAGCCAGTATACTAGCAAACACTGAGGAAACTTAGTGGCATCCTAAACGTGGATGTTGGACTTCTGTATTGTCCCACTAGTGCAAAGATATTTGCAGCACGTCTGCCTGCATTGCACACTCAAACTCATTGTTACTAAGCCATTATACTAGCAAACACTGAGGAAACTTAGTGGCATCCTAATAGTGGCTGTTGAACTTCTGTATTGCCCCACTAGTGCAAAGATATTTGCAGCAAGTCTGCCTGCATTGCACACTTAAACTCATTTGTTACTAAGCCAGTATACTAGCAAACACTGAGGAAACTTAGTGGCATCCTAAACGTGGCTGTTGGACTTCTTTATTGTCCCACTAGTGCAAAGATATTTGCAGCACGTCTGCCTGCATTGCACACTCAAACTCATTTGTTACTAAGCCATTATACTTGCAAACACTGAGGAAACTTAGTGGCATCCTAAAAGTGGCTGTTGGACTTCTGTATTGTCCCACTAGTGCAAAGATATTTGCAGCACGTCTGCCTGCATTGCACACTGAAACTCATTTGTTACCAAGCCATTATACTAGCAAACACTGAGGAAACTTAGTGGCATCCTAAACGTGGCTGTTGGACTTCTGTATTGTCCCACTAGTGCAAAGATATTTGCAGCACGTCAGTCTGCATTGCACACTCAAACTCATTGTTAATAAGCCATTATACTAGCAAACACTGAGGAAACTTAGTGGCATCCTAAACGTGGCTGTTGGACTTCTGTATTGTCCCACTAGTGCAAAGATATTTGCAGCACGTCGGCCGGCATTGCACACTCAAACTCATTGTTACTAAGCCATTATACTAGCAAACACTGAGGAAACTTAGTGGCATCCTAAAAGTAGCTGTTGGACTTCTGTATTGTCCCACTAGTTCAAATATATTTGCAGCATGTCCGCCTGCATTGCACACTCAAACTCATTTGTTACTAAGCCATTATATTAGCAAACACGGAGGAAACTTAGTGGCATCCTAAACATGGCTGTTGGACTGCTGTATTTTCCCACTAGTGCAAAGATATTTGCAGCATGTCTGCCTGCATTGCACACTCAAACTCATTGTTACTAAGCCATTGTGAAGCCCCGCTGGTGTTGTATCGGTGCATACCTTCAGGGACTCCACGTAGCTGGTGCTGGTCACAGGTAGGGAATCTTCGGTTTTGATCGTGACGCCACTCTCAGTATTACGGTCAGTGGGGACCGCCACTGCAGGTTAGGGGAACGCCTGGGGCTGATGGTGTGTGCAGTTAGTTGGAATAGCCTCCTGAGAGTGAGGCAAGCCCCAGGACCCAGTGTAGGTGCGTAGTACCACAAGTCGCAGAATGACCACACAGGCAGGATGTCTTTTAGGGTTTTTTTACTCACATTTGATGGCAGGGTGAGTAACCCGGGCGTAGCTGGGATGAACCAGATGGGAACCAGGTATCCTTCAGGCTGACTTTATGAGGGTGACTACTGACTCGCCTTCCTTAGCCCTTGGTGGTTTGGGGTGACCCCGACTTTTAGTCCCTATGGGGGTCACCCAGGGAAGATGCTGCAGCCTCTCTCCCCCTTTTGTTTGCCGTTTGCTTGTTCCCCGGACCAGGCCACTCCAGCTGCTTGCCTCCTGTGACCTATGGGCCCTCACTGCGGTTACGTGGCTGCGGCTTTTGTGGTGTTGTGGTGTGGGCTTTGAGAGCCCCACGCCGGCAGGTTTAGCAGGGAAAGGTGGATCTATCCTCGCTTCGGGATCTGCCGCCCGGTTGGGCCTGGTGCTCTCTAGCAGTCTCCTTACTTCCCACTCCGTTGCACTCCCTAGCTGAAGCTGGCTTTCAGGTAGCACTCCTAGTTGACCGTTCTCCCCCGTCTGTAGCCACTGCGCGGACGCTGTCAGATTGCACAGCTCCAGGGATCTGCTCCTCACTTGAGCTCCCTGGACTCTACACTGAACTGGCTCACTGCTCCTCCTCTCCTGTTCTTGCCTACGCCACCTAGCAACCAGACTCTCCACCACACCCCTTGAGAGGAGATGGAGGCTCTACCCCCTCCACTATTCCAGTGAAGGTGAAGGCTTGCCCCCTCCTGGGATCCCCAGGGGTCCTCTCATGGGTACATGTGTGAGACCTGATCACTATGCGCCTGTGTTCCACACCCCTGTCAGCCTTCTGGATTACCTGTATTGTACTGTCCCCAGCATGGGTGCAGTACTCAGTGGTGCCTGACCAGGTCAGGGGCGCCACATTCCCCCTTAGTTATCACCAGCACGTCCTCGGGCTGCAAGACAACATTTTAAAATGCATAAAACATTAAAACATGTAAAACATTTTTTAAAACCACCAGGTATCAGACATCACCACCCTCCACCCACAAGTCCGTTAACCCACCCAAAACCCTCTCAGGAGGCAGGTCACCGGTCCTGTTGGTAACCAGGTCTGGGCCATCCGTTTCCCCAGACCTTTCCTCCAATCTTCCTCTCCCGTTGGCCGCGACTTCAGCCACTTCTGGCAGGATGTAGAGGCGGCTTTCATGGGCTGGTGGTTTCAGGGTATACCTGGCCTGGTGGATCCGCGCCGTCAGCCTCTTCTGGCAGGATGTAGAGGCGGCCTCCACAGTTGGTGCTGACCAGGTACCCTCTTTGTGGTGGTGAGCCAAGGCCCCATAAACAGGCGTGCTCTCTGGTCGCAAGTGAGCCAAGGCCCTATATACGGACGGGCCCCTCCTGGTTGCAGACGAGCCAAGCCCCTAAACAGGCTGGCCCTGGTGGTGGTGCCACTGGTGTAACTATTTACACTGCGAGAGTTTGTGGCTATAGCAAGTTCATAGCCTTAAAGTTTATTTCTCACAATAGTTTTTGTGGGCACATGCTTAAACAATAACGTTGCAAACTTTTCAACTTGTCAAACTGGTCAAACTTTCGGTACTTCTTTCTTTACTTTACTCCTCTTTACCAGGGCTTTGGCCTATTGGGCTACGGCACCTGCTGCTTTCTTGCTCCTTGTCATCCTCTGAGGTAGTTTCATCTGTAGGCTCTTTGTCTTTTCTTTCTTGATCTTCATCTGTTTCCTTTTCTGCATCTGTTTCTTTATCTCTGTCTTGTCTTTCTTCTTTGGGACATGGTGCTACGTCTAAGGCATAGTAGCCCCTTTCTCCTTGATGCAAGGTGAACTGTACTGCGTCTCCAATTTTCAAATTTCTGCCTGAATGTCCTCTGGGCAGGTGGGCTTGAACATCTCTCCGATTCACAAATATGCCCTCTTTTATTCCTCTTGCTACAATAAAGCCGTATCCGCTTTTCAAATTGAAGTCCTCTACTACTCCTCTGCAAAGGGGTCCTCTGACCTGGGCTTTGGACTTTCTCAGTAACCTTTTCTCCCGTAGGTCTCTGGCTGTGACTTCTCTCTGCTCTGGAGACTGTGGTGTTGGAGGATACTTTGTTCTGCTGCGCCGTGTCTTGCGGGCTGGGTTCATGCCTGCGGGCTCCCAGGTGAGGTCTTTGGGCTGATCTTCGTCAGCAGACGGGGTCAGGTCTTCCTCATCCCAGCGAGAATAGGGCAGCATCTCTGGCTCTGAGTATAGGTCCACTGCTGGTGACTCCGGAGTCAGCTCCTCAGCTTCCTGGCCTCCTCTCCCCCTTAGTTCTTCGCTGCACTCTGGTTGTGGCAGTGCTGGGGATGGGCTTTCTTCAGCTGGTCTGGGCGGTGGACTCTCTGGCGCGGCTGCAGGGGTTGCCTGAATCTCCTTGGGGGTATGCGGAGGGAGCAGATACCGATCCACCATCTCCTGTGGGAACTGGGCCTCTAGGTCAGCCTTCAGCTTCCAGTATTCAGGGTCCTCTCCTATCAGGGTCTTCCTAGCAGGGACCTCTCTGGACTGGGGAGCGGTGTCTGCTCTGGCCTTGCAGGCCGGGGAAAATAGTGATGCAATCTCTTGGCGGGCCGCGCCCTGTATGGCGGCGGCCTGGTCTTGGCGGGCCGCGCCTGGTATGGCGGCGGCCTGGTCTTGGCGGGCCGCGCCCTGTATGGCGGCGGCCTGAATTGGCGTTTCTGTCGCGGCCGGTTCCTGGCGGGCCGGACTGGACACTGCAGCCGCGGTCTCACTTGGCGTCGCAGCCTCGATGGGGTCCGTGCAGGCTGAGTCGGGCGTCGCGGCAGTGATCGGAGCTTGGCGGGCCGCACCCGGCGGGGCTGCGGCCTGGTTCAGCATATCACTTGCGGCGCGGACGAGCGTCGCTGCTGCGTTGGGGTCTTGGCGGACCGGGTTCAGCAGGGTGGCAGCCTGGGTCAGCGTCACACCTGCAGCACGGATGAGCACTGCCGTGGTGGTCGGAGCCCGGCGGGACAGGCGAGGCATCGCTGCAGCGGCCTGGGCTTGGCGGGCCGCACCTAGCGTGGCTGCGGCCTGGTTCGGTGGCGCCGCGCCGGGCGCCTCTTCCGGGACCGCGGGCGTGGCAGCAGGGGTCGGGGCACTTGTGCTGGCCGGGGCATCACTCGACTCACCCATCTGTGGCAGCATCGGGGTCTGCGTCGTCGCCGCTCGGTCTGGCATGCGTCGCGCGGCTCCCTCCTCGTAGGTCCGCACCGCCGCAGCCATCTCCAGGAGCTCCGTGCGTTCTTCCCTAAGCTGTCGCACAATCCCGGCCTCCAGCCGGTCGCAGAAGATGGCAAGCTCCCGGCACCACCAGGCAGCAGTGCCTGGTTCTGGGTATCCGCGTCTGGACTCCATTTTCTCTAACAAGCTGCTGGCTTCTCTTCTGCTCCGCCGTCTCTGGACGCTTCCGCTTTCTTCATCAGCGAGGTCAGGACTCTGCAGAGGATCTCTGGGTAGCCACACCTCTTCGTGGGCGGTAACTTCTTCCAGCGCGGGCTGCTGTTGTTTTTCAGCGCGCTTTTCATGGTGGCAATATGGCGGCGCTTCCAATTTTTCAAGCGGACCGCCCAGGCACATGGTCACCTGTCTGAACAGGTCTAGTCCTTATCCTGTTCGTGACGCCAGATGTGAAGCCCCACAGGTGGTGTGTCGGTGTCGGTGCGTTACCTTCAGGGACTCCACGTTGCTGGATCTCCGTCACTGGTAGGAAATCTTCTGCTTTGATCGTGACGCCACTCTCAGTATTACGGTCAGTGGGGACCGCCACTGCAGGTTAGGGGAACGCCTGGGGCTGATGGTGTGTGCAGTTAGTTGGAATAGCCTCCTGAGAGTGAGGCAAGCCCCAGGACCCAGTGTAGGTGCGTAGTACCACAAGTCGCAGAATGACCACACAGGCAGGATGTCTTTTAGGGTTTTTTTACTCACATTTGATGGCAGGGTGAGTAACCCGGGCGTAGCTGGGATGAACCAGATGGGAACCAGGTATCCTTCAGGCTGACTTTATGAGGGTGACTACTGACTCGCCTTCCTTAGCCCTTGGTGGTTTGGGGTGACCCCGACTTTTAGTCCCTATGGGGGTCACCCAGGGAAGATGCTGCAGCCTCTCTCCCCCTTTTGTTTGCCGTTTGCTTGTTCCCCGGACCAGGCCACTCCAGCTGCTTGCCTCCTGTGACCTATGGGCCCTCACTGCGGTTACGTGGCTGCGGCTTTTGTGGTGTTGTGGTGTGGGCTTTGAGAGCCCCACGCCGGCAGGTTTAGCAGGGAAAGGTGGATCTATCCTCGCTTCGGGATCTGCCGCCCGGTTGGGCCTGGTGCTCTCTAGCAGTCTCCTTACTTCCCACTCCGTTGCACTCCCTAGCTGAAGCTGGCTTTCAGGTAGCACTCCTAGTTGACCGTTCTCCCCCGTCTGTAGCCACTGCGCGGACGCTGTCAGATTGCACAGCTCCAGGGATCTGCTCCTCACTTGAGCTCCCTGGACTCTACACTGAACTGGCTCACTGCTCCTCCTCTCCTGTTCTTGCCTACGCCACCTAGCAACCAGACTCTCCACCACACCCCTTGAGAGGAGATGGAGGCTCTACCCCCTCCACTATTCCAGTGAAGGTGAAGGCTTGCCCCCTCCTGGGATCCCCAGGGGTCCTCTCATGGGTACATGTGTGAGACCTGATCACTATGCGCCTGTGTTCCACACCCCTGTCAGCCTTCTGGATTACCTGTATTGTACTGTCCCCAGCATGGGTGCAGTACTCAGTGGTGCCTGACCAGGTCAGGGGCGCCACACCATTATACTAGCAAACACTGAGGAAACTTAGTGGCATCATAAACGTGGCTGTTGGATTTCTGTATTGTCCCACTAGTGCAAAGATATTTGCAGCACGTCTGCCTGCATTGCACACTCAAACTCATTTGGTACTAAGCCATTATACTAGCAAACACTGAGGAAACTTAGTGGCATCCTAAAAGTGGCTGTTGGACTTCTGTATTGTCCCACTAGTGCAAAGATGTTTGCAGCACGTCTGCCTGCATTGCACACTCAAACTCATTGTTACTAAGCCATTATACTAGCAAACACTGAGGAAACTTAGTGGCATCCTAAAAGTGGCTGTTGGACTTCTGTATTGTCCCACTAGTTCAAAGATATTTGCAGCACGTCTGCCTGCATTGCACACTCAAACTCATTGTTACTAAGCAATTATACTAGCAAACACTGAGGAAACTTAGTGGCATCCTAAACGTGGCTGTTGGACTTCTGTATTGTCCCACTAGTGCAAATATATTTGCAGCATGTCTGCCTGCATTGCACACTCAAACTCATTTGTTACTAAGCCGTTATATTAGCAAACACTGAGGAAACTTAGTGGCATCCTAAAAGTGGCTGTTGGACTTCTGTATTGTCCCACTAGTGCAAAGATGTTTGCAGCACGTCTGCCTGCATTGCACACTCAAACTCATTGTTACTAAGCCATTATACTAGCAAACACTGAGGAAACTTAGTGGCATCCTAAAAGTGGCTGTTGGACTTCTGTATTGTCCCACTAGTTCAAAGATATTTGCAGCACGTCTGCCTGCATTGCACACTCAAACTCATTGTTACTAAGCAATTATACTAGCAAACACTGAGGAAACTTAGTGGCATCCTAAACGTGGCTGTTGGACTTCTGTATTGTCCCACTAGTGCAAATATATTTGCAGCATGTCTGCCTGCATTGCACACTCAAACTCATTTGTTACTAAGCCGTTATATTAGCAAACACTGAGGAAACTTAGTGGCATCCTAAACGTGGCTGTTGGACTGCTGTATTGTCCCACTAGTGCAAAGATATTTGCAGCATGTCTGCCTGCATTGCACACTCAAACTCATTGTTACTAAGCCATTATACTAGCAAACACTGAGGAAACTTAGTGGCATCATAAACGTGGCTGTTGGACTTCTGTATTGTCCCACTAGTGCAAAGATATTTGCAGCACGTCTGCCTGCATTGCACACTCAAACTCATTTGTTACTAAGCCATTATACTAGCAAACACTGAGGAAACTTAGTGGCATCCTAAAAGTGGCTGTTGGACTTCTGTATTGTCCCACTAGTGCAAAGATATTTGCAGCATGTCTGCCTGCATTGCACACTCAAACTCATTTGTTACTAAGCCATTATACTAGCAAACACTGAGGAAACTTAGTGGCATCCTAAACGTGCCTGTTGGACTTCTGTATTGTCCCACTAGTGCAAAGATATTTGCAGCACGTCTGCCTGCATTGCACACTCAAATTCATTTGTTACTCAGCCATTATACTAGCAAACACTGAGGAAACTTAGTGGCATCCTAAACGTGGCTGTTGGACTTCTGTATTGTCCCACTAGTGCAAAGATATTTGCAGCACGTCTGCCTGCATTGCACACTCAAACTCATTGTTAAGAAAGCCATTATACCAGCAAACACGGAGGAAACTTAGTGGCATCCTAAACGTGGCTGTTGGACTTCTGTATTGTCCCACTAGTGCAAAGATATTTGCAGCACGTCTGCCTGCATTCCACACTCAAACTCATTTGTTACTAAGCCATTATACAAGCAAACACTGAGGAAACTTAGTGGCATCCTAAAAGTGGCTGTTGGACTTCTGTATTGTCCCACTAGTGCAAAGATATTTGCAGCACGTCTGCCTGCATTGTACACTCAAACTCATTTGTTACTAAGCCATTATACTAGCAAATACTGAGGAAATTTAGTGGCATCCTAAAAGTGGCTGTTCGACTTCTGTATTGTCCCACTAGTGCAAAGATATTTGCAGCACGTCTGCCTGCATTGCACACTCAAACTCATTGTTACTAAGCAATTATACTAGCAAACACTGAGGAAACTTAGTGGCATCCTAAACGTGGCTGTTGGACTTCTGTATTGTCCCACTAGTTCAAATATATTTGCAGCATGTCCGCCTGCATTGCACACTCAAACTCATTTTTTACTAAGCCATTATATTAGCAAACACGGAGGAAACTTAGTGGCATCCTAAACATGGCTGTTGGACTGCTGTATTTTCCCACTAGTGCAAAGATATTTGCAGCATGTCTGCCTGCATTGCACACTCAAACTCATTGTTACTAAGCCATTATACTAGCAAACACTGAGGAAACTTAGTGGCATCATAAACGTGGCTGTTGGATTTCTGTATTGTCCCACTAGTGCAAAGATATTTGCAGCACGTCTGCCTGCATTGCACACTCAAACTCATTTGGTACTAAGCCATTATACTAGCAAACACTGAGGAAACTTAGTGGCATCCTAAAAGTGGCTGTTGGACTTCTGTATTGTCCCACTAGTGCAAAGATATTTGCACCACGTCTGCCTGCATTGCACACTCAAACTCATTTGTTACTAAGCCATTATACTAGAAAACACTGAGGAAACTTAGTGGCATCCTAAACGTGGCTGTTGGACTTCTGTATTGTCCCACTAGTGCAAAGATATTTGCAGCACGTCTGCCTGCATTGCACACTTAAACTCATTTGTTACTAAGCCAGTATACTAGCAAACACTGAGGAAACTTAGTGGCATCCTAAAAGTGGCTGTTGGACTTCTGTATTGTCCCACTAGTGCAAAGATATTTGCAGCACGTCAGCCTGCATTGCACACTCAAACTCATTTGTTACCAAGCCATTATACTAGCAAACACTGAGGAAACTTAGTGGCATCCTAAACGTGGCTGTTGGACTTCTGTATTGTCCCACTAGTGCAAAGACATTTTCAGCACGTCTGCCTGCATTGCACACTCAAACTCATTGTTACTAAGCCATTATACTAACAAACACTGAGGAAACTTAGTGGCATCCTAAAAGTGGCTGTTGGACTTCTGTATTGTCCCACTAGTGCAAAGATATTTGCAGCACGTCTGCCTGCATTGCAAACTCAAACTCATTGTTACTAAGCAATTATACTAGCAAACACTGAGGAAACTTAGTGGCACCCTAAACGTGGCTGTTGGACTTCTGTATTGTCCCACTAGTGCAAATATATTTGCAGCATGTCTGCCTGCATTGCACACTCAAACTCATTTGTTACTAAGCCATTATATTAGCAAACACTGAGGAAACTTAGTGGCATCCTAAACGTGGCTGTTGGACTGCTGTATTGTCCCACTAGTGCAAAGATATTTGCAGCAAGTCTGCCTGCATTGCACACTTAAACTCATTTGTTACTAAGCCAGTATACTAGCAAACACTGAGGAAACTTAGTGGCATCCTAAACGTGGCTGTTGGACTTCTGTATTGTCCCACTAGTGCAAAGATATTTGCAGCACGTCTGCCTGCATTGCACACTCAAACTCATTGTTACTAAGCCATTATACTAGCAAACACTGAGGAAACTTAGTGGCATCCTAATAGTGGCTGTTGAACTTCTGTATTGCCCCACTAGTGCAAAGATATTTGCAGCAAGTCTGCCTGCATTGCACACTTAAACTCATTTGTTACTAAGCCAGTATACTAGCAAACACTGAGGAAACTTAGTGGCATCCTAAACGTGGCTGTTGGACTTCTTTATTGTCCCACTAGTGCAAAGATATTTGCAGCACGTCTGCCTGCATTGCACACTCAAACTCATTTGTTACTAAGCCATTATACTTGCAAACACTGAGGAAACTTAGTGGCATCCTAAAAGTGGCTGTTGGACTTCTGTATTGTCCCACTAGTGCAAAGATATTTGCAGCACGTCTGCCTGCATTGCACACTCAAACTCATTTGTTACTAAGCCATTATACTAGCAAACACTGAGGAAACTTAGTGGCATCCTAAACGTGGCTGTTGGACTTCTGTATTGTCCCACTAGTGCAAAGATATTTGCAGCACGTCAGCCTGCATTGCACACTCAAACTCATTGTTAATAAGCCATTATACTAGCAAACACTGAGGAAACTTAGTGGCATCCTAAACGTGGCTGTTGGACTTCTGTATTGTCCCACTAGTGCAAAGATATTTGCAGCACGTCGGCCGGCATTGCACACTCAAACTCATTGTTACTAAGCCATTATACTAGCAAACACTGAGGAAACTTAGTGGCATCCTAAAAGTAGCTGTTGGACTTCTGTATTGTCCCACTAGTGCAAAGATAATTGCAGCACGTCTGCCTGCATTGCACACTCAAACTCATTTGTTACCAAGCCATTATACTAGCAAACACTGAGGAAACTTAGTGGCATCCTAAACGTGGCTGTTGGACTTCTGTATTGTCCCACTAGTGCAAAGACATTTTCAGCACGTCTGCCTGCATTGCACACTGAAACTCATTGTTACTAAGCCATTATACTAACAAACACTGAGGAAACTTAGTGGCATCCTAAAAGTGGCTGTTGGACTTCTGTATTGTCCCACTAGTGCAAAGATATTTGCAGCACGTCTGCCTGCATTGCAAACTCAAACTCATTGTTACTAAGCAATTATACTAGCAAACACTGAGGAAACTTAGTGGCACCCTAAACGTGGCTGTTGGACTTCTGTATTGTCCCACTAGTGCAAATATATTTGCAGCATGTCTGCCTGCATTGCACACTCAAACTCATTTGTTACTAAGGCATTATATTAGCAAACACTGAGGAAACTTAGTGGCATCCTAAACGTGGCTGTTGGACTGCTGTATTGTCCCACTAGTGCAAAGATATTTGCAGCAAGTCTGCCTGCATTGCACACTTAAACTCATTTGTTACTAAGCCAGTATACTAGCAAACACTGAGGAAACTTAGTGGCATCCTAAACGTGGCTGTTGGACTTCTGTATTGTCCCACTAGTGCAAAGATATTTGCAGCACGTCTGCCTGCATTGCACACTCAAACTCATTGTTACTAAGCCATTATACTAGCAAACACTGAGGAAACTTAGTGGCATCCTAAAAGTGGCTGTTGGACTTCTGTATTGTCCCACTAGTGCAAAGATATTTGCAGCACGTCTGCCTGCATTGCACACTCAAACTCATTTGTTACTAAGCCATTATACTAGCAAACACTGAGGAAACTTAGTGGCATCCTAAACGTGGCTGTTGGACTTCTGTATTGTCCCACTAGTGCAAAGATATTTGCAGCACGTCTGCCTGCATTGCACACTCAAACTCATTGTTAAGAAAACCATTATACCAGCAAACACTGAGGAAACTTAGTGGCATCCTAAAAGTGGCTGTTGGACTTCTGTATTGTCCCACTAGTGCAAAGATATTTGCAGCCCGTCTGCCTGCATTCCACACTCAAACTCATTTGTTACTAAGCCATTATACAAGCAAACACTGAGGAAACATAGTGGCATCCTAAAAGTGGCTGTTGGACTTCTTTATTGTCCCACTAGTGCAAAGATATTTGCAGCACGTCTACCTGCATTGTACACTCAAACTCATTTGTTACTAAGCCATTATACTAGCAAATACTGAGGAAACTTAGTGGCATCCTAAATGTGGCTGTTCGAATTCTGTATTGTCCCACTAGTGCAAAGATATTTGCAGCACGTCTGCCTGCATTGCACACTCAAACTCATTGTTACTAAGCAATTATACTAGCAAACACTGAGGAAACTTAGTGGCATCCTATACGTGGCTGTTGGACTTCTGTATTGTCCCACTAGTGCAAATATATTTGCAGCATGTCTACCTGCATTGCACACTCAAACTCATTTGTTACTAAGCCATTATATTAGCAAACACTGAGGAAACTTAGTGGCATCCTAAACGTGGCTGTTGGACTGCTGTATTTTCCTACTAGTGCAAAGATATTTGCAGCATGTCAACCTGCATTGCACACTCAAACTCATTGTTACTAAGCCATTATACTAGCAAACACTGAGGAAACGTAGTGGCATCATAAACGTTGCTGTTGGATTTCTGTATTGTCCCACTAGTGCAAAGATATTTGCAGCACGTCTGCCTGCATTGCACACTCAAACTCATTTGGTACTAAGCCATTATACTAGCAAACACTGAGGAAACTTAGTGGCATCCTAAAAGTGGCTGTTGGACTTCTGTATTGTCCCACTAGTGCAAAGATATTTGCAGCACGTCTGCCTGCATTGCACACTCAAACTCATTTGTTACTAAGCCTTTATACTAGCAAACACTGAGGAAACTTAGTGGCATCCTAAACGTGGCTGTTGGACTTCTGTATTGTCCCACTAGTGCAAAGATCTTTGCAGCACGTCTGCCTGCATTGCACACTCAAACTCATTGTTACTAAGCCATTATACTAGCAAAAACTGAGGAAACTTAGTGGCATCCTAAACGTGGCTGTTGGACTTCTGTATTGTCCCACTAGTGCAAAGATATTTGCAGCACGTCTGCCTGCATTGCACACTCAAACTCATTTGTTACTAAGCCATTATACTAGCAAACACTGAGGAAACTTAGTGGTATCCTAATAGTGGCTGTTGGACTTCTGTATTGTCCCACTAGTGCAAAGATATTTGCAGCAAGTCTGCCTGCATTGCACACTTAAACTCATTTGTTACTAAGCCAGTATACTAGCAAACACTGAGGAAACTTAGTGGCATCCTAAACGTGGCTGTTGGACTTCTGTATTGTCCCACTAGTGCAAAGATATTTGCAGCACGTCTGCCTGCATTGCACACTCAAACTCATTTGTTACTAAGCCATTATATTAGCAAACACTGAGGAAACTTAGTGGCATCCTAAACGTGGCTGTTGGACTGCTGTATTTTCCCACTAGTGCAAAGATATTTGCAGCATGTCTGCCTGCATTGCACACTCAAACTCATTGTTACTAAGCCATTATACTAGCAAACACTGAGGAAACTTAGTGGCATCATAAACGTGGCTGTTGGATTTCTGTATTGTCCCACTAGTGCAAAGATATTTGCAGCACGTCTGCCTGCATTGCACACTCAAACTCATTTGTTACTAAGCCATTATACTAGCAAACACTGAGGAAACTTAGTGGCATCCTAAACGTGGCTGTTGGACTTCTGTATTGTCCCACTAGTGCAAAGATATTTGCAGCACGTCTGCCTGCATTGCACACTCAAACTCATTGTTACTAAGCCATTATACTAGCAAACACTGAGGAAACTTAGTGGCATCCTAAACGTGGCTGTTGGACTTCTGTATTGTCCCACTAGTGCAAAGATATTTGCAGCACGTCTGCCTGCATTGCACACTCAAACTCATTTGTTACTAAGCCATTATACTAGCAAACACTGAGGAAACTTAGTGGTATCCTAATAGTGGCTGTTGGACGTCTGTATTGTCCCACTAGTGCAAAGATATTTGCAGCAAGTCTGCCTGCATTGCACACTTACACTCATTTGTTACTAAGCCAGTATACTAGCAAACACTGAGGAAACTTAGTGGTATCCTAATAGTGGCTGTTGGACTTCTGTATTGTCCCACTAGTGCAAAGATATTTGCAGCACGTCTGCCTGCATTGCACACTCAAACTCATTTGTTACTAAGCCATTATACTAGCAAACACTGAGAAAACATAGTGGTATCCTAAAAGTGGCTGTTGGACTTCTGTATTGTCCCACTAGTGCAAAGATATTTGCAGCACGTCTGCCTGAATTGCACACTCAAACTCATTGTTACTAAGCCATTATACAAGCAAACACTGAGGAAACTTAGTTTAATCCTAAACGTGGCTGTTGGACTTCTGTATTGTCCCACTAGTGCAAAGATATTTCCAGCAAAAGTAAGATGTCTACTACTTTCCGTGGACAATCCGATGTGCTCCCTTTTTTACGGACACGAACAACTGGAACAAAGGTAGATGATGGCCAAAAAAGGAAAATGCTTGAATGGATCTCAAGTGATCCAACAAGTACCCTCTCCGCCACCTCAACTACCGCATCCAAAAAACACCAGTCCTCTGAGTTGTCAGCCCAATCACACTTGCATTCTCCCAGCTCTGAAGTCTCCATCCGCCCTGCACAGTATGGTGGAACTGAGATGGCTGAGTCTGCAGAGCTGTTCAGTCACACTATAGCCTGGGAATCAGAAGTCTGCTCCCAAGCTACAGTGAGTACAGACCAGGAAATGGTCTGCAGTGATGCCCAGAACCTTTGTGACTCTGATTCAGGCCGTGAGGACCAAGTTTATTAGCATAATGTTGACCCTTTTTCACCAACTGTAACACCTGTTGTTATAGACAATGAGGAACATATTGATGACGATGAGACGCAGATACCAGATTGGGATGATAACTTAAATATTCGGTCAGGGCAAGAAGAGGCTCGGTCTGAGGGTGAGGGGAGTGCAAACACAACAATTGATGAGGAAGTTCTAGATCCCACCTACTGTCAACCCACAGTCAGGCACTCGAGGAGGTCAACAAAGGCGGTGGAGGAGGATGCAACCGACGATTAAGTTACCTTGCGCCTTCCTGGACAGAGTCGGAGCACTGGTAGCACGTCTACAACTGCATGCTCAGCCACCACTCTGCCTCTGAGCACTACTCGGGGGGGCTCAGCAGGTCGCATGCCTTCTAAGCCTTGCCTAGCCTGGTCCTTTTTTGACATAGCAAAAGATCACCCAAATTATGTGATCTGTTAAATTTGTCGTGATTCTGTTAGTAGAGGGCAAAACCTCAGCAGTTTGACAACTTCTTCCATGAATCTTCACATGAATAAATATCATATGTCCCAGTGGGAAGCTCACCGTGCTGCAATGCAGCCTAGCGGAGCGAACCATCCACCGCCTGCCCTTTCCAGTGCATCCGCACGCTCTTCATCTTCTAAGACCGTGGGGACAGCTGTCACACCTGGTTTTCCACGCACAACTTCCACCACTGTAACCGCAACAGGCAGTTTGCTTGGTAGGTCGTCAGTTGGTTTGGAAGGGGAAACAAGTGAGTGTGTACAGCTCTCTCAGACATCGATAGCACCAATGTTGGATGAAGGCAACATCATGTCTCCGCCTGCACTTTCCTCACAAAGCTGCATTTTTCCAGGGACACCCTACTCAACACCGTCTACACACAGCAGCCAGATGTCTGTCCCTCAGATGTGGACAAATAAAAGGCCATTTCCTGCGACCCATGACAAAGCTAAGAGGTTGACTTTATCCCTCTGTAAGCTCTTGGCTACCGAAATGCTGCCTTTCTGCCTGGTGGACACACAGGATTTTAGAGACCTTATGTCTGTCGCTGTGCCCCAGTACCAGATGCCCAGTCGCCACTTCTTCTCTAAGAAAGGTGTGCCCGCGCTACACCAGCATGTCGCACACAACATCACCGCTTCCTTGAGAAACTCTGTGTGTCAACGGGTGCATTTCACCACCGATACTTGGATCAGTAAGCATGGACAGGGACATTACATGTCACTGACTGGGCACTGGGTAACTATGGTGATAGATGGTGAAGGGTCTGCTGCACAAGTCTTGCGTCCCCACGACTTGTGTGTCAATCCTCTGTCTGTCCAAGTTCCACCACTGCTTCTGCCTCCTCCACCTCATTTGGGTCCACCACCTCCGCCCCAAGCCTGCCTGGTCAGGCCACCAGCGTTCTCACTGCGCAGAAGGAATCACGCACCCCTTATTACTATGCTGGCAGCAGAGCGCAATGGCATCAGGTGGTCTTTAGCTTGACATGTCTTGGAAATAGGAGTCACACAGCGGCTGAGTTGTGGGCAGCTCTGGAGACTGAGTTTAATAAATGGTTGTCTCCACTCAACCTGCAGCCTGGTAAGGCCGTCTGCGACAATGCTGCAAACCTGGGTGCGGCCCTTCACCCGGGCAAGGTGACACACGTGCCTTGTATGGCTCACGTGTTGAACCTTGTTGTCCAGCAATTTTTAACACACTATCCCGGCCTAGATGGCCTTCTGACCAGGGCACGAAAACTGTCTGCTCACTTCCGCCGTTCAACCGCCGCAGCTGAGCGACTTGCATCGCTCCAGAAGTCTTTCGGCCTGCCGGTTCATTGCCTAAAATGCGATGTGGCGACACGCTGGAATTCGACTCTCCACATGTTACAGCGACTGTTGCAGCACCGCCGAGCCCTGGTGCAATACGTCATGACGTATAGCCTGGGCCAACGAGATGCAGAGGTGGGGCAGATCACCCTGATGGAGTGGTCTCAGATCAAGGACCTATGCACCCTTCTGGACAGTTTCGACATGGCGACGAATATGTTTAGCGCTGACAATGCCATTATCAGCATGACAATTCCAGTCATTTACATGCTGGAGCACACGCTAAACACTATTCGGAGTCAGGGGGTGGGACAACAGGAAGGGGAGGAACTACAGGAGGATTCATATGCGCAAGACACAACAACATCACCAAGGTCCAGACGTTCATCATCACCAACGCGGCAGGCATGGGACCATGGGGGACAGGGATCAACCAGGCCGCATGGTAGCAGGCGAAATGTTGAGGAAGGTGCAGGAGAACATGACGAAATGGAGGACGAACTGTCCATGGACATGGAAGACTCAGCGAATGAGGGAGACCTTGGCTAAATTTCAGTTGAAAGAGGTTGGGGGGAGATGTCAGAGGAAGAAAGAACGGTTAGCACCTCTATGCCACAAACACAGCGTGGACTTGGTCCGCATGGCTGCGCAAGACACATGAGCGCCTTCTTGCTGCACTACCTCCAACATGACCCTCGTATTGTCAAAATTAGAAGTGATGATGACTACTGGCTTGCCACACTATTAGATCCCCGGTACAAGTCCAAATTTTGTGACATAATTCCAGCCATAGAAAGGGACGCACGTATGCAGGAGTATCAGCAGAAGCTGTTACTCGATCTTAGCTCGGCTTTTCCACCAAACAACCGTGCAGGTGCAGGGAGTGAATCTCCCAGTTGTAACTTGACAAACATGGGACGGTCTCGTCATCTTCAACAGTCTACCCGTACCAGTAGCACCGTATCTGGTGCTGGTAACAGCAATTTTATTGAATCTTTTCATAATTTTTTTAGACCGTCCTTTGCAAGGCCACCAGAGACAAGTCTGACACATAGTCAACGGCTGGAGAGGATGATACAGGAGTAACTCCAAATGAACATCGATGCCATGACTTTGCAATTGGAGCCTTGCTCATTTTGGGCTTCAAATCTTGAAAAATGGCCAGAGCTCTCAACTTACGCCTTGGAGATTTTGTCATGTCCAGCTGCCAGCATTGTCTCTGAACGTGTCTTCAGTGCTGCTGGGTGTGTGCTAACAGATAAGCGCACGCGTCTGTCCAGTGACAATGTGGACAGACTAACGTTCATCAAAATGAACAAGTCATGGATCCACAAGGAATTTACTACCCCTGTGTCATCCTGGGGAGAGTAAATGCTTGTGGATTTGGAATGTGCTTGATGCAAATCAAAACATCCTGTTTGCAACTAGGGCACAAGTGCTGCCACTGATGGGGTGTCTGTGTGGCCCAATTTTTGGAAAAAAAAGGGAGACTCCGCTTGGAGTAACCCTTGCTTGCTGTGTTTTTTAAAAGGAGCCAAGATGAACAAGTCATGGTTCAGCAAAGACTTTGCTACCTACCCCAGGGTCATCCTGGGAATGGTTAAGTATGGCGTATTTTTGAATGTGCTTGATGCAAATCTACCTGTGAAGTGTACAACTGGGGCACAAGTGCTGCGACTGAAAGGGTGTCTGTGTGGCCCAATTTTTGTAAAAAAAGGGAGACTCTGCTTGGAGTAACCCTTGCTTGAAGTGTTTTTAAAAAGGAACCAAGATGAACAAGTCATGGTTCAGCAAAGACTTTGCTGCCTACCCCAGGGTCATCCTGGGAACGGTTAAGTATGGCGTATTTTTGAATGTGCTTGATGCAAATGTACCTGTGAAGTGAACAACTGGGGCACAAGTGCTGCCACTGAAGGGGTGGGCGTGTGTGTGTGGCCCAATTTTTGGAAAAAAAGGGAGACTCCGCTTGGAGTAACCCTTGCTTGCTGTGTTTTTTAAAAAAGGAGCCAAGATGAACAAGTCATGGTTCAGCAAAGACTTTATCTACCTACCCCAGGGTCAGCCTGGGAACGGTTAAGTATGGCGTATTTTTGAATGTGCTTGATGCAAATCTAGCTGTGAAGTGTACAACTGGGGCACAAGTGCTGCCACTGAATGGGTGGGTGTGTGTGGGGCCCAATTTTTGGAAAAAAGGGAGATTCCGCTTGGAGTAACCCTTGCTTACATTGTTTTTTAAAAGGAGCCAAGATGAACAAGTCATGGTTCAGCAAAGACTTTGCTACCTACCCCGGGGTCATCCTGGGAACGGTTAAGTATGGCGTATTTTTGAATGTGCTTGATGCAAATCTAGCTGTGAAGTGTACAACTAGGGCACAAGTGCTGCCACTGAAGGGGTGAGTGTATGTGTGGCCCAATTTTTGGAAAAAAGGGAGACTCCGCTTGGAGTAACCCTTGCTTGCTGTGTTTTTTAAAAGGAGCCAAGATGAACAGAGCTGGGATCAGGAAAAACTTTGCAACCTACCCCGGGGTCATCCTGGGGACGGTTAAGTATGGCATATTTTTTAATGTGCTTGATGCAAATCTAGCTGTGAAGTGTACAACTGGGGCACAAGTGCTGCCACTGATGGGGTGTCTGTGTGGCCCAATTTTTGGAAAAAAAGGGAGACTCCGCTTGGAGTAACCCTTGCTTGCTGTGTTTTTTAAAAGGAGCCAAGATGAACAAGTCATGGTTCAGCAAAGACTTTGCTACCTACCCCGGTGTCATCCTGGGGACGGTTAAGTATGGCGTATTTTTGAATGTGCTTGATGCAAATCTAGCTGTGAAGTGTACAACTGGGGCACAAGTGCTGCCACTGAAGGTGTGAGTGTCTGTGTGGCCCAATTTTTGGAAAAAAGGGAGACTCCGCTTGGAGTAACCCTTGCTTACATTGTTTTTAAAAATGATCCAAGATGCACAGAGCTGGGATCAGGAAAGCCTTTGCTACCTTCCCCGGGGTCATCCTGCGGACGGTTAAGTATGGCATATTTTTGAATGTGCTTGATGCAAATCTAGCTGTGAAGTGTACAACTGGGGCACAAGTGCTGCCACTGAAAGGGTGGGTGTGTGTGTGGCTCAATTTTTGGAAAAAAGGGAGAACTCCGCTTGGAGTCGACTTGTGGTGTTTTACATGATTTTAGAAAGGTGTGCCATGCCTATATCTGTGTCTCCTCCTCTTTTTCCTTGTCCAGCTCTTTTGTTTTCGCATGAGTATATGTCCTTGTCACTTTCCCATGTGTTTGTGTTGTGTTGTGAGTTGTTTGTCACCTTTTGGACACCTTTGAGGGTGTTTTCTAGGTGTTTTTATGTGTTTGTGATTGCCTGCCATTGTTTCCTATGCGGTTCGAGTTCGGTTCGTCGAACGTTCGCCGAACTGAACTCGAACGAGACCTCCGTTCGACGAACCAAACTCGAGCCGAACCACGGCCGGTTCGCTCATCTCTAATTGTAGGTGCTAAACCAAAAATATCTTATATAAAGATCTTATTATTAAGCAAAAGGAAACCGAACATTTGTTACATGATTTTCCAGTGTTCACCGTTATCTTGTGGATCGTTACATTTTTATGTTATCATAATCATTAAAATTCCAAACAACATACACCCATGTGAGTAACTATAGACACAATTAAATATTCCAATAAAGGAGGGGGCAGGGATTGAGGCAATAGCCCTAAACTCTCCCTACCTCGCAGCGGAGGTCGGCACCCTATAAGGCGAATTGGCGCCCCCGCTCACCGACAGCTCACCCTCCCTATCCCTACACTGCTAAGCTAATACGTGCTTCTAATGTCAGTGAGAAAATATAGAAATCGCGAGATACAGGGGATAAAGAGGCGTCAATATGCAATTATATATATATCCAATTCATTCCCAAAGATTATATATTCAAACTCTATATTTTACGTAGCTTATATCAATATGATACAGCAAATTCAAAGACCAAACCCTAAAGGAAATTAAATATCTCACATGTATAACATGTACCCACTGTATAAATATAACAATAATAATAAGGCCAGATAAAGTCATGAGGAGATCTTGTCCAATCACAGACCCTCCACTGTCCAATTCACACTCAGACTAATTAAAAAAAATGCATTTTTGTCAGACACTTAGCATGAAAGAAGCCCAACGCGTTTCTCCTCTCTTCACAATGGCAGACGGGGGCTCATCAGGGGCATCCCCAGGTACTGTAAGATCTCTATAATGACCTCTGCTATAGAATATGTTTTTTTACCGCTTTTTAGGAACTCCATCTTTACATACCACCAGCATCATGAGATTTTCAGCAGTAATGTTTTCCATACTGGATATGTTTCAGAGCAGGCCTGAAAAAAAAACACACAACACGCACAAAACTCATATAAACCTACTCATGGTAGATGTATATGACAAATCTGCAATCACTGGAGCAGTAGAGCGGATGAGGGGGTGTTTCTACGAGGTCTTTACAGTTTTTTTCTACCTTAATAGGCAAACATCTTACAAGAGTGGAGGTGTCTGGCCACTTGGGTACTGAAGCAGTGGTGCCGCCCATATCTTGTCCATCCCAACACCTTTATCACATGTGTTACCTGGGCCATTATTGAGTAGAGCGCTCATGGCAGAGAAAGCTTACCGCCCTTTATCCACAGACCTTCCTCAGTCAGCTGGCTCCCTGTGTCTCACACTCCGTCCCTTGCTGAATTGCTTGTTCCTGTAGGGATTTAAAAACACAAGGAGTGACCAATGTCACGGACGTGACAGGAGCCACCGAGGCACTGATCTTTATTGGTAAAGGACTCTCAACTCTAGGCCTGTTCACTGCTTCTTTGTTGTCTGCACCTGTGCGAGCATCTCCTCCGGCTGCTGCCTATATCCACATTTTGACTATCTTACCCCCCTCCAGTTTCCAAACCACAGTGATCGCAAATCTTCATCTCGTTCTCCTAATCCGATGGGAGAGGAGGACGTGTTTCGATTTTTATTACCTCATGTTGTGTAACCTCAGCATATCCAGTGCAGAATCAACCAGCATCTTGGTATCTGGATCCATCTATGAAAAAACTCAAAATCTGCATTAGCAATGGGCTCATCTGAGACATGTTCAAAACCTGATGATTCTTGTTGCATCAGAGCAATCATGAGCTATATGTATGTATGCTGTATCCTTCAATACAGATACAAAATATAAAGAAAATGTAATAGAAAAACCCAATTGATGAACAAATTAAAACCTTAAATAATATGTGTGATTTTCCACATCATCTTTCCCCTCTTTTGAATCTATTATCCAAAACATAATTAGATTAAAAAAAAATGTGTGTGGCCCCAGAGCTCTACATCAAAGGCCCCGTCACACTAAGCAACATCGCTAGCAACATCGCTGCTAACGAACAACTTTTGTGACGTTGCTAGCGATGTTGCTGTGTGTGACATCCAGCAACAACCTGGCCCCTGCTGTGAGGTCGTTGGTTGTTGCTGAATGTCCTGGGCCATTTTTTAGTTGTTGCTGTCCTGCTGTGAAGCACAGATCGCTGTGTGTGACAGCGAGACAGCAACAACTAAATGTGCAGGCAGCAGGAGCCGGCTTCTGCAGAGGCTGGTAACCAATGTAAACATCGGGTAACCAAGAAGCCCTGTCCTTGGTTACCCGATATTTACCTTTGATACCAGCCTCAGCCGCTCTCACTGTCAGTGCCGGCTCCTGCTCTGTAAACATGTAGCTGCAGGACACATCGGGTTAATTAACCCGATGTGTGCTGTAGCTAGGAGAGCAAGGAGCCAGCGCTAAGCAGTGTGCGCTGCTCCCTGCTCTGTGCACATTAGCTGCAGCACACATCAGGTAATTAACCCGATGTGTGCTGTAACTAGGAGAGCAAGGAGCCAGCGCTCAGTGTGCGCTGCTCCCTGCTCTCTGCACGTGTGGCTGGACACTGGTTGCTGGTGAGCTCACCAGCAACTCGTGTAGCCACGCTCCAGCGATCCCTGCCAGGTCAGGTTGCTGGTGGGATCGCTGGAGCGTCGCAGTGTGACAGCTCACCAGCAACCTCCTAGCAACTTACCAGCGATCCCTATCGTTGTTGGGATCGCTGGTAAGTTGCTTAGTGTGACGGTACCTTTAGGCATGAAAGTCAAATTGTATAGATTGTACCTAACCGGGTACACCATAAATATTATGTTATGTGTAACCTTATCATTGAAAACGATTTCAATGGCTTTTTTTAACCTTCGCTTGAACCACAGAAATCTGCATTACAATCTTTCTTTCTATAAAAAATAAAACAGATGATTCAATACATCATATATCAAACACAGAATGACATAAATCATCCACATACTTTTAAACCAAATTATTGTAATTATTAATAAATATATTAACAAAAATTATTATTATTATTATTATTATTATTAATAATAATAACTATAATAATAATAACGTAGCACAACGTCTAGATATTGGATATGGAGGCGTTCATTTTTTAAAAATTGAGGAGATCATCAGCATCTCTGTGATACTGTCCTATAACTTGAAGGGATAAAAGAATGTAGAACAAATAAACTGGCCATGTGGGAACAGATATGAAATAAAAATTAATTTTCCAAACAAATCACTACAAAATGCTGATTTGCCATAGAAAATTATCTATCTAACAGACTTCTGACTTCTATGCTTGAATATATATCAATAAATCTAAACATGTCCACAGTTAATTTTTATTATTTTGGGATAAAATTAGTAAAAATAAAAAACAAAAAAAACAAAAAACTAGTTTCAGTTACATTTTCCAATACAATTTACAATGAATTAAATGCAGGAAGTCCTCTTTTCTTTTTTTTTTTGACCAACATGACCATGTTTGGGCTGCTCTTTTCGCAGCTGGCCCACAATAGATTCCACTGTGCAAGGGGAGGCAAAAAAAATCCTGCTCCACAAGTTTTTAAGGTTGCCCCTCCCCCCAAAACCAGATGCAAAGAGGCTTCTTCAGCTGCAGGAGAGAAGTCAAATCTCCCTTCTTCTGTTGGATATATATATCTTCTATTGATATTTTTTTTTTTTACACATGCAACTCTCAGGATCAATCTGTCAGATCCATAACAGGAATATTTATTATTTACTTCTTTATCATGACCTCTACTGCAAAGGTACGTTATTTAATAATTTTTATCTTAATGCTTTCCTAATCTATCATTTTCAATATTGTAATGGACTTTAACTATTAATCCCTGAGTCTCACACTGCAAATACTCATTTCATCTAATTCCTACTAAAGATGGCTGCACAGCACATGGTCTCCTTGCTAGAATAGGACCATGTGGGAGGGTTCTTTTGCTCAACTATTTCCCCCTATAGTCTGTGTTTTACACACACACACCCACACACACACACACACACACACACACACACACATTTATATATATCATATGCACACATATTCAGATATCTACAGTCCTGATCCAACTACAGTTAACCCTTTAGTGACGGAGCTAATTTTCACCTTAATGACCAGACCAAATTTTGCAATTCTGACCAGTGTCACTTCATGAGGTTATAACTCTGGAACGCTTCAACGGATCCCGGTGATTCTGAGATTGTTTTTTCGTCACATATTGGACTTCATGTTAGTACCAAATTTAGGACAATATTTTTTGCGTTTATTTATGAAAAAAATTGAATATTGGCAAAAATTTGGAAAATTTAGCAATTTTCAACTTTTGAATTTTTATACCGTTAAACCAGAGATTTCTGTGACACAAAATAGTTAATAAATAACATTTCCCACTTATCTACTTTACATCAGCACAATTTTGGAAACAAAATTTTTTTTCGTTAGGAAGTTAGAGGGGTTCAAAGTTTATCAGCGATTTCTCATTTTTACATCAAAATTTACAAAACCATTTTTTTAGGGACCACATCACATTTGAAGTGACTTTGAGAGGCCTAGATGACAGAAAATACCCAAAAGTGACACCATTATAAAAACTGCACCCCCCAAAGTACTCAAAACCACATTCAAGAAGTTTATTGACCCTTCAGGTGCTTCACATGAACAAAAGCAATGTGGAATGAAAAAAAGCAAAAATTAAATGTTACCTAAAAATGTTGCTCTAACCCAAATTTATTCACTTTTAGAAGAAATAACACAACAAAATGGACCACAAAACTTGTTCCCCACTTTCTTATGAGCGCGCCGATACCCCACATGTGGTCAGAAACCTCTGTTTGGACAAATGGGAGGGCTCGGAACAGAAGGAGCAATATTTGAATTTTGGAAAGCAAATTTGGCTGAAATAGATTGCGGGCACCATGTTGCATTTACAGGTCCGCTAAGGTACCTAAACAGAAGAAATCCCTCACAAGTGACACCATTTTGGAAACTAGACCCCTCAAGGCTTCTATCTAGGGGTATAGTGAGCATTTTAGATCCACAGGTACTTCACAGATTTTGTTAACGTTACGTTGTCATATTGAAAATTTTAATAATTTTCTCAAAAATGTTGCTTTAGCATCAATTTTCTCACTTTTTCAAGAGGTAATTCCAAAAATTTGACCTCAAGGTTTGTTAACCACTTTTTGATGAGCGCGGTGATACCTCACATGTGGTTTGAAACCTTTGTTTGGACAAATGGGAGGGCTTGGAACGAAAGGAGCAATATTTGAATTTTGGAAAGGAAATTTGGCTGAAAAAGATTGCGGGCACCATGTCACATTTGGAGGACCCCTAAGGTACCTAAACAGCAGAAACCCCGCACAAGTGACCCCATTTTGGAAACTAGGCCCCTCAAGGAATTTATCTAGATGTTTGGTGAGTACCCTGAACCCCCAGGTGCTTCACAGAATTTTATAACGTTGAGCCATGAAAAAAAAAAATAAAATTTTACCACAAAATTGTTATTTCAACCAGGTAGCTTTTTTTTTAACAAAAGTAAAAGGAAAAAATTCAGCATAACATTTATTGTGCAATTTCTCCTGAGTATGCTGATACCTTATATGTGGTGGAAATCAACTGTTTGGGCGCATAGCAGGGCTCGGAAGGGAAGGAGTGCAATTTGACTGCAAAATTGGCTGGAATCAATAGCGGACGCCAGGTTGCATTTGGAGAGCCCCTGAGGTGCCTAAACAGTGGCGGTCCCCCACAAGTGACCCCATTCTGGAAACAAGACACCTCAAGGCTTTTATCTAGGTGTATAGTGAGCAGTTTGAATCCACGAATACTTCACAGAATTTGATAAGCTTAGGTTGCCATATTGAAAATTTTCATTTTTTTCACAAAAATGTTGCTTCAGCATCAAATTTCTCACTTTTTCAAGAGACAACAACAAACCGTGGACCCAACAGGTTGTTATCCAATGTCTTATGAGCACAGGGATACCCCACATGTGGCCAAAAACCTCTGTTTGGATAAATGGGAGGGCTTGGAATGGAAGGAGTACCATTTGAATTCTGGAAAAGTTGAGATAAATTGCGGGCACCATGTCACATTAGCAGGGCCCCTTGGGCACCTATACAGCAGAAACCCCCCACAAGTGACCCCATTTTGGAAACTGGATTTTATTCAGGAGTATAGTAAGCATTTTGAATCCACAGGTACTTCACAAAAATGTTGCTGTAGCAACAAATGTCTCACTTTTAGGCTATGTGGCCATGATCCAGCGACATGGCGTCCAGTACACAGTGTCAGCCTTCCTGCAGAGATGTGAGTGTTGTCCACGGAAGAACGCAGCTGCCCATGCCCACGATTTGGGTTCAGGCCGCTGTGGAGCTCTATGCTACCTGCAGAGAACACTCATCTCCGCAGCATAAATTGACATGCTGAGGCTCGGGAAGCTGCGCCACAGGTCAGTGTATGCTGCGGAGAAAAGAAGCACAGTGGGCACGGGATTTCTAAAAATCCTTCCACTGTGCTTCTACTGCACAATGCAGCGCTATGGACGCAGGGAAAACACTCTGCGCCCAAAACGCTGCAAATCCCGATTGTGGGCGCACAGCCTAAAATGCTACAATGGATGAATGGATAGATGTCAAACAAATATAACGTCCCACCCCCCTTCATATTCTAAGCTGGCGCCCTTTAGTGCCTTTCATGTGGCACTAAAGGGTGCCTAGCCTTGTATTTAGCCCCCCAAAAAATAAATAATTAAAATAAACGACGTGGGGTCCCCCCTATTTTTGATAGCCAGCTAGGGTAAAGCAGACAGCTGTAGCCTGCAAACCACAGCTGACAGCTTCACCTTGGCTGGTGATCAATTTGGAGGGCTCCCCAGGCGTTTTTTTAAAAAAAAAAAAACGTGGGGTCCCCCCCAAATTAGATCACCAGCCAAGGTGAAGCGGACAGCTGGGGTCTGGTATTCTCAGGGTGGGAAGAGCCATGGTTATTGGACTCTTCCCAGCCTAAAAATAGCAGGCCGCAGCCGCCCCAGAAGTGGCGCATCCTTTAGATGCGCCAATCCTGGCGCTTCGCTCCAGCTCATCCCGCGCCCTGGTGCGGTGGCAGACGGGGTAATATATGGGGTTGATACCAGCTGTAATGTCACCTGGCATCAAGCCCTGGGGTTAGTGATGTCACAGCATCTGAACAGATACCCGACATTACTAACCCAGTCAAGTAATAGAAAAAAATAAAGACAAAAAAAAAATTTTATTTGAAAAAAAAAACTCCCCGAAACATTCCTCTTTTACCAATTTATTGAAAATAAATAAATTTCGGTCGCTGTAATCCATGTTGGAGCTCCCACGCCGACTCTGGATCTTCTAGAATATGGGGGGCACGTTCAGGGAACGTATCCCCCATTTTCTGGAAGAGCAAGCTCTCCATGAGCAGTGTGGGTGCAGTAATCTGAGAATACTGCACTCACACTGCCCCGGTCCAACCTAGGGCAGAGTGACCTGCAGTAACCTCATTCTAGAATATGAGGGGCACGCTCACAGAACGTACCCCCCATTTTCTAGAACAGCAGTCTCTCCATGTGAGGAGTGTGGCTGCAGATTACGATACTCACCCTCCCCCGGTCCACAGTGCAGCAGCCTGTGTAGCAGCGACGTCAGAGTCCCTGCTTGCAGGGATCCAGCTGACAGCCGCTTTCTGCGCATGCGCCGTCAGCTTTCAAGAAGCAGGCGGCGTGATCGCAGGGACGGATCACCAGCAGACAGGTAACGTAAGACCGGGGGCTGGGGGGGGCTGGGCTGGGCTGGGCTGGGTGACGGGGGTGACGGCGGTGACGGCGGGACAACTTTCTACCGCATGTGACGTGTCACATGCGGCAGAAAGAGCAGGATGGATGCGGCCGCCATGTTCCACGCTCTGGAGGGGGGAGGGGGGAGGCGGCTCTGGAGACCGAAGGGGGCTCCGGTGACCAGAGGGCTCCGGTGGACCGGAGGATGGGTCAGGGGGAGGACATTTCCCTCCGATCTGAAATGTTTGATCATTTCAGATCGGAGGGAAATGAATGCAGAGCCGGCGGCGGCTGCAGTTTTCAGCGCGCGTCGGCGCCATCTTGGATTTTCCGGAGGGGGGGTAGGGGTGGTGGGGGGACTCTCCGGTACCGGGGGCTTTGGGGGCACTAAGGGCTCATATTTATTTCTCATCTGACATGTTTGATCACGTCAGATGAGAAATAAATCAATTTTACCGGCCATTTTTTTTTTTTTAATGTTGTCGCCGGTATACGGTGTATACCGGCGATCGCATTAACGGGGTCCAAAAAAAACACCCCGATTCATAATCTTGGGGGTCTCAGCTACCTCCGGTAGCTGAAACCCCCGAGATTTTTCGTCACTGGGGGGCGCTACAAGCTTTTTCCGGCCTGACGTCTCAAGACGTCGGAACAGAATAAGTACCCTGTTTTTCCGACGTCTTGAGACGTTAGGCCGTCGCTATGGGGTTAAAAAACACTCATTTGTTTCTGTCTAAAGCCCGCTACACACGCTTCAATATATCTCACAATCTGTCGTTGGGGTCAAGTTGTAAGTGACGCACATCCGGCATCGTTTGTGAGGTATCTGCGTGTGACAGCTACATGCGATCAGGATTGAACGCAAAACCGTTGATCGCAAACACATCGTATCATTCTCTAGAATTGAGCGTTTTGTTTCACGAACCTAGTCAATTGTAACGTGTGACATCCCTCATACGATTTTGTTGTCTGATGCTATGTGCGCAGGTGTGCGCTCTGCACCGCAGCTTAAAAAAGGTCTGCTTCAGAGCGCAGCTGAAAAGCTGCGTTCTGAAGCGCCTCACAATGTCTGTCATGCACTAATCTCTGTCAGTCCGTCACTATCTCTGTCCCTCACTCTCAGTCCATGTCAGTCTATCCCCCTCTCTCATATACTCACCGATCCCCGATCCCTGGCGCTGCTCGGCATTCACACTGCTCCGGCGGCTTTTACTGTTTTGAAAAAGCCGGCCGCCCATTAAACAATTTCGTATTCCCTGCTTTCCCCGCCCACCAGCGCCTATGATTGGTTACAGTGAGACACGCCCCCACTCTGAGTGACAGGTGTCACACTGCACCCAATCACAGCAGCCGGTGGGCGTGTCTATACTGTGTAGTGAAATAAATAATGAAATAATTAAAAAAAACGGCGTGCGGTTCCCCCCATTTTTAAAACCAGCCAGATAAAGCCATACGGCTGAAGGCTGGTATTCTCAGGATGGGGAGCTCCACGTTATGGGGAGCCCCCCACCCTAACAATATCAGCCAACAGCCGCCCAGAATTGCCGCATACATTATATGCGACAGTTCTGGGACTGTACCCGGCTCTTCCCGATTTACCCTGGTGCGTTGGCAAATCGGGGTAATAAGGAGTTATTGGCAGCCCATAGCTGCCAATAAGTCCTAGATTAATCATGTCAGGCGTCTATGAGACACCCTCCATGATTAATCTGTAAGTTACAGTAAATAAACACACACACCAGAAAAAATCCTTTATTAGAAATAAAAACACACACATATACCCTGGTTCACCACTTTAATCAGCCCCAAAAAGCCCTCCTTGTCCGGCGTAATCCAGGATGATCCAGCGTCGCATCCAGCGCTGCTGCATGGAGGTGACCGGAGCCGCAGCAGACACAGCCGCTCCGGTCACCTCCATGCAGCAAATGAAGACAGCCGTGCGATCAGCTGCTGTCACTGAGGTTACCCGCGGCCACCGGTGGATGCAGCGGTGGCCGCGGGTAACCTCAGTGACAGCAGCTGATCGCGCGGCTGTGTTCATTACCTGTGTGGAGGTGACCGGAGCGGCTGTGTGTGCTGCAGCTCTGGTCACCTCCATGCAGCAGCGCTGGATGCGACGCTGGATCATCCTGGATTACGCCGGACAAGGAGGGCTTTTTGGGGCTGATTAAAGTGGTGAACCTGGGTATATGTGTGTGTTTTTATTTCTAATAAAGGATTTTTTCTGGTGTGTGTGTTTATTTACTGTAACTTACAGATTAATCATGGAGGGTGTCTCATAGACGCCTGACATGATTAATCTAGGACTTATTGGCAGCTATGGGCTGCCAATAACTCCTTATTACCCCGATTTGCCAACGCACCAGGGTAAATCGGGAAGAGCCGGGTACAGTCCCAGAACTGTCGCATATAATGTATGCGGCAATTCTGGGCGGCTGTTGGCTGATATTGTTAGGGTGGGGGGCTCCCCATAACGTGGAGCTCCCCATCCTGAGAATACCAGCCTTCAGCCGTATGGCTTTATCTGGCTGGTTTTAAAAATGGGGGGAACCGCACGCCGTTTTTTTTAATTATTTAATTATTTATTTCACTACACAGTATAGACACGCCCACCGGCTGCTGTGATTGGGTGCAGTGTGACACCTGTCACTCAGAGTGGTGGCGTGTCTCACTGTAACCAATCATAGGCGCTGGTGGGCGGGGAAAGCAGGGAATACGAAATTGTTTAATGGGCGGCCGGCTTTTTCAAAACAGTAAAAGCCGCCGGAGCAGTGAGAAAGCCGTGCAGCGCCGGGGATCGGGGATTGGTGAGTATATGAGAGAGGGCTGCTAACTTCAGTTACTCAGGAGATTAGCGGTCACCGGTGAGTCCTTCACTGGTGACCGCTAATCAGGACGCGACACAGACAGAGCCGCATCATCACAATGAAGTCGGGTGAAGTTCACCCGAGTTCATTCTGACAGTGCGGCTCTTTCTGTGTCTGCTGTCATCTGCCATTCAGCTCTGCTACATGGCTGTCTGTGTCTGCTGTTAGCGGCCATGTAGCAGAGCTGAATGGCAGATGACATAGTAAAAACGCATCCCTACACATTACACACGCTTGGCAAGTCAATAAATAAAAAAAAAAAAAAGGTGCTCAATGCATACGTCACAGAACACATGATCTAAAGGATCACACACAAAATTGACCAATTTAACATAGACTACTAACGCTCGTGTGACAGCAAATGAACGACCAACGTGAAATCTCATAGATCCCGTATGCAACCTGGGCGTGTCACATCGCAAATGCGATTGTACAACTAATTGCAACGTGTAAAGTGGGCTTTAGTATGTACTACTTCATCCAATCCATTGTTCAGACTTTCATTCAACCGATGGTCTTCTGGTTACTTTACACATCCCCTACTCACTCTCTGTCTTTGTCTCAATCATGCCTCAGACATGTGCTTTGTCCACCATTTTGCATCTGTAGGAGCATGTGGCAGAGAAAAGGGAAAACTGACCTCACATCTACTCAAACTCTTTCTCCCCTCTTTTCTATAGTCTGTACTTACACATATATATTTATACACACACACACACACATACACACATATGTCCACGATCTAAGTCTAATTATAGATAAAAACACTTATTTTTCTGTCTAAGTATGTACTCCATCCAATCACTTGTTCAAACATTTACAGAGTACATGATCTTCACACATCCCCCAGCTCACTTCCTTTTTTTTTGTTTAAACCATGCATGCCTCAGCCACCATGTGCTTCATCCACCATTTTAAAATCTGACCTAAAATGGCTGCCACCAAAAATAGCACATGGTTTATCACAGGATTGCGGCCTAGAGTCCCCACAGCTCAACAAAGTCCACTGTCATCCGGATTTTTCCGGCACAACTAGACACAGCTTCATCAATTTCTCCATCTTTCTCTCAAGAAAACAACACCAAACAAGCAAAAAGACAGGGGGGAGATGACTCACAACTGAAACACTAAAGAAAACTTGCAGTTTGCAGCACACACTTCCAAATCCTTCCTTATACTGCCACGTGGACCCTGTCAAATTTCTGCATTCCGTAATTTACAAAAACACCTCCAGAGATACCACTGGTTTCAAGGTGTCTATACCTTTCAAGGTGTCTATACCAGCCAATTCATGTCCAAGAAAACACTTTTTTAATGAGTCTGATTTATGTCCTGCACTTCGTTCTAAACTCTACAAAACCACTTCCACTACCAGGGCTCTAATTGCCTCAATCTAGCCCGGTACCCGGCCTCTATGTAGACCTGTACCCAGCTTCTCTGTAGCCTTGTACCCGGCCTCTATAACACCCAGGCTCCTATAATAAGCCCCATTTGGATGTCTTCTACCCATCCTTTTTAACCCAGGCTCTTGTTAACAAGCCTCTCTTGGAGGACTTGTAACTAGCCTCTCTAACACAGACTCCCATTAACAAGCCTCTCTTGGAGGACTTGTAACTAGCCTTTCTAACACAGGCTTCCATTAACAAGCCTCTCTTGGAGGACTTGTAACTAGCTTCTCTAACACAGGCTTCCATTAACAAGCCTCTCTTGGAGGACTTGTAACTAGCCTCTTTAACACAGGCTTCCATTAAAAAGCCTCTCTTGGAGGACTTGTAACTAGCCTCACTAGGCCCCGTGTCGAGTCATTCACTCTAGACCACGTGCCAAAAACTCAATTTACTAGGCCGATTCACTCACTCTAGGCCTTGACCCAAAACTCAATTTACTACACCTCGAGCCGAGTCATTCACTGTAGGCCTCGAGCAACAACTCTATTTAAATCTCTACCAGAACCACGAAACATATGAAAGGCAACAACCAAAAACTGTACCACATGGAGCGTCCTCCATGTTTCCAAACACCGCTCAAAAACCCACTTGCTATCCTGACTACCAGTCAATCTCCCCTCAAGACAAATACACAAGAGGCAGCAGGCAACTGAATATGTGATGGTTCTTCTGCAATTAAATATGGCCAGCAGCGGAGAGACTCTTCTGTGGTCACAGAGATCACAAAAACCGGACACGGTCAGGCAATCAGTGCCACACATCCTGAGACACACAAGTAAGACTTCAGATTATAAAAATCAGCAGACTTACCATGTGTTCTCGTATAAGAGTTGATCAGACTCTCTGCTCAGGGTATCCAGCATGTCCTGCCATTCCAATCGCCGGTCCTCAAGATTGTAGAGTTTCTCCTATGCATGCTGGCCCCACGTTGGGCACCAATAATGTTAGGGTGAACTCTTAATCAGAGATCACTAGTTGCCTACTGCCTAGCCTAATTGGTATATACCAAGTGCATGAATAAAGAATTCACACCAGACACTGTCAGATATGAAATCTCTTCTTGGTCACAGTAAAAATGGCACTGAACAGAGCGAGTACAAGCATGCGTCCTCTTGTTATAGGCTAGGGGCATACACGAGTTCAGGTATGCCCATTTAGTGGGACATTTCATGGGCTAGCGAATTGGGAGATCTGTGTTGCTGTTGATGGGCGGGTCTGACTTCAGTGGATGAATCCATGATGATGGTGATGAGAGGGACGTCATCTGGTGGATCCATGCTGATGGTTTGGTCTGTGATGTCATCGGTGGCCATTTTTGGTTCCTCTGAAAACTGACTGGTTTATTTATAGAGAATTCATTTAATTGACACACTTTTCACAGTGCTCTATGTCCAGAGGTTAATTAAGTATTTCATCTTATGGCTCTCCTCAACACATCCTGGAGTATTAAATTAAAAGATTTCCCGATAAGTTGGATCTTTAGCAATCTTGGTATAGGTACTACATTCAGCTAACATAGTTAGAAATTCCCTTGCCTGAGTTTCTGACCACAATATTAGTGGTTTCTGTCAGTGTTTTTAAGGCTGATTTTTCTCTGTTTGTTAAATTAGAACAAGATGGTTTTTTAACCCAATATAATTTGGTCAATTCCTCTCCCACTAGATATTGAAAGTCCCCCATGGATTGAGTTCTGGTTTGTATGGAATAGAAATGAGGATTAGGTATTCAACTGGAAAAACTAGAATCCTGTAGTGTGGAATTTTACCATGATTATCAGATAAGTCCCATAAATTCTTGAGGGTCATCTGTAGAGTTGAGCGATGTTCGATTCGAACGGTTCGCCAATTTCAAATTCGGTGATTTTGGTCGGTGTTCGAGTCGTTCGATGAACTCGAACGATTTGCTTCAAGTTCGGCTGTTCGAGTTACGTTCGATGACGGCTCGATTACCAAAAAGCGTAGCTAGTTTCTAGCTGGCTTTTCACTGTAATACTGTGAGTGAGTGTTAATAATGATATTATCAAAATTCAGCGTATAGTGTGCGGGGGGACGGGGTTTAGATCAGTGCTGCTGCTGAGTGCTGAAAGAATGTGTCACGCTCCCCGGGTCCTCTGCTCCGCTCCCCGGGTCTCCTGCCCCGTTCCCCTGGTCCGCTGCTCCGCTCCCCGGCTCACCTGCCACGCTCCCCGCTCTCCAGCCTCCGGTGCCCGTACTTCCCAGGCCCCCTGGTCTCCGCTCCCGGCGCCGACGGCTTCCCAGTCCCTGGCCGGCTCCCCTGCGTCCTCCTCTCAGCTTCCTGCCCTGGCTTCTGGCACCCGGGCCGCGCGCATGCGCATTAGGGCGTGCGCGCGGTCACTGACCCTTTCTTAAAGGGCCAGTGTCAATTAACAGGAAATGATGCACACAGGTACAGGGTATATAGGGGGTTAATGTCCAAGGGAGCGGGGCCTGTTCTTCGTGTTTTCCCAAGCTAGGAGTCAGGTCTCCTTGTGTTCTGTGAGATACTTACCTCTCTGTCTTCTAGAGCCGATCCTGCATCGCCATCCGGTCCTGCGGTACCTCGAACCCCGAACGCTGCCCATCTGCCATCCTGACAGTCCGTACCATCTCGGATCCCTGCGGTGACCCGTCATCTCGCTCCAACGGTTCCGGACCCCGCCTGACACCATCACGGCTTCCGAACCTGAGCTCCGTCACCCGGACCACCATCAGTGACCTCGTGGTCCCAGGGACTTCTCCATTTTCTCCCAGTGCACGGACTGTCCTGCTACCTACAGTGCTCCGGCTACCGGACTCCTTTCCCTCATCCGGGAGTTCGGCCCAGTGGATCCACCTCCAGGGTCTACCTGTCCATCTGGCCCTAACAGTAAGAACAGGCCATGGATCCCGCCGAAGCACTAGCGGCCTTGCATGAGGAACTCCAACGCCAGCGTGAAGTCCAGACCCGCATGCTGAACTTTATGACTTCCGTGGACACCCGCCTGACCACGCTACAAGCGGCAGTCACGTCTTCAACCTCCCGAGCCTCCACTAGTCAAGCCACGACCCCCGCTCCCGTGGCTGCCTCTTCGGATGCTTCCAGACTGCGTTTGGCCTCACCACCCCGGTACGCCGGAGATCCCAAGACCTGCAGGGGGTTTATAAACCAATGCTCCCTCCATTTCACGCAGCTGCCACATCTGTTTGCCTCCGACCAAGCCAAGGTCGCCTTCATCATGTCTCACCTAGAGGGCGAGGCACTGGCGTGGATGAACCCCTTGTGGGAGAAGGAGGAACCTATGACCAAGAACCTCCAGGAGTTCCTGCAGGCCTTTCGCAGCACCTTTGACGAACCCGGACGCGCCTCCGCGTCTGCGTCATCACTTCTCCGGTTACGTCAGGGAACACTGACGGTGGGTCAATACGCCATCCGTTTCCGCACCTTGGCTTCAGAACTCGGGTGGAATAACGAGGCCCTAACCGCCGCCTTCTGGGAAGGACTATCGGGTCGAATCAAAGATGAGCTGGCTGGACATGATGTACCGTCCACCCTGGACGCCCTGATTACCCTAGCGACTCGAGTGGACATACGCTTTCAGGAGCGGTCCAAAGAGGTATCCCGTGAGAGACGTCCGGTACGGCATTCCTCCCCTCCACAGAAGCCCGCCGTACTCCAGTCAACGGCCTCTGGTGTCTCCGTCCATGAGCCCATGTAGATCGACCGTGTGCGACAGTCTGAACAACGCCGAGCAGAGCGGCTTGCCAAGGGTCTCTGCTTTTACTGCGGAGAGGGCACACACCTGCTACGCGCCTGTCCAGAGAGGCCGGGAAACTCCAAAGCCTAGGGTTGGTAGGAGAGGCCACCCTAGGTGCTGGGACTCTCTCAGACCCAGTTACATGGACTGTGCAAGTGACAACGGGAGAGACGCGGTTTACGGCTGAGGCGTACCTCGATTCTGGGGCAGCAGGCAATTTCATCCAGCAGGCCACGGTGGACAAGTACCAGGTGCCTGTTACTCCACTCGCCAAACCTCTTGTGATTGCCTCTGTGGATGGGAGACCTCTCTCTGACACCATCTCCTGGATCACCAAGCCGCTTGAACTGCGTATCGGTGCTCTGCACACCGAGAACATCGCTCTCTACGTCCTCCCACATATGTCACATCAAATCCTGCTGGGCCTTCCCTGGTTGCGGACACACGAGCCTTCAGTCAGCTGGGGCACTGGCGATATCACTCGATGGGGGTCTTCTTGCCATGAGAGGTGTCTGAAGACCATACAACCTATCCGGCGACCTCCGGTTCCCGAGTCCCTACCGGGACTGCCCTCAGCCTATTGGTCCTTCGTGGACGTCTTTGATAAGAAGGAGTCCGAAGTACTTCCGCCACATCGTCCTTACGATTGTGCCATTGACCTGCTCCCGGGAACTACACCACCTCGAGGACGCATATATCCACTGTCTCCAGCCGAAACAAGGGCCATGTCTACGTACATCACAGAGAGCCTGGCTAAGGGATTCATCCGGAGATCCTCCTCTCCTGCTGGAGCAGGCTTCTTCTTCGTAAAGAAGAAAGAGGGTGACCTACGCCCATGTATAGACTACCGGGGATTGAACCTAATCACCGTGAAAAACAAGTACCCCCTGCCGCTCATCCCCGAATTGTTTGATCGGCTCAGAGGAGCTCGTGTGTTCACCAAGTTGGATCTTCGGGGTGCCTACAACCTGGTCCGTATCCGCTCAGGGGATGAATGGAAGACCGCGTTCAACACTCGCAATGGGCACTATGAATACTGCGTGATGCCCTTCGGCCTGTGTAACGCACCAGCAGTCTTCCAAGAATTAGTGAACGATGTGTTTCGTGACCTTCTCTACGTCTGTGTGGTGGTATATCTGGATGACATCCTTGTCTTCTCTCCGGACCTCCAGACCCACCGAGAGAACGTGCAACTGGTTCTACAAAGACTGAGAGAGAATCGTCTGTACGCCAAGTACGAGAAGTGCGTCTTCGAACAGTCTTCTCTCCCCTTCCTGGGGTACCTCATCACCGAGACCGGACTGCAGATGGATCCAAAGAAGGTCTCCTCCATTCTCAACTGGCCTCCTCCTTCTGGACTGAAGGCAATCCAACGCTTTCTGGGATTCGCTAACTATTACCGCCAGTTCATTCCTCACTTCTCGGCTCTGACTGCTCCTCTCTCCGCCTTGACCAAGAAGGGGGCTAATCCAAAGGACTGGTCACCTGCGGCCGACGCCGCGTTTGGCGCTCTAACGCGAGCCTTTGCCTCCTCTCCTGTACTCCACCGTCCAGAGTTAAACCGCCAGTTCACCTTAGAGGTGGATGCCTCCTCCTCGGGAGCCGGAGCAGTGCTCATGCAGAAGTCCTCCTCCGGGAAGATGGTGACGTGCGGTTTCTTCTCCAAGAGCTTCTCCGCGCCTGAACGCAATTACACCATCGGTGACCGAGAGCTATTGGCGGTCAAACTGGCTCTGGAGGAGTGGCGCTATCTTCTGGAAGGAGCAGTGTACCCTGTCATTGTTTACACGGACCACAAAAACCTGGAATACCTGCGGACTGCTCAGCGACTGAACCCACGGCAAGCCAGGTGGTCCTTGTTCTTTGCCCGGTTCGACTTCCAGCTTCATTTCCGACCCGCGAACAAGAATGTACGCGCTGATGCCTTGTCTAGGTCTTTCGTGCCCGTGGAACAGGAGGAAGAGACATCTCAACCCATCATCTGTCCAAGTAAGATTATTCCGGTGGCTCCTGTCACCCTGGCCCAGATACCGCCCGGGAAGACCTATGTCTCTGAGACTGACAGGCAAAAAGTGTTACACTGGGGCCATGCCTCGAAAACAGCCGGTCATGCAGGTCAGAAGAAAACATGGAGCGCTATTGTACGTCATTACTGGTGGCCATCCCTTCGCACGGACGTCGCCTCTTTTGTCTCTGCCTGCTCCTCCTGTGCCAGGAACAAGACACCCAAACACCTGCCATACGGCCGTCTTCTGCCTCTGCCCATACCCTCAGTTCCCTGGCAACACATAGCGATGGACTTTATTACGGACCTGCCATTGTCCTCCGGACACACAGTCATATGGGTTGTGGTGGATCGGTTCTCTAAAATGGCCCATTTCGTTCCTATGGCTGGACTGCCCTCTGCTCAGGAACTCGCGGACGCCTATATACATCACATCTTCCGCTTGCATGGCTTTCCATCACACATAGTGTCCGACAGAGGAACTCAGTTCACCTCCCGCTTCTGGAGGGCTCTCTGCAAACATCTGGGAGTGACTCTGGACTTTTCTTCGGCCTACCACCCTCAGTCGAACGGCCAAGTGGAACGGGTCAATCAGATATTGACCTCTTTCTTACGTCACTACGTGAACGCCCATCATGACGATTGGTCCACCCTTCTTCCTTGGGCTGAATTCTCCCATAACCACCACGTCAGTGAGTCCTCCTCCAGATCTCCCTTCCATGTCATCTACGGACTTCAGCCGTCTGTCCCATTGCCTGTATCCTCGTCCTCGGACATCCCTGCTGCTGATGCAGTACTCCGTGACTTTACAACCATTTGGGACTCAGTTAAGGCGTCCCTTGCACGGGCAACCCTGCGGATGAAGAGACACGCGGACAAGAGACGCCTGGATCCTCCGTGTTTCTCTCCGGGAGATCTCGTCTGGCTTGCTTCCAAGTACATCCGACTGAAGATACCATCCTACAAGCTGGGACCTCGCTACATCGGACCGTTTAAAGTCCTCGGCAAGATCAATGAGGTCTCCTACAAACTGCAGCTCCCGGCCACGATGAGAATACCCAACTCCTTCCACGTCTCTCTGCTCAAGCCGGTTGTCCTTGGTCCCTTCTCCGCTGCCGCCAGTCCGGCTCCTCCTCCTATTGCTGAGGACGACATCTATGCGGTAAGAGATATCGTGGCCATGAAGACCGTACGTGGTCGGCAGTTCTTCCTGGTGGACTGGGAAGGGTATGGTCCTGAGGATAGGTCCTGGGAGCCCAGGGAGAACGTGGGCACTCCTCTGATCCGTGCCTTCCTGTCCCGGTTGCGGGGAGGGGGGCGTGGGGGGGGGTACTGTCACGCTCCCCGGGTCCTCTGCTCCGCTCCCCGGGTCTCCTGCCCCGTTCCCCGGGTCCTCTGCTCCGCTCCCCGGCTCACCTGCCACGCTCCCCGCTCTCCAGCCTCCGGTGCCCGTACTTCCCAGGCCCCCTGGTCTCCGCTCCCGGCGCCCGACGGCTTCCCAGTCCCTGGCCGGCTCCCCTGCGTCCTCCTCTCAGCTTCCTGCCCTGGCTTCTGGCACCCGGGCCGCGCGCATGCGCATTAGGGCGCGCGCGCGGTCACTGACCCTTTCTTAAAGGGCCAGTGTCAATTAACAGGAAATGATGCACACAGGTACAGGGTATATAGGGGGTTAATGTCCAAGGGAGCGGGGCCTGTTCTTCGTGTTTTCCCAAGCTAGGAGTCAGGTCTCCTTGTGTTCTGTGAGATACTTACCTCTCTGTCTTCTAGAGCCGATCCTGCATCGCCATCCGGTCCTGCGGTACCTCGAACCCCGAACGCTGCCCATCTGCCATCCTGACAGTCCGTACCATCTCGGATCCCTGCGGTGACCCGTCATCTCGCTCCAACGGTTCCGGACCCCGCCTGACACCATCACGGCTTCCGAACCTGAGCTCCGTCACCCGGACCACCATCAGTGACCTCGTGGTCCCAGGGACTTCTCCATTTTCTCCCAGTGCACGGACTGTCCTGCTACCTACAGTGCTCCGGCTACCGGACTCCTTTCCCTCATCCGGGAGTTCGGCCCAGTGGATCCACCTCCAGGGTCTACCCGTCCATCTGGCCCTAACAGAATGGCGATCGCCATTTTTTTTTCCTTAACCGCGCATACAGTGGGGCAGGCCAGGCTGTCAGCCAATCACAGACACACACACAGCAAAGTGGATTTTTGCCAGACAAGCAAGGGCATGTGTCATAGGCTGTGCATGTCACATGTCTTTACCCTATAAGACCCGGCCATTTTCCCCATCGCCGTCATTATCTCTCTGCTGCGGGTGGGTGACAGTCACCGCTCCCGCTCCCACTCCCGCTGCTGCTGCTGTGTGCGCTATAGACATACAGTGCAATCTACATATCGCTTTATTGATTAGAGACTACTTGTAATTTCAGCCCTTTTCAGGGCTACATTACAGCCGTTCATAGCCATTGTTGCTAGGCAGGTCTGTGCCAGCGCTGTGCAGAGGTTTTTATCACAGCGTCTGGCTACATCAGCTCAGGCAATTCAGGGATATTACGTGAGGGTTCCTCTGCTGACAATTTTTGCTATACCACCTCTGCATTGTACAGCACCTGTCCATTTTTGCTGCGAAATTATTATTACAATAAGTGCAAGAAGTTTTAGGGGCATACTTTCATTGTCTGGGATACTACATTAGGGTTCCTCTGCTGACAATGTTGCTATACCACCTCTGCATTGTACACCCCATCTTCATGTTTGCTACGCAATTTTAAATGCAAAAAGTGCTGCCATTTTTAGGGCCATACTTTCATTGTCTGGGATACTATGTTAGGGTTCCTCTGCTGACAATTTTGCTATACCACCTCTGCATTCTACACCACATCTCCATTTTTGCTATGCAATTTTTATTGCAAAAAGTGCAGGTAGTTTTAGGGGCATACTTTCATTGTCTGGGATACTATGTTAGGGTTCCTCTGCTGACAATTTCTCTATACTACCTCTGCATTGTACAGCACCTGTCCATTTTTGCTACGCAATTTTAATTGCAAAAAAGTGCAGCCAGTTTTTGGGCCATAGTTTCATTGTCTGTGATAGTCAGTGTTGGTTCTTCAGCTGTCAATAAAGGTAGACCACCTCTGCAATCTACACCACCTCTCCATTTTTGCTACGACATTTTAAGTGTCCAATTTGTTCACAAACAAAATGAGTGGCAAAAGGACAGATGGTGGTGGAAAGGGGAACAGGCGTGTTGGATAGGGAAAAAAAGTTTGTGTCCGTGGGATAGATCGTAAAGCAACAGTAACATCTGCTGAAGAAAGGCCATCTTCCAGCAAAAGTAAGATGTCTACTACTTTCCGTGGACAATCTGATGTGATCCCTTTTTTACGGAACCGAACAACTCTACCAAAGGTAGATGATGCACAAAAAAAGCACATGCTTGAATGGATCTCAAGTGCTCCATCAAGTGGCGTCTCCTCCACCTCAACTTCAACATCCCAAAGACTCCAGTCCTCTGAGTTGTCACCCCAATCGCACTTGCTTTCTAACAGCTTTCAAGTATCCACCAGCCCTGCAGAGTATGGGGTAACAGAGATGGCTGAGTCTGCAGAGCTGTTTAGTCACACTATAGCCTGGGAATCAGAGGTCTGCTCCAAAGCTACAGTGAGTCCAGACCAGGAAATGGTCTGCAGTAATTGCCAGAAGCTTTGTGAGTCAGATTTAGGCCCTGATGAAGACGTTTCTGAGCATTCCCAAACTGTAACTCCTCTTGGTGGAGACAATGAGGAACATCCTGATGACAATGAGACTCAGATACCTGATTGGAATGACAACTTAACTATTCGGTCACGGCAGGAAGAGGTTAGCTCTGAGGATGAGGGGAGTGCAAACACACAGGGTGATGATGAGTTTGTAGATCCCACTTACTGTCAACCCACAGTCAGGCACTCGATGAGGTCAGCAGAGGCGGTGGAGGAGGATGCGACTGACGACTAGGTTAGCTTGCTGGACAGAAACGGAGTACTGGAAGCACGTCAATAACTGCATTCTCAGCCACAACTCTGCCTCTGAGCACAAGTAGGGGTGGCTCTGCAGGTAGCATGGGCTCTAAGCCTTGCCTAGCCTGGTCCTTTTTTGACATCACAAAGGATCTCCCAACTCATGTCATCTGTAAGATTTGTCACCAATCTTTAAGTAGAGGCCAAAACCTCACTAGTTTGACTACTTCGTCCACGAACCGTCACATGGATATCAAGCATAAGTCCCAGTGGGAAGCTCACTGTGCTACAATGCGGCCTAGCAGTGCGCGCCAACCACCGTCTGCCCCTTCAAGTGCATCCACACGCTCTTCATCCTCTATGACTGTGGTGACAGCAGTCACACATGCTTTGCGACGCAGACCTTCCACCTCTTTAACCACAACAGACAGTGTGATTGGCAGCTCGTCAGTTGGTTTGGAAGTGGAAACAGCTGCTGGTGTTGAGCTCTCTCAGACATCGAGAGCACCAACTTTGGATGAAGGCAACATTATGTCTCCGCCTGCACTTTCCTCACAGACCAGGGACACCCTACTCAATGCCGTCTCAGCACAGCAGCCAGCCCTCAGTCCCTCAGATGTGGACAAATAAAAGACCATTTCCTCCTAGCCATGACCAAGTTAAGAGGTTGACTTTCACCCTCTGCAAGCTGTTGGCTACAGAATTGCTGCCTTTTCGCCTGGTGGACACAGAGGATTTTCGAAACCTTATGTCCGTCGCAGTGCCCCAGTACCAGATGCCCAGTCGCCACTACTTCTCCAAGAAAGGTGTGCCTGCACTACACCAGCATGTCACACACAACATCACCGCTTCCTTGAGAAACTCTGTGTGTGACGGGGTGCATTTCACCACTGATACAGTAAGCATGGACACGGGCATTACATGTCGCTGACTGGGCACTGGGTAACTATGGTGAGAGATGGAGAAGGGTCTGCTGTACAAGTCTTGCCATCCCCACGAGTTGTGCGTCAATCCTCTGTATGTAGAAGTTCCTCCACTGCTTCTGCCTCCTCAACCTCGTCTGGGTCCTCCACCTCCACCCAAAGCCTGTCTGGTCAGGCCACTCGCGTTGGAACTGCGCACAAAGAATCCTGCACACCTCCTTACTATGCTGGCAGCAGAGCTCAATGGCATCAGGCGGTCTTTACGTTGAAATGTCTGGGAAATAAGAGTCACACAGCTGAGGAGTTGTGGTCAGCTCTGGAGAGCAAGTTTCGTAAATGGTTGTCTCCACTCAACCTGCAGCCAGGGAAGGCCGTGTGCGACAATGCTGCAAACCTGGGTGCGGCCCTTCACCGGGGCAAGGTGATACACGTGCCTTGTATATTTCACGTGTTGAATCTTGTTGTCCAGCAATTTTTAACCCACTATCCTGTCCTAGATGGGCTTCTGCACAGGGCATGGTCACTATCTGCTCACTTCCGCCATTCAAATGGCGCAGCTGACCAACTTGCATCGCTCCAGAAGTCTTTCAGCCTGCCAGTTCACTGCCTGAAATGCGATGTGGCGACACGCTGGAATTCGACTCTCCACATGTTGCAGCGACTGTGGCAGCACCGCAGAGCCCTAGTGCAATACGTTGTGACATATAGCCTGGGCCAACGAGATGCAGATGTGGGGCAGATCACGCTGATGGAGTGGTCTCAGATCAAGGACCTATGAACCATTCTGCACAGTTTCGACATGGTGACAAATATGTTTACCGCTGACAATACCATTATCAGCATGACAATTCCAGTCATTTACATGCTGGAGCACACGCTAAACAGTATTTGGAGTCAGGTGGTGGGACAAGAGGAATGGGAGGAAGTACAGGAGGATTCATATGCAGAAGGGATACCAAGATCTACAAGGTCCAGACGTTCAGCATCACCAAGGCGGCAGGCATGGGATGGTGGGGGAGAGAGATTAACAAGAGTGCATGGTAGCAGCCAAACTGCTGAGGAAGGTGCAGGAGCCAAGGAAGAAATGGAGGATGAACTGGCGATGGGCATGGAAGACTCAGCAGATGAGGGAGACCTTGATCAAATTTCAGTTGTTCAAGGTTGGGGGGAGATGTCAGAGGAAGGAAGCACGGTTATCACCTCGCCGACACAAACACAGCAAGGACTTGGTCCGTATGGATGCGCAAGACACATGAGCGGAATTGCTGCACTACCTACAACATGACCCTCAGATTGTCATAATTAGAAGTGATGTTGACTACTGGGTTGCCACACTCTTAGATCCCCGGTACAAGTCAAAATTTGCCAAAATAATTCCAGCCATAGAAAGGGACGCACGTTTGCAGGAGTATCAGCAGAAGCTGTTATGCAATCTTAGCTCGGCTTTTCCACTAAATACCAGTGGTGCGCAGAGTGAATCTCACAGTTGTGACTTGCCAACCATGGGACTATAGAGTCATCATCAGTCAAACCGTACCAGCAACACCGTATCTGGTGGTAACACCAATTTTATGGAATCGTTTCATGATTTTTTTTAGACCATCCTTTGCAAGGCCACAAGAGACAAGAAGTCTGACATATAGTCAACGGCTGGAGAGGATGATACAGGAGTATTTCCAAGTGAATATAGATGCCATGACTCTGCAACTGGAGCCTTGCTCATTTTGGGCTTCCAATCTTGAAAAATGGCCCAAGCTCTCCACTTACGCCTTGGAGATCTTGTCGTGTCCCGCAACCAGCATTCTCTCGGAACGTGTCTTCAGTGCTGCTGGGTGTGTGCTTTCAGATAAGCGCACGCGTCTGTCCAGTAACAATGTGGACAGACTAACGTTCATCAAGATGAACAAGTCATGGATCCGCAAGGACTTTTCTACCCCTGTGTCATCCTGGGGAGAGTAAATGCTTGTGCTTCATGCAAATCAATCTGTCAAGTTTGCAACTGGGGGACAACTGATGCCCCTTAAAGTGGTGTCTGTGGCCCCATTTTTGGAAAAAAGGGAGACTCTGGTTGGAGTCCGCTTTTTGTTTTTTTAAAAATGTTGCAAGATGAACAAGTCATGGATCCGCATGGACTTTTCTACCCCTGTGTCATCCTGGGGAGAGTAAATGCTTGTAGATTTTTGAATGTGCTTCATGCAAATCAACCTGTCAAGTTTGCAACTTGGGGACAACTGATGCCGCTTAAGTGGTGTCTGTGGCCCAATTTCTGGAAAAAAGGGAGACTGGTTGGAGTCCCCTTGCTGTTTTTTTTAAAAATGTTCCAAGATGAACAAGTCATGAATCCGCAAGGACGTTTCTACGCCTGTGTCATCCTGGGGAGAGTAAATGCTTGTAGATTTTTGAATGTGCTTCATGCAAATCAACCTGTCAAGTTTGCAACTGGGGCACAACTGATGCCACTTAAGTGGTCTCTTTGGCCCAATTTTTGAAAAAAGTGAGACTCTGCTTGGAGTCCCCTTGCTGTGTTTTACATGATTTTAGAAGGGCATGACATGCCTATATCTGTGTCTCCTCCTCCTTTTACTCGTCCAGCTCTTTTGTTTTCGCATGAGTATATGTACTTGTCACTTTTCCATGTGTTTGGGGTGTCTTGTGAGTTGTTTGTCACCTTTTGGACACCTTAGAAGGTGTTTTCCATTTGTTTGTATGTGTTTGTGTTTGCCTCCCATTGTTTTCAATGGGGTTCGAAGGTGTTCGTCGAACGTTCGCCAAACTAAGCCGCCGTTCGACGAACCGAACCAAACTCGAACACTATGGGGGTTGCTCATGTCTAGTCATCTGTTCCTCAAAGGAAGAAAGAGTGAGGTTATCCATAGTTGGAACAACAGATTGAATAGTATTGGCTTGATCCTCCTGAAAAAAAAATGCTTTTTAACTGTTAATCTTCTTATGAACGTATTCACATCTAATATGGTGTCAAAAAGATTAAATCCGGTGTTAGGCACAAAACTAAGTCCTTTTTTGGGCAATTCCAATTGTTCATCTTGTAATATACAGTACATGCAGCGAATTAATAATGGTGAAATCATTCTCATTTAATAATAATGCCTTATTGCAAAAAACTGTGGGTTTTTCTTAGCACGATGTTTATATCCTGCTATATGAAAAGTATTTTTAGAAGTAGAAGGTAGTCTCACATCCATATCAGATAAATCAGTGTTGTAATCGGTAGACTCAAATTCAGTAGAAGAGAAACTAACTTTGGATGAGTCAGTCTCTGTTTTATTTTTATTTCTCTGTTTGAGGATAGATTTTGGACCCCCGTATATTTCTTTTTTGGTATATGTGCCAGTAATGAACGCGATTGCTCTCATAATCACCAGAATCACGTTTAAATGTGCTTTCCTTTCTGGAGGTGATAAAATCCTTCAACTTGGTAAGGTTTTCATTAAGTCTCTTTTTATGTGAGTCATAGGCATCAGTACCTGTACATTTGGTAAGTGAAGATTCAACATCTTTAATGTTAGTTTCTAGAGAATCAAGCTTGGTTTGTTCCTGTTCAATAATCAATGTAATTAACTTGGCAGAACATTCAGAAAGTGCAGAATCCCACCTGGTAACAAAGTCAGGGTTAAATTCAGTGGTAGGGCGTTTCCTGAGACGCAGCCCTTTGGGAATCATGCTGTGCTTAGGGATGAGCGAGTAGTGAAATACTTGGACTCGCTATACTCGTAACGAGTAAGTCCTAATACTCGGGTACTCATTACGAGTAGCGAGTCCAATGCAAGTCATAGGGAAATGAGAGTAATCTGCTGGACCCTGCAAAGTGGTCTGGGGGCTGAGTAAAAAGCTGAAATGGATGCATGATTGTTTAAAAGCCGGGCGGTAAAAAGCCGCCGGCTTTTTTAAGCATCAGCTGATGCACGCTCCCCGCCTGGGTTCATCGCTTCCCGCTCCCTGGTGCTGCGCTCCCCACCCGGTCCTAACTTAGGATCAGGTGGGGAGGTGGCGAGGGAGCGAAGCACCGGGCAGCGGGGAGGGTAGCACTAGGCGGGGCAGCAAGGCAGCGGGGAGGGATGAATCGGACGGGAAAGCCGTCGGTGAAGTCTTACCTGGCTCCCCGATGGTACTTCCAGAGCCGCTCATTGCACCTAATCAAAAACCCAAAGAAAAAGAGTCAGTAACACCACCTTCATGCAAAAGACAATATTTTATTAAACACTTATATGACAAACGCAATTAAAAGATTCAAGGTGTGCTGGTAAGGATACAAACAGTAGTGGAACATGCACACCATTGCTGGCTATAAATATATTAGGCAAGACAGCCTATAGCTGGGAACTATGTGTCATAAATAGTAATCTACAAAAAGGAGGCACTCAATGGTTAACCAGTAGAGTACATACAGTGCAACGTAATGCAGAGATGTAAATACTGTTAGGCAGACAATCAGTAAACACTCCCTATTAGGTAGAGCATGTCGCTCACAGGATGTATAAAAGGAAGGAGAAGACACCACTTCTACTCCTGCCCAGACTGGTAACCAAAAGAGACCCACATTTACACAAGGTTAAAGATGACACATACCCATAGTAGCCAAGTCAGCAAAGGTGGTGCAGTTCCACTGACCCCGACGCGTTTCGCGAGGGCTTCTTCACAAGGGGGGTCGCAAAGAATAGTGTCATTCCCAGGGTATAAATACCCACATATCAGCTGTTACAGATCGCACGCAATGGCGACGCATATAGTGGCGCATGCGTGGTCGGCCACAGCGAGTCGCCCGGAAGCTGCGTCAACACTCCAGTATCTGGGTCCGGGAGGGAAAACCCCTTCAGACGTCACATCCGGCCCGTTACCAAGGGGAGGCATCTGCAGCAACAAGGCGACGCTGGCCAAGCGCGCATGCGCACAGCGTCACCAGCGATAGGAGATGAACCCCACAGCAGCCATCATGAGAAGGTCGTACCGATCAGAGATGCATACCGACGCCATGATGGGAAGGTCAGTGCCTGGGGAACATATATAATGTCAGCCAAAGTCCGAGTCTTAGACAATAATTACATGAGTCGGTACACATATATGCAAATAAAGTGCAGTACGTCATCATGCTTAAAAGCGCATACAACAACAAAAAGCAAAATACAAGAAACATCTTATACATAATATTGCACTGATAATATACGTCCAGGCAAGCGGCTGACATTTCTAAATGGTCCCACAGGAAAAAATGTTGTTATTCCATCATCCAAAGGATCATAGATGAAGTCATACGCAGGGGAAAAGAATCCATTGATGAATAATCACAGCACTAAAAACATTAAAAAACAGAAAATGACACACAATTAAAAATGTAGAAAGGAAAGACTCAGCATATCCCTAGTACAATAAATACTAAGAGAACACCCTAGGTTTGGAAGAATGAGATCTTACATGTATATTTTAAAGAAAAGACAAGACAAGACAGAGCTAGGACAGAATTAAAGGGATAGGGACCAAACCAATATCAATTTATAAAAAGGGGGCAAAAGTGAGCTTTTCGTTAAGGCCATTTGGAGCAACAGATCCCACGAGCACAATCCAGCGGCACTCCATCTGAGCTAACCGCCGTTGTAAGTCGCCTCCACGGATACCTCCGTGTAGGCAATCAATGCCTCTGATTTTCAAAAACTTAGGATTGCAGTCGTGGAAGTTGTAAAAATGCCGGGGCAGGGTTTTCAACGTTGTTACATCCTCAACATCACGTGCTGCTATAATGTCCCTCACGTGCTCGTGTGTACGGACCCGCAGCTCACGTGAGGTCAGACCAATATATATCAGGCCACAGGCACATGTGGCATAATATATTACGTAAGTTGATTTGCACGAAATAAATTTATTGATCTTGAACTCACGTTTACCATCTGACGACATGAAGGTGGTAGCCCGGATGATGTTCCTACACCCCATACAATCACCACATGGAAAACAGCCCCACCGAGGTTTCCCAACACCAGGGATGCAGGGCTGTTTTACCACGTAGTGACTCCTCACAAGTAAATCCCTTAAGTTCTTACCCCTGCGAGCTGTCATTAAGGGTTCAGAGGGCAGAGACATAGCCAGTGAGGGTTCAGTTGTAAGGATAGACCAATGACGTGACATAATCGTCCTCATCTTATTCCACTGATGGTTAAATGTGGATATAAAGCGGACCGGTGGATTTGATTCCTCACCCATCCTCCCTTTGAAGTTGGGGTTCAGGAGGTCACTACGTTGGCATTTCTTGGCACGCTTATAGCCATCGTTAATCGAACGCTTACTGTATCCCCTTTCCAAAAACCTCCTCCTTAGATCCAAAGCCTGATGTTCAAAAGAAGGGTCCGAGGAGCATATGCGTCGCATCCTCAAAAATTGTCCTCTAGGGATTGCCCTGATGGTGGAAGACAGGTGCGCTGAGGATGCGTGGAGGAAAGAATTGACGGAAGTCTCCTTCCGAAAGACATCCGTCTCAATTCTGCCATTGTCCTGAACTGACAGACGGATGTCCAGGAAGTCAATGGACGATGTATCATACCTGTACGTCAATTTGATATTGAAGCTATTGCAGTTCAGTTCAGACATAAAGTCCTGCAGCTCTGGGATGGTCCCGTGCCACACCAAAAGTACATCGTCAATGTACCGGAACCATCCCGCCACAAGGGAGGAGGCGTGGGCGCCACCCCGGAACACCTCCCGCTCCCAAAAACCAAGGAACAGGCATGCATAGGATGGCGCACACGCCGCCCCCATCGCGGTTCCACGCTGCTGTAAATAAAAACGATCCCTAAAAGTAAAAAAATTATGAGTAAGAATAAACTGCAACAGCTCCACGACCAAATCACACAGTGTCGCATCCAAATTACTCATTCTGAGGAAGAAATCCACGGCTCTCACTCCATCCCGGTGGTCGATGCATGTGTATAATGATTCAACATCGGCAGTCACCAAAAGTGCACAAGGATCGAGATGTAATTCATCAACCTGTCTTAATATGTCCATGGTGTCTCTAACATAGGAGGGCAGCGTCTCAACCAAGGGTCTAAGATAGTACTCTATAAATTTACACACGGGATCGCAAAGCCCTCCTATGCCAGAGACAATTGGACGACCAGGGGGATTCAGTCGATCCTTGTGCACTTTTGGTAACAAGTAAAAGGTGGGGACAGTGGGGAACTTGGTCAATAGGCCATCCATGACCTTTTTAGTAATGACTCCATCTGTCACAGCCCTATCCAAAATAACCAATAAATCCTCCATGTAACCCCTCAGTGGGCAGGATGACAGTAAGGAGTATGTGTCCTTTTGCCTCAGCTGTTTAAGTGCCTCCTTCTCATATTTTTCAACCGGCCAAATGACGACGTTTCCCCCCTTGTCTGCAGGTTTTATTACAACATTATCCAAAGCTCTAAGTTCGTTCAGAGCACGTCTCTGAGTAGATGTAAGATTGTCATGTTCGCATGAATTTTTCAATTTGCGAAACTCATTTGTAACCAGACGCGTGAAAATCTCAACTTGAGGACATAAAGACAGGGTGGGAAAAGTCGTACATCTAGGCTTTACACTTGAAGGAAATTTACCTCTTGAGTCGCTTTCAGACTCGCATGCCAGCTCCTCCAGAGTGCGCAAGGCAGTCTGTTCCTCAATTGTATTAAAACCCAGATCCATGGAGGGTCTGGAGTGGAGCTTTTTCAATACGAGTTTGCGCGCAAACAGATGTAAGTCCTTCAGTGCTGTAAAGAAATTAAATTTTTCATTAGGCACAAACGTAAGACCCAAGCTCAAAACCTCATGCTGCGCACTAGAGAGGACAAGGGAAGAGAGATTAATTACCTCTAGTCGGTTGGATTTTGAATCATGTGGGGGTGGTGTAATCTTACGTTTGTTCCCCGACTGTCCCTTAAAGAAGAAGGAGGATTGACCCCCCTGATCATGCCGGAACTGTGTGATTTTTGGGGTCTTGGACCTGACCACCATGGATTCTTCCGTGGATGAGATGGACGTCTGAGATTCAGAACGACTCATGGACATCCTACGTGGGGGTTGACGAGATCTCCTCCATTTATACGCCATACCTTTCTGAAAATCACCAGAGTCTCTTAGATATTTTTTATGCTTCACTGCCAGGATCTCTTTCTCCCATTTTTTAAATTCTGTATCCAAATCAGCCTCCATTTTCGTCTTCTGCTCTGGAGTAAGTGTAAGACTCATATCCCTCTGTATCTTTTCAATATCAATATCAATTTCCTTCAGGGTTTTCTCATTTAGTTGAATTAACATTTTCATAAAACCTTTGGAACAGGTAGACGCCAAATTCTCCCATTCACTCCTGAAGGTAAGATCATCTATCTCAAACGAGGGAAAGATTTGTACTCTTAACCCCCTAGGTATCAGATCTCTGGACACATAGCGTTCAAGAAAGGACTTATTCCACCATAGTCGCGTGCGTCTATTAAGAAGGTTTTTGTATCTTTTGTATAGACCCTCATCCTCCTTTCCACATGTATTAAGAACAATATTTGAATCCTCACCAAACACTCCATTTAACTGTGAAAGCCACGCTTTTTCGCGTGCCCGAAAGTCCATTAGTTCAGGACACTGAGCTGTGAAAACACAGAATACTATAAGTATAAACAACATCTGAACATAACCATATGGGGGAGATTTGTGGTGGTCACAAATGATCACCATAACCCCTAAAAGGACATAAAGGATACAAAATCCCTGGTAGTGACTCCATAAATACATTCAAAAACCCAAAGAAAAAGAGTCAGTAACACCACCTTCATGCAAAAGACAATATTTTATTAAACACTTATATGACAAACGCAATTAAAAGATTCAAGGTGTGCTGGTAAGGATACAAACAGTAGTGGAACATGCACACCATTGCTGGCTATAAATATATTAGGCAAGACAGCCTATAGCTGGGAACTATGTGTCATAAATAGTAATCTACAAAAAGGAGGCACTAAATGGTTAACCAGTAGAGTACATACAGTGCAAGTAGTGCAGAGATGTAAATACTGTTAGGCAGACAATCAGTAAACACTCCCTATTAGGTAGAGCATGTCGCTCACAGGATGTATAAAAGGAAGGAGAAGACACCACTTCTACTCCTGCCCAGACTGGTAACCAAAAGAGACCCACATTTACACAAGGTTAAAGATGACACATACCCATAGTAGCCAAGTCAGCAAAGGTGGTGCAGTTCCACTGACCCCGACGCGTTTCGCGAGGGCTTCTTCACAAGGGGGGTCGCAAAGAATAGTGTCATTCCCAGGGTATAAATACCCACATATCAGCTGTTACAGATCGCACGCAATGGCGACGCATATAGTGGCGCATGTGCGGTCGGCCACAGCGAGTCGCCCGGAAGCTGCGTCAACACTCCAGTATCTGGGTCCGGGAGGGAAAACCCCCTCAGACGTCACATCCGGCCCGTTACCAAGGGGAGGCATCTGCAGCAACAAGGCGACGCTGGCCAAGCGCGCATGCGCACAGCGTCACCAGCGATAGGAGATGAACCCCACAGCAGCCATCATGAGAAGGTCGTACCCATCAGAGATGCATACCGACGCCATGATGGGAAGGTCAGTGCCTGGGGAACATATATAATGTCAGCCAAAGTCCGAGTCCTAGACAATAATTACATGAGTCGGTACACATATATGCAAATAAAGTGTAGTACGTCATCATGCTTAAAAGCGCATACAACAACAAAAAGCAAAATACAAGAAACATCTTATACATAATATTGCACTGATAATATACGTCCAGGCAAGCGGCTGACATTTCTAAATGGTCCCACAGGAAAAAATGTTGTTATTCCATCATCCAAAGGATCATAGATGAAGTCATATGCAGGGGAAAAGAATCCATTGATGAATAATCACAGCACTAAAAACATTAAAAAACAGAAAATGACACACAATTAAAAATGTAGAAAGGAAAGACTCAGCATATCCCTAGTACAATAAATACTAAGAGAGAAGTCCTAATACTCGGGTACTCGTTATGAGTAGCGAGTCCAATGCAAGTCATAGGGAAATGAGAGTAATCTGCTGGACCCTGCAAAGTGGTCTGGGGGCTGAGTAAAAAGCTGAAATGGATGCATGATTGTTTAAAAGCCGGGCGGTAAAAAGCCGCCGGCTTTTTAAAGCATCAGCTGATGCACGCTCCCCGCCTGGGTTCATCGCTCCCCGCTCCCTGGTGCTGCGCTCCCCACCCGGTCCTAACTTAGGATCAGGTGGGGAGGTGTCGGGGGAGCGAAGCACCGGGCAGCGGGGAGGGTAGCACTAGGCGGGGCAGCAAGGCAGCGGGGAGGGATGAATCGGACGGGAAAGCCGTCGGTGAAGTCTTACCTGGCTCCCCGATGGTACTTCCAGAGCCGCTCATTGCACCTAATGTAATATGCACTTGTGACGCCCTGGACTAGTCAGGTCGTCCCAGGTAGTCACACACACAACACCACACCCCCTCCCGAGTAGGTGACATCAGTCAAACGAAAAACCTTGTCACCACCCTGCAGGTATGATGTCCACACCAGGGGGGTGAAGCCAGGCGGTTGGCTCCGCCCACCAAGGAGTTCACAGGCCTGGAGGCGGGAAACGGACGCTTCAAGTGGTAGTGCAAGCGTAGAGAGAGGTCAAGTTCAGGTGCAGACCTGTGCCCAGGCCTGTCAACAGACTACCCGGTGGCTGGGTCGGAGCCCAGTCACCTTTGACAAGGAGGCAGACGGTGGTGGCCGCCTGCAGGAGCTGGGATTACAGCCGGTGACCCGAAAGTACCGAACCGGAGAACCGATTGGAAACCGGAGCACCAGGAGGGGTACTCAGTCCCAGACGAAGCCCCGAACCTACAGGGCCGAGTCAAATCAACTGATTGCGGACTGGGCTTAAGGACCTATCCCACACAAGTCCCGTTAGAGGACAACAGCCCAACCATACAGGGTAGAAGCCACCACCAAGGCATAGAGACCCAAAGGGCCAGCGTCTGCGGGCAAACGGGCTCCTTCTGCAGATACAAGCCGGGGAGTGGACTACCGGTGTCAAGGCATAGGAGTCAAACATTCACACACAGAGGTGCAGGAGAAAAGCGGAAGCCACCAACCTATTCTGAGAGAAGCTGCAGCCGGCTGTGGGCCCCATTCATCACTCCGTTTGGTTTACCAGAGACTCCAGTGTATTGTGTCAGAGTGAGTACACCAGTGCCTTTGGGCCGCGCCGCACCGCACCAGCATCCAGCACGCATCACCCGCTCCCCCGCCTCAGCACCTCCCTCGGGCCCCCGGGACCATCGCTCCCCTACCCACAGAGGGGTCAACACCAAAGCTGCACAACACCGTCCCCGGGAGGCCTAGTTAACGGCAGCGGTGGTGTCCATCCATTCACCACAACCCGTGGGTGGCGTCACGAACTTTCATCCCTTACCAAAAACCACCGCGGCTCCCGGCCGTGAAACTCCCGGTCAAATCCTTGCGTGTAGCGCCAACTCCCTTGAAGAGCGACGTGACCCCCGGGTCCGTGAGAGGCTCGAGCCACCACCCGCAGTACGAGCACGGATCTGAGCGGCTCGGCAGTCACAGCCGAGCCTGCGGGGCGGTACACATCGACTCTTCTGGCGTCACAAACAGGATAGAACACTCCACTTACCTGTGGAAGTGTGCCTTGAGATTGTCGCCAGCGGCGTCCCGCTGAAAAATTGGAGAATCCACCATCTTGGGCGCAAAAAGTTCCCGTCTAAGACGTCTTCCCCGAGCAGAAAAGGTGCAAAAGCGAAGCCCCGCCCCCCGAGAGCGGAGCGGTGCAAAAAACAAGTGAAGTGCTCGGGAAAGACCAAGGGGGGACGGAAAGAAGATGTCCGTACCTGCCGGAGATGGTGAAAGGGCGTCAGCTGCGGGAGTGGCGGCGCCCGAAGACGGGAACGTGGCGGCCCTCGCTCCAGTCGCAGGAGCGGGGGAGGCCGCAGGTCCAGTGGTCGCCCAGGTAATGCCGATCTCCCTGCCATTCGTGCCCGGTACTACCTGGCTACCCCAGTACGATGGGAAGCCTAACGCTTTACAGGTGTTCCGGAAAAAGATAAACCCGATTCTTGACTTGTATGCCATGACTGGCAGACAGCGTGTGACGGTAGTATTCGGGCAGCTGACCGGCGTGGCCGAGCAGGAGACAGAGACCTGGACGGACGTGGACCGGGCCTCGGTAACCACTATCTTTGAAAAACTCCAGACCGCGTTTGAAACCCGTACCGAAGCTGAGTTGCGGATGCAGTTCTACCAATGTCGGCAACGGCCCGCGGACAGTATCAGAGACTATGCCTTGCGCTTGCAGACGGCCCTCCGGACCCTGAGGTGGGTGGACACTATCAGTGAGGCCGACAGCAACAAGATGTTAGTGGAGCAATTTCTGCAGGGACTGGGGTCTGCTGAAGATCGCAAACAGATGTGGTTATGGACTTTGGAGCATGCGACCTAGACTTTACAGTACTAAAGGAGCGAGCCATGAAGGCCCTGCAAACACCAACTGTTGGAGCTCCTGATGTGACCCCTTGGCCGGTTGAACCCGCTTCCGTGTCAGTAGCACCCCCTCCCTTGGTTCTACTGGCCCGTGCCGCACCTGTCGGGACGATAGAAGCGCTGGCCTCGCAGGTCCGACGCATGAATGAAGATCTCACCCGGATCCTCGCCGCACTCCAGCTCCCGACGAGAGTCAAGCCCCAGGAGAAGATCCAGCTCGTCGACAGCCTGGAGGACGTCCCTTGGATGCAGCGGAGGAAGAACACCGACCCGCAGTATGGGCCGCCTGTGTGCTACAGGTGCAACAAGCCTGGCCATTACTCTAGGCGATGCCCGTTAAACGAGCAACCCCTGAGGCCAAGGGCCAATCCTCAGGAGTAGACCCCCATGGCCCGGCTGATTGGAGAGACCGGTTTGTAGGAGGCCGCCCCATCATCTCCCTGGCAGTGGACGGCGTCCTGACCATGGCCCTGTTGGACACTGGATTGCAGGTAACCACTATGCCTTATTCATTGTACCAGCGATATTGGGCCGATAGTGAACTTGCCCCTCCAGATGATAGCATTACCATTATTGCGGCCAATGGGCTACCTATGACCCAAGTGGGACTCAGGGAGGTGACCTTGACCATGGGACGGACCCAGCTGAAACGCCAAGGGATGATTGTGGTGCTGAATGAGTCCAGTGACCGTAACCCAATAGTGGTCCTAGGGATCAATGTGATTGAGCACTGTATGGGAGAGGTGTTGAGCTTGCTGTAGCAACTGTCTGCCACTGCAGGAGAAGGTCGGCAGAGGGCCCTACAGTGCGAAATCCGGGCCCTCCTGCACTGGCAGCAAGTGAACCTGACGGGTGGAGAGATTGGTGGAGTGCGGGTGATGGATGCAGCCCCTTTGGTGGTCCCGCCCAGGAGCGAAATGATGATCTGGTGTAGGGCAGCAGTAGGCCCCCAGGGACAGGATTACCCGGTGTTGGTGGAACCTTCACCTTTGGAGCACTGGCCCACAGTAATGGTAGCCAGAGGGTTGATTGATGTCAAAAAGGGGAGAGCGCCTGTGAGAGTGCTGAATTGCGGGGAGGAAGAGGTTAGGCTCCCCCACAGCCACCTACGCCACCACAGCTAAGCTGTTTACCATCGACCCCCACGCCATCCATGAGACCACCCCCACTACCCCTACACTTGACATGAGCAGTTACACCCCATCTATGCCACTAGAGGAATGGTGCCGGGAGTTACATGTCGGCACTGAATCTACCCCGGTACACCACAAAGACGGGGTATACAGGGTAGTACGGGAGTATGAGCAGGTTTTCAGCAAGCACCCGCTAGATTTTGGGAGGATTAAAGGGGTTCAACATCATATCCCCACAGGCACACATCCACCCATCAAGGAAAGGTATAGGCCAATACCGCCAGCACATTATCAATGCGCCAAAGACATGTTGAGGAACATGAAAGAGGCAGGGGTCATCCGGGATAGTTGTAGTCCCTGGGCAGCTCCATTGGTGCTGGTAAAGAAGAAAGACGGTACCATGAGAATGTGTGTGGATTACCGGAAGATCAATCAGATGACGCATAAAGATGCCTACCCTCTCCCCTGCATTGAAGAGTCGCTGGCTGCACTAAAAACTGCTAATTATTTCTCTACCCTTGACCTTACTAGTGGATACTGGCAGGTGGCGGTTGCACCAGAAGACCGCGAGAAGACCGCATTTGCCACCCCCATGAACTCTGCGAGTTCAACAGCATGCCGTTCAGGCTGTGCAATGCCCCGGGGACCTTCCAACAGCTCATGGAGTGCTGCTTGGGGCATCTCAACTTCGAGACTGTTCTATTGTATCTGGATGATGTGATTGTGTATTCCAAGATGTATGAGGCCCACTTGGAGCACCTGACAGAAGTGTTCGCAGCCCTCTCCAAGTACGGAATGAAGCTGAAGCCCTCTAAGTGCCATCTGCTGAAACCCAAATTGCAATACCTCGGACATGTGGTGAGCGCAGAAGGCATAGCCCCGGATCAGGAGAAGGTTGCTGCCATCCAGAGCTGGCCGCGACCGAACATGGTGAGGGAAGTGAGGCAGTTCCTGGGCCTGGTGGGCTACTACCGCCGTTTCATCAAGAGGTACACGAAGATGGCCTCGCCCATGCAAGACCTCCTCGTGGGACAGACCAAGAATAGGAGAGCCCCCGGCCCCCAGTTTGTCTGGAGCGAGAAACATGAGGAATCTTTCCACCAGTTGAAGTCGGCCCTGACGAGAGAAGAAATCCTGGCTTACCCCGACTACGGTCTCCCGTTCGTCCTCTACACCTACGCCAGCAATGTGGGCCTGGGTGTGGTCCTGTCCCAGGTACAGGACGGGAAGGAAAAAGTGATCGCCTATGCTAGCAGAAAACTCTGGCCGACGGAAAGGAATCCCAAAAATTACAGCTCCTTTAAGCTTGAGTTCTTAGCCCTCGTGTGGGCAATAACCGAAAGGTTCAAGCATCACCTCGCACGGCGAAGTTTACTGCCTACACAGACAACAATCCATTGACACACCTGGATACGGCTAAGCTGGGCGCCCTAGAGCAGCGGTGAATGGCTCGACTGTCCAATTACGATTTCACTATCAAGTACAGGGCCAGCCGCAAGAACACCAATGCGGATGCGCTGTCTCGGATGCCGCACCTACCCGATGAAGGGGTGGAAAACGACGACCTTGAAGAAATCGAGCTACCCGCATTCCATCAGCAACGAGATGAGAAGCCCTGTGTTAACCAATAGCAGGTGAACCTTGACCCGCTGCCCAACCAGGGATGGCAAGAAGCTCAGGAACCTGCAGTCCAGCTGGTAAAAGCCATGATCGTGCAGGGCTCCTCCAGGATGGATCCCGCAGCCCCCTCAGAGGCTCAACGGCTGTGGAAGGATAGAAACCGGATGTACCTACACCAAGGGAAGCTGTACAGGTTAATGATCAATCCAAAGACCCATGAGAAGGTTCACCAGTTGGTTTGGTGGTTCCCCAAGCCAGCGTCCCAGGGTTCTGCAGGCCTACCATGATGGCACAGGGCACTTCGGTTGGAAAAAGCTGGAAATGCTGCTGAGAGAGCGTTTTTACTGGAGTGGGATGCGAGAGTCGGTGGAGGCCTGGTGTCGAGAGTGTGGCCCTTGTGCGCTGAGAAGGAGGGACGAGGCCAGCCAGAATAAGGCAATGGTAATTTCAGGCTCAACCACTTGGTTTAGGTGCTTAGGGGAAAAGAGTCATAAATAGTATATAACCCCAGCACTCAAAATGAAAGCAAGAGAATTTTTTGTGATGCAAGTGAATTTATTGACACACTGCAAAAGTGAACCTAAACCAGAGCAACACCGACGTTTCGGCGTAGAGCCTTTCTCAAGGTAGTTGCATCAATGGTTACAGCTGGATGGCGCGGGTCACAAAGGACAACCGAAATGCATAAAGGGAGGCAAGGTTCTTTCACAATTGCAGAGTGTGCTCGTATGCAGAGGAGTGACAGTGTCACTGTGGAGGATGGGTGAACGCCTGCAGTAACGTTACTCTACGCCGAAACGTCGGTGTTGCTCTGGTTTAGGTTCACTTTTGCAGTGTGTCAGTAAATTCACAAAAAATTCTCTTGCTTTCATTTTGAGTGCTGGGGTTATATACTATTTATGAGGCCAGCCAGAAGGCCCCCCTGCAGCTGATCGTCACTCACCAGCCACAGGAGTTGGTCGCCCTGGACCATGTCAAGCTCACGCCCAGCCGAAGCGGGTATACCTATGCCCTGACCATTGTAGACCACTACTCCAGGTTCATGGTGGTTGTCCCTGTTAAAGACTTGAAGGCCCAGAACTGCGGCTAGAGCCTTCCAGGTCTACTTCTGCCGACCGCATGGCTACCTGGAAAGAGTGCTCACGGACCAGGGCTCGGCCTTTGAAGCAGAGGTGTTCCAAGAGTTCTGCCACTTGTACGGGTGTAAGAAGATCTGGACTACGCCATACCATGCCCAAACTAATGGGATGTGTGAGAAAATTAATCACCTGGTCCTGAACCTCCTCAAGACACTACCGTTGGAGGAGAGGAACACCAGTGCCTTCGGGCCGTGCCGCACCGCACCAGCGTCCAGCACGCATCACCCGCTCCCCCGCCTCAGCACCTCCCTCGGGCGCCCGGGACCATCGCTCCCCTACCCACAGAGGGGTCAACACCAAAGCTGTGCAACACTGTCACCGGGAGGCCTAGTTAACGGCAGCGGTGGTGTCCATCCATTCACCACAACCCATGGGTGGTGTCACGAACTTTCATCTCTTACCAAAAACCACCACGGCCCCCGGCCGTGGAACTCCCCGTCAAATCCTTGAGTGTAGCGCCAACTCCCTTGCAGAGCGACGAGACCCCCGGGTCCGTGAGAGGCTCGAGCCACCACCCGCAGTACGAGTACGGATCCGAGTGGCTCGGCGGTCGCAGCCGAGCCCGCGGGGCAGTACACACTGCATTGCCCCACCCACTCTATGTGACAGCCGGATGTGTAAATAAATACTACCCCTCTAAACCCATTGCTAACCTGTTGCTTAGCCTAGGAAGCGGGCAATTTAAATGTATGTAGTGCGGTTGCCATGATTGGTCTTCTAGGAACCCGGGGTAATGCAGTCCTCTGCAGCACCTATTACCTCAGGGTGCTGCAGTCCCCCTTGGTTAATTTCAGCATGTCCACAGGCTGCAAAACAAACCAGATAAGTTCTGCATTTTAAATTTTCTCAATAGCATTACAATTAACAAGTCTTCCCATGCAAGGGAGGCATTTCCTTCAATGTTACTAACTGGAGTACCCTTCCCATCACCCACCACCCAAAGATCCTGGTCCCAAAACCCCTAGGAGGAAGGTCAATGGTTTCCATGGTGACCAGGTCTTGGCCTACTCCGCCACAGACCTTTCCTGCGACCGACCTCTACTTGGTGGCGGTGTCCATTAGGGTCCTTGGATAAGGTTGTACTCTGGTATCGGCACAACTGGTGCAACTATTTACAAAGCAAGTCTGTCACAACCAGTCCTGTGACTTTGGTCCATATTTATCAATATACCTAAATTAACGGGAAAACAATGACCCAAAAGTTTATACAGGTCAGTCTCTGTAGGATCAATACATTTTATCTAAATTCCATTTTATTTCATAACCATATACCTTTTGCAAACATTCTTATCTTCTATGGTTCCCTATAGGTGTCTCGGCTTAGGAGCCCTGATTTCTACCTCCCAACCCCAGGAACTTACTTTCCTAACTTAATGTGCATGGGGCTGGGCCCAGTTCCTCCACCTTTCTGTACACTACTATTTACAATCTATTTACATGAAGCATTTTACACTTTTCATTTTTCTGTAACATATTATTGCATTTTATACCCACTCTCCATACCTGGACGGGGGTTGACCAATGTTGCTGCGACTTGATCTACGCAACTCATGTGTGTTACTAGAGTCTGTACTCTGTACTGTACTTGGAACTGACCTAGGTGTTGTAGGTAGACATGGTAAGTGTCCGTGATTCCTTACTCTTACTGTGGAATTGACAAGTTGACTGATTGTAGGGTTCTCTTATTCTGCTACAATAGGTGGTCCCTCGGGAACTTGCGGGAACATGATTACTGGTACAATAATGGCTCCGTTGTCTTGAAGCATACCACAATGCTCAGGGAAATCTCCAAGTACTGCATGGATCATTTTCTTTTGATCAGGTTGAGGCGTACAAGGGATCCTTTCTTTGGGTTTAAATTTTTCTGGACATTTCTTCAAATGGGATCTGGAGACTGTTGTTGATGTTTTTCCTTCGTCTTTACTGATTATGCATACTTTTCTATTGTCAAAATTGGAGGATTTCATGGTGTAAGGTTCTTCTTCCCACTGATCATCAAGTTTATGAACTCTTCTTTTTCTTCTGAGAACCTGGTCTCCTGGTGTCAAGGAAACAGCTTATGCCTTTTTGTTATAATCTTTCTCTTTTTTTTCTCTGCTTGGATTTAAATTATTTTCTACACATTCTTGTACTCTCTTGTATTGTGCTTGACGAGTTGTATCCCAATCAGTATCTAGTAAACTAATTTCAGGAACTACAATTCCCATTTCAAGATCAATTGGCAATCTTCCTGGTCTTGCTCTCATGAGATACGCTGGAGTGAAATTGGTGGACCCTACAGGAATGTTATTATACATGTCCCCTAGATCAAGCAACATTTCTGGCCACTTGTTTCTTTCTTCTAATGGCAGGGTTTTTAGCATGTCAGTGATTATCTGATTTACCTTCTCACACATACCGTTACCCTGTGGATGATAAAGCGTAGTTCGAATCTTCTTACAGCCGTACAGGTTACAGAAGTCTTGAAACACTTCAGCCTCAAATGCCGGACCTTGATCTGCCATTACCTGTTCTGGATACCTGTGTGGTCTACAGAAGTGGGCTTGGAAAGCTTTTGCTGCAGTTTACGCCATCAAATCTTTTACTGGGCCTACGACTAGGAATCTGGAATAGGTCTACCATCGTAAGAGCATATGTATAGCCTTTTGTACTAGGTGTCAACTTCACATGGTCTAAGGCCACAAGTTCTAAAGGCTGCTTGGTGACAATTGGTTGCAGCGGTGCTTTTTGACTATCACGGTCTTTTCTGCTTAAGCTGCATGGACCACAGTTTCTACACAAAGGTTCTATAGTATTTCTCTTTTATCCAGTAGAATATCTCGCATAGCAGCATCTCGAGTTTCTTCTATCCAAAGTGTCCCGCTCCATTGTGGTATGCTTCCAACACTATCGGGACATCTCTCTTCGGTACTACCGCATGCCACACCATCACGTGAGTTTTTGGATTAATAAAGCGCCTATACAGCTTGCCCTGATGTATAAACAATTTGTTTCTTTCTTTCCACAGGTATTGCACCTCAGGTAGAGCATCTAAACCAAGATGAGGGTCGGGTTGACTTATTATCTCTTTGACTAAGCTAACGGCCGGGTCACTGTCTTGTATCTCCTTCCATCCCAGATGTGGTAACGGGTTCAATGTTGCTTCCCTAGGTCTGGAACTAGTTTGTTGACACTGGGATACTCTCTGGTGGTGAAAGGCTGATAGCTCAATCTCTTCTAGCTCATCCACATCTTCTACCTCCTCTGGAAAATGAGGCATTCTTGACAGTGCATCTGCATTGGCGTTCTTACGACCAGCTCGGTACTTGATAGTGAAGTCATAGTTTGACAACCGGGCAGCCCAGCGTTGTTCTAATGCACCCAACTTTGCGGTGTTCAGATGAGTAAGGGGGTTGTTGTCTGTGAAGACTGTGAACTTGGTAGCTGCTAGATAATGTTTGAACCTTTCAGAGATGGCCCAGACCAAGGCCAGGAATTCTAGCTTGAAGGAGCTGTAGTTGTCTGAGTTTCTTTCAGTAGGCCGGAGTTTCTTGCTTGCACAGGCAATCAGACCCTCTCTACCATCCTGGACTTGCGACAACACTGCTCCTAATCCCAGATTGCTGGCATCAGTATACAACACGAATGTCAAGTTATAATCAAGATAGGCTAGAATCTCTTCACCTGTCAGGGCCCACTTCATCTGCTTGAAGGAGGTTTCCTCTTTCTCACCCCATTCAAATGGAGGACCGAAAGTCTTGCCCTTCTTTACTTGGCCCACCAGAAGATCTTGCAAAGGTGCCGCCATCTTCGTGTAGCCCTTGATAAATCTTCTGTAGTACCCTACTAGGCCCAGAACTGACGTACCTCTTTGATGGTGGTCGGTCTTGGCCAGTTCTTGATGACGGTAATCTTTTCTGGGTCTGGCACCACTCCTTCTGCACTGACTATATGCCCGAGATACTGAACCTTTCGCTTTAGCATGTGACATTTGGATGGTTTCAGCTTCATTCCGTACTTGGACAATGCTGAAAATACATATGCCAGATGCTCCAGATGTTTTTCATAGGATTTGGAATACACGATGACGTCATCCAGGTACAGTAGCACGGTCTCAGAGTTTAGATGTCCTAGGCAGCACTCCATCAGTCTTTGGAGAGTCCAAATAGCATGCTGTTAAATTCACTTAGGCCCATTGGTGTTGTAAACGCAATCTTCTCCTGGTCTTCTTCTGATATGGAGACTTGCCAATACCCACTAGTAAGATCTAAGGTGGAAAAGTAGTTAGCAGCCTTTAGTGCAACAAGTGACTCCTCTATGCGGGGCAACGGGTAAGCATCTTTGTGTGCCATGCGATTTATTTGCCAGTAATCTACAAACATTCTTATGGTGCGTCCTTCTTTTCAACTAGAACCAGCGGAGCTACCCAGGGGTTATAACTGTCTCTAATAATCCCAGCCTCCTTCATGTCCTGCAACATTTTTTTGACACACTGATAGTGACCTAGAGGTACAGGTCTGTATCTCTCTTTAATGGGAGGATGATTTCCTGTGGGTATACGGTGCTGTACCCCTTTTATTCTCACAAAATCCAATGGATGCTTACTGAAGACTGATCCATACTCCTGCACAACCTGGTAAACTCCTTGCTTCTGGTAACAAGGTGTGGAGTCAGTGCCGACATGCAATTCCTGGCACCAATCCTCTAATTGTTTCTTAATACAGTTTTGCTCTGCCGATTCTGATGGGACTAAAGGCTCTACTACCTGGATTGAGTGAGCAGTTACCATGACCAATTTAGCAATGGCAGTATATCTGGGCAATTTGGCTTCCTCCTCCCCAAAATTTAACACTCGTACAGGTACTCTTCTTCTGTGCACATTGACTACCCCCAGGCTGTCAGGATTGAGGACCAGTCCTCCGAATTCACAGGCTCTACCACTGTCTGGTAATCTCGCCCTCTAGGACCTATTGCTGCACAATATCATCATTTCACTTCTTGGGGTAACACAATAGGGTTAAGGCCACGTCACACTAAGCAACATCGCTAGCAACATCGCTGCTAAGGAACAACTTTTGTGACGTAGCAGTGATGTTGCTAGTGATGTCGCTGTGTGTGACAACCAGCAACAACCTGGCCCCTGCTGTGAGGTCGTTGGTTGTTGCTGAATGTCCTGGACCATTTTTTAATTGTTGCTCTCCTGCTGTGAAGCACACATCGCTGTGTGTGGCAGCGACAGAGCAACAACTAAATGTGGAGGCAGCAGGAGCCGGCTTCTGCGGACGCTGGTAACAACGGTAAACATTGGGTAACCAAGAAGGTCCTTACCTTGGTTTCCTGATATTTACCTTCGTTTCCAGCGTCCGCCGCTCTCACACTGCCAGTGCCAGCTCCCTGCTCTCTGCACACATAGCCAGACTACACATCGGGTAATTAACCCGATGTGTACTGTGGCTAGGAGTGCAGGGAACAGGGAGCCAGCACTGGCAGTGTGAGAACGGCGGACGCTGGTAACGAAGGTGAATATCGGGTAACCAAGGTAAGGGCTTCTTGGTTACCTGATGTTTACTGTGGTTACCAACGTCCGCAGAAGCCGGCTCCTGCTGCCTGCACACGTAGCAGAGTACACATCGGGTAATTAACCCGATGTGTACTGTGGCTAGGTGTGCAGGTACCCAGCGCTAAGCGGTGTGCGCTGGTAACCAAGGTAAATATCGGGTTGGTTACCCGATATTTACCTTAGTTACCAAGCGCAGCATGCTTCCACGCGTCGCTGCTGGCTGGGGGCTGGTCACTGGTTGCTGGTGAGATCTGCCTGTGTGACAGCTCACCAGCAACCCGTGTAGCGACGCTCCAGCGATCCCTGCCAGGTCAGGTTGCTGGTGGGATCGCTGGAGCGTTGCTTAGTGTGACATCTCACCAGCGACCTCCTAGCAACTTACCAGGGATCCCTATCAGGTTGTATCGTTGTTGGGATCGCTGGTAAGTTGTTTAGTGTGACTGGGCCTTTAGAATCCATCACCCGCACACTTCCAAGTTCCCCACCAGCTTGGTTTACCTGCTGCCTCTGCAAGAGGGCTCTTATCTCTTTCTGCAGGAGCCTCTGCTGTCCAGCACTGGCAGTTTCAGCAATCTGTTGGAGTAAAAACAGCACTTCCCCCAAGAAATTTTCAATTACATTTGTACCTAAGATCATCTGTGGGTTTTTATCAGTAACATCAGTTTCAACTACAATCAAACCTTGACCTTTTAGCTTGACCATCCCCACTTTTATGGTTACCTCCTTGAATCCTATCTGTTCCACTGGTAACCCTTTCACAGCATAAATAGTGAGGCCCAGAATTGGATGGGTGAGCTCAGTATCGGCCCAGAATTTCTTTTAAAGTACATATGAAAAAAGAGAGAGAGGGCGCTCCTGTGTGGGATCTTAATGTACCGAGGTATGTACAATGTGAGGTGCACACTCACCTGATAGTGTTGTACGTCAGGTACAACACTGATAGTGGTATTGAAGGGGGATCGCAAGTTCACCGCTCCTTGTCAGCAGGGATCCAGTCCTCCTGACTCCGCAGGACTCTGCTCACACGATCGGGGTTTCCACGTGCAGTGTGCAGCCGCCGGACCGGCGTCTGATAGCAGCTCCTCCTCCGGGTCGGATGGTCCCGTGATCACAGATGCGGTGATTCCCCAGCCCCTGGTGTTATATTCAAACGGATAGTACGATCCTGGTTCTGGCTGCAGCAGCCCCGTGAGCTCCCATAGGGAGATAAAGGTGCAAGGAAAAAAAAAAAAATAAATAAAAAATGCACGGTTTCGCTGCGCTGCTCAGAAAGGTAGTGATAAGGTTATTTGGGATGTAGATTTATTAATTATTTACATGCCACTACGCGTTTCGGGGGTACAACCTCCCCCTTCCTCAGGTAGCAGTAAAATGCAGGAAAATCAAATCTTAAATACACAAACTGGATGAAGAGAAAAAAAAAAAAAAAGAGAATCCTTATTCCCTTAATCAGATTGAATCCCCATCGGGGTGGGATCATTCAGACAATTAAATGATTAGGAAGGCTCTCCCCTAGAAGATACCGATCTTTAGCATTCATAAAAAAACAATGGTATATACGGGTTTACAAAAAACACCAATACATAATGAAATAAAATGTGCATTAAAAACATTGATAAAAGACAATAAATGTGCATTTTGCCTCCATTTGGTGCAATGCATGTGTGATACCATATTGGCAATATGGGGAGTGACTAAAAAACAGGAAGGTTACTGTTAGTTAAAAAAGCGATGATATAAAATCAATATAGAGACCCAACTGATTTTCCATGTGAATTTTCATAAAAAAGACTGTTTTGGATAAAAAATTCTTTCGGAAAGATTAAAAAGCTATATATGTAAAAATAAATTGGAAAGGAACTTTTGATAAAAATGTTCTTCCCCATCGGAGACTAAATTAAATTATTTGACTGGAGCTGACATACCAATATACGTTAAAAATAGGGTAAATTCATATGGAGAAAATTATATGGAGAAAATTATAATTAGTTAGTATAAGAATATAAAAGGGGTAAAAAGGAGGGAAAGATGAATCCAAAGGATGGAAAGAGGAAAAAAAAAAAAAAAATAAAAAAAAATAAATAAATAAATATGAAACCAAAAAAGGGGAAGGAAAATGAAAAAAAAAAATGAGAAAAAAGGTCCAAGAGAGAGTAGAAAAAAAAAAAAAAAAGAGGAAAATGAAATCAGTTTGAAACCAAAATAGGGAAAAAAAAAGGGGAAAAAAAGGGGAAAAAAGAGGAAAATGAAACCAAAAGAGGGAGAGATAAAAAAAAAAAAAAAAAAAAAAAAAAAAAAAGAAGAGGGCACTTTTGAGGGCAATATTTACCGTCAGTTGAGGGGCTGTGCGATGGGGACGAGATTCGCCCCGAGTTATGCTAATTTATACATGGGGTGTTTCGAGTCCCTCCACATCGCACGGTCCCCTCTAGCCATGGGGAACATAACCTTCTATCGCAGGTTCATAGATGACCTGTTTTTTATTTGGTCAGGGTCCGAGGAGAGTGCGGTAACCTTCATCAACTCACTAAACCAGAATGAGTGGGGACTAAGTTTTACAGCCACCATCTCCCGAGACTCTATCCAATTCTTGGATCTAAATATCCAATTCAATGAAACATCCACCATTGAAACTTCAACTTTCTTTAAAAAGGTGGATGTCAACAGTTATCTAGAGTTTTCCAGCAGTCACCTTCCCACCTGGATCAGGAATATTCCGTACGGCCAATACTGGCGTATTAGGAAGAACTGTACGAATGTGGAATCCTTTAGAGCCGAAGCCAAAATATTACGGACCAGATTTAGGAGCAAAGGCTATCCTAGTAAAATATTGGCTGATGCCTTTCAGAAAAGTTCGAAATTGGATCAGGACAAATGCCTGTCCAAGATTGAGGAAAGGGGCCTGGAGGAGAGTAGGGCAAACACTGGTTACAAGAGCTGCCTGGTAACCACTTACACTGATTCATACAGAAAGGTAAAGGAGCTGGTAAGCAGATATTGGTATATCCTGAAAAATGACAAAATTCTCTCGGAGATCCTACCCGATAAACCGAAGGTAGTGTTCCGTAGAAACAGAAATTTAAAAAGCATGATTGCCCCTAGTAAAATATTTAATGAGAAATCTACCGTGTCCCTGAAGGAGTCAGACATCAAAAAACCAGTAGGGAATTTCCGCTGTGGCCAACCAAGGTGCCTATGTTGTAAAACACTGAAACAAGGTACACATTTATTCAAGTCCAACATCACGGGGGAAGAATTTTCTATAAAGCAACACCTTACCTGTACCACCTCCTATGTGATCTATCTGTTGGAATGTCCCTGCGGCCTACAATACGTAGGTCGTACAACACAAATGTTACACAACAGGCTAAATGGTCACAGATACAACATCCACCATGGTCTACTTACACACAGTCTATCAAAACATTTTTTGTGTGAACACAATAAGGACAGTGACACCTTTAAAACAGTAATCATTGAAGAAATCATGACAGATAATATGGACAGATACTGGAAGCTAGTGGAGCGGGAATCCTTTTGGATATTTAAACTAGCCACCCTACATCCTGAAGGTCTAAATATAATGACGGAGCGAGTAAAATAGGTCTAAATAAGAGGGATCAGAATACCATTACAGAAAAACCTTAATTTGAAAACTCATATTTGAAAATCATTAATTCAATATTTAACCACCCAATCCCCACATTGTTGCATAGGGAATGAACTATTTATTATACCTTTTTTTTTTTTTTTTTTTTTTTTTTATTACCTATTTTCGTCTCCTTTTTTTTGTTTCATTTTCTTCTTTTTTTTTTTTTTTTTTTTTTATCTCTCCCTCTTTTGGTTTCATTTTCCTCTTTTTTCCCCTTTTTTTCCCCTTTTTTTTTTCCCTATTTTGGTTTCAAACTGATTTCATTTTCCTCTTTTTTTTTTTTTTTTTTTTTCTACTCTCTCTTGGACTTTTTTTCTAATTTTTTTTTTTTTTCATTTTCCTTCCCCTTTTTTGGTTTCATATTTATTTATTTATTTTTATTTTTTTTTTCCTCTTTCCATCCTTTGGATTCATCTTTCCCTCCTTTTTACCCCTTTTATATTCTTATACTAACTAATTATAATTTTCTCCATATAATTTTCTCCATATGAATTTACCCTATTTTTAACGTATATTGGTATGTCAGCTCCAGTCAAATAATTTAATTTAGTCTCCGATGGGGAAGAACATTTTTATCAAAAGTTCCTTTCCAATTTATTTTTACATATATAGCTTTTTAATCTTTCCGAAAGAATTTTTTATCCAAAACAGTCTTTTTTATGAAAATTCACATGGAAAATCAGTTGGGTCTCTATATTGATTTTATATCATCGCTTTTTTAACTAACAGTAACCTTCCTGTTTTTTAGTCACTCCCCATATTGCCAATATGGTATCACACATGCATTGCACCAAATGGAGGCAAAATGCACATTTATTGTCTTTTATCAATGTTTTTAATGCACATTTTATTTCATTATGTATTGGTGTTTTTTGTAAACCCGTATATACCATTGTTTTTTTATGAATGCTAAAGATCGGTATCTTCTAGGGGAGAGCCTTCCTAATCAATTAATTGTCTGAATGATCCCACCCCGATGGGGATTCAATCTGATTAAGGCAATAAGGATTCTCTTTTTTTTTTTTCTCTTCATCCAGTTTGTGTATTTAAGATTTGATTTTCCTGCATTTTACTGCTACCTGAGGAAGGGGGAGGTTGTACCCCCGAAACGCGTAGTGGCATGTAAATAATTAATAAATCTACATCCCAAATAACCTTATCACTACCTTTCTGAGCAGCGCAGCGAAACCGTGCATTTTTTTTTTTTTTTTAAAGTACATATGGAATAGTTGTTACCTGCATGTTGGTGTCCAACAATGCAGACATGGGAATCCCGTCCAGTGTGATGGAAAAAACTGGTCGTCCTCCCACATACCTTTCACACCAATCAGATGGGCTTTGTCGTCCTACTCCTGGGGATTGGCCCTTGGCTCCAGGGGTTGCGGGTTTAAAGGACACCTTCTTGCAAGATGACCCGCCTTGCTGCAGTGACGGGTTGTCCTAAAGAATCGTAACGATCGTTGGGTCTTCCTCGGAGTAGGGGAATCCTCCTTCCACGCATCCATGGGACATCATCAGGGCAATCAGCCAGCTGCATCTTGTCTGATGACTTAGGTTCTGGTGTAAGTTGCAAGGCCTTTAGGATCTTAGCTACATCCTTGCTTAGTTGTTGCACCTGGGAACGTAGGTCATCATGAGCACCAGGTGTCGCAGCCTGTCCATGTGTCTTTGCCAGGGTCGATGAAGCAGGTTCCACTTCTGAGGATGAGACACTGACTTGCTGCAGAGTCCGGGGTTACTGAGAGCTGCAGCGATTTTATAGTCTGGTCTTTTAAGACTGCAAATGTGCCGCCCCCGCGTCAGCAGCCGGGGCTGCTCGGATCCGGATCCGCGGTGGCTCGAGGGATCTCCGGACCCGGGGGTCGGGGTCGCGCGGCCACTCACGAATAAAAAGGGGAAATATTTACAAGGGAGGATGTGGAAAGTTTGTGACACCACCCGTGGTGTGTGGTAAGGTGGAGTACCTCTGCTGCACTTGGGAGTACCCGGTGGCGATGGTGTGGGCAGCCAGGTGTTTAAACCCTCCATGGGTAGGGGGGATGCCCCGGGACTCGATGAGGGTGATGGGGAGGTGCCATTGGGACGGTAAGGGTCACTTATGTACTCACTCAGTCCGATAACGCTGAAACAGACAACTGTGGTAAACCAAAGTTTTTGACACTGCTGCCGCTTGGAGGAAGCACGCCTGGATCCCGTGCCTGTTGGTGTTGCCTGTTAGCCTGTGACCTTTTCCTTGGCACCTTTTCTTCTAACTGGTCCCTTTAGCATAAAACTAGTCAGGTCCCGCTCACCAGTGTGGCTAACTGGGTGAGCTTGCTCTCATGGTTCACGCTTGGGATTTTCTGGACTATGAAGTGGTAAAGTCCTATCCCCCTCGTTGGGCTAGTACCCCAATTTTGGAGTAGGTGGAGAACGGATCTTGAAGGTTCCATCCTCGTCGGGTAAATTACCAGGACGCCTGAAGCTAGTTCCTGGCCTAGGGTCCACGTACCCCGTTGTGCCCTGGCCTCTGCCCAGTGATAGCACAAGGCCACCTCCTCGCCAGTCCGTGCCCCTTGTCACGATCCCCTGCGATCGGGGTCCAGCTCCTACCTGGCCCGGACCAACGTCTGCCACCTAGTAGTCTCAAGGAGCCCAGCTCCTGACCTCTCCTCTTGAGAGTCACTTCACCACTCAACTGCTCCTGATACTCCTGGCCTCCCCTTAACCAAAATCTCAGTGGGCGACCCTGTTCACGTCAGGCTGTCCACTGGTGTGTCTGGTGGGTGTGGTGCAGAGTGTTCCTAGGATTTTGATTAGCTTGTTCTTGGCAATACCAAAGGTCAGGGACCCATAACCAAGGAGGAGGTGGATACTGTGCAGAAGGGCAGATTGCACAATACCCTGTGACGACCTGAAAGGCCAGGGCGTCACATTCCCCCTTGTTTAAACGTAGCTCATCCCCGAGCTACAGGACATCAGAGGTTTATTTATTTATTTTTTTTCAACTGTAGAAAAAGGGGTAACAAAAAGGTTAACAGTTTTATTTGCATTTTCATCCCACATCAGGGAGGCTTGTCATTTAAACGTTACTAAATTTTTAAAGATTTCATCTCCTCAACGATGGGACACTACCGGTTTCAATGGTAGCAGAGACTCAACCTGCTCCGTTGCAGCCTCTACCCACGACAGTCCAGTCCCAATGTCCCGCATCCCGTTAACCCGCCACCCAAACAAACTGACCCGCTGCATACCTATAGTGGGTCCATGACCTGGTTAAGACGACTTTGGTTGGCACGGGAGGTGCAACTTTATACAATACACAAGTTCGTGTTGGTCACACCAGTCCTGTGACCGTGGTCCATTTTTACTAAATATATAACTTTAACGGAGTCCATGTAGTGGGTGTACACATTTTAGCAATCTTCTAGCAAATCTGATAACTTTCACTATTTTCATTAAAACTGGTTGATTAGGCACTTATTTACTAACATTTTCAATATGGAAAATAACAAACTAATGAAAAACAATAAACGAAAGCACCGATACCTAACAATTCTATGGCATCGTTAAACCTTTGGTATTTTTAACATTCTTCTCTGTACCTCCGTGGAGGCTGACTAAAGTTAGCACGAGTCGACCTCCTTAACTCTGGACCCTCATCCCCTTCTGGTGGCATGGCAACACTCTCTACAGGTTCCTCGCCCTCAGTGCTAGGTGTTGCTGGTATGACCCTACGTGTGCATGGCAAGGGTACAGGCGCTACTGTAGGTGCTGGAATGGGTGCAGTGTCAGTAATCCTTTCCTGTTCTGGTTTTTCCACGGATTGTGGGAATGTTAACACAGGGACTATTACTGCTCCATTCTGCATAGGCCAGAGGTCCCCAACTCCAGTCCTCAAGGCCCACCAACAGTGCAGGTTTTTGGGATTTCCTTAGTATTGCACAGGTGTTAATGTAATTACCTGCCCAGGTGCTGGTTCCAACAGCAGTGCAATGCTAAGGAAATCCTGAAAGCATGCACTGTTGGTGGGCCTTGAGGACTGGAGTTGGGGAACCCTGGCATAGGCCAATCTTCCGGAAAATCACCTAGAATGGTACGGATCACTCTTTTTCTTCCTTCCACCACTTGAGGCTGGAGCTGAGGTTCATGTGCCACTCTTAAAGGTTCTAAGCTCTGCTTCAGATGGTCTCGGGATACCGTAGTCGTGGTCCTTCCTTGATACTTGCTGATTAAGCAGGTCTTCTGGTTATCAAAGTTGGATGGCTGTACTACATATGGCTCCTTCTCCCACTGATCATCTAACGTCTGCAGCTTTCTCTTTCTTTTTAGTGTGATGCCCTGGCCAGCCAGGTAGTCACAAATAGGGCCCCGCATTACACCTCTCCCTCATAGGTAACATACAGCCAAACATTAAAACCTAGTCACCACCCCCAGGGCTTGATGGACACACCAGGGGGTGGAACCAGGCGGTTGGAAGACGCCACCGAGGAGTTCAGACAGCCTGGGGCGGGAAAGTAAACAGTTCAGTCTAGTTACGGAGTTCAAGTTGGAGAGGAGTGTGGGCTGGGGCTGTGTGCAGCTCCAGCAGAGGAGAAAACCCAATTTGAGCAGGTGCCAAGGTAGGAGCCCTGGTACCTTTGGCTAGGAGGCAGATGGAGGCCTTTGTCTGCAGGAGCCTAGAAGACGGCTCGGTGGAACCGTGGTGGACCGGGACAGGGTAGTGGCCAGCCAGTACTGACCTGGGGAACCGACTCGGAAACCGGAGCACAAAGGGGAGTACTCAGACCCTGAAGCTAGGTCCAGAAGCTACTGGGGGCTAGCTAATTAACTGATTGCGGCCAGGATTGAGGTCCTTTCCCCCCAAAAAAGTCCCGACTGAAGGCCACAGCCCAACGAGGGGGATAAGCAGCCACCGCCACGGCTCAGAGATCCCACGGGCCAGCGTCTGCGGACAAAGGGCTCCTTAGGCAACCACAAGCCGGGAGCGGACTCTTGAAGTTGCAAGCGCAGGTAGTCCACCATCACACACAGGTGCAGGAGAAAGACAGAGACCACCAGCCGGGTGGGGGACCAGACTGCGGCCGGCTGCGGGCACCGACCACCATCACCTTGGCTTACCAGAGACTCGTGTGTTTACTAATAGTGAGTACAACAGCACCCTCCGGCCGCCCATCTCCCTGCACCGCCAAAGACCCCCAACGGGTCCCGGGGCCACCCTGCCCACGGAGGGGTTAACAACTTGCTGCCAAACATCTCCCCCGGGTGCCCCGTAACTGCAGCGGTGGTGTCCACCTTCACCACATTCCGTGGGTGGCGTCACGAACTTAACACGGCTCCAGCCGTACACCTACGTCCCCAAACAGCAACCCCCCTTTCAGTTTAAGTGACCGCGAGACCACCGGGTCCGCAGACCCTCAAGCCAACCACAGAAGGTCCGGATCCGAGCGGCTCAACTGCCGCCGAGCACGGGGCGGTACACCTCAATTTCTGGCGTCACGAACAGGATACTTACCCATCCACTTACCTTGTGGAAGTGCGCCTTGTATTGAAGTCAGCGGTGATCTGTTGTAAAAAGTCCAGAAGTCGCCATCTTGCCGCCATAGTGGGCGCGAAAAATTCCCGCCCAGCAGCTTCTTCCCCGACAAAAGGGCGCGAAAGCCGAAGCCCAGCCCCCTGGGAATGCAGCCGAAAAGCGAGCCGGAAGTCGCAAAACGAAACTTACTGGCCAGCGAGCGGAGTGCCAGCAAAAGACCAAGGGGGAAAAGCGGGAAGAAGTCTGCACCAAACCCTGATGGCAGAGTGGCGCCAGCCGCTGGAGCGGTGGCGCCCGCAGGTGTGCCTGATGATGGGAATGTGGCGGCGCTCGCCCCGGTCGCAGGAGCGGGAGAGGCCGCAGTTCCGATGGTCACCCAGGTAATGCCAATCTCCTCGCCCTTTGCGCCCGGTGCTGCCTGGTTACCCCAGTACGATGGGAAGCCTGATGCCTTGCAGGTGTTCCGGAAGAAAATATGCACGATCCTCGATTTGTATGCCATGACTGGCCAACAGCGTGCAGCAGTAGTCCTGGGGCAGTTGACCGCCACCGTCGAGCAGGAGGTAGAGACTTGGGCAGACATGGCCCGGGCCTCGGTGACCGCCATTTTTGACAAGCTTCAGATCGCTTTTGAAACCCGCACCGAAGCAGAGTTGCGGATGCAGTTTTAACATTGTCGGCAGCGGCCATAGGACAGTATCAGAGACTATGCCTTGTGGCTACAGATGGCCTTGCATACGCTGAGGCGGGTGGACCCCATCAATGAGGCTGACAGTAACAAGACGCTGGTAGAGCAGTTCCTGCAGGGGCTGGGGTCCGCCGAAGATCGCAAACAACTATGGCTGTGGTCTCTGGAGCACGCCAACCTGAACTTTGCAGTTCTAAAAGACCGGGCCATCAAAGCCCTCCAGGTGCCGGATGCTGATGCTTCTGACCCGTCACCTTGGCCAGCTGACACCGGATCGCAGGTAACGCCTATACCACCAACCGTATTGGTCTGATAGCGAAATTGCCCCTCCGGACGATAGTTTAACCATCATTGCGGCCAATGGGCTCCCTATGACTCAAGTGGGGTTCAAAGAAGTGACTTTGACCGTAGGGCGAACAGTGCTGAAACATCAGGGGATGATTGTGGTACGGAATGATTCCAGTGACCGTAACCCAAAAGTGGTCCTAGGGACTAATGTGATTGAGAACTGCATGGGGGAGGTGTTGAGCCTATTGCATCAATTATCTGCCACTGCGGGAGGGGGCCGGCAGAGGGCTCTGCAACATGAAATCCGGGCCCTCCTGCAGCGGCAACAGGTGAATATGACAGGTGGAGAGATCGGTGGTGTGCGAGTGATGGACGCAGCGCCTTTGGTGGTGCCGCCGCGAAGCGAGATGATGATTTGGTGCAGGGCAGCAGTAGGCCTCCAGGGACAGGATTACCTGGCAGTGGTGGAACCGCTGCCTTCGGAGCATTGGCCCACAGTGATGCAAGCCAGAGGGGTGATTGATATCAAGAAGGGGAGAGTGCCCGTGAGAGTGATGAACTGCGGTGAGGAAGAGGTCAGGCTACCCCGCTACGCCACCATAGCCAAATTGTTCACAGTAGACGCACACGCTATCCATGAAACAGCCTCCACGACCACCACACTGCATTCAGACTGTGACCCTCCACCCACACAGTTAGAGGAGTGTCGCCGGGAGTTGCATGTCGGCACCGAGTCCACACTGTAACGTTGCGCCCTGCAACGTGGGGGTTCCACTCGCTTGCAGCGGAGTGAGGTAGCTTCAGCAACACACGTACACAGTCTCTTCATAGAAATTCTGGCAGTTTATTTAAAAACACTCAACATAAACTGCCCTCACACATAAACAATAAGTCCATACTGGAAGTTTTAGCAGCTTCCCCACTCTCTGGCTCCTGCCAGCATACCGCTCTAGCAAAAGTTCCTTCCAGCACCCAGGGCCCTCTGCAGACCCCTGTCTGTCTCTCCTCCAGGAGAGACTCGGTCCTACAGCCCTGGCCTGGCCTGGCTGCACTCACCTCAGACTCAATATCAGAGCCTTGTGTTCAGCCTCCACGCAGGATGAAACACCCAGAGCTCCCGGCTCTGCTCTCGCTTGTTTCCAGTACACATACACACTGGACGTCTGGAGCCAGTCTCTATCTAGACTGCCCTAGACACACACTCAGAGCTCCCGGCTCTGCTCTCGCTTGTTTCCAGTACACACACACTGGACGTCTGGGGCTAGTCTCTATCTAGACTGCCCCAAACACACACTCAGAGCTCCCTGCTCTCGCTTGTTTCCAGTACACACACTGGACGTCTGGAGCTAGTCTCTATCTAGACTGCCCCAAACACACACTCCATGCAGAGCTCTCGGCTCTGCTCTCACTCTCTCCCAGCACACACGCTGGAAGTCTAGAGCTAGTCTCTAACTAGACTGCCCCAGACACACTCCACCCAGGTTCTGAGACTGGATTGCTTTAACCCCTCGAGCCACACCCACAGGTGGAGGTCTGTGATTCTCAGCCCTGCACAGCACCTTGGGATTATTAAAGGGAACCTGACCCTTATGTGCAGCAAGAATCCTTTGTGGACTACAAGTCCCATAGCAACCTCTTCCGTTTAGATATCGCAGGAACCTTCTCCACTGTGACATATAGCGACCATTTACCACATTGGTGGTCGCTACCTCACAACACCCATACATCACAAAGAAGGGGTATATCGGGTAGTGCGAGAGTACGGGCTAGTTTTCAGCAAGCACCCGTTGAACTTTGGGAGAATTAAGGGGGTTCAGCACCATATCCCCACAGGTACACATCCACCCATTAAAGAGAGGTACAGACCAATCCCACCTGCACACTACCAATGCGCCAAAGATATGTTGAGGAACACGAAAGAGGCAGGGGTTATCCGGGATAGTTGTAGTCCCTGGGCAGCTCCGTTGGTGCTGGTGAAGAAGAAAGATGGTACAATGAGAATGTGTGTGGATTACTGCTGGCGCTGGCTGCGCTGAAGACTGCTAATTATTTCTCTACCCTTGACCTTACTAGTGGCTACTGGCAGGTGGCAATTGCAAAAGAGGACCACGAGAAGACTGCATTCGCTACTCCGATGGGACTCTGTGAGTTCAACAGTATGCCGTTTGGGCTGTGCAACGCCCTGGGAACCTTCCAGAGGCTCATAGAATGTTGCTTGGGGCATTTCAACTTCGAGACTGTTCTGCTATATCTGGATGATGTGATTGTTTATTCCAAGACGTATGAAGCCCACCTGGAGCACCTGGCAGAAGTGTTCGCGGCCCTCTCCAAATATGGGATCAAGTTAAAGCCCTCTAAGTGCCACCTGTTAAAACCCAAAGTGCAGTACTTTGGGCATGTGGTGAGAGCAGAGGGCGTGGCCCCGTATCCTGAGAAAATCACCGCTATCCAGAGTTGGCCACAACCTACCACTGTAAGAGAGGTGAGGCAGTTCCTGGGCCTGTTGGGCTATTACCGTCGCTTTATCAAGGGATACACGAAGATGGCCGCACCCATGCAGAACCTCCTCGTGGGACAGACCAAGAATGGCAGCGCTCCCGGACCCCTGTTTGCCTGGGGTGAGAAGCATGAGGAGTCCATCCAGCAGCTGAAGTAGGCCTTGAAAGGGGAAGAAATCTTGGCTTATCCCGACTATGGCCTCCCATTCATTCTTTACACTGACGCCAGCAATGTGGGCCTAGGTGCGGTCCTGTCCCAGATGCAAGATGGAAGGGAGAAGGTGATCACCTATGCAAGCAGGAAGCTCCGGCCGACAGAGAGGAATCCCGAGAATTACAGTTCCTTAAAGCTGGAGTTTCTGGCCCTCGTCTGGGCGATAACGGAGAGGTTTAAACATTACCTGGCGTCAGCGAAGTTTACTGCTTACATGGGCAACAATCCGTTAACCCATTTGGACATGGCCAAACTGGGTGCCTTGGAGCAGCGATGGGTGGGGACGGGACGAAGCCAGTCAGAAGGCCCCGCTGCAGCCAATATCACCCACCAACCGTTGGAGTTGGTCGCTCTGGACCATGTGAAACTCACACCTAGCCGGAGCAGATACACATATGCTCTGACCATCGTAGACCACTACTCAATATTCATGGTGGTTGTCCCCGTCAAGCATTTAACAGGCCGCACTGCAGCCAGAGCCTTTCAGGCCTACTTCTGCCGGCCACATGGCTACCTGGAGAAGGTGCTCACGGATCAGGGCCCGGCTTTTGAGATGGAGGTGTTTCAGGAGTTGTGCAACCTGTATGGATGCAAGAAGATCCGGACCACGGCCTACCATGCCCAGACTAACGGGATGTGTGAGAAGATGAACCATCTGGTCCTTAATCTCCTCAAGACACTGCCCCTGGAAGAGCGGAATTTGTGGCCCGAGAAGTTGCCCGAGTTGGACATGTACAATAACATCCCTTGCAGCTCCACCAAGTGCACACCTGCGTACCTGATGAGAGCTTGGCCGGGACGGCTGCCAGTGGACCTAGAATTGGACATAGAGGTGTATTCTGTGTCTTCCTAGAAGCTGTGAATCCAACCTCTCTAATTATCAGTCCCTTAGATAACTGTATGATTGTACTCACTCTTCAAAGCATCAATAGATAGTTCAACTCAGCCCAAACGCTGACTTGTAGGAAGACAAGGAGAAACGCTGTAGTTTTCTTCTAGAATCTTGTATTAAGTACAAAGTAAAGGCAGGTGAAAAGGAATAATCTGTACAGGGTTGTAGACATGTGTTCAGCAATGGTTCCTCTCTAGACTAAACTGAGGGAGAAGGCAGGAGCTTTCTATACAGAAGCCAACTAAGGGAGGAACATAGGGACAAACTTCATACAGTCTAATCTACCTAGTAACAATAAGGAATTTCCTGATAGGAGGAAAAATATGCAATGCAAGAAATATAAACAACAGGTTGTTCCCATTCATGGGACACAACACTCCCCGTCTGAAATCATCTGATTTCACAAGTCCTTCTACGACGTAAGGAGTCAATCCTGTCCCTCGATGTCACGACACCTGTAACGAGAAAAGAGACAAACACAAAAAAAATGCAACGGTAATGCACTGAATTCAACTCCATGCTTGGTTGATGATGCGTAGTCCTTACGTAAAATGTAAAAGTAGACAAATGGAAAAAATGAATTCAAGTTCAACAAACCCATCTTCAGATTGGGGAAGCCGCAAACATGCCAACTCTTCCTCCAACCTATTAATCCAACAGTAAAGTTTTAGTCCAAAGGAAAAGTTCAAGGTTCAATTAGACACGGACAGTTGTGTCTCAGTACAGCAGGGGTAAGGAAAGGTACGCTCCCTGCCGTGGCAGTGTCCAACGACAAAGTTAGTTCATGTAACGTCCTCCTTTGGTAAAAGTAGCACGAGTTCGGTGACACCAGGATGATACACGCACATGTGCCAGCCGTGGCACGTTGAAGACTTGTAGAAACAGTGAGTGATGAGAATAAGAGGAGCTACGGCTCGCACCGCAGATGACCAACTTGAGAAGCGCTCGAAGCAATGAGATCTCAACTTCTGTTTTAATGTCACTGAAGTGTAGCGAGCGGAGATGATTGGCCTAATTTCCTTGTCGGATACTGGTTCCACCAGCTTGTACATGTTGCCGGCGTAGTTATCGCAGGTCTCCTCGTATAAGATACTTGGAGGTGTCAGCCACATGTTGTCGCTGAGTTTGGATGCAGCAATGAGTCTCGTTCCTCGGTCAGCTGGGTTTTGTCCAGTGGGAATGTGGTGCCACTGTTCAGCATGATCTCTGTCGAGGATATTTTGCATGAAGTCGACAGAGTGTTTCTCCATTTCTGGTTGTCTTTTCAAGGTGCGTTTTAGAGAGGAGAACCTTGCGGTTGCTTGCTGGGAGTTGTTTGACAACCTTGGCCTTGGAGACCGAAAGGGTAATGGGGCTACCCAACTGTTAGAGTCATTTTGAGAGAACTCTTTATCTATAATCTTTATGAATTCCTTGTCTTCTCTCGTCGGTGCCAATTTGTTGTCTTCATTTGTAGACGCGAACACTGTTGACCCGAAGTCGTCATCCCAGAGGTGGTATGCGTCCACGCAGTTGGGCGGCTGCTGTCGCCACCTTGTGTGACTCAGCCTCTCTTTCACCCCGTAGTGATGCGAACGTGGTTGAAAGTGAGTGCCGCGACCATTTGGGAGGATGTGCGTCTTGTAGGAGGAGATCGCGTCGGGACTCTTCATTTTGCCTACGCAGACGTTTCCTATGATCACCCAGCCTAAGTCGTAGCGCTGAGCGAATGGCGCGTCGTGTGGCCCGTTGATGTGTTGGCGTACTTTGTGCAGCCGGAGGATGTCCCTTCCAAGCAGAATCAGGATTTTCACATTATGATCAAGAGCTGGGATCTTGCTGGCGATAGTTCTCAGCTGAGGGCGGTGAAGAGCTGCCTCAGGTGTCGGAATCTCTTTCCGGTTAGCCGGTATTTGGTTGCACTCGACGAGTGTCGGTAGAGGTATCTCTACGGTATTTTCAAGAGATGTTACCACGAGACCACTGGCTTTTCTTCCGCAAGCTTCTGAGATGCCGCTGCAAGTACCTAGTGTGTAAGGGTAGGCATTTCCTTTTAAGCCGAACAAGTCGAAGAGTTAAGACCTGGCAAGTGACTTGTTGCTCTGGTCATCCAATATGCTGTACACCTTCACGGCTCTCTCTGGGTGACCTTTGGGATATATCCTTACTAGGCATATTTTCGCACAAGACTTGTCCCAGAGATCTTCTCCGCAGACTTCGGTGCACGAGGAGGATACTGTGAGGTGGTTTGCAGCTTGGCCTGTACTCTCCCCGCCATGACTTGTGGTAGGACAAGGTGTAGGTGCAGGATCAGGCTGAGATGGGTGGAGCGCTTGTACGTGATCTATGCTGTCACACTCCATGCACTTAATTGTAACCTTACAGTCCTTGGCAAGGTGTTCTGTAGAGGCACAACACCTGAAACATACCCCAAACCTTTTCAAGAGTTCCTTTCGTTCTTGGAGGGGTTTCTTCCTGAAGCCAATGCACTTCTTCAGGGGGTGTGGCAGTGTGTGAATAGGACACTGGCGGTTTGGATTTTCTGCCTTCCCACCTTCATTGCCCTTGTCTGGTGCTGACGTTGGTGTAGGTCGTAGAACATCGGTCTTTTGACTGATACTGGGCCCCTACATTTTCTGTAATTTTGATGAGTGCTCTCATACCTGGGAGCTAGTGAGGTGGAGTCGGTGGGTTCTCCACAGGTGAAGCTGGGGTCTGCCTTATGTTCTGCGATGCCGTTGATGAACTCGCAGAAGTAGGAGAATGGAGGGAAGGAGACTTGGTGCTCTTTTTTATAGTTTGTTTCTACCGTGGTCCACCTTTCCTGCATGTTGTAAGGTAACTTGGCGACTATGGGTTTCACCCCATGAGCGGTGTCCAGGTAGCTGAGGTCAGGTAGGTGTGTGTCTGTTTTGGCCAGCTGGAGCTCGGACAGCAGGTCGCTGAGTTCTTGGTACTTTGAAGCATCCTTGCCAGATATTTTGGAAGGTCATATAGTTGTTTGAGTAATGCATCTTCAATTGCTTCAGGACTGCCGAATCCTTTCTCTAGTCTGTCCCATGCGGTTGCGAGACCAGTTGTTGGGTTGCTGATGTAGACGGATCTGAGTCTCTTGATTCTCTCAGTAGACCGTGGCCCTAGCCACCTGATTAGCAAGTCCAGCTCTTCAGCAGCCATAATGCCGAGGTCACGCATTGCGGTTTTGAAGGCACACTTCCACCCTCTGTAGTTTTCGGGCTGGTCATCATACTTTGTGAGACCGGTGTTGGTGAGTTCTCGGCGAATCATGCACCTCGCAAAGTCGGACATGTCTGATCTTTCCGACATTTGGGGCACATTTGTTGACTGCGTGGTGCTGGTTGCATGGTTCGTAGCTTCTTGGTTCGAGAACATAGGAAAGTACGGAGTGGCATAGGCGTTTAGACCAGTGATCGGTTTGGTGTGTACAGTCTCTGTTGTATGCGGGGCCTGAGCTACACAGTTGTTGGGGGTGTAGCACCTTCCCGGCATGTTAGGTTGCATGTAGACGTGGGCATACGGATGTGCAGGGTGTGGCTGTGCATTGGAATATGAAGCAGGTTCAGGCTTGAAAGTCTGAGGTGCATTGGACTGACCTGGAAGGCTGGAAGTTGTAGGTGGATCAGTGTCTTGATACTCTGGAGAAGTGTTAGCGCTGACGGGAATGTTGATGGTAGTTGGCAGTTTGTTGGCTTGGCTCAGCACGTAATCTCTTGTACACTTAAGTGAGTCTTCTGTGTCGAGATCACACAAACTGGCGCTGCCTTCTTGGCTCCCACCCAGAGCTTGCTCAAAGACCTTTGGCCTTGCCATGGGCGTCACATGTTCACATTCCTTCTGAAGGGCTTCAATTTCTGCTTCCTTGCGTGCAGATGCTGTAATTGTCTCTGCTTTCTTGCATGCAGATTCTGCTTTCATCTCTGCTTCTCTGCGTGCAGATTCTGCTTTCATCTCTGCTTCTCTGCGTGCAGATTCTGCTTTCATCTCTGCTTCTCTCTGGGCGAAGATGGTTTGTACTTTCGTTGTTTCTGCTTCGGCGCGCGCCTTTATGAGCTGCTCGTTGAGGGTTGAGCACTTTGATGAACCTGATTTGAGTGAGTTCCTTGAGCTCTTAACGGACCTGGATTTGTAAGATGCCGCTCCTGACATTTGCGCCATTTTTGCTTCAGTCTCGATCACAATGTCGTGCACAGTGCGGTCTCGTTCAGGATTAAGCCGTCGGAAGTCTTGTAGTTCTTTTTGAGACTCAGACGTACAGTGCTGGCCAAAAGTATTAGCACCCCTGCAATTCTGTTAGATAATACTCACTTTATTCTTGAAAATTATTGCAATCACAAATTCTTTGGTATTATTATCTTCATTTAATTTGTCTTCAATAAAAAAAAACAACATTTGTCATAAAGCCAAAGTGGATATAATTACACACCAAACATAAAAAAGTGACTGGACAAAAGTATTGGCACTGTTTGAAAAATCATGTGATGCTTCTCTAATTTGTGTAATTAACAGCACCTGTAACTTACCTGTGGCACCTAACAGGTGTTGGCAATAACTAAATCACACTTGCAGCCAGATGACATGGATTAAGGTTGACTCAACCTCTGTCCTGTGTCCTTGTGTGTACCATATTGAGCATGAAGAAAAGAAAGAAGACCCAAGAACTGTCTGAGGACATGAGAATCCAAATTGTGAGGAAGTATGAGCAATCTCAAGGCTACAAGTCCATCTCCAAAGACCTGAAAGTTCCTGTGTCTATGGTGCGCAGTGTCATCAAAAAGTTTAAAGCCCATGGCACTGTGGCTAACCTCCATAGATGTGGAAGGAAAAGAAAAATTGACGAGAGATTGCAAGATTGTGCGGATGGTGGATAAAGAACATCGACTAACATCCAAACAAGTTCAAGCTGCCCTGCAGTCTGAGGGTACAATAGTGTCAACCTGTACTATCCGTCGGTGTCTGAATGAAAAGAGACTGTATCGTAGAATACCCAGGAGACCCCACTTCTTACCCCGAGACATAAAAAAGCCAGGCTGGAGTTTTCCAAAACTTACCTGAGAAAGCCTAAAACGTTTTGGAAGAATGTTTTCTGGTCAGATGAGAAAAGTAGAGCTTTTTTGGGAAAAGCCATCAACATAGAGTTTACAGGAAAAAAAAAAAGAGGTATTCAAAGAAAAGAACACGGTCCCTACAGTCAAACATGGTGGAGGTTCCCTGATGTTTTGGGGTTGCTTTGCTGCCTCTGGCACTGGACTGCTTGACCGTGTGCATGGCATTATGAAGTCTGAAGACTACCAACAAATTTTGCAGCATAATGTAGGGCCCAGTGTGAGAAAGCTGGGTCTTCCTCAGAGGTCATGGGTCTTCCAGCAGGACAATGACCCAAAACACACTTCAAAAAGCACTAGAAAATGGTTCGATAGAAAGCACTGGAGACTACTAAAGTGGCCAACAATGAGTCCAGACCTGACTCCCATAGAACACCTGTGTAGAGATCTCAAAATGGCAGTTTGGAGAAGGCACCCTTCAAATCTCAGGGACCTGGAGCAGTTTGCCAAAGAAGAATGGTCTAAAATTCCAGCAGAGCATTGTAAGAAACTTTTTGATGGTTACCGGAAGCGGTTGTTCGCAGTTATTTTGGCTAAAGGTTGAGCAACCAAGTATTAGGCTAAGGGTGCCAATACTTTTGTCTGGCCCATTTTTGGAGTTTTGTGTGAAATGATCAATGATTTGATTTTTCTTTCATTCTCTTTTGTGTTTTTTCATTGCAAGCAAAAAAAATGAAGATAATAATACCAAAGAATTTGTGATTGCAATCATTTTCAAGAAGAAACGGAGTATTATCTGACAGAATTGCAGGGGTGCCAATACTTTTGGCCAGCACTGTATTTGATCTCAGCAGGGTAGAGGAATATTTTTTACAAATCTCTTTGTAGGACTGGTATGCTGAGTACAGTTGTTCCAGGGCTCCCTCTGGTGGTAGCTCATGAGCACCAGGCGCAGATAAAACAGTCACTTGTTTTTGCACTCTTTGCCACAATAATGTTGTGTGGATAAGCAGTTCACTTCTGGCTGTTTCTAGGTTCTCTTTAACCTTCCATGTTGGTTTGGTCAGACGCTTATATCTTTCACTGTAATTTAAATGTGAGTCCACGTCTTCCTCTTGTTGCTTTAGAGTAGGTAGTGAAATTGTTCTCTTTACCTCCATCAGGAAGGGTGAATGCTGCTCTGCACTGGTTGTCAGGGAAACCAATACAATGTTGAAATCTTTGCTGCCAGCAGCCTGTGTTTGCAGAATGTATTTGCAGAGTCTCTGCTGCAGCTTACAATTAGCTTATGAGTGATTCTTGGTTTATAGCTGCACACAGTTCTGATAACAGGTTAATACTTTACAGGGCACTTTCTGTCTGAAGCTGCTATAAAGTTTTATGCTGTGGCTTGTTATCAGCCCCTTGGGGTAATCCTTTCTCTGGATTGTATGCAGTATAGCACTCCTGGAAACAGATTCTTTACTGATACATGAGTATTAATCCCGGTCACAGCTAGTCCTTGTCACTGTTCTGTCTCTTCCTAAAAGCTGTGAATCCAACCGCTCTAATTATCAGTCCCTTAGATAACTGTATGATTGTACTCACTCTTCAAAGCATCAACAGATAGTTCAACTCAGCCCAAACGCTGACTTGTAGGAAGACAAGGAGAAACGCTGTAGTTTTCTTCTAGAATCTTGTATTAAGTACAAAGTAAAGGCAGGTGAAAAGGAATAATCTGTACAGGATTGTAGACATGTGTTCAGCAATGGTTCCTCTCTATACTAAACTGAGGGAGAAGGGAGGAGCTTTCTATACAGAAGCCAACTAAGGGAGGAACATAGGGACAAACTTCATTTAGTCTAATCTACCTAGTAACAATAAGGAATTTCCTGATAGGAGGAAAAATATGCAATGCAAGAAATATAAACAACATGTTGTTCCCATTCATGGGACACAACAAGGTGCCTGAAACTCTTCCTCCCACTGCCAACTGGGATGCCAAACGACAGAAGCAGTACCGACAGATCCAGAAGTATGTGGAAAGGAATCTATGTCAAAGCTGGGAGAGGAAGGAACAACGCTTCAACAAAAGGGCTCAGGCTGCCCCTTTTGGACCCGGAGATGTGGTGCTGAAGCATAAAAGGAGGACATACAAGCTAGATGATCAGGGGGAGAGGACCCCCTACATCATACAGCCCACCAGATGGGAGGACAAGAAGATCTATCTGGTTAGTCGCGACCAGGGGAAGACCACGGCCACTGTTTCCAGGGACCACCTGAAAAGATGCACAGGGCCCCTGAAGCTGATGGACGAGGTTCCTGTCCCCACGCCGAGCGTGGAAAAGAAGAAAGAGGTGATCCACACAGTGATGGGGGCTTTTCCAGTTGATTGGCCTATGCAGAATGGCGCGCTGATTGTTCCTGTTAAAATGTTCCCACAACTCGTGGAAGAAATAGAGCCAGAGAAGTCCGTCAGAGAGCTACCAGAATGAGCGCCCAGGGATGCACCTACACCACGCACCCGCAGGTCTCTACCAGCCATACCTGACACTCAGGAAGAGGGACCTGCCATCCCCTCTCCTCCACCTACTCCACATGAGAGTATTGGGGTCAGATCAGATCAGATCAGATCGGTCAGCCCCCACTCAGATACAGGGAGACCACAATCTAGGAGTCTGGAATGTTGATTGTGTAAATAGATGTGTGAATGAATGCCAATTAACCGAAATTCTCACCAGATTCAGAATATTAAGTGGTAGCGGTTCTGGCTACCTTTCTGCCTGTCCCCATTGGGACCAAGTTAATGTTCCTGTTTCCAATAGTTAAATAGAGACAAGGCCGAGAACTTGCAGGCCAAAACAAAAACTATTGGGCCTTGTAAATAGTCCCTGGACCACCCTTTTCATTGTCCTGCAGTCTCCGGAGAGGCTGGTTGGAGGATGGGCCTGCGGGAAATTGCTGACCGAGGTCCTGTGACAATCCTCCGGGTCAGGGGTCCACTGGACGTGGGGCCTCTGAGAGACTGCCGGGTAAGGAACTTATTACCCGGCCCGTGTGGGCAATACCCAGACCTGAACCCATTTCCTGAACCGGGGAAAAGGGGTGCTGACCTGTTTTTTAGAGGCAGCATCAAGGTTTAGGTTTGCTTGGGCGGGCAAAATGAAAAGGACCCGGTCCTGTCCCATTCCTGGTTAATAAAAATGTTTTTATTATGCAACATTAAAGTAAAATGCCTCCCATTAAGGGAAGAAACAAAGCCTTCGTATAATGTAAATATGGTAGTATAATTGTAATATGTTTTTATCTTTTTCAGTTCAAAAGCAAAATAAACCAGTGGTGGTCGGACAGCCCGCGGACTGTCTGTGGTTAACCAAGGGGGAGTGTGACGCCCTGGCCAGTCAGATAGTCACAAATAGGGCCCCGCATTACACCTGTCCCTCATAGGTAACATACAGCCAAACATTAAAACCTAGTCACCGCCCCCAGGGCTTGATGGACACACCAGGGGGTGGAACCAGGTGGTTGGAAGATGCCCAACAAGGAGTTCAGAGAGCCTGGGGCGAGAAAGTAAACAGTTCAGTCTAGTTACGGAGTTCAAGTTGGAGAGGAGTGTGGGCTGGGGCTGTGTGCAGCTCCAGCAGAGGAGAGAACCCAATTTGAGCAGATGCTAGGGTAGGAGCCCTGGCACCTTTGGCTAGGAGGCAGATGGAGGCCTCTATCTGCAGGAGTCGGGAAGACGGCTCAGCGGAACCGTGGTGGACAGGGTAGTGGCCCGCCGGTACCGACCCGGGGAACCGACTCGGAAACCGGAGCACAAAGGGGAGTACTCAGACCCTGAAACTAGGTCTAGAAGCTATTGGGGGCTAGCTAATTAACTGATTGAGGCCAGGACTTGAGGTCCTTTCCCACCCAAAGTCCCGACTGAAGGCAACAGCCCAACGAGGGGGATAAGCAGCCACCGCCACGGCTCAGAGATCCCACGGGCAAGCGTCTGTGGGCAAAGGGCTCCTTAGATGACCACAAGCCGGGAGCGGACTCCTGAAGTTGCAAGCGCAGGTAGTCCACCATCACACACAGGTGCAGGAGAAAGACAGAGACCACCAGCCGGGTGGGGGACCAGACTGAGGCCGACTGCGGGCACCGACCACCATCACCTTGGTTTACCAGAGACTCGTGTGTTTACTAATAGTGAGTACAACAGTACCCTCCGGCCGCCCATCTTCCTGCACCGCCAAACACCCCCAACGGGTCCCGGGCCACCATCCCTGCCCACGGAGGGGTTAACAACTTGCTGCCACACATCTCCCCTGGGTGCCCCGTAACTGCAGCGGTGGTGTCCACCTTCACCACATCCCGTGGGTGGCGTCACGAACTTAACACGGCTCCGGTCGTACATCTACGTCCCCCAAACAACAACCCCTCTTTCAGTTGAAGTGACCGCGAGACCCCCGGGTCCGGATACTCTCGAGCCACCCACAGAAAGTCCGGATCCGAGCGGCTCGGCTGCCGCCGACCATGGGGCGGTACATTAGCACAATCTCACCAGGGGCGAAAGGGGTTGCTTTTGCTTGCTTGTTAAAATTTCTTTCTTGCCGTTCCCGAGTTTGATTCAAACTCTCTTCAACGCACTTCTGAATCCGCTTGTACTGGATCTGGCATTTTTTAAAACTGGATCTGGAGGTTTATAACCCAGAGAGAGGCTTCATCATAGTGTAGGTACCCAGTTATGAGATATGCTGTGAAGGGACAACTGGGCAGATATACAAATGGCCATTTATATATGCTAAATATCTAATTTTTCTTAGATTTTTCTTAGTAGTAAGGCAGGTCCATTTTCACACATTCACGTGTAACTCTTGACACGACTTCTCTACCGGGTCCTGGGGGATGGTAATGGGGGACTGTCTAGGCTGGTTTGAAGAACCTGTTGCATGGATATCATCTGCATTAACTACAAAAACACCAAATTAATGGCCCAATCACAATAGTGCTAACTCTAGAATCCAAGAATACCAATAAAGCGACTAGAGTAAAATAGCATTGAATAAAATTATTTTATTGAAGACATTATTAAAAAAGCATTTTTTTTATAAAAATGTTTTTATATAAAAAATGCTTTTCTAATAATGTCTTCAATGAAAAATAGAAAAGGGGATGTTAGCCAATAAACAACCTTCCCATCACTGCTTCACTTTACATATGTGTGTAAACCAGAGAAACACTGATATTCACTTCAGATTATAGTGCAGAAAAAAGGGGTTTTTTTGTATATAAACATGCTGAAAGCAAGAAAAAAACTCCTAAAAAAACTCCTGAAAAATATTGCACAGTCCCAGGGAAATTATTGCACAACCCCAGGAAACAAATGAGAAAGGGAACAACAGTGGTTTGTAGAACCTCAAAATGACAGATAAATATTGCACTCTCCCATAAATGCAAAGAAATCGCAAGCAAGTATATGTTGTAAACCTTATTGCCAAAGCGGCTTATCTCTGGACAGAAGATTATACTATAAAGGAAGATTGAAGTTCACTTGCCCATATAAACAAAAATTATACACATGCCCAAGGGGATACAAATAAGACGGCAGTGACAACAAAATTCATTAGAAAGAATTAGTACTGTCCAGAAAGAAATACTGGCTAGAAGCAATGGAAGAAGCGCCAGTTAAAGATAAGAAGGGAGGAATGGAATACACAAGCAGTCACAAAGGCAGATGCCTGACTGCCAACTACCATAGTAGGAGCAGATGGAAGGACAAATACCCTGACGGCCGTTTCGCCTAGGGCTTCTTCGTGAGGGTAACGGAGGGTGTATGTACCGAGATTTATATATCACTCACCTAAGCGGTAGCATCGGCGCTCGTGCTCCCGACCCCGCACCGGAAGCACATGCTTTGGCGTCCTATGTCACTTCCGCCCGCCCTGAACACAGAGGGGAGGGAAGCGAGCGCAGGACGCGTAGGCATGGTAACGGTCACGTGAGACGCGAGCAGAGCGCACACCGCCGGATAAACAATGTGCAGCATGAATCACTGCCCCACTCCCAAAGGGGAGAGACGCAGGGAAAAGGCCACATTGTCTAATAAAGGGAGGACAGCATATAATATAGGGATCACATAGGAGGAGTACAAGCAAATAGTGAATATACCAAGATATAGTGGTAGTGTTAATTAATATAGGCAAAAATATATAAATGTGTATACATATGTATCATGATAATAGTGATAAAAGAACTAACTATATGTATGTGTGTAAGCAAGAAAAATGTGAAGGAATGAAAAAAATAAATAAAAATGTGTAAATAACAAAAGAAATGTGAGGACACAAAAACATAAAGAATCTACATATGAATTCCTTACATATGACAGAGGGAATTCAAAATAAAGAGATATAAAGGCAATGTAATGCAATATTAAAGTGTGATAATATACAGCCACACATACAAGTGAAGGGGTGCATGACCACACACTCTCATCCATACATGCACACATAGAGCACAAACACATGTATGCACACAGACGTGTGCACACAAACACTCACACATACACACACATACAAGGAAAACACACACATGTGTAAATGTGAAGCCCCGCATGTACTGTATCGGTGCATACCTTCAGGGACTCCACGTAGCTGGTGCTGGTCACAGGTAGGGAATCTTCGGTTTTGATCGTGACGCCACTCTCAGTATTGCGGTCAGTGGGGACCGCCACTGCAGGTTAGGGGTGCCTGGGGCTGATGATATGTGCAGTCAGATGTAGTAGCCTCCTGAGAGTGAGGCATGCCCCAGGCCCGGTGTAGAACTACAAGGCGCAGAATGACTCAAACGCAGTCCAAAAGTCTTTCAATGTGTTTACTCACTGTTTGGAGGTCACGGTGAGATGCCCAGGCGACACTGTGATAACCAGGTGGAACCAGGAATTCCAGGAGGCCGTTCCGAGGGTAGCTGTCCACTCGCCTTCCTTGCACCCTTTCTGTTTTAGGAGGGTCCTTTGCTTGAAGCGTGGTAGGACCCCTCCAGGGAAGCTGTTACCACCCTGCTCCCCTCTCTCTGGCTCGTCTGCCGGCAGCGTGGCCTTGGTGGGATGGCTTCTGGCCCTGTCCCCTTATGGGCCTGCTGATTGCTGCTTGGCCCGAGCGCTGCGTAGTAGTGGTGAGGGCATGGAGTATCCCCACCTGTAGATTGAGCAGCTCTGACTGGTTTGCTGCCTGTACTGGGGATCTAGTTCCCCTTGTGTGCTCGGATACCGGGATCTCCGTACTCAGCCACCCCTCTCTCTCTGGATGATTTTCAGGCCGACCCACGGTACTCCGTTCTCCTCCGCTTTCAGCTACAGCACTCCTCAGGACCTGTCTGCACGAGAGCTTCTCTGCTCCCTTCCATCCACTTCAACTCCTTCCTCTCCACTCCTCTCTCTTCCTTTCTCTGCCCTGCTTCCTAGCAACCAGCCCCAGAACACACCCCTAGCTGGGAATTGAAAGTTAACCCCTTCTGGCTACCCAAGGGTCCCCTCTGGGGATGTGAGAGGCCTGGTCACTATGTGTTTGTGTGTGCACCTCATCCTGGCCTTTGGAGATTACCTGGAAGCATTGTTCCCACATGGGTGCAATACTCTGTGGTGCCTGACCAGGTCAGGGGCGCCACATTCCCCCTTAGTTATCATCAGCACGTCCTCGGGCTGCAAAGACAGGAGAAAGAAAAAAGGTAAATACAAACTTTTCCCACACAGGGGCAATTATTTACATTTAAACATGCCAGGTACCATTCCACCACCAACCACCCACATGTCCGAACCCCACCCAAAAACCTCCAGGAGGTAGGTCGCCGGTCCTTTTGGTGACCAGAGCTGGGCCATCACATTCCCCAGACCTTTCCTCCAATCTTCCTCTCCTGAGGAGAGTGGTGTAAGGTAGGCCCCATAAACAGGCGTACCCGCTTCCGAGTGTTGGAGGGCAGGCCCCATAAACAGGCGTGCCCCCTTGTTGGTGCAGAGCCATGCCCCTCAACAGGCAGACTCTGTGGTTGATACCAACGAGGCAACTTTTTACAATGCAAAAGTTTGTGGTTAAAGCCAGTTCATAACCAGTGGTCTAACATTTTAAGGAGGTCTCACAATAGTCCTTGTGGACACATTTCGCTTAAACGTTACTTAACTATAACAGGTTAAACATTACATTTCATACCGTCACTTTGAACTAAACTGTACTTTCTCTATAGCGTAATGGGAGCTGACCAAAGTTGCTGCGGGTTGATCTACGCAGTACTATACTGTCATCTGTCTGAGGTTGTGTCCTCCCACCCGATGTATGTGTCTCAATGTGAATATTGGGTGTACTAGGTATTGATACCAGTGCATGGTCTTCTGCTTCAGCTACATTTGGCTCTTCCAGGTTCTGAACAGGTTCTTCTGGTCCTCTTACTTCCCTAGATTGAGTGAATGTAATGACTGGAATAACAACTGCTCCATTGTATTGAGGCCAACTTGCTGGAAAATCTCCAAGTACAGTATGGATCATCCTTTCTTTTGGTTCTTGAACTGGCAAAGGGTTGGGACTTTCTTCAGGGGTTCTTAGTTGTTCAGGACATTTCTTTAGGCGATCTCTAGAAACGACAGCTGTTGTTTTTCCTCCATCTTTGCTGATAAGGCATGTCTTTTCATTGCTAAGCGTTGATGGTAACACAGTATAGGGTTCTTCTTCCCAGTGATTGTCAAGTTTATGACGCCTTCTCTTTCCCTTGAGAACTATATCTCCTGGCATCAAAGGAACAGCAGGTGCTTTTCGATTGTAGGCCTTTTCTTGTTTCTCACGCTGCTGAGTCAGGCTTCGCTCCACACACTCTTGTACTTTCTTGTATTGGGCTTGGCGGTTGGAATCCCAATCAGCACCTTGTAGATGGTCTTCAGGGGTCTCAACTCCCATTTCCAGATCTACTGGCAATCTCCCTGGTCTGGCCCTCATCAGGTATGCCGGTGTGCAGTTCGTGGAACTTACAGGGATGTTGTTATACATGTCCACTAGATCGGGCAGTTTTTCCGGCCACTGACTTCGTTCTTCTAGTGGGAGAGTCTTCAGAAGGTCGAGAATGATGTGGTTCATCTTCTCACACATGCCATTGGTCTGAGGATGGTAAGGCGTAGTACGGATCTTCTGGCAGCCGTATAGGTTACAAAACTCCTTAAACACTTCAGCTTCAAAGGCTGGTCCTTGGTCAGTGAGCACTTGATCTGGATAGCCATGTGGTCGACAGAAATGTGTCTGGAAAGCTTTGGCTGCAGTCTGACCTGTCAAGTCCTTGACTGGTACTACCACCAGGAATCTGGAGTAGTGGTCAACCATAGTGAGAGCGTAGTTGTAGCCTTGTCTGCTGGGTGCCAACTTTACATGGTCCAGGGCCACGATCTCCAGGGGCCGTTTAGTTTGGATTGGCTGGAGTGGTGCTCTCTGGCTGGGCTGGTCTTTTCTTCTAAGATTGCAGGGCCCGCAGTTTCGACACCACTTCTCTAGGGCAGATCTCATGCCCACCCAGTAGAATCTTACTTTGAGTAGGGCCTCCAGTTTCTTCCAACCAAAGTGGCCTGCACCATTGTGATAGGCTTCTAGCACCATTCTCGTATCCTTCTGTGGTACAATCACTTGCCACACCTTCTCATGCGTCCTCGGGTCAATGATGCTCCTGTAAAGTTTGTCTTGATAGATGAATAATCGACCCCTCTCCTTCCATAGGTACTGTGCCTCAGGTGGGGCTCCTTTGTCAAGGCTGGCGCCAGGCTGGCTGATCAGTTTCTTTACCAAGCCTACCGCTGGATCATTTTCCTGGGTCTCCTTCCAGTTGTAGTGAGGTAGTGGGTTCAGGGTCACCTCTTGGCGGTTGGCACGTGACTGCCGACACTGTTTTGCTCCATGGCGATGGAACGCTGGCAGCTCAATCTCTTCAAGATCATCTACATCTTCACCCCCGTCTGCTAGGTGAGGCATCCTGGACAGAGCATCTGCGTTGCCGTTCTTGCGGCCAGCTCGATACTTGACAGTAAAGTCATAATTCGCCAGTCGGGCTACCCAACGCTGCTCCATGGCACCCAATTTAGCAGTATCCAAGTGGGTCAGGGGGTTGTTGTCCGTGAAGACAGTGAATTTGGTGGCTGCCAGGTAGTGCTTGAACCGCTCCGTGATAGCCCATACCATGGCCAGGAACTCTAGCTTGAATGAGCTGTAATTCTCTGGGTTTCTTTCAGTAGGCCTGAGCTTCCTGCTGGCGTAAGCAATCACACGCTCTTTGCCTCCCTGCACCTGTGAAAGCACTGCTCCCAGTCCCACATTACTGGCATCTGTGTACAGTACGAACGGCAGACCGTAGTCAGGGTAGGCTAGGATCTCCTCACCCGTCAAGGCCCCTTTCATTTGTCTGAAGGAGTGTTCTTCTGCTTCTCCCCAGTGAAATGGCGGGCCGGAGATCTTTCCTTTCTTCTTTGGGTGGCCTACCAGGAGCTCTTGCAAAGGCGCTGCCATTTTCGTGTAGCCCTTGATGAACCTCCTGTAGTAGCCTACCAAGCCAAGGAACTGACGTATCTCCCGGACGGTAGTAGGTGTGGGCCATTCCTGGATGACTGTGACCTTCTCTGGGTCCGGTGCTACTCCTTCTGCACTGACCACGTGACCTAGGTACTGGACCTTTGGCTTCAGTAAATGGCACTTGGATGGTTTCAGCTTCATTCCATATCGGGATAGTGCTTCAAAGACTTCAGCCAGGTGTTTCAGGTGGTCCTCGTAGGTCTTGGAGTACACGATGACATCATCCAGGTAGAGCAGGACGGTTTCAAAGTTGAGGTGCCCTAGGCAGCATTCCATAAGCCTCTGGAAGGTCCCGGGGGCATTGCAGAGTCCAAATGGCATGCTGTTGAACTCACAGAGGCCCATTGGGGTGGTGAAGGCCGTCTTCTCCCGATCTTCTTCTGCTACAGATACTTGCCAGTAGCCACTAGTAAGATCTAGGGTAGAAAAGTAGTTAGAGGTTTTCAAGGCAGCGAGGGATTCCTCTATCCTTGGCAAAGGGTAGGCATCCTTGTGTGTTATCTGATTTATCCGTCTGTAATCCACACACATCCTCATCGTGCCATCCTTCTTTCTTACCAGGACCAGGGGAGCCGCCCAGGGGCTACAACTGTCCCTTATGACGCCTGCCTCCTTCATGTCCTTCAGCATGTCCTTTGTGCGCTGGTAATGGGCTGGTGGAATAGGCCTATGTCTTTCCTTAATGGGAGGATGACTGCCTGTGGGTATGTGATGTTGCACCCCTTTGATCCTACCAAAGTCTAGTGGGTTCTTACTAAAGACCTGCTCGTATTCCTGCACGACCCTGTAAACCCCATGTTTCTGGTAGTCGGGTGTAGAGTCAGTCCCCACGTGGAGTTTCTGGCACCAATCCTCTAACTGCTTTTGGGAGGTCTCGCCCTCTTTTGAGTCAGCTTGTGTCAGGGGACCTACAGGTGTTATGGCGTCATCTGAGCATGTAAACAGTTTGGCTATGGTAGCGTACCTTGGTAGTCTGGCTTCCTCCTCCCCACAGTTCAACACTCGTACAGGCACTCGTCCCTTGTGTACATCAACTACCCCCCTGGCTGTCAGAATCGTGGGCCAGTGGTCTGAATGAGTGGGCTCTAGTACAGCCTGGTAATCCTGTCCTCGGAGACCTACCGCTGCTCTACACCACATCATCATTTCACTCCGTGGGGGTATCACAATGGGGTTAGCATCCATCACCCGTACACTACCAATCTCACCGCCAGTCTGTTTTACCTGTTGCTTCCTCAGAATGATTCGGATCTCCTTTTGCAAGGCTCTTTGCGACCTGCCCTCAGCACCTTCAACAATCTGGTGAAGCAACAACAACACTTCCCCTAGGCAATTTTCTATGACATTAGTGCCTAAAATCATTTGCGGGTTCCTTTCTCTAATATCAGTGTCCACAACAATCAGTCCTTGTCCCTTCATTTCCTGCCTTCCCACCTTTATGGTTACCTCTTTGACCCCGATCTGGTCTATAGGTTGTCCGTTGGCAGCATAGATGGTGAGGGAGGGGTCCGGTGGTCGGAGATCGTCGTCCGACCAAAACCTATGATAAAGGACATATGGGATCGTGGTGACCTGAGAGCCGGTGTCCAATAACGCCGGGGTAGGGATCCCGTCCAGGACGATGGACAGGACAGGACGTCCACCCACGTACTGATCACAGCAGCGACTTGGGCCTGATCTTCTTAATCCTGAGGACTGGCCCTCGGCCCCAGGTTTGGCTCGTTTAAAGGACAGGCCCTTGCATAGTGACCTGCCTTCTGGCAACGACGACAGATGGGTTGTCCAGATGAGTCATAGCGATCACTGCTCCTGCCTCGAGTTGGGGGACCTCTTCTCCTCCGCATCCAAGGGACGTCCTCTGGGTTGTCAGCTAGCAGGATCCGATGAGGGACTTTGGTTTCTGAGGGCAACTGCATTGCTTTCAGGATTTGTGCGACGTCCTTAGTGAGCTGTTGCACCTGGGAGGATAGTGTATTTATGGTCTCTGCTGGCGCGTTGAGTCCTTTTGCAGTCATCAGGGCCTGCGTGGAGGATTCCGCTCCTGCAGCCGTGGAACTGGCAGGGTCTGTGTCCACAGGGGGTTGGAGTGCTTTCACTGCCCGGTCTTTCAGAATGGCAAAGTCCACGTCGGGGTGTTCTAGGGACCACAGCTTCATCTGCTTCCCATCCTCAGGAGAGCGCAGGCCCCGCAGGAATTGTTCCTTCATCATCCGGTTTCCTTCCTGATCACTGACAGGGTCCACCAGCTTGAGAGCCCGTAGTGCAGCCTGCAGCCTGAGGGCATAGTCTCTTATACTATCTTGGGGCTTCTGACGGCAGTTATAGAAGTCCGTCCTCAGCTCTCCCTCTGTGCGGTGTTCAAAAGCAGCTGCTAGTTTGGCAAAGATGGTCTCAACAGAGCCCCGGTCATCATTGGTCCAGGACTCAGCTTCCAATTCTGCTGCTCCAGTCAATTGTCCCAGCACCACAGCGGCCCTCTGCTTACCAGTCATCGCGTGCATGTCTAGCAAGGTGTTGATCTTTTTCTTAAACCCGGTCAGCGTGTCTATTTTACCGGCGTATTGGGGCAGCCATTGCGCTCCTGGGGCATACAACAAGGACACTGGCATTATGGGGGCGACTTCGGCCGGCGCAGCTGCGACCGCGGCACCGGCACCAGGCGCTGCTGCGTCCAGCGCGACGGGGGCTGGCATCGCTTGGGCTGCGTCGCCCTGACCAGGGGCATTACCTCCTGCAGCGTCCATTTTTCTTCAAAAACCCGCGCGCTCCCTTTCCACTTCCTGGGTCAGAACGCTCTCTGAATTGCGGGGATTCTGGGGCGGCCACACCTCTTCGTGGGCGGCGCTCTTCTCCCTCGCGCGGGCTGCAGCGCGCGCTTTTGAAGATGGCAATATGGCGGCGGTTCAATTTTTGTGGTCGGACCTCTGAGGCACACGGTCACCTGTCTGAACAGGTCTAGTCCTTATCCTGTTCGTGACGCCAGATGTGAAGCCCCGCATGTACTGTATCGGTGCATACCTTCAGGGACTCCACGTAGCTGGTGCTGGTCACAGGTAGGGAATCTTCGGTTTTGATCGTGACGCCACTCTCAGTATTGCGGTCAGTGGGGACCGCCACTGCAGGTTAGGGGTGCCTGGGGCTGATGATATGTGCAGTCAGATGTAGTAGCCTCCTGAGAGTGAGGCATGCCCCAGGCCCGGTGTAGAACTAAAAGGCGCAGAATGACTCAAACGCAGTCCAAAAGTCTTTCAATGTGTTTACTCACTGTTTGGAGGTCACGGTGAGATGCCCAGGCGACACTGTGATAACCAGGTGGAACCAGGAATTCCAGGAGGCCGTTCCGAGGGTAGCTGTCCACTCGCCTTCCTTGCACCCTTTCTGTTTTAGGAGGGTCCTTTGCTTGAAGCGTGGTAGGACCCCTCCAGGGAAGCTGTTACCACCCTGCTCCCCTCTCTCTGGCTCGTCTGCCGGCAGCGTGGCCTTGGTGGGATGGCTTCTGGCCCTGTCCCCTTATGGGCCTGCTGATTGCTGCTTGGCCCGAGCGCTGCGTAGTAGTGGTGAGGGCATGGAGTATCCCCACCTGTAGATTGAGCAGCTCTGACTGGTTTGCTGCCTGTACTGGGGATCTAGTTCCCCTTGTGTGCTCGGATACCGGGATCTCCGTACTCAGCCACCCCTCTCTCTCTGGATGATTTTCAGGCCGACCCACGGTACTCCGTTCTCCTCCGCTTTCAGCTACAGCACTCCTCAGGACCTGTCTGCACGAGAGCTTCTCTGCTCCCTTCCATCCACTTCAACTCCTTCCTCTCCACTCCTCTATCTTCCTTTCTCTGCCCTGCTTCCTAGCAACCAGCCCCAGAACACACCCCTAGCTGGGAATTGAAAGTTAACCCCTTCTGGCTACCCAAGGGTCCCCTCTGGGGATGTGAGAGGCCTGGTCACTATGTGTTTGTGTGTGCACCTCATCCTGGCCTTTGGAGATTACCTGGAAGCATTGTTCCCACATGGGTGCAATACTCTGTGGTGCCTGACCAGGTCAGGGGCGCCACATAAACATAGGAAATCCTATGTAAACTATATAGTGGTGATAAAAATCTACTATAACATCACTTAAGTAACAGGTAATAAGGTTCATATACCATATTCATATACGATATTCACATATTGTGATTGTGCAATTCATAAGAAACATAAAAAACATATGTGGACAAACATACGTAAACACACACACACACACGCACACACACATACACATGAACATGAAAAAGCTATATAAGCTATATAGTGGGAAACTATTATAACATTTCTTGATTAATAAAGTGATATATAATAAAAAAACAAATATACCATATTCATAAACTATGGTTGTGCAGTACAAAATGAGAGTACATGTACAAACGATACACATACATAAATCACACACACTCACACAAGCACACAAACACACACACACATACAGACCCCACACACAATAACATACATAAGGCGTGCACATGTACATATGTACACATATGTACACGTGCCCATGTACATAAATGTACCAGGCAACACAACCACTCATCCCACCACATACATACAAATCCTCCAAATGTGAAAATCTTCATGAAAAGGTGTTATTCCTCCAAGACAATATCTGTAAGGAAGGAAAGGTAAGAATTAAAAAAGAAAGATCAAGAGATAAAAATTGTTTATTGATTAAAAACAGAATAAAAGGTTAAAAAATGACACCCTGTTAAACTAGTGGTATTTACAAAAATGACGCAAAGCTAAGTACTTCATTAAGGCCTTTTGGTCGGATACTATCAATAGTCATGATCCACCTTGTCTCTAATTGTGAAAGCTTTTTCTTCATATCCCCTCCTCGTTGGTCTTGGGAAATACAATCAATGCCGAAAGCTCGCAAAAGGCTGCCATTGCACGCATGTACCAATTTAAAATGTTTTGCCAAGGGTTTCAAGATGGAGGGATCATCAACATCAATAGCATGATTGATGTCCCTGACGTGTTCCCGTATTCGTACTCTAAGAGGTCGCGAGGTCAATCCTATGTATATCTTGTTGCAAGGACAGTAGGCATAGTACACCACATGTGTGGTATTACATGTGATATGTCTGGTAATCCTAAATTCTCGCAATCCACTCGTAGATGAAAAGTGAGTGTTCCTTGCCATGTTGGGGCATGCGATACATGCACCACAAGGATAAAAACCCCATTTGGGTCCCTTAGATCCAAAGGTCACTGACGATTTTGGTCCCTCATAATTACTTTGTGCCAGTAAATCCTTTAAGTTGTCAGCCCTCCTGTAGGTTATATTCGGTCTACTCGTGGTACATTTATTCAAGGTATTATCTGCCCGAATAATAGGCCAAAATTGTTTAAGAGCTTCTGCCACCTCCTTCCATCTGCAACTATAGGTAGAAATAAATCTTACCTGCTGTGTAGATTCTTCTCGTCGTCTGGGGCAAAGCAGCTCATCTCTGTTGCTCTTTAATGCACGCTGATATCCCTTCCTAATGGATCTTTTGGAGTATCCTCTATCATGGAATCTTGAGGCTAAGTCTTCAGCCTGTTTGAAGAATGTAGTCCTTGATGAACATATCCGACGTGTTCTAAGAAACTGGCCTGTTGGGATACTTTGTATTAAAGCCTGTGGGTGAGATGAGGTCGCATGTAAAAGGGAATTTACTGCTGTGATTTTCCTAAATACCTCTGTCTGTAGCATGCCCTCATTGTCCTTCTTCAGGCGAACGTCCAAGAATTCGATAGTGGATTGGTCATGATGGGAAGTCATTTTCACATTAATTCGGTTATCATTCAATTGCCCTGTAAACATCAATAAATCTTCTTCACTACCTTGCCAAATCATAAATACATCGTTGATGTATCTTGTCCACATTAACACATGTTCTGTCCTAGGTAGCGGATGTGATTGGAAAATCTCCATTTCCCACAGCCCCAGGAACAAATTAGCGTATGAGGGCGCAAAAGACGCCCCCATAGCTGTGCCCTGGAGCTGCAGGTAGGGAACATCCTTAAACAGAAAGAAATTATGCTTCAGAGAAAAATCAAGTAAGGAGATCAAAAATGCCCAAAAAGATGGTTCAAAATTCGTAGTGTTGAGAAAAAACTGGACAGCTCCAATGCCATCCTCATGGCGGATCGATGTATATAGTAATTCTACATCGAGTACAACCAGCCACATATCATCCTCCAAATGAATATTAGATACTTTACTTAAGAACTCATTAGTGTCCTTCAAAAATGAAGGCAAAGACTCTACCAATGGTTTCAAGTGAAAATCAAGAAACTTACCCACGGTTTCACACATGCTACCATTTCCTGAGACAATAGGCCGACCGGGTGGCGTATGTAGGTCCTTATGAATTTTCGGTAGTAAATACAAGCATGCAGTACGTGGAGAGTTAAAAAAAAGACCTTCTTTAGTTTCTTTATCAATCACACCATTTTGAAAAGCAGTATCCAAAATTCCATACAACTCCATCTGAAAGGAAGAGGTTGGATTAAATGTTAATCTCCGATAACACTTACTATCTCTTAGTTGTCTAAACGCCTCTTTCTCATATAAATGGGTGGGCCACAAAACAATGTTCCCACCTTTATCTGATGGTTTAATGACAATATTTTTGAGGCGTTTCAATTTATTAAGGGCTTGTCTCTGATTGGTTGAAAGATTGTCCCCTATTCTTGAGGAAGAAATTTGTTCCAACTCCCTGGTAACAAGTTGAACAAAAAGTTCAATGTTAGGAAACAATTTCAGGGGCGGAAATTTTTTAGTTTTAGAGAAGATAAATTTACCTTGTTGTGGCGTTGGATCAGATTCCTCACATAGCTCTTCAAGGATATCTAGAGCTTCTTTTTCTTGTGTGCTCCAACATATTTCATCACCTAATCTCTCATGAAGTTTCTTGAGTACAAGTTTGCGGGCAAATAGGTGAAGGTCTTTTACTGTGGAAAAAAAGTCAAAACCAGCTGTTGGTGAAAAAGTCAGGCCAAGGCTTAAGACCTCAGTTTGTGCTGGAGTTAGTTCAATGTCAGATAAATTAACTACCTGTAAATTGGAAGTGGAGGGATTCTGTTTCTTTTTATAGGACCAGTTGTTATTCTTGGCCTTCCGTTTACCAAGTCTTCGAGGGTTATTAAGTCTATAGTCAGAAGATTCAGAATCCTCTTCCATAGATGAAATTGAAGAGGCAGTATTATTTTTCACATTAATGCCTGGATTGTTAGACTGACGTGGATGGTGCCACCTGTAGACACGTTTCTGTTCATAATCCTTTATATCTCTCTGAAGTTTGCCAGTTTTTTGATCTTTAATCTCTTTCTCTCATATTATAAATTGTTGTTCCATCTCAGTTTTCAATGCCTCCATAGATGTAGTGGTCAGGCTCTCAGCTAGTTGTTTTCTATTTTCCTCTATTTCCAGTTCCACATCTGTAATCGTTTTAGAGTTAATTTCTATTAACCGCTGAATCAAAGATCTAGAACAAGTATTGCAGACCTCCTCCCATTTGGAGCGAAAAGTGGAGTCCTCAACAGGGAAGGATGGCAGAATTCTCACACGTAGACTTGTAGGGATAAGGTTTTTAAGTAGGTAGTTCTCAAGAAAAGCTTTGCTCCACCAAATGCGGAGACGTTTTTTAAGGAGATACTTGTATGTACTCCTAATTTCAGCAACGCGTCCATTACCACTAAACATGTTTATGGCAGCATCCCCATTAACAATGGAGTCAATACTTGATCTCCAAGATTCTTCTCTAGACTTAATGTCCATTTTGGCCTAAATACTGTAAAAATACAGAAAAACAAGAACACCAAATTAATGGCCCAATCACAATAGTGCTAACTCTAGAATCCAAGAATACCAATAAAGCGACTAGAGTAAAATAGCATTGAATAAAATTATTTTATTGAAGACATTATTAAAAAAGCATTTTTTATATAAAAACATTTTTATATGAAAAATAGAAAAGGGGATGTTAGCCAATAAACAACCTTCCCATCACTGCTTCACTTTACATATGTGTGTAAACCAGAGAAACACTGATATTCACTTCAGATTATAGTGCAGAAAAAAGGGGTTTTTTTTTATATAAACATGCTGAAAGCAAGAAAAAAACTCCTAAAAAAACTCCTGAAAAATATTGCACAGTTCCGGGGAAATTATTGCACAACCCCAGGAAACAAATGAGAAAGGGAACATCAGTGGTTTGTAGAACCTCAAAATGACAGATAAATATTGCACTCTCCCATAAATGCAAAGAAATCGCAAGCAAGTATATGTTGTAAACCTTATTGCCAAAGCGGCTTATCTCTGGACAGAAGATTATACTATAAAGGAAGATTGAAGTTCACTTGCCCATATAAACAAAAATTATACACATGCCCAAGGGGATACAAATAAGAGGGCAGTAACAACAAAATTCATTAGAAAGAATTAGTACTGTCCAGAAAGAAATACTGGCTAGAAGCAATGGAAGAAGTGCCAGTTAAAGATAAGAAGGGAGGAATGGAATACACAAGCAGTCACAAAGGCAGATGCCTGACTGCCAACTACCATAGTAGGAGCAGATGGAAGGACAAATACCCTGACGGCCGTTTCGCCTAGGGCTTCTTCGTGAGGGTAACGGAGGGTGTATGTACCGAGATTTATATATCACTCACCTAAGCGGTAGCATCGGCGCTCGTGCTCCCGACCCCGCACCTGTTTGCTTGTTAAAGTTTCTTTCTTGCCGTTCCCGAGTTTGATTCAAACTCTCTTCAACGCACTTCTGAATCTGCTTGTACTGGATCTGGCATTTTTTAAAACTGGATCTGGAGGTTTATAACCCAGAGAGAGGCTTCAGCATAGTGTAGGTACCCAGTTACGAGATATGCTGTGAAGGGACAACTGGGCAGATATACAAATGGCCATTTATATATGCTAAATATCTAATTTTTCTTAGATTTTTCTTAGTAGTAAGGCAGGTCCATTTTCACACATTCACGTGTAACTCTTAACACGACTTCTCTATCGGGTCCTGGGGGATGGTAATGGGGGACTGTCTAGGCTGGTTTGAAGAACCTGTTGCATGGATATCATCTGCATTAACTACAAACAGCTTGGCTATAGTGGCATATCTGGGTAGTGTGACTTCCTCTTCCCCACAATTTAGCACTCGCACAGGCACTCTCCCCTTCTGGACATCGACTACCCCTCTGGCCGTAAACACGGTGGGCCAATGCTTTGAGGGCAGGGGCTCTACCACTGCCTGGTAATCCTGTCCCTGGAAGCCTACAGCTGCCCTGCACCATATCATCATTTCACTTCGTGGGGGCACTAAAAGAGGGGCCACATCCATCACCCGTACACCACCTATCTCACCTTCAGAGATATTTACCTGTTGCCATTGCAGGAGGGCTCAGGTCTCACATTGCAGGACTCTCTGCCGCCCTGCTCCTGCAGTCTCAGACAGCTCTTGTAGCAAAAACAGTACTTCTCCCATACAATTCTCAATGACATTTGTGCCTAAAATGATCTTCGGGTTCCGATCACTAGGGTCATTTTGTACTATTATGAGTAGAGTTGAGCGTTGTTCGTGGTTCTCCAGTTCGCGGTTCGAGTGATTTTGGGGGGTGTTCTAGATCGAACTAGAACTCGAGCTTTTTGCTAAAGGTTCGTTAGCTCGAGTTACGTTCGAGAACGGTTCTATCAGCAAAAAGCCAAGCTAATCTAAGCACAAAGCAACATTGCTAGCAACATCTATACAAACCAGAGAAATGGGGATCCACTAGTGAGGCCAAAATGTGGCCAAATAATCACAAGGAGTGAAAACCTCTTATAATAACCACAAAAAGTCTTTATTAATGGAAATTTACAGCCATAAGAGGAAATAATTTAAATTACATATTAATAACAGTATAGTGGGAATCAGGTAAGAAACCGGAAAAAAACGCGGCTCCCCGAGGAAGGTCACGAAACGTGCGCGTCGGAGCACGCCACGCTGAGCAGTCAGGTGCAATGGGTAAGTGATTTGGGCTCCTTACTTTTTCTTCCATACTGCCCTTTTGTGTTGGGCTGGAGACTGAGGAGCACTAACATTGTTGCATCATTCATACCTGTTATCTTAGGTCCTGTCTATCTATTATATAACTTCTCCTGCTGAACCTGTTTTAACCCCCTATAGTGTGTCTCGGATTGCTGACAATTGAGTGGGTTTGCCTTTCTGATTATTGCTTGCTTTGCATAAGCATAGCATTAACCGTTTGATGCTTTGTGACTATTTTGTGCAACCCTATTATATTTACATATATTATCTTTACTGTCGGCACTCCTATTCACAGCATTTGTGTGGGTTTTGTCAGGCTTACTACTCTTCTCCTTTATATATCTATTTGGGCCTTGTGAGATAATTAATTTTGCTCTACTACCCCATTCTCTGACTGCTTGGTGTGACTGGTATCATTTTTTTCCGGTTTCTTACATGATCCCCACTATACTGCCAGTGTGAGAGCGGAGACGCTGGTAACGAAGGTAAATATCGGGTAACCAAGGTAAGGGGCTTCTTGGTTACCCGATGTTTACCGTGGTTACCAGCATCCGCAGAAGCCGGCTCCTGCTGCCTGCACACGTAGCAGAGTACACATCGGGTAATTAACCCGATGTTTACTCTGGCTAGGAGTGCAGGGAGCCAGCGCTAAGCGATGTGCGCTGGTAACCAAGGTAAATATCGGGTTGGTTACCCGATATTTACCTTATTTAGCAAGCGCAGCATCGCTTCCATGCGTCGCTGCTGGCTGGGGGCTGGTCACTGGTTGCTGGTGAGATCTGCCTGTGTGACAGCTCACCAGCAACCCGTGTAGCGACGCTCCAGCGATCCCTGCCAGGTCAGGTTGCTGGTGGGATCGCTGGAGCGTCGCTTAGGGGCACTTTGCACGCTGCGACATCGCAGGCCGATGCTGCGATGCCGAGCGCAATAGTCCCCGCCCCCGTTGCAGCTGCGATATCCTTGTGATAACTGCCGTAGTGAACATTATCGCTACGGCAGCTTCACATGGACTCACCCGTCCTGCGACCGTCGCTCTGGCCGGAGACCCGCCTCCTTATTAAGGGGGCGGGTCGTATGGCATCACTGCGACGTCACACGGCAGGCGGCCAATAGGAGCGGAGGGGTGGAGATGAGCTGGATGTAAACATCCCGCCCACCTCCTTCCTTCCGCATATCCTACGGAAGCCGCAGTGACGCCGGTAGGAGATGTTCCTCGCTCCTGCGGCTTCACACACAGCGATGTGTGCAGCTGCAGGAGCGAGGAACAACATCGGACCGTCGCGTCAGCGTAATCATGGATTACGCCGACGCTGCACCGATGATACGATTACGACGCTTTTGCGCTAGTTAATCGTATAATCGAGCCTTTACACACTACAATGTCGCATGCGATGCCGGAAGTACGTCATTTTCAATTTGACCCCACCGACATCGCACCTGCGATGTCGTAGTGTGCAAAGCCCGCCTTAATGTGACATCTCACCAGCAACCTCCTAGCAACTTACCAGTGATCCCTATCAGGTTGTATCGTTGTTGGGATCGCTGCTAAGTTGTTTAGTGTGACTGGGCCTTTACGTTCAAGAACGGTTCTATCAGCAAAAAGCCTAGCTAATTACTAGCTGGCTTTTCACTGTAATAGTTTGATTCACTCTATGACTCACACTATTATCAAATTTCAGCGTATAGTGTGCGGGGGCTGCGCGTTCAGATCACTGCTGCTGGGATAATGGCGATCGCCTTTTCTTTTAATTTTTTCTTCCTTCCCTAAGCGCGCATGTATTCGGGCGGGCCAGCATGTCAACCAATCCCAGACACACACACGGCTAAGTGTACTTTTTGCCAGAGAAGCAAGGGCATGTGTGATAGGCTGTCCATGTCACATGTCCTTGCATTATAAAAACGGACATTTTCCTCCAGCACGCCATTATCTGCTTTCTGCGTCTGGGTGTCAGTCACCACTCACGCAGCTCCTGCTGTGTACGCTATACACACAGCGTTCTACAGATTAGGGACAGAAGTTTATTTCAGCCCTTTTAAGGGCTAATTACAGCTGGCTCAGAGCCATGGGTGACAGTCAGGTCCGTGGAAACGCTTTTTACAGCTTCAGATATCAGCGTCTGTATAGCTAAGCTCAGGGAATTTTTTACTGCATTTCACCATTAGGAGGGATAGAAAGTGAGGCTTCCTTTCCTCTACACTGACCCACAACCCGGCCACTGTACCCTCCTGCCCTTTTTTGCAAATCCATTTTAATTTCAGAGTGCTGCCAGTTAGTGCCATCCAAAGAGTGGCTGCTGTCCTCCATTATTGTGCCAAGCAAGTCCCACCACCTCTGCATTCTCCCCTCCTGCACATTTTTGCAAATCCATTTTAATTGAAAAGAATGCTGCCAGTTAGTGGCATCCAAAAAGTGGCTGTTGGACTCCATTAGTGTCCCACTGGTGCCAAGCAATTTCCAGAACCTCTGCATTGCACCCTCAAGCTCATTTTTACTAAGCTATTATAATAGCAAACACTGTGGAAACTTAGTGGCATCCTAAAAGTGGCTATTGGGCTTCATTAGTGTCCCACTGGTGCCAAGCAATTTCCAGCACCTCTGCATTGCACCCTCAAGCTCATTTTTACTAAGCCATTATAATAGCAAACTGTGCTGCCAGTTTAAGGACCATAGTTGCATTGTCAGGGATAGTCAGTGTTGTTTCTTCTGCTGTCAATAAAGCTAGACCACCTTTGCAATCTACACCACCTCTCAATTTTTACTACCACATTTTAAGTGGACAATCTTGTCACTGTCAAAATGAGTGGCAAAATGACAGATGCTGGTGGAAAGGGGAATAGGCGTGTTGGAAAAGGAAAAAAAGTTTTTGTCCGTGGGGAAGGTGGCAAAGCTATATTAACATCTGCTGAAGATAGGCCATCTTCCAGCAAAAGTAAGATGTCTACTACTTTCCGTGGACAATCCGATGTGCTCCCTTTTTTATGGACCCAAACAACTGGAACAAAGGTAGATAATGCACAAAAAAAGCACATGCTTGAATGGATCTCAAGTGCTCCAACAAGTGCCCTTTCCTCCACCTCAACTACCGCATCCAAAAAAAACAGTCCTCTAATTTGTCATCCCAATCACACTTGCTTTCTCCCAGCTCTCAAGTCTCCATCCGCCCTGCACAGTATGGTGGAACAGAGATGGCTGAGTCTGCCGAGCTGTTCAGTCACACCATAGCCTGGGAATCAGAGGTCTGCTCCCAAGCTACAGTGAGTATAGACCAGGAAATGGTCTGCAGTGATGCCCAGAACCTTTGTTACTCAGATTCAGGCCATGAGGACCAAGTTTCTGAGCATAATGTTGACCCTTTTTCACAAATTGTAACACCTGTTGGTAGAGACAATGAGGAACATACTGATGACGATGAGACGCAGATACCAGATTTGGATGATAACTTAAATATTCGGTCAGGGCAGGAAGAGGCTAGGTCTGAGGGTGAGGGGAGTGCAAACACAACGCTTGATGAGGAAGTTCTAGATCCCACCTACTGTCAACCACAGTCAGGCACTCGAGGAGGTCAACAGAGGCGGTGGAGGAGGATGCAACTGACGACGAAGTTACCTTGCGCCTTCCTGGACAGAGTCGGAGTATTGGTAGCACGTCTATAACTGCATCCTCAGCCACCACTCTGCCTCTGAGCACTAGTCGGGGTGGCTCAGCAGGTCGCATGTCCTCTAAGCCTTGCCTAGCCTGGTCCTTTTTTGACCTTGCAAAGGATCGCCCAAAAAATGTGATCTGTAAAATATGTCGGGAATCTGTTAGCAGAGGCAAAAACCTCAGCAGTTTGACAACTTCTTCCATGAATCGTCACATGAATAAATATCACATGTCCCAGTGGGAAGCTCACCGTGCTGCAATGCGGCCTAGCGGAGCGGACCATCCACCGCCTGCCCCTTCCAGTGCATCAACGCGCTCTTCATCTTCTAGGACTGTGGGTACAGCTGTCACACCTGGTTTTCCACGCACACCTTCCACCACTGTAACCGCAACAGGCAGTTTACTTGGTAGGTCGTCAGTTGGTTTGGAAGGGGAAACAAGTGCGTGTGTACAGCTCTCTCAGACATCGATAGCACCAACGTTGGATGAAGGCAAAACCATGTCTACGCCTGCACTTTCCTCACAAACCTGCATTTAGGGACACCCTACTCAACACCGTCTGCACACAGCAGCCAGATCTCTGTCCCTCAGATGTGGACAAATAAAAGAGCATTTCCTGCGACCCATGACAAAGCTAAGAGGTTGACTTTATCCCTCTGTAAGCTCTTGGCTACCAAAATGCTGCCTTTTCGCCTGGTGGACACACAGGATTTTAGAGACCTTATGTCTGTTGCTGTGCCCCAGTACCAGATGCCCAGTCGCCACTACTTCTCTAAGAAAGGTGTGCCTGCGCTACACCAGCATGTCGCACACAACATCACCGCTTCCTTGAGAAACTCTGTGTGTCAACGGGTGCATTTCACCACCGATACTTGGACCAGTAAGCATGGACAGGGACGTTACATGTCACTGACTGGGCACTGGGTAACTATGTTGATAGATGGTGACGGGTCTGCTGCACAAATCTTGCCGTCCCCACGACTTGTGCATCAATCCTCTGTCTGTCCAAGTTCCTACACTGCGTCTGCCTCCTCAAACTCGTCTGGGTCCTCCACCTCCGCTCCAAACCTGCCTGGTCAGGCCACCAGCGTTGTTACTGCGCAGAAGGAATCACACACCCCTCATTACTATGATGGCAGCAGAGCGCAACGGCATCAGGCGGTCTTTATCTTGAAATGTCTTGGAAATAAGAGTCACACAGCGGTTGAGTTGTGGGCAGCTCTGGAGACTGAGTTTGGTAAATGGTTGTCTCCACTCAACCTGCAGCCTGGTAAGACCGTGTGCGACAATGCTGCAAACCTGGGTGCGGACCTTCGCCTGGGCAAGGTGACACTCGTGCCTTGTATGGCTCACGTGTTGAACCTTGTTGCCAAGGAATTTTTAACACTCTATTCCGGCCTAGATGGCCTTCTGAACAGGGCACGAAAACTGTCTGCTCACTTCTGTCGTTCAACCGCCGCAGCTGAGTGACTTGCATCGCTCCAGAAGTCTTTCAGCCTGCCAGTTCATCGCCTGAAATGCGATGTGCTGACACACTGAAATTCTACTCTCCACATGTTACAGCGACTGTAGCAGCACCGCCGAGCACTGGTGCAATACGTCATGACGTTTAGCATGAGCCAACGAGGTGGGGAAGATCACCCTGATGGAGTGGTCTCAGATCAAGGACCTATGCACCCTTCTGCACAGTTTTGACATGGCGACGAATATGTTTAGCGCTGACAATGCCATTATCAGCATGACAACTCCAGTCATTTACATACTGGAGCACATGCTAAACACTATTCGTAGTCATGGGGTGGGAAAACAGGAAGGGGAAGAAGTACAGGAGGATTCATATGCGCAAGGGACAACAACATCACCAAGGTCCAGACGTTCATCATCACCAAGGCGGCAGGCATGGGACCATGGGGGACAGGGATCAACAAGGGCGCATGGTAGCAGACAAAAGGTTGAGGAAGGTGCAGGAGAACATGAAGAAATGGAGGACGAAATGTCAATGGACATGGAAGACTCAGCAGATGAGGGACCCCTTGGTCAAATTTCAGTTGAAAGAGGTTGGGGGGAGATGTCAAAGGAAAAAAGAACGGCTAGCACCTCTATGCCACAAACACAGCATTGACTTGGTCCACATGGCTGCGCAAGACACATGAGCGCCTTCTTGCTGCACCACCTCCAACATGACCCTCGTATTGTCAAAATTAGAAGTGATGATGACTACTGGCTTGCTACTAGAGATGAGCGAACCAGCCGCGGTTCGGCTCGAGTTCGGTTCGTCGAACGGAGGTCTCGTTCGAGTTCAGTTCGGCGAACGTTCGACGAACCGAACTCGAACCACATAGGAAACAATGGCAGGCAATCACAAACACAGAAAAACACCTAGAAAACACCCTCAAAGATGTCCAAAAGGTGACAAACAACCCACAACACAACACAAACACATGGGAAAGTGACAAGGACATATACTCATGCGAAAACAAAGGAGCTGGACAAGGAAAAAGAGGAGTAGACACAGATATGAGTATATGCAAGGGAACGTCGATGCCATTACTGTGCAACTTGAGCCCTGCTCATTTTAGGCTTCCAATCTGGATAAATTGCCTGAGCTCACCACGTACGCCTTGGGGATCTTGTTGTGTCCCGCAGCCAGCGTTTTCTCGGAACGTGTCCTCAGTGCTGCTGGGGGTGTGCTGACAGCTAAGCACACGCATCTGTCCACTAACAATGTGGACACACTAACGTTCACCAAGATGAACAAGTCATGGCTCTCAGAGGACTTTTCTTCCCCTGGCTCAGCCAGGGGAGGCGAAAGGCACGCGTATTTTTGAGAGTGCTTCATGCAAAGCATCTTTTTCATCTTGAAAATGGGGATCAACTGATGCCAGTCAAGTGGGGTGTGTGTGGCCCAATTAGTGGAAACGAGGGAGACTGTGGTTGGAGTCCCCTCGCTTTTGAAAAAAGAACCAAGATGAACAAGTCATGGCTCTCAGAGGACTTTTCTTCCCCTGGGTCATCCAGGGGAGGTGAAAGGCATGTGTATTTTTGAGAGTGCTTCATGCAAAGCATCTTTTTCATCTTGAAAATGGGGTCAACTGATGCCAGTCAAGTGGGGTGTGTGTGGCCCAATTAGTGGAAACGAGGGAGACTGTGGTTGGAGTCCCCTCGCTGTGTTTGTAAAATAACCAAGATGAACAAGTCATGGCTCTCAGAGGACTTTTCTTCCCCTGGGTCATCCAGGGGAGGTGAAAGGCACGCGTATTTTTGAGAGTGCTTCATGCAAAGCATCTTTTTCATCTTGAAAATGGGGTCAACTGATGCCAGTCAAGTGGGGTGTGTGTGGCCCAATTGCTGTGTTTTACATGCTTTTAGAAGGGCATGACATGGCTTAGAGGTTGACTTTCAGCATCCGCAAACTGTTGGCTACCAAAATGCTTCCTTTCCAACATTTTTAACCGAGGATTTTCGAGACCTTATGCCCATCGCAGTGCCCCAAGAGCCGATGCCCAGGCGCCACTCCTTCTCCAACAAAGGCGTGCACGCGCTACACCAGCATGTCGCACCAAACATCACCGCTTCTTTGAGAAACTGTGTGACAGGGTGCATTTCACCACAGATACTTGGCCCAGTAAGCATGGACAGGGGTGTTACATGTCGCTGACTGGGCAATGGGTTACTATGGGGAGAGATGGAGAAGGGTCTGCTGTACAAGTCTTGCTGTCCCCACGAGTTGTATCAATCCTTCCTCTGTATGTAGAAGTTAATACACTGCTTCTGCCTCCTCAACCTCGAGTGGGTCCCTTCACCTCGGCCCAAACCCTGTGTGGTGAGGGCACCCTTCCTTGTAACTGCGCACAAGGAATACCACACACCTCCTTACTATGCTGGCAGCAGAGCTCAATGCCATCATGCGGTCAAATGTTTACTTTGAAATGTATGGGAAATGTGAGTCACACCGCTGAGAAGTTGTGGACGGTTAGCTCTGGAGACCAAGTTTCATCAATGGTTGTCTCCACTTAACCAGCAGCCAGGGAAGGCCGGGTGTGACAATGATGCAAACATGGGTGCGGCCCTTCGCCGGGACAATGTGACACACGTGCCTTGTGTGGCTCACATGTTGAACCTGGTTGTCCAGCAATTTTTAAAGCACTATCCTGGCCTGCATGGCCTTCTGCAGAGGGCACGGTGTAACGCCTTCCTTAATCCACACACTCAGATGGGCTGTAAAGGATAGGCTAGAGGGAAGCCACTCACCAAGCAGGACCTCCAGAACCCTGAAACCCTTTAACCCCTATACAGGGATTAGGAATTACACAGGGCCCAAGGTGATCAATACCTGTGGAAGGCTGCAGTTCCAGAGAATAGTAGTCAGGCAGGGACAAAACATTAATTGAGGAACAGGAACAGAATGGGACGGCCAGGACTTAATCAGAAAACAAGCAGAGGTGAAATGCGGATCGGCCAACAAGGTACATAAACAGCAAGCAGGAAAAGTAGTCAGGTAACAAGCACACAAAATCATAAAACTAAACTGGGGGTAAAAGTAACCAGAGGTTCATAGCTATGTCTGGCAGTAGTCTGCAGACAGGATGGGCATAAAAAGGGTGTGGTGTCTTCCCATTGGTTGTAGCTGAATGATGATACTTCATCTGTGAGATACCCACCACCTACATTCTGCCAGAGATTCTGCATCTGTCAAGGTAATGCAGCCCAGTGGGTGAGCATAACCTGCATCCACCTGCGCCGCTGGCATCAACTTCTCTCCCATCATCAGCACTATGCATGAAAGGAACACGTTGTCACCTGGCGACCGGAGTACAAATTGACGGAGCGTACTCCGTTGATGACAACCACAGTGTGCGGCAATGATGCAAACCTGGCTGCGGGCCATTGTCAGGGCAATGTGACACACGTGCCTTGTATGGCTCACGTGTTGAATCTAATTCTCCAGCAAGTTTTAAAACACCATCCCGGCCTACATGGCCTTGTGCAGCGGGCACGCTCGCTATGTGCTCACTTCCATCGTTCGCACACAGCAGCTCAACAACTTTCGTCGCTACAGAAGTCTTTAGGTCTGGTGGTTAAACGCCTGAAATGCGATGTGCCGACACGCAGGAATTTGAATCTGCACATGTTGCAGCGTTTGTGGCAGCACCGCTGAACCCTGCTGCAATACGTTATGACATATAGCCTGGCCTAACTTGATCCAGAGGTGGTGCAGATCACGCTGCTGGAGTGATGTCAGATCAAGGACCTATGCACCCTTCTTGCATCATCTACCTTTGGTAGAGTTGTTCGGTTCCGTAAAAAAGGGATCACATCAGATTGTTCACGGAAAGTAGTAGACATCTTACTTTTGCTGGAAGATGGCCTTTCTTCAGCAGATGTTACTGTTGCTTTACCACCTATCCCACGGACACAAACTTTTTTTCCCTTTCCAACACGCCTGTTCCCCTTTCCACCACCATCTGTCCTTTTGCCACTCATTTTGTTTTTGAACAAATTGGACACTTAAAATGTAGCAAAAATGGAGAGGTGGTGTGGATTGCAGAGGTGGTCTAGCTTTATTGACAGCTGAAGAACCAACTCTGACTATCACAGACAATGAAATTATGGCCCTAAAACTGCCTGCACTTTTTGCAATAAAAATTGCGTAGCAAAAATGGAGATGTGGTGTACAATGCAGAGGTGGTATAGCAAAATTGTCAGCAGTGTAACCCTCACGTAATATCCCTGAAATGCCTGAGCTGATGTAGCCAGACGCTGTGATATAAACCCCTGCACAGCGCTGGCACAGACCTGCCTAGCAACAATGGCTATGAACGGCTGTAATGTAGCCCTGAAAAGGGCTGAAATTACAAGTAGTCCCTAATCCCTATGTGAAGCCCCTAGGTGTTGTGTCGGTGTCGGTGCGTTACCTTCAGGGACTCCACGTTGCTGGATCTCCGTCACTGGTAGGAAATCTTCTGTTTTGATCGTGACGCCACTCTCAGTATTGCGGCCAGTAGGGACCGCCACTGCAGGTTGAGGGTCGCCTGGGGCTGATGGTGTGTGCAGTTAGATGTAGTAGCCTCCTGAGAGTGAGGCAAGCCCCAGGGCCCTGTGTAGGTTTGTAGTACCACAAGTCGCAGAATGACCACACAGGCAGGATGTCTTTCAGGGTTTTTACTCACATTTGATGGCAGGGTGAGTAACCCGGGCGTAGCTGAGATGAACCAGGTGGGAACCAGGTATCCTTCAGGCTGACTTTATGAGGGTGACTACTGACTCGCCTTCCTTAGCCCTTGGTGGTTTGGGGTGACCCCGACTTTTAGTCCCTATGGGGGTCACCCAGGGAAGATGCTGCAGCCTCTCTCCCCTTCGTTCGCCGTATGCTTGTTCCCCGGACCAGGCCACTCCAGCCTCTTGCCTCCTATGACCTATGGGCCCTAACTTGCGGTTACGTGGCTGCGGCTTTTGTAGTGTTGTGGTGTGGGCTTTAAGAGCCCCACACCGGCAGGTTTAGCAGGGAAAGGTGAATCTATCCTCGCTTCGGGATCTGCCGCCCGGTTGGGCCTGGTGCTCTCTAGCAGTCTCCTTACTTCCCACTCCGTGCACTCCCTAGCTGAAGCTGGCTTTCAGGCAGCACTCCTAGTTGACCGTTCTCCCCCGTCTGTAGCCACTGCGCGGGCGCTGTTAGACAGCAACAGCCCCACAGGTCTGCTCCTCACTGAGCCCTATGGAGTTCTGCCCTAACTGACTCACTGCTCCTCCTCTCCTGTTCTTGCCTACGCCACCTAGCAACCAGACTCTCTTACCACACCCCTTGAGAGGAGATGGAGACTCTACCCCCTCCACTATTCCAGTGAAGGTGAAGGCTTGCCCCCTCCTGGGATCCCCAGGGGTCCTCTCATGGGTACATGTGTGAGACCTGATCACTATGCGCCTGTGTTCCACACCCCTGTCAGCCTTCTGGATTACCTGTATTGTACTGTCCCCAGCATGGGTGCAGTACTCAGTGGTGCCTGACCAGGTCAGGGGCGCCACATTCCCCCTTAGTTATCACCAGCACGTCCTCGGGCTGCAAGACAACATTTTAAAATGCATAAAACATTAAAACATGTAAAACATTTTTAAAACCACCAGGTATCATACATCACCACCCTCCACCCACAAGTCCGTTAACCCACCCAAAACCCTCTCAGGAGGCAGGTCACCGGTCCTGTTGGTAACCAGGTCTGGGCCATCTACTTCCCCAGACCTTTCCTCCAATCTTCCTCTCCCGTTGGCCGCGACTTCAGCCACTTCTGGCAGGATGTAGAGGCGGCTTTCATGGGCTGGTGGTTTCAGGGTATACCTGGCCTGGTGGATCCGCGCCGTCAGCCTCTTCTGGCAGGATGCAGAGGCGGCCTCCACAGTTGGTGCTGACCAGGTACCCTCTTTGTGGTGGTGAGCCAAGGCCCCATAAACAGGCGTGCTCTCTGGTCGCAGGTGAGCCAAGGCCCTTTTCTACGGACGGGCCCCCCTGGTTGCAGACGAGCCAAGCCCCTAAACAGGCTGGCCCTGGTGGTGGTGCCACTGGTGTAACTATTTACACTGCGAGAGTTTGTGGCTATAGCAAGTTCATAGCCTTAAGGTTTATGGTTTTCTCACAATAGTTTTTGTGGGCGCATTTCTTAAACGTTGCAAACAAAACTTGTCAAAACTTCAACTGGTAACTTGCTGTATTTCTTTACTTCTCTCTACTCTACTCCTCCGTAAAGGGGTCCTCTGACCTGGACTCTAGACCTTCTCAGTAATCTTTTCTCCTGCAGGTCTCTGGCTGTGACCTCTCTCTGCTCTGGAGACTGTGGTGTTGGAGGATACTTTGTTCTGCTGCGCCGTGTCTTGCGGGCTGGGTTCATGCCTGCGGGCTCCCAGGTGAGGTCTTTGGGCTGATCTTCGTCTGCAGACGGTGTCAAGTCTTCCTCCTCCCAGCGGGAATAGGGCAGCATCTCCGGCTCTGGGTAGGGGTCTGCTGCCGTTGGCATCGGAGTCAGCCCTTCTGCTTCCTGGCCTCCCCTCCCCCTTAGTTCTTCGCTGCACTCTGGTTGTGGCAGCGCTGGGGATGAGTGTTCTTCAGCTGGCCCAGGTGGTGGACTCTCCGGCGCAGCTGCAGGGGTTGCCTGAATCTCCTTGGGGGTATGCGGAGGGAGCAGATACCGATCCACCATCTCCTGTGGGAACTGGGCCTCTAGGTCAGCCTTCAGCTTCCAGTATTCAGGGTCCTCTCCTATCAGGGTCTTCCTAGCAGGGACCTCTCTGGACTGGGGAGCGGTGTCTGCTCTGGCCTTGCAGGCCGGGGAAAATAGTGATGCAATCTCTTGGCGGGCCGCGCCCTGTATGGCGGCGGCCTGGTCTTGGCGGGCCGCGCCTGGCATGGCGGCGGCCTGGTCTTGGCGGGCCGCGCCTGGCATGGCGGCGGCCTGGTCTCGGCGGGCCGCGCCCGGCATGGCGGCGGCCTGGATTAGTGTCGCTGTTGCAGGGGGCTCTGTGCAGGCTGGGCTGGACGTCGCTGCAGCGATCGGAGCTTGGCGGGCCGCACCCGGCGGGGCTGCGGCCTGGTTCAGCATATCACTTGCGGCGCGGACGAGCGTCACTGCTGCGTTGGGGTCTTGGCGGACCGGGTTCAGCAGGGTGGCAGCCTGGGTCAGCGTCACACCTGCAGCACGGATGAGCACTGCCGTGGTGGTCGGGGCCCTGCGGGACAGGCGGGGCATCGCTGCAGCGGCCTGGGCTTGGCGGGCCGCACCTAGCGTGGCTGCGGCCTCACTCAGCGTCGCCGCACCGGGCGCCTCCTCTGGGACCGCGGTCGCAGCAGCCAGGGTCGGGGCTCTTGTTCTAGCCGGGGCAACACCGGACTCACCCATCGGGGTCTGAATCGTCGTCGCCGCTCGATCCGGCAGGCTCCGCGCGGCTCTCTCCTCATAGGTCCGGACCGCTGCAGCCTTCTCTAGAAGCTCCTTGCGTTCCTCATAGAGCCGTCGCATAATCCTGGCCTCCAGCTGATCACAGAAGAGGGCAAGCTCCCGGCACCACCAGGCAGCAGAGCCTGGTTCGGGGTATCCGTGTCTGGATTCCATTTCTGCTCTCCGCAGCAGCAGGTTTGTGGCTTCCCTTCTCTCTCGCCGTTTCTGGACGCTTCCGCTCTCTTCATCAGCAAGGTCAGAACTCTGCAGGGGATCTCTGGGTAGCCACACCTCTTCGTGGGCGGTAACTTCTTCCAGCGCGGGCTGCTGTTGTTTTTCAGCGCGCTTTTCATGGTGGCAATATGGCGGCGCTTCCAATTTTTCAAGCGGACCGCCTAGGCACATGGTCACCTGTCTGAACAGGTCTAGGCCTTATCCTGTTCGTGACGCCAGATGTGAAGCCCCTAGGTGTTGTGTCGGTGTCGGTGCGTTACCTTCAGGGACTCCACGTTGCTGGATCTCCGTCACTGGTAGGAAATCTTCTGTTTTGATCGTGACGCCACTCTCAGTATTGCGGCCAGTAGGGACCGCCACTGCAGGTTGAGGGTCGCCTGGGGCTGATGGTGTGTGCAGTTAGATGTAGTAGCCTCCTGAGAGTGAGGCAAGCCCCAGGGCCCTGTGTAGGTTTGTAGTACCACAAGTCGCAGAATGACCACACAGGCAGGATGTCTTTCAGGGTTTTTACTCACATTTGATGGCAGGGTGAGTAACCCGGGCGTAGCTGAGATGAACCAGGTGGGAACCAGGTATCCTTCAGGCTGACTTTATGAGGGTGACTACTGACTCGCCTTCCTTAGCCCTTGGTGGTTTGGGGTGACCCCGACTTTTAGTCCCTATGGGGGTCACCCAGGGAAGATGCTGCAGCCTCTCTCCCCTTCGTTCGCCGTATGCTTGTTCCCCGGACCAGGCCACTCCAGCCTCTTGCCTCCTATGACCTATGGGCCCTAACTTGCGGTTACGTGGCTGCGGCTTTTGTAGTGTTGTGGTGTGGGCTTTAAGAGCCCCACACCGGCAGGTTTAGCAGGGAAAGGTGAATCTATCCTCGCTTCGGGATCTGCCGCCCGGTTGGGCCTGGTGCTCTCTAGCAGTCTCCTTACTTCCCACTCCGTGCACTCCCTAGCTGAAGCTGGCTTTCAGGCAGCACTCCTAGTTGACCGTTCTCCCCCGTCTGTAGCCACTGCGCGGGCGCTGTTAGACAGCAACAGCCCCACAGGTCTGCTCCTCACTGAGCCCTATGGAGTTCTGCCCTAACTGACTCACTGCTCCTCCTCTCCTGTTCTTGCCTACGCCACCTAGCAACCAGACTCTCTTACCACACCCCTTGAGAGGAGATGGAGACTCTACCCCCTCCACTATTCCAGTGAAGGTGAAGGCTTGCCCCCTCCTGGGATCCCCAGGGGTCCTCTCATGGGTACATGTGTGAGACCTGATCACTATGCGCCTGTGTTCCACACCCCTGTCAGCCTTCTGGATTACCTGTATTGTACTGTCCCCAGCATGGGTGCAGTACTCAGTGGTGCCTGACCAGGTCAGGGGCGCCACACCTAAAGCAATGTGTAGATTGCACTGTATGTCTATAGCGCACGCAGCAGCGGGAGCGGGAGCAGTGACTGTCACCCACCCGCAGCAGAGAGATAATGGCGGCGATAGGGAAAATGGCCGGGTCTTATAGGGCAAAGACATGTGACATGCATAGCCTATGACACATGCTCTTGCTTGTCTGGCAAAAATCCACTTTGCTAAGTGTGTGTCTGTGATTGGCTGACAGCCTGGCCCCCCCCACTGTACACGTGGTTAGGAAGAAAAAAAAAAATGGCGATCGCCATTCTTTCAGCACTCAGCAGCAGCACTGATCTAAACCCCGTCCCCCCCGCACACTATACGCTGAATTTTGATAATATCATTATTAACACCGACTCAAAGTATTACAGTAAAAAGCCAGCTAGTAACTAGCTGCGCTTTTTGGTGATCGAGCCGTTATCAAACGTAACTCGAACAGCCGAACTTGAAGCAAATCGTTCGAGTTCATCGAACGTTTTGAACACCGACCAAAATCACTCGAATTTGAAATTGGCGAACCGTTCGAATCGAACATTGCTCAACTCTAGTTAGGACTGTCATCTCCTTGTTGCGCGGTGACCCTCAGTACTGGGCCTTTTCCTTACCAACTGGTGATCCGATTCCTGCTGATGTGGATTCTTTTTTTCAGGCCCTGGAATTGTTATATGACGAACCTAAGGTTGTGGATCAAGCTGAGAATGCTTTGATGGCATTGATCCAGGGTCATGATTCCACTGAAATTTTTTGTCAGAGATTCAGAAAGTGGGCGGTCTTTACCAAATGGAATGATGATGCTCTTGTGGCAGTTTTTGGGACGGGTCTTGCGGATACTGTGAAAGATGTTGTGGTGGGATTTTCTATCCCTTTGGGTCTCGATGCCTCTATGACCTTAGCCATTCAGATTGATAGATGTTTACGTAAGCGCAAAATGATACGTGCAGATGTATTGCTTGCGGAACATGGTTCGGAGCCTATGCAGTGTGATAGGGTTCTCTCTAATACTGAGCAACAGGGTTTTAGACAGAGAAACAAGTTATGTTTCTGTAGTGGAGACGCTCCTCACACTATCTCTGTCTGCCCTAAACGAGAAAAAAGATTTGCTTGTTTATTTACTGTGGGTACTGTGCAACCTAAATTTCTTTAGTCAGTCTCTTTAATTTGCTCGTTATCCTCGTTTTCTGCTATGTCTTTTCTTGATTCAGGTGCCGCCCAGAACTTAATGGATTTTGGGTATGCTAAAAGTTGTGGCTTTCCCATGGTACCTTTGCAAACTCCTATTCCTTTAAGGGGCATTGATGCTACTCCCTTAGCTGAGAATAAACCCCAATTTTGGACCCAGGCGACTATGAGGTTGCACCAGTTCATCAGGAGAATTGTACATTTTTGGTACTACACAACTTGCATGATATTTTGGTGCTGGGATTCCCTTGGCTGCAGACCGATAATCCAGTTCTAGATTGGAGATCCTTGCCTGTGGTAAGTTGGGGTTGTCAATGTGTGCATAATGATCTGTCTGTGTTGTCTATTTCTGCTCAGACGCATGATGTATCTGAATATTTGTCGGACTTCCTTGATCTATTTAATGAGACTGGATTTGATTCCTTGTCTCCCCATAGGGAGTGTGATTGTGCCATTGAATTAGTGCCAGGTTGCAAATTTTCTAAGGGACGGATTTTCAATGTGTCTGTGCCTGAACATGATGCTATGCGAACTTATATTAAGGAGTCATTGGAAAAAGGTCATATTAGATTGTCATCTTCGCCCCTGGGTGCCGGCTTTTTCATTGTGTCCAAAAATGGATGGGTCATTGAGACCTTGTATTGACTGTCCTCCTTAATAAAATCCCTGTTAAATATCAGCATCCTTTGCCCCTGATATCAGATCTGTTTTCCAGAGTTAAGGGGGCTAAATGGTTTACTAAACTTGATCTTAAGGGGGCGTATAATCTCATTTGAATTAAGAAGGGTGATGAATGGAAGACGGCTTCTAATACCCCTGAGAGGCATTTTGAGTACCTAGTGATGCCTTTTGGGCTCACTAATGTCCTCTCCGTCTTCCAGTCATTTCAGAATAATACTTTCCGGGAACTAATTGGTACATTTCTGATCGTTTATTTAGATGATATTTTGATTTTTTTTTATGATTGGGACTCTCATGTTGAGCAAGTTCGGACTGTTTTTCAGGTTCTTAAGAACAATGCATTGTACGTTAAGGGGTCAAAATGTCACTTTGGCGTACAAAAAAAAATCCTTTTTGGGGTTTGTTTTGTCCCCGTCTTCTATTGAAATGGATCCGGTCAAGGTTCAGGCCATTTATTACTGGGTTCAGCCTACTTCTTCGAAATCCCTTCAGAAATTTGTGGGTTTTGGAAATTTCTACCATAAATTTATAGACAATTTCTCTAGTATTGTTAAGCCTTTGACGGATTTGATTAAAAAGGAAGCTGATGTTGAGAATTGGACCCTAGAGGCCATTATGGCCTTCCCGAAGCTTAAAAAGAGGTTCACTTCTGCCCCAGTCCTGCATCAACCTGATGTTTCTCTTCCGTTTTCAGGGGGAGATATGTGCCTCAGAGATTGGACCTTTTGTCTCAAAGAGATCATATAACTTCCAAACTGAAGCCTTGTGCCTTCTTCTCTTGGAAAATGTCTCCATCTGAACGAAACTATGATGTGGGTAATCGGGAATTATTGGCTATGAAGTGGGCTTTTGAAGAATGGAGACATTGGTTGGAGGGAGCTAGACATCAAATTGTGGTGCTCCCTGATCATAAGAACCTGACCTACCTTGAATCTGCCAAGAGACTGAATCCTAGGCAGGCCAGGTGGGCTCTATTTTTTACGCGTTTCAATTTTTGTGGTCTCTTTTCTACCGGGCATCAAGAATATTAAAGCAGATGCCCTTCTTAGTTTCTTTGCTGATTCTCTTGATGTTGCTGAGCCATCTACCATCCTGAATGAAGTTGTGGTCCTCTCCGCCATTTCGCCCGATTTGAGGTTAGCACTTGAGAGATTTTAGGGGGACAAACCTGAGAGATGTCCTGTGGGGAAACTATATGTTCCTGATCTATGGAGGACTAGAGTTATATGTCCGAGATTCATTGTTTTGATATTGGCTGGTCATCCTGGGATTTTAGGTACTAGGGATCTAGTGAGTAGGTCTTTTTGGTGGCCTTCTTTATCTTGGGATGTCAGGAGTTTTGTGCAATCTTGTGGGGTTTGTTCTAGATCCAAGCCTTGTTGTTCATGTTCTAGTGGGTTGTTATTGCCATTGCCTGTAGCTAAGAGACGATGGACTCATATCGCTATGGATTTTAATTTGGATCTTCCTGTCTCTGAGGATGATGGTTATTTGGGTTATTTGTGATAGATTTTCTAAGATGGTCCATTTGGTAACATTGCCTACGTTGCCATCTTCATCAGAGTTAGTGCCCTTGTTTTTTCAAGATAGTATTGCTGAGAATATTGTGTCAGACAGAGGAGTTCAGTTTGTATCTAGATATTGGAGAGCATTTTGTTCTAAATTAGGAATTGAGCTGTCTTTATTTTCTGCGTTTCATCTTCAGACCAATGGTCAGACTGAGAGAGCAAATCAGACCTTGGAAACCTATTTGAGGTGTTTTGTATCTGCGACTGGGATGACTGGGTTTCGTTTTTGCCATTGGCAGAGTTTGCTCTCAATAATAGGGCTAGCTCTGCTACTTTGATGTCTCTGTTTTTCTGCAATTTTTGGTTGCAGCCCAGGTTTTCTTCAGGGCAGGTTGATGCTTCGGTCTGTCCAGGAGTTGATTCTGTGTTGGAGAGAATACAGCAGATTTGGGGGTGAGGTTGTGGACAAATTGTTTCAGTCCCAGGAGAATGCCCAAAGGTTTGCCAACCGGCATAGGACTGTTGGTCCCTGGTTTAAAGTGGGGAACATGGTGTGATTGTCCTTCAAAAATATTCCTATGAGAGTTTTTTCTCCTAAATTTAAGTCAAGATGTATTTGGCCTTATAAGATTTCGGAGATTGTTAATCCCGTATCTTTCCGTTTGGCTCTTTCTGAGTCTTTTAAAATTCACAATGTTTTTCATAAGTCTTTGTTGAAGAAATATGTTGAACCAGCAGTTCCCTTGGTGGCTCCTCCTGATCCTGTGTTGGTAGATGGGAATCTAGAGTATGAAGTAGAGAGAATTTTGGATTCCTGCCTTAATAGACGTAAGCTTCAGTACCTTGTTACGTGTAAGGCTTATGGTCATGAGGACATTTCCTGGGTTATTGCTTCTGACATCCACACTGACAGATTGGTTTGTGCCTTTCATCATGCCCATCCTGACAGACTTGGTGGCTTTGGTGAGGGTTTGGTGACCCCTCCTCAAGGGGGGGTACTGTTGTGAATGTCATCTGAGTGGGTGCTGGTGTGGTGCTCCCTTTGGTGGCCAGGAATGGTAATGAAGCGGAGTCTGAATCTGTGACTCAAACAGGTGATGGAATTAATTAGGAATCCAGGAAGTCCTATTACAGATCAGCCTAGTGTATTTAGGACAGCATTTTCTGCCTGGTGGCCGCCGGTGATAAATGTTTTCTGCTGCTTCTGAAGATGACTGGGAGTTTTCCCTTCAGTTTCTCCCATATATTCTGTGCCTGAATCTACTCCAGATAAGTTTACTAGTTTCTGTGCTTAATTGCTGGAATTGCACTTAAGGGTGTTTCTGCTTATTCCATTTTTGTTCTGTGTTTTGCTTTTTTTGTTTGTGAGGATCTGTCTCTCTGCTTTTTGTTAGCAGGGCAGTTCCTCCAGCAAGAAAGGGAGCTTTGGATTAGTTGCACTTTAGAATATTATTTGTTCTGTGATTTTGTTTCTTCCCATTATATCTGCAGTTCTGTTTAAAGAGTCTGGCACAAGAGAACCTGACATAGTGGGGGAGAGACCATGTGGTCTTAGGATTTTTATTTATCAGGAGTTTGGTATTTTTTGCAGGTTTTTTTGCTGGCCGCAATAAGTTATCTTTCCTGTCCTGTTGTATCTAGTAAGTCAGGCCTCACCTTTGCTCATCTATATTTTCTATCTGTGTATTGTGTTTTCTTACATCACCGTTGTTGCATGTTGGGGGCTTGCTATTTTTTTGGGGACTGCTCCGTGGCAAGTTAGGATTCCTCATTTCTATCTTTGAGGTGTAGCAAGTTTCTCCGGCAGCGACGATGTATCTAGGTGTGTTAGAAACATCCCACTGCTACTTCTAGTGTTGTCCGATAGATAAGGGATTGCGGTCAGCTTAGTTTCCAACTACTCTTGTGGTTTTGTTTTTTCCTGATTAATGGGATTTTTCGTGATCGTCCACAGATAACAGGTGTCCTTTTTTATGTTAAAGCATATTATCCCTACAAAAAGTGTATTATTTGCAGAAATACAAAAAAATAAAATAAGAAATGACTTTATGAAAGGGAAAGAACAAATCAATATTGGGGACTTAATCACATGCCAACCCAATGAGGTAATATATTGCATACAATGCACTTTTCAAAAAAGATGTATTGGCAGAACAAACAGACCCCTATACAAAAGAATTGGGGAACATATAAGGAATATAAGAAAAAATTTACTAAAAATCCCATCTAAGCACTACATAACTAAACATGGAGGGTCCTTTGTTGGATCACAGATCTGGGGAATACAAAGAGTGGTGATGGTGAAAGATAGGAGGGGGATGATTTTATTAAGAAAATGTCAAGAGCAGAAAGCCAATAGATATTTGAAATGAGTACATAGAACTATGTGGATTAACCCAATAGCGACGGCCTAACGTCTCAAGACGTCGGAAAAACAGGGTACTTATTCTGTTCCGACGTCTTGAGACGTCAGGCCGGAAAAAGCTTGTAGCGCCCCCCAGTGACGAAAAATATCGGGGGTTTCAGCTACCGGAGGTAGCTGAGACCCCCAAGATTATGAATCGGGGTGTTTAATTTGGACCCCGTTAATGCGATCGCCGGTATACACCGTATACCGGCGACAACATTAAAAAAAAATAAATGGCCGGTAAAATTGATTTATTTCTCATCTGACGTGATCAAACATGTCAGATGAGAAATAAATATGAGCCCTTAGTGCCCCCAAAGCCCCCGGTACCGGAGAGTCCCCCCACCACCCCCACCCCCCTCCGGAAAATCCAAGATGGCGCCGACGCGCGCTGAAAACTCCCGCCGCCGCCGGCTCTGCATTCATTTCCCTCCGATCTGAAATGATCAAACATTTCAGATCGGAGGGAAATGTCCTCCCCCTGACCCCTCCTCCGGTACACCGTAGATCTCTGGTCCCCGGAGCCCCCTCCGGTCTCCAGAGCCGCCTCCCCCCTCCCCCCTCCGGAGCGTGGAAGATGGCGGCGCACAGCGCGCGGCCGCATTCATGCTGCTCTTTCTGCCGCATGTGACACGTCACATGCGGCAGAAAGGTGTCCCCAGGTCACCCCCCGTCACCCCCCCAGCCCCCGGTTATACGTTACCTGGCTGCTGGTGCTCCAGCCCCGCGATCACGCCGCCTCCTTCTTGAAAGCTGGCGGCGCATGTGCAGACAGCGGCTGTCAGCTGGATCCCTGCAAGCAGGGATGCTGACGTCGCTACTGCACAGGCTGCTCCACTGTGGACCGGGGGAGGGTGAGTGCGGTAATCTGCAGCCACACTCCTCACATGGAGAGACTGCTGTTCTAGAAAATGGGGGGTACGTTCTGTGAGCGTGCCCCTCATATTCTAGAATGAGGTTACTGCAGGTCATTCTGCCCTAGGTTGGACCGGGGCAGTGTGAGTGCAGTATTCTCAGATTACTGCACCCACACTGCTCATGGAGAGCTTGCTCTTCCAGAAAATGGGGGATACGTTCCCTGAACGTGCCCCCCATATTCTAGAAGATCCAGAGTCGGCGTGGGACCTCCAAAATGGATTACAGCGACCGAAATTTATTTATTTTCAATAAATTGGTAAAAGAGGAATGTTTCGGGGAGTTTTTTTTTCAAATAAATTTTTTTTTTGTCTTTATTTTTTTCTATTACTTGACTGGGTTAGTAATGTCGGGTATCTGTTCAGATGCCGTGACATCACTAACCCCAGGGCTTGATGCCAGGTGACATTACAGCTGGTATCAACCCCATATATTACCCCGTCTGCCACCGCACCAGGGCGCAGGATGAGCTGGAGCGAAGTGCCAGGATTGGCGCATCTAATGGATGCGCCACTTCTGGGGCGGCTGCGGCCTGCTATTTTTAGGCTGGGAAGAGTCCAATAACCATGGCTCTTCCCACCCTGAGAATATCAGACCCCAGCTGTCTGCTTCACCTTGGCTGGTGATCTAATTTGGGGGGGACCCCACGTTTTTTTTTTTTTTAAAAAACGCCTGGGGAGCCCTCCAAATTGATCACCAGCCAAGGTGAAGCTGTCAGCTGTGGTTTGCAGGCTACAGCTGTCTGCTTTACCCTAGCTGGCTATCAAAAATAGGGGGGACCCCACGTCGTTTATTTTAATTATTAATTTTTTGGGGGGCTAAATACAAGGCTATGCACCCTTTAGTGTCACATGAAAGGCACTAAAGGGCGCCAGCTTAGAATATGCAGGGGGTGGGACGTTATATTTGTTTGACATCTATCCATTCATCCATTGTAGCATTTTAGGCTGTGCGCCCACAATCGGGATTTGCAGCGTTTTGGGCGCAGAGTGTTTTCCCTGCATCCATAACGCTGCGTTGTGCAGTAGAAGCACAGTGGAAGGATTTTTAGAAATCCCGTGCCCACTGTGCTTCTCTTCTCCGCAGCATAAACCGACCTGTGGTGCAGCTTCCCGAGCCTCAGCATGTCAATTTATGCTGCGGAGATGAGTGTTCTCTGCAGGTAGCATAGAGCTCCACAGCGGCCTGAACCCAAATCATGGGCATGGGCAGCTGCGCTCTCCCGTGGGCAACACTCACATCTCTGCAGGAAGGCTGACACTGTGTACTAGACGCTGTGTCGCTGGATCATGGCCACATAGCCTAAAAGTGAGACATTTGTTGCTACAGCAACATTTTTGTGAAGTACCTGTGGATTCAAAATGCTTACTATACTCCTGAATAAAATCCAGTTTCCAAAATGGAGTCACTTGTGGGGGGTTTCTAATGTATAGGTACCCAAGGGGCCCTGCAAATGTGACATGGTGCCCGCAATTTATCTCAACTTTTCCAGAATTCAAATGGTACCCCTTCCATTCCAAGCCCTCCCATTTATCCAAACAGAGGTTTTTGGCCACATGTGGGGTATCCCTGTGCTCATAAGACATTGGATAACAACCTGTTGGGTCCACGGTTTGTTGTTGTCTCTTGAAAAAGTGAGAAATTTGATGCTGAAGCAACATTTTTGTGAAAAAAATTAAAATTTTCAATATGGCAACCTAAGCTTATCAAATTCTGTGAAGTATTCGTGGATTCAAACTGCTCACTATACACCTAGATAAAAGCCTTGAGGTGTCTTGTTTCCAGAATGGAGTCACTTGTGGGGGACAGCCACTGTTTAGGCACCTCAGGGGCTCTCCAAATGCAACCTAGCGTCCGCTATTGATTCCAGCCAATTTTGCAGTCAAATGGCGCTCCTTCCCTTCCGAGCCCTGCCATGCGCCCAAACAGTTGATTTCCACCACATATAAGGTATCGCCAAACTCAGGAGAAATTGCACAATAAATGTTATGCTTAATTTTTTCCTTTTACTCTTGTAAAAAAAAAGCTACCTGGTTGAAATAACAATTTTGTGGTAAAATTTTATTTTTTTTTTTCATGGCTCAACGTTATAAAATTCTGTGAAGCACCTGGGGGTTCAGGGTACTCACCAAACATCTAGATAAATTCCTTGAGGGGCCTAGTTTCCAAAATGGGGTCACTTGTGCGGGGTTTCTGCTGTTTAGGTACCTTAGGGGTCCTCCAAATGTGACATGGTGCCCGCAATCTTTTTCAGCCAAATTTCCTTTCCAAAATTAAAATATTGCTCCTTTCGTTCCAAGCCCTCCCATTTTTCCAAACAAAGGTTTCAGACCACATGTGAGGTATCACCGCGCTCATAAAAAAGTGGTTAACAAACCTTGAGTTCAAATTTTTGGAATTACCTCTTGAAAAAGTGAGAAAATTGAGGCTAAAGCAACATTTTTGAGAAAATTATTAAAATTTTCAATATGACAACGTAACGTTAACAAAATCTGTGAAGTACCTGTGGATCTAAAATGCTCACTATACCCCTAGATAGAAGCCTTGAGGGGTCTAGTTTCCAAAATGGTGTCACTTGTGAGGGATTTCTTCTGTTTAGGTACCTTAGCGGACCTGTAAATGCAACATGGTGCCCGCAATCTATTTCAGCCAAATTTGCTTTCCAAAATTCAAATATTGCTCCTTCTGTTCCGAGCCCTCCCATTTGTCCAAACAGAGGTTTCTGACCACATGTGGGGTATTGGCGTGCTCATAAGAAAGTGGGGAACAGGTTTTGGGGTCCATTTTGTTGTGTTATTTCTTCTAAAAGTGAATATATTTGGGTTAGAGCAACATTTTTAGGTAAAATTTAATTTTTGCTTTTTTTCATTCCACATTGCTTTTGTTCATGTGAAGCACCTGAAGGGTTAATAAACTTCTTGAATGTGGTTTTGAGTACTTTGGGGGGTGCAGTTTTTAGAATGGTGTCACTTTTGGGTATTTTCTGTCATCTAGGCCTCTCAAAGTCACTTCAAATGTGATGTGGTCCCTAAAAAAATGGTTTTGTAAATTTTGATGTAAAAATGAGAAATCGCTGATAAACTTTGAACCCCTCTAACTTCCTAACGAAAAAAAATTTTGTTTCCAAAATTGTGCTGATGTAAAGTAGATAAGTGGGAAATGTTATTTATTAACTAGTTTGTGTCACAGAAATCTCTGGTTTAACGGTATAAAAATTCAAAAGTTGAAAATTGCAAAATTTTCAAAATTTTTGCCAATATTCAATTTCTTTCATAAATAAACGCAAAAAATATTGTCCTAAATTTGGTACTAACATGAAGTCCAATATGTGACGAAAAAACAATCTCAGAATCACCGGGATCCGTTGAAGCGTTCTAGAGTTATAACCTCATGAAGTGACACTGGTCAGAATTGCAAAATTTGGTCTGGTCATTAAGGTGAAAATTAGCTCCGTCACTAAAGGGTTAAAGAATGACATTGAGCTGTTTGCTTTTAATTAACACGACTTTTTAAAGAATTAATTTTAATTCCATGTTTCCTTAAATTTCATTTTTTCTTAATTCACTTTCTAATTATGTATGAATTTATTTATCTATTTTGCACTGGTATATTTATTTTATTCTTTTTAAATACATTTTTAATGAATCCTGTTTTTGTATACAGTGGAACCTTGGTTTACGAGCATTATTCATTCCAGGAGAGTGTTCATAAACCAATTTTAGTTAAAAGAAAAAGGTTTATAAACCAAGTTACTCAGAGCTGTGCCCTGTCTTGTTACTATTCTTCACTTTCCTTCTCAGCCCTGGTCGTAATTGAACCACATGTTCATGGTACCTCTCGGCTCCATGACTACTTTTTACAATACTACTTACCATCAGTGTCCCCTCTCTTGGCTCCACGACTAGTTCCTGTGAACTCTCTGTACTACTCGCACCTCTCTGCTCACGACTATTTTTTCACTCTCTAATTCCCTCTGGTGTACAGGTGCACCACTGCCAGTCCTTACCATCCAGAAATTACTTATTTTTGTTTACTATTTTCCCTTTGGCATTCCCTGTTTCATACAGGTTTATGCATCTGGATTGTATTTTTCCTTACCTATTTTCATTTATGGACTGCCACTGGTGCACCTGACCCCATTTTTTCTTTCCACTATTTTTTCTTTTCTCTCTAGTTGTCCACTATCTTGGTACATCTTCTCAGCTATTGACTAGCTATTGCGCTGAGACTTATATTCAGCCGTGGAGGGGCTTTATGTTACTTTTTACCTGCTGGGGTCTGGGGGGTTTTCTTGGGCCCACATTTTGACATACAATTTTTTCATTACCATCTTCACTAATTTCTATGGGCCCCCCTCTTTTCTTCAGTGGCGGCTTGGATTGTTTTAATGTCAATTGTGTTCTATACTAAGCTTTGTATCCATTCGCAGCCTTGTGACTCCATCCTTTTTGCCTTACTTGTATATGCAAATCCTATGACTATTCTGATATTTATACAATTTTAATATCGGTGTTAATAAAATTTAATATTTTTTGCATTCAACCCTTGTGCCATTTTTCTTCTTGCCCTCTTTGTTTACAATGTTCTTTGAAGTAGGCACTTTTTTCCTGTGGGGACCTTTGAATTGTTTCCCTCAGTGTATACATAATTAGCCATGTATTTTTTGTTTACAACCACCTAATAAAGAGCCTGAATATCTCCACTGAGTGTGATTACTGAGAGACACAGCAAACAGAACATGGTGGCAGCTGGGCACAGAACCTTCATGTTACACACCTGCAAATCCTCAGAGCTTGTGTGTCAGACTGGGACTGTACAGAACATCATTGCAACTGTGAGTACAGATTTCCTGTTATTATACAAGATGGAGACTGGTCTGAAACCCCCTCAGAAACTGGATGTCTCATCATGTAATCTATCCCAGACATGGAGACACTGGAAAGAGGAGTTTACTCTGTATGTGGATCTGACAGTGGCCCCCAGTGATGACAAACGTAAAGTAAAGCTGTTTTATTACTTATTTGGGGAAAAAGGCAGAGAACTAGCCCAGACCTTACTGCCAGACACAGACCACCTCGTCATAGTAGACATTGTGGAGGCTTTTGATAAGCACTCTGACCCCAAGAGAAATGAGACTGTGGAGAGATACAAGTTTTTCACAAGACAGCAGAAGGATGATGAACATGTATACAGATATGTGACAGAGCTGAGGACATTGGCTGCAACATGTGGCTTTGGGGAAATCAGAGATAGCCTCATAAGAGACAGAATTGTATGTGGCATTATGGACACTCACCTCAGAGAAAGGTTACTCAGAAAGGAAGAGCTGACCTTAGAGAGATGCATGCAAATGTGCAGGGCTGCTGAGCTGACAAAGCGCAGCCTGAAGATGGTGGCAGGCACCAGTGAGAATGATGATGATGAGGTACATGCAGTATCTACGAAAGTAAAGACAAGACCAAGCTCCCCTATAAGCATGATCCACTGCAAATATTGTGGTAAGAGACTTGAGAGAGACAAAACCAAGTGTGCAGCATATGGCGAAACCTGCAGGTTATGTGGCAAGAAAAATAATTTCTCAGCTGTCTACAGGCTGGGAATAAGCAAACAGAATAAACAGGTCCACACTGTGACACAAGACACTGACAGTGCAGAGGACATTACATAGCTACAGCTGCGACCTGCAACAGAGAATGTCAATGTAATCAGGTAGCCAGTAGTCAAGGATAGAGATGAGCGAACCAGCCGCGGTTCGGCTCGAGTTCGGTTCGTCGAACGGAGGTCTCGTTCGAGTTCAGTTTGGCGAACGTTCGACGAACCGAACTCGAACCGCATAGGAAACAATGGCAGGCAATCTGGAGACATCTGTGTCTCCTCCTCTTTTTCCTTGTCCAGCTCTTTTGTTTTCACATGAGTATATGTCCTTGTCACTTTCCCATGTGTTTGTGTTGTGTTGTGAGTTGTTTGTCACCTTTTGGACACCTTTGAGGGTGTTTTCTAGGTGTTTTTATGTGTTTGTGATTGCCTGCCATTGTTTCCTATGCGGTTCGAGTTCGGTTCGTCGAACGTTCGCCAAACTGAACTCGAACGAGACCTCCGTTCGACGAACCAAACTCGAGCCGAACCTCGGCTGGTTCGCTCATCTCTATCCTTGACTACTGGCTACCTGATTACATTGACATTCTCTGTTGCAGGTCGCAGCTGTAGCTATGTAATGTCCTCTGCACTGTCAATGTCTTGTGTCACAGTGTGGCATGGCACGCCCTTCTAAAATCAAGTAAAACACCACAAGGTGACTCCAAGCGGAGTTCTCCCTTTTTTCCAAAAATTGGGCCACACACACACACACCCACCCCTTCAGTGGCAGCACTTGTGCCCCAGTTGTACACTTCACAGCTAGATTTGCATCAAGCACATTCAAAAATACGCCATCCTTTTCCGTCCTCAGGATTGCACCGGGGTAGGTAGCAAAGTCTTTGCTAAAACATGACTTGTTCATCTTGGCTCCTTTTAAAAAACACAGCAAGCAAGGGTTACTACAAGCGGAGTCTCCCTTTTTTTTCCAAAAATTGGGCCCCACACACACCCACCTCTTCAGTGGCAGCACTTGTGCCCCAGTTGTACACTTCACAGCTAGATTTGCATCAAGCACATTCAAAAATACGCCATACTTAACCGTCCCCAGGAGGACACCGGGGTAGGTAGCTAAGTCTTTCCTGATCCCAGCTCTGTTCATCTTGGCTCCTTTTAAAAAACACAGAAAGCAAGGGTTACTCCAAGCGGAGTCTCCTTTTTCTTCCAAAAATTGGGCCCCACACACACCCACCCATTTAGTGGCAGCACTTGTGCCCCAGTTGTACACTTCACAGCTACATTTGCATCAAGCACTTTAAAAAATATGCCATCCTTTTCCGTCCTCAGGATTGCAACGGGGTAGGTAGCAAAGTCTTTGCTAAAACATGACTTGTTCATCTTGGCTCCTTTTAAAAAACACAGCAAGCAAGGGTTACTCCAAGCGGAGTCTCCCTTTTTTTCCAAAAATTGGGCCCCACACACACCCACCTCTTCAGTGGCAGCACTTGTGCCCCAGTTGTACACTTTACAGCTAGATTTGCATCAAGCACATTCAAAAATACGCCATACTTAACCGTCCCCAGGAGGACACCGGGGTAGGTAGTTAAGTCTTTCCTGATCCCAGCTCTGTTCATCTTGGCTCCTTTTAAAAAACACAGAAAGCAAGGGTTACTCCAAGCGGAGTCTCCTTTTTTTTCCAAAAATTGGTCCCCACACACACCAACCCATTCAGTGGCAGCACTTGTGCCCCAGTTGTACACTTCACAGCTAGATTTGCATCAAGCACATTCAAAAATACGCCATACTTAACCGTTCCCAGAAAGCAAGGGTTACTCCAAGCAGAGTCTCCCTTTTTTTCCAAAAATTGGGCCACACAGACACCCCATCAGTGGCAGCACTTAAGTTGCAAACAAGATGTTTTGATTTGCATCAAGCACATTCCAAATCCACAAGCATTTACTCTCCCCAGGATGACACAGGGGTAGTAAATTCCTTGTGGATCCATGACTTGTTCATTTTGATGAACGTTAGTCTGTCCACATTGTCACTGGACAGACACGTGCGCTTATCTGTCAGCACACACCCAGCAGCACTGAAGACACGTTCAGAGACAACGCTGGCAGCTGGACACGACAAAATCTCCAAGGCGTAAGTTGAGAGCTCTGGCATTTTTTCAAGATTTGAAGCCCAAAATGAGCAAGGCTCCATTTGCAAAGTCATGGCATCGAAGTTCATTTGGAGATACTCCTGTATCATCCTCTGCAGCCATTGAGTATGTGTCAGACTTGTTGTCTCTGGTGGCCTTGCAAAGGACGGTCTAAAAAAATTATGAAAAGATTCAATAAAATTGCTGTTACCAGCACCAGATACGGTGCTACTGGTACGGGTAGACTGTTGAAGATAACGAGACCGTCCCATGTTTGTCAAGTTACAACTGAGAGATTCACTCCCTGCACCTGCACGGTTGTTTGGTGGAAAAGCCGAGCTAAGATCGAGAAACAGCTTCTGCTGATACTCCTGCATACGTGCGTCCCTTTCTATGGCTGGAATTATGTCACAAAATTTGGACTTGTACCAGGGATCTAATAGTGTGGCAAGCCAGTAGTCATCATCACTTCTAATTTTGACAATACGAGGGTCATGTTGGAGGTAGTGCAGAAAGAAGGCGCTCATGTGTCTTGCGCAGCCATGCGGACCAAGTCCATGCTGTGTTTGTGGCATAGAGGTGCTAACCGTTCTTTCTTCCTCTGACATCTCCTCCCAACCTCTTTCAACTGAAATTTGACCAAGGTCTCCTTCATCCGCTGAGTCTTACATGTCCATGGACAATTCGTCCTCCATTTCTTCATGTTCTCCTGCACCTTCCTCAACATATCGCCTGCTACCATGCGCCCTTGTTGATCCCTGTCCCCCATGGTCCCATGCCTGCCGCGTTGGTGATGATGAACATCTGGACCTTGGTGATGTTGTTGTGTCTTGCTCCAGCATGTAAATGACTGGAATTGTCATGCTGATAATGGCATTGTCAGCGCTAAACATATTCGTCGCCATGTCGAAACTGTGCAGAAGGGTGCATAGGTCCTTGATCTGAGACCACTCCATCAGGTTGATCTGCCCCACCTCTGCATCTCGTTGGCCCAGGCTATACGTCTATACGCTATGACGTATTGCACCAGGGCTCGGCGGTGCTGCCCCAGTCGCTGTAACATGTGGAGAGTCGAATTCCAGCGTGTCGCCACATCGCATTTCAGGCGGTGAACCGGCAGGCCGAAAGACTTCTGGAGCGATGCAAGTCGCTCAGCTGCGGCGGTTGAACGGCGGAAGTGAGCAGACAGTTTTCGTGCCCTGGACAGAAGGCCATCTAGGCCGGGATAGTGTGTTAAAAATTGCTGGACAACAAGGTTCAACACGTGAGCCATACAAGGCACGTGTGTCACCTTGCCCAGGCGAAGGGCCGCACCCAGGTTTGCAGCATTGTCGCACACGGCCTTACCAGGCTGCAGGTTGAGTGGAGACAACCATTTATTAAACTCCAGAGCTGCCCACAACTCAGCCGCTGTGTGACTCCTATTTCCAAGACATGTCAAGCTAAAGACCGCCTGATGCCGTTTTGCTCTGCTGCCAGCATAGTAATGAGGGGTGCGTGATTCCTTCTGCGCAGTGAGAATGCTGGTGGCCTGACCAGGCAGGCTTGGGGCGGAGGTGAAGGACCCAGATGAGGTGGAGGAGGCAGAAGCAGTGGCGGAACTTGGACAGACAGAGGATTGACACACAAGTCGTGGGGACGGCAAGACTTGTGCAGCAGACCCTTCACCATCTATCACCATAGTTACCCAGTGCCCAGTCAGCGACATGTAACGTCCCTGTCCATGCTTACTGGTCCAAGTATCGGTGGTGAAATGCACCCGTTGACACACAGAGTTTCTCAAGGAAGCGGTGATGTTGTGTGCGACATGCTGCTGTAGCGCGGGCACACCTTTCGGCTGTAGCATCTGGGCATCTGGTACTGGGGCACAGCGACAGACATAAGGTCTCTAAAATCCTGTGTGTCCACCAGGCGGAAAGGCAGCATTTCGGTAGCCAAGAGCTTACAGAGGGATAAAGTCAACCTCTTAGCTTTGTCATGGGTCGCAGGAAATGGCCTTTTATTTGTCCACATCTGAGGGACAGAGATCTGGCTGCTGTGTGTAGACGGTGTTGAGTAGGGTGTCCCTGGAAAAATACAGCTTTGTCAGGAAAGTGCAGGCATAGACATGATGTTGCCTTCATCCAACGTTGGTGCTATCGATGTCTGAGAGAGCTGTACACACGTACTTGTTTCCCCTTCCAAACCAACTGACGACCTACCAAGCAAACTGCCTGTTGCGGTTACAGTGGTGGAAGTTGTGCGTGGAAAACCAGGTGTGACTGCTGTCCCCACAGTCCTAGAAGATGAAGAGCGCGCGGATGCACTGGAAGGGGCAGGCGGTGGATGGTTCGCTCCGCTAGGCCGCATTGCAGCACGGTGAGCTTCCCACTGGGACGTGTGATATTTATTCATGTTACGATTCATGGAAGAAGTTGTCAAACTGCTGAGGTTTTGCCCTCTACTAACAGAACCACGACAAATTTTACGGATCACATAATTTGGGCGATCTTTTGCTATTTCAAAAAAGGACCAGGCTAGGCAAGGCTTAGAGGGCATGCGACCTGCTGAGCCCCCCCGACTAGTGCTCAGAGGCAGAGTGGTGGCTGAGGATGCAGTTGTAGACGTACTACCAGTGCTCAGAGTCTGTCCAGGAAGGCGCAAGGTAACTTCGTCGTCGGTTGCATCCTCCTCCACCGCCTCTGTTGACCTCCTCGAGTGCCTGACTGTGGGTTGACAGTATGTGGGATCTAGAACTTCCTCATCAATTGTTGTGTTTGCACTCTCCTCACCCTCAAACAGAGCCTCTTCTTGCCCTGACCGAATATTTAAGTTATCATCCCAATCTGGTGTCTGCGTCTCATAGTCATCAGTATGTTCCTCATTGTCTATAACAACAGGTTACAGTTTGTGAAAAAGGGTCAACATTATGCTTAGAAACTTGGTCCTCACAGCCTGAATCAGAGTCACAAAGGTTCTGGGCATCACTGCAGACCATTTCCTGGTCTGTACTCACTGTAGCTTGGGAGCAGACTTCTGATTCCCAGGCTATAGTGTGACTGAACAGCTCTGCAGACTCAGCCATCTCAGTTCCACCATACTGTGCAGGGCGGATGGAAACTTCAGAGCTGGGAGAATGCAAGTGTGATTGGGATGACAACTCAGAGGACTGGTGTTTTTTGGATGCGGTAGTTGAGGTGGCGGAGAGGGCACTTGTTGGACCACTTGAGATCCATTCAAGCATTTTCCTTTTTTGGCCATCATCTACCTTTGTTCCAGTTGTTTGTGTCCATAAAAAAAGGAGCACATCGGATTGTCCACGGTAAGTAGTAGACATCTTACTTTTGCTGGAAGATGGTCTATCTTCAGCAGATGTTAATGGAGCTTTGCCACCTTCCCCACGGACAAACCCATTTTTTTCCTTTTCCAACATGCCTCTTCCCCTTTCCACCAGCATCTGTCATTTTGCCACTCATTTTGATTGCGACAAGATTGTGCACTTAAAATGTGGTAGTGAAAATTGAGAGGTGATGTAGATTTCAGCGGTGGTCTAGCTTTATTAACAGCAGAATAAACAACAATAATTATCCCTGACAATGCAACTATGGCCCTTAAACTGGCAGCATAGTTTGCTAGTATAATGGCTTAGTAACAATGAGTTTGAGTGTGCAATGCAGGCAGACGTGCTGCAAATATATTTGCACTAGTGGGACAATTCAGAAGTCCAACAGCCACTTTTAGGATGCCACTAAGTTCACTCAGTGTTTGCTAGTATAATGGCTTAGTAACAATGAGTTGGAGTGTGCAATGCAGGCAGACGTGCTGCAAATATCTTTGCACTACTGGGGCAATACAGCAGTCCAACAGCCACGTTTAGGATGCCACTAAGTTCACTCAGTATTTCTACTATAATGGCTTAGTAACAATGAGTTTGAGTGTGCAATGCAGGCAGACGTGCTGCAAATATCTTTGCACTAGTGGGACTATACAGAAGTCCAATAGCCACGTTTAGGATGCCACTAAGTTCACTCAGTGTTTGCTAGTATAATGGCTTAATAACAATGAGTTGGAGTGTGCAATGCAGGCAGACGTGCTGCAAATATCTTTGCACTAATGGGACTATACAGAAGTCCAATAGCCACGTTTAGGATGCCACTAAGTTCACTCAGTGTTTGCTAGCATAATGGCTTAGTAACAATGAGTTTGAGTGTGCAATGCAGGCAGACGTGCTGCAAATATCTTTGCACTAGTGGGACTATACAGAAGTCCAATAGCCACGTTTAGGATGCCACTAAGTTCACTCAGTGTTTGCTAGTATAATGGCTTAGTAACAATGAGTTGGAGTGTGCAATGCAGGCAGACGTGCTGCAAATATCTTTGCACTAGTGGGACTATACAGAAGTCCAATAGCCACGTTTAGGATGCCACTAAGTTCACTCAGTGTTTGCTAGTATAATGGCTTAGTAACAATGAGTTGGAGTGTGCAATGCAGGCAGACGTGCTGCAAATATCTTTGCACTACTGGGGCAATACAGCAGTCCAACAGCCACGTTTAGGATGCCACTAAGTTCACTCAGTGTTTGCTCGTATAATGGCTTAGTAACAATGAGTTTGAGTGTGCAATGCAGGCAGACGTGCTGCAAATATCTTTGCACTAGTGGGACTATACAGAAGTCCAATAGCCACGTTTAGGATGCCACTAAGTTCACTCAGTGTTTGCTAGTATAAAGGCTTAGTAACAATGAGTTTGAGTGTGCAATGCAGGCAGACGTGCTGCAAATATCTTTGCACTAGTGGGACTATACAGAAGTCCAATAGGCACGTTTAGGATGCCACAAAGTTCACTCAGTGTTTGCTAGTATAATGGTTTAGTAACAATGAGTTTGAGTGTGCAATGCAGGCAGACTTGCTGCAAATATCTTTGCACTAGTGAGACTATACAGAAGTCCAATAGCCACGTTTAGGATGCCTCTAAGTTCACTCAGTGTTTGCTAGCATAATGGCTTAGTAACAATGAGTTGGAGTGTGCAAAGGGCAGAAGGGTACAGTGGCAGTGTTGTGGGTCTCTGGGTAGAGGAAAGGAAGCCTGCTTTTCTATCCCTCCTAATGGGGAAATGCAGCGAGGAAATCCCTGACCTTAGCTACACAGACGCTGTCATCTTGTGTAGCTGTTAAACTCTGTTTTAAACTCTGTCACCTATGGCTCTAACCCTGTCGGTATGAGCCCTTAAAAGGACTGATAGAAAGTGCTATCCCTAAGCTGTCCAGTGCTGTGTATGGAGCGTATACAGCAGTATCGGCGATAGGAGCTGCGCCAGTGATGTCTGACACCAAGGACGCAGAAGGCAGATAATAGCGTGCTGGAGGAAAATGTCCGGTTTTATAATGCAGGGACATGTGACATGGACATCCTATCACACATGCCATTGCTTCTGTGGCTAAAAGTCCACTTAGCTGTGTGTGTGTGTCTGGGATTGGCTGACATGCTGGCCCGACCCACTACACGCGCGCGCTTAGGGAAGGAAGACAAGGAAAAAAAAAAAATGGCGATCGCCATTATACATACAGCAGTGATCTGAATGCGCTGTTCCCGCACACTATACACTGAAATGTCATAATAGTGTGAGTCACAGAGTGACTTACACTATTACAGCGGAAAGCCAGCTAGGAATTAGCTGGTTTTTTTGGTGCTAGAACCGTTCTCGAACGTATCTAGAACTATCGAGCTTTAGCAAAAAAGCTCGAGTTCTAGTTCGATCAAGAACAGCCCCCAAAATCACTCGAGCCGCGAACTGGAGAACCTCGAACCGCGAACCGCGCTCAACTCTACTCATGAGTAGACGTACAAAGACACTCATACCAACCGCTAGTCATCTGTTAAAGCCAAAATTGGTGGGAAACATCAAAGCTCAACTAAAGAAAAATCAAGATAGGCAAGCTTTCTATTACAATAAATCTGCAAAGGATCTGCCAGATCTCCAGAGGAATGACAACATACGGCTGCAGCCAAGCAGCAAATACGACAAACACTGGCAAAAGGCAAAGGTTGTCCAGAAACTAGGACCTTGGTCCTACGAAATTGTAACAGAAGACGGAAGAAGCCTAAGGAGAAATCGGAGATATTTGAGGAAAACACAAGAACAAGATGATTTATGGCCTTTTGAACAGTATCCTGATACCCAAGATAACGAGGCAGCAAGTCCAAGCCAAGTACCAACAGTGACTGCTGATCATCAGGGTGAGACTGTTAACCAGAGACAGGCAATATCAGAAGGCATACTACCAGAATCAGAACTACCACCAGAGGTGGACATTGACTCTTCTTATGTTACTAGGGCGGGCAGAATGATCAGAAAGCCTGCGCACCTCAAGGATTATATCTAACTGTATATATTGTAATTATCTTTTACTTGGTCAGATTAACTTGTGTTTATTAAGTTTGCTTGTTCTTCTTGTTTAAAGAGAAAGGATGTAGCAATATGTACAGTACAGACCAAAATTTTGGACACACCTTCTCATCTCTAGAACAACTGTTAAGAGGAGACTTTGTGCAGCATTCCTTCATGGTAAAATAGCTGCTAGGAAACCACTGCTAAGAACAGGCAACAAGCAGAAGAGACTTGTTTGGGCTAAAGAACACAAGGAATGGACTTTAGACCAGTGGAAATCTGTGCTTTGGTCTGATGAGTCCAAATTTGAGATCTTTGGATCCAACCACCGTGTCTTTGCAGAAAAGGTGAATGGATGGACTCTACATGGCTGGTTCCCACCGTGAAGCATGGAGGAGGAGGTGTGATGGTGTGGGGGCGCTTTGCTGGTGACACTGTTGGGGATTTATTCAAAATTTGAAGGCATACTGAACCAGCATGTCTACCACAGCATCTTGCAGTCTTGCAGCGGCGGCTATTCCATCCGGTTAGCGTTTAGTTGGACCATTATTTATTTTTCAACAGGACAATGACCCCAAACACATCTCCAGGCTGTGTAAGGGCTATTTGACTAAGAAGGAGAGTAATGGGGGGCTACGCCAGATGTCCTGGTGTCCACAGTCACCAGACCTGAACCCAATCGAGATGGTTTGGGGTGAGCTGGACCGCAGAGTGAAGGCTAAAAGGCCAACAAGTGCTAAGCATTTCTGGGAACTCTTTCAAGACTGTTGGAAAACCATTTCCGGTGACTACCTCTTGAAGCTCATCAAGAGAATGCCAAGAGTGTGCAAAGCAGTAATCAAAGCAAAAGGTGGCTACTTTGAAGAACCTAGAATATAAGACATATTTTCAGTTGTTTCACACTTTTTTAAGTATTTTATTCCACATGTTTTAATTCATAGTTTTGATGCCTTCAATGTGAATCTACAATTTTCAGAGTCATGAAAATAAAGAAAACTCATTGAATGAGAAGGTGTGTCCAAACCTTTGGGCTGTACTGTATATGTTGTATGGCCTCTAGGGGGGCCTCTAGGGGTCTCACTACTTGTATGTGTTCACCACAAGCAACTGGGAACTCACTGGTACTGCAGACAGAGTGCAGGCAGCAGAGGGAGATGTAATGGCTGACAATACCACCTAATAAAGAGCATGAAGATCTCCACTGAGTGTGATTACTGAGAGACACAGCAAACAGAACAGGAAAGATGGAGGTGAGTACGGGACAGGGCAAAACACAGGTCACTCATGGGAACATAACGCAGCTGAGCCGGAAATATCCCTCTCAAAGCACCAGAGGTGCAGCGTCACGATATAGCAGCCTGTCTACTATATAGACATAAAGTTACCTCCAGGTTTACACAGAGTCGGGGCGGTTCAGAGCTCTGTGACAGGATGGAACTGGAAGTGTGTGAAATTAAGCATTTGCTTGTATTGCAAATTCCTGCTCATAAACCAAGTTACAAATTTGTGAAAAGCTTTGCTCATCTAGAGGAATGCTCGCATACTGGGTTACTCGTAATCCATGGTTCCACTGTATATATGTATTTACCGTATCTATATAGTATCCAACTGTTTATGCATATCTAACGAATATAGGAGAACATTTATTTCCTATCAGGAATATGGACACTAATTAACAACCTTATAAATAGGATCTATGCATCAGTCTGGGCCATCCTTGAGGAAGGGGGCCGCAATCACTCCCAAAAGAGGCGTCAAATTTAGCCCAGAAGTCATTGACTAATTACCCACGGTGAGGATATAACTGTCTGACTCATCCAGGATCTTAATCCTGTCTAATGGTGAACGCCCAAGAGAACATCTGAACCCGTGCCCAAGGAAGATTACCAATTCTGGAGCTTACCTGTCTGCTCATCCACGTGGAGTGGAGCTTCAGTCTACGGACGACCTCTGGAGAACCGTTGCTACCAAGCACTGGAACTGTACACAGCGCAGAGACCTCAGCATTCCCTGCAGCAAGAATAGTCCTCCAGATGTCGATCATCGACCAGATAACTTGCACCGGGCACCTGCTATAGGTGCTGGAGATGGCATCAACCCTACAAATATTACCCCGTTTGTCACCACACCAGGGCAATGGAAAGAGCTGGATCCAGCACCAGAACTGCGCTACTTCTGGGGCAGCTCCATGTTGCTATTGTTAGGCTGTAAAGGGCCAAATAACCATGGCCCTTCCCACCCTAATAATATCAGCCCCCAGTTGTCTGCTGTACCTTGGCTAGATTTAATAAACTGGAGGGGACCCCACGTCATTTGTTTTAAAAAAAAAAATAATCTAAAAATTAAAAAAATAAGCAAGGAATCCCCTCTATTTTTAATAACCAGCCAAGATACAGCAGAGAGCTGAGGGTTGCAGCCAGCAGCTGCTGCTGTTGCTGTGCTGGATATAAAAATTGGGGGAACCCCACATCATTGTTTTTTTTTTTTTATTACAAAATAAAATTGCTGCAAAATAGCTGACTAAACATTTTCAGTATCATGCATTTTTTACCGGTACCAGTTACACGGATGTCACACGTATGCAAACACAGATGGCACACGTATCACACATGTATGACACACGGATGACCATACTGGTACGTGTGACATGTCTGTGTTTAAACACGGATGTCTGAAAGGGGCTCATATCACTGATTTCACTGATTTTTTTTCAACAGCAAACACTTGAAGACATGAAATATTCCACTGATGTTCCAAGATGAAGTATCTTGAAGTGGAAGAAAGGTTCCGTGGTAAGTGAGACAAATTGATAATGTCCGATAAATGCTCAGAAAGACACATTTTTAGTCTTCTAATGGTGCAACCAATGTACATTTTGATGCAGATAGACCATCTGATACCATATACTATATTAAAAGAATTACACTTCATGTACTGACTGATTTTTATATTCATGAGAATTAGAATTATCATAATTAGAAATAAACACTTGTTACATGTGCATGTTTACACATTCTACAATAGGTCATACCGCATCTGAAAAACCATGATGATGATGATGATGATGATGATGATGATGATGAAGCCAAATATTCTGGAATTTTAAAGAGCTAAATAAACTTGATGACTATATACTGACTAGTATTTGTGCCTTTTTGGCTACCACATGGCATCTATCTTGCAATATTGAGGAAAATGCAGCATTGGCAGATATTTATAGAAAATAGATTTATAGAAGTTGTCCGACCATAAACACCAACATTTTTTTAAGCTAATCTATGCTGTATTATCATCTAAAACACCTCTACATTTTTTTTGTTTCTAACTTTTGTTCCTCTTGAATTATCCCTTCATTCTCTGCAGCCACTTTATTTACCTGCAGCTCAAGCAAACATGACATCTTCCTGTGCTTGACTGCTGAATTTCATAGTCAGAGCTGGCACCACCCGGCCTGTGTTCAGCCCCGCCCTTTGCCCACCCTCTGCACACTCATTGGCTGTCAGTATTGTGTCCAGCACTGACTCCTCCTCCTTCCAGCATTGGAAAAAATAGAGCATCTCATCTGTGAGAGCGCAATCACCTCACATCCCATCCCCAATGGTGACAGAGTTGTTACATGTCCCTCACCAGTTATAGATAAATGTGTGTAATATACATGTATATATATATATATATATATATATATATATATATATATATTATATATATATATCCTAATGTGAGTCTATAGTAGATATGTGTGTGAAAATATATATAATATATATATGTTATATACTGCAATTCAAAAGTTTAGGGTCGCTTAGATATTTCCTTATTTTTGAAAGAAAAGCACATTTTTTTGTCAATGAAGCTAACATTAAATTAAACAGAAAAACACTCTATACATTGGTAATATGGTAAGTGACTATTCTAGATGCAAACGTCTGTTTTTTTAATGCAGTATTTACATAGGTGTATAGAAGCCCATTTCCAACAACCACCACTCCAGTGTTCTAATGGTACATTGTGTTTGCTAACTGTGTTAGAAGGCTAATGGATGTTTAGAAATCCCTTAAACTCTTGTGCAAGTATGTTAGCACAGCTGAAAACAGTTTTGCTGATTAGAGAAGCTATAAAACTGAACTTCCTTTGAGCTAGTTGAGAATCTGGTGTAGCGCCCCATAAAGGCACGTGGTTAAACCCACTCATTGCCGGGCCATTTCGAGTCTGGTCAGGCGTTGTCACAGGGTGGCCTTGCCCAGCTCTGTTGCACCGAGGCGTACAGTTAAATGGTGGGGGACTGGTAATGGGAAAAGTTTGTCGTGACGCCACTTGTGGTATGCGGCCAGTAGTAGCTGCCGCTGTAGAGTTCCTCTCTGGGGAAGGTGTTAAGGCAGCCAGGATGGTATCGCTCCCCACAGGCGGAGCAGGCACCGGGTGTATGATGAGGGTAGTAATGGCCGTTGGCACCTTAGCGCTGGGCGGCAGCACCGGTAAGGATGAGCCAACACAGTCTCTGCGGGTTCAGGGTGTAGTTTACTCACAACTACAACTGCCATCCTGGTCACACTGGTCACTGCCATGATGGGCTCAGGTCAATCCCGGATCCGCAAGAGGTCAACACCAGTCAGGTAGTCCATGGGCCCTTCCTCACTGCGCTTTGTAGTGCACATCCCTGTGGTTTGAAGCGCTTAGAGTCCCTTCCGTACTAGGTAGAGTACTGTTCCCTATACCAGTAGCGGGGATCCCCTTGAGTCTGACCGTGATTGAGGCCTGGGATTCCTATATACTACTTGGCTTCGGAAACGTGGGTGGTCGAAGAAGCATGGAACCTCTCCGTCCGGCAGAATCTGGTGATGCAACGTGGAAATACACCACCCTAGGGTGCTTCACCCTGAACTGCGCTGGTCCCGGGGGAACTGACACGGTATCCTCCTCAGCGACTATTAAACTCCTATGTCCAACAGGAGGTACCGGAAAAGACGTCTGCTCACTGTCACTCCTGCTGGAGAACTCTCTGAAATTGTAAACTGTGGGTGTGACTCCTAATTCCCCCTGGTGGCCGCTCCTCCCCCCTACCCAGGTCTAAGCTAGTGGATTGGGGCCCCTGTTGTGAGGCATCCTGTAAATGCCACACTGTTGGAAACACCTTTTATACCCAACCCTAGCCCAGTCTCCAGTGGGGAAGAGGCAACTCCTGTGTGTATATGGTTGTGGATGATGAAACCGGTACCGACATCCCTTTGGATCCATAATCAGCACCACACCCTGAGTGGGGTGCAGTACCCTGTGGCGACCTGAGCCTCAGGGGCACCACATTCCCCCACGGCAAATGGCAGCAATCCCAGGCTGCAACAAAACACAATTAACACCACATATAAGAAGGCATCGCAGGAATGGAGGTGACAATAATGTGTGTGAGTGTGTCTGTGTGTGTGTGAACAACAGCATAATAGGGGACAATAATGGACCATAATGAGGAGATTGCTAAAGGATGGGCACATTACTACAGGGGACAATATGGACACATTACTACAGAAGACAATGTGGGCAATGTAGTAATGTGCCCATCCTTGTCCCCATCATATAGTAATGTGCCCCATCCTTGTGCCCATCCTGTAGTAATGTGCCCATTGTCCCCATCCTATAGTATTGTGCCCATCCTTGTGCCCATCTTGTAATAATATGCCCATGCTGTATTATTGTGCCCATCCTTCTGCTAATGTAGTAATGTTCCCACTCCAGGTCCTCTTCTGGTAGAATTGTCCCCTGTGGTGCCATTCTTCACACACACACACACACACACAACAAAACCAAATCCTTCTCATCTGTCCTCCGTTCCTTCTGTGTCCTGTTTCCTGCCTCTTGTAGCCCATAGCCCCCTTGATGAACGTTTCTGGTGCGGGAGACCGCCGCTGACACAGCTTTGTGTCAGATGACTGATGTTTGGGCACTGCGCAGAGACAAGCTCTCTATACAGCTACTCCAATGATCAGCTGATGGCCTCTGATTAGCCGGCGGCTGATCATTGGAGTAGCTGTATAGAGAGTTCGCATCTGCACAGCCCCCCAGAAATCTGTCATCTGAAATAAAGCGCTGACTGCGTGGGCCCCCAGCACAGGCAGGGGGCTATGGCCGCAAGTAGCATCAGGGGCTGCATGCAATCCGCAGGCCATGTCTTTGACACCACTGTACTATGAAATGTGTGGGAGTATGAGGGGGAAGGAGGGCAGGACTCTGACGCACTGTACCTGCCCCATTAAGCAGCAGGGCAGCAACATGACGTCGGGTGTGATGATGGTCAACAAGGTGAGCATAAGCTCCTGCCCCTGTTGATGTGACATCATAGAAAACAGCAAAATCCCAGCAGGACCACTCTGAGCCTGGAGAGAGGGGCTGACAGCAGGGCAGGTAGGTAGTTGCTATCTACCTACATGCCTTTATGTAGCCCAATAGTGAAATAAAAAAAAATAAGCAAAATAAGCCGGATAACCCTTTTAATCTGGTTGAACTGAGGACTCAATTGGTGCAGTGATGAATCTGCCATAGTTCCATTCTGACCACTATCTCCATTCTAACCACTGTAATTTGACATTTACCTTTAGGACACATCTGACATCTACTGTATGTCATTTTTTAATTTACAACTGCACATTATTGATAATAAAATTGTCATTTCTACCTTCTGCAAAACCTTATCTGGGAACACTGTGCTGTATGTTGCCAGCAGTCATCCCAGACATACAATAAAATCTATTCCGGTGGGAAAATTTACGAGATTGAAAAGAAATTGTAGTAATATTGATACTTTTGCATCTAAACTTATTTTGTCAAAGAAAAAGTTAAAATGTTGAAGTTATCTAATGTGGATTTTAAATAGAGTAGAAAAAATTGTGAAAGAAAAAAAACACAATGATTTGCTATATTCTGGGATAGTTCATTCCCAAAACATCAAATCGAGTTTTCCTGTTTTCTCCATTTCTCCTACCAATTTAGTCCTCAGTTCAAGTAGATTAAATCTATTTTCTGTAAACATCTGCCAATGCTGCATGAAATGCTGTCTTATCCTCAATATTGCAAGATGGATGCTGTGTGGTAGCCAAATAAGCACAAATGCTGGCCAGTATACTGTCACTATGTATATTTGCTCTAGAAAATCCCAGAATATTTGGCTTCATCATCATGGATTTTTCAGATGCGGTATGACCTGTTGTTGTCACGCAGTGACTACTGGGGTTCCACCAGGTACACGGGAATCCCCGGCAAGCACCGCAATACACAGGGTACATGTTACAATGGTGGGCCCTTTCACTAGGAAAAGCGGAGCAGGGTCACCTCCTAAACTCACCTGAGACTGATTTCTGCACTCCCTAACGTCCCTATACAGGTTCTTTTACTCCGTTGCTGATCGCATGCTTATCCCTGTTTTTCCCTAGGCTCAGCCCCATATAGTGTAGTGCAGCAGAAACGCTAGTCCCAGTCTAGGTTAAAGACACAGAGGGGATAAGACAGACAGGGGTAAAATATACAGCAATCATGCACAGCACTCAAAACAACAAGAGGTAATAATGAGGAATGGACCAGAGGGGAAAAATCAAAGAGGACAAATGAAGGGAAAACAACACAACTTTCACACAGCAAATGATCTCTGAATGGCTTCCTGGTCCTCAACTCACAAGAATAGCACAAATTATCATCAGCAGTTTACCTGGACTAGGAGAGAAGCCTTTATAGCAGAGCTGATTAGCAACAGAGAACAGCTGACTATTGCTTAAACTCAGACTTATGGTATGTCCTTTAGCCAGGCTTTCTGTAACGTACTCTTTCATGGCCTGCATCTCTGGACCTGAAATATTGTATAGAATGCGCTTAGGTAACTTGGCCCCTAGTATAAGATTGACCGAACAATCGTAAGAGTGGTGGGGTGGCAGCTCCTGACAACCTTGCTTAGAAAAACCATCCTCAAAGTTAGGGCTCTTTTCCAGTTGCGTACAGCTTCCGATGCGAGAGCATCGGAAGCGATATGCTAATAACCCTCTGCTGTGGGTGTCAGCCAAGGGTCATGTGAATGATCACAGGTGTGGAGAAGATGGAGGGAACACTTACTCCCCATCTCCTCCGCTGTCTGTCTCTGCACGCATAACATGCGAGTGCAGTGCAATGTTTCACACGCTGCCATAGGCTTTCATTGGGGTGCGTGAGCCGAGACTAGCTGCCAAATGCAGCATGCACTGGTGCAAGTGCAATCCCCGATTCTTTTTTTTTTTTTTTTTATTGGATTGCACTCGCACGTGAAAATCGCAGGTGGAAAAGAGCCGTTAGACAGATACTCAGGCAAGACCTGCCAATGACCATTGAAATACAGGTGCTCATGTAACATTGCCAGCTCAAGGGCCGGGGGTACTCATTACCGGGCCGGACTAGTCCAGCGATGTCGCGGCGGCATGGCCCGGTTCCGTGACCCTGGCGGTGTCTTTCAATAATAAAGGGATGATGATTATAATGATGGGAGTTGTAGTTAAAAGAAAAAAGTTTTTGACGCCACCTGTGGTACTGCGGCTATGTGGGCCGCCGCTGCGCTGTGTATTCCACGGGGCAGATGATGATGGCACAGCTGAGGTGATATTGCCCAGAAAAACCGTTGGAGAGTCTATTTTTGGGCAACCGGTGGGCTTCAGGGTGCAGGGCCAGGAATGTGAACAATAACGGATAAGAACTGCAGTTTCGTTACCTTTTACTTTACTTGATAACCGGTGAGGAAGTCCTAGGAGACGGGTACAGGTGGTGATGATGGTAGTCCAAATAGCCTGGAAGCAGTCGGGGAAGTCTCCCTGGCCAGGTGGGTGTGAGGCCTTCTCGTTGCGCTCTTTCCTGATTTTCAGTGCCCCCGCTATGTTAGCTTGGCTGAGGCCCTCTCCTCTGTCACTTGTGGTACTTCTCTCACCCTTATGGCAGGCTGCATGGGCCGTCGCAGGTACTGCTTTTCTGACAGTGGCTCCCAGTCCCTGATCTGCGGCTTTGCCTTCAGGTGTTCTGTGGGGTCCAGGAGACTTGTAATCCTCCTGCCCTCCAGATTTAGCTACCGGGGCTCGAGTACCCGAGCAGCCACAGACTCTGGTGTCCGGTTTCTAGCGTGCCCTTCTGGGGTGAGCCGGCTTAGCTCCACTCCACAGAGTCTTGCTCCTTTTTGCCTCTTTGTCAGACTCCGTTCCCCTAGGCCGAGCTTCTCTCAGCTCCCCGACCTTAGAAAAAAACGGTCTGCTCTCCTCAAACTCTTGACTCTCTCTCCTCTCTCTCCAACGGTAAGCTCCCAACTGTCACTCCTCTAACGCCTCCCCCAGGTCAGAGCTTCTAGGAAGCTCCCAAGAACACCAGGTTTATAGCTCCCTCTGCTGGCCCAGACTAGGAACTGTGTTAAATGTAGCTACTGACCAAGGGACCCCCCGCTTGTTTCCAGGCTTATTATTAACCCCTCTGTGGGGTCAACAATACGGTGACAACCAGGGCACTGGAGTATCATATTCCCCCTTAGTTAAAATCTGTACTCCCGGACTGAGGAAACATAAATAAAACATAATGTTATAAATTTTTCATCCCTTTTTGGGAGGCAACATCACTTCCAGTGTTGTCCCGCAATCAGGTGTCCATCATACTGCTCCTGTAACAGTCATGGGGGATCCGACACCAACAAACCCCCAGCGTAGGCTCTGGGCTGGCGACAGAGCATTTCTTGACCACTTTCTTCTGCCAGCCAAACGGGGTTTTGTTCTGTGGTGTAGAGGGATGTGTCACCCAATAATATCAGTGTATATATACGTGTGTGTGTGTGTGTGTGTGTGTATAATATATAATGTGTATACTGTATGTTTGTGTATGTATATAAAGATGCTGGGACAGATTTAATCATCTGAGTTCCCACAAAATATCTCTGTGAAGTGTAAAATGTCCCTTTACAATCCATTGCCTGCAGATAAATTAGATTATCTCAGGCTCAGGCACTTCATTCCTTCACACAATACATACCCCAAACATTGCCTGTCTTAAGGCCCCGTCACACTAAGCAACATCGCTAGCAACATCGCTGCTAACGAACAACTTTTGTGACGTAGCAGCGATGTTGCTAGTGATGTCGCTGTGTGTGACATCCAGCAACAACCTGGCCCCTGCTGTGAGGTCGTTGGTTGTTGCTGAATGTCCTGGGCCATTTTTTAGTTGTTGCTGTCCCGCTGTGAAGCACAGATCTCTGTGTGTGACAGAGAGATAGCAACAACTAAATGTGCAGGCAGCAGGAGCCGGCTTCTGCGGAGGCTGGTAACCACAGTAAACATCGGTTAACCAAGAAGCCCTGTCCTTGGTTACCCGATATTTACCTTTGTTACCAGCCTCCGCCGCTCTCACTGTCAGTGCCGGCTCCTGCTCTGTGCACATTAACCCGATGTGTGCTGTAGCTAGGAGAGCAGGGAGCCAGCACTAAGCATTGTGCGCTGCTCCCTGCTCTGTGCACATTTAGCTGCAGCACACATCGGGTAATTAACCCGATGTGTGCTGTAACTAGGAGAGCAGGGAGCCAGCGCTCAGTGTGCGATGCTCCCTGGTCTCTGCACGTGTAGCTGCGTGCGCTGGTAACCAAGATAAATATCGGGTTGGTTACCCGATATTTACCTTAGTTACCAAGCGCAGCATCTTCCACGCGGCGCTGGGGGCTGGTCACTGGTTGCTGGTGAGCTCACCAGCAACTCATGTAGCGACGCTCCAGCGATCCCTGCCAGGTCAGGTTGCTGGTGGGATCGCTGGAGCGTCGCAGTGTGACATCTCACCAGCAACCTCATAGCAACTTACCAGCGATCCCTATCGTTGTTGGGATCGCTGGTAAGTTGTTTAGTGTGACTGGACCTTTAGGCTGGGTTCACACATAGCGACAGCGATAACGACGTCGCTGTTACGTCACCATTTTCTGTGACGTAACAGCGACCTAGTAAGTCGCTGTTATGATCGCTGCTTAGCTGTCAAACACAGCGACGCAGCAGCGATCATAACGTCGCTACATGTGCAGAGAGCAGGGTTCTGCGCACACTGCTTAGCGCTGGCTCCCTGCTCTCCTAGCTACAGTACACATCGGGTTAATTACACGATGTGTACTGCAGCTACATGTGCAGGGAGCAGCGCACACTGCTTAGCGCTGGCTCCCTGCTCTCCTAGCTACAGTACACATCAGGTTAATTAACCCGATGTATACTGCAGCTACATGTGCAGAGAGCAGGGAGCCGGCACTGGCAGCGTGTGAGCGGCGGAGGCTGGTAACTAAGGTAAATATCGGGTAACCACCTTGGTTACCCGATGTTTACCCTGGTTACAGCTTACCGCAGCTGCCAGATGCCGGCTCCTGCTCTCTGCTCGCTTCATTTCGTCGCTCTCTCACTGTCACACACAGCGATCTGTGCGTCACAGCAGGAGAGCAACAATAAAAAAACAAACCAGGGCTGTGTGTAACGAGCAGTGATCTCACAGCAGGGGCCAGATCGCTGCTCAGTGTCACACACAGCGAGATCGCTAATGAGGTCACTGCTGCGTCACAAAAACCGTGACGTAGTAGCGATCTCGCTATGTGTAAAGCACCCCTTACAGGTCTGCCTTTGTCACCTGAGTCATTTTGTTTGCTACCTTATCGGGGGAACGATTCATTTTTCTCTCTACTACAAGACTGCACTTCTCTCTGAGTCTCTTCTCAACCCTCTCTGTCTGCATTAGGGTATGTGCGCACGTGTGCGTATTACATGCAGTTACGCTGCGTTCTGCACTTCAGCGTAACTGCATGCGTCCTGCGTCCCCTGCACAATCTATGGAGATTGTGCAGGGGCCGTGCGCACGTGGCATGTTAGAACGCAGCGATTCGGCTGCTTGCCGAATCGCTGCATTCTAAGAAGTGACATGTCACTTCTTTCGTGCGTTCTGCATGCTGTGTATAGGGAGAGGCAGCATGCAGAGCACACAAATCTGCTGGCACCATGCGCTTCAGAACGCAGCTTTTCAGCTGCGCTCTGAAGCGCACATTTTCGGTGCGGTGCAGAGCGCACACGTGCGCACATAGCCTTACACTCCTCTTTCTCTCCTACCTCTGCTGCTCTAATCTATCTCTCTCTCCCTAGATACATATCTCTCACTCTTTCTTTCCCTCTTTCTAGATCCCTCTCTTGCTACCTATTCTACAGTTGTCCCATCATCAGGAGCAACTGGTGCCAGTCCTGGAGACTAAAGGTGGTGTCACACATAGTGACGACGACAACGACGTCGCTGCTAAGTCACCATTTTCTGTGACGTAGCAGCGACGTCCCATCGATGTCGCTATGTGTGACATCCAGCATCGACCTGGCCCCTGCTGTGAGGTCGCCGGTCGATGCTGAATGTCTTGCTTCATTTTTTGGACGTTGCTCTCCCGCTGTGAAGCACACATCGCCGCTGTGTGTGACAGCGAGAGAGCAACAAATTGAAGCGAGCAGGGAGCCGGTGTCAGGCAGCGTGAGAGCGGCGGACGCTTGTAACTAAGGTAAATATCGGGTAACCAAGAGAAGTGCTTTCCTTGGTTACCTGATATTTACCTTAGTTACGCTTTCACGCGTCGCTGCTGGCTGGGGGCTGGTCACTAGTTGCTGGTGAGATCTGCCTGTTTGACAGCTCACCAACGACCATGTAACGATGCAACAGCGATCCTGATAAGGTGAGATCACTGGTCGTGATCGCTGCTGCATCGCTATGTGTGACACTACCATAAGTATCATTAACATTTGCTTTGCTTCTCTCCAGATTGTATTGCTGTATTAACCCCTTTATCCCCATAGGGATAGTTAGTGATAGGAATTCGGGTGGACATTCCTGTATGTGTGACGTGGGTGGGAATTTATAGAATATTGTGGGTTTCGTGTTATTGGATATTGTGCTTTTTGTTGCGGTACTGAGTAGCAATATATATACTGTAGACTTTTGAGTGTGTTTAATAAATATTGTTTATTAGTACACGGTTTTCATCCCATTTAGTCGCCGAGGGTATTTATAATATATAGCAAAGGAATAGATAACATTAAGTGCGTATTTATGTTAAATCATATATTAATTATTGTTAGTCAAATCTGATAATGATAATTAATATCAGGTGTTAGCTCATATTACATTATTAACAAGCCGGCTTATAGGCGATAATAACTAATATTGGCGCTAGCCCTAAAACATATTGGCGAGTCAGGCCCATTGTTGATTTTTTATTTTTTTCGTATTTTGCTGTGTTGAAATCGAGGGGTCATCCTCTGCGTACTGACCAGGCCGGAACGTGCGACAGATAATATAGACGTGGTGTAGCGTTATATTGATCTGTGCGTTCGGTGCGCTGGTAGTCCAGACAGGTGGCGAAGATATTCAGCTTGGGTTCTACACGAAACAAAATTCAACAAAGAACTTAATCTTTTAGTTTTGTCAGATTTTTAATGTTTTTCTGATTCCTTTGCACGCTCTTTGCCACATACGGTCTACGGTGAAGAAGATCATCACGTCACGTCATTGGCAGACCATCAAGGTTCGGGTCATCAAAGGAGTCCAGCTGGTCGTAAAACAAGGCGATCCGGTGTTGGACCTGTTTTCAGGCAGCGGAAAAGGGACTAAGGAATCGACGACACCAAACAAGATGGCCGAACGAGGGAGTATGAATTTCACCACACTTAAACATCTAAGTGAAAACAGCACATTTAACCCTGTAATTCATAACACATAAAAGTCCACAGAGAAGCTCTGGTCCGCTCTGCTGGACCAGGCATATGCTCATGATAAATCATGCATAAGTGGAAGTGTTTTCCAAAAAACAAAAAAACACTAGCAAAATTAGTGTCTACATTTGAAGAAAGCATCTTCAAGTCAGAGCACTTGGAAACACTTGCTAGCACAAGGAAGGCAGAAGAAGTTACCTTCCATTTCCAGTGTTGTGTGGAAAACATATGTGAGGAAAGAGTTTAACTTTTTTCACTGGTTAGAAAAATAATAGAAATTCATTCTCCTTTGCAAGAACAAGACCAGACTTATTTACGTAACAAACTTTGAGACCAAACTCAAGAACACAGAATGTTTTGACTTAGAAACAACTGAAAAACATCTTATTATGGGAAGAAGAAATGTTATAGACTGTTATGGGAATAAAAGTCATTATGTTAATTTCTCTTGCTGGGAACATGTAATCCACGCCTTTAATGAATGTAGATTAATGAATATGTATGTGCATAGTTACGCCCTAATCAACTTTGTATAACTTTGTAATGTAAACAAAATCAATACAGTTCTAATTGGGAGCCACACATCTCCAGGTCTTATGTGTATAACAGCGTCTGCCTGTTTTCATTGAGGCTGGAATATCAGAGGGGGGGTTACCGGTACTCTCTCCGCATTCGGACATCGCTGGAAACAGCTGTGACTGTTAGGTCAACCTAACATTATCTAGCGCCCGAAAAGCAGGGCCTCGTGTGTCTAATCCCAGGACGCAGTGAACTGTCTTGTCATCCAGAGGAGGGGTGGACCAGATGTGGGGACCAGAAACACCTGGCCAGGTAAGAGTTGAACCTTAGTCTTCTCTTTTTGCTCCCCATATCTGATCTCCTCTCTCCTCATCGCGCTAGAGGGACACTGTGAGTAAGATACTGGGTTATTGGCGGGTTTCTACTGAACTCTGAGAGAGCTTTTGCCAGCAGATGTTTTCTGTGCATTGTTTGTTTCTCTGCCTCTCTGTGCTTTGTCTCCGTGTGTCTGCTCTCCTGCGTTTTGCTTCTGTGCTGGTGTCCTTGTTGGTTGTCATAGATCCCATACATCAGTGAGTGTTGAAAGAGAATAGTGTGCCTGCTCTGTCCAATGGATGTGTTATTCACTGCCCTAGTGTTAGTGGGAATAGCCCTGTTTGCCATTGCTATCGGATATAGAGTGTACCTTTGGTACAAAAAGGGTAACCCAGCGCCATTCAACATACTCAGCCCCCTCTGAACAGTTAGGACACCACCTTTCAGCAGGAATACAGATCAAGAGTCAGTCTCTGGGTACTTCCAGGATAGGTGGTTCTAGACCTCACCTGAGGTAGGAATACAAATAAGGAGTTAGTCTCTGAGTACTTCCAGGATAGGTAGGTCTAGTCCAAGGGACGCTCAAGGGTCTAAAAGCTGAAGAAAATAGACGAAGAATGGGGCAAGGAATATCAAAGGACAGAAGAGCTGGATGCAACCTGCAACATCTCATTACGTGTTATCATGGCAAAAGAACAGCCAGTCAGTCCAATGAAGTTTTTAAGACATTTGGATTGAAGGGGAAGGATCAATTGGACCCCAACAAATGGGACACAATAAGAGCTACTAGAGCAGGCGTGATAGCAGATAAATCATGGACTAAACTGGTCAGAACTCTTTCTGACATGGCAAAAACAGCCCACGATCAAGGTTGGATATACCATGAAGAATCAGACACATGGGAAGAAACTGGGAAGAAGGCTAATAAGGATCAGCAACTTCCTCCGTACCTGTCAGCTACTCCTGCAACAACTCCAAAAATAGCAGGATCCCCGGAATGGACCTGCACAAACTGTGGCCAACAAAATCCGGACTGGAGTGAAACATGCCTAACCTGTGGAGCCCCACAGCACAAGCTACAAGCCACAGCACCAGTGCCTCTTTATCCAGTAGTGGAAAGAAGAGTCCTAATAAGACCACCTGTTGATCCACAAAACCCAAATGCTCCCAGGGATGCAGTTCCTCGTACGTATGAAGACTACGTACCCTGGACTTTAGCCGAGCAGATGGCTTTCCTGCAAAATGCTCCAGACCCGACTAGAAACCCAGTCAGTTTTTCACGCTACCTGAACCAAATACAGGTCTCCTACAGAAGCACTTGGTTGGACAAGGAGGGTTTGTGTAGAGTTAAAATGTCTCCCGAACTGTATGCCAAACTCACTGCCCATCTGACAGAACATGTTCCAGCTGATACCCGTAATGTGGAATCGGGCCAAGACTTCATGACAAGACTCAATCTCTTCTGCGCCCAGGAGCAAAGAACTAAGGGCACAATGGGACCAGTGCATCAAGGTCCTGTGGAGAATGTCAGCTCATTTTACTACAGATTGATGCAGTCATTCGCAGATGAAGGGCTGGACATACAAGCAGCCGCAATACGTCACCTGATGGTAAGATCCTTCATGGATGGAAAACATGCACCTCTGGCAGAAAGATTCTGCTGCCCAGAATGGAGAAACATGGAAGACATAGATCTTCTAGTCAACAAAGCAAGGGGCTTAGAAACCAACACAAAGGATAAAAGGAGCAACAAGAAAGTTGTCATAGCAGCAGTGGACGGTCAGCCAGAAGGTACAAGAAGGAAGGCACCGACCTGCTACTATTGTGGAATCAGAGCACATGTGATCAGAGACTGTAGAAAGAAAAAGAGGGACACTCAAAACCAACCCGAGAGTGAGGAGGAGAAGACTGCCTGACTTGCGGCAGCAAGGGATAGGGATGCCAGAGGTCCATTTATACATGTCCCTCTTACACATTGGCTACAAGGAAATAAGAGCTTTGGTGGACTCAGGAGCCTCACGCTCTGTGCTCCCCAGGAACCTGGTGCCTGAAGGCTCCATCTCAGCCGAAGCTACTATAGTATCCGGTTTTGATGGACAAGCCCAGATAATTCCAATAACCCATCCACTGAAGGTGAAACTGGGACCACACATGTTCGTGTCTAAATTCTTAGTGTCTCCCCTGGGTGGAGATGCCCTAGTGGGAGCAGATGTACTATCAAGACGACAAGCTCAGATAGTCTACAATGAAGATGGATCTGCTATCCTGCAAATTCCAGAAGATATCCCAGAAGAAGTCCTGTGCACCCTCCAGATGATTGAAGATCAACCAGAATCTGATGTTACACGTGAAGGAAACATGGATCCAATACTTCTACAAGTTCCTGCAAAACTTTGGTCCACATCAAAAACTGACCTCGGCACACTACCCGTGCCCCCCATAAAAGTTTCAGTCAAGCCTGGAATTACACCACCGCAGCTGAGACAATATCCTCTCAATGCTCAACAGGAAGCTGCCCTGGATTACCAAATAAAAGAACTGCTGAAGTCGGGATCCCTCAGAACTACTAAGTCCCCGGTACAACACTCCGCTGTTTCCTGTTAAGAAGAGACAAGTGAAGAAACGTGACCCAGTCACGTACCGGATGGTACACGATTTGAGGGCAGTGAACTCAATACTGGAGCCCCTCACCCCTGTTGTACCAAATCCACATACACTGCTCACACAGGTGCCGGCTACATCCACCCATCACACAGTCATAGACCTTGCTAATGCTTTTTTCTCAGTACCACTGGACCCAGCATGCCAAGATCTTTGCATTCACACACAAGCAAAACCAATATACATGGACAAGACAGCCTGAGTATATAGCGTAGGGGAATGCTGCATTCCTTGAGGCAATGAGTAGTGTCCTTCAAGGCTGGCAGCCCCAAGACCACTGTGTCCTCCTTCAGTACGTGGATGATTTACTACTGTGCTGCCCCAGCGAAGAAGAATGTAAAACTGCTTCAATAAGTCTTCTCATCTTTCTAGCAGAAGTAGGCTGCAAAGCAAGCAAAGATAAACTACAATTCTGCAAAACGAGGGTCACCTTCTTGGATCACTGTCTCTCTGCGGGACAAAAACACCTCAGCCTGAACAGACAAGAAGTGATCAGAAAAGCAAGCATTCCTAGGAATCTCAAACAGCTCAGAGGATTTTTAGGACTAATATCATTCTGCAGACAATGGATTCCCACTGCATCGCTACTCATGCAACCGCTGTATGATTGCACGAAGAATGTTATTTTCTGCCTTACAGAAGAAGCTCGACAAAACTTTCAACAGCTCAAGGAACTAGTGATTGATGCACCTGCTCTGGCACTACCAAACTATGATCTCCCCTTCTATCTGTTCGTAGCAGAGCTTCAAGGATTTGCCGTAGGAGTACTCACCCAGAAGACGGACAAACATCACATAATCGGGTACTACTCCTCTCAACTTGACAACGTCACCAAAGCAGCACCAACCTGTGTCCGAGCTGTTATAGCAGTTTCAAACATACTGCAGAAAGCATCTGAAATCTCACTCCATTTCCCGACTACCATCCTTACAAGCCATGACATCTATGCTGTTCTCAATAAAGTGCAGCTGAAACACCTCTCCATGGCAAGACAAGTCAGAATTCAGTGCACGCTGTTACTACCCCCAAGCATCTCATTTGCTCGAGTTACAAGTCTAAACCTCGCTGATCTGCTGATCTTCACAAGTTTAGAAAGGGGGACAGAGGAAGAGAGCGCACCATTTGACTATGATTGTCAGGCATTCATCGAACATGAGGCAAAGCCCCTGCACAATATTCAGGCAACACCACTTACAAATCCAGAGTTTGAACTTTTTGTGGATGGAAGCAGATATGCCGATGACACAGGCAAGTTCCATACCGGATTTGCGGTAGTAACTCTATATGCAGTCTTAAGCGGGCTTTACACGCTACGACATCGCTAATGCGGAGTCGTTGGGGTCACGGAATTCGTGACGCACATCCGGCCGCATTAGCGATGCCGTTGCGTGTGACATCGATTAGCGATTTTGCATCGTTGCAAAACAGTGAAAAATCGCTAATCGGCGACACGGGGGTCCATTCCCAATTATCGTTACTTCAGCAGTAACGAGGTTGTTCCTCGTTCCTGCGGCATCACACATCGCTGCGTGTGACGCCGCAGGAGCGAGGAACGTCTCCTTACCTGCCTCCCGGCCGCTATGTGGAAGGAAGGAGGTGGGCGGGATGTTACGTCCCGCTCATCTCCGCCCCTCCGCTGCGATTGGGCGGCGGATCAGTGACGTCGCTGTGACGCCGCACGGACCGCCCCCTTAGAAAGGAGGCGGTTCGCCGGTCACAGCGACGTCGCCGGACAGGTAAGTATGTGTGACGCCTGTGGGCGATGTTGTGCGGCACGGGCAGCGATATGCCCATGTCGTGCAACAGATGGGGGCGGGTACGCACACTAGCGATATCTGGACCGATATCGCAGTGTGTAAAGTAGCCTTTAGGCAAACAACCGCTACCTCCACGCATATCTGCTCAAGAAGCAGAACTTCTCGCCCTCATCTGGGCCATTGAGTTTCTGGAAGAACGAACAGCGAACATCTACATGGACTCAGCCTATGCACACGGCATTGTGCACGATTTTGGCACTATCTGGCAGACTAGAGGATTCCTCACAGCAACAGGAAATTCCATCAGGCATGGAGCCTCAGTGAAGAAACTAATGGAAGTAGCCTTGATACCAAAGCAGCTAGCAATCATAAAGGTTGCTGCCCACACCAAGGCTCAAACACCCGAGGCAAGGGGAAATCGCTTGGCCGACCAAACAGCAAAACAAGCAGCCTTACTCCCTTTGAAGGAGACGGAAACAGTGTCAATGACTGAGGAAGAAATGCAGAACCTCTCTGAGACACAGGAAAATGCCTCTGAGGAAGAAAAGGCCGGATGGCGGGCCAAGGGGGCACAAAAGGTGGAGGGGATTTGGCGCCTAAACAGACTTTTCGTCCTACCACGCAGTTGGCTCCCTGCCATTTTCCAAGTACTCCACTACACACGGTAGCACAAACTCAATCATGAACCAGATGCAACCTTATTGGGTAGCCCCCGGCTTCAGACAATAAGCCTCCCAGAGAATAAAAGCTTGTCACATATGTCAACAGCATAATCCAGGCCAGCTAACTAAAACCCTGCAAAGACACATGCCAAAGACGTTTGCCCCATTTCAAAGAGTACAAATAGACTATATATATAGTTGCCAAAACATGGCATCTATGAGTTTGTACTTGTCTGTGTAGACCTCTTCTCAGGATGGCCAGAGACCTACCCTGTCAGCTCAGCCACGGCCCGAATTACAGCAAAAAAATTGACCTATGAGCTGGTGTCCCAGTTTGGACTCCCTGAAGTCATAGAGTCAGACTGAGGTACTCATTTCACTGGACAAGTTTTCCAGAACACTTGTGCCCTGTTAGGCATTCAGTCAGCCTTACACACGCCTTACCACCCACAGTCATCAGGGAAAGTGGAAAGGTTAAATGGATCTCTAAAGCTCAAACTAGCCAAGGCAGTGGAGGTAGACCATGGACAGAATGTCTCCCCATAGCTCTTTACTCTGTAAGGACCACCCCACAGGGAAAGCACAGGCTCTCACCCTTTGAAATACTCTTTGGTAGTGCACCCAGATTAGGATGCTACTTCCCGCAGTAGTTACACCTGCAATGTGATAGCCTTAAGTCTTATGTTGTTTCTCTGCAGAAGAGACTAACTGAAACTCACCAAAGGGTCTACTCTTTTCTACCTGATCCTGATGCCTTTCCAGGAACCCACTCCCTAAAGCCTGGTGACCGGGTCTACCTAAAGAAGCACGTGAAAAAGACCCTTGAGCCTTTGACTGTCCAGCTGACCACTCCAACCTCCGTCAAACTTGAGGGGAGATCGACATGGGTCCATGCCAGCCACTGCAAGAAGGCCTAATACTGCTAAGTATTTCTATGTGTACATCCTTTTTGGGGCCTTCTACACCATGGCAGAATTCATTTGAGACCCATCATGAAGTGTTATCTGAAAAACTTGAGATCACAGACTGCTGGATATGTACACACGCACCTGTGACAGCCTCTTCTATGCCTTACTTAGCTATACCAGTCCCATTAGATGAAGTATTTCAATGGGGAGGCTGTTACATTGTGTCATTGACTGATAGTCTATTGTATCAAAAACTGTGGAACACTAGTGTACCCATACCAATAGTAGGGTGGGTAGATTTCCCCTTGTGGCAAGGCAACCTTACTACTGGCCTTCCCGGAACCCAGCAATATTTAGCCTTTGAAGGAAGCAGCTGGGTACCCCGTAATTACACAGAAACACCTACTATGGGCAAGATTCCAACAGAAGGAATCAAAATAAGTTTTGGGCGAACCTCTGACAGTACAGATGCATTTAAACCCTTGCTGTTAGAGAGACATCTGAATGACCATGGGTGGGTATACAATTCATTGTTTCCAGAAGGCACAAATGATACTTGTTACTCCCAACCCAGAAATTTATGGTGCAATGATTCAGACCCATATGTGCCTGGCCGAGAAACCTGTGGTGAACCGTCCACAGGGTATTGTAGTCCCCTAGGCCAACTTCCCGGATGGTGTATGCTCAGAAACATATCGGCCTTTATAGATATAGTACATAGACTCATACTCCAACATTCTGCCATCTGGGATCTCCCACCGCAAACCTACTGGGTTTGTGGTTATAATGCCTACAAATGGCTACCAGTAGGAGTAAATGGCACCTGCAACTTGGCCCGTTTGACCCCTGCCACTTTCATTATCAATACCACTAATATACCGGCAGGGAAAATGCCTCTCCACCTACTGGTAAAGAGAGCGGCAGACAACAAAGACAGGCCTAGTGGCCGACCCCATGTGGTTCAAATGAGCCATGTCAACAAATTTTTCAGTTCCCTTTTTCTCTATCCCATGATAATGCAGATGTATGATAAGTTGGTGGACAGCACCGACTACCTTGATGATCAAATTTTTGAGGTTCTCCAAGCAGTAAATAGTACCATTACCATACAGAGACAATTAATCATTGTAACCAACCAACATACTTTGGTACTGGATTACCTCACTGTGGCCCAAGGGGGGATGTGCCAAATAATAGGCCCCAGCTGTTGTCACTACATAGATCCAAAAGGAACCTTAAAAGCTCAAGCCAGTTTAACTGAGATACAAAAGCTGAGGAAAAAACATGATGAGGAGGTACTCAGAAGCTCAGATGCTTGGTGGAACAATACCTTTTCAATGTTCAACCCTGCAAACTGGTTTAAGGGAATAGGAGGATGGTTCATAGTTATACTGCAATCAGTGTTCCAGATGTTACTCTGTTTATTAGTTGCTTATGTAGTGTTTAAGTTGCTAATGGCTTTGTTTTCCCGCTGCTTGAAGCAATACAATGATTATTCAGCACCCCTATGAAATCACTAATATGCTTTTTTCTTCTCTACTCTTTCCTCTAGAAATCACCTTGGCGTATCATGATGAGACTCCTATCGAGAGGCATGCAGGCAGTCCTCTGGGTGATGGATGTGGACGACACTCCCTGGGCAACCCACGGCTCAGAAAGTATCTGGAGGCTAGCCTGCTCGCTCTACAGTTCACAGCTTCTCGATGGCCCCCTGTCCATCACTCACGCCAATAGGGGGGATTGTGAGGAAAGAGTTAAACCTTTTTCACTGGTTAGAAAAATTATAGAAATTCATTCTCCTTTGCAAGAACAAGACCAGACTTATTTACGTAACAAACTTTGAGACCAAACTCAAGAACACAGAATATTTTGACTTACAAACAACTGAAAAACATCCTATTATGGGAAGAAGAAATGTTATAGACTGTTATGGGAATAAAAGTCATTATGTTAATTTCTCTTGCTGGGAACATGTAATCCACACCTTTTAATGAATGTAGATTAATGAATATGTATGTTGCATAGTTACGCCCTAATCAACTTTGTATAACTTTGAAATGTAAACAAAGTCAATACAGTTCTATTTGGGAGCCGCACATCTCCAGGTCTTATGTGTATAACAGCGTCTGCCTGTTTTCATTGAGGCTGGAATAGCAGAGGGGGGTTACCGGTACTCTCTCCACATTCGGACATCGCTGGCAACAGCTGTGACTGTTAGGTCAACCTAACACCTAAAACAAATCCACACACTGGAAACAGAGTTACGAGATAGGCTTGCATGCTCAGCTGAGAGGGGCAAGCAGATCTGTGTATTGGAGTCTAGGATTTCGGAGAAGGAGACCTGTTATTCCGATATGGACAAAGAGCTTCTCCAACTGTACACGGAGAGCAATCACTTTAAGAATAGAGTCGCATCCACAGATGCGCTGGTATGAACACTTAGGGAAGATCTGGCTGCAAAGACGCAAATCATTGCGGATTTGCAACAAGTTATCTCTAATCTGTCACGGCCTGGTATGAACAGCATGTCACTCGTGCCCACGAAACAGGTTTGTGTTTCGGGAATGGCACAGGAGGAGACGGCGGCAACAGTGTCCACGCCTCCTAGGGATCATAGGTCCGGAGACTCAGAGAACAGGGGACAGGTCAAATGGTCGTTACAGTTTACACAAACACCAATGGAGGACAGACGTAGCAGCCGATTCCAGGGTCAGGACGACAGTTGGAGATGTGAAAGTAGGTGGGATGCAAATCACACCACTTCCAATCTGCCAAATCGTTCGGAAAGACCGGAGGAATTTTATCCAAACCATAAAAGTATGGAAAGGATAAACTTCCTGTTACGGATTTGCAAGGAGATCCCAAAATACGATCTCAATATAGATCTGTTTACCTCATGTGATATCTTTGAGGGTCATTGCAATAAATGTTCGGTGGGCCCTGAATATCGCATGGAGTTATTTAAATTGTGGTTGCCTACACATCTCAATCAGAGGTATGAGGCAACATAGAGAACGCATCCCAGAAATGGTCAGTTCCATGATGAGGAAGAGCGTCTTTCCTTACTTATGACACTGACTACGGGACACCAGGACGTTACTCCGGATATCCTCACAAAGTTCAAGCCAACTATAAACGATGAGCCTTTGTCTCTGTGTAGTCGGTTTGAAGCCATGTACAGGAAGGTCAGAATGGATCCGCATGTTTGTGGAGAAATTCCCATACCTTGATACCACAATTCGGCTGAGTGCAGCGAGTAGAGATGAGTCACCCCCCTAGAGTTCGAGTTAGGTTCGGTTCGTCGAACGGTGCCCCGTTCGACGAGTCGTTTGACGAACCTCTCGAACCCCATTGAAAAGAATAAGAGGCAATCACAAACACCTAAAAACACCTGGAAAACACCCTCAAAGTTGTCCAAAAGGTGACAAACAACTCCCAAGACAACACAAACACAAGGTAAGTAAAAAGGACAAATTATCATGCGAAAACTAAACAGCTGGACGAGGAAAAAGAGGAGGAGACACAGATGTATGAGTATATGCAAGAGAACATCGATGCCATTACTGTGAAACTTGAGCCCTGCTCATTTTAGGCTTCCAATCTGGATAAATTGCCTGAGCTCGCCACGTACACCTTGGGGATCTTGTCGTGTCCCGCAGCCAGCGTTCTCTCGGAACGTGTCTTCAGTGCTGCTGGGGGTGTGCTGACAGATAAGCGCACCCATCTGTCCACTGACAATGTGGACAGACAAACGTTCATCAAGATGAGGAAGTCATGGATCTCAGAGGACTTTTCTTCCCCTGGGTCATCCAGGGGAGGCGAAAGGCACGTGTATTTTTGAGAGTGCTTCAAGCAAAGCATCTTTTTCATCTTGAAAATGGGGGTCAACTAATGCCAGTCAAGTGGGGTGTGTGTGGCCCAATTAGTGGAAATGAGGAGACTGTGGTTGGAGTCCCCTCGCTTTTGAAAAAAAAACCAAGATGAACAAGTCATGGCTCTCAGAGGACTTTTCTTCTCCTGGGTCATCCAGGGGAGGCGAAAGGCACGTGTATTTTTGAGAGTGCTTCATGCAAAGCATCTTTTTCATCTTGAAAATGGGGGTCAACTGATGCCAGTCTAGTGGGGTGTGTGTGGACCAATTTTTGGAAACAAGGGAAACTGTGATTGGAGTCCCCTTGCTGGGTTTTACATGCTTTTAGAAGGGCATGACATGGCTTAGAGGTTGACTTTCAGCATCTGCAAACTGTTGGCTACTGAAATGCTGCCTTTCCAACCTTTTTAACCGAGGATTTTCGAGACCTTATGCCCATCGCAGTGCCCCAAGAGCTGATGCCCAGGCGCCACTCCTTCTCCAACAAAGGCGTGCCCGCGCTACACCAGCATGTCGCACCAAACATCACCGCTTCTTTGACAAACTGTGTGTGACAGGGTGCATTTCACCACAGATACTTGGCCCAGTAAGCATGGACAGGGGCATTACATGTCGCTGAGTGGGCAACGGGTTACTATGGGGAGAGATGGAGAAGGGTCTGCTGTACAAGACTTGCCGTCCCCATGAGTTGTGTGTCAATCCTTCCTCTGTATGTAGAAGTTAATACATTGCTTCAGCCTCCTCAACCTCGTCTGGGTCCTCCACCTCGGCCCAAACCCTGTGTGGTCAGGCCACTCTTCCTTGTACTGCGCACAAGGAATCCCACACACCTCCTTACTATGCTGGCAGCAGAGCTGAAGGCCATCAGGCGGTCAAATGTTTACTTTGAAATGTATGGGAAATGTGGGACACCGCTGAGGAGTTGTGGATGGTTAGCTCTGGAGACCGAGTTTCATCAATGATTGTCTCTACTAATCCAGCAGCCAGGGAAGGCTGGGTGCGACAATGATGCAAACCTGGGTGCGGCCCTTCACCGTGACAATGGGACACATGTGCCTTGTGTGGCTCACGTGTTGAACCTGGTTGTCCAGCAATTTTTAAAGCACTATCCTGGCCTACATGGCCTTCTGCAGAGAGCACGGAGTAACGCCTTCCTTGATCCACACACTCAGACGGGCTGTAAAGGATAGGCTAGAGGGAAGCCACTCACCAAGCAGGACCCCCAGAACCCTGAAACCCTTTAACCCCTATACAGGGATTTGGAATTACACAGGGCCCAAGTTGATCATTACCTGTGGAAGGCTGCAGTTCCAGAGAATAGTAGTCATGCAGGGTCAAAACATTAATTGAGGAAGAGGAACAGAATGGGAGGGACAGGACTTAATCAGAAAACAAGCAGATGTGAAATGCGAATCGGCCAACAAGGTACATAAACAGCAAGCAGGAAAAGTATTCAAGTAACAAGCCCACAAACTCCTAACACTGAACTGGGGGTAACAGTAACCAGAGGTTCATAGCTATGTTTGGCAGTGGTCTTCAGACAGGAGGGGCCTAAAAAAGGGTGTGGTGTCTTCCCATTGGTTGTAGCTGAATGATGGTACTTCATCTGTGAGACACCCATCACCTACATTCAGCCAGTGGTTCTGCATCTGTCAAGGTAACGCAGCCCAGTGGGTGAGCATAACCTGCGTCCACCTGCGCCGCTGGCATCGATTCCTCTCCCATCATCAGCACTATGCACGAAAGGAACAAGTTGTCACCTGGCAACCGGAGTACAAATTGACGGAGCGGACTCCGGTGGTGACTTTACAGCCGTGTGTGGCAATGATGCAAACCTGGCTGCGGGCCTTCATCAGGGCAATGTGACACACGTGCCTTGTATGGCTCACGTGTTGAATCTGATTCTCCAGCAATTTTTAAAACACCATCCTGGCCTACATGGCCTTGTGCAGCGGGCACGCTCGCTATGTGCTCACTTCCATTGTTCGCACCCAGCAGCTCAACAACTTTCATCGCTACAGAAGTCTTTAGGTCTGGCAGTTAAACGCCTGAAATGAAATGTGCCGACATGCAGGAATTTGAATCTGCACATGTTGCAGCGTCTGTGGCAGCACCGCCGAGCCCTGATGAAATACTTTATGACGTATACCCTGGGCTAACTTGATCCAGAGGTGGTGCAGATCACGCTGCTGTAGTGGTGTCAGATCAAGGTCCTATGCATCCTTCTACACAGTTTACAACTGTCGACGAAGATGTTTAGCACTGGCGATGCCATGCTCAACGTGACAATTCTGGTCATCTACATGATTAAGCAAACTGTAAGCATTATTCGGAGTCAGGTGTTGGGACAAGAGGAAGGGGAGGAAGTGCAGGAGGAGTCATATGCAGAAGGGATAACAAGATCTACAAGGTCCAGATGGTCAGCGGCACCTAGGCGGCAGTCATTGGACGGTGGGGGAGAGGGATTATCAAGGGCGCATAGTATCAGCAAAACTGTTGAGGAAGGTGCAGGAGCCCATGAAGAAATGGAGGACGAACTGGCGATGGGCATGGAAGACTCAGCAGATGAGTGAGAGCTTGCTCACATTTCGGTTGTGCGAGGTTGGGGGGAGAGGGCAGAGGAAGGAGGCACGATTCTCACCTCTCCGCCACCAACACACCAAGGACTTGATCCTCCTGGATGCACAAGACACATGAGCGCCTTCTTGCTGCACTACCTACAACATGACCCTCAGATTGTACGAATTCGAAGTAATGCTGACTACTGGGTTGCCACACTGTTAGATCCCCGGTACAAGACAAAATTTGGCGAAATAATTCCTGCCATAGAAAGGGACGCACGTATGCAGGAGTATCAGCAGAAGGTGGTACGCAATCTTAGATCTGCTTTTCCACTAAAGACCAGTGGTGCACAGAGTGAATCTCAAGTCATGGATAGGAGGAAATGGTCTTTTACTTGTCCACATTTGAGAGACAGAGGGCTGGCTGCTGTGCTGAGACAGCGTTGAGTACTGTGTCCCTGCAGAGTTGCACTTATGGTCATGTACAAAATGAGTTGAAAAAGGACAGATGCTGGTGGAAAGGAGAAAAAAGTTTGTGTTCGTGGGTTTGGTGGTTAAGCAACAGTAACAATTGCTGAAGAAACAACATCTGTTATGGTGGGACTGGCAGATTTGGATAAGGTGGTATATACTATGTTACAGCTATATAAAAAAATTAAGAAGAAAAGAAATAGAAAGGTATATATTACCATCGCCAGTCGGTGTCCACCGTGCTCCCAAATGGAAAAGGAGAGGTTTGCAACTGGAAGGTTAGGTGGAGGATACAGAGCTGGGTGACTCTGAAACTAATAGTAGCCTGAACCAAGTTAGACGCCACTCGGATCTGGAGACTGGGAGCCCTGCTAGCGTCACAGGGTCCACACGCCCACCCAGCCCAGGAACTCCCTGTTAACAACACAGGGGCAATTGGGTATGCTGTCCGTGTGCGTAGGGGACACACCTGTGGACAGCAGGTGCATCAGCAGCAGCAGGCCTGTTAATGCCACTAGGCTGCACTAGCAGGACTGGTAGGACAGGAGCTGGTCTTAAACGTTCTGCGTTATCAACTATGGTGGCGGCCTGCATCGACGCCCTATCCTTGCCTACCTCTGGCCTAAAGCCGCAATGGGTTCAACACATGGAGGTGTGCTCTTTCGGAGCATAATAGAAGACTGCGCACCTCCTTGTTGGCTCCAGCCCCTTTTACAACCTGGGTCCGCCCCAAATCAGGGTGGACCACAATGCACCTCCTGGAGACAAAAGCAGAGTGACACGTCATGAGTGACATAACTAGCGTCCTATTTGGAACCACCACTTCAATGATGACCTCATGGCAGCCACGACCCAAACACCTCACCAGTCATCGTCTGACCAACAATAAGGAGGTAACAAGACATAGGGGCGGGCCTCTGCAAGCCAGTTGGGAGTTGCCTGGCCACATCGTCAGGACATCTGATGCCCTGTGGTCTATATGTGCCCCCCACATCAGGGGCAGGGCCAAAGAGTTCATTACCGGACCTAGCCTCTGATGCAGTTAGTGCCTGAGCATGCTCAGTAGCATGAAATAGTCTCCGAAAAAAGATCAGCTTCAGCATGCTGTCTAGGCACAACACATGACTTAGACCCGGCCAGAAGTCCAAGTACCTGTGCAAAGAGGCTTTTCGCACAAAGTGTGGGAGCATGCGCTGTAGCCCAAAATGAAGACTTAGCCTCAGGAATGGCACAGTCAGGCTGAGCATACTCACTAGGCAAAACACTGGAGTTAGGCTGCGGCTGGGGTAAATCGGCACATGCATGCGCACTAGCCGCCTCTCCACACTTAGACATGGAGGAGAAAGGAGCAACCCAAAGCACAGCCCTAAATGGCAGCTGACGCCTGGGCGCAACTGGAACCGCAGCAGGTTGCTTGCGTTTACAGCGGCACCAATTCGTAACAACAAATAACAGCCAAAATAACAGGTGTACTTCTTCCCGAGGATAATCTGATATGATCCTTTTTTCATGGACACGACCATCGCTAACAAAAGAAGATGAGGCACCAAAACAGCAGCTGCTTCAATGGATCTCAAGTGCGCCATAAAGTGGCCTCTCCTCCACCTCAAGTTCAATATCACAAATACTCCATTCCACTGTGGGATCAACCCAATCGCACTTGCTTCATAACAGCTCTCAAGTTTCCACCAGCCCTGCTGAGTATGGGGTAACAGAGATAGTTGAGTCTGCAGAGCTGTTCAATCACACTATAGCCTGGGAATTTTAGGTCTGCTCCAAAGCTGCAGTGAGTACAGACAAAGAAGTTATTATTATTAGTATTATTATTATTTATTTATAGAGCACTATTGATTCCATGGTGCTGTACATGAGAAGGGGGTTACATACAGAATACATATACAAGAAACAATAGACAGACTGGTACAGAGGGAAGAGGGCCCTGCCCTTGCGGGATTACATTCTAAAGGATTTTGGGGAGGAGACAGTAGGTGGGCTGTAGGTTGGGCGGCAGCTACGCACGGTGGTGGGATCATTGAAGGTTAAAGTCATTTCTGAACAGATGAGTTTTCAGTTTCCGTTTGAAGCTTGCGGGTGTAGCAGATAATCTGACGTGTTGAGGCAGAGAGTTCCAGGAGACAGGGGAAACGATCTGCACAGATGGCCAGAAGCTTTGTGAGTCAGATCCAGGCCCCAATGAAGAAGGTGCTGAACATAAAGTACACCCTCATTTCCAAAACGTACATCCTCCTGGTGGAGACAATGGGGAACATGATGAGGAGACTCAGATTGTAATAACAACTTTGCTATTTGGTCAGGGCAGGAAGAGGTTGTCTCAGAACGAGGGGAATGAAAAACACAGGGTGATGATGAGGTTGGAGACCCCACTTACTGTAAAACCAAAGTCAGCCAGTCGATGACGTCAGCAGAGGAGGTGGAGGAAGATGCTACTGACAACGAGTTTACGTTGTGTCTTCCTGGACAGAGACAAAGTACTGGAAGCACGTCAACAACTGAATCCTCGGCCACAACTCTGCCTCTGAGCATAAGTCATGTTAACTATGCAGGTTGCATGGGCTGTAAGCCTTGCCTAGCCTGGGACTTTTTGGACATCGCAAAGGATCACCCAAGTCATGTAATCTGTAAGATTTGTCAACAATCCCTAAGTAGAAGGCAAAAACTCACAACTTTGAGTACTTCCTCCATGAAGTGTCACATGGATATGAATTGATAGCGTGAGGGTGTATTGCTCAGCTTTAGCCACTGTCAATGCAACATGCTTATTTGCCGTTCATTGCATGCATTGTTGCAGACTACACACAAGGGGCTGCTGTTTTTTTTGGATCTGCCTTTGTCTGTTTGTTCACTATAGCAATAGCAAAGTGGTCTTCGGATGTAGACTTGAAGATGCTGTCTATGAACAGAAGGAAAATCTAAAGGTGTGTGTTACAGCAAGGAGCCACCGCGGAAACATTTTGTTCAATTGTGAGGGGGAGTCGTGTTGGAGTTTGGTGAGGAGCACCGTAACGCCAGTGAGCAGCATCCTGTGCCACAGACCAACATTCTTCCGGTGCTGTCTATACTGTTTACCGTGAGAGGAACGTAAAGTCTGTATTTCTGGCAACTGGACATCACAGTACCCGATTATGGTAGGCTGTGCCCAGACAGTAATGCGTGCACGCAACACTTTGTTTTATTAGCAAAACACACATATCTGTTCTGGGTTGGCCGGCTATATAGACAATAAAGGCCCTGTCACACACAGAGATAAATCTGCGGCAGATCTGTGGTTGCAGTGAAATTGTGGACAATCAGTGCCAGGTTTGTGGCTGTGTACAAATGGAACAATATGTCCATGATTTCACTGCAACCACAGATCTGCCAAAGATTTATCTCTGTGTGTGACAGGGCCTTAAGACTTGCTGCCTCTGCACTGTCAAATTGTCACTTACAGTTTAAATCATAGAGGGACAGCAACACGTTTGCATTGACTGTTGCTTCAAGATTTCCATACCTCGTCTCAACAAGCTCCGGACCTTTTTCTGACATGCGCACTCTCTTTTTTCCCACGCTCTGAACTTTCTTCACCCCTTCTTAGGTATTTCACGTTGATACTTACGCAGGATTGTCACGTTAACACTAGTAATTGTACGTATCTTCCCACACAGCTACACTTTTATAGGTGTTTCTTTCCACACTTGGTTTCAAAGGGTGTTTTCAGTACTCCTAGGGTGGAGACATGGTTTCTCCCTTTGATGTGCCACCTCTTTGAGAAAGGAGTTAATATTCCCAGGGGTTTGAGACCGCTTCAGAGCGGCACTGAAGTGCAGGGTTTTGATTCCCATATTTTATCTAATACACAATAATCCACACATTTTTTTATCTGTTTATTCCAAACCTTTATTTTATTTCATTTCATGAGATAATATGGTGATATTATCATATGTAATCGTTTTTCTTGCTCATTTTCTTGTATCTTGTCATTTTTATTGTTATGTGTGTTTTTGTGTTTTTTTTTATGTGTCTTTCCCGCCGATTTTTTTGAAAAAGGTTGGGTTCTGACGTCATCATGACGGAATGTATATAGATCCTGCAGTCCTCATGGTCTAGCAGATTTGATGTACTTTTTTCCTGTGTGTCCTGAGGAAGGGAGCAGAGACTCCAGAAACGCGTCGACCTAAAGATGAAATAAAGGAACATTAACTCTCTATGGTCAGAGTGGTCACTGGCGCGGCCGTGCAAGCCCTACTTCACCATTCTCTGTTTTCAAGATTTCCATGACTGTGTTGCAAAGCTGTGTGGTTTGCATTCACACTGTTATCATCTGCCTTATCTGTGAGGCTTCAGCTAACAAGGGTATTCAGGGGGGGGGGGGGGTAATGTGTTTTGTCTATGCTTAGGTAGATAACTTTGAAGCTCTTGTGATGCGCCACTGGTAAGTCATGTTCGCACAGGCACACACAGACACACACACACACACAAACATAATTACTGCTGCTACGCAGAGGGATTAGCAGGTAGTGGGCAACTGAATAGATTGTTCTATTATTTCAATTTTATGCATGGTTCTTATTGTTTGTTTTGGGAAAGTTAAACAATCATTTATCAACCCAACTACCTAGAGTCCTTTTCCTGTTGCGTGGTTTTGCTGCATACTGGGGAGCCCACCAAGTACAAGACTTAAAATGAAGCATAAGTCGCAATGGGAATTTCACTGTGCTACAATGCGGCCTAGCGGGGTTGTGCAACCACCGCCTGCCCCATCAAGTGCATCTGCGTGCTCTTCATCCTCTGTGACTGTGGGGACAGCAGTCACACATACTTTTTCACGCTGAACTTCCACCCCTTTACCCGTAAGCGGGAGTGTGATTGGCAGGTCGTCACTTGTTTTGGAAGTGGAAACACATGGTATTGTTGAGCTGTCAGACATCGAGAGAACCACCATTGGATGAAGGCAACATTATATCCACGCCTGCACCTTCGTCACAGATTGGCTGGACTACCTGCAGTTAATAATTGCGTTCCAGAAATGGATAGGAGTGTAGAATGCACATGTGTTGTACCTTGCTTGGCAGCAAAGGACCACTAACTTAGTATTCCAGACAATTTTAGGATGGCAGAAAAAGTGTCAGCTCTTGGAGCAAATTAAATAGCGTGGCAAAAGTGGGCAGGTGGGTACAGTGGCCATTTTCTGTGGGTACCTTGACGGTAAAGGAAGCCTCACTTTCTATCCCTCCTAATGATGAAATGCAGCAAGGAATTCCCAGAGTTTGCTATAAAAATAGCGTAGCAAAAAGTGCATGAGGCTTTAATGCAGAGGTGCTGGAAAATGCTTGGCACCAGTGGGACACAAAATTAGTATAGCAGCCACTTTTTGGATGCCACTTATGTTCAGCACTGTTTGCTATAAAAATAGCGTAGCAAAATTTGCATGAGGGTTTAATGTAAAGGTGCTGGAAAATGCTTGGCACCAGTGGGACACAAAATTAGTATAGCAGCCACTTTTTGGATGCCACTTATGTTCACTACTGTTTGCTATAAAAATAGCGTAGCAAAATGTGCATGAGGGTTTAATGCAGAGGTGCTGGAAAATGCTTGGCACCAGTGGGACACAAAATTAGTATAGCAGCCACTTTTTGGATGCCATTTATGTTCAGCACTGTTTGCTATAAAAATAGCATAGCAAAATGTGCATGAGGGTTTAATGCAGAGGTGCTGGAAAATGCTTGGCACCAGTGGGACACAAAATTAGTATAGCAGCCACTTTTTGGATGCCACTTATGTTCAGCACTGTTTGCTATAAAAATAGCATAGCAAAATGTGCATGAGGGTTGAATGCAGATGTGCTGGAAAATGCTTGGTACCAGGGGGACACAAAATTAGTATAGCAGCCACTTTTTGGATGACACTTATGTTCAGCACTGTTTTCTATAAAAATAGCATAGCAAAATGTGCATGAGGGTTGAATGCAGATGTGCTGGAAAATGCTTGGTACCAGTGGGACACAAAATTAGTATAGCAGCCACTTTTTGGATGCCACTTATGTTCAGCACTGTTTGCTATAAAAATAGCATAGCAAAATGTGCATGAGGGTTTAATGCAGAGGTGCTGGAAAATGCTTGGCACCAGTGGGACACAAAATTAGTATAGCAGCCACTTTTTGGATGCCATTTATGTTCAGCACTGTTTTCTGTAAAAAATAGCGTAGCAACATGTGCATGAGGGTTGAATGCAGAGGTGCTGGAAAATGCTTGGCACCAGTGGGACACAAAATTAGTATAGCAGCCACTTTTTGGATGCCACTTATGTCCAGCACTGTTTGCTATAAAAATAGCGTAGCAACATGTGCATGAGGGCTAATGCAGAGGTGCTGGAAAATGCTTGGCACCAGTGGGATACAAAATTAGTATAGCAGCCATTTTATGGATGCCACTTATGTTCAGCACTGTTTGCTATAAAAATAGCATAGCAAAATGTGCATGAGGGTTTAATGCAAAGGTGCTGGAAAATGCTTGGCACCAGTGGGACCCAAAATTAGTATAGCAGCCACTTTTTGGATGCCACTTATGTCCAGCACTGCTTGCTATAAAAATAGCGTACCAACATGTCCATGAGGGTTTAATGCAGAGGTGCTGGAAAATGCTTGGCACCAGTGGGACACAAAATTAGTATAGCAGCCACTTTTTGGATGCCACTTATGTATAGCACTGTTTGCTATAAAATAGCATAGCAAAATGTGCATGAGGGTTTAATGCAAAGGTGCTGGAAAATGCTTGGCACCAGTGGGACCCAAAATTAGTATAGCAGCCACTTTTTGGATGCCACTTATGTCCAGGACTGTTTGCTATAAAAATAGCGTACCAACATGTCCATGAGGGTGTAATGCAGAGGTGCTGGAAAATGCTTGGCACCAGTGGGACACAAAATTAGTATAGCAGCCACTTTTTGGATGCCACTTATGTATAGCACTGTTTGCTATAAAATAGCATAGCAAAATGTGCATGAGGGTTGAATGCAGATGTGCTGGAAAATGCTTGGCACCAGTGGGACACAAAATTAGTATAGTAGCCATTTTTTGGATGCCACTTATGTTCAGCACTGTTTGCTATAAAAATAGCGTATCAAAATGTGCATGAGGGTTTAATGCAAAGGTGCTGGAAAATGCTTGGCACCAGTGGGACCCAAAATTGGTATAGCAGCCACATTTTAGATGCCACTTATGTCCAGCACTGTTTGCTATAAAAATAGCGTAGCAACATGTGCATGAGGGCTAATGCAGAGGTGCTGGAAACTGCTTGGCACCAGTGGGACACAAAATTAGTATAGCAGCCACTTTTTGGATGCCACTTATGTTCAGCACTGTTTTCTATAAAAAATAGCGTAGCAACATGTGCATGAGGGTTGAATGCAGAGGTGCTGGAAAATGCTTGGCACCAGTGGGACACAAAATTAGTATAGCAGCCACTTTTTGGATGCCACTTATGTATAGCACTGTTTGCTATAAAATTGCGTAGCAAAATGTGCATGAGGGTTGAATGCAGAGGTGCTGGAAAATGCTTGGTACCAGTGGGACACAAAATTAGTATAGCAGCCACTTTTTGGATGCCACTTATGTTCAGCACTGTTTGCTATAAAAATAGCATAGCAAAATGTGCATGAGGGTTTAATGCAGAGGTGCTGGAAAATGCTTGGCACCAGTGGGACACAAAATTAGTATAGCAGCCACTTTTTGGATGCCATTTATGTTCAGCACTGTTTTCTGTAAAAAATAGCGTAGCAACATGTGCATGAGGGTTGAATGCAGAGGTGCTGGAAAATGCTTGGCACCAGTGGGACACAAAATTAGTATAGCAGCCACTTTTTGGATGCCACTTATGTCCAGCACTGTTTGCTATAAAAATAGCGTAGCAACATGTGCATGAGGGCTAATGCAGAGGTGCTGGAAAATGCTTGGCACCAGTGGGATACAAAATTAGTATAGCAGCCATTTTATGGATGCCACTTATGTTCAGCACTGTTTGCTATAAAAATAGCATAGCAAAATGTGCATGAGGGTTTAATGCAAAGGTGCTGGAAAATGCTTGGCACCAGTGGGACCCAAAATTAGTATAGCAGCCACTTTTTGGATGCCACTTATGTCCAGCACTGCTTGCTATAAAAATAGCGTACCAACATGTCCATGAGGGTTTAATGCAGAGGTGCTGGAAAATGCTTGGCACCAGTGGGACACAAAATTAGTATAGCAGCCACTTTTTGGATGCCACTTATGTATAGCACTGTTTGCTATAAAATAGCATAGCAAAATGTGCATGAGGGTTTAATGCAAAGGTGCTGGAAAATGCTTGGCACCAGTGGGACCCAAAATTAGTATAGCAGCCACTTTTTGGATGCCACTTATGTCCAGGACTGTTTGCTATAAAAATAGCGTACCAACATGTCCATGAGGGTGTAATGCAGAGGTGCTGGAAAATGCTTGGCACCAGTGGGACACAAAATTAGTATAGCAGCCACTTTTTGGATGCCACTTATGTATAGCACTGTTTGCTATAAAATAGCATAGCAAAATGTGCATGAGGGTTGAATGCAGATGTGCTGGAAAATGCTTGGCACCAGTGGGACACAAAATTAGTATAGTAGCCATTTTTTGGATGCCACTTATGTTCAGCACTGTTTGCTATAAAAATAGCGTATCAAAATGTGCATGAGGGTTTAATGCAAAGGTGCTGGAAAATGCTTGGCACCAGTGGGACCCAAAATTGGTATAGCAGCCACATTTTAGATGCCACTTATGTCCAGCACTGTTTGCTATAAAAATAGCGTAGCAACATGTGCATGAGGGCTAATGCAGAGGTGCTGGAAACTGCTTGGCACCAGTGGGACACAAAATTAGTATAGCAGCCACTTTTTGGATGCCACTTATGTTCAGCACTGTTTTCTATAAAAAATAGCGTAGCAACATGTGCATGAGGGTTGAATGCAGAGGTGCTGGAAAATGCTTGGCACCAGTGGGACACAAAATTAGTATAGCAGCCACTTTTTGGATGCCACTTATGTATAGCACTGTTTGCTATAAAATTGCGTAGCAAAATGTGCATGAGGGTTGAATGCAGAGGTGCTGGAAAATGCTTGGCACCAGTAGGACACAAAATTAGTATAGCAGCCATTTTTTGGATGCCACTTATGCTCAGCACTGTTTGCTATAAAAATAGCGTATCAAAATGTGCATGAGGGTTTAATGCAGAGGTGCTGGAAACTGCTTGGCACCAGTGGGACACAAAATTAGTATAGCAGCCACTTTTTGGATGCCATTTATGTTCAGCACTGTTTTCTGTAAAAAATAGCGTAGCAGCATGTGCATGAGGGTTGAATGCAGAGGTGCTGGAAAATGCTTGGCACCAGTGGGACACAAAATTAGTATAGCAGCCACTTTTTGGATGCCACTTATGTCCAGCACTGTTTGCTATAAAAATAGCGTAGCAACATGTGCATGAGGGCTAATGCAGAGGTGCTGGAAAATGCTTGGCACCAGTGGGATACAAAATTAGTATAGCAGCCACTTTATGGATGCCACTTATGTTCAGCACTGTTTGCTATAAAAATAGCGTAGCAAAATGTGCATGAGGGTTTAATGCAAAGGTGCTGGAAAATGCTTGGCACCAGTGGGACCCAAAATTAGTATAGCAGCCACTTTTTGGATGCCACTTATGTCCAGGACTGTTTGCTATAAAAATAGCGTACCAACATGTCCATGGGGGTTTAATGCAGAGGTGCTGGAAAATGCTTGGCACCAGTGGGACACAAAATTAGTATAGCAGCCACTTTTTGGATGCCACTTATGTTTAGCACTGTTTGCTATAAAAATAGCGTAGCAAAATGTGCATGAGGGTTGAATGCAGAGGTGCTGGAAAATGCTTGGCACCTGTGGGACACAAAATTAGTATAGCAGCCACTTTTTGGATGCCACTTATGTTCAGCACTGTTTGCTATAAAAATAGCGTATCAAAATGTGCATGAGGGTTTAATGCAAAGGTGCTGGAAAATGCTTGGCACCAGTGGGACCCAAAATTGGTATAGCAGCCACTTTTTGGATGCCACTTATGTCCAGCACTGTTTGCTATAAAAATAGCGTAGCAACATGTGCATGAGGGCTAATGCAGAGGTGCTGGAAACTGCTTGGCACCAGTGGGACACAAAATTAGTATAGCAGCCACTTTTTGGATGCCACTTATGTTCAGCACTGTTTTCTATAAAAAATAGCGTAGCAACATGTGCATGAGGGTTGAATGCAGAGGTGCTGGAAACTGCTTGGCACCAGTGGGACATAAAATTAGTATAGCAGCCACTTTTTGGATGCCACTTATGTTCAGCACTGTTTGCTATAAAAATAGCGTAGCAAAATGTGCATGAGGGTTTAATGCAGAGGTGCTGGAAAATGCTTGGCACCAGTGGGACATAAAATTAGTATAGCAGCCACTTTTTGGATGCCACTTATGTATAGCACTGTTTGCTATAAAATTGCGTAGCAAAATGTGCATGAGGGTTGAATGCAGAGGTGCTGGAAAATGCTTGGCACCAGTGGGACACAAAATTAGTATAGCAGCCACTTTTTGGATGCCACTTATGTTCAGCACTGTTTGCTATAAAAATAGCGTAGGAAAATGTGCATGAGGGTTTAATGCAGAGGTGCTCAAAAAAGCTTGTCACCAGTAGGACAACAATGGAGTTTAGCAGCCACTTTTTGGATGCCACTAAGTTTCAGCACTGTTTGCTATAAAAATAGCGTGGCAAAAGTGGCCAGGTGGTTACAGTGGCCGGGTTCTCTGGGTCAGTTGACATAAAAGGAAGCCTCACTTTCTATTCCTCCTAATGGTGAAATGCAGCAAGGAATTCCCTGAGCTTAGGTACACAGACGCGGTTATCTGAAGCTGTATACAGCGTTTCCACGGACTTGACTGTCACCTATGGCTCTGAGCCCGAGAAAATGAGCCCTGAAAAGGGCTGAAAAAAAATTCTGTCCCTAATCTGTAGAGCGGTGTGTGTAAAGCGTACACAGCCGGAGCGGCGACTGGAGCTGCGTGAGCGGTGACTGTCACCTACACGCAGAAAGCAGATAATGGCACCGTAAGGGAAAATGGCCGTATTTATAATGCAAGGACATGTGACATGGACAGCCTATGACACATGCCCTTGCTTGTCTAGCAAAAAAGACCACTTAGCTGTGTGTGTGTCTGGGATTGGCTGACATGCTGGCCCGCCCCACTGCACGCACGCTTAGGGGAAAAAAAAAAAATGGCGATCGCCATTATCCCAGCAGCACTGATCTAAACGCGCCGCCCCCGCACACTATACGCTGAAATTAGATAATAGTGTGAATCACAGAGTGACTCACACTATTACAGTGAAAAGCCAGCTAGTAACTAGCTAGGCTTTTTGCTGATCGAACCATTCTCGAACGTAACTCGAGCTATCGAGCTTTAAACATAAAGTTTGCGTTCGCGTTCGATCTCGAGCACCCGCAAAATCACTCGAACATGAAATTGACGAACCTTGAACCTCGAACATCGCTCAACTCTAGCAGCGAGGGAACCATCGCTCACTGATGCAGTCATGATTATTGAACAATGTAGACAAGATCTACTGCACAATAAAAAAGTCCATCAAAATTAGGCAGCATGTGCCTGTACACGTTAAATCGCAAGATGAACGTATGTGTGACGACATGGACACCCAATGCCTCTCATGAGTTAAAGTTTCTTAACATTCAGCCAGACGTATTGTTCTTATGTGTGCTGTCATGTTTGCTTAGCTATTGTTTCTTTTTTTAAAGCAGCATATCAACACTGCAGAAAATTATAATCGTTAAAATTTAACTTTTACTCAAAATTCTCTAAAATGTGGTCAGAATCACAATTATAAGACAGACAAACAACCAACATATAATAAAAGAAACGGCCCCTTCTTTTAGGTCAGAGGATATGTGTAATGGCCAAGGATACACCGCAAAAATAGAAATCGGATTTGTCTCACCAGTTATTCTTTCAAATGAAGTTAATAGGGTCCATTCATTTATATTAAGATGGAACCCACAAGGATCTGAAGTGTCTCCCGACGCGTTTCAATTAACTCTTCAGGGAAGTAATAAATGCAGCTCAGGTCCCACAAAAACATGAACCTTGCATTCATATAACATGCTGTAACACAAAAATACACAAATAGAGGATATCAGCATGTCAACAATCCAATAATTAACATCCATATGTAGGACAACTCACCACTTAACAAGTTTGTTTAAGAAAATGCGGTGATTCCATTACAGGTTCCAATTACAGAAAGCCTGTCACCTATACAGCATGCTGGAACAAATGCACAATAAATATCTAACAGCAAACTTAACGGATTTCCTTATCTTTTATATAAATCTCTGGGAACTCACCACATGGTACGGGCGCCCGTGCTTCTCGCCCTATCAGTCAGCTGTCGCTATGAGGAGGGTAAACGGTTTTGTTTACCTTACCCTTTAATACAGTGTGGTAGTTGTTCTGAAACGATTATGTGATATTGTACAAATAATCTAATTAGTGACGTTTTTTGATATGTGTGTTTCTTCAGATGGTGTGGTGCTGTCACATGACCTTGTAAGGATGACGTATATCGCTATGGTGATTGTGATCTATCTGGCGTCGGCGTGTCACATGGCAGGGTAGAAGGAAATGATATTGTTGTGAATGGCAACCACAGGGTATTGTGATGCGGTACTATGGGCCATATGACCGGATGGTATGTGAAGAGAGACGTCACTATGGCTACTGCATAAATAACATCGTGCGTCCGGTCACCTGTTGGTCATGTGTCTGGGTGATTTGCTATGGTAACCGCAGGGTATGATGACGCGGGTAGCGGGCCATGTGACCGGATGGGCGGCCTGGAAGGAAAGGCAGCGCATGTTACCATAGTTACTGTGGAAACAACATCATGCGTCACATCCGGTCACCTGCTAGTCATGTGTCCGGGTGAATTGCCATGGTAACCGTGGGGTATGATGATGCGTACGGCGGGCCATATGACTAGGCGGGCGTTCTGTAAAGTGAGACGGTGCATATCACCATAGCTACTGAATAACATCACGCGCCACATCCGGTCACCTGATGACCATGTGTTCAGGTGGGCGGAAATGATGTCACACGCTGAGATAGGGAGGGAGTATTTAAACTCCCCTATTAGCGACAGCTGGCTGATAGGGCGAGAAGCACGGGCGCCCGTACCATGTGGTGAGTTCCCAGAGATTTATATAAAAGATAAGGAAATCCGTTAAGTTTGCTGTTAGATATTTATTGTGCATTTGTTCCAGCATGCTGTATAGGTGACAGGCTTTCTGTAATTGGAACCTGTAATGGAATCACCGCATTTTCTTGAACAAACTTGTTAAGTGGTGAGTTGTCCTACATATGGATGTTAATTATTGGATTGTTGACATGCTGATATACTCTATTTGTGTATTTTTGTGTTACAGCATGTTATATGAATGCAAGGTTCATGTTTTTGTGGGACCTGAGCTGCATTTATTACTCCCCTGAAGAGTTAATTGAAACGCGTCAGGAGACACTTCAGATCCTTGTGGATTCCATCTTAATATAAATGAATGGACCCTATTAACTTCGTTTGAAAGAATAACTGGTGAGACAAATCCGATTTCTATTTTTGCGGTGTATCCTTGGCCATTACACATACCCGCTGACCTAAAAGAAGGGGCCGTTTCTTTTATTATATGTTGGTTGTTTGTCTGTCTTATAATTGTGATTCTGACCACATTTTAGAGAATTTTGAGTAAAAGTTAAATTTTAACGATTATAATTTTCTGCAGTGTTGATATGCTGCTTTAAAAATATTGCTGATAACGTCTTATTAATTAATAATAATCCAGTGGCTATTTCTATATAGCTATTGTTTCTCCAGACTCTTCCAGTAATCATTGTATTGTAGTTGTGTATTGCTAATGTGATTACCTTAGTAGCCATTATCTAGTCTGTGCATTTCAGACTACATGTATACCCTCAGTCTTTCTGTAGACATCATTTGGATGAACATTGTCCATGCAGCTTGAGATTCATCCAATGGGAGAGGCAATCTTGTCCAACCAATCGATGAGGATGCAGTGTATCCAAGTGGAAGGCTGTGGCTATAAAAGGGATTTCTTTAAGCCACCAGGTTGTTGTTGATGGATGCTGATGGATCCAGTCTAAGCTCTTAGGAGCTGACTAGAGGATCACTAAACCCTGTGGCTTCAATCTAGGGACTCCGGTTACGATTGGAGACCATATCTACAGTCTAGGGATTTCGACTCCGGCTGCCAGGATTATATCATCAAACCAGAGACTACAAAAGGAGGAAACCCAGGTTGGGACAAATTGGTCACCTGGCTACAGACTTTGCAGACCTCACACACCTTCCTAAATCTGGCGCTATTCCTTTCTCGGTGGGTGCCCGCCGAAAGCGGGGTGCTGCTGGATTGGAGTAAGCGGCCCTGGAAGCTCTGAGGCAAGGACATTCTAAATCCCTGGTGAGCCAGCGAAAGGGTGAGACTCTGTTGCCTGTTACATTTGTGTGATTTGCTGATTGTGTGTTATGTGCCGTTAATTGTTTGGGGATCCAATAAAGTCTAATTATTGTGGTTCCCTCACTCTGTGTTGTCTGAGTAGTGTTCCGCCCACGGTTAAGGAGGCCGACGTTCAGTTGGAATGAGCCCTGAGCCATGCTGTCTTTCTAAAGGTGGCTGGCTCAGTGGACAAGAGCACCCACTGAGCCCCGGGTCTCCACAATTGGTGGCACCGGTGGGATATTACTCAGCCTGGTTTACCCAGGGGAGCTGCAGAGGACTGGCGTTTTCGGACACCGTCCAGGCCTTAACAACCAGAGAGGCACATAAGCATACCTAGCGGGACATAAGGGAGGCATTCAGGTTTCGGACGCTGCCATGTCCAACCCCACCACCTCAGCCATGGGACAAGGACCAGAGAAGAGTTACGACCGCAGCAGTAAATGGATGCTACAGGATCTGTGCCAGAGGCGAAAGATTATCTACTGGAACGCTGAGACTCGGTCGGACTTGATCCAGAAATTAGTCCGTTGGGATGCCCAGAATGATGCAGAGGACGATGAGGATCCCGCCGATATTGACCCAGAGGATTTAAACTATGTGCCACATCATGGATCTAGTGACAATCGGGAATCAACTTTGTCCAAAATGGCCCAGCCACAGCGTTGTTGGATGCATTGGGGCCTAGATCCTCAAGAGAAGAGAGGGCTTGGGTTCTGGAATATGTTTATGGGATTCCAGCTGCCGTACTGCTAGCACCAGCCGCTCGAGAAGGATGGTCCCGCTACCCAGCAGAATCTGCACCAAAACAAAGGACTACAAACAGGGCTGGTGACTTGCCCAATCTATGGCGCTGTTATACATGTGGGCGCCATGGACATATAGATAAAGATTGTCTCCAAAACTGAGGCCGCATGCTTGGAGCCCATCTGCCAGCTCAGCCGGTCAAGAGCTAGGGACTACGAGACACTGGTTCCTCCATTACCCTGGTAAGCTCAGTTATTGTTTCCCCAGAAGACCCTTTACCAGACTCCCAATTATCCATCTCCTTGGCTGAGGGCCAGCGCTCAGACGTCCCTCTGGCATGTGTGCAGTTGGACCTAAGGACCGACCAGGGAGAGGTCGATGTGGAGCTTGTGGATAGCCTCCCCACACCTGGTATTTTGGGGACCAACCAGGAAGTGATTGATGTGGGTATTGTGAACAGCCTCCCCATACCGGTCATTGTGGAGCCTGACCAAAGCAAGGCTGATGTGGAGCTTATGAACAGCATCCCCACCCCTGGTATTTTGGGAACTAACCAGGAAGCGATCGATGTGGGACTTGTGAACAGTCTACCTATACCTGTCATTGTGGAGACTGACCAGAGCAAGGCTGATGTGGAGCTTATGGACACCGTCCCCACACCAGTTACTTTGGGGTCTGACCAGGAAGAGGTCCATATGGAGTTTATGGACAGCCTCCCCACACCTGTTGTTTCGGGGACTAGCAAGGAGGAAATTGAAGTGGGGTTTATAGATGGCCCCACCAAGCCTGTTGTTTCAGATACCACTCAGAGGGAAGTGAAAGTGGGGCTTGGGGATTACCTGCTCACACCAGTCATTTTGGAGAATGACCTAGGACAAGGACTATCCAGTCAGTTTGAAGCAGCCATCACCCACTTCCAAGGCAAGCAGGACCCTGATGTGGATCTTTCTAACATCTTTTCCAAGGATAATTCACATTCCCAGTCTCCAGCATCCACTTCTGAGCCAAGAACCGTGAGTAAGCCTAACCAGACTGTGGCTATTGACTGGGGAAAGATTGATAGTAAGAAATGTATACAGGCCCAACTCATGGACCCCACCTTTGTGCTTGCCGGCAATTTGGCTGCTCAACCTGGGGAAGGTAATCAGGGGGAGGTGTATAGATGCAAGCCTCTGTCGCTGACCTCACCATTAAAAAGGACAATGCCATCAAGAGGAGAAGGATGATCGGAAGCCTATCATGTCTGGCTAATATTAAGAAGGGGAGGAATGTGACGACATGGACACCCAATGCCTTTCATGGGTTAAAGTTTCTTAACATTCAGCTGGACGTATTGTTCTTATGTGTGCTAAGTCATGTTTGCTTATCTATTGTTTCTCCAGACTCTTCCAGTAATCATTGTATTGTAGTTGTGTATTGCTAATGTGATTACCTTAGTAGCCATTATCTAGTCTGTGCATTCCAGACTACATGTATACCCTCAGTCTTTCTGTAGACATCATTTGGATGAACATTGTCCATGCAGCTTGAGATTCATCTAATGGGAGAGGTGATCTTGTCCAACCAATCGATGAAGATGCAGTGTATCCAAGTGGAAGGCTGTGGCTATAAAAGGGATTTCTTTAAGCCACCAGGTTGTTGTTGATGGATGCTGATGGATCCAGTCTAAGCTCTTAGGAGCTGACTAGAGGATCAGTAAACCCTGTGGCTTCAATCTAGGGACTCCGGTTCCAATTGGAGACCATATCTACAGTCTAGGGATTTCGACTCCGGCTGCCAGGATTATATCATCAAACCAGAGACTACAAAAGGAGGAAACCCAGGTTGGGACAAATTGGTCACCTGGCTACAGACTTTGCAGACCTCACACAGCTTCCTAAATCTGGCGCTATTCCTTTCTTGGTGGGTGCCCACCGAAAGCAGGGTGTTGCTGGATTGGAGTAAGCGGCCCTGGAAGCTCTGAGGCAAGGACATTCTAAATCCCTGGTGAGCCAGCGAAAGGGTGAGACTCTATTGCCTGTTACATTTGTGTGATTTGCTGATTGTGTGTTATGTGCCGTTAATTGTTTGGGGATCCAATAAAGTCTAATTATTATGGTTCCCTCACCCTGTGTTGTCTGAGTAGTGTTCTGCCCACGGTTAAGGAGGCCGGCATTCAGTTGGGATTAGCCCTGAGCCACGCTGTATTTCTAAAGGCGGCTGGTTCAGTGGACAAGAGCACCCACTGAGCCCCGGGTCTCCACAGTATGCACCATGCTAAAAGCAAACAAACTGTTCGCCCCACGGCTCCGCCATGGGAAGAGACAGGGAGCATTCAATGCTTTTTGTGCTTGCAATATGGACACATAAAAAGAGATTGTCCTCAAGGGGTACGGAACCGAAACAGCCCTGACAAATCTGGCAAAAAAATTGTTTCAAGATGAAATCTAATTATGCCAGAACAGTGGGGGGGAAAAGGCGGATAGGAATCAGGGACATTTGCAAGAGCCGGCACTGAAACGTGTGGCCATTGTAAATGCTCCAGCTCCAGGTACAGTGGGTGTGGAATCTACAGATTCCACAAAAAGAACCATGGATGAGTATCCGCAAGTGGCAGTATGTACGTCACAGTTAAGGCCGCTTTACACGCTGCGATATCGTGACCGATATCGCTAGCGTGGGTACCCGCCCCCATCAGTTGTGCAACATGGGCAAATCGCTGCCCATGGCGCACAACAACGCCCAGACCCGTCACACTACTTATCTGCCCTGCGACGTTGCTGTGACCAGCGAAACACCTCCTTTCTAAAGGGGTGGTTCGTTCAGCATCACAGCGACGTCACAGCTGCGTCACTGAACTGCAACCCAATAGAAGCGGAGGGGCGGAGATGAGCGGGACGAACATCCCGCCCACCTCCTTCCTTCCGCATTGTGGGCAGAAGGCAGGTAAGGAGAGGTTCCTCGTTCCTGCGGTACCGATGTGTGCTGCCGCAGGCACGAGGAACAACTTTATTACTGCTGCAGCAACGATATTTGAGAATGGACCCCCATGTCACCGATGAGCGATTTTGCACGTTTTTGCAACGATGCAAAATCGCTCAAAGGTGTCACACGCAACGGCATCGCTAAAGCGACCGGATGTGCGTCACAAATTCCGTGACCCCAACGAGTTCGCTTGAGTGATGTCGCAGCATGTAAAGCGGCCTGTACTTACTGAGAATCTCATCAACCTCGATTGAGAAGTTGGGATCCCTAAAGAGCTGGCACCAGTATGTCCTGTCATACTGGATTCTTCTGGGAGACCCCACATAAAAGCCAAAATCAAAAATCAGGACATGCAAATTATGCTTGATACTGGTGCGGAAATCTCCATCACCAATATCAAACATGATTTATATCCCAACAGCCCTCAGTGTGTGGTGATTGGATTTGATCACCAACAAGGAGGGGTGAAGGCCCACAGAATTAAGAAAGTGGTTGTTCAGATTGCCAAACACCTAACCCTCAGGATCCCAATGTGGTATTACCCAGGTTCTGATAACATCATCGGAATTGATGTAATGACTAGAGTTGAGCGAGGTTCGAGGTTCGCCAATTTCATGTTCGAGTGATTTTGGGGGTGCTCGCGATCGAACTCGAACTCGAGCTTTTTGCTAAAAGCTCGACAGTTCGAGTTACGTTCGAGAACGGTTCGATCACCATAAACGTGGCTTTTCACAGTAAGGCTATGTGCACATGTTGCTATCTGCATGCGTCCTGCGTCCCCAGCACAATCCCTCTCCCTTTCCTACTCACCGATCACGTGCGTCTCGCTCCACGGCTGTCACAAATCTGCGGCGTCTTTTCCTCTTTAGATAATGGCTGCCGCTTCATTAGTCAATTAGTTATTCCGTGTTTTCCCCGCCCACTGGCGCTTATGATTGGTTGCAGTCAGACGCCCCCAAACTGAGTGACAGCTGTCTCACTGCAACCAATCACAGCCGCCGGTGGGCGGGTCTATATCGTATTAAAATAAATAAAAAAAAAATAAAAAAAATGCAGTCCCCCCATATTTGATACCAGCCAGGATAAAGCCACATGGCTGGAGGCTAGTATTGTCAGGATGGAGAGCGCCACGGTATGGGGAGCCCTCCAGCCTAACAATATCACCCAGCAGCCGCCCAGAATTGCCGCATCCATTAGGTGCGACAGTCCTGGGGGGCTCATCCCGAATTGCCCTGGTGTGGTGGCAATTGGGGTAATAATGACTTGTCTCCCCGAGATACCTTTCATGATTAAACTTAAAGTGAAAGTAAAGAAACACACACACCAAAAAATCTTTTATTTGGAATAAAAGACAAAAAAAACAACCCCGGTTCACCCCTTTATTAATCCCAAAAATACCCCTCCAGGTCAGAAGTAATCCACACGACACTGTCAGCTCTGCTCCATCAAGATGTAGTGGCACTAAAGTGACTCACGCGGTTAGCAGAGACTTCAGTCAGCACAGCAGGCTTCAAGATTACAAAATCTGCCTATCTATATCGTAAGAGGCACTAGACTAGTGGATAAAGTGCCTGCCTAAGAAGCATAACGTCAGGAGTTTTAGTCCTGGTAAAAAATGTAATTTTTTTTTATTTATTTATAATTTTAAATTATAATTATTATCTATTTATAAAGTGAAAGTAAATAAACACACACCGCGAAAAATCCTTTATTTGGAATAAAAGACAAAAAAACACAGTTTCACCATTTTATTAAAATCCTCCAATACCCCTCCAGGTCCGACGTAATCCACACGACACTGTCATCTCTGCTACAGACAATGAGAGCTCAGCATGAGCTTCACGTAGCAATGAAGTGAATCACCTGGTCAGCTGAGACTTCAGCAATCCAGAATTCAAGATTAGCAAATCTGCCTATCATTCACATTAGAGGCAATAGCTGAGTGGATAGAGTGCTCAGCATAAGGTTGCGAGTTCTAGACCCGGTAATTTTTTTTTTTTTTTTAATTTTAAATTATATTTATAATATATTTATAAATATAATTTAATTATGCACTGAGGAGAGGAGCCGGACATCAGCTGTGAGCTCTCACTCTCTCTCCTTTCTCTCTCTCTCCTTTCTCTCTCTCCTTTCTCTCTCTCCTTTCTCTCTCTCCTTTCTCTCTCTCTCCTTTCTTTCTCTCCTTTCTCTCCTTTCTCTTCTTTCTCCTCTTTCTCCTCTTTCTCTTCTCTCTCTTTCTCTTCTTTCTCTCTCTCTCCTTTCTTTTTCTCTCTCCATTCCCTCTCCTTTCTCTCTCCTTTCTTTCTCTCTCTTTCTCTCTCCCTCCTTTCTCTCTTTCCTATCTCTCTCCTTTCTTTCTCTCCTTTCTCTCTCCTTTCTTTCTCTCCTTTCTCTCTCTCTTTCTCTCTCTCCTTTCTTTCTCTTCTTCGTCTACTTTCTCTTCTTCCTTCTTTCTCTTCTTTCTCTCTCTCCTTTCTTTCTGTCTCTCCTTTCTCTCTCTCTCTCTCCTTTCTTTCTCTCTCTCTTTCTCTCACTCTTTCCTTTCTCTCTCTCCTATCTATCTCTTTCTTTCTCTTCTTTCTCTTCTTTCTCTTCTTTCTCCTCTTTCTCCTCTTTTCTTCTCTCTTCTTTCTCTCTTTCTCTCTCTCTTCCTTCTCTCTTTCTCTTCTTTCTCTCTATCCTTTCTTTCTCTCTCTCCTTTCTCTCTCCTTTCTTTCTCTTTCTCTCTCTCTCCTATCTCTCTCCTTTCTTTCTCTCTCTCCTTTCTCTCTCTCCTTTCTTTCTCTTTCTCTCTCTCTCTCCTTTCTCTCTCTCCTTTCTTTCTCTTTCTCTCTCTCCTTTCTCTCTCTCCTTTCTTTCTCTTTCTCTCTCTCTCTCTCCTTTCTCTCTCTTTCTCTCTCCTTTCTCTCTCTCCTTTATTTCTCTTTCTCTCTCTCCTTTCTCTCTCTCCTTTCTTTCTCTTTCTCTCTCTCTCCTTTCTCTCTCTCCTTTCTTTCTCTTTCTCTCTCTCTCCTTTCTCTCTCTCCTTTCTTTCTCATTCTCTCTCTCTCCTATCTCTCCTTTCTTTCTCTCCTTTCTATCTCTCCTTTCTTTCTCTTCTTTCTCTCTCTCCTTTCTTTCTCTCTCTCCTTTCTTTCTCTTCTTTCTCTTCGTTCTCTTCTTTCTCCTCTTTCGCTTCTTTCTCTCTCTTCTTTCTCTTTCTCTCTCTCTCTTCTTTCTCTCTCTTCTTTCTCTCTCTCTCTCCTTTCTCTCTCTTTCTCAGACCTGGCAATGATCAGCTGATGCGGTCACCTGACGGAATCAGCTGACACTATAAGTCGAGCGGTGAGGCCGGCTTTTTACCGCCCGGCCGGCTAAACTAGCAGCTGATGCTGTCGGACAGGAGTCTGCACTGAAGTGTGTAGTTTGTTTTGTTTTTTTGCACTGATGAATCAGCTGATTGTATAAAAGCCGTTAATACAATCAGCTGCTATGTCATGTGATTCAGGCCCTTGAACATGACTAGAGATGAGCGAACTGGTCACGGTTCGACTTGAGCTCGGTTCGCCGAACCGAGGTCTGGTTCGCGTTCGGTTCGGCGAACCGATTCGGCGAACCACTCGAACCGCATAGGAAACAATGGGAGGCAATCACACACACATAAAAACACCTAGAAAACACCCTCAAAGGTGTCCAAAAGGTGACAAACAACTCACAACACAAAACAAACACATGGGAAAGTGACAAGGACATATACTCATGTGAAAAAAAAAGAGCTGGACAAGGAAAAAGAGGAGGAGACACAGATCATAGTATCATAGTATCATAGTTTTTAAGGTTGAAGGGAGACTCTAAGTCCATCTAGTTCAACCCGTAGCCTAACATGTTGATCCAGAGGAAGGCAAAAAAACCCCAATGTGGCAAACAAGTTCCAATGGGGAAAAAATTTCCTTCCTGACTCCACATCCGGCAATCAGACTAGTTCCCTGGATCAATACCCTGTCATAAAATCTAATATACATAACTGGTAATATTAAATTTTTCAAGAAAGGCGTCCAGGCTCTGCTTAAATGTTAGTAGTGAATCACTCATTACAACATCATGCGGCAGAGAGTTCCATAGTCTCACTGCTCGTACAGTAAAGAATCCTCGTCTGTGATTATGATTAAACCTTCTTTCCTCAAGATGTAGCGGATGCCCCCGTGTTCCAGTCGCAGGCCTAGGTGTAAAAAGATCTTTGGAAAGGTCTCTGTACTGTCCCCTCATATATTTATACATTGTGATTAGATCCCCCCTAAGCCTTCGTTTTTCCAAACTAAATAACCCCAAGTTTAATAACCTGTCTTGGTATTGCAGCCCACCCATTCCTCTAATAATCTTGGTCGCTCTTCTCTGCACCCTTTCCAGTTCAGCTATGTCCTTCTTATATATCGGTGACCAGAATTGTACACAGTATTCTAAGTGCGGTCGCACTAGTGACTTGTACAGAGGTAGAACTATATTTTTTTCATGAACACTTATACCTCTTTTAATACATCCCATTATTTTATTAGCCCTGGCAGCAGTTGCCTGACACTGTCCACTAAAGTGAAGTTTACCATCCACCCATACACCCAAGTCTTTTTCTGTGTCTGTTTTACCCAGTGTTCTACAATTAAGTACATAATCATAAATGTTATTTCCTCTACCCAAGTGCATGACCTTACATTTATCTACATTAAACTTCAATTGCCACTTCTCAGCCCAATCCTCCAATTTACATAAATCTCCCTGTAATATAAAATTATCCTCCTCTGTATTGATTACCCTGCAGAGTTTAGTATCATCTGCAAATATTGAAATTCTACTCCGCATGCCCCCAACAAGGTCATTTAAAAATATGTTGAAAAGAAATGGGCCCAATACTGACCCCTGTGGTACCCCACTATGAACTGAGACCCAGTCCGAGTACGTACCATTAATAACCACCCTTTGTTTCCTATCACTGAGCCAGTTTTTAACCCAGTTACACATATTTTCCCCTATCCCCATTATTCTCATTTTATGTACCAACCTTTTGTGTGGCACCGTATCAAAAGCTTTTGAAAAGTCCATATACACAACATCCACTGCATTTCCCTGGTCCAGGCTTGAACTTACCTCTTCATAGAAGCTGATCAAATTAGTTTGACAGGATCGATCCCTCATAAACCCATGTTGATACTCTGTCATAAAGTTATTTTTCTTGAGATACTCTAGTATAGCATCTCTCAAGAAACCCTCAAGGATTTTACCCACCGTAGAGGTTAAACTTACCGGCTTATAATTTCCCGGCTCAGTTTTTGTCCCCTTTTTGAATATTGGCACCAGATTTGCTATGCGCCAGTCCTGCGGTACCGACCCTGTTATTAAGGAATCTGAGAAGATTAAAAATAATGGTCTATCTATCACAGAACTCAATTCCTGTAGTACTCTGGGGTGTATGCCATCCGGGCCCGGAGATTTGTCAACCTTAGTGATTTCGAGGCGGCGGCGTACTTCCTGCTGGGTTAAGCAGGTAATATTCAAGGGTGAATTTATGGTATCACTGGTCATGTCCTCTGCCATGGCATTTTCTTGTATAAAAACCGTAGAAAAAAAGTCATTCAGCAGGTTGGCTTTACCCTCATCCCCTTCCACCATTTCACCAAGACTATTTTTAAGGGGGCCAACACTATCGCTTTTCAGTTTTTTACTGTTTATGTAGTTAAAGAATATTTTAGGATTATTTTTACTTTCTCTCGCAATGAGTCTCTCTGTCTCAAACTTAGCTAACTTAATTTGCTTTTTACATATTTTATTTAATTTTCTATAATTATATAATGCCTCATCACTATCTACCCTCTTTAATTCTTTTAAGGCTTTCTGTTTTTCTTTTATTGCTTCCCTTACAGCTCTATTTAGCCATAGGGGTTTCTTCCTATTTCTAGCATGTTTGTTCCACGGTCCGTCCGGGAATCCACGGTCCGTATGTAACAAGCTTCCTTACATCCACAACCTCTTTCTCAATAACTCTCTTAACTTACTAGGCCTAACTGAAACCTGGATTCAGGATTCTGATACTACTTCCCCTGCTGCCATCTCTCATGGTGGCTTACACTTTTCCCATTCACCAAGACCTGGAAACAGACATGGTGGTGGAGTCGGCTTACTCCTGTCCCCACAGTGCACCTTCCAGGTCATCCCCCCAGCTCCATCACTCTCATTCCCATCCTTTGAGGTTCACACCATCAGGCTCTTCCATCCCCTTCCCCTCAGAGTAGCTGTCATATACCGTCCACCAGGCTCACCCACCCAGTTCCTTGACCACTTTTCAGCCTGGCTGTCACACTTCATGTCCTCAGAGTTACCAACCCTGATCCTAGGAGACTTTAACATCCCCATGAACAGCCCCTCCTCCCCTTCTGCATCCCAGCTTCTATCTCTCACCACCTCCCTTGGCCTCTCACAGCTCTCATCCTCTGAGACACATGAAGATGGTAACACCCTTGACCTGGTCTTTATCCGCCTCTGCTCAATCTCTCACTTTGACAACTCACCTCTTCCCCTCTCTGACCACAACATCCTCTCCTTCAAGCTCACAAACCCTCGTCCGCCCCAGCACACTCCCACCAATCACACATTCAGAAACCTACAGGCCATCGATTCTCAGACACTTTCAGACTCTTTACACACATCACTGTCCCCTATATCCTCACTTTCCTGTCCTGATCTGGCTGTAAAGCACTACAATGACACACTCAGGACTACGCTAGACCAAGTAGCGCCCCTCACCCTCAGAAAGACCAAACACAGAGTAAAACAGCCCTGGCTCACATCACAAACTCGATTTCTCCAGCGATGCTCCAGGAGCGCCGAACGCCTATGGAGGAAAACCCGCACACCAGAAAACTTCATCCACTACAAGTTCATGTTAAGGACCTATAACTATTCCCTTCACCTCGCCAAACAGACCTACTTCACCAACCTTGTTTCCTCACTTGCCAACAATCCAAAAAAACTCTTTGACACCTTTCACTCCCTCCTCAGTCCCAAAGTACAGACCCCTGTCACAGCCCTTCATGCTGATGACCTGGCCTCGTATTTCACAGAGAAAATAGAAAACATCCGCCAAGAGATCAGCTCCCAGCCACCAAGCCCTGTGAATCCCATCCCTCCCCATATTCCATCCAGCTCACTTTCCACATTTGACCCAGTCACAGAGGAGGAAGTCTCCAGGCTCCTATCCTCCTCTCGTCCTACAACTTGCCCTACTGATCCCTTCCCCACACCTCTACTCCAGTCCCTCTCTCCGGTTGTCGCCACTCACCTAACTAAAATCTTCAATCTCTCTCTCTCTTCGGGTATCTTCCCCTCCTCCCTCAAACACTCTATCATTACTCCATTATTAAAAAAACCTTCTCTTGATCCGTCCTGCACAAGCAACTACAGACCAGTCTCCAATCTCTCCTTCATCTCTAAACTCTTGGAGCGCCTGGTCTACTCTCGCCTCACCCGCTACCTCTCCTCTCACTCTCTTCTAGATCCTTTACAGTCTGGCTTCCGCCCTTTACACTCAACAGAAACTGCCCTTGTCAAAGTGACCAATGACCTATTGACAGCAAAACGTAACGGTGACCACTCTCTGCTTATTCTTCTTGACCTTTCTGCTGCCTTTGACACTGTTGACCACCATCTCCTTCTCTCTATGCTCCACTCTATCGGCCTAAAGGACACTGTTCTTTCCTGGTTCTCTTCCTATCTTTCTGGCCGCTCATTCAGTGTATCATTTGCTGGCTCCACATCTTCTCCTCTTCCTCTCACTGTTGGGGTCCCTCAAGGCTCAGTCCTTGGCCCTCTTCTTTTCTCCCTCTACACTGCCCCAATTGGTCAGACCATCAGCAGATTTGGCTTTCAGTACCATCTTTATGCTGATGACACACAGCTATACACCTCCTCCCCTGAGCTCACCCCCGCTGTACTACAGAACACCAGTGACTGCCTGACTGCAGTTTGCAATGTCATGTCTGCTCTCTATCTGAAACTTAACCTTTCCAAAACTGAACTTCTTCTTTTCCCTCCATCTTCCAACTTTCCTCAACCTGACATCTCCCTCTCTGTGTGTGGCACAACGATAAGTCCTAGGCCACAAGCCCGCTGCCTGGGGGTTATACTTGACACTGATCTTTCCTTCACCTCCCACATACAATCTCTTGCCCGCACCTGCCGCTTGCACCTCAAGAACATCTCTAGAATCCGCCCCTTTCTCACAATGGAAACGACAAAAACCCTCACCGTGGCCCTGATCCACTCTCGCTTGGACTACTGTAACTCTCTATTAATTGGTCTCCCCCTAACTAGACTCTCTCCTCTACAGTCAATCCTTAATGCAGCAGCCCGGGTCACCTATCTGGCTAACCGCTACTCGGATGCCTCTGCTCTGTGCCAGTCATTGCACTGGCTGCCCATATATCATAGGATCCAATTCAAACTGCTTGTTCTCACCCACAAAGCTCTCCACAGTGCAGCACCCCCCTACATCTCCACCCTCCTCTCTGTCTATCAGTCCACCCGTTCTCTACGCTCTGCAAGCGACTTTCGACTAACATCCACACTAATTCGAACCTCCCACTCCCGGATCCAAGACTTCTTCCGAGCTGCACCAACCCTCTGGAACGCTCTACCCCAAGAAGTTAGGACAAATCACAACTTACTCAGCTTCAGACGCACCCTAAAGACGCATCTTTTTAGGGCGGCCTATCACACTCCCTAATCAGATTCGATTCACATAGTCCCTCTACAACCTCTCACAACATAGCTCCACATCAAACTCCATGGCACCCAAAGGCATCTCAAGGCTCGGGCCCACTGGTCCAGGAAACCATTATCCAGCCCCATTTCCGTGAGATGGTTGGATTGTCATTGTAAATAAGCACTTGAACCTTGCCTCTCCCCCCATCTCATTGTAGATTGTAAGCTCTCACGAGCAGGGTTGTATTTTTTTTTCCCCTCTAAATATTGTATTTCTATAACTGTTACTTGTTTGTATATGATCCTCCTGAATTGTAAAGCGCTACGGAATATGTTGGCGCTATAGAAATAAAGATTATTATTATTATTATTATTATTATTATTCCCATAGGGTATATTTTATTACTTAGTACATCATCCCAGTTTATTGCACTAAGATCATCTCTCAACCGTTTAAAATTTGCTTTCCTGAAGTTTAGTGTCCTTGTAGCCCCTCTACTAGACATCTTACTAAAGAATACATGAAAACTTATTATTTTGTGATCACTATTCCCCAAGTAACCCCCAACTTGTATATTTGATATGCGGTCTGGCCTATTGGTTAGTACAAGGTCTAGTAGTGCTCCCCCTCTTGTGGGGTCCTGTACCATTTGTGAAAGGTAATTATCTTTCATTGTTATCAAAAATCTATTTCCTTTGCTGGAACTGCAAGTTTCTGTTCCCCAATTTATATCAGGATAGTTAAAGTCCCCCATAATAATTACCTCTCCGAGACTCGCTGCTTTATCAATTTGCTTTATGAGGAGATTCTCTACCTCTTCCATAATATTCGGCGTCTTATAACACACCCCTATCAGTATTTTATTATTCATTCTCCCCCCCCTTATCTCCACCCATAGGGACTCTACATTCTCAGTACCCTCACATATGTTGTCACGCAGGATGGGTTTTAAAGATGATTTTACATATAGACACACACCTCCCCCTCGCTTATTTGTACGGTCATTCCTGAATAGGCTATAACCCTGTAAATTAACAGCCCAGTCATAGCTCTCATCCAGCCATGTCTCTGATATCCCCACTATATCATAATTTTCTTCCAACAATATTAATTCTAATTCATCCACCTTATTTGTGAGGCTTCGGGCATTAGTGTACATGCACGTTACGTATGACTCTGTACCTGTATTCCTGCTTACTGTATTAACTGTCCTAACCCTTCCCCCGTACCACCCCCAATTTCATTACTTGTGCCCTGGTCACTATCTGCACTACATTCCCCTTCTATAAAGTGAATACCCTCGACCCCCATTCCTAGTTTAAACACTCCTCCAACCTTCTAGCCATTTTCTGCCCCAGCAGAGCTGCACCCTCCCCATTAAGATGCAGCCCATCCCTAGCATAGAATCTGTAGCCAACTGAAAAGTCGGCCCAATTCTCCAGGAACCCAAAACCCTCTTTCCTACACCAATTCCTGAGCCACCTGTTAACCTCCTTGATCTCTCTTTGCCTCTCTGGTGTGGCTCGTGGCACAGGTAGTATTTCCGAAAATACCACCTTTGAGGTCCATGCTTTAAGCTTACAACCTAATTCCCTGAAATCATCTTTAAGGACCTTCCACCTACCTCTAACTTTGTCATTTGTGCCAATGTGTACAATGACCTCTGGGTCCTCCCCAGCCCCTCCCAGTAATCTGTCAACCCGATCAGCGATGTGCCGAACTCGAGCGCCAGGAAGACAACACACTGTTCGGCGATCCCTGTCTTTGTGACAGATTGCCCTATCTGTCCACCTAATAATTGAGTCCCCCACTACCAGTACCTGTCTTGCCTGCCCTGCACTCCTATTCCCCCCCTTACTGGAGCAGACACTCCTCTGGCGTTCAGAGGTCATGCCTTGCTGCAGCAATGCTACCCCTGTAATGACATCCCCCTCATCTGCCAAGTTTGCAAACCTATTGGGGTGTGTCAGTTCAGGACTAGCCTTCCTAGCACTTTTCCCTTTACCCCCCTTTCTAACTGTCACCCAGCTACCTACCTCACCGACCTGCCGCTCCCTACTACGATCCTCCCCCACATCTGACCCAGCAAGCTGCTGCTCAGTGAGCAGCACACTCCTTTCCATATTGCTAACGCATCTCAGAGTTGCCAGCTGCTCATTTAGATCCAGTATCTGGGCTTCCAAATGTGCAACTTGCGCACATCTCGAACAACAGTATGCACCCTCGAACGGCTTTTCAAGGACTGCATACATGAGACAAGATGTACACTGGATCGCATTAGCAATAGTGGAACACATTTTCTAATGGGGATAGCACTAAACAAATGTTAAGTAATTAAACAACTAAATACAAACAATTCTACTCACACTTACTTTTGCTCACACTTTGCTCACTTACGCTCACAATGAAGAAGACAGGCCTAGCGGCACGCGGTTTTCAGAAGTCTTCCTTCCGGCTGTAACGGCCAAAACCCGGTTCTCCTTGAGCTCGCGGTGACTCTTCACTTATCCCAGAAGGCACTGGGAATATGCAAATTATCCTCGCAAGACTCCTTCCTTGGCTTTCAGAAGTCTTCCTTCCGGCTGTAACGGCCAAAACCCGGTTCTCCTTGAGCTCGCGGTGACTCTTCACTTATCCCAGAAGGCACTGGGAATATGCAAATTATCCTCGCAAGACTCCTTCCTTGGCTTTCAGAAGTCTTCCTTCTGGCTGTAACGGCCAAAACCCGGTTCTCCTTGAGCTCGCGGTGACTCTTCACTTATCCCAGAAGGCACTGGGAATATGCAAATTATCCTCACAAGACTCCTTCCTTGGCTTTCAGAAGTCTTCCTTCCGGCTGTAACGACCAAAACCCGGTTTTCCTTGAGCTCGCGGTGACTCTTCACTTATCCCAGAAGGCACTTGGAATATGCAAATTATCCTCGCAAGACTCCTTCCTTGGCTTTCAGAAGTCTTCCTTCCGGCTGTAACGGCCAAAACCCGGTTCTCCTTGAGCTCGCGGTGACTCTTCACTTATCCCAGAAGGCACTGGGAATATGCAAATTATCCTCGCAAGACTCCTTCCTTGGCTTTCAGAAGTCTTCCTTCCGGCTGTAACGGCCAAAACCCGGTTCTCCTTGAGCTCGCGGTGACTCTTCACTTATCCCAGAAGGCACTGGGAATATGCAAATTATCCTCGCAAGACTCCTTCCTTGGCTTTCAGAAGTCTTCCTTCCGGCTGTAACGGCCAAAACCCGGTTCTCCTTGAGCTCGCGGTGACTCTTTGCATATTCCCAGTGCCTTCTGGGATAAATGAATTATCCTCGCAAGACTCCTTCCTTGGCTTTCAGAAGTCTTCCTTCCGGCTGTTACGGCCAAAACCCGGTTCTCCTTGAGCTCGCGGTGACTCTTCACTTATCCCAGAAGGCACTGGGAATATGCAAATTATCCTCGCAAGACTCCTTCCTTGGCTTTCAGAAGTCTTCCTTCCGGCTGTAATGGCCAAAACCCGGTTCTCCTTGAGCTCGCGGTGACTCTTCACTTATCCCAGAAGGCACTGGGAATATGCAAATTATCCTCGCAAGACTCCTTCCTTGGCTTTCAGAAGTCTTCCTTCCGGCTGTAACGGCCAAAACCCGGTTCTCCTTGAGCTCGCGGTGACTCTTCACTTATCCCAGAAGGCACTGGGAATATGCAAATTATCCTCGCAAGACTCCTTCCTTGGCTTTCAGAAGTCTTCCTTCCGTCTGTAACGGCCAAAACCCGATTCTCCTTGAGCTCGCGGTGACTCTTCACTTATCCCAGAAGGCACTGGGAATATGCAAATTATCCTCGCAAGACTCCTTCCATGGCTTATATATGCAAGGGAAGATATATGAGTATATGCAATTGAATATCGATGCCATTACTGTGCAGCTTGAGCCCTGCTCATTTTAGGCTTCCAATCTGGATAAGTTGCCTGCACTCACCACGTATGCCTTAGGGATCTTCTCGTGTCCCGCAGCCTGCGTTCTCTCAGAATGTGTCCTCAGTGCTGCTGGGGGTGTGCTGACAGATAAGCACATGCGTCTGTCCACTGACAATGTGGACATACTAACGTTCACCAAGATGAACAAGTCATGGGTCTCAGAGGACTTTTCTTCCCCTGGCTCAGCCAGGGGAGGCGAAAGGCACGCGTATTTTTGAGAGTGCTTCATGCAAAGCATCTTTTTCATTTTGAAAATGGGGGTCAACTGATGCCAGTCAAGTGGGGTATGTGTGGCCCAATTAGTGGAAATGAGGGAGACTGTGGTTGGAGTCCCCTCGCTTTTGAAAAAAGAACCAAGATGAACAAGTCATGGCTCTCACAGGACTTTTCTTCCCCTGGCTCAGCCAGGGGAGGCGAAAGGCATGCGTATTTTTGAGAGTGCTTCATGCAAAGCATCTTTTTCATCTTGAGAATGGGGGTCAACTGGTGCCAGTCAAGTGGGGTATGTGTGGCCCAATTAGTGGAAACGAGGGAGGCTGTGGTTGGAGTCCCCTCGCTTTTGAAAAAAGAACCAAGATGAACAAGTCATGGCTCCCAGAGGACTTTTCTTCCCCTGGCTCATCCAGGGGAGGCAAAAGGCACGCGTATTTTTGAGAGTGCTTCATGCAAAGCATCTTTTTAATCTTGAAAATGGGGGTCAACTGATGCCAGTCAAGTGGGGTATGTGTGGCCCAATTAGTGGAAACGAGGGAGAATGTGGTTGGAGTCCCCTCGCTCTTTTTTACATGATTTTCGAAGTGCATGACATGCCTAAGAGGTTTAGTTTCAGCATCTCAAACTTGTTGGCTACAAAAAGGCTGCCTTTACACCCTTTTGTCACCGAGGATTTTCAAGACCTTATGCCCATTGCAGTGCCCCAAGAGTCGATGGCCATTCTCCACTCCTTCTCCAAGAAAGGGGTGCCCGCGCTACCACAGCAGGTCGCACACAAGATCACCGCTTCCTTGAGAAACTCTGTGTGTGACAGGGTGCATTTCACCACAGATACTTGGAACAGTAAGCATGGAAAGGGGCGTTACATGTTGCTGACTGGGCACTGGGTAACTATGGTGAGAGATGGAGAAGGGTCTGCTGTACAAGTCTTTCCGTCCCCACGAGTTGTGTGTTTCAATCCTTCCTCTGTATGTACAAGTTCCTCCACTTCTTCTGCCTCATCAACCTCCTGTTGTTCCTGCACCTCAGCCCAAACCCATGTGTGGTCAGGCCACCCTTCTTGTAACTGCGCCCAAGGAATCCCACACACCTCCTTACTATGCTGGCAGCAGAGCTGAAGGCCATCAGGCGGTCAAATGTTTACTTTGAAATGTATGGGAAATGTGAGACACCGCTGAGGAGTTGTGGACGGTTAGCTCTGTAGAGTGAGACCGAGTTTCATCAATGGTTGTCTCCACTCAAACAGCAGCCAGGGAATGCCGGGTGCAACAATGATGCAAAACAGTCTGTGGTTCTTCTTCAGGGCATGTGACACACGTGCCTTCTATGGCTCACGTGTTGAATCTGAATCTCCAGCAATTTTTAAAACACTATCCCAGCCTACATGTCCTTCTGTCGAGGGCACGGTGTAACGCCTGCCAGGATCAACACACTCAGGTTGGGCTGTAAAGGATAGGCTAGAGGGAAGCCACTCACCAAGCTGGACCCCCAGAACCCTGAAACCCTTTAACCCCATACAGTGATTTTGAATGACACAGGGCCCAAGTTGATCATTACCTGTGGAAGGCTGCAGTTCCAGAGAATAGTAGTCATGCAGGGTCAAAACATTAATTGAGGAAGAGGAACAGAATGGGAGGGACAGGACTTAATCAGAAAACAAGCAGATGTGAAATGCGAATCGGCCAACAAGGTACATAAACAGCAAGCAGGAAAAGTAGTCAGGTAACAAGCCCACAAACTCCTAAAACTGAACTGGGGGTAACAGTAACCAGAGGTTCATAGCTATGTTTGGCAGTGGTCTTCAGACAGGAGGGGCCTAAAAAAGGGTGTTGTGTCTTCCCATTGGTTATAGCTGAATGATGGTACTTCATCTGTGAGATACCCACCACCTGCATTCAGCCATTGGTTCTGCATATGTCAAGGTAACGCAGCCCAGTGGGTGAGCATAACCTGCTTCCACCTGTGCCACTGGCATCGACTCCTCTCCCATCATCAGCACTATGTGTCGCGGGCGGAGGAGGGGACGCTGCGCTCTCCCACTGCTCGGGTCCGGCTGCTGCAGCCGCTGCTCGGTGGTGGCTCGAGCGGTGGGCGTGATCCCGGGGACTCGAGCGGCGCTCCTCGCCCGTGAGTGAAAAGGGGATTTTGATTGTGGGGATTTGATTATTGTCCGTGACGCCACCCACGGTTGTGGTGATATTGGTGACACCACCGCTGTTCTAGACGGGGATCCCGGGAGTGGTGACAGGCAGCAGCCTTGTTGTTAGTTCTCCCCTCCGTGGGTAGGGGGTTGGTTGTCCCGGGGCCTGGTGATGGGGTAGGGATGGATGACAGGCAGGTTACAGGGCCTGGTGAGGTGCAGGGTCGCGGGGGCAGCGCTGTGCCGCACGGCGCGGTGGTACTCACTCAGCCAATGATGAGGACACAGTTCTCGGTAAAACACACGGCTGGATGGACGGGTCCCACAGACGGCTGCGGTGTTGTTTCTCCCGGCAGGTTGATGGTGACTGCCTTTCCCTGCACCTATGTACGGTAGATGGTTCCAATGGGTTCCCACCGGTAACCCGCTCCCCAGCTTGAATATGGGCTTTAGGAACCCCTTTTGCCCGCAGGCTCTGGCCCTGGGAAACGGTTGCCTTGGCGGTGGCGGTGTCTCCCTCTCTTGGTCGGACTGTTGCCTTCTGTGGGGACTTGGCTGCTGGGAAACCCAGGAGGTTCCCTTCACTAATGAATTTGGCAAATTCACGGCGACTCCTAGCCTTGCCGGGGTCCGTAAGCCCCTGCCAGGTGGTGCTGGCTTCTCTTTGTGTACCGGTCCGGTACCGCCGGGCCACCGCCCGTCCACGGTCCTTACTGTAGACTCCGATAGGCCACTCCTGCAGACGGTCACCACCGTCTGCCAACCTTGCTGCTCCGTCCGGGCCACACACCCGGACCAACTTTAGTCTGCTCAGCTGCCACTTCACTTCCTCTCACTTCCACTTCCCTCACTGAACTCCACTCTTTTCCCACGTCCAGGACTGTGAACTCCTCGGTGGGCGGGACCAACCGCCTGGCCCACCCCCTGGTGTGGACATCAACCCATGGAGGAAGGCAACAAGGGTTTTGTGTCTGACTTCGGTGTGCCTGACCGGGAGTGTGGGGTGTGTGGGTGTTGTATGTACTCTGTGGCCCCTGGCTTGTCCAGGGCGCCACACTATGCACGAAAGGAACACATTGTCACCTTGCGACAGGAGTACAAATTGATGGAGCAGACTCCGGAGGTGACTTAACAGCCGTGTGCGGCAATGATGCAAACATGGCAGCGTGCCTTCGTCAGGGCAATGTGACACACGTGACTTGTATGGCTCACGTGTTTAATCTGATTCTCCAGCAATTTTTAAAATAACATTCCAGCCTACATGGCCTTGTACAGCGGGTACGCTCATTATGTGCTCACTTCCATCGTTTGCACCCAGTAGCTCAACAACTTTCATCACTCCTGAAGTCTTAAGGTCTGGCGGTTAAACGCCTGAAATGCGATGTACCGACATGCAGGAATTTGAATCTGCACATGTTGCAGCGTCTGTGGCAGCACCGCAGAGCCCTGCTGAAATACGTTATGAAGTATACCCTGGGCTAACTTGATCCAGAGGTGGTGCAGATCACGCTGCTGGAGTGGTGTCAGATCAAGGACCTATGCACCGTTCTATACAGTTTACAAATGTCGACGCAGATGATTAACACTGGCGATGACATTCTCAGCGTGACAATTTTGGTCATCTACAAGATGGAGCACACTGTAAGCATTATTCGGAGTCAGGTGTTGGTCCAAGAGGAAGGGGAGGAAGTACTGGAGGAGTCATATGCGGAAGGGATAACAAGATCTACAAGGTCCAGATGGTCAGCGGCACCTTGGCGGCAGTCATGGTACGGTGGGGGAGAGGGATTATCAAGGGCGCATAGTATCAGCAAAACAGTTGAAGAAGGTGCAGAAGCCCAGGAAGAAATGGAGGACGAACTGGCGATGGGCACGGAAGACTCAGCAAATTAGTGAGAGCTTAGTCACATTTCGGTTGTGCGAGGTTGGGGGGAGAGGGCAGAGGAAGGAGGCACGATTCTCACCCCTCCGCCACCAACACACCAAGGACTTGGTCCTCCTGGATGCACAAGACACATGAGCGCCTTCTTGCTACAAAATGACCCTCAGATTGTCCAAACAAAGAGCCACATGGTCATAGCTTGGAGTCTCATATGGATCACACCGGATAGGGCATGATTAGAACCTCCCAGTGTGGCCCCGAGACAGCACACTCCAACAAGCATGTAATAAACAAGAGCACTAGGAGTACTGGTGCAAATAGTATAAATTTTATTTTGTATTTATAAATAACAAGTAGGAAAATAGAAGGACGTTTACAAGCACAAGTTAAGGGAATAAAAATCTGGATCCCATGGACCACAATAAAGAACTCAGTGGTAGGTAAGTATAATAGGGCTTGAGCTCAGGCCACTCACAGGTAGTATGAATATAGCAGATCAGACAGATCCCTATAGAATCACATATGAGCACCACTGGTCAAGATTGCAATGTAGCAATGAATGATTTTGCCCATTCACGGTGGTGGTGCAGGGGAGCCAGGCCCAAGGGACTAAGTCACCAGGAGCCTGAGTCCCAAGGACCACAACTGCGAACTCTGTGGTTCATATATGGGTGTTGTTAACAAAGTTATGCCCATATGGATGCACAGGAGAGTGTTTTTTTAATGTCAAATTAGAGACTGGTATGAAAAAGAAGGGGGTCTAAAACTCTTATAATATCAGTGGAAAAGGGCTATGTCTAAACAATATCACAAAGTATCGCAGCAATTAGTAGCAAGTCAAACATAGCCCATATCCACAATAAGACATAACGCTTACCTAATCAAAGGTGGTGCAGGGGAACCAGGCCAACCCATAGGGGACCTATCTATTATACTTACCTACCACTGAGTTCTTTATTGTGGTCCATGGGATCCAGATTTTTATTCCCTTAACTTGTGCTTGTAAACGTCCTTCTATTTTTCTACTTGTTATTTATAAATACAAAATAAAATTTATACTATTTGCACCAGTACTCCTAGTGCTCTTGTTTATTACATGACCCTCGGATTGTACAAATTCCAAGTCATGCTGACTACTGGGTTGCCACATTGTTAAATCCCCGGTAGAACACAAAATTTTGCGAAATAACTCCTGCCATAGAAAGGGACGCACATATGCAGGAGTATCAGCAAAAGGTGTTACACAATCTTACATCTGCTTTTCCACTAAACACCAGTGGTGCACAGAGTGAATCTCAACGCTTTTTCATCGATAGGAGGAAATGGTCTTACTTGTAATCATCTGAGGGACTGAGGGCTGGCTGCTGTGCTGAGACGGCGTTGAGTACGGTGTCCCTGCAGAGTTGCATTTTTGGTCATATACAAACTGAGTTGAAAAAGGACAGATGCTGGTGGAAAGGGGAACAGGTGTGTTGGAAAGGGTAAAAAAGTTTGTGTCTGTGGGTTTGGTGGTTAAGCAACATTAACATTTGCTGAAGAAACAACATCTGGTATGGTGGGACTGGCAGATTTGGATAAGGTGGTATATACTATGATACTGCAATATAACAAAATTAAGAAAAGAAAGAGAAAGGTAGATATCTCAATCGCCATTCGGTGTCCACCGTGCTCACAGATGGAAAAGGAGAGGTTGGCAACTGGAAGGTTAGGTGGAGGATACAGAGCAGGTTAACTCTCAAGCAAATAGTAGCCTGAACCAAGTTAGACGCCACTCGGATCTGGAGACTGTGAGCCCTGTTAGTGTGACAGAGTCCACACGACCACCCAGCCCCAGAACTCCCTGTTAACAGCACAGGGGCCATTGGGTACGCTGTCCGTGTGCGTAGGGGACACACGTGTGGACAGCAGGCGCATCAGCAGCAGCAGGCCTGTTTATGCCACTGGGCTGCACTAGCAGGACTGGTAGGACAGGAGCTGTTCTTAAACGTTCTGCGCCCTATCCCTGCCTACCTCTGGCCTAAAGCCGCAATGGATTCAACTCATGGAGGTGTGCTCTTTCGGAGCAGAATTGAAGACTGGGCACCTTCTTGTTGGCTCCAGCCCCTTTTATAACCTGGGTCTGCCCCAAACCAGGGTGGACCACAATGCACCACCTGGAGACAAAAGCAGAGTGACATGTCATGAATAGCATAACTAGCGTCCTATTTTGAACAGCCACTGGAATGATGACCTCATGGCTGCCACAACCAAAACACCTCAACAGTCATCGTCTGACCAACAACAATGAGGTGACAAGTCATAGGGGCGGGACTCTGCAAGCCTGTTGGGAGTGGCCTGGCAAAATTCTCAGGACACCTGATGCCCTGTGGTCTATATGGACCCCCCAAATCAGGGGCAGGGCCAAAGAGTTCATTACCGGACCTAGCCTCTGATGCAGTAAGTGCCTGAGCATGCTCAGTAGCATGAAATACAGTTTCTGAAAAAAAGACTATCCGCTTCAGCATGCTGTCTAGGCACAACACAGGACTTAGACCCGGCACGGAGTGCAAGTACCTGTGCAAAGAGGCTTTTCTCAGTAAGTGTGAAGCCCCACAGGTGTTGTGTTGGTGCATTACCTTCAGGGACTCCACGTGGAGGAAGAGTCTGGTCACACTTAGGTTGCTTCTTTATATGTATTTTCGTGATGCCACTCTCGGTATTGCGTTCAGTGGGGACCGCCACTGCAGTGTAAGGGGACACCTGTGGCTGATGTTGGGTGCAGTTAGTTTTAGTGGCATCCCGAGAGTGAGTCAAGCCCCAGGGCCCTGTGTAAGTGTGTTGAGCTGCAGGTCGCAGAATGACTCAGGCACAGTCCAAACGAGCATGCACTGTAGCCCAAAATTAAGACTTTGCCTCAGGAATGACACAATTAGGCTGAGCATACTCAATAGGCGAAACACTGGAGCTAGGCTGCGGCTGGGGTCAATCGGCACACGCATGCGCACTGTCCGCCTCTCCACACTTACACGTGGTTGAGAAAGCAGCCAGCTGGACAACCTGAGGCACAGCCCTAAATGGCAGCTGACGCCTGGGCGCAACTGGAGCCGCAGCAGGTTGCTTGCGTTTATGGCGGCACCAATTCGTAACAACAAATAACAGCTAAAATAACAGGTGTACTTCTTCTCGTAGATAATCTGATATAAGCTTTTTTTCATGGACACCACCATCGTTAACAAAAGTAAAATAGAGGAGGGACCCAAACAGCAGCTGCTTCAATGGATGTGAAGTGAGCAATAAAGTGGGCTCTCCTCCACCACAAGTTCAATATCAAAAATACTACATTCCACAGTAGTGTAAACCCAATCGCACTGCTGAATAAGGGGTAACAGAGATGGTTGAGTCTGCAGAGCCGTTCAGTCACACTGTAGCGTGGGAATCAGAGGTCTGCTCTAAAGCTCCAGTGAGTACAGACAAACAAGTTCTTATTATTAGTATTATTATTATTATTATTATTATTAATATTTATTTATAGAGCACCATTGATTACATGGTGCTGTACATGACAAGGGGGTTACATACAGAATACATATACAAGTAAGAATAGACAGACTGGTACAGAGGGCAGAGGACTCAGCCCTTGCGGGATTACATTGTAAAGTATTTTGTGGAGTAGACAGTAGGTGGGGTGTATGTTGGGCAGAAGCTCCGCACCGTGGTGGTGTCATTTAATGGTTATAGTAATTAATGAACAGATGATTTTTCAGGTTCAGTTTGAAGCTTGCGGGTGTAGCAGATAATCTGACGTGTTGAGGCAGCGAGTTATAGGAGACAGGGGAAATGATCTGCAAAGATGGCCAGAAGGTTTGTGAGTTGGATCCAGGCCCCGATGAAGAAGGTGCTGATCATAATGTACACCCTCTTTTCCAAACCGTACATCATCCTGGTGGAGACAATGGGTAACATGATGACGAGACTCAGATACCTGATTGTAACATCAACTTTGCTATTGGGTCAGGACAGGAAGAGGTTGTCACGGAGGACTCAGGACGAGGGGAATGAAAACACACAGGGTGATGATGAGGTTGGAGACACCACTTACTGTCAAACCAAAGTGAGCCAATCCATGACGTCAGCAGTGGAGGTGGGGGAGGATGCTACTGACAACGAGTTTACGTTGTGTCTTCATGGACAAAGACAAAGTACTGAAAGCAAGTCAACAACTGAATCCTCGGCCACAACTCTGCCTATGAGCATAAGTCATGTTGGCTATGCAGTTCGCATAGGCTGTAAGCCTTGCCTAGCCTGGGATTTTTTTGGACATAGCAAAGGATCACCCAAGTCATATAATCTGTAACAATCTCTAAGTAGAAGTTAAAAAAAATTCAAGTTTGAGTACTACCACCATGAAGTGTCACATATCCATGAATTGATAGCGTGAGGATATATTGCTCAGCTTTAGCCACTGTCAATGCAACATGCTTATTTGCCATTCATTGCATGCATTGTTGCAGACTACACACAAGGGGCTGCAGTTTTTTTGGAGCTGCTTTTGTCTGTTTGTTCACTATAGCAATAGCAAAACGATCTTCGGGTGTGGACTTGGAGATACTGTCTATGAACAGAATGAAAAATAAAGGTGTGTGTTACAGCAAGGAGCAACCGCGGAAACACTTCGTTCAATTGTGAGGGGAGTCATTTTGAAGTTTGGTGAGGAGTACCGTAACGCCAGTGAGCAGCATCCTGTGCCACAGACCAACATTCTTCCGGTGCTGTCTATACTGTTAACCATGATAGGAGCGTAAAGTCTGTATTTATGGCAAATGGACATCACAGTACCCGTGTACGGTAGGCTGTGCCCAGACATTAATGCGTGCACGCAACACTTTGTTTTATAATGAAAACACATATCTGTTCTGGGTAGGACGACTATACAGACAATCACACTTGCTGCCTCTGCACTGTCAAATTGTCACGTACAGTTTAAATCATCAAGTTTCAGCATTTTTTGCTATTATTATAGCTTATTAAAAACAGAGCAGGAGGGTGTAATGCAGAGGTGCTGTAAATAGCTTGGCACCAGTGGGGCACAAATAGAGTACAACATCCACTTTTTGGATGCCACTAAGTTGCAGCATTTTTTGCTATTATTATAGTTTATTAAAAACAGAGCAGGAGGGTGTAATGCAGAGGTGCTAGAAATAGCTCAGCACCATTGGGGCACAAATGGAGTACAACAGCCACTTTTTGGATGCCACTAAGTTGCAACATTTTTTCCTATTATTATAGCTTATTAAAAACAGAGCAGGAGGGTGTAATGCAGAGGTGCTGTAAATAGCTTGCCACCAGTGGGGCACAAATGGAGTACAACAGCCACTTTTTAGATGCCACTAAGTTGCAGCATTTTTGCTATTATTATAGATTATTAAAAACAGAGCAGGAGGGTGTAATACAGAGGTGCTGTAAATAGCTTGGCACCATTGCGGCACAAATGGAGTACAATAGCCACTTTTTGGATGCCACTAAGTTGCAGCATTTTTTGCTATTATTATAGCTTATTAAAAACAGAGCAGGAGGGTGTAATGCAGAGGTGCTGTAAATAGCTTGGCACCAGTGGGGCCCCATTGGAGTACAACAGCCACTTTTTGGATGCCACTAACTGGCAGCACTCTTTTAAATTAAAATGGCTTTGCAAAAATGTGCAGGAGGGTGTAATGCAGAGGTGCTAGAAATAGCTCGGCACCATTGGGGCACAAATGGAGTACAACAGCCACTTTTTGGATGCCACTAAGTTGCAACATTTTTTCCTATTATTATAGCTTATTAAAAACAGAGCAGGAGGGTGTAATGCAGAGGTGCTGTAAATAGCTTGCCACCAGTGGGGCACAAATGGAGTACAACAGCCACTTTTTAGATGCCACTAAGTTGCAGCATTTTTGCTATTATTATAGATTATTAAAAACAGAGCAGGAGGGTGTAATGCAGAGGTGCTGTAAATAGCTTGGCACCATTGCGGCACAAATGGAGTACAACAGCCACTTTTTGGATGCCACTAAGTTGCAGCATTTTTTGCTATTATAGTTTATTAAAAACAGAGCAGGAGGGTGTAATGCAGAGGTGCTGTAAATAGCTTGGCACCAGTGGGGCACAAATGGAGTACAACAGCCACTTTTTGGATGCCACTAACTGGCAGCACTCTTTTAAATTAAAATGGCTTTGCAAAAATGTGCAGGAGGGTGTAATGCAGAGGTGCTAGAAATAGCTCGGCACCATTGGGGCACAAATGGAGTACAACAGCCACTTTTTGGATGCCACTAAGTTGCAGCATTTTTTCCTATTATTATAGCTTATTAAAAACAGAGCAGGAGGGTGTAATGCAGAGGTGCTGTAAATAGCTTGCCACCAGTGGGGCACAAATGGAGTACAACAGCCACTTTTTAGATGCCACTAAGTTGCAGCATTTTTGCTATTATTATAGATTATTAAAAACAGAGCAGGAGGGTGTAATACAGAGGTGCTGTAAATAGCTTGGCACCATTGCGGCACAAATGGAGTACAATAGCCACTTTTTGGATGCCACTAAGTTGCAGCATTTTTTGCTATTATTATAGCTTATTAAAAACAGAGCAGGAGGGTGTAATGCAGAGGTGCTGTAAATAGCTTGGCACCATTGCGGCACAAATGGAGTACAACAGCCACTTTTTGGATGCCACTAAGTTGCAGCATTTTTTGCTATTATAGTTTATTAAAAACAGAGCAGGAGGGTGTAATGCAGAGGTGCTGTAAATAGCTTGGCACCAGTGGGGCACAAATGGAGTACAACAGCCACTTTTTGGATGCCACTAACTGGCAGCACTCTTTTAAATTAAAATGGCTTTGCAAAAATGTGCAGGAGGGTGTAATGCAGAGGTGCTAGAAATAGCTCGGCACCATTGGGGCACAAATGGAGTACAACAGCCACTTTTTGGATGCCACTAAGTTGCAGCATTTTTTCCTATTATTATAGCTTATTAAAAACAGAGCAGGAGGGTGTAATGCAGAGGTGCTGTAAATAGCTTGCCACCAGTGGGGCACAAATGGAGTACAACAGCCACTTTTTAGATGCCACTAAGTTGCAGCATTTTTGCTATTATTATAGATTATTAAAAACAGAGCAGGAGGGTGTAATACAGAGGTGCTGTAAATAGCTTGGCACCATTGCGGCACAAATGGAGTACAATAGCCACTTTTTGGATGCCACTAAGTTGCAGCATTTTTTGCTATTATTATAGCTTATTAAAAACAGAGCAGGAGGGTGTAATGCAGAGGTGCTGTAAATAGCTTGGCACCAGTGGGGCCCCATTGGAGTACAACAGCCACTTTTTGGATGCCACTAACTGGCAGCACTCTTTTAAATTAAAATGGCTTTGCAAAAATGTGCAGGAGGGTGTAATGCAGAGGTGCTAGAAATAGCTCGGCACCATTGGGGCACAAATGGAGTACAACAGCGACTTTTTGGATGCCACTAAGTTGCAGCATTTTTTTCTATTATTATAGCAGTGGAGGTGGGGGAGGATGCTTATTAAAAACAGAGCAGGAGGGTGTAATGCAGAGGTGCTGTAAATAGCTTGGCACCAGTGGGGCACAAAAGGAGTACAACAGCCACTTTTTGCTATTATTATAGCTTAATAAAAACAGAGCAGGAGGGTGTAATGCAGAGGTGCTAGAAATAGCTTGGCACCATTGGGGCACAAATGGAGTACAACAGCCACTTTTTGGATGCCACTAAGTTGCAGCATTTTTTTGCTATTATTATAGCTTATTAAAATCAGAGCAGGAGGGTGTAATGCAGAGGTGCTGTAAATAGCTTGGCACCAGTGGGGCACAAATGTAGTACAACAGCCACTTTTTGGATGCCACTAAGTTTCCTCAGTGTTTGCTAGTATAATGGCTTAGTAACAATGAGCTTGAGTGTGCAAAGGGCAGGAGGGTACAGTGGCCAGGTTGTGAGTCAGTGTAGAGGAAAGGAAGCCTCACTTTCTATCCCTCCTAATGGTGAAATGCATCGAAGAAGTCCCTGATCTTAGCTACACAGACGCTGTTATCTGTAGGTGTTAATATCTGTTTCCACGGACCTGACTGTCACCTATGGCTCTGAGCCTGTTGTAATTAGCCCTTACAAGGGCTGAAAGAAACTTCTATCACTATTCTGCATAGCACTGTGTGTAGAGCGTACACAGCAGTATCGGAGACAGGAGCTGCGCCAGCGGTGACTGACACCCAGACGCAGAAGGCAGATAATGGCGTCCAGACGGGCAGATACCTGTTTTTATAATGCAGAGACATGTGACATGGACAGCCTATGACACATGCTCTTGCTTGTCTGGCAAAACGTCCACTTAGCTGTGTGTGTGTCTGGAATTGGCTGACATGCTGGCCCGCCCCACTACACGCGCGCTTAGGGAAGGAAGACAAGAAAAAAAAAAAAATGTCGATCGCCATTATCCCAGCAGCAGTGATCTGAACGCGCAGTCCCCGCACACTATACGCTGAAATTTCATAACAGTGTGAGTCACAGAGTGACTTACCCTATTACAGCGAAAAGCCAGCTACTAATTAGCTTGGCTTTTTGCTGCTAGAACCGTTCTCGAACGTAACTCGAGCTATCGAGCTTTTAGCAAAAAGCTCGAGTTCTAGTTCGATCTAGAACAGCCCCCAAAATCACTCGAACCGCGAACTGGAGAACCACGAACCACGAACCGCGCTCAACTCATTATTTCTTTCAATAAAGATGGAGTCACTAATTGTATTGTGTTTTATTTATAATAAAAATATTTTTCTTTGTGTTGTGGTTCTTTTTATCGGTACTAGAAATTTATGGTGGCCATGTCTAATAATGGCGTGCCACCATGAATTTCGGGCTTAGGGTCAGTTAATAATATACAGCTAGCCCTAACCCCATTATTATCCAGCAAGCCACCGTCACCAGGGCTGTTGGAAGAGTTGGATACAGCGCCAGATGATGGCGCTTCTATGAAAGTGCCATTTTCTGGGGCAGCTGCGGACTGCAATTTGCAGCAGAGGGGCCCAGAAAGCTCAGACCAACCTGTGCTGTGGATTCCAATCCCCAGCTGACTAGTTGTACCTGGCTGGACACAAAAATATGGCGAAGTCCACGTCATTTGTTTTTTAATTATTTCATGAAATTCATGAAATAATTAATAAAAAGAAGGGCTTCCGTATATTTTTGTTTCCAGCCGCGTACAAATAGGCAGCTGGGGGTTGTGGGCAGCCTGTAACTGCCTGCTGTACCTGGCTAGCATACAAAAATATGGCGAAGCCCAAATAATTTTTTGTGGGGGGCAAAAAGTCCTGCATACAGTCCTAGATGGAGTATGCTGAGTTTTGTAGTTCTGCAGCTGCTGTCTGTCTGTATGGAGGAGAGCAGACAGCAGCTGCAGAATGGCAAGGCTCAGCATGCTCCATTCACTAGTGTATGCAGGAGAGCAGACATCAGTTGCAGAACTACAAGGCTCAGCATACTCCATCCAGGACTGTATGCAGGAGTTTTTTGACCACCAAAAAAATGACGTGGGCTTCGCCATGTTTTTCTATGCTAGCCAGGTACAGCAGGCAGCTACGGGCTGCCCCCAATCCCCAGCTGCCTATTTGTACCCGGCTGGGAACTAAAAATATAGGGAAGCCCTTTTTTTTAATTATTATTTTAATTATTTCACTTATTTCATGAAATAATTAAAAAACAAATGATGTTGACTTCGCCATATTTTTGTGCCCAGCCAGGTACAACTAGGCAGCTGGGGATTGGAATCCGCAGCACAGGTTAGCCCGAGGTTTCTGGGCGCCTCTGCTGCGAATTGCAATCTGCAGCCGCCCCAGAAAATGGCGCTTTCATAGAAGCGCCATCATCTGGCGCTGTATCCAACTCTTTCAACAGCCCTGGTGACGGTGGCTTGCTGGGTAATAATGGGGTAATACTGGCTTTGTTTTACTAGCTAGTATTAAGCCAGAGATTCTTCATGTCAGGCAAGTTTGACCCGGCCATTAAGAAACTCCTATAAAGGGTTAAAAAAAGACACCACACAGAGAAAAAATACTTTAATAGAAATAAATACACAGACACACTTAGAGACTCCATGTTTATTACTCCCTCTTATCCCTCCACAATCCGGCTCTTCTGTCTTCTTTCTCCTTCAACACATGCAGCTCTGCAGCGCTGCATGGGGGAAGACGCTGTTCCCCGTGCAGTGTTTTCACTTCGTGAGTGAGAAGGAGCTGCTGCCTGTAAGCGGTGACGTCACCACTGACAGGCGCGTTGCAATAGCAACGGTGATCTTCGTTATTGACCGGCTGTGGCAGCCGGTTTATAACGGAACGGGGAAGCAGACCGGGAACCCGACCGTGTGCATGTCGCCGGTACACGGAGATACACAAACGATCACCGCGAACTGGAGAGATGCACTGACAGGTCTTACATGACGCGTCATAGTCATGTGACCAGTCTGTAGCCAATGAGATAACAGACACGTGACTGATCACATGCTATTTTGACGTCACGGAAGGTCCTGTCATCAGTGCTGGTTACCGGGAGGACGCAGCGATCATCGGAAGGAATAACGACATGAGACAGAGTGCAGGACGGATCGAGGGGACCGGTAAGTGTTATGGCAATGTTTATTAACTGTATGTGTACATTTATAATGTGTTTTATGTGTTTGTGATTGCCTCCCATTGTTTTCAATGGGGTTTGAGAGGTTCGTCGAACGGCTCGTGGAACGGGGCACCGTTCAACGAACCGAACCGAATTCAAACTCTAAGGGGGTGGCTCATCTCTAGTAATGACCCAAAATGGATGGATCCTGGATTTGGAAAACATTGTATGGAAGGGACCCAGACGATCCAAGGTGTGTGTCATACAACGCCAATGCCTTGGACCACCCTTGCCAGCAATGGTAAGTTCAGCAGATGTGCTCGAACACAAATGTCCAGAGGTCTCACATAACCTGGAACTTGAACCCATTGTGTACGAACATCCTGATCTCTGGGCACAAAGTAAAAACGACTGTGGCCGATTGATTGATGTCCAAGTGGACATACAGGGGCCAGACCCACCCCCTCAACGTCAATATCGCTTTCCACCAGAAGCAACCCAGTCAATAGTCAACACTGTCCTGAAATTGGAGACAACAGGTGTAGTCATAGAGGGAAATTCAAAGTGCAACAAACCTCTATGGCCAGTGAAGAAAAAGGACACCAACGCGTGGCGTCTCACGATAGACCTACTTGTCCTTAATAAGTACACCCCAATGTCTGCCCCTGTAGTGGCACAGACTCCGGACATAATGGCAAGGATAAGTGGCAAAAGTCGCATATTCTCGACCATTGATGTCGCCTGTGAGTTTTTTTCTATCGAACTCACGGAAAGCTGTAGGTACAAATTTGCCTTTACAGTGGAGAATAAACAGTACATGTTTGGTGTACTTCCCCAAGGGTTCCACAGCAGTCCTACATATTTTCATCAGGCATTGGCGGCCGTACTGAATGTGTTTTCACGACCGGAATGTCTTTTACAATATGTAGATGACCTGCTCCTGCACACAGAAACCATGGAAGAACATTTGGTTCTGTTAAAGGAGCTGTTGGGACTCTTAGCCAGATCAGGACTCAAGCTGAGTCCTCACAAGGCAAATTTGGCCAGGGCAAAGGTGACTTTCCTTGGGGTTCAAATTTCTTTTGGATCCAAGGGAATTGTGGCGGCCCGAGTGGAAACTATGGTCAAGTTACCTCGGCCTGGCACTCTGCAGAACTTGCGAAAGTTCCTGGGAGTGGCCAACTTCATGAGGGAATTCATAGAGGATTTTACTGCCAAAGCTAAACCCCTCTATGAACTTCTCAGAGGAGAAGAACCCTCACTCAAAGGATGGTCAGACGCACAGGATGAGGCCTTTTCAACCCTGAAAATAGACCTTTTCTCTGCCCCTGTGTTTGCCACCCCTAACTCAGATGGGGAAATGGCCATCCAGGCACATGCTGGGACTGAGTCTATCTCAGTTGTCCTTCTACAGCAGATAGGACATGACAGCAAGCCGCTTGGATACTTCTCCCGCCTCCTGACGCCTGTCGAACGAGGGTTCAATGAATGTGCCAAACAACTGGCTGCCATACATTATGCTGTCAAAACCACCGAGAATATTGTAGGCTTCAAACCCCTCACTTTGCAGACTCCGCATTCTCCTTTGGTCCTCATGCTCCGAGATACACTCTCTGGCGTCTCCCAACAGAGATTCGGGAGATGGATTATGGACCTCAGTGGGCGGAATCTAAAAGTTGACCATAAGGCAAAGTATGTTCTCTCCCAGTTGTTGAACATGACAGGGACTGAACATAACTGTGTTCAACCACCACAGAACAATACACCACAAAGGTTTAGGACCAACAGTCATCCAGAAGACCGGGTCATCTTTGTTGATGGCTCTCGATTCTGTCTGGATGGCACCTATGTGACAGGATTTGCGGTGCTGGATGAGACCACAGGCACCCAGAGTCTCGTCAGGTTGCCAGATCACATGTCAGCACAACGGGCGGAACTAGAAGCTGTCAAGGAGGCTCTCCTCCTTCAACCTCCAGGGAATCGAACTATATATAGTGACAGTTCGTATGTAGTTCGATCCCTCACCCTGCACCTGGACACATGGAAAAAACGGGGATTTGTGGACAGCCAGAACAAACCTCTGTCTCACGTTACGGTCCTGAAAGAATTGTGGGAGTGGGGCATGGCACATCCAGCAGAGGCAGCAATCATCAAAGTCCCAGCACACCAAAGAGGAGACCAGCCTCTGACCATAGGAAACAACAAGGCTGATGATTTGGCCAAGTTTGCAGCAGTATCTGGCGTCCTTCGCGAACCAGGTACTGAGCAGATTCCTGATTTTCGGGTTGCAGTGAGACAAATAAAACTCAAAGATGGCCCTGTGTCATTTGAGGAGGAACAGTCAAAAGATCCTCTTCTAGCGACACACCTCACTGCTCCACAACATCCCTGGACAATATGTCAAGGGATCCTGTGTTATGACACTGGTACCCAAAAACGTCCTCTACCAGTAGTCCCACAGCACCTACAGGCAGAGCTGGCGAGACTGAAGCACCGACTCTTTGGGCACCTCGGCCAGGACAAACTACTGTCCCTCCTGAGAGACAAATTATACTGGTCTGGAATGTCCAACACGGTAGAGGACGTCACCCAGCAGTGTCTGGTATGTGCACAGAGCATCGGCCCTGAAGCCAGTGCTGCAGCGAGTCCCACCAGCAGAGGGTCCATGGTCCACAATTCAAATCGATTACATTGGACCATTACCAGCAGGAAGTCGTAACTGCCGTTACGCTCTGGAAGTGGTGGATGTCTTCTCCAAATGGGTAGAAGCCATCCCCACAGTGAATGATTCAGCTACCACTACTGCCCGGGTCCTCTGGGAACAGGTTCTATCACGATGGGGCATTCCCAGTGTGATAGAATCAGACAGAGGGACACCCTTTACGGGTAAGGTCATGAAAACACTTTGTGGACTTCTGGACATAAAGGAGAGATTTCATGTCCCTTACCACCCTCAGTCAGCAGGCATCGTGGAGCGAATGAACCAGACCCTCAAAACACGGCTTTTCAAAACACTGTTGGAAAAGGGCTCCTCATGGGTAACGTCCCTTTCAGCAGTGCTGATGGGTATACGAGCAACCAAGGCGACCAGTACCGGTATCACCCCATTCGAGTTGATGACCGGACGAAAAATGCCCCTGTGTCTACCCAATGAGCCCCAAGTGTCCGAGCCCATGAAAAATGTAATTGCCAGAGACATGTTCCTCCAACAGGTTTAACAGAACCTGAAGGAGTTGCTGCCTCATGCAGCTATACGGTTGCAGAAACCATACCTACAGGGGGTGACACCTATGCCCTCTGTAGGGGAAAAGGTAATGGTGAAAATTTTTCGCCATTCTGGACCTTGGGACGCAAACTGGGAAGGACCTTACCAGGTCCTTGAAGTAATGGGTGACACCATGCTGAAAGTACAGAGGCCGATGACAACTAAGAAAAGATCCCGCAGATGTCAGGAAACTTTTTGGATCCACATCGACCAAGCAAAGGCCACCCAAGCTATCCCAACTCAAAATTAGCTTCACAAACAGAGTTGGGTAAAGGGGGGGTTGGTAGGTCAAAGGTGGATCTTTAATCAAACCACATAACACACACTAATATAATATAACACCATAATCATTCAACAGATCACTGGATGCCGGGCCACCACATATCCAAGTGGCCAGAGAAATAGGGATCACCTGAACAGGGTACATCTCCAGTTTGTGACACTAGTGGTAAGCATGATGATGGCAGGCTCAGCCTCTTTGAGGAAGGGTTGGGAACCCACTACTGGTATGGATAGTATGTCACTTAGAGAACCAGGTCTCTTAGTCTCTTAATGGTAGAGTGCTTAGAAGGTAAAATTCTAAAACCGTACAATAACTTTACCTTCACACCCAGGCAGTCGTATCTGTATGGGTTCCAGAGAGAAGGTTTTGCTAATAGTGTCACACAGTATTACACCCCTGTAGAGAATGTGTCTGCCATACAACATGACTTACACGCCCTTTGTCTCAAGGAGTACCGACATTTTCAAGACTCAGATCCAACACCTATCACATCTTTAAGATGGGTGTCTAGAGATCCCCACTTGCACCCCTACAAGCAAGCGGTAGCCAACACCACCTCGGGGTTGTGTACAAAAGAAGGAGTTCTGAGTCCTGAAGATGTCACTGGGGCAAAGTATAACGGATGGTATATTCTCCAGGCTACCTTCACTATGAAGGATAGTCAAGGTGGTTTGAGGGTGAGGACGTATTTTGATAGACCCATACCTGTAAAAGGCACCCAGAAGGCATATTGTATGTTGAGAGATTCCCAGATGGTTATCATCAGGGAATCCAAATATGACCAGGGACATTTGTCCACAGACTACTTAAGGACCAGTGTACTGATGTTAAAATTAAACTGCAGCAACTCTGGCCAGGCCTCACGGAATGATCAGAGTGGTCCGGTAAAGCTGGAGGGTTTGTATAGAGCAACAGTTTTAAAGGTACGGACTGATGCTAAGGATCTCAGGTATACTCGGGTAGAGGGGTCCCCATCCATATGGTCTTTCATGATTACAATCATGAGAGAAGTCTGTGTACCGGAGGTAACTGGATATTATTTCGTCACCTATGCCCACTGGGAACCGGATACACAGATGGTGATGTTGGATACAAATCCCTGAAGGTGGGATTTGGTATGCAATGTGGTAGATAACCCAATAGTAGATGTATGGATGGATGGTACCCCTATGAATGAGGAATACCGGAACAGATACGTGTCTTCAGATTGGAAAGACCCCGGAGGCAGGGATATTAACTTTGATATCAATATTGATGGTCCATTTAAGTGGCCTTTTTGTGAGGCGGTGGATGAAGGGTGTTGGTCATTTACACAGTGGGTCTATCTGTCCAAATCCAAACCTATTGGGAACCTAGCATTACAGGCTGGAGATAGTGACCAGTGGTAGCAGTTCAAGGGAAGAGGTCAAGTATGTGTGACAGTAGTAAGGGTCCCGTACGAAGCTGAAGGTCTCCAAAAAGTTAAACCCCATCTGGACTCTTGCAACGTTACTACTCATCAATTGGCAGATCCCATAGCTCCTCAACTGTCGTCCCCATGGAAGATTATCACGGGAACAAAATTCGTCCTATATACCTGGCGAATTTCCGTAGATGACTTCAGAGTTGACCACTGGGCTCACAGATGTGAGGAGTTTGTGAGGAACCAAATTGACATGATGAGAGGATGGGTAGAGGCGGGGCAAGAGTTGAGAAAAGATGATCCTCGACATAGGAAATACAGGGGGAGGAGAGACTTAATAGAATTAGGATTGAGCAGAGGTGCTTTAGGAGTGGGTGCCCTGAATACTATGGATATGGAAGTCCTGAGATGTAAACTTGGTGATATTGCGCAACATACTGGGGAAGGGTTCAGAACTCAGCTTGATGTAAACCCTGTGTTAGAGGGTTTACAGCATGCACACATTGATGCCACTACCTCTCTATCTTCTGCTTTACGAGAGAAGTTTAGAAGGCTAGTTGCAGGTCTCGTGGAAGTGCAAGACAGAGTTCAGTTTGCCCTAGAATGTATGCAAGTCCAGAGGGAACTCTCAGATAATCTGAAGCATATTGTGTCCTCTTTATACAAGGGCCACTACCCATTTAATCTCCAACAGAGGGTAAGCTCCCTGATCTCTCCTTTTGCAGCCAACCACACTAACTGGTGGGTGGTTCAGTGGCATGGGTGCCAGAATCTCACCTGCACTGCGTCTTCCCTGGCACCTATATCGGGTTATATCAGATAGGGGTACAGTGCAATTAACCTGGGAATTATGGTGAACAACCTGATGGTACTTCATCCACAGCTCCCCTCAGACATCCTAACCTATGAAGGAGGCCATCCTTATCTGTTTGATATAGAGGGATGCTGGAGGAAAGAGGATGCTATCCTCTGTCAAGGGAACCAAGATCGGGTGCTTAGACACCAGTGTTGGGATTCCGAGGGCTCCTGTGAGATGAAGGATAACCCAATACCCTCCTCCTGCCTAAAATATATGGGTCAAGGTTATTGGTGTTGGCACCAAGGGAATAATATCACTTATTCTATATATGGAACTAATTGCACCGAAAGAGGAAAACTCCTCCCAGGAGCATATTGTACCCTTAGTCCCATTCTAGGTCTTGATGTTGCAGAGCAGCAGGGAAGAACCCCAGTAACACCAGAGAAGAGACTCGACATCCGACCTGACAGTCCTGTAAAGCTACAGAAGATTCCTCTTGGTTTTGGTCGTGAGCTCAAGCGTCTCTTGCTAGATTTCAGTGGAGAAGACGAGATACTACGAAACCTTCAAGAGACTGAAAATCAAGCCTCTATACAACTTGAGCATGACTAGACCAAAATCACAAAGATCACAAATGCCCTAGATAAGGACTTAAAGGTGTCCTGGTGGGAAAGTTTATTTGGCTCCAGCCCGACAGCCACTTCATTTTTTAATGTATCCATCCGGTGATAGTTCTCCTGGTTCTGGTTATCGTATTGTACCTTTGACTGTGCGTTGTTTACAGGAGGGTAAAAAGACTTGCCAACCAGATACAGAAAAACGAGACAGAAAGTCAATCGCCGAAAAAGGTTCAGGACCTAACACCAAAAGTCCTGGAACCTTGCTGATATGTGAAACAACATACTGTATATTGATGATTTTTATTTTCTTTTTATACATTGATTTAAGTGTGTTGGGTGAAGGAGGGATGTAGACTTGTTTTGTGTGAATGGGGCAAAGAGTCAGGTTCTTAGGGACAGATTCTTCTCCAAAATCTAAGGTGTTTGATACTCCAACTTTTGAATTGGTAATGTTCGTAAGGGATGGATTGACAGTTGGTTAGGAAGACGGTGTTCTATCCCGCAGTCAACTTAGATATTGTGACATCATGGCCGACCCGAAAAATTCTGACCTGCCTAGTAAAGATCTACTTATTTATCCATGGGAGAACCTGAACGTTGATCCAGACTTCAATCAAGATTTCAGGAGAAGTGTCTGAAGAAAGTCATGCCTATGCTGAAAGATGCCATTCCACGAGTGATCGTACCCCAAGAAGGAGGTGCTCAAAGAGACTACAGATTATGACACCCAGAAAGTCCCATCATGCCAAATGTACCCAAAGTCCTGTAGAAGCAAGCTGCAGTAAAAGTACAGAAATGTTAGCGGGTTAAGCGGTGTATAAAAGATGTGAGCCCTCCTATGGACTGTTAAAGCAAAGCCACTCCAAAATCTGACCAGTCAAAGTTGGAAGAAGACTATTTAGAATAGGTGGATATCTTAAGTCAAGACAGCAGTAAACAGACAATAAAAGCTTCATTCCTGAAAAAGAGCAAGAAGATCTAGAAAGACAAAGATTGTGTATTCTATGGATAGAGACTGTAGATTCCGGTGAACAGCAGGGCAGGAAAGAGATGCGATGGGTGATGTCTATATAGCTAAGTGCAATATTTTACTTCATTCCATCCTGAACGGCTATCAATGATAAAGTTGAGTAAACAAATATATTCCTATACTTCCCTCATATGATACTCTGTCAGGTCACCAATACCGACAACAGGGGGATTGTAGAGGAAGTGTCACCCAATAATATCAGTATAGATATATATATATATATATATATATATATATATATATATATATACATACATACACATACATATATATATATATACATACATACGTATATATGTGAATATGTGTGTGTATGTGTGTAAATAAATATATATATATATATATATATATATATATATATATATACACACACACATACATACATATATATATATATATATATATATACAGTCATATGAAAAAGTTTGGGCACCCCTATTAATGTTAACCTTTTTTTCTTTATAACAATTTGGGTTTTTGCAACAGCTATTTCAGTTTCATATATCTAATAACTGATGGACTGAGTAATATTTCTGGATTGAAATGAGGTTTATTGTACTGACAGAAAATGTGCAATCTGCATTTAAACAAAATTTGACAGGTGCAAAAGTATGGGCACCCTTATCAATTTCTTGATTTGAATACTCCTAACTACTTTTTACTGACTTACTGAAGCACTAAATTGGTTTTGTAACCTCATTGAGCTTTGAACTTCATAGGCAGGTGTATCCAATCATGAGAAAAGGTATTTAAGGTGGCCACTTGCAAGTTGTTCTCCTATTTAAATCTCCTATGGAGAGTAGCATCATGGACTCCTCAAAACAACTCTCAAATGATCCAAAAACAGATTATTCAACATAGTTGTTCAGGGGAAGGATACAAAAAGTTGCCTCAGAGATTTAAACTGTCAGTTTCCACTGTGAGGAACATAGTAAGGAAATGGAAGAACACAGGTGCAGTTCTTGTTAAGCCCAGAAGTGGCAGGCCAAGAAAAATATCAGAAAGGCAAAGAACAAGAATGGTGAGAACAGTCAAGGACAATCCACAGACCACCTCCAAAGACCTGCAGCATCATCTTGCTGCACATGGTGTCAATGTGCATCGATCAACAATACAGCGCACTTTGCACAAGGAGCAGCTGTATGGAAGAGTGATGCAAAAGAAGCCGTTTCTGCAAGCACGCCACAAACAGAATCGCCAGAGGTATGCAAAAGCACATTTGGACAAGCCAGTTACATTTTGGAAGAAGGTCTTGTGGATTGATGAAACAAAGATTGAGTTATTTGGTCATACAAAAAGGTGTTATGCATGGAGGCAAAAAAACAGCATTCCAAGAAAAGCACTTGCTACCCACAGTAAAATTTGGTGGCGGTTCCATCATGCTTTGGGGCTGTGTGGCCAATGCCGGCACCGGGAATCTTTTTAAAGTTGAGGGTCGCATGGATTCAACTAAGTATCAGCAGATTCTTGACAATAATGTGCAAGAATCAGTGATGAAGTTGAAGTTACGCAGGGGATGGATATTTCAGCAAGACAATGATCCAAAACACCGCTCCAAATCTACTCAGGCAATCATGCAGAGGAACAATTACAATGTTCTGGAATGGCCATCCCAGTCCCCAGACCTGAATACCATTGAAAATCTGTGGGATTATTTGAAGCGTGCTGTCCATGCTTGGTGACCATGAAACTTAACTGAACTGGAATTGTTTTGTAAACAGGAATGGTCAAATATACATTCATCCAGGATCCAGGAACTCATTAAAAGCTACAGGAAGCGACTAGAGGCTGTTATTTTTGCAAAAGAAGGATCTACAAAATATTAATGTCACTTTTATATTGAGGTGCCCATACTTTTGCACCTGTCAAATTTTGTTTAAATGCAGATTGCACATTTTCTGTTAGTACAATAAACCTCATTTCAATCTAGAAATATTACTGAGTCCATCAGTTATTAGATATATGAAACTGAAATAGCTGTTGCAAAACCACAAATTGTTATAAAGAAAAAAGGTTAACATTAATAGGGGTGCCCAAACTTTTTCATATGACTGTATATATATATGTATGTATACTGTATGTTTGTGTATGTATATAAAGATGCTGGGACAGATTTAATCATCTGAGTTCCCACAAAATATCTCTGTGAAGTGTAAAATGTCCCTTTACAATCCATTGCCTGTAGATAAATTAGATTATCTCAGGCACTTCATTCCTTCACACAATACATACCCCAAACATTGCCTGTCTACAGGTCTGCCTTTGTCACCTGAGTTATTAAAATGCAAGCCTCTTTTGTTTGCTACCTTAGATAGCCAGGGTGTATCAAACGAATGGGCAACTGTCCATCAGATATGCAGATCCACCTCTGTGTATGGACAACTGTACCAATCAGATAAGATCAGGTTTTCAAGTATAGTAAGGGGTGCTTCACACATAGCGAGATCGCTACCGAAATCGCTGCTACGGCACGGTTTTGGTGACGCAACAGTGACCTCATTAGCGATCTCGCTGTGTGTGACACTGAGCAGCGATCTGGCCCCTGCTGTGAGATCGCTGCTCGTTACACACAGCCCTGGTTCGTTTTCTTCAAAGGCGCTCTCCCGCTGTGACACACAGATCGCTGTGTGTGACAGCGAGAGAGCGACGAAATGAAGCGAGCAGGGAGCAGGAGTCGGCATCTGGCAGCTGTGGTAAGCTGTAACCAGGGTAAACATCGGGTAACCAAGGTGGTTACCCGATATTTACCTTAGTTACCAGCCTCCGCAGCTCTCACGCTGCCTGTGCTGCCGGCTCCGGCTCTCTGCACATGTAGCTGCAGTACACATCGGGTTAATTAACCTGATGTGTACTGTAGCTAGGAGAGCAAGGAGCCAGCGCTAAGCAGTGTGCGCGGCTCCCTGCTCTCGCGGTTATGATCGCTGCTTCGGCTGCTCTGTTTCACAGCTAAGCAGCGATCATAACAGCGACTTACAAGGTCGCTGTTACGTCACAGAAAATGGTAACGTAACAGCGACCTCGTTGTCGCTGTCGCTTAGTGTGAACCAGCCCTAAGAGATGATGCCTGCAGGTGGCCTGATTTAATTAACAGAGGTCATAGTGACCATCAGATACCATCTTCAAACAGATGCAGATATTCTAACTGCAATTATTACACAGGGATGGGCATGTCAGGTTTAAATATTGGGCAGGGACACATCGGGGGAACTATTCATTTTTCTCTCTACTGCAAGACTGCACTTCTCTCTGAGTCTCTTCCCAATCCTCCCTATCTGCATTACACTCCTCTTTCTCTCCTACCTCTGCTGCTCTAATCTATCTCTCTCTTCCTAGATACATATATCTCTCACTCTTTCTTTCCTTCTCTCTATATCCCTCTCTTGCTACCTATTCCACAGTTGTCCCATCATCAGGAGCAGCTGGTGCCAGCCCTGGAGACTAAAGCCAGCTTTACACGTTGCAATTTCGCATACGATATCGTATGCGATTTGCAATGCCCCCATCGTATGTGCAGCACGTTCAATTTGTTGAACGTGCCGCACAAACGATTAACCCCCGTCACACATACTTACCTTCCATACGACCTCGATGTGGGCGGCGAACGTCCACTTCCTGGAGTGGGAGGGATGTTTGGCGTCACATCGACGTCACACGGTAGCCAGCCAATAGAAGCGGAGGGGCGGAGCTGAGCGGGACGTAAACATCCCGCCCACCTTCTTCCTTCCGCATTACCGGCTGGGAGCCGCAGGAGGCAGGTGAGATCTGGTCATCGTTCCCGGGGTGTCACACAATGCGATGTGTGCTGCCCCGGGTACGATGAACAATCTGACGTTCAATTCGTCAGGAATGAACGACGTGTATGCGATGAACGGTTTTTCGTTCAATCGTAATTGCACGTCGCTGTCACACGCTACAACATACCTTACGATGCCGGATGTGCGTCACTTACGACGTGACCCCGCCGACACATCATAAGATATCTTGTAGCATGTAAAGCAGGCTTTAGTATCATTAACATTTGCTTTGCTTCCCTCCAGATTGTATTGCTGTATTAACCCCTTTATCCCTGTTAGGTTGACCTAACGGTCACAACTGTTGCCAGCGATGTCCAAATGCGGAGGGTGTCCCGGTAACCCCCCCTGCTCTTTCCCAGTCTCAATGAAAACAGGCAGACGCTGTTATACACATAAGCACTGGAGATGTGCAGCTCCCAAATAGAACTTTATTGATTTGTTTAGATACACAGGGTTATGCAAAACTAATTAGGGCGTGTGAGGAAAGAGTTAACCTTTTCCACTGACTTAGAAAATAATAGAAATTCATTCTCCCTGGCAAGACCAAACCAGACTTATTTGCGTAATAAATTGTGAGACCAACCTCAAGGACGCAGAATGTTTTGACTTAGAGACGACTGAAAAACATCTTATGGGAGTATAAGTCATTATATTAATTTCTCTTGCTGGGAATATGCAATTCACGCCTTTAATGAATATGTATGTTGCATAGTTACTAATCAACTTTGTATAACTTTGTAATGTAAACAATATCAATACACTTTCTATTGGGAGCCACACATCTCCAGTCTTATGTGTATAACGGCGTTGGCTTGTTTTCCTTGAGACGGAGTAGCAGAGGGGGGGGGTCACCGGTACCCTCTCTGTATTCGGACATCGCTGGCAACAGCTGTGACCGTTAGGTCAACCTAACATTATCTGGCGCCTGAAAAGCAGGGAGCCGTGTTTGTAATCACAGGACGCAGTGAACTGTCTTGCCAAGCCGAGGAGGAGGTGACCAGATGTGGGGACCAGAAACACCTGGCCAGGTAAGAGTTGAACCTTATTCTTCTCTTTATGCTCCCCACATCTGATCTCCCCTCTCCTCAACGCGCAAGAGGTACACTGTGAGTAGATACTGGGTTATTGGCGGGTTTCTACTGAACTCTGAGAGAGCCTTGCCAGCTGATTTTTTCTGTGCCTTGTTTGGTTGTTTGTTTCTCTGCCTCTCCATGTGTCACGTGTCTGCTCTCCTGCGCTTTGCTTCTGTGCTGTTGTCCTTGTTGGTTGTCATAGATCCCATACATCAGTGAGTGTTGAAAGGGAATAGTGTACCTTCTCTGTCCAATGGATGTGATATTCACTGCCCTAGTGTTAGTGGGAATAGCCCTGTTTGCCATTGCTATCGGATATAGAGTGTACCTTTGGTACAAGAAGGGTAACCCAGCGCCATTCAACATTCTCAGCCCCCTCTGAACAGTTAGGACACCACCTTTCAGTAGGAATACAGATCAAGAATCAGTCTCTGGGTACTTCCAGGAAAGGTGGTTCTAGACCTCACCTTAGGTATGAATACAAAAGGAGTTGGTCTCTGAGTACTTCCAGGATAGGTAGGTTTAGTCCAAAGGACGTTCAAGGGTCTAAAAGCTGAAGAAGATAGATGAAGAATGGGGCAAGGAATATCAAAAGACAGAAGAGCTGGATGCACCCTGCAACATCTCATTACGTGTTATCATGGCAAAAGAACAGCCAGTCAGTCCAAGGAAGTTTTTAAGACATTTGGATTGAAGGGGAAGGATCAATTGGACCCCAACAAATGGGACACAATAAGAGCTACTAGAGCAGGAGTGATAGCAGATAAATCATGGACTAAACTAGTCAGAACTCTTTCTGACATGGCAAAAACAGCCCACGATCAAGGTTGGATATATCATGAAGAATCAGACACATGGGAAGAAGCTGGGAAGAAGGCTAATAAGGATCAACAGCAGCCTCCTCCGTACCTGTCAGCTACTTCTGGAACAACTCCAAAAATAGCAGGATCCCCGGAATGGACCTGCACAAACTGTGGCCAACAAAATCCGGACTGGAGTGAAATATGCCTAGCCTGTGGAGCCCCACAGCACAAGCTACAAGCCACAGCACCAGTGCCTCTCTATCCCGTAGTGGAAAGAAGAGTCCTGATAAGACCACCTGTTAATCCACAAAACCCAGATGCTCCCAAAGATGCAGTTCCTCGTACGTATGATGACTACGTACCCTGGACTCCAGCCGAGCAGATGGCTTTCCTGTAAAATGCTCCAGACCCGACTAGAAACCCAGTCAGTTTTTCACAATACCTGAACCAAATACAGGTCTCCTACAGAAGCACTTGGTTGGACATGGAAGGTTTGTGTAGAGTTAAAATGTCTCCCAAACTGTATGCCAAACTCACTGCCCACCTGACAGGACATGTTCCGGACAATACCCGTAATATGGAATCGGGCCAAGACTTCATGATAAGACTCAATCTCTTCTGCGCCCAGGAGCAAATAACTAAGGGCACAATGGGACCAGTGCATCAAGGTCCTGTGGAGAATGTCAGCTCATTTTACTACAGATTGATGCAGTCATTCGCAGATGAAGGGCTGGACTTACAAGCGGGTACGATACGTCGCCTGATGGTAAGATCCTTCATGGATGGAATACATGCACCTCTGGCAGAAAGATTGAAAGCGTGCTGCCCAGAATGGAGGAACAAGGAAGACATAGATCTTCTAGTCAACAAAGCAAGTGGCTTAGAAACCGACGCAAAGGATAAAAGGAGTAACAAGAAAGTTGTCATAGCAGCAGTGGACGGTCAGCCAGAAGGTACAAGAAGGAAGGCACCGACCTGCTACTATTGTGGGATCAGAGGACATGTGATCAGAGACTGTAGAAAGAAGAAGAGGGACACTCAAAACCAACCCGAGAGTCAGGAGGAGAAGACTGCCTGACTTGCAGCAGCACGGGATAGGGATGCCAGAGGTCCATTTATACACGTCCCCCTTCACATTGGCAACAAGGAAATAAGAGCTATGGTGGACTCAGGAGCCTCACGCTCCGTACTCCTCAGGAACCTGGTGCCTGAAGGACCCATTTCATCTGAAGCTACTGTAGTATCCGGATTTGATGGACAAACCCAGATAATCCCAATAACACGTCCACTGAAGGTGAAACTGGGACCACATATGTTCGTGTCTAAATTCTTAGTGTCCCCCCTGGGTGGAGATGCCCTAGTGGGAGCAGATCTACTATCAAGACTGCAAGCGCAGATTGTCTACAATGAAGATGGATCTTGCTATCCTGCAAATTCCAGAAGATATCCCAGAAGAAGTCCTGTGCACTCTCCAGATGATAGAAGATCAACCAGAATCTGATGTTACACGTGAAGTAAACACGGATCCAATACTTCTACAAGTTCCTGCAAAACTCTGGTCCACATCAAAAACTGACCTTGGCACACTTCCAGTGCCCATAGTAAAAGTTTCAGTCAAGCCTGGAATTACGCCACCGCAGCTGAGACAATCCCCCCTCCCGCTACCTCTCGCAGTACATCTACCAGTACGTGGATGATTTACTACTGTGCTGCCCTAGTGAAGAGGAATGTAAAACGGCTTCAATAAGCCTTCTTACCTTTCTGGCAGAAGTAGGATGCAAAGCAAGCAGAGATAAATGCAGACGGTGGATTCCCAATGTGCCACTACTCATGCAACCGCTGTATGATTGCACAAAGAATGTTCCTTTCTCCCTTACAGAAGAAGCTCGACAAAACTTTCAAAAGCTCAAGGAACTAGTGATTGATGCACCTGCTCTGGCACTACCAAACTATGATCTCACCTTTAATCTGTTCGTAGCAGAGCTTCAAGGATTTGCCGTAGGAGTACTCACCGAGAAGACGGACAAACATCACATAATCGGGTACTACTCCTCTCAACTTGACAATGTAACTAAAGCAGCACCAACCTGTGTCCGTGCTGTTACAGCAGTTTCAAACATACTGCAGAAAGCATTTGAAATCTCACTTGATTTCCCGACTACCATCCTTACCAGCCATTACATCTATGCTGTTCTCAATCAAGTGCAGCTGAAACACCTCTCCGTGGCAAGACAGGTCAGACTTCAGTGCATGCTGTTGCTACCCCCACACATCTCATTTGCTCGAGTTGCAAGTCTAAACCTTGCTGATCTGCTGATCTTTACAAGTTTAGAAGGGGGGACAGAAGAGAGGACAGAAGAGAGTGACAAACGTACCAGCGCATCATTTGATCAGGATTGTCAGGAACTCATTGAACATGAGGCAAAGCCCATGCACAATATACAGGCAACACCGCTTACAAATCCAGACTTTGAACTTTTTGTGGATGGTAGCAGATACGCTGATGAAGCAGGCAAGTTCCACACCGGATTTGCAGTAGTGACTCTATATGCAGTCTTAGCCAAACAACCGCTACCTCCATGCATATCTGCTCAAGAAGCAGAACTTCTTGCCCTCATCTGGGCAATTGAGTTTCTGGATCCAGACAATCCAGGCCAGCTAACTAAAACCCCGCAAAGACACATGCCAAAGACGTTTGCCCCATTTCAAAGAGTACAAATAGACTATATACAGTTGCCAAAACATGACACCTACGAGTTTGTACTTGTCTGTGTAGACCTCTTCTCAGGATGGCCAGAGGCCTATCCTGTAAGCTCAGCCACGGCCCAAATTACAGCAAAGAAATTGGCCTGTGAGCTGGTGCCTCGGTTTGGACTCCCTGAAGTCATAGAGTCGGACTGAGGTACTCATTTCACTGGACAAGTTTTCCAGAACACCTGTGCCCTGTTAGGCATTCAGTCAGCCTTACACACGCCTTACCACCCACAGTCATCAGGGAAAGTGGAAAGGTTAAATGGCACTCTAAAGCTCAAACTAGCCAAGGCAGTGGAGGAGACTGGTAGACCATGGACAGAATGTCTCCCCATAGCTCTTTACTCTATAAGGACTACCCCGCAGGGAAAGAACAGGCTCTCACCCTTTGAAATACTCTTTGGTAGTGCACCCAGATTAGGATGCAACTTCCCGCAGGAGTTACACCTGCAATATGATAGCCTAACGTCTTATGTTGTTTCCCTGCAGAAGAGACTAACTGAAACCCACCAAAGGGTCTACTCTTCTCTACCTGATCCTGATGCCATTCCAGGAACCCACTCTCTAAAGCCTGGAGACCGGGTCTACCTAAAGAAGCACGTGAGAAAGACCCTTGAGCCACAATTCGAAGGGCCTTTGACTGTCCAGCTGACCACTCAAACCTCCGTCAAACTTAAGGGAAGATCGACATGGGTCCATGCCAGCCACTGCAAGAAGGCCTAATACTGCTGATAAGTATTTCTATGTGTACTCCCTTTTTGGGGCCTTCTACACCACGGCAGAATTCATTTGAGACCCATCATGAAGTGTTAGCTAAAAAACTTGAGATCACACACTGCTGGATATGTAGACACGCACCTGTGACAGCCTCTTCCATGCCATGCATAGCCATACCAGTCCCAATAAACGAAGTGTTTCAATGGGGAGGCTGTTACAACAGACTATCAGTCAATGACACCAAGTGTTACTCTGTTTACTAGTTGCTTATGTAGTGTTCAAGTTGCTAATGGCTTTGCTTTCCCGCTGCTTGAAGCAATGTAGATACAATGATTATTCAGCACCTGTATGAAATCACTAATATGCCTTTTTTTCTCTTCTCTACTCTTTCCTCTAGAAATCACCTTGGCGTATCATGATGAGACTCCTATCGAGAGGCATGCAGGCAGTCCTGGGTGACGGATGTGAGACGACACTCCCTGAGCAATGCGCGGCTCAGAAAGTATCTGGAGGCTAGCCTGCTCGCTCTATAGTCCACGGCTTCTCGATGGCCCCCTGTCCATCAATCACGCCAATAGGGGGGATTGTGAGGAAAGAGTTAACCTTTTTCACTGACTTAGAAAATAATAGAAATTCATTCTCCCTGGCAAGACCAAACCAGACTTATTTGCGTAATAAACTGTGAGACCAACCTCAAGGACGCAGAATGTTTTGACTTAGAGACGACTGAAAAACATCTTATGGGAGTATAAGTCATTATGTTAATTTCTCTTGCTGGGAATATGTAATTCACGCCTTTAATGAATATGTATGTTGCATAGTTACGCCCTAATCAACTTTGTATAACTTTGTAATGTAAACCATATCAATACACTTTCTATTGGGAGCCACACATCTCCAGTCTTATGTGTATAACGGCGTTTGCTTGTTTTCATTGAGACGGAGTAGAAGAGGGGGGGGTCACCGGTACCCTCTCTGCATTCGGACATCGCTGGCAACAGCTGTGACCGTTAGGTCAACCTAACAGGCGTAACTATGTAACATACATATTCATTAGTCTAGATTCATCATAGGCGTGGATTAGATGTTCTCGCAAAAGAAAATAACATGACTTTTATTTTAAAAGCAAAACAACTGTTTGTGTCAGCAGTGTTCTTCACTTTCTTTAAGCCAAAACAATGAGTCCTTGAAAATGTCTCAGAGTCTGTTAGGGAAACAATTCTTGGTTGTTTTCTTTTCAAGGAGAATGAGAGTCCATGACTTTTCTAACCAGTAAAAAGTTAACTCTTTCCTCACAATCCCCCCTTTTGACGTGAGTGATGGACGGGGAGCTATGTAGCAGGCTAGCTACCAGATACTATCTGAGCCGCGCATTGCTCAGAGAGTGTTGTCCACATCCGTCCTCCAGAAAACTGCCTGCAAGCCTCCTGACATGGGTCACATAATGATACGCCAAGGTGATTTCTAGAGGAAAGAGTAGAGAAGAGAAAAAAAAAATAAAATATTTCATAGGGGCGCTGAATAATCATTATATCTGCATTTCTTCAAGCAGCGGGAAAACAAAGCCATTAGCAATCTAAACACTACATAGTCAACTAATAAACAGAGTAACACTTGGAATACCGATTGCAGTATCCCCATGAACCAGCCTCCTAGTCCCTTAAACCAGTTTACAGGATTGAACATGGAAAAGGTATTGCTCCACCAAGCATCTGAGCTCCTGAGTACCTCTTCATCATGTTTTTTCCTCAGTTTTTGTATCTCAGTGAAACTGGCTTGGGCTTTTAAGGTTCCTTTTAGATCTATGTAGTGACAACAGCTGGGGCCTATTATTTGGCACATTCCCCCCTTGGGCCGCAGTGAGGTAATCCAGTACCAAAGTATGTTGGTTGGTTACAATGATTAATTGTCTCTGTATGGCAATGGTACTATTTACTGCTTGGAGAACTTAAAAAATTTGATCATCAATATAGTCGGTGCTGTCCACCAACTTATCATACATCTGCATTATCATGGGATAGAGAAAAAGTGAACTGAAAAATTTGTTGACATGGCTCATTTGAACCACATGGGGCGGCCACTAGGCCTGTCTTTGTTATCTGCCACTCTCTTTACCAGTAGGTGGAGAGGCATTTTTCCTGCCAGTATGTCAGTGGTATTGATAATGAAGGTGGCAGGAGTCAAGTGGGCTAGGGTGCAGGTGCCATTTACTCCTACTGGTAGCCATTTGTAGGCATTGTAACCACAAACCCAGTAGGTCTGCGGCGGGAGATCCCAAATGGCAGAATGTTGTAGTATGAGTCTATGAGTATGTGCTATATCTATAAAGGCCGATATGTTTCTGAGCATACACCATCCAGGAAGTTGGCCTAGGGGACTGGTATCACTAAGTAAGGCATAGAAGAGGCTGTCACAGGTGCATGTGTACATATCCAGCAGTCTGTTACATAGTTACATAGTTACTTAGGTTGAAAAAAGACCTAGGTCCATCTAGTTCAAGTTTTTCAGCCAACACTTCATGGTGGGTCTCAAATTAATTCTGCCGTGATGTAGAAGGCCCCAGAAAGGAAGTACACATAGAAATACTTATCAGCAGTATTAGGCCTTCTTGCAGTGGCTGGCATGGACCCATGTCGATCTCCCCTCCAGTTTGACAGAGGTTGGAGTGGTCAGATTGACAGTCAAAGGCCCTTCGAATCGTGGCTCAAGGGTCTTTCTCACGTGCTTCTTTAGTTAACCCGGTCACCAGGCTTTAGGGAGTGGGTTCCTGGAACTGCATCAGGATCAGGTAGAGAAGAATAGACCCTTTGGTGGGTTTCAGTTAGTCTCTTCTGTATGGAAACAACATAAGACGTTAGGCTATCACATTGCAGGTGTAACTCCTGCGGGAAGTAGCATCCTAATCTGGGTGCACTACCAAAGAGTATTTCAAAGGGTGAGAGCCTGTGCTTTCCCTGCGAGGTGGTCCTTACAGAGTAAAGAGCTATGGGAAGACATTCTGTCCATGGTCTACCAGTCTTCTCCACTGCCTTGGCTAGTTTAAGCTTTAGAGTTCCATTTAACCTTTCCACTTTCCCTGATGACTGTGGGTGGTAAGGTGTGTGTAAGGCTGACTGAATGCCTAACAAGGCACAAGTGTTCTGGAAAACTTATCCAGTGAAATGGGTACCTCGGTCTGACTATGACTTCAGGGAGTCCAAACCAGGGTACCAGCTCACAGGCCAATTCTTTTGCTGTGATTTTGGCCGTGGCTGAGCTGACAGGGTAGGCCTCTGGCCATCCTTAGAAGAGGTCTACACAGACAAGTACAAACTCGTAGGTGCCATGTTTTGGCAGCTGAATATAGTCTATTTGTACTCTTTGAAATGGGGCAGACGTCTTTGGCATGTGTCTTCGCGGGGTTTTTGTTAGCTGGTATGGATTATGCTGTTGACAGATGTGACAAGCTTTTATTCTCTGGGAGGCGTATTGTCTGAAGCCGGGGGCTACCCAATGAGGTTGCATCTGGTTCAAGATTGAGTTTGTGCTACCGTGCGTAGGGTAGTGGAGTATTTGGAAAATGGCAGGGAACCAACTGCGTGGCAGGACGGAAAGTCAGTTTAGGCGCAAAATCCCCTCCACCTTTTCTGCCCCCTTGGCCCGCCATCCGGCCTTTTCTTCCTCAGAGGCATTTTCCTGTGTCTCAGAGAGGTTCTGCGTTTCTTCCTCCGTCGTTGACACTGTTTCTTTCTCCTTCAAAGGGAGTAAGGCTGCTTGTTTTGCTGTTTGGTCGGCCAAGCGATTTCCCCTTGCCTCGGGTGATTGAGCCTTGGTGTGGGCAGCAACCTTTATGATTGCTAGCTGTTTTTGTATCAAGGATACTTCCATTAGTTTCTTTACTGAGGCTCCATGCCCGATGGGATTTCCTGTTGCTGTGAGGAATCCTCTAGTCTGCCAGATAGCGCCAAAATCGTGCACAATGCCATGTGCATAGGCTGAATCCATGTAGATATTCGCTGTTTGTTCTTCCAGAAACTCAATGGCCCAGATGAGGGCGAGAAGTTCTGCTTCTTGGGCAGATGTGCGCGGAGGTAGCGGTTGTTTGGCTAATACTGCAAGTAAAGTCACTACCGCAAATCCGGTGTGGAATTTGCCTGCTTCATCAGCATATCTGCTACCATCCACAAAAAGTTCAAAGTCTGGATTTGTAAGCGGTGTTGCCTGAATATTGTGCAGGGGCTTTGCCTCATGTTCAATGAGTTCTTGACAATTCTTCTGTCCCCCCTTCTAAACTTGTGAAGATCAGCAGATCAGCGAGGTTTACACTGGTCACTCGAGCAAGTGAGATGTTTGGGGGTAGCAACAGCGTGCACTGAAGTCTTGCCATGGAGAGATGTTTCAACTGCACTTGATTGAGAACAGCATAGATGTCATAACTGGTAAGGATAGTGGTCGGGAAATTGAGTGAGATTTCAGATGCTTTCTGCAGTATGTTTGAAACTGCTGTAACAGCACGGACACAGGTTGGTGCTGCTTTGGTGACGTTGTCAAGTTGAGAGGAGTAGTACCCGATTATGTGATGTTTGTCCGCCTTCTGGGTGAGTACTCCTACGGCAAATCCTTGAAACTCTGCTACGAACAGATAGAAGGGGAGATCATAGTTTGGTAGTGCCAGAGCAGGTGCATCAATCACTAGTTCCTTGAGCTGTTGAAAGTTTTGCCGAGCTTCTTCTGTAAGGCAGAAAGGAACATTCTTCGTGCAATCATACAGCAGTTGCATGAGTAGCGATGCAGTGGGAATCCATTGTCTGCAGAATGATATTAGTCCTAAAATTCTCTGAGCTGTTTGAGATTCCTAGGAATGCTTGCTTTTCTGATCACTTCTTGTCTGTTCAGGCTGAGGTGTTTTTGTCCCGCAGAGAGACAGTGACCCAAGAAGGTGACCCTCGTTTTGCAGAATTGTGGTATATCTTTGCTTGCTTTGCAGCCTACTTCTGCTAGAAAGATGAGAAGACTTATTGAAGCCGTTTTACATTCTTCTTCACTGGGGCAGCACAGTAGTAAATCATCCACGTACTGGAGGAGGACACAGCAGTCTGGGGGCTGCCAGCTTTGAAGGATACTACTCATAGCCTGAGTATATAGCGTAGGAAAATGTTGCATCCCTTGGGGCAGCTTTGTCCACGTATATTGATTTTGCTTGTGCATGAATGCAAAGAGGTCTTGACATGCTGGGTCCAGTGGTACTGAGAAAAAAGCATTAGCAAGGTCTATGACCATATAATGGGTAGATGTAGCCGGTACCTTTGTAAGCAGTGTATGTGGATTAAAAACAACAGGAGTGAGGGGCTGCAGTATTGAGTTCACTGCCCTCAAATCGTGTAGCATTCGGTACGTGACTGGGTCACATTTCTTCACTTGTTTCTTCTTGACAGGAAACAGCGGAGTGTTGTATGGAGACTTAGTAGTTCTGAGAGCTCCCGACTTCAACAGTTCTTTTATTTGGTGATCAAGAGCAGCTTCCTGTTGAGCATTAAGAGGATATTGTCTCAGCTGTGGTGGTGTAATTCCAGATTTGAATGAAACTTTTACGGGGGGCACAGGAAATGTGCCAAGGTCAGTTTTTGACGTGGACCAGAGTTTTTCAGGAACTTGTAGAAGTACTGGATCCATGTTTGCTTCCTGTGTAACATCAGATTCTGGTTGATCTTTGATCATTTGAAGAGTGCACAGGACTTCTTCAGGAATATCCTCCGGAATTTGCAGGATAGCAGATCCATCTTCATTGTAGACAATGTGAGCTTGTAATCTTGATAGTACATCTGCTCCCACTAGGGCATCTCAACCCAGGGGGGACACTAAGAATTTGGACATGAGCATGTGTGGTCCCAGTTTCACCTTCAATGGATATGTTATTGGGATTGTTTGGGCTTGTCCATCAAAATCGGATACTACAGTAGCTTCAAATGAGATGGATCCTTCAGGCACCAGGTTCCTGGGGAGTACGGAGCGTGAGGCTCCTGAGTCCACCAGAGCCCTGATTTCCTTGTTGCCAATTTGAAGAGGGACGTGTATAAATGGACCTCTGGCATCCCTGTCCCGTGCTGCCGCAAGTAAGGCAGTCTTCTCCTGACTCTCGGGCTGGTTTTGAGTGTCCCTCTTCTTCTTTCAACAGTCTCTGATCATATGTCCTCTGATCCCACAATAGTAGCAGGTCGGTGCCTTCTTTCTTGTGCCTTCTGGCTGACCGTCCACTGCTGCTATGACAACTTTCTTGTTGGTCCTTTTGTCCTTTGCGTCGGTTTCTAAGCCACTTGCTTTGTTGACTAGAAGATCTATGTCTTCCATGTTTCTCCATTCGGGGAAGCACGCTTTCAATCTATCTGCCAGAGGTGCATGTATTCCATCCATGAAGGATCTTACCATCAGGCGACATATTGCACCTTCTTGCAAGTCAAACCCTTCATCTGCAAATGACTGCATTAATCTGTAGTAAAATGAGCTGACATTCTCCCCAGGACCTTGATGCACTGGTGCCATTGTGCCCTTAGTTCTTTGCTCCTGGGCGCAGAAGAGATTGAGTCTTGTCATGAAGTCTTGGCCCGATTCCACATTACGGGTATCAGCTGGAACATGTCCTGTCAGATGGGCAGTGAGTTTGGCATACATCTCAGTGGACATTTTAACTCTACTTAAGCCCTCCATGTCCAACCAAGTGCTTCTGTAGGAGACCTGTATTTGGTTCAGGTCACGTGAAAAACTGACTGGGTTTCTAGTCGGGTCTGGAGCATTTTGCAGGAAAGCCATCTGCTCGGCTGGAGTCCAAGGTACGTAGTCTTCATACGTACGAGGAACTGCATCTCTGGGAGCATCTGGGTTTTGTGTATTAACAGGTGGTCTTATTAGGACTCTTCTTTCTACTATGGGATAAAGAGGCACTGGTGCTGTGGCTTGTGGCTTGTGCTGTGGGGCTCCACAGGCTAGGCATGTTTCACTCCAGTCCGGATTTTGTTGGCCACAGTTTGTGCAGGTCCATTCCGAGGATCCTGCTATTTTTGGAGTTGTTGCAGGAGTAGTTGACAGGTACGGAGAAGGCTGCTGATCCTTATTTGCTTTCTTCCCAGTTTCTTCCCATGTGTCTGATTCTTCATGGTATATCCAGCCTCGATCATGGGCTGTTTTTGCCATGTCAGAAAGAGTTCTGACCACTTCAGTCCATGATTTATCTGCTATTACTCCTGCTCTAGTAGCTCTTATTTTCTTCCATTTGTTTGGGTCCAATTGATCTTTTCGCTTCAATACAAATGTCTTGCAAACTTCCTTGGACTGACTGGCTGTTCTTTTGCCATGATAACACGTAATGAGGTGCTGTAGGGTGCATCCAGCTCTGTCTTTTGATATTCCTTGACCCATTCTTCATCTATCTTAAGCTTTTAGACTCTTGAACGTCCCTTGGACTAGACCTACCTATCCTGGAAGTACTCAGAGACTAACTCCTTATTTGTATTCCTACCTAAGGTGAGGTCTAGAACCACCTATCCTGGAAGTACCCAGAGACTGACTCTTGATCTGTATTCCTACTGAAAGGTGGTGTCCTAACTGTTCAGAGGGGGCTGATTATGTTGAATGGCACTGAGTTACCCTTCTTGTACCAAAGGTACACTCTATATCCGATGGCAATGGCAAACAGGGCTATCCCACCTAACGCTAAGGCAGTGAAGATCACATCCATTAGACAGAGCAGACACACTATTCCCTTAGCAACACTCACTGACGTGAGGGCCAATGGAGTTGGTTATCTGGTTCGTCCCAAGGTGGTTTTAGCACTGGCACTGGTCCCACTGTACTCGCTCCATAAACCGAAGGTGTCCAGCCTGACCCTGGGCACACAGTTTTAGCCTGGAGGAACCAAATGTTACGAATTCCTCTGATCTTGGACGGACAACAAAGGCAAAGCACAGACAGCAGACAAACAGACAAGGACACAGAAAAACATCTGCTGGCAAAAGGTCTCTCAGAGTTCAGTAGTGACCCGCCAATTACCCAGTATCTACTCACAGTGTACCTCTTGCACGTTGAGGAGGGAAGAGAACAGAGATGGGGAGCAGAGCAAAGAGCAGAAAGCGTTCAACTCTTACCTGGCCAGGTATTTCTGGTCCCTACGTCTGGTCACCTCCTCCTCGGGTTGGCAAGACGATCCACCGGGTCCTGGGAAACGGGTCCCTCTTCGGGCGCCAGAAAATGTTAGGTTGACTTAACGGTCACAACTGTTGCCAGCGATGTCCAAATGCGGAGGAAGTCCCGGTAACCCCCCCTGCTCTTTCCCAGTCTCAATGAAAACAGGTAGACACTGTTATACACATAAGCACTGGAGATGTGCGGCTCCCAAATAGAACTGTATTGATTTGTTTAGATACACAGGGTTATACAAAACTAATTAGGGCGTAACTATGTAACATACATATTCATTAGTCTAGATTCATCATAGGCGTGGATTACATGTTCTCGCAAAAGAAAATAACATGACTTTTATTCTAAAAGCAAAACAACTGTTTGTGTCAGCAGTGTTCTTCACTTTCTTTAAGCCAAAACAATGAGTCCTTGAAAATGTCTCAGTGTCTGTTAGGTAAACAATTCTTGGTTGTTTTCTTTGCAAGGAGAATGAGAATCCATGACTTTTCTAACCAGTAAAAAGTTAACTCTTTCCTCACATCCCCATAGGGATAGTTAGTGATAGGAATTCGGATGGATATTCCTGTATGTGTGACGTGGGTGGGAATTTATAGAATATTGTGGGTTTTGTGTTATTGGATATTGTGCTTTATGTTGCGGTACTGAGTAGCAATATATATACTGTAGACTTTTGAGTGTGTTTAATAAATATTGTTTATTAGTACACGGTTTTCATCTCATTTAGTCGCCGAGGGTACTTATAATATTATATAGCAAAGGAATAGATAACATTAAGTGTGTATTTATGTTAAATCATATATTAATTATTGTTAGTCAAATCTGATAATGATAATTAATATCAGGTGTTAGCTCATATTACATTATTAACAAGCCAGCTTATAGGCGATAATAACTAATATTGGCGCTAGCCCTATAACATGTGGTATATTATAAAGCACACTAACCGGGTGCCAGCTATTTACATTTACAGTTCTGGATATTCACCGTCCATACCCTACAGTCTTTTCTCAACATATTTTGTTGCATTCAAATAAACAAGCATATTTACAATTTTAATCTATTTACATTTCTTCATGCACTGCTTCAATATTCTCTGAAACGAATGGGAATTTGTCCCTTAGTGCTACAATGGGACGTACGTAGTACTGGTGGTGATCGCTCACTACCCGGTGTGTATACTATCTCAGTGTTGCAAGTATGCCGAGCTGGTAGGGTTGGCAGTCTCTTACGGGTTCTTAGATTCACCATAGGCATGACAGATTCGCCGTTGGCAGGGGGTTGATTTTCCGGTTCCACTGCTGATGGGGAATCTGTTTCCGTAGCTGCTTGTTCTTTAGATTGATCTTGAGGCTTTACTGCTTCAGGTAAGACTATTTGAGGGAAAGTTAAAACAGGTACCACTATCACTTGATTCACCTGAGTCCATGTTTTGGGGAATTCTCCAAGGATGGTTTAGATTGTCTCTACTTCCTTTTCTTTAGGTTGAGGAATTTTTTGGACTTCTTTCTTAATCTTGTATTGGTTTGGGCATGTCTTCAGGTGATCCCTTGAAACAGCTTGTGAAGTTCTTCCTCCATCTTTGCTGATGAGGCACACCTTGTGATTGTCAAAGTTTGAAGACATTACTGTGTAGGGCTCAGCTTCCCACTGGTTGTCTAATTTGTGCATCCTTCGCTTTCTTTTGAGGACCTGTTCTCCAGGTGCTAAGGGAGTTGCTGGGGCTGTCTGATTGTAATTCTTTTCTTGTCTCAGTCTGGCTTGAGATAAACTTTTCTCCACACATTGTTGGACTTTGCAGTACTTTTGATGCCTCTCAGTATCCTAATCTGCATCTGGTTGGATTGCTTTAGGTGCTAAGACTCCAATGTCTAAGTCTATGGGTAATTTGCCAGGTCTAGCTCGCATCAGGTAGGCTCGAGTACAGTTGGTGGAGTTCACCGGTATATGGTTGTATAAGTCTACCAGATTCGGCATCTTCTCTGGCTACAAATTTCTTTCTTCAAGGGGCAAAATCTTTTGCAGGTCTATGACCACCTGGTTCATTTTCTCACATAATCCATTGGTTTGGGGATGGTACGGTGTCATTTTGATCTTCTTGCAGCTGTACTGGTGACAAAACTCCTGGAACACTTCTGCTTCAAATGCTGGTCCCCGGTCGGTTAGTACTCTTTCAGGGTAACCATGGGGCCAATAAAAGTACACTTGGAATGCCTTGGCTGCTTTCTTGGCTGTTTGATCCTTCACAGGAACCACTACTAGGAAACAGGAGTAATGGTCCACAATAGTGAGGGCGTAGACATAGCCCGACCTGCTTGGAGTTAGCTTCACGTGATCCAAGGCTACAAGTTCAAGTGCCTGTTTCGTGATGATTGGCTGCAGGGGAGCCTTCTGGCTTGTATTGTCTTTCCACCTCAGGTTGCACGGACCACATTCTTGGCACCACTTCTCAATTGCCTTCCTCATGCCAACCCTGTAGAAGCAGTCATGAAGCAGGACTTCCAGCTTTTTCCGAAGTGTCTTGGTCTGTCATGGTAGGCTTCCAGGACCATAGGGGCATCCCTCTGTGAAACCACTATTTGCCAGACGAGCTCATTGGTCCGCCAGTTGACGTGTCTTCTACACAGCTTACCATTGTAGATGAATAATTTGTCCCTCTCCTTCCACAGCATTTGGACTTCCTGTGGAGCATCTGGACCAGGGTGGGAGTCAGCCTGTGCCAGCAACTCCTTGACTAAGCAGACTGCCAGGTCACTGTTCTGCGTTTCTCCCCATCCATGGTGGGACAACGGATTGAGGGAGACCTCTTGTATGGTTGAACGCTTTTCTCTTACAGACTGCAAGCATTGGGAGACACCATGCTGGTGGAAGGTCGGTAGCTCTATTTCCTCCAGTTCATCCAGGTCTTCTTCTGTCTCAGGTGAGTAGGGCATTCTGGACAGCCTTAGCATTAGCATTCTTCCGGCCTGCTCTGTATTGATGGTAAATTCGTAATTTGACAGCAGGGCAATCTATCGCTGTTCCAGTGAACCTAACCTTGCTGTCTCCAAGTGGGTCAGCTGATTGTTGTCCGTGAAGATGGTAAACTTTGCTGAAGCGAGGTAATGTTTGAATCATTCGGTTACCGCCCAGACTATGGCAAGGAACTCCAGCTTAAAGTAACTGTAGTTTTCGGGATTTCTTTCAGTAGGACGAAGCTTCCTGCTGGCGTATGCAATCACCTTTTGTCTGCCTCCTTGCACCTGAGACAACATGGCTCCCAATCCCACATTGCTGCCATCTGTGTACAGTATGAACGGTTGGCCATAGTCATTGTAGGCCAGGACTTCCACTCCCATGAGAGCCATTTTCACCTGGATGAAGGACTTTTCTATTTGGCTGTTCCAGCTAACAATCAAGAAATAATTTGGGAATGTTTTTAAATGATTTTTACAAGTGTATAACACAAATCCCTATAAAAGATATCTTTATTAAATATAGGTAAAATCACCCAAGTGAAATAATCCACAAACTCAAATGTGAAACAAATACAATATAGAGAGATAATATAAAATGATAGAACAAGGGTAGCCGACCATATAATATAAAAAATATAATATAGACAGAGGTCAAAATATAAATAAATATTTATAGGGAGAGCGAGGGTGAGCCGACGAGGAATGGGGGCGCCCAGCTAAGTTAGGGTGTCATACCCTCTGATGGTAGGCAGGGGTCAGACAGTGACTCATTAGGGTCACCAGAGTTTGGATATTTATCTTCTGGAAACTGTGACTATATTTTGACCTCTGTCTATATTATATTACATATTATACGGTCGGCTACCCTTGTTCTATCATTTTATATTATCTCTCTATATTGCATTTGTTTCCCATTTGAGTTTGTGGATTATTTCACTTGGGTGATTTTAACTATATTTAATAAAGATATCTGTTATAGGGATTTGTGTTATATATTTGGATGTTCCACTCAAATGGAGGGCTCTGCTTCTTAGCCTTCTTCGACTGGCCTACCAGGAGGTCTTAGAGGGGTGCTGCTAACTTGGTGAACCATTAATGAACCTTCTGTAACAGCCTACTAGCCCAAGGAACTGCCACACCTGCTTGATCGTGGTGGGTCTTGGCCAGTCCATGATTACTGTGACCTTATCAGGATCAGGTGCCACACCTTTGGCGCTGACCACATGACCCAGGTACTGCACCTTTGGCTTTAACAGGTGACACATGGACGGATTCACCTTCAAGCCAAATCTGGACAAGGCCTCGAACACTTCGGCCAGGTGCTTCATGTGGTATTCATAGGACTTTGAATAGACTATGACATCATCCAGATACAGTAACACGGTTTCAAAGTTGTAATATCCAAGGCAGCACTCCATCAATATTTGAAATGTTCCCAGTGCGTTGCAGAGCCCGAATGGCATGCAGTTGAACTCACAGAGACCCATGGGTGTCGTGAATGCGGTCTACTCCTTGTCCGCCTCTGCCACGGGAACCTGCCAATATCCACTGGTGAGATCTAAGGTGGAGAAATTGTTAGCTGATTTCAAAGCTGCTAGTGACTCCTCAATTCTAGGTAACAGGTAAGCATCCTTATGTGTAATACAGTTAATCTGCCTGTAATCAACACACATCCTCATTGTGCCATCTTTCTTTCTAACGAGCACTAATGGAGCTGCTCAGGGGCTGCAACTATCTCTTATCACCCCAGCCTCCTTCATCTCTCGTAACATTTCTTTAGCACCTCGATAGTGAGCTGGGGTCATAGGACGGTACCTCTCTTTAAGTGGGGAATGGTCCCCAGTAGGGATCTGATGTTGGACCCCTTTTACTTGCCCAAATTCTAGAGGGTGTTTGCTGAAGACTAGTTCATAATTTTGGACCACCCGGCAAACCCCATGTTTTTGGTGTGAAAGGGTGGAGTCAGTGCCAACATGTCATTTCTGACACCAGTCCTCCAGCTGCCCCTTGGAGCCACTGTCTTCCGCCTCGTCAGACGGGATCAAGAGTTCCATTGTCCTTATGGTTTTGTTGCTGACAGTGAACAGCTTAGCTACGGTGGCATACTGGGACAGTCTGGCCTCCTCTTCCCCACGATTTAAGACACGGATGGGTACCCTCCCCTTACAGACGTTGACTACCCCCCTGACTGTCAGGACTGTGAGCCTACTGTCTGAGTATACAGGCTCTACCAAGGCCTGGTAATCTTGACCCTTGAGGCCTATCGCTGCCCGACACCAGATTATCATTTCATTTCTTGGGGGTATTGCAATGGAGAAGGAGTCACTTACCCTCACACTACCAACTTCCCCTCCAGCCAGCTCTACCCGTTGCCTCCGCATCTGGGCCTTAAGGTCCAGTCACACTAAGCAACTTACCAGCGATCCCAACAACGATAGGGATCGCTGGTAAGTTGCTAGGAGGTTGCTGGTGAGATGTCACACTGCGACGCTCCAGCGATCCCACCAGCAACCTGACCTGGCAGGGATCGCTGGAGCGTGGCTACACAAGTTGCTGGTGAGCTCACCAGCAACCAGTGACCAGCCCCCAGCGCCGCGTGGAAGATGCTGCGCTTGGTAACTAAGGTAAATATCGGGTAACCAACCTGATATTTACCTTGGTTACCAGCGCACGCAGCTACACGTGCAGAGAGCAGGGAGCAGCGCACACTGAGCGCTGGCTCCCTACTCTCCTAGTTACAGCACACATCGGGTTAATTACCTGATGTGTGCTGCAGCTACATGTGCACAGAGCAGGGAGCAGCGCACAATGCTTAGCGCTGGCTCCTTGCTCTCCTAGTTACAGCACACATCGGGTTAATTACCTGATGTGTGCTGCAGCTAAATGTGCACAGAGCAGGGAGCAGCGCACACTGCTTAGCGCTGGCTCCTTGCTCTCCTAGCTGCAGGACACATCGGGTTAATTAACCGCATGCGTTTTTGTGCGTTTTTTTGGGGCCAGAAACGCTGCATCTTTGTGGTCAGAAAAAAACGCAGCGTACACACATAGCCTATATGTGATGATAGTACAGGAGGGGCCTCAGTATAAATACTGTATATGTAAAAAAAAAAGCCTGATCTGCCTATAGAGCAGTGTTGTAAGAATACACAGGACCAGTAAAGGGTTTATCCAACATGTAAAACTATTTTGGAAACTATAGTGAGGCTTTTCTAGGGCCTCTGTCCCCACAGAATGACTGGTCACATCCAGTACAGACACTGGGGACCGATCCTTAACTGATAATTATGTAATGTGTGACGGTGGAAAGAGAAGATAATTCACCAGTCTCCGACAGGAAAAGTGTATTGGGTGGTAAGACTTCACACCTGCCTTTTTTTTACTATGTTTTTGTCCAATGCATATATTGCATATTATAATAGGTGAAAAATGCAGAGAAAAAAAGGCAAAAAGAATTGACATGCTGAATCTTTGTGGTCACCACAAAGACGCAGCAAAAAAAAAGGCAATGTGCGGACAGCCAATATAAAATCTCATAGACTTTGCTGGGGAAGGAAATTCATGCAGTTTGGAGACCCTGATGAGTAATTACATATAGCCTAAGATAATGACACTAAGACTGGAGGTACAGGATAATGACAGTGACACTGGGGGTACAGGATAATGACACTGACACTGGGAGGACGGGATAATGACCGACACTGGGGGTACAGAATAATGACACTGGTGGTACAGGATACTGACACTGGCACTAGGGGTACAGGATAATGACACTGACACTGGGTGGACGGGATAATGACACTGACACTGGGAGGATGGGATAATGACTGACACTGGGGGTACAGAATAATGACACTGGGGTTAGAGGATACAGGCGCTTGATACTCTGTACAGGATAAAACACTTGGGGTACAGGATAATTACTCTGGACACTTGGTTCTTTTCCTCAGCACCCAGCATTTCTATGTTCTGATAGCCATCTTGTCTTCAGCATCCAGCTTTCCCATGATATCAGAGAATGGGAAAGCTGGGAGCTGGGGAGCTGAGGACAAGATGGATATCAGAACATAGAAAGGCTAGGTGATGAGGAAAAGAGTCTCTTTCTCTCAACTCACCACTGTAACACCTGCCTTGATCAACAGACTCAGGTGGGATGTAATGGACAGACTAGAGGGAAGCCACTTACCAAGCAGGAACCCCAGAACCCTGAAACCCTTTAACCCCTATACAGGGATTTGGAATTACACAGAGCCCTGGAGATCACTACCTGTGGAAGGCTGCAGTCCGATGAGAGTAGTCGTCAGGCAGGGTCAAACCAGCAATAGCAGAACAGGGACAGAATCGGCAGGCAAGGACGTAATCAGAAAACGTAGCAGAGGTCAAATCTGAATCGGGCAGCGAGGTACAAAAACAGCAGGCAGAAGGGTAGTCAGAAAACCCGCAGAAGTCAGCACACAAGAATCACAAAACAGAATAGGGCAGAACAGGAGCCAGGAAATCAGAACTATTTCTGGCAGAGGTCAGCAGACAGGAGGGGAACTAAGAAGGGTGTGGTGTCTTCCCATTGGCTGTAGCTGAACGCTGGCAACTTCATCTGCAAGACACACGCCACCCACAGTTAGCCAGTGGTACTGCAGATCCCAAGATAACCCAGCCCAGTGGATGATCGGAGCCTACGCTCACCGGTGCCACTGGCATTAACTCCTCTCCCATCACCATCCACGGTAGGAACACGGCGTCGCCTGGCAATCAGAGCAGAAGTCGCTGGAGCAGACTCCGGTGGTGACGTAACAAGCACCCAGCTTTCCCAATCCCATCCCATGCTCTGACTGCTGCTATCCCTCTTTCCCTAATCCCTACTGATATATGGTTACTGTGTGGACTTCACTCATGTCACGCAGCAGGGACTGGTGCACACACCCTGCACCCCCAAAATAACACACACCCAGCACCCTCAAATCACACACACCCAGCACCTCCAAATCACACACACACTGCACCCCCAAATCATACAAATTCAGCACCCCAATGTCCTGCATATCTCATACAGACTGGCTGTACCCCAAATTACCCTTCTCTCAAACACACTGAAACCCCATGTTCTATACAAATAATATCCCTTAACACCCCTGTGTCACAGCCTGGACCCCTGATATGCCACTCACCCACCCCACCCCCCATATCTCTCACCAGACACATCTTCCTTCCTCTGGCACATCTTCCTTGGCCACATCTTCCTCAGGCACATCTTCCTTAGTATTTCCTGCCTGGCTCCTCCCACATGCTCACATGGGCATGACATCACCGTAGGTCCCCACTGCTCCACCACTGAATGCAATGCATCTTCTTCTCTGAAGCCGCTTCTGCTCTGCCCCTGCCGTGCTGCAGCTCATAAGCTCCCAGTGCCTCCAGGTCAGGAGTGCCCCCTTCTCCCCCGTGTAGCTACTGGCGCTGTCATAAACTAGTGACTGCTGCATACAGTATTGTCACCTGCGGCAGCTAGGAGACGTGGCTGCAGGTCATGTTTTTTGTTCGTTTGTGAACCCTCCCCAACCACACCTATTGCCAATCCATATCATACGCATAAATAGCCTGAGTCTCAGCTTCCCATACACGGTAGGTTTTTTAACTGCATGAGAGGACACACACAAGCTAGGGACCCCAACGTAGAGAAATACTTTGGCGTAGTGTTGGGGCTCTATTGCATTGATCAATTCAGTAGCTAAATTTCTCTTGATTCATATGTTCATGGCAGTAATGCAGATTACATTGTTCACATATTCACTCTTGCATATAGCTATTGGATTTTTCAAGTCAGTATTCACACAGCAGTTTCTGCTATTTCATGTATTCCCCTTACATAGTCACTGGTGTGCATACCTTATCTCCCCATAGTGATGTTTTTTAGGTTTTTGCACCCAGTTCGGACTTAGAATGGTGTTCCAAACGTTATTCCTATTTGTCAGTATTTTTTCGTTTGTGAACCCTCCCCAACCACACCTATTGCCAATCCATATCATACGCATAAATAGCCTGGGTCTCAGCTTCCCATACACGGTAGCTTTTTTAACTGCATGAGAGGACACACACAAGCTAGGGACCCCAACGTAGAGAAATACTTTGGCGTAGTGTTGGGGCTCTATTGCATTGATCAATTCAGTAGCTAAATTTCTCTTGATTCATATGTTCATGGCAGTAATGCAGATTCCATTTTTCACATATTCACTCTTGCATATAGCTATTGGATTTTTCAAGTCAGTATTCACACAGCAGTTTCTGCTATTTCATGTATTCCCCTTACATAGTCACTGGTGTGCATACCTTATCTCCCCATGTTAATATACCCGGCGGGGGCCCCTGCAGGCTGCCAGGGACAGCTTAGTGTGAAGACAAGGTGGGGGCCTACCGGGGGTTTCCCCGCTGCCCCGACACGCCAGGCCGACGCTGGATGGCAGGGTGCCGAAGGGGTGCAACATCACCTGGGGTTGACTCTTGCAGTACCCGTATGGCCCGGTCCTTGAATTGTGCAAAGTCTAGGTTAGGGTTCTGTATGGCCATAATGCGCAGCTGTGTCCGGTGGGTACAAGACAGGAGCCCTTCTATAAACTGCTGTTAGTAGCTCGTCTTCCTCACGCACACTTGCAGAATCCACCTGCTTAACAGCCCTCAGCATTTCTTGCAGATTTAGAGCATAGTCCCGTACGCTATCCTGCACCCTTTGTTTGCACCCAAAAAATTTCATCTTTATTTCTGCAGCCGTGCGAGTGTCAAAAGTGTCTTTTAACCTGGCCAGTATTTGTGCTACTGTCTCTTTGTCAGTGTCCAGCCAGGACTTTACTTCACACTGGGCTGCATCAGTTAGCTGTCCTATTATTATGCCTACTTTTTGAAGTTCACTCAGGGGGTACATTTCAAACAGACTGTGCAGCCTTTCTCTAAGGTCGCTTAGGGTATGCGACTCCCCTGAGTACTGTGGTAGCCAGGCCGCTCCCGGGATGTATGGCATTGTGAGCGGCATAACGGGCGCTGCAGCTGCGGCTGTAGCAGCAGCCTCATCTCCACCTGGGCTGGACATCTTCCTCCCCCCATAATGGACCTTCCCAGGCTCCGCGTTTCTCTTTCGGGGAGTACAGGGTTAATTAATAGGGATGATAAAATACTCTAATATTCGCTTCGCCGAATATCCGGAAAATACGTCACCGTTATTTGACTATTCGCAAATATTCGACGCCCAATCTAAGTCTATGGGAAACCAGGATAATTTCACGTTGGACTCAACGCTGGCCTGTGATGACTTAGGAAAAGGCTGAAATGGATGGGAAAAGGCTGAAACTGTATGGGCACAGTCTGTAGAAGGTGCCTCACTGCATTTCTAGTGTCTTGGAATAACGTGCTCAGAGCAGCACGCGGCGTTTATGTAGTCGCGTGCTGCCTGTCAACCAAAGTAAAAGAGGGTAAATTTCTAAGAAACAGTTTCTAGTGCCTAATCACTGTAATAAAACGTCAAATCAAGCCCCGACCGCCAAAAAAAAACACTTTAGCATATGTTCACACATTTCGTTTTTTACATTTTCCTTCTTTTTCGATTAGAAAGGGCTTTAACTTATACATTATATTGGTGTCTGTCTCACACCTCCTTTTTTAGGACATATTTGACAGCACTTTAATAGGTCAGATAGAATGTGCCCGTTGGGATGTTGGCCTTGCCCTCCACCTTCTCCACCAACACCACCGGCTCCAGTGGTCCTCTATTCAAATGTAGAAAGGGCCACTGGCTGTCCTCAAATCTCAGACTTCTTAGGGCCCTCAGGTGGGCCCTGTAACATACATTGGGGAGGGACGGCAGTCATTTGTAGTTTTCAGCGTCCCCTATATCATTAGTGTGAAAGTTGTAATACGTACTCCATAACACTTTACAGTGCTATTGCCAATATGGCCATTTGGGTGTTGACCTTGCCCTCCTCCTCCACCAACACCACCGGCTTCAGTGGCCCTCTATTCAAGTTCTATTCAAATTATTCAGTAATGTATGTTTTATGGACAAATGAACGCTACGCTGGGACATCAAAGCTGATGTCGTTGATGATGATTGCATCTGACCAAAAGCAGATTGGGAGCAAGAAGCATCATCGCCTGCTTCCTAGACCACAGTTTGTGAAGCATGCAGAACCATCGAAGTGGCAGTTGTTTCACTCTGGAACTCAGGCTTTATTCCACTACCTAACACCAAGGATTTAAAAAAAAAAAAATCAGTTTCCCCAGGGGATAATGGTTCAGACACCATGGACCACAGCATCAGAAGGTACTCCCAACAGCTCCCAACAGCTTTTTTAAAAAAAATTGGTAGGATAAAAAACAGGTCATAACATGCCAAGGAGTTTAATAAATTCAGTTTCCCTAGAGAATAATGGTTCACACACCATGGAGCACAGCATCAGAAGGTACTCCCAACAGCTCCCAACAGATTTGGTTTTTTTTAAAAAAAAATTGGTAGCATAAGCAACAGGGCATAACATGCCAAGGAGCTAAAAAAATTCTGATTCCGCAGGGGGCCATGTGTAACATACCATGGAGCACAGCATCAATAAAGAACACAAATAGAGACTGTCTGACCAATTGTTATAGAAAAGTGTAGCCTCAACAGTGGTTGTGAAAGTGCATAATGTACAAAGGCTTGAAAAATATTGCCCTGGGTGATTGGGCTGAACAATTAAATCGCAGCAGCATAACAAGTTAGATTAGTCATACGGTCGCGTTAGATGATAGAAGACAAAATAGTCTTAAATGAGAAACAATGGAACTTATTTGAACTTAAGAAATACAAATTTTGGGGCTGCACTTATTATTGTGTCTTGTTAACAGGATGTAATACTATTGTATGTACTGAGGATTTCGATTGCGTTAGGGCAATGACAACCAGAGACGAGTTCTTGGTGCAGAGATGTTTATAATATGTAACCAACGATATGTACATAAACGGAACAAAACACAGTAGAACAATAAACACAGGAAATACCTTCCAGGATCAGAGCGAAGGGAATTCCCGGGGCCACGCACCGGACTCCCCCAGGGAGACCACCAAGAGCGAACCCCTATACAGGGACTGTCTGGCAATCACCCCAGAAGGCCTAAATGCGCAGCAGCCGGGACACAAAGGGCAATAGGTATAGTCCAAAAATGTCCGCACGAGATGAGAGTCCAGAGTGGTTACGAACCGGAAGGAACCGGGCAGAAGTGCTGACCAAAGACGGCAGACGGAGTCCGGGCACAGCTTGATGAGACCAGGTGCAGTCCAGAGTCGGTGTCGGTTGTTTTTCAGGAGGATCCAAAATGTCAATCAGGAACCAAGAGCAGCAAAGCAGGAGTACACAGCAAGCAGTATACTCAGGCACTGGACTAAGCTTAGGGGCGGCCTTTTAAACAGATGGACAGGAAGTAGGGCAACAGAACAGCAAACTCCATGTTAACAGAGGGCAAGCTCTTTCAAAAGAGAACTGGAAATCCCGGAAGTCTGACACAGGAGGCCTGAGATACTCTGGGGCAATCCATCTATGGTTCATTTTGATCATCATCAAACTGTCTGCACTTTCCGTGGATAGTCGTGTGCGAGTATCTGTTATTATTGACCCCGCTGAGCTGAAAACACGCTCAGACAACATACTTGCAGCAGGGCAAGGTAGCACTTCCAAAGCGTTTAAGGCGAGGTCTGGCCAAGTGTTGAGCTTGGAAACCCAATAGTTGAAGGGAACTGTAGACTCTGAAAGCATGCTGATATGGTCACCTACATAGTCCTTCACCATCTTACTTAACTATTCCCTCCTTGTCATAGTTTCCCCAACCGGTATCTGATTCAAAGTTGACAGTTTGTGGAAAATGGACATGTTTTGGCACATTAGTCCCCCGCCTTTGTTGCTCCTACTATGCGTAGCCCTCTCTTGTAATCCTGTTGTGTGAGATGCCACGCTACCTCTGACGTCAGCATGATCTGAGGGCAATCGTTTCATCAACTGTTCCACTACAGCCCTCTTGAATGTTTCCGTAGTACAATTCTTATTTATCTCGACAAGTAGCAAAGTGAATTTGTCTTTGTAGCGTGGGTCAAGGAAGGTACATAACCAGTATTTGTTGTCTGCCAAAATGTGGACTAGCCGACAGTCATGAGAAAGGCAGTGTGACATGAACTGTGCCATGTGTCCCAGACTCCGAACTGGAAATCTTTGTATGTCACTTCTAAGAATACATTCTGTCTCCCTAAACCTCCTCTCCTCCTCAGTCTCTCTCTCCTCCTCCTGCTTCTCCTCAGGCCATCCATGCTGGACAGCCCTGAAGCTTGGGTTGTCAATCCCTTGGTTACCAACTTTAAAGCATTCCTGTTCTTCATCATCGTCCTCATCCTCATCCTCATGATGCTGACTAAAGGTGGCCTGAACCTGTTGGCCGAGGTGCTGCGGATTACTAGCAACCATTGTGAAGTCTGGATCCACAGACACCTCGAGTGCATTAACACTTTGATCAGTCAGACCATCCAGAGAGCGTTTCAATAAACAAATCAGTGGAGTCAAGAGCATCATCACTGCTCACAATGTTGGTACAATAATCAAAATTCTCTAGAACCTGACAAATATCTGCAATCCACACCCACTCTGCAGTACTTATATCTGGAAGCTGCGTCTGACGGGCCTGTTCCAGCTGGAATTGGGATACTGCCCTCTGCTGCTCATGGATCCTGGCCAACATATGATAGGTTGAATTCCATCTCGTAGGGAGGTCACATATTAGTCTTTGAGGAGGCAAGTGTAAGCGCTGCTGCAGCACTGCCAGGGCAGCAAAAGAGGGAGATGACTTGCGGAAATGGACGCTAATACATCATACCTTGGTAAGTAGGTCTGGTATGTCGGTATTTTTTTAGAAAGTGCTGAACTACTAAATTTACAACGTGGGCCATACAAGGAACGTGTACAAGCTTTCCAAGATTTAATGCCACCACCAGATTATGACCATTATCGCACACTACCATCCCTGGATGGAGGTCCAATGGTGCAAGCCACTCATATGTCTGCTCAGTTATTGCTTTGAAAAGCTCATGTGCTGTGTGCGATTTGTCACTGATACAGATGAGCTTCAGTAGAGCGTATTGCCGCTTAGCTAAGGCAGTGCTGCAGAGATCCCAGCTAGGGAATGATGTCAACGGTTGGACATCGGCGGATGTTGAGGAGGATGCACAGGAGCCAGATGAAGAGTAGGAGGAGGAGGGAGTTGTTGCTGTGTAGGAGGCTACTGAAACTCTGATTGAATTGGGGCCCGCTATTCTGGGTGTAGGAACTATATGGGATGTTGCCGGCTCAGACTCTGTACCAGCCGCCACCAGGTTCACCCAGTGTGCCGTCAGTGACATGTAGCATCCCTGTCCACTTCCACTTGTCCACATGTCTGTGGTTAAGTGGACGTTCCTTGTTATGGCATTGGTGAGAGCCCGTTTGATTTTTATGGACACGTGATTGTGGAGCACGGGGACGGCACAACAAGAAAAATAGTGGTGGCTAGGCACAGAGTACTGATGTTCTAACAGCGCCAAAAGGTTGTGGAAATCCTCTGTTCCCACAAGCCAATACGACAACATCTCAAGGGCTATCAATCGTGCAATGTGTGCAGTTATGGTTTCTGCCCTTTAGTGCGTAACAGAGTATTTTTGCTTTTTTCCGAAGGTCTGTGGTATGGGAAACTGAATGGAACGCTGGGATGTGGATGTGGTCATTGATGATTGAGTTTGACCAACATCAGGTTGGGAGAAGGAGGCATCAGCGCCACCTTATTTCCCAGCAGTTTGGGAAGCAGGCAGCCCAGGGGAAGTGGCAGTGTTTTGGGTCTGGAAATCGTGCTTTTTACCTAGAGCTTTCAACCACCTAGTTGTTTGCTTGGCTAACATATAGTTTCTCATGCTGGAGGTGCCCAAGCTGGAAGTATTATTGCCTCTGCTCAGCTTGGTCTGACAGATTTGACAAACGGCAACCGTTTGGTCCGAAGGAGTCTTGGAAAAAAACTCCCACAAAATCACAGCACGGACCCTTGGACTCTGAGATGGCACAGGTGGTGCACGGACCCTTGGAATCTGAGATGCCACAGGTGGTGGTGTCATGTGCACAGTTGGTTGACCTCTGGCAGTAGTCGAAACCCTATCTCTTACAGCGTTTTTGCGGACTATGGGCACATGCTCCTCTGCACTGCTGCTCTCGCAATCCATGCCACCCGTCCATGTTGGATCAGTCAAATCATTATCAACCAGGTCGTCTTCAAATTCCTGAAGGTCAACATCTTCGGTAATGGAGGTTTCAGGCTGACTGAGGGCAACTGTGGTAAAACTGACACTGTGTTTTACTAGCAGCAGGCCAGTATGTAGGTTCTGTAAGCTATGAAGCCACCACCAGGATGCTATATATTATGGTATTTGGTTTCAGGCAGAACTACAGGCCGTGACAGCAATTTTTTTTTTTTTTTAAACCTACACTATTTATTTTTAGCAGTAGGGTACTATGGAGCTTATGTACGCTATGAAGCCAATACAAGGACACAACTATGCTGGTATGAATTGAGATGGTGGCTGACAGGCACTACACTACACCTGAACCTGTTGTTTTTTCAATTTTGGGACCTTTTTTTAGTAAGGTGCAATACCTATCCCTAGTAGAACAGACACAAGGGATGTAGCAGTGTTGGGATTGTTGATTATTAGTAGCAGATGTCAGAACGACTTTAAATCTCTCCCTGCCTGTGAAAAAGCTCTCTTTATATCAGACACTGCACTAACAGACCGTATGCAGCACTAATAAGAGGATTTTTTTTTTGTTTTGGTTTAAAGCAGGAACAGCTCTCACCTAACAAAGCAATGCACTAACACTGACCCCATTGCTAGTTCTGCAATTTCTTCAGCTGCTAGCAGCTTACAAGAACTTTTTAGGATTATGCAGCATGAACACTATCTCATACAACGCACTGCACTGTCCCTATACCTGGTTCTACGATTAAGGCTATGTGCCCACGCTGCGAATTTACCCGATTTGCGATTTGCACTTCCAAGCCATTTCAATGGCATTTTGGAAATGCTGTGCCCATGCTGCGGATTTTTCCGCGGCGGATTTGCCGCGGATTTTGATCCGGAAAAATCTGCAGCATGTCAATTATTGTTGCGGATTTTGTTGCGGATTTTTCCCATGCAAGTCAATGCAAGGTGTAAAATCCGCAAGAAATCCGCAGGTCTGTTCCCACAGGCTCTTTTTCCTGCGGATTTGGTGTGGATTTCGCAAACAAATCCGCAGGAAGTGATGTAGGATAGTTCAGGAAGAGGAAGTTTCACCATTTTGTAGTGTAGAGTAGTGGCAGTGTAGTCGTGTTGTGTCCGGACTCTGGATTGCCAGCTAAAAGCAGCTAGTTACAGGCTGCTTGCTTTTAGCTGGCAAAACAGGATCCCAGGTCTTTTTTCACAATTCTTTTAAAAAAAAAAAAAAAAAATGTGCTCCGCTGTATTTTCACTGTCCAGCCCGATGCAAGCAAGCAACTGAGGGCTGTGCTTCTCAGCGGGATAAGGCTGAAGCATTCTCTGCCCCTCCCGCTGAGAAAAACAGTCCTCAGCTGCCCCTGAAAATGGCGGCTCCGTTGTGAAGCGCCATTCTCAGGTGCTGTATCGAGGCTCATCCAGCTGCCCTGATGCATTGGCTGGCTGGGTAATTACGGGGTTAATGCCAGTTTTCTGCAAACTGCCACTAAGCCCGAGGTTCATAATGTCATGCCTGTGTAGACACGGCCATTATGAACCTCCGTTTAGTACTAAAGAAAAGAAAACACTTTTTTTAAAAATTTTATTTGAAAGAAAAACACACACACATCCCTGATTGCCATCTTTATTACTCCCTGAATCCCCCGACGATAATCCATGACAACTCCGAGCCGGGCTCCGATGTGCACCCGGCTGACCCGGGCACTGACGTCAGCCGGTGACAGCAGCCGTCAGTGTATTAAATGCTGCACAGCTCTCTTCCGGCAGCTGGGAACGTCTGATATCAGAGCCCTGGTCAGCTGACTTAATTCGCGAGCGCGGGCGGGTCAGCTGATGTGCACACCGACCAGCTGATGTGCCGGGCTCCGATGTGCACTCATGTGACCCGGGCACGGACGTCAGCCGGTACCAGCAGCCGGAAGAGAGCTTTGCAGCATCTCGAACACTGACGGCTGCTGGGACCGGCTGACGTCCGTGCCCGGGTCACATGAGTGCACATAGTCAGCTGTCGGTGTGCAGTCAGCTGACCCGCCTGCGCTCGCGAATTAAGTCAGCTGACCAGGGCTCTGATATCAGACATTCCCAGCTGCCGGAAAAGAGCTGTGCAGCATTTAATAATACACTGACGGCTGCTGTCACCGGCTGACGTCAGTGCCCGGGTCAGCCGGGTGCACATCGGAGCCCGGCTCGGAGTTGTCATGGATTATCGTCGGGGGATTCAGGGAGTAATAAAGATGGCAATCAGGGATGTGTGTGTGTTTTTCTTTCAAATAAAATTTTTAAAAAAAGTGTTTTCTTTTCTTTAGTACTAAACGGAGGTTCATAATGGCCGTGTCTACACAGGCATGACATTATGAACCTCGGGCTTAGTGCCAGTTTGCAGAAAACTGGCATTAACCTCATAATTACCCAGCCAGCCAATGCATCAGGGCAGCTGGATGAGCCTCGGTACAGCACCTGAGAATGCCGCTTCACAACGGAGCTGCCATTTTCAGGGGCAGCTGAGGACTGTTTTTCTCAGCGGGAGGGGCAGAGAATGCTTCAGCCTTATCCCGCTGAGAACACAGCCCTCAGTTGCTTGCTTGCATCGGGCTGGACAGTGAAAATACAGCGGAGCACATTTTTTTTTTTTTAAAAATACCAGTGAAAGGGAACATGGCACCACATTTTTTGGCTGTAAGCTGCGGCCGCCACCACTGGGTTATTATATACAGCCTGTTAAAATGCTGTATATAAGCACAGTGGTGTTGGCCGCAGCTTTTTACAAAAAAAGTGGCAACAGGTTCCCTTTAAACATTTCTGCCCCTTTATTACAAAATGGATAATGGAGAAGAAAGGAGGGTTGGGACAGGAAATGACATAAAGAGCCTTTTTTTTCCTTCAAAACAGACTAAGCTTTATTCAGAAACACAATAGAGTACAATGGACAAAATCCGCATCAAAATCCGCATCAAAATCCGCAACGAAATCTGCGTCAAATCCGCGTCAAATCCGCACCTATGCTAAGGTGCGGATTCCGGGGGAAAGCTGCGGATTTTGATGCAGAAAAATCCGCAGGTACATTCTACCGTGGACACATAGCCTTACACAGCTGCTAGTAACTAATGCACATTATCTTCAGCCCTTACAAGGACTATTATTAGTTGGCTGTATAAACGCTCTCCCGCACACAGTACAGTCTATCTACACCGCCAGCTCACCAATGACTGCGTGTTCACAAAATGGCCGCTGCCTTGCCTTATATAGCCCCTATAAGGCTGTGTGGCTAAGCCAATCACAGTAAGACCACAACAAAGAAGGTTGCGGCGTTACTGTGAGGGTAAGCAACATTAGAAGTGTTTAGTGGCTGGAAAACAGGCGCCAGGAAGTCAGAAATGAAAATGAAAGTATCGGAACGGATACGGTTTTATTCATCGCTAGTGAATAGCTCGAATACCCCATTAGCCGTCGGATACCGAATAGTGGCAAATACATTCGCTCATCCCTATTAATTAACCGTCGCTCTGATGGCGGGCTTTCTTTCCGCACTTTTTCTGGCACGCCCCCTTTCCCTGCGTGTGGCTAGTTTAATGGCGGCGACAGTTCACTACTGCGCAATTCAACAGTTCATAAACACACAGTACTTAGGCACACAGTACCTGGTGGTACCGGGCATGTTATCCTGCCTGTTATCCTGAAACTGCCTCATTGATTAACACTAGTGCGAGTGCAATTCGATTTTTTATCGGATTGCACTCGCACATGAAAATCGCAGGTGGAAAAGAGCCATTAGACAGATACTCAGGCAAGTATGCGTAAGTGAATTTATTGACTGACACACTGCAAAGGGAACCTAACCAGAGCAACAGCACCAACGTTTCGGCATAGAGCCTTTCTCAAGGTTGTTGCCTGAAAGGTGTGAAAACAATAACAAAAGTGAGTGCATTATGTACAGGTGATACATAGAATATATACACAAATAATACAAATATACATGAAGGAATACTGCGGATGGAACGTACAACACTGGTCAGAGTAAGGAAACACGGGTCTTGAAGGACAACCGGAGGTTTTGCAAATAGAGGTAAGGTTCCACATGTTTTGCAGTGTGTGCTCTTAATCACATGGAGAAAGAATAATTAGTACAGGTATGATAACATATTTCGTACCATGGGACATAATATTGGTCAAGTAACATAGGTAAGTCGCTTGTACAAACCAAGCTAAACAGCCGGAGCTGGTATCCATACCAAGGGGAGTGGAGAAAAGAAAAAAGAAAAAAGGAAGAGAGAGGGAGAGGGGGAAAAAAAGACAGAGGGAGAGGGGGAAAAAAAAGAGGGAGAGGGGGAAAAAAAAAAGAGGGAGAGGGGGAAAAAAAAAGAGGGAGAGGGGGAAAAAAAGAGAGGGAGAGGGGGAAAAAAGAGAGGGAGAGGGGGAAAAAAGAGAGGGAGAGGGGGGAAAAAAGAGAGGGAGAGGGGGAAAAAAAGAGAGGGAGAGGGGGAAAAAAGAGAGGGAGAGGGGGAAAAAAGAGAGGGAGAGGGGGAAAAAAGAGAGGGAGAGGGGGAAAAAAGAGAGGGAGAGGGGGAAAAAAAGAGAGGGAGAGGGGGAAAAAAAGAGAGGGAGAGGGGGAAAAAAGAGAGGGAGAGGGGGAAAAAAAGAGAGGGAGAGGGGGAAAAAAAGAGAGGGAGAGGGGGAAAAAAGTGAGGGAGAGGGGAAAAAGAGAGGGAGAGGGGGACAAAAAGAGAGGGAGAGGGGGAAAAAAGTGAGGGAGAGGGGAAAAAAGAGAGGGAGAGGGGGAAAAAAGAGAGGGAGAGGGGGGAAAAAGAGAGGGAGAGGGGGAAAAAGAGGGAGAGGGGGGAAAAAGAGAGGGAGAGGGGGAAAAAAAGAGAGGGAGAGGGGGAAAAAAAGAGAGGGAGAGGGGGAAAAAGAGGGAGAGGGGGAAAAAGAGGGAGAGGGAAAAAGAGAGGGAGAGGGAAAAAGAGAGGGAGAGAGGGAAAAAGAGAGGGAGAGAGGGAAAAAGAGAGGGAGAGAGGGAAAAAGAGAGGGAGAGAGGGAAAAAGAGAGGGAGAGAGGGAAAAAGAGAGGGAGAGAGGGAAAAAGAGAGAGAGAGAGGGAAAAAGAGAGAGAGAGGGAAAAAGAGAGAGAGAGAGGGAAAAAGAGAGAGAGAGAGGGAAAAGAGAGAGAGAGAGGGAAAAAGAGAGAGAGAGAGGGAAAAAGAGAGGGAGAGGGGAAAAAGAGGGAGAGGGAAAAAGAGAGGGAGAGGGAAAAGGAGAGGGAGAGAGGGAGAGGAAGAGAGGGAGAGGGAGTGGAAGAGAGGGATAGGAAGAGGAAGAGATTGAGAGGAAGAGAGGGAGAGGAAGAGAGGGAGAGGAAGAGAGGGAGAGGAAGAGAGGGAGAGGAAGAGAGGGAGAGAAAAAAAGAAGAGGGAGAGAGAGGAGGAAAAAGAGAGAAAGAGCGAGTGAGAGAGAGAAAGACAGAAGAGAAGCAAAGAAGTAAATAGGTGAGAGGTGGGGGGAAAAAGGAGCACAGCAGGTAAGTATGATTGGCAAAGACAGAGCGGCAGGTGCTACATACCATAGATGGAGGGGTGAAAGGATCACAAAGTGAGGTGAATGGATGCCTGAAAAGACAAAGCAGCATGGTGAGGCGAGTCAGTCTCTGGCATCGGTGGTGGCAGGGGAGTGCAGTGCAGTAGCGCTACCTGCAGTGGAGGTCCGGAGCTGGCACAAATGGCAGGGAGAGTGGCTGCAGCGGCGTGGTAATGCACGCCGTGCGGCGCCATTATAAGGAAGCCAGTGGTGTGATGGGAGGCGCGTCACTTCCGGTCGCGTGCGATGGAACGCACACGTGGAACGCACAGGGTGCGCATGTCTGTGACGTGCGCGGTCATGTGACAATGGGCCGGACAGTGGGTGGGGAGAAGGCGGTGAACTAGAAGGGCGTTGTATTAGGAGTTACCTGCTGCAGAGCGTGAATGGGGATGTGCCACTAGGAGGATGTGAGGGATGGGTGAGGATCAGTTGTGCGATATCTGTAAGGAGAAAGACAGGGAGTTAATTCAAAAGGCTGACAGGAAACATGTAAGGAGAAAAGGGATAAGAATACATGATTATACACAGAGAAACGAGGAAGTATGAATACATTACTATATGGATCTAAAGGAAAGGACTCAGATATAATGGCAATTTGGAACCTCAACAATTCAATGCTCAATGTGACAAAAAGGACATGAAAACATAAGAAGGACATGAAAACATAAGACCCAGAAAAAATCCCTTTAAAGACATTTTTAGCAGGGGGCCTCATATTCCCTATTGAGTCCTAATGGCTCTAGAGTTTGGAGGGTATGAATCCAGAAAGCCTCGCGTTCCCTGAGTGTTTTAATGCGATTACCGCCACGGCGGGGTTGGTCGACATGTTCGAGTACTTGGAATCTAAGCTGTGGTATGGTGTGGCCTGCGGCACTAAAATCGGCTGGGATGGGTAAGGTGGTCTGTTTGCAACGTATGGTGGATTTGTGCTTATTAATGCGGTCCCGGATATGTTGGGTAGTCTCACCCACATACCCGAGACCACAGGGGCACTTGATTAGGTAGACAACAAAGTTCGACTCACAGGTGAAATATCCACAGATCAGGAATTTCTTACCCGTGCGTGGGTGTGTGAAAAAAAATCGCCTTTAATTATGTGCGAGCATTGAAGACAATGCAGGCAAGAGAAAGAGCCCTTGCGTTGGCACGAGAGGAGGGTCTGTCTAATTGGTGGCTTGGAGGGGCCGATGTCGGCCCTGACAAGGCTGTCCCTCAGGTTGCGGGGCTGTTTATGGCAAATAAATGGCCGAGAGTCAAATTCAGGGATAGAGGGGTATGCTTGATGGAGTAGAGGCCAATGTTTGAAGATGACACCATTAATGAGAGGGCTGAATGGATGGTATGTACTTACGAAGGGGACACTCTTGTGACCCCGTGAGTTAGGAGCTGAAACAGAGGGTAGGGGTCTCACATAAGGTGGGTAACCCCTTGCTGAAAATTTCATGTCCATGTCAATGTGGCGTGCATCCCTGGTAGATGGATCTGAAATGATCCGATCGACCCGGCAGTGTTGAGAGGGAGGTAGAGACTTTTTAATATGACGTGAGTGGCAGCTGGAATGTAAGAGAAGACTATTTCTGTCGGTCGGCTTAGTGTACAGATCTGTTGAGAGGGTATGGTCGGGATTGATGATTACTGTGGTGTCGGGGAAGTTCATGGAGTGGTCACTGTGATGAAGGGTAAATGAGATATTATTGGTGGCATTATTGATGTCGGTGAAAAAAGAGTTAAGTGATAGAACGTCGCCTGTCCAGATGAGAAAGAGGTCACCAATATAGCGTTTCCACAGTGTCACCTGACTATCAAATAGCGGATGGGGATAGATATAGCAATGCTCAAAGTAGTCTATAAAAATATTTGCATAGGGGGGCGCGACGTTGGATCCCATCGCGGTCCCCCTACACTGCGTGAAAAATTGGTGCTCGAAGAGGAAGAAGTTCTGGGTAAGGACCACCTTGAGCATATCCAGACAAAGCTCCTTTTTGGAAGAGGGAAGGACAGTGTGGGTGTTAAGGAACCTGTCTACTGCTTGGATCCCTTTGTGATGACCAATGCCCGTATATAAGCTTGAGACATCTAAGGTGACGAGTAAGCAGTTGTCAGGGACGCTGGGGATGGATCTTAGGATAGAGAGGAAATGGTTGGTGTCCTTTAGATACGAGGGGATTTTGGGAATGTGCGGGGTCAGGATTTTCTCAAGAGTGATAGAAATGGGTGACAGTAGCGAGTCAGTGGATGCGACTATGGGGCGGCCGGGTGGAGAGGTCAGATTTTTATGGATCTTAGGCAGGGTGTAAAACACCGCAGTAATGGGATGATTGTTGGTCAGAAATTCACTCAGGTTGTCATCAATGATGGCATTCTGTTTGTAGAATTGTACCTTTTCCTGTATGAGAGTGAAAATACAGGACATGGGATCACGAAGTAGTGGACGGTAGGTATTGGTGTCGCTAAGTTGCTGGCGAATTTCGTTAATGTAGTAGGTTCTATCAAGTACCACAATGGCCCTGCCTTTGTCGGCTGGCTTGATGATAATATTCTTATGGTTTTTGAGAGAGGTCAGGGCTTTACGCTCATCAGGGGTCATGTTATTAATCAGGTGGTAGCTCCCCTTACCAATGTCTGTAGTAATGGCGTGAATATCCCTGGAGACTAGGCTGATAAAAGTCTCAACAGGGTGGTAACAACGTGGGGGTTGTTAACTGCTGGGGGTCCTGAGGTTGAGATCAGTGAGCGTAAACCCACTGGGGGGTGAAGATGTCATGGATGCAGCAGATGATTGGCCGAGTTCAGGGGTTCTGTTAGCAAAATGTGCTTTCAGACGGACGTTTCTAAAAAATCTGTTGAGGTCATGCTCTAAATTAAAGGTACTGAAGGAGGGGGTGGGACAGAAGGAGAGTCCCTTCTGTAGGAACTGGGTCTCAAGGGGGAAAGGGTCTGGCTGGATATATTGTAGACAATGTTGTCCCTACCTGGGAACGGGTTGTGACTCGGTCTGGGCGTCTCCCGGTATTTCCGCCCCCTCCTCGTCTGTTTTTTCCAGGACGTCTTGGACCTAAAAAAGACTGGGAATCTGTAGAAAAATGGTCGCTGTCGGACCCAGAAGAGAGACCGCCACCACGGCGGAAGTTGCAAGATGGAGCGGACTATTGCCATTGGTACACACGATTCTTAAGATAATCTTCTTGGTCCCGCAAAAATTTATCTCATTTGCGGATCTGCAGCGTGTCTCTGTATTCAGAAAGCGTAGAATTGCACTTGGTCTTAAGCTCTTCAAGGGCCGTAGCGTTCAGAGTATGGGAGAGTTGTGTCTCTATATTCTTGATATTGGCGTTGATGCTGATAAGTTCCTTTTGCAGGTAGTCAATTGTAAGGAGTATAATATCAAAATAACATTTGTTAAGAATGCTCTCAAAGGACTTACAATACTCAGAGTTATCTGAGAACAGTGTGGGCAGTAGAGAGACTCTGAGCCCCCTCGGGATTCTCTGGGTTTTAAAGTATTCAGCCAAAGTGGCTGCGTGTAATTCAAGGGCTGTGTTCCTCTTAGTTTCCCTCAGGTAATCACGAGTGCGAATCTCATCTGAGGGGATGGTAAGTAGAGTTGAGCGCGGTTCGTGGTTCGTGGTTCTCCAGTTCTAGGCTCGAGTGATTTTGGGGCATGTTCTAGATCGAACTAGAACTCGAGCTTTTTGCAAAAGCTCGATAGTTCTAGAAACGTTCGAGAACGGTTCTAGCAGCAAAAAAACAGCTAAATCATAGCTTGGTTTCTGCTGTAATAGTGTAAGTCACTCTGTGAATCAAACTATTATCACATTTCAGTGTATAGTGTGCGTGAACAGCGCCTTCAGATCACTGCTGTTTCTATAATGGCGATCGCCATTTTTTTTTTTTTTTTCTTGTCTTCCTTCCCTAAGCGCGCGCGTCTTGTGGGGCGGGCCAGCATGTCAGCCAATCACAGACACACACACAGCTAAGTGGACTTTGAGCCAGAGAAGCAACGGCATGTGTGATAGGATCTGCATGTCACATGTCCCTGCATTATAAAACCGGACATTTTCTTCACGGACGCCATTCTCTGCCTTCTGCGTCTTTGGTGTCAGACATCAGTGTCGCAGCTCCGTCCTCCTGAGTCCTATAGCCGATACAGCTGTATGCGCTGCATACACAGCGTTAGACAGCATAGGGAGAGCACTTTATAGCAGTCCTTTTAAGGGCTCAAACCGGCAGGGTCAGAGAGCCATAAGAGAAAGGTCCTGCAAACAGCAACAGCATCTGTGTAGCCAAGGTCAGGGATTTCCTCCCTGCATTTCACCATTAGGAGGGAATAGAAAGGCAGGCTTCCATTCCTCTACCCAGAGCACCACAATCCTGCCACTGTACCCTCCTGTCCTCTGCACACTCCAACTCATTATAACTAAGCCATTATACTAGCAAACACTCAGTGTACCTAGTGGCATCCTATCTGTGGCTATTGGACTTTGCTATAGTCCCACTAGTGTAAAGACATTTGCAGAGCACGTCTGCCTGCATTGCACACTCCAACTTTTTTAAACTAAGCAATTTTACTAGCAAACACTCAGTGTACCTAGTGGCATCCTATCTGTGGCTATTGGACTTTGCTATAGTCCCACTAGTGCAAAGACATTTGCAGAGCACGTCTGCCTGCATTGCACACTCCAACTTTTTTAAACTAAGCAATTTTACTAGCAAACACTCAGTGTACCTAGTGGCATCCTATACGTGGCTATTGGACTTTGCTATAGTCCCACTAGTGCCAAGACATTTGCAGAGCGCATCTGCCTGCGTTGCACACTCCAACTAATTATAACGAAGCCATTATACTAGCAAACACTCAGTGTACCTAGTGGCATCCTATACGTGGCTATTGGACTTTGCTATAGTCCCACTAGTGCCAAGACATTTGCAGAGCGCATCTGCCTGCGTTGCACACTCCAACTAATTATAACGAAGCCATTATACTAGCAAACACTCAGTGTACCTAGTGGCATCCTAAACGTGGCTATTGGACTTTGCTATAGTCCCACTAGTGCAAAGACATTTGCAGAGCACGTCTGCCTGCATTGCACACTACAACTTTTTTAAACTAAGCAATTTTACTAGCAAACACTCAGTGTACCTAGTGGCATCCTATACGTGGCTATTGGACTTTGCTATAGTCCCACTAGTGCAAAGACATTTGCAGAGCACGTCTGCCTGCATTGCACACTACAACTTTTTTAAACTAAGCAATTTTACTAGCAAACACTCAGTGTACCTAGTGGCATCCTATACGTGGCTATTGGACTTTGCTATAGTCCCACTAGTGCCAAGACATTTGCAGAGCGCATCTGCCTGCGTTGCACACTCCAACTAATTATAACGAAGCCATTATACTAGCAAACACTCAGTGTACCTAGTGGCATCCTAAACGTGGCTATTGGACTTTGCTATAGTCCCACTAGTGCAAAGACATTTGCAGAGCACGTCTGCCTGCATTGCACACTACAACTTTTTTAAACTAAGCAATTTTACTAGCAAACACTCAGTGTACCTAGTGGCATCCTATCTGTGGCTATTGGACTTTGCTATAGTCCCACTAGTGCAAAGACATTTGCAGAGCACGTCTGCCTGCATTGCACACTCCAACTTTTTTAAACTAAGCAATTTTACTAGCAAACACTCAGTGTACCTAGTGGCATCCTATACGTGGCTATTGGACTTTGCTATAGTCCCACTAGTGCCAAGACATTTGCAGAGCGCATCTGCCTGCGTTGCACACTCCAACTAATTATAACGAAGCCATTATACTAGCAAACACTCAGTGTACCTAGTGGCATCCTATACGTGGCTATTGGACTTTGCTATAGTCCCACTAGTGCAAAGACATTTGCAGAGCACGTCTGCCTGCATTGCACACTACAACTTTTTTAAACTAAGCAATTTTACTAGCAAACACTCAGTGTACCTAGTGGCATCCTATACGTGGCTATTGGACTTTGCTATAGTCCCACTAGTGCCAAGACATTTGCAGAGCGCATCTGCCTGCGTTGCACACTCCAACTAATTATAACGAAGCCATTATACTAGCAAACAGTGTACCTAGTGGCATCCTATACGTGGCTATTGTACTTTTGTCAATTCACAGTATTGGAACATTATTTGCAGCACGTCTGCCTGCATTGCACACTCAAACTTTTTTAAACTCAGCCATTATACTAGCAAACACTCACTGTACCTAGTTGTATCCTAAACGTGGCTATTGTACTTTTGTCAATTCACAGTATTGGAACGTTATTTGCAGGACATCTGCCTGCATTGCACACTCAAACTTTTTTAAACTCAGCCATTATACTAGCAAACACTCACTGTACCTAGTTGTATCCTAAACGTGGCTATTGTACTTTTGTCAATTCACAGTATTGGAACGTTATTTGCAGGACATCTGCCTGCATTGCACACTCTAACTTTTTTAAACTCAGCCATTATACTAGCAAACACTCACTGTACCTAGTTGTATCCTAAACGTGGCTATTGTACTTTTGTCAATTCACAGTATTGGAACGTTATTTGCAGGACATCTGCCTGCATTGCACACTCAAACTTTTTTAAACTCAGCCATTATACTAGCAAATACTCACTGTACCTAGTTGTATCCTAAACGTGGCTATTGTACTTTTGTCAATTCACAGTATTGGAACGTTATTTGCAGGACATCTACCTGCATTGCACACTCTAACTTTTTTAAACTCAGCCATTATACTAGCAAACAGTCACTGTACCTAGTTGTATCCTAAACGTGGCTATTGTACTTTTGTCAATTCACAGTATTGGAACGTTATTTGCAGCACGTCTGCCTGCATTGCACACTCAAACTTTTTTAAACTCAGCCATTATACTAGCAAACACTCACTGTACCTAGTTGTATCCTAAACGTGGCTATTGTACTTTTGTCAATTCACAGTATTGGAACGTTATTTGCAGGACATCTGCCTGCATTGCACACTCAAACTTTTTTAAACTCAGCCATTATACTAGCAAACACTCACTGTACCTAGTTGTATCCTAAACGTGGCTATTGTACTTTTGTCAATTCACAGTATTGGAACGTTATTTGCAGGACATCTGCCTGCATTGCACACTCAAACTTTTTTAAACTCAGCCATTATACTAGCAAACACTCACTGTACCTAGTTGTATCCTAAACGTGGCTATTGTACTTTTGTCAATTCACAGTATTGGAACGTTATTTGCAGGACATCTGCCTGCATTGCACACTCAAACTTTTTTAAACTCAGCCATTATACTAGCAAACACTCACTGTACCTAGTTGTATCCTAAACGTGGCTATTGTACTTTTGTCAATTCACAGTATTGGAACGTTATTTGCAGGACATCTGCCTGCATTGCACACTCAAACTTTTTTAAACTCAGCCATTATACTAGCAAACACTCACTGTACCTAGTTGTATCCTAAACGTGGCTATTGTACTTTTGTCAATTCACAGTATTGGAACGTTATTTGCAGGACATCTGCCTGCATTGCACACTCAAACTTTTTTAAACTCAGCCATTATACTAGCAAACAGTCACTGTACCTAGTTGTATCCTAAACCTGGCTATTGTACTTTTGTCAATTCACAGTATTGGAACGTTATTTGCAGGACATCTGCCTGCATTGCACACTCTAACTTTTTTAAACTCAGCCATTATACTAGCAAACACTCACTGTACCTAGTTGTATCCTAAACGTGGCTATTGTACTTTTGTCAATTCACAGTATTGGAACGTTATTTGCAGGACATCTGCCTGCATTGCACACTCTAACTTTTTTAAACTCAGCCATTATACTAGCAAACAGTCACTGTACCTAGTTGTATCCTAAACGTGGCTATTGTACTTTTGTCAATTCACAGTATTGGAACGTTATTTGCAGCACGTCTGCCTGCATTGCACACTCAAACTTTTTTAAACTCAGCCATTATACTAGCAAACACTCACTGTACCTAGTTGTATCCTAAACGTGGCTATTGTACTTTTGTCAATTCACAGTATTGGAACGTTATTTGCAGGACATCTGCCTGCATTGCACACTCAAACTTTTTTAAACTCAGCCATTATACTAGCAAACACTCACTGTACCTAGTTGTATCCTAAACGTGGCTATTGTACTTTTGTCAATTCACAGTATTGGAACGTTATTTGCAGGACATCTGCCTGCATTGCACACTCAAACTTTTTTAAACTCAGCCATTATACTAGCAAACACTCACTGTACCTAGTTGTATCCTAAACGTGGCTATTGTACTTTTGTCAATTCACAGTATTGGAACGTTATTTGCAGGACATCTGCCTGCATTGCACACTCAAACTTTTTTAAACTCAGCCATTATACTAGCAAACACTCACTGTACCTAGTTGTATCCTAAACGTGGCTATTGTACTTTTGTCAATTCACAGTATTGGAACGTTATTTGCAGGACATCTGCCTGCATTGCACACTCAAACTTTTTTAAACTCAGCCATTATACTAGCAAACACTCACTGTACCTAGTTGTATCCTAAACGTGGCTATTGTACTTTTGTCAATTCACAGTATTGGAACGTTATTTGCAGGACATCTGCCTGCATTGCACACTCTAACTTTTTTAAACTCAGCCATTATACTAGCAAACACTCACTGTACCTAGTTGTATCCTAAACATGGCTATTGTACTTTTGTCAATTCACAGTATTGGAACGTTATTTGCAGGACATCTGCCTGCATTGCACACTCTAACTTTTTTAAACTCAGCCATTATACTAGCAAACACTCACTGTACCTAGTTGTATCCTAAACGTGGCTATTGTACTTTTGTCAATTCACAGTATTGGAACGTTATTTGCAGGACATCTGCCTGCATTGCACACTCTAACTTTTTTAAACTCAGCCATTATACTAGCAAACACTCACTGTACCTAGTTGTATCCTAAACATGGCTATTGTACTTTTGTCAATTCACAGTATTGGAACGTTATTTGCAGGACATCTGCCTGCATTGCACACTCTAACTTTTTTAAACTCAGCCATTATACTAGCAAACACTCACTGTACCTAGTTGTATCCTAAACATGGCTATTGTACTTTTGTCAATTCACAGTATTGGAACGTTATTTGCAGCACGTCTGCCTGCATTGCACACTCAAACTTTTTTAAACTCAGCCATTATACTAGCAAACACTCACTGTACCCAGTTGTATCCTAAACGTGGCTATTGTACTTTTGTCAATTCACAGTATTGGAACGTTATTTGCAGGACATCTGCCTGCATTGCACACTAACTTTTTTAAACTCAGCCATTCTACTAGCAAACACTCACTGTACCTAGTTGTATCCTAAACGTGGCTATTGTACTTTTGTCAATTCACAGTATTGGAACGTTATTTGCAGGACATCTGCCTGCATTGCACACTCAAACTTTTTTAAACTCAGCCATTATACTAGCAAACACTCACTGTACCTAGTTGTATCCTAAACGTGGCTATTGTACTTTTGTCAATTCACAGTATTGGAACGTTATTTGCAGGACATCTGCCTGCATTGCACACTCTAACTTTTTTAAACTCAGCCATTATACTAGCAAACAGTCACTGTACCTAGTTGTATCCTAAACGTGGCTATTGTACTTTTGTCAATTCACAGTATTGGAACGTTATTTGCAGGACATCTGCCTGCATTGCACACTCAAACTTTTTTAAACTCAGCCATTATACTAGCAAACACTCACTGTACCTAGTTGTATCCTAAACGTGGCTATTGTACTTTTGTCAATTCACAGTATTGGAACGTTATTTGCAGGACATCTGCCTGCATTGCACACTCAAACTTTTTTAAACTCAGCCATTATACTAGCAAACACTCACTGTACCTAGTTGTATCCTAAACGTGGCTATTGTACTTTTGTCAATTCACAGTATTGGAACGTTATTTGCAGGACATCTGCCTGCATTGCACACTCAAACTTTTTTAAACTCAGCCATTATACTAGCAAACACTCACTGTACCTAGTTGTATCCTAAACGTGGCTATTGTACTTTTGTCAATTCACAGTATTGGAACGTTATTTGCAGGACATCTGCCTGCATTGCACACTCTAACTTTTTTAAACTCAGCCATTATACTAGCAAACACTCACTGTACCTAGTTGTATCCTAAACGTGGCTATTGTACTTTTGTCAATTCACAGTATTGGAACGTTATTTGCAGGACATCTGCCTGCATTGCACACTCTAACTTTTTTAAACTCAGCCATTATACTAGCAAACTTTCACTGTACCTAGTTGTATCCTAAACGTGGCTATTGTACTTTTGTCAATTCACAGTATTGGAACGTTATTTGCAGGACATCTGCCTGCATTGCACACTCTAACTTTTTTAAACTCAGCCATTATACTAGCAAACACTCACCGTACCTAGTTGTATCCTAAACGTGGCTATTGTACTTTTGTCAATTCACAGTATTGGAACGTTATTTGCAGGACATCTGCCTGCATTGCACACTCAAACTTTTTTAAACTCAGCCATTATACTAGCAAACAGTCACTGTACCTAGTTGTATCCTAAACGTGGCTATTGTACTTTTGTCAATTCACAGTATTGGAACGTTATTTGCAGCACGTCTGCCTGCATTGCACACTCAAACTTTTTTAAACTCAGCCATTATACTAGCAAACACTCACTGTACCTAGTTGTATCCTAAACGTGGCTATTGTACTTTTGTCAATTCACAGTATTGGAACGTTATTTGCAGGACATCTGCCTGCATTGCACACTCAAACTTTTTTAAACTCAGCCATTATACTAGCAAACACTCACTGTACCTAGTTGTATCCTAAACGTGGCTATTGTACTTTTGTCAATTCACAGTATTGGAACGTTATTTGCAGGACATCTGCCTGCATTGCACACTCAAACTTATTTAAACCCAGCCATTATACTAGCAAACACTCACTGTACCTAGTTGTATCCTAAACGTGGCTATTGTACTTTTGTCAATTCACAGTATTGGAACGTTATTTGCAGGACATCTGCCTGCATTGCACACTCAAACTTTTTTAAACTCAGCCATTATACTAGCAAACACTCACTGTACCTAGTTGTATCCTAAACGTGGCTATTGTACTTTTGTCAATTCACAGTATTGGAACGTTATTTGCAGGACATCTGCCTGCATTGCACACTCTAACTTTTTTAAACTCAGCCATTATACTAGCAAACACTCACTGTACCTAGTTGTATCCTAAACGTGGCTATTGTACTTTTGTCAATTCACAGTATTGGAACGTTATTTGCAGGACATCTGCCTGCATTGCACACTCTAACTTTTTTAAACTCAGCCATTATACTAGCAAACACTCACTGTACCTAGTTGTATCCTAAACATGGCTATTGTACTTTTGTCAATTCACAGTATTGGAACGTTATTTGCAGGACATCTGCCTGCATTGCACACTCTAACTTTTTTAAACTCAGCCATTATACTAGCAAACACTCACTGTACCTAGTTGTATCCTAAACATGGCTATTGTACTTTTGTCAATTCACAGTATTGGAACGTTATTTGCAGCACGTCTGCCTGCATTGCACACTCAAACTTTTTTAAACTCAGCCATTATACTAGCAAACACTCACTGTACCTAGTTGTATCCTAAACGTGGCTATTGTACTTTTGTCAATTCACAGTATTGGAACGTTATTTGCAGGACATCTGCCTGCATTGCACACTCAAACTTTTTTAAACTGAGCCATTATACTAGCAAACACTCACTGTACCTAGTTGTATCCTAAACGTGGCTATTGTACTTTTGTCAATTCACAGTATTGGAACGTTATTTGCAGGACATCTGCCTGCATTGCACACTCTAACTTTTTTAAACTCAGCCATTATACTAGCAAACAGTCACTGTACCTAGTTGTATCCTAAACGTGGCTATTGTACTTTTGTCAATTCACAGTATTGGAACGTTATTTGCAGGACATCTGCCTGCATTGCACACTCAAACTTTTTTAAACTCAGCCATTATACTAGCAAACACTCACTGTACCTAGTTGTATCCTAAACGTGGCTATTGTACTTTTGTCAATTCACAGTATTGGAACGTTATTTGCAGGACATCTGCCTGCATTGCACACTCAAACTTTTTTAAACTCAGCCATTATACTAGCAAACACTCACTGTACCTAGTTGTATCCTAAACGTGGCTATTGTACTTTTGTCAATTCACAGTATTGGAACGTTATTTGCAGGACATCTGCCTGCATCGCACACTCAAACTTTTTTAAACTCAGCCATTATACTAGCAAACACTCACTGTACCTAGTTGTATCCTAAACGTGGCTATTGTACTTTTGTCAATTCACAGTATTGGAACGTTATTTGCAGGACATCTGCCTGCATTGCACACTCTAACTTTTTTAAACTCAGCCATTATACTAGCAAACACTCACTGTACCTAGTTGTATCCTAAACGTGGCTATTGTACTTTTGTCAATTCACAGTATTGGAACGTTATTTGCAGGACATCTGCCTGCATTGCACACTCTAACTTTTTTAAACTCAGCCATTATACTAGCAAACTCTCACTGTACCTAGTTGTATCCTAAACGTGGCTATTGTACTTTTGTCAATTCACAGTATTGGAACGTTATTTGCAGGACATCTGCCTGCATTGCACACTCTAACTTTTTTAAACTCAGCCATTATACTAGCAAACACTCACCGTACCTAGTTGTATCCTAAACGTGGCTATTGTACTTTTGTCAATTCACAGTATTGGAACGTTATTTGCAGGACATCTGCCTGCATTGCACACTCTAACTTTTTTAAACTCAGCCATTATACTAGCAAACACTCACTGTACCTAGTTGTATCCTAAACGTGGCTATTGTACTTTTGTCAATTCACAGTATTGGAACGTTATTTGCAGGACATCTGCCTGCATTGCACACTCAAACTTATTTAAACCCAGCCATTATACTAGCAAACACTCACTGTACCTAGTTGTATCCTAAACGTGGCTATTGTACTTTTGTCAATTCACAGTATTGGAACGTTATTTGCAGGACATCTGCCTGCATTGCACACTCTAACTTTTTTAAACTCAGCCATTATACTAGCAAACACTCACTGTACCTAGTTGTATCCTAAACGTGGCTATTGTACTTTTGTCAATTCACAGTATTGGAACGTTATTTGCAGGACATCTGCCTGCATTGCACACTCTAACTTTTTTAAACTCAGCCATTATACTAGCAAACACTCACTGTACCTAGTTGTATCCTAAACATGGCTATTGTACTTTTGTCAATTCACAGTATTGGAACGTTATTTGCAGGACATCTGCCTGCATTGCACACTCTAACTTTTTTAAACTCAGCCATTATACTAGCAAACAGTCACTGTACCTAGTTGTATCCTAAACGTGGCTATTGTACTTTTGTCAATTCACAGTATTGGAACGTTATTTGCAGCACGTCTGCCTGCATTGCACACTCAAACTTTTTTAAACTCAGCCATTATACTAGCAAACACTCACTGTACCTAGTTGTATCCTAAACGTGGCTATTGTACTTTTGTCAATTCACAGTATTGGAACGTTATTTGCAGGACATCTGCCTGCATTGCACACTCAAACTTTTTTAAACTCAGCCATTATACTAGCAAACACTCACTGTACCTAGTTGTATCCTAAATGTGGCTATTGTACTTTTGTCAATTCACAGTATTGGAACGTTATTTGCAGGACATCTGCCTGCATTGCACACTCAAACTTTTTTAAACTCAGCCATTATACTAGCAAACACTCACTGTACCTAGTTGTATCCTAAACGTGGCTATTGTACTTTTGTCAATTCACAGTATTGGATCGTTATTTGCAGGACATCTGCCTGCATTGCACACTCTAACTTTTTTAAACTCAGCCATTATACTAGCAAACACTCACTGTACCTAGTTGTATCCTAAACGTGGCTATTGTACTTTTGTCAATTCACAGTATTGGAACGTTATTTGCAGGACATCTGCCTGCGTTGCACACTCCAACTAATTATAACGAAGCCATTATACTAGCAAACACTCAGTGTACCTAGTGGCATCCTATACGTGGCTATTGGACTTTGCTATAGTCCCACTAGTGCAAAGACATTTGCAGAGCACGTCTGCCTGCATTGCACACTACAACTTTTTTAAACTAAGCAATTTTACTAGCAAACACTCAGTGTACCTAGTGGCATCCTATACGTGGCTATTGGACTTTGCTATAGTCCCACTAGTGCCAAGACATTTGCAGAGCGCATCTGCCTGCGTTGCACACTCCAACTAATTATAACGAAGCCATTATACTAGCAAACAGTGTACCTAGTGGCATCCTATACGTGGCTATTGTACTTTTGTCAATTCACAGTATTGGAACATTATTTGCAGCACGTCTGCCTGCATTGCACACTCAAACTTTTTTAAACTCAGCCATTATACTAGCAAACACTCACTGTACCTAGTTGTATCCTAAACGTGGCTATTGTACTTTTGTCAATTCACAGTATTGGAACGTTATTTGCAGGACATCTGCCTGCATTGCACACTCAAACTTTTTTAAACTCAGCCATTATACTAGCAAACACTCACTGTACCTAGTTGTATCCTAAACGTGGCTATTGTACTTTTGTCAATTCACAGTATTGGAACGTTATTTGCAGGACATCTGCCTGCATTGCACACTCTAACTTTTTTAAACTCAGCCATTATACTAGCAAACACTCACTGTACCTAGTTGTATCCTAAACGTGGCTATTGTACTTTTGTCAATTCACAGTATTGGAACGTTATTTGCAGGACATCTGCCTGCATTGCACACTCAAACTTTTTTAAACTCAGCCATTATACTAGCAAATACTCACTGTACCTAGTTGTATCCTAAACGTGGCTATTGTACTTTTGTCAATTCACAGTATTGGAACGTTATTTGCAGGACATCTACCTGCATTGCACACTCTAACTTTTTTAAACTCAGCCATTATACTAGCAAACAGTCACTGTACCTAGTTGTATCCTAAACGTGGCTATTGTACTTTTGTCAATTCACAGTATTGGAACGTTATTTGCAGCACGTCTGCCTGCATTGCACACTCAAACTTTTTTAAACTCAGCCATTATACTAGCAAACACTCACTGTACCTAGTTGTATCCTAAACGTGGCTATTGTACTTTTGTCAATTCACAGTATTGGAACGTTATTTGCAGGACATCTGCCTGCATTGCACACTCAAACTTTTTTAAACTCAGCCATTATACTAGCAAACACTCACTGTACCTAGTTGTATCCTAAACGTGGCTATTGTACTTTTGTCAATTCACAGTATTGGAACGTTATTTGCAGGACATCTGCCTGCATTGCACACTCAAACTTTTTTAAACTCAGCCATTATACTAGCAAACACTCACTGTACCTAGTTGTATCCTAAACGTGGCTATTGTACTTTTGTCAATTCACAGTATTGGAACGTTATTTGCAGGACATCTGCCTGCATTGCACACTCAAACTTTTTTAAACTCAGCCATTATACTAGCAAACACTCACTGTACCTAGTTGTATCCTAAACGTGGCTATTGTACTTTTGTCAATTCACAGTATTGGAACGTTATTTGCAGGACATCTGCCTGCATTGCACACTCAAACTTTTTTAAACTCAGCCATTATACTAGCAAACACTCACTGTACCTAGTTGTATCCTAAACGTGGCTATTGTACTTTTGTCAATTCACAGTATTGGAACGTTATTTGCAGGACATCTGCCTGCATTGCACACTCAAACTTTTTTAAACTCAGCCATTATACTAGCAAACAGTCACTGTACCTAGTTGTATCCTAAACGTGGCTATTGTACTTTTGTCAATTCACAGTATTGGAACGTTATTTGCAGGACATCTGCCTGCATTGCACACTCTAACTTTTTTAAACTCAGCCATTATACTAGCAAACACTCACTGTACCTAGTTGTATCCTAAACGTGGCTATTGTACTTTTGTCAATTCACAGTATTGGAACGTTATTTGCAGGACATCTGCCTGCATTGCACACTCTAACTTTTTTAAACTCAGCCATTATACTAGCAAACAGTCACTGTACCTAGTTGTATCCTAAACGTGGCTATTGTACTTTTGTCAATTCACAGTATTGGAACGTTATTTGCAGCACGTCTGCCTGCATTGCACACTCAAACTTTTTTAAACTCAGCCATTATACTAGCAAACACTCACTGTACCTAGTTGTATCCTAAACGTGGCTATTGTACTTTTGTCAATTCACAGTATTGGAACGTTATTTGCAGGACATCTGCCTGCATTGCACACTCAAACTTTTTTAAACTCAGCCATTATACTAGCAAACACTCACTGTACCTAGTTGTATCCTAAACGTGGCTATTGTACTTTTGTCAATTCACAGTATTGGAACGTTATTTGCAGGACATCTGCCTGCATTGCACACTCAAACTTTTTTAAACTCAGCCATTATACTAGCAAACACTCACTGTACCTAGTTGTATCCTAAACGTGGCTATTGTACTTTTGTCAATTCACAGTATTGGAACGTTATTTGCAGGACATCTGCCTGCATTGCACACTCAAACTTTTTTAAACTCAGCCATTATACTAGCAAACACTCACTGTACCTAGTTGTATCCTAAACGTGGCTATTGTACTTTTGTCAATTCACAGTATTGGAACGTTATTTGCAGGACATCTGCCTGCATTGCACACTCAAACTTTTTTAAACTCAGCCATTATACTAGCAAACACTCACTGTACCTAGTTGTATCCTAAACGTGGCTATTGTACTTTTGTCAATTCACAGTATTGGAACGTTATTTGCAGGACATCTGCCTGCATTGCACACTCTAACTTTTTTAAACTCAGCCATTATACTAGCAAACACTCACTGTACCTAGTTGTATCCTAAACATGGCTATTGTACTTTTGTCAATTCACAGTATTGGAACGTTATTTGCAGGACATCTGCCTGCATTGCACACTCTAACTTTTTTAAACTCAGCCATTATACTAGCAAACACTCACTGTACCTAGTTGTATCCTAAACGTGGCTATTGTACTTTTGTCAATTCACAGTATTGGAACGTTATTTGCAGGACATCTGCCTGCATTGCACACTCTAACTTTTTTAAACTCAGCCATTATACTAGCAAACACTCACTGTACCTAGTTGTATCCTAAACATGGCTATTGTACTTTTGTCAATTCACAGTATTGGAACGTTATTTGCAGGACATCTGCCTGCATTGCACACTCTAACTTTTTTAAACTCAGCCATTATACTAGCAAACACTCACTGTACCTAGTTGTATCCTAAACATGGCTATTGTACTTTTGTCAATTCACAGTATTGGAACGTTATTTGCAGCACGTCTGCCTGCATTGCACACTCAAACTTTTTTAAACTCAGCCATTATACTAGCAAACACTCACTGTACCCAGTTGTATCCTAAACGTGGCTATTGTACTTTTGTCAATTCACAGTATTGGAACGTTATTTGCAGGACATCTGCCTGCATTGCACACTAACTTTTTTAAACTCAGCCATTCTACTAGCAAACACTCACTGTACCTAGTTGTATCCTAAACGTGGCTATTGTACTTTTGTCAATTCACAGTATTGGAACGTTATTTGCAGGACATCTGCCTGCATTGCACACTCAAACTTTTTTAAACTCAGCCATTATACTAGCAAACACTCACTGTACCTAGTTGTATCCTAAACGTGGCTATTGTACTTTTGTCAATTCACAGTATTGGAACGTTATTTGCAGGACATCTGCCTGCATTGCACACTCTAACTTTTTTAAACTCAGCCATTATACTAGCAAACAGTCACTGTACCTAGTTGTATCCTAAACGTGGCTATTGTACTTTTGTCAATTCACAGTATTGGAACGTTATTTGCAGGACATCTGCCTGCATTGCACACTCAAACTTTTTTAAACTCAGCCATTATACTAGCAAACACTCACTGTACCTAGTTGTATCCTAAACGTGGCTATTGTACTTTTGTCAATTCACAGTATTGGAACGTTATTTGCAGGACATCTGCCTGCATTGCACACTCAAACTTTTTTAAACTCAGCCATTATACTAGCAAACACTCACTGTACCTAGTTGTATCCTAAACGTGGCTATTGTACTTTTGTCAATTCACAGTATTGGAACGTTATTTGCAGGACATCTGCCTGCATTGCACACTCAAACTTTTTTAAACTCAGCCATTATACTAGCAAACACTCACTGTACCTAGTTGTATCCTAAACGTGGCTATTGTACTTTTGTCAATTCACAGTATTGGAACGTTATTTGCAGGACATCTGCCTGCATTGCACACTCTAACTTTTTTAAACTCAGCCATTATACTAGCAAACACTCACTGTACCTAGTTGTATCCTAAACGTGGCTATTGTACTTTTGTCAATTCACAGTATTGGAACGTTATTTGCAGGACATCTGCCTGCATTGCACACTCTAACTTTTTTAAACTCAGCCATTATACTAGCAAACTTTCACTGTACCTAGTTGTATCCTAAACGTGGCTATTGTACTTTTGTCAATTCACAGTATTGGAACGTTATTTGCAGGACATCTGCCTGCATTGCACACTCTAACTTTTTTAAACTCAGCCATTATACTAGCAAACACTCACCGTACCTAGTTGTATCCTAAACGTGGCTATTGTACTTTTGTCAATTCACAGTATTGGAACGTTATTTGCAGGACATCTGCCTGCATTGCACACTCAAACTTTTTTAAACTCAGCCATTATACTAGCAAACAGTCACTGTACCTAGTTGTATCCTAAACGTGGCTATTGTACTTTTGTCAATTCACAGTATTGGAACGTTATTTGCAGCACGTCTGCCTGCATTGCACACTCAAACTTTTTTAAACTCAGCCATTATACTAGCAAACACTCACTGTACCTAGTTGTATCCTAAACGTGGCTATTGTACTTTTGTCAATTCACAGTATTGGAACGTTATTTGCAGGACATCTGCCTGCATTGCACACTCAAACTTTTTTAAACTCAGCCATTATACTAGCAAACACTCACTGTACCTAGTTGTATCCTAAACGTGGCTATTGTACTTTTGTCAATTCACAGTATTGGAACGTTATTTGCAGGACATCTGCCTGCATTGCACACTCAAACTTATTTAAACCCAGCCATTATACTAGCAAACACTCACTGTACCTAGTTGTATCCTAAACGTGGCTATTGTACTTTTGTCAATTCACAGTATTGGAACGTTATTTGCAGGACATCTGCCTGCATTGCACACTCAAACTTTTTTAAACTCAGCCATTATACTAGCAAACACTCACTGTACCTAGTTGTATCCTAAACGTGGCTATTGTACTTTTGTCAATTCACAGTATTGGAACGTTATTTGCAGGACATCTGCCTGCATTGCACACTCTAACTTTTTTAAACTCAGCCATTATACTAGCAAACACTCACTGTACCTAGTTGTATCCTAAACGTGGCTATTGTACTTTTGTCAATTCACAGTATTGGAACGTTATTTGCAGGACATCTGCCTGCATTGCACACTCTAACTTTTTTAAACTCAGCCATTATACTAGCAAACACTCACTGTACCTAGTTGTATCCTAAACATGGCTATTGTACTTTTGTCAATTCACAGTATTGGAACGTTATTTGCAGGACATCTGCCTGCATTGCACACTCTAACTTTTTTAAACTCAGCCATTATACTAGCAAACACTCACTGTACCTAGTTGTATCCTAAACATGGCTATTGTACTTTTGTCAATTCACAGTATTGGAACGTTATTTGCAGCACGTCTGCCTGCATTGCACACTCAAACTTTTTTAAACTCAGCCATTATACTAGCAAACACTCACTGTACCTAGTTGTATCCTAAACGTGGCTATTGTACTTTTGTCAATTCACAGTATTGGAACGTTATTTGCAGGACATCTGCCTGCATTGCACACTCAAACTTTTTTAAACTGAGCCATTATACTAGCAAACACTCACTGTACCTAGTTGTATCCTAAACGTGGCTATTGTACTTTTGTCAATTCACAGTATTGGAACGTTATTTGCAGGACATCTGCCTGCATTGCACACTCTAACTTTTTTAAACTCAGCCATTATACTAGCAAACAGTCACTGTACCTAGTTGTATCCTAAACGTGGCTATTGTACTTTTGTCAATTCACAGTATTGGAACGTTATTTGCAGGACATCTGCCTGCATTGCACACTCAAACTTTTTTAAACTCAGCCATTATACTAGCAAACACTCACTGTACCTAGTTGTATCCTAAACGTGGCTATTGTACTTTTGTCAATTCACAGTATTGGAACGTTATTTGCAGGACATCTGCCTGCATTGCACACTCAAACTTTTTTAAACTCAGCCATTATACTAGCAAACACTCACTGTACCTAGTTGTATCCTAAACGTGGCTATTGTACTTTTGTCAATTCACAGTATTGGAACGTTATTTGCAGGACATCTGCCTGCATCGCACACTCAAACTTTTTTAAACTCAGCCATTATACTAGCAAACACTCACTGTACCTAGTTGTATCCTAAACGTGGCTATTGTACTTTTGTCAATTCACAGTATTGGAACGTTATTTGCAGGACATCTGCCTGCATTGCACACTCTAACTTTTTTAAACTCAGCCATTATACTAGCAAACACTCACTGTACCTAGTTGTATCCTAAACGTGGCTATTGTACTTTTGTCAATTCACAGTATTGGAACGTTATTTGCAGGACATCTGCCTGCATTGCACACTCTAACTTTTTTAAACTCAGCCATTATACTAGCAAACTCTCACTGTACCTAGTTGTATCCTAAACGTGGCTATTGTACTTTTGTCAATTCACAGTATTGGAACGTTATTTGCAGGACATCTGCCTGCATTGCACACTCTAACTTTTTTAAACTCAGCCATTATACTAGCAAACACTCACCGTACCTAGTTGTATCCTAAACGTGGCTATTGTACTTTTGTCAATTCACAGTATTGGAACGTTATTTGCAGGACATCTGCCTGCATTGCACACTCAAACTTTTTTAAACTCAGCCATTATACTAGCAAACAGTCACTGTACCTAGTTGTATCCTAAACGTGGCTATTGTACTTTTGTCAATTCACAGTATTGGAACGTTATTTGCAGCACGTCTGCCTGCATTGCACACTCAAACTTTTTTAAACTCAGCCATTATACTAGCAAACACTCACTGTACCTAGTTGTATCCTAAACGTGGCTATTGTACTTTTGTCAATTCACAGTATTGGAACGTTATTTGCAGGACATCTGCCTGCATTGCACACTCAAACTTTTTTAAACTCAGCCATTATACTAGCAAACACTCACTGTACCTAGTTGTATCCTAAACGTGGCTATTGTACTTTTGTCAATTCACAGTATTGGAACGTTATTTGCAGGACATCTGCCTGCATTGCACACTCTAACTTTTTTAAACTCAGCCATTATACTAGCAAACAGTCACTGTACCTAGTTGTATCCTAAACGTGGCTATTGTACTTTTGTCAATTCACAGTATTGGAACGTTATTTGCAGCACGTCTGCCTGCATTGCACACTCAAACTTTTTTAAACTCAGCCATTATACTAGCAAACACTCACTGTACCTAGTTGTATCCTAAACGTGGCTATTGTACTTTTGTCAATTCACAGTATTGGAACGTTATTTGCAGGACATCTGCCTGCATTGCACACTCAAACTTTTTTAAACTCAGCCATTATACTAGCAAACACTCACTGTACCTAGTTGTATCCTAAATGTGGCTATTGTACTTTTGTCAATTCACAGTATTGGAACGTTATTTGCAGGACATCTGCCTGCATTGCACACTCAAACTTTTTTAAACTCAGCCATTATACTAGCAAACACTCACTGTACCTAGTTGTATCCTAAACGTGGCTATTGTACTTTTGTCAATTCACAGTATTGGATCGTTATTTGCAGGACATCTGCCTGCATTGCACACTCTAACTTTTTTAAACTCAGCCATTATACTAGCAAACACTCACTGTACCTAGTTGTATCCTAAACGTGGCTATTGTACTTTTGTCAATTCACAGTATTGGAACGTTATTTGCAGGACATCTGCCTGCATTGCACACTCTAACTTTTTTAAACTCAGCCATTATACTAGCAAACACTCACTGTACCTAGTTGTATCCTAAACGTGGCTATTGTACTTTTGTCAATTCACAGTATTGGAACGTTATTTGCAGGACATCTGCCTGCATTGCACACTCTAACTTTTTTAAACTCAGCCATTATACTAGCAAACACTCACTGTACCTAGTTGTATCCTAAACGTGGCTATTGTACTTTTGTCAATTCACAGTATTGGAACGTTATTTGCAGGACATCTGCCTGCATTGCACACTCAAACTTTTTTAAACTCAGGCATTATACTAGCAAACACTCACTGTACCTAGTTGTATCCTAAACGTGGCTATTGTACTTTTGTCAATTCACACTACTGCAAATCTATGTGCAGCACCTCTGCATGACAACCTCGTGCTCTGTTTTTAATAAGCTATAATGATAGCACAAAATACTGCCATTTTGTGGCATCATAGAACTGGCTGTTGTATTCCATTAGTGCCCCACTGGTGACAAGCTATTTCTAGCACCTCTACATCACACCCTCATGCACATTTTGCTACGCTAATGTTATAGCAAACTCATGGAATTCATTGCTGCATTTCATAATTCGGAGGGATAGAAAGTCAGGCTTCCTTTAGCTTTTCCTTCTGTTCATAGACAGCATCTCCAAGACAAATTCCCCCTCCACGTCTAAGTGTGGAGAGGCAGCTAGTGCGCATGCGTGTGCCGATGTACCCCAGCTGCAGCATAATTACAGTGTTTCGCCTAGTGAGTATGCTCAGCTTGACTGTGCCATTCCTGACGCTAAGTTTTCATTTCGGGATACAGCGCATGCTCCCACACTAAGTGTGAAAAGCCTCTTTGCACAGGTGCTTGCATTCCGTGCCGGGTCTAAGTCCTGTTTTGTGCCTAGACACCATGCTAAAGCTGATAGTCTTTTTTCAGAGACTGTATTTCATGCTACTGAGCATGCTCAGGCACTTCCTGCATCAGAGACTAGGTCCGGTAATGAACTCTTTGGCCCTGGCCCTGATGTGGGGGTCCCATATAGACCACAGGGCATCAGGTGTCCTCCCAAATGGCTTGCAGAGGCCCACACCTATGACTTGTCACCGCATTATTGATGCTCAGACGATGACTGGTGAGGTGTTTGGGTCATGGCAGCCATGAGGTCATCATTGAAGTTGCGTTTCCAAATAGGACGCTAGTTATGCCACTCATGACGTGTCACTCTACTTTTGTCTCCAGGAGGTGCATTGTGGTTCACCCTGGTTTGGGGCGGACCCAGGTTATAAAAGGGGCTGGAGCCAACAAGGAGGTGCGCAGTCTTCTATTATGCTCCGAAAGAGCACACCTCCATGTGTTGAACCCATTGCGGCTTTAGGCCAGAGGTAGGCAGGGATAGGGTGGTGGATGCAGGCCACCACCACAGTTGGTAACGCAGAACGGTTAAGACCAGCTCCTGTCCTAACAGTCCTGCTTGTGCAGCCCAGTGGCATTAACAGGCCTGCTGCTGCTGATGCGCCTGCTGTCCACAGGTGTGGCCCCTACGCACACGGTCAGCGTACTCAATGGCCCCTGTGTTGTTAACAGGGAGTTCCTGGGCTGGGTGGGCATGTGGACCCTGTGACGCTAACAGGGCTCACAGTCTCCAGATCCGAATGGCGTCTAACTCGGTTCAGGCTACTATTAGTTTCATAGCCACACAGCTCTGTATCCTCCACCAAACCTTCAAGTTGCCAACCTCTCCTTTTCCAACTGGGAGCACGGTGGACACTGACTGCTGATGGGGATATATACCTTTCTCTTTCTTTTCTTATTAATTTTCGTTATATAGCGGTCACAGATTATATACCACTTTATCCAAATCTGCCAGTCCCACTGTAACAGATGTTGTTTCTTCAGCAAATGTTACAGTTGCTTAACCACCAAATCCACGGACCAAAACTTTTTTCCCCTTTCCAACACACCTGTTCCCCTTTCCAACAGCATCTGTCCTTTTTCAACTCATTTTGGGATATGACCAAAAGTGCAACTGTGCAGGGACACCGTACTCAACGCCATCTCAGCACAGCAGCCATCCCTCGGTCCCTCCGATGTGGACAAGTAAAAGACCATTTCCTCCTATCCATGACAAAGCGTTGAGATTCACTCTGTGCAGCACTGGTGTTTAGTGGACAAGTAGATCTAAGATTGCGTACCACATTCTGCAGATACTCCTGTATACGTGCGTCTATTTCTATGGCAGGAATTAGTTCGCCAAATTTTGTCTTGTACCGGGGATCTAACAGTGTGGCAACCCAGTATTCAGGATTAGTTCAAATTCATACAATCCGAGGGTCATGTAGGTAGTGCAGCAAGAAGGCGCTCATGTGTCTTGTGCATCCAGGAGGACCAAGTCCTTGGTGTGTTGGTGGCAGAGAGGTGAGAATCGTGCATCCTTCCTCTGCCCTCTACCCACAACCTCGCACAACCGAAATGTGAGCAAGCTCTCACTCATCTGCTGAGTCTTCCATGCCCATCGCCAGTTCGTCCTCCATTTCTTCATGGGCTCCTGCACCTTCATCAACACTTTTTGCTGATACTATGCGCCCTTGTTAATCCCTCTCCCTCACCATGACTGCCGCATAGGTGCCGCTGACCATCTGGACCTCGTAGATCTTGTTATCCCTTCCGCATATGACTCCTCCTGTACTTCCTCCCCTTCCTCTTGTCCCAACACCTGACTCCGAATAATAATTACAGTGTGCTCCATCATGTAGATGACCAGAATTGTCACGCTGAGAATGACATTGCCAGTGCTAAACATCTTCGTCGACATTTCAAAACTGTGTAGCAGGGTGCATAGGTCCTTGATCTGACACCACTCCAGCAGCGTGATCTGCACCACCTCTGGATCAAGTTATCCCAGGCTATATGTCTTACCGTATTTCAGCAGGGCTCTGCGGTGCTGCCACACACGCTGCAACATGTGCAGATTCCAATTCCTGCGTGTCGAAACATCGCATTTACGGCGTTTAACTGCCAGACCCTAAGACTTCCGGAGTGATGAAAGTTGTTGAGCTGCTGTGTGCGCACGATGGAAGTGCCCACTGCACAAGGCCATGTAGGCCGTGATGGTGTTTTAAAAATTGCTGGCGAATTCGGTTCAACACGTGAGCCCTAAAAGGCACGTGTGTCACATTGCCCTGAGGATGGCCCGCAGCCAGGTTTGCATCATTGCCGCACACGGCTGTTAAGTCACCAACGGAGTCCGCTCCGTCAATTTGTACTCCGGTCGCCAGGTGACAACGTGTTCCTTTCATGAATAGTGCTGATGATGGGAGAGTAGTCGATGCCAGCGGCGCAGGTGGACGCAGGTTATGCTCACCCACTGGGCTGCATTACCTTGACAGATGCAGAATCTCTGGCTGAATGTAGCTGGTGGGTATCTCACAGATGAAATACCATCATTCAGCTACAACCAATGGGAAGACACCACACCCTTTTTTATGCCCATCCTGTCTGCAGACCACTGCCAGACATAGCTATGAACCTCTGGTTAATTTTACCCCCAGTTCAGTTTTATGATTTTGTGTGCTTGTTACCTGACTACTTTTCCTGCTTGCTGTTTATGTACCTTGTTGGCCGATACGCATTTCACCTCTGCTTGTTTTCTGATTCTTTCCTGGCCGTCCCATTCTGTTCCTGTTCCTCAATTAATGTTTTGACCCTGCCTGACTACTATTCTCTGTAATAGCGGTGTGACTCACATTTCCCATACATTTCAAAGTAAAACTTTGACCGCCTGATGGCATTGAGCTCTGCTGCCAGCATAGTAAGGAGGTGTGTGGTAGTCCTTGTGCGCAGTTGCAAGGAAGGGTGGCCTGACCACACAGGGTTTGCGCCAAGGTAGAGGACCCACACGAGGTTGAAGAGGCAGAAGCAGTGTATTAACTTCTACATACAGAACAAGGATTGAAACAACTCGTGGGGACGGCAAGACTTGTACAGCAGACCCTTCTCCATCTCTCACCATAGTTTGCCAGTGCCCAGTCAGTGACATGTAATGACCCTGTCTATGCTTACTGGTCCAAGTATCTGTGTTGAAATGCACCCTGTCGCACACAGATTTTCTCAAGGAAGTGGTGATGTTGTGTGCGACATGCTGGTGTAGCGCGGGCATGCTTTTCTTGGAGAAGCAGTGGTGATTGGGCATCTGGTACTGGGGCACAGCGACAGACATAAGGTCTGTAAAATCCTGTGTGTCCACTACGCGTAAAGGCAGCATTTCGGTAGCCAACAGCTTACAGAGGGATAGAGTCAACCACTTAGCTTTGTCATGGGTCGCAGTAAGTGGCCTTTTATTTGACCACATCTGAGGGACAGAGATCTGGCTGCTGTCTGTAGACGGTGTTGGGTAGGGTGTCCCTGGAAAAATGCAGGTTTGTGAGAAAAGTGCAGGCGGAGACATGATGTTGCCTTCATCTTGCCTTCAGATCTGTTCATCTTGTATCATTTTTAAAAAACACAGCAAGCAAGGGTTACTCCAAGCGGAGTCTACCTTTTTTCCCCAAATTGGGCACACAGACACCCCATCAGTGGCAGGACTTGTGCCCTAGTTGCAAACAGGATGTTTTGATTTGCATCAAGCACATTCCAAATCCACAAGCATTTACTCTCCCCAGGATGACACAGGGGTAGTAAATTCCTTCTGGATCCATGACTTGTTCATTTTGATGAACGTCAGTCTGTCCACATTGTCACTGGACAGACGCGTGCGCTTATCTGTCAGCACACACCCAGCAGCACTGAAGACACGTTCAGAGACAACGCTGGCAGCTGGACACGACAAAATCTTCAAGGCGTAACTGGAGAGCTCTTGACATTTTTCTAGATTTGAAGCACAAAAGGAGCAAGGCTCCATTTGCAAAGTCATTGCATCGATGTTCATTTGGAGATACTCCTGTATCATCCTCTCCATCCGTTGACTATGTGACACACTTGTTGTCTCTGGTGGCCTTGCAAAGGAGGGTCTAAAAAAATTATGAAAAGATTCCATAAAATTGCTGTTACCAGCACCAGATACGGTCCTACTGGTACGGGTAGACTGTTGAAGATGACGAGGCCGTCCCATGTTTGTCAAGTTACAAGTGGGAGAATCACTCCCTTCACCTGCACGGTTGTTTGGTGGAAAAGCCGAGCTAAGATCGAGTAACAGCTTCTGCTGATACTCCTGCATACGTGCGTCCCTTTCTATGGGTGGAATTATGTCACACAATTTGGACTTGTCCCGGGGATCTAATAGTGTGGCAAGCCAGTAGTCATCATCACTTCTAATTTTGACAATACGAGGGTCATGTTGGAGGTAGTGCAACAAGAAGGCACTCATGTGTCTTGCGCAGCCATGCGGACCAAGTCCACGCTGTGTTTGTGGCATAGAGGTGCTAACCGTTCTTTCTTCCTCTGTCATCTCCCCCCAACCTCTTTCAACTTAAATTTGACCAAGGTCCCCCTCATCTGCTGAGTCTTCCATGTCCATGGACAGTTCGTCCTCCATATCTTCATGTCCTCCTGCACCTTCCTCAACATCTCGCCTGATACCATGCGCCCTTGTTGATCCCTGTCCCCCATGGTCCCATGCCTGCCGCGTTGGTGATGATGAACGTCTGGACCTTGGTGATGTTGTTGTGTCTTGCGCATATGAATCCTCCTGTAGTTCCTCCCCTTCCTGTTGTCCCACCCCCTGACTCCGAATAGTGTTTAGCGTGTGCTCCAGCATGTAAATGACTGTAATCGTCATGCTGATAATGGCATTGTCAGCGCTAAACATATTCGTCGCCATGTCGAAACTGTGCAGAAGGGTGCATAGGTCCTTGATCTGAGATCACTCCATCAGGGTGATCTGCCCCACTTCTGCATCTCGTTGGCCCAGGCTATACATCATGACGTATTGCACCAGGGCTCGCCGGTGCTGCCACAGTCGCTGTAACATGTGGAGAGTTGAATTCAAGCGTGTCGCCACATCGCATTTCAGGCGATGAACCGGCAGGCCGAAAGACTTCTGGAGCGATGCAAGTCGCTCAGCTGCGGCGGTTGAACGGCGGAAGTGAGCACTGCAGACAGTTTCCGTGCCCTGGTCAGAAGGCCATCTAGGCCGGGATAGTGTGTTAAAAATTGCTGGACAACAAGGTTCAACACGTGAGCCATACAAGGCACGTGTGTCACCTTGCCCAGGCGAAGGGCCGCACCCAGGTTTGCAGCATTGTCGCACACGGCCTTACCAGGCTGCAGGTTGAGTGGAGACAACCATTTATCAAAATCAGTATCCAGAGCTGCCCACAACTCAGTCGCTGTGTGACTGCGATTTCAAAGACATGTCAAGCTAAAGACCGCCTGATGCCGTTGCGCTCTGCTACCAGCATAGTAATGAGGGGTGCGTGATTCCTTCCGCGCAGTGAGAAGGCTGGTGGCCTGACCAGGCAGGCTTGGGGCGGAGGTGGATGACCCAGATGAGGTGGAGGATGCAGAAGCAGTGGCGGAACTTGGACAGACAGAGGATTGACACACAAGTCGTGGGGACGGCAAGACTTGTGCAACAGACCCTTCACCATCTATCACCATAGTTACCCAGTGGCCAGTCAGCGACATGTAACGTCCCTGTCCATGCTTACTGGTCCAAGTATCGGTGGTGAAATGCACCCGTTCACACACAGAGTTTCTCAAGGAAGCGGTGATGTTGTGTGCGACATGCTGGTGTAGCGCGGGCACACCTTTCTTAGAGAAGTAGTGGCGACTAGGCATCTGGTACTGGGGCACAGCGACAGACATAAGGTCTCTAAAATCCTGTGTGTCCACTAGGCGGAAAGGCAGCATTTCTGTAGCCAACAGCTTACAGAGGGATAGAGTCAACCTCTTCGCTTTGTCATGGGTCGCAGGAAGTGGCCTTTTATTTGACCACATCTGAGGGACAGAGATCTGGCTGCTGTGTGTAGACGGTGTTGAGTAGGGTGTCCCTGGAAAAATGCAGGTTTGTGAGGAAAGTGCAGGCGGAGACATGATGTTACCTTCATCCAACATTGGTGCTATCGATGTCTGAGAGAGCTGTACACACGCACTTGTTTCCCCTTCCAAATCAACTGACGACCTACCAAGCAAACTGCCTGTTGCGGTTACAGTGGTGGAAGTTGTGCGTGGAAAACCAGGTGTGACAGCTGTCCCCACAGTCCGAGAAGATGACGAGCGCGCGGATGCCCTGGAAGGGGCAGGCGGTGGATGGTTGGCTCCACTAGGCCGCATTGCAGCACGGTGAGCTTCCCACCAGGCCATATGATATTTAGTCATGTGACGATTCATGGAAGGAGTTGTCAAACTGCTGAGGTTTTGACCTCTACTAAGAGAACCATGACAAATTTTACAGATCACATAATTTGGGCGATCTTTTGCTATGTCAAAAAAGGACCAGGCTAGGCAAGGCTTAGAGGCCATGCGACCTGATGATCCACCCCGAATAATGCTCAGAGGCAGAGTGGTGGCTGAGGATGCAGTTGTAAACGTGCTACCAGTGCTCCGACTGTGTCCAGGAAGGCGCCAGGTTACTTCGACGTCGGTTGCATCCTCCTCCACCGCCTCTGTTGACCTCCTCGAGTGTCTGACTGTGGGTTGACAGTAGGTGGGATCTAGAACTTCATCATCAATTGTTGTGTTTGCACTCCCCTCCCCCTCAGACCGAGTTTCTTCTTGCCCTGACCAAATATTTAAGTTGTCATCCCAATCGGGTATCTGCGTCTCATCTTCATCAGTATGTTCCTCATTGCCTATAAGCACAGTTGTTGGAAAGGCAGCATTTTGGTAGCCAACAGTTTGCATATGATGAAAGTCAACCTCCAAGCCATGTCATGCCCTTCTAAAAGCATGTAAAACACAGCGAGGGGACTCCAACCACAGTCTCCCTCGTTTCCACTAACTGAGCCACACACACCCCACTTGACTGGCATCGGTTGAGCCCCCTTTTGAAAAAGAAAAAGATGCTTTGCATGAAGCACTCTCAAAAATACGCGTGCCTTTCCCGTCCCCTGGCTGACCCAGGGGAAGAAAAGTCCTCTGAGAGCCATGACTTGTTCATCTTGGTTCTTTTAGAGACACAGCGAGGGGACTCCAACCACAGTCTCCCTCGTTGCCACTAACTGGGCCACACACACCCCACTTGACTGGCATCGGTTGACCCCCCCTTTTGAAAAAGAAAAAGATGCTTTGCATGAAGCACTCTCAAAAATACGCGTGCCTTTCCCGTCCCCTGGCTGACCCAGGGGAAGAAAAGTCCTCTGAGAGCCATGACTTGTTCATCTTGGTTCTTTTAGAGACACAGCGAGGGGACTCCAACCACAGTCTCCCTCGTTTCCACTAACTGAGCCACACACACCCCACTTGACTGGCATCGGTTGAGGCCCCTTTTGAAAAAGAAAAAGGTGCTTTGCATGAAGCACTCTCAAAAATACGCGTGCCTTTCCCGTCCCCTGGCTGACCCAGGGGAAGAAAAGTCCTCTGAGAGCCATGACTTGTTCATCTTGGTTCTTTTAGAGACACAGCGAGGGGACTCCAACCACAGTCTCCCTCGTTGCCACTAACTGGGCCACACACACCCCACTTGACTGGCATCGGTTGACCCCCCCTTTTGAAAAAGAAAAAGATGCTTTGCATGAAGCACTCTCAAAAATACGCGTGCCTTTCCCGTCCCCTGGCTGACCCAGGGGAAGAAAAGTCCTCTGAGAGCCATGACTTGTTCATCTTGGTTCTTTTAGAGACACAGCGAGGGGACTCCAACCACAGTCTCCCTCGTTTCCACTAACTGAGCCACACACACCCCACTTGACTGGCATCGGTTGAGCCCCCTTTTGAAAAAGAAAAAGGTGCTTTGCATGAAGCACTCTCAAAAATACGCGTGCCTTTCCTGTCCCCTGGCTGACCCAGGGGAAGAAAAGTCCTGTGAGAGCCATGACTTGTTCATCTTGGTTCTTTTAGAGACACAGCGAGGGGACTCCAACCACAGTCTCCCTCGTTTCCACTAACTGAGCCACACACACCCCACTTGACTGGCATCGGTTGAGCCCCCTTTTGAAAAAGAAAAAGGTGCTTTGCATGAAGCACTCTCAAAAATACGCGTGCCTTTCCCGTCCCCTGGCTGACCCAGGGGAAGAAAAGTCCTCTGAGAGCCATGACTTGTTCATCTTGGTTCTTTTAGAGACACAGCGAGGGGACTCCAACCACAGTCTCCCTCGTTGCCACTAACTGGGCCACACACACCCCACTTGACTGGCATCGGTTGACCCCCCCTTTTGAAAAAGAAAAAGATGCTTTGCATGAAGCACTCTCAAAAATACGCGTGCCTTTCCCGTCCCCTGGCTGACCCAGGGGAAGAAAAGTCCTCTGAGAGCCATGACTTGTTCATCTTGGTTCTTTTAGAGACACAGCGAGGGGACTCCAACCACAGTCTCCCTCGTTTCCACTAACTGAGCCACACACACCCCACTTGACTGGCATCGGTTGAGCCCCCTTTTGAAAAAGAAAAAGGTGCTTTGCACGAAGCACTCTCAAAAATACGCGTGCCTTTCCCGTCCCCTGGCTGACCCAGGGGAAGAAAAGTCCTCTGAGAGCCATGTCTACATTGTCAGTGGACAGACGCGTGTGCTTATCTGCCAGCAGACCACCAGCAGCACTGAAGACAGGTTCCGAGAGAACGCTGGCTGCAGGACATGACAAGATCCCCAAGGCGTACGTGGCGAGCTCAGGCAATTTATCCAGATTGGAAGCCTAAAATGAGCAGGGCTCAAGTTGCACAATAATGGAATCGATGTTTCTTTGCATATACTCATATATCTGTGTGTCCTCCTCTTTTTCCTTGTCCAGCTGTTTTGTTTTCGCATGAGTATATGTCCAAGTCACTTTCCCATGTGTTTGTGTTGTGTTGTGAGTTGTTTGTCACCTTTTGGACACCTTTGAGGGTGTTTTCTAGGTGTTTTTCTGTGTTTGTGATTGCCTGCCATTGTTTCCTATTGGCTCGAGTTCGGTTCGTCGAACGTTCGCCGAGCCGAACTCGAACGGGGGGTCCGTTCGGCGAACCGACCTCGAGCCGAACCGGGACCGGTTCGCTCATCTCTAATGGTAAGGAACTGAGTCCTTGTAGCAACCTTGGCAAGGATACTAGCGGCTTGCTCGTCATTAAAGGAGAGAACAGTAGCCGACATGAGACTGAATGGTACAGTGGGAGCACTGAAAAAATAGTACTGTCAATACTTAGAGATTACAGGCTCTACCACACACACTATAGGTGCTTAGGGGATAAAGAATCATATAGTAAAGTAAACCCCAGCACTCAAATGAAGACAAAAAGGGGAAGTATGCGTAAGTGAATTTATTGACTGACACACTGCAAAGGGAACCTAACCAGAGCAACAGCACCAACGTTTCGGCATAGAGCCTTTCTCAAGGTTGTTGCCTGAAAGGTGTGAAAACAATAACAAAAGTGAATGCATTATGTACAGGTGATACATAGAATATATACACAAATAATACAAATATACATGAAGGAATACTGCGGATGGATTGTACATCACTGGTCAGAGAAAGGAAACACGGGTCTCGAAGGACAACCGGAGGTTTTGCAAATAGAGGTAAGGTTCCACACGTTTTGCAGGGTGTGCTCTTAATCACATGGAGAAAGAATAATTAGTACAGGTATGATAACATATTTCGTACCATGGGACATAATATTGGTCAAGTAACATAGGTAAGTCGCTTGTACAAACCAAGCTAAACAGCCGGAGCTGGTATCCATACCAAGGGGAGTGGAAAAAAGGGGAGAGAGGGAGAGAGGGAGAGAGAGGGAGAGAGGGAGAGAGAGGGAGAGAGGGAGAGAGGGGGAGAGGGCGAGAGGGGGAGAGGGGGAGAGGAAGAGAGGGGGAGAGGAAAAGAGGGAGAGGAAAAGAGGGAGAGAAAGGGAGGGAGAGAAGAAAAGAGGGAGAGGAAAAGAGGGAGAGGAAAAGAGGGAGAGAAAGGGAGGGAGAGAAAGGGAGGGAGAGAAAGGGAGGGAGAGAAAGGGAGGGAGAGAAAGGGAGGGAGAGAAAGGGAGGGAGAGAAAGGGAGGGAGAGAAAGGGAGGGAGAGAAAGGGAGGGAGAGAAAGAAAGGGAGAGAGAGGGAGGGAAGGAGAGGGAGAGAGAGAGGAGGAAAAAGAGAGAAAGAGCGAGTGAGAGAGAAAGGTAGAAGGGAAGCAAAGAAGTAAATAGGTGAGAGGTGGGGGGAAAAAGGAGCACAGCAGGTAAGTATGATTGGCAATGACAGAGAGGCAGGTGCTACATACCATAGGTGGAGGGGTGAAAGGATCACAATGTGAGGTGAATGGACGCCTGAAAAGACAAAGCAGCATGGTGAGGTGAGTCAGTCTCTGGCATCGGTGGTGGCAGGGGAGTGCAGGGCAGTAGCGCTACCTGCAGTGGAGGTCCGGAGCTGGCACAAATGGCAGGGAGAGTGGCTGCAGCGGCGTGGTAATGCCCGCCGTGCAGCGCCATTATAAGGAAGCCAGTGGTGTGATGGGAGGCGCGTCACTTCCGGTCGCGTGCGATGGAACGCACACGTGGAACGCACAGGGTGCGCATGTCTGTGACGTGCGCGGTCACGTGACAACGGGCCGGACAGTGGGTGGGGAGAAGGCGTTGTATCAGGAGTTACCTGCTGCAGAGCGTGAATGGGGATGTGCCACTAGGAGGATGTGAGGAATGGGTAAGGATCAGTTGTGTGATATCTGTAAAGAGAAAGACAGGGAGTTAATTCAAAAGGCTGACAGGAAACATGTAAGGAGAAAAGGAATAAGAATACATGATTATACACAGAAAAACGAGGAAGTATGAATACATGACTATATGGATCTAAAGGAGAGGACTCAGATAGAATGGCAATTTGGAACCTCAACAATTCAACGCGAGGCTTTCTGGATTCATACCCTCCAAACTCTAGAGCCATTAGGACTCAATAGGGAATATGAGGCCCCCCGCTAAAAATTTCTTTAAAGGGATTTTTTCTGGGTCTTATGTTTTCATGTCCTTCTTATGTTTTCATGTCCTTTTTGTCACATTGAGCATTGAATTGTTGAGGTTCCAAATTGCCATTATATCTGAGTCCTCTCCTTTAGATCCATATAGTCATGTATTCATACTTCCTTGTTTCTCTGTGTATAATCATGTATTCTTATCCCTTTTCTCCTTACATGTTTCCTGTCAGCCTTTTGAATTAACTCCCTGTCTTTCTCCTTACAGATATCGCACAACTGATCCGATTCCTCACCCATCCCTCACATCCTCCTAGTGGCACATCCCCATTCACGCTCTGCAGAAGGTAACTCCTGATACAATGCCCTTCTAGTTCACCGCCTTCTCCCCACCCACTGTCCGGCCCATTGTCACGTGACCGCGCACGTCACAGACATGCGCACCCTGTGCGTTCCACGTGTGCATTCCATCGCACGCGACCGGAAGTGACGCGCCTCCCATCACACCACTGGCTTCCTTATAATGGCGCCGCACGGCGGGCATTACCACGCCGCTGCAGCCACTCTCCCTGCCATTTGTGCCAGCTCCGGACCTCCACTGCAGGTAGCGCTACTGCCCTGCACTCCCCTGCCACCACCGATGCCAGAGACTGACTCACCTCACCATGCTGCTTTGTCTTTTCAGGCATCCATTCACCTCACATTGTGATCCTGTCACCCCTCCACCTATGGTATGTAGCACCTGCCGCTCTGTCATTGCCAATCATACTTACTTGCTGTGCTCCTTTTTCCCCCCACCTCTCACCTATTTACTTCTTTGCTTCCCTTCTGTCTTTCTCTCTCTCTCACTCGCTCTTTCTCTCTTTTTCCTCCTCTCTCTCTCCCCCTCTTCTTTTTTTCTCTCCCTCTCGTTCCCTCCTTCTCTCTTCCTCTCCCCCTCTTCCTCTCCCCCTCTTTCTCTCCCTCCCTTTCTCTCCCTCCCTTTCTCTCCCTCCCTTTCTCTCCCTCCCTTTCTCTCCCTCCCTTTCTCTCCCTCCCTTTCTCTCCCTCCTTTTCTCTCCCTCCTTTTCTCTTCCTCTTTCTCTCCCTCTCTCTTTTCCTCTCTCTCTCTCTCTTCCTGCCTCTCTTTCTCTCTCCCTCCCTCTCTTTTTCCCTCTCTCTCTCTTTCCCTCTCTTTCTCTTCCTCTCTCTCTCTTTCTCTTTCTCTCTCTCTCTCTCTTCCTTTTTTCTTTTTTCTTTTCTCCACTCCCCTTGGTATGGATACCAGCTCCGGCTGTTTAGCTTGGTTTGTACAAGCGACTTACCTATGTTAGTAGTAATATATAGAAGGAAAAACAGGGCACTGCTTCATTGGAAACATCCAGTTAAAACACTAACCACTGAACACAGAGAGCACTCAATGTGCTGAGAAGCTCTGTGTATTAGTGCAGGATTTCCAGGGAGGACTGTGTAGAGTTACAGCTACGGGGTGCTTATTCAAAAGGGATCAGGAGACGACACTTCAATATAAAAAGAAAAAGAACTAGCACTCACCGATAATTGCTGTGTAACACTCTGGTTTATTTCAAATCTGGAGGGCACATGCTGCGGCGTTACAGGGAGGGAAAAGCGATGGTCAGCACACAAAGACGACGGCCGTTTCGCCCCTAAGGGTGGGGCTTCGACGGGTCTTTCAACAAAGTGACCTCACTAGCAGGTTTATAAAAAAGCAGCAACTAGCTCCAATCATAGTGCAAGTGAGTTAAAATCAATTAAAACAAAAAGTCCACATGGACTGAATATCACTCTATGGAAAGCAATGACTGGCATACTTTAATTTATTCAATTATTATGTGTATAAAAGGTGATTATATTAATCACCTAAAAAAACAACTAGGTCATTTTTTTCGTTAAAACCTAGTGGTCCCATTGCGTTATGTCTAATAATATATTCAGCTTCTTTTTGCAACAGAAGTTTATGGGTATCACCTCCTCTAGGTGATGGTTCCACTACCTCTAATCCAGCAAATGTCAGAACATTACAATTTGCCTCATGTGAGTTTTTTATATGCTGGATCATTTTAGTGGCACCCACTCCTGTGGATATAGAATTTCGGTGTTCACGAAAACGCACAAAAAGCGATATAATCGTCTTCCCGATATAATAAAAGCCACAAGGGCAGAAGATGATATAAATGACCATTTTAGTCCTGCATGTAATGAGATGTTTCGTCGTGTGCCAGGCATTACCTATTTTGAAAGATTTTCCAGTGAGATGAAAATGGCAAAAAGAACAGTTGCCACACTTGGGATTACCCACAGGTCCAAGATGATGCAGCCAGGTGGAGGTTGGTGTGTAGCGTTTTTTTACTAACATATCTCCAATATTTTTACAGCGTCTGTATGTTATTAGCGGTCTATTCTTGGCTATGTCAGTTAAATCTTTTTCTTTTTCTATTAAATGCCAGTTCTTATTAATTATGGACCTGATAATTTTGTCCATTGGACTAAATTTAAAATTAAACATCAGGCGTTTTTCTAGAGTATTTTTGCAATTATTATTGGCTTTTATTTTTCTACGCGATTTTTTGTTTTCTTCTTCTGCTACCTTTTTTATAGCTCGTTCCTGCGCTGCAATAATCTCGGTCTGTGGGTAACCACGTTCTAGGAATCATTTCTGCAGATCCAGAATTTGTTCATTCAGTTTCTCAGCATTATTAGTAATTCTACAGACACGTAAAAACTGGCTGTATGGGATGGATTTTAGGACGTCTCGGGTGGGCACTCTTGTGATGCAAAAGATTGTTCACTGCTATGGGTTTCCTGAAAATTTCTCGTGTAATTTGTCCCTCTTTTATTACTAGCTTAACATCTAAGAATTCAATTTCTTTTTCCCCAAATTGATGGGTAAATAACATATTGTATTTGTTTATGTTTAAATGTTGAACAAATGATTTTGCATCACTCTCCTCTCCATCCCATACAATCAGGACATCGTCCACAAAACGTAGATATAGTTTTATGTGTTTGATGAAAGGATTGTTTAGATCATATATCAGGGCTTCCTCCACTGTGGCTAGGTATAAATTTGCAAACGTGCAAGCCACAGGTGTCCCTATCGCCACTCCTCTGTGTTGCACAAAGCAATCATTGCCGAATTTAACAGCATTGTGTGTGAGGACAAACAACAATGCTTCCTCTATGAATTTAATTTGTTCTGAGGCTTCTCCTATTTTTTTAAGTCTATCTACAATAACCTCCACTCCTTGTTGTTGTGGTATACATGTATATAGACTTTCGATGTCTAAAGACACCCATTTAAATGAGGGCTGCCATTCAAAATTTTCTAGATGGTATAGCAGATCGCCTGTATCTTTTATGAATGTTGGTATACAAGCCAAAAGAGGATGGCGCAACCAATCGAGGTATTTCGATAATGGCTCAGTCAGGGAGCCAACTCCTGAGACAATTGGTCTTCCCGGGGGTGCCACAACTGACTTGTGGATTTTGGGAACTGAGTACCAATGAGGCTTACTTGGAAAGGAGGGGAGTAATTTTTCCGCTCTATTTTTTGTTAAAAATCCAGAGACATCCTGTCTATTCAAAAAACCCCTCAGTTTTTCTTTAAATTTTATTGTGGGGTCTCCCTTTAGAGCCCTATAAACCTCACTGTTCCTCAGTTGATCTAATGCTTCTTTTAGATAGTATTGTGTGTCTAAAAGCACTGTCGCGCCCCCCTTGTCCGCTTTTCTTATAGTCACATTTTTCAGTGACTGTAATTTTTTTAACGCAAGTTTTTCTGTTGTTGATAAGTTTTCAGGAAAAACGGGGTAGGACAGCGCTCGTATGTCGCGCAAGACTATCTCCTGAAACAGGTCAATATTGTTGCCTGGTGAAACAGGTGGAAAAAAACGTAGATTTTACTCCCTCAGTGAAAATTGATGTCTCACTCTGTGGCTCACCAACTGAATCACCATTAAACCCTTGTATATTTTCATCAGTGATGCTTAGTAACAATATTACATCTGTCAGGTTGTTATCAGTCTCTGAACTCCCATAGCAAAAACCAATGGGGTCTGACCTACATTGGTCTTTCTGACCAGTCTGTTGTGGGCAGTGTATTTTTCTTTTTTTCAGTTGTTTTTGTTGAAAAATAAATTTTCAGGTGCAATTTACGACAGGCCTTATATAGATCTATCTCAAAGTCCAAAATGTCAACACTTTCTGGAACACAGTAATTGAGGCCTTTTTCTAGTACGGTGATCATCTCTTGTCTAAAACATGATTGGTCAGGTTGAAAATTTTTTGTTTGGGTGAAATAATCAGTCTCTCCAGGCTACTTTCTTCCTCTTTCCAGTTGCGATACCGTCTGTACTTGCCCCGGCCTCTTCTTGTGCGACGTCTAAAGGGTTGCGTTGTAATGTTACTACTGAATCCGCACTCAGTCTTCTTTTTTGTGGTGGTGGTTCGTCTTGACCACTTGAATCCGAGCCTGTCGTCCATGCCATTTTTCTATATTTATTTTTGTTACTGGGCCTGAAAGATTTTTTATTTGATTTTGTCTTCTTGAAGAATGGCATTTCAGTATTTTCATTCCAGTTAAAAATATTACCTGTCTCATAGTCCATTTTATCTCTCAAAAATTTCTTTTTTGCGCTCTTTTACTATGGTCTGAAAGGGGATTAACTTCTTATCTAAATTACTTAAGAACTTTTTCCATTGCTCCTTTGAGACTCTTATCTCTAACTAGAAGGTGGCCCGATTCTACGCATCGGGTATTCTAGAATTTACGTATTGTGTAGTTCATGTATGATTTTTGTTATAGATATATATATATATATATATATATATGTTGTTGTGTGTAGTTACCAAGTGTTTGTGTAGGGCGCTGTACATGTTCTGGGTGTTGTCTGGGTGTGGCGGGGGGTGAGAGCGGTGTTGTATGTGTGTTGCGTTGTTTGTGGAGCGCTGTGTGTCTGTCGCGTTTTGTGTGTGGGTGTGTGTTGCGCGGTTTGTGTGGGTGTGGTGTGTTTTGGGGGGGAGGTATGTTTTGTGCAATGTGTGTGTTGTGCGGTATGTGCGTATATTTATGTATGCCGCAGTGTTTGTGTGTTGGGTGTTGTGTGTGTGTGCAGCGTTGTCTGTGTGTGTGGGTGTCTGTGTATGGCGGTGTTTGTGGTTCCCTGTGTGTGTGTGTGTGTGTGTGTGTTGGGGGGAGGTGTGCACCTCCCATCGTGCTCCATCCCCCATGCTGCACACCCCCCATCATGCCCCATCCCCTATGCTGCGCATTCCCCATCGTGCTCCATCCCCCATGCTGAACACCCCCCATCGTGCTCCATCCCCCATGCTGCGCACTCCCCATCGTGCTCCATCCTCCATGCTGCGCACTCCCCATCGTGCTCCATCCTCCATGCTGCGCACTCCCCATCATGCTCCATCCCCCATGCTGCGCACCCCCCATCGTGCTACATCCCCCATGCTGCGCACCCCCCATCGTGCTCCATCCCCCATGCTGCGCACCCCCCATCGTGCTACATCCCCCATGCTGCGCACTCCCCATCGTGCTACATCCCCCATGCTGCGCACTCCCCATTGTGCTACATCCCCCTGTCATGCTCCCCGGGTCCCCTGCCCGGCTCCCCGGCTCACCTGCCACGCTCCCCGGCTTCTCTGCCCCTCTCCCCGGTCTCCAGCCTCCATTGCCCGCGGTCTCCAGGCGTCCCGGTCCCCGCTCCCGGCGCCCGTCGGCTACACAGCGCCAGCCCGGCTCTCCTGCTTCTTCCTCACCGCTCCCTGCCCTGGCTTCTGGCACCCGGGCCGCGCGCATGCGCATTAGGGCGCGCGCGCGCATTAGGGCGCGCGCGCGGTCATTGACCCTTTCTTAAAGGGCCAGCGTCCATTGACAGGAAATGAAGCACACAGGTACAGGGTATAAAGGGGTTTAGTGTCCAAGTGGGCGGGGCCTGTTCTTCGTGTTTCCCAAGCTAGGAGTCAGGTCTCCTTGTGTTTCTGTGAGATACTCACCTCTCTCTCTTCTAGAGCCGATCCTGCCTCGCCATCCGGTCCTGCCGAATCTCGAACCCCGAACGCTGCCTATTAGTGATGAGCGAGTACTAAAAAGCTCGGGTGCTCGAAGCTCGGGCCGAGCTTCCCAAGATACTCGTGTACTCGGCCCGAGCAACGAGCCCAATGTTATCCTATGGGAGACCCGAGTATTTTTGTGAAATGACCACCGGCAGCATGTAGAAACCCTAAAAATGTCACAAAAGTCTCAGAAGAGTGCTCAAATGACATGGCAACAGCATGGGGAAGACCCCTTGAAGCATTTATCACTCAAAAGTCACAGCTGTGAACAATTTTGTCCGCGTTTCACGCCATTTTTACGGACTCACCAGAAAACCTTCCAAAATGACCCAAAAATGATTTTTCATGGCAGAAATGTTAAGGGCACATACCCAATAGTGAGATAGAGCTAATGTATGTTACTTTTTGAGATTAATACATGAAAGATTTTACGTGAAAACATTGTGTGGCACTCCGATGTCCCTGAGAAGAGACGTACATGAAGGCCTCTTGAGTCTAATGTGCCCATTTTGAGGAAGTGAGTCTTTGTAGTATTTTCCTTTGCCAGGGCAGTCCAAAATTGTGAGGTTCACCAATGCCCCTGCATAGAGACGTGCATGAGGGCCTGTAAACCTGAAGTGCCCATTGGAAGGAAGTGGGTGTATTATAGTATAGCCCTTTGGCAGGGCAGCCAAAAATTGGGAGGCTCCACGTTGTCCCTGGGTAGAGACGTGCATGAGGGCCTGTAAACCTGAAGTGCCCATTGGAAGGAAGTGGGTCTATTGTAGTATAGCCCTTAGGCAGGGCAGCCAAAAATTGGGAAGCTCCACGTTGTCCCTGGGTAGAGACGTGCATGAGGGCCTCAAAACATTAAGTGTCCATTGTCAGGAAGTGGGTGTATTATAGTATAGCCCTTAGGCAGGGCAGCCAAAAATTGGGAGGCTCCACGTTGTCCCTGGGTAGAGACGTGCATGAGGGCCTCAAAACATTAAGTGTCCATTGTCAGGAAGTGGGTGTATTATAGTATAGCCCTTAGGCAGGGCAGCCAAAAATTGGGAGGCTCCACGTTGTCCCTGGGTAGAGACGTGCATGAGGGCCTCAAAACATTAAGTGTCCATTGTCAGGAAGTGGGTGTATTATAGTATAGCCCTTAGGCAGGGCAGCCAAAAATTGGGAGGCTCCACGTTGTCCCTGGGTAGAGACGTGCATGAGGGCCTCAAAACATTAAGTGTCCATTGTCAGGAAGTGTGTGTATTATAGTATAGCCCTTAGGCAGGGCAGCCAAAAATTGGGAGGCTCCACGTTGTCCCTGGATAGAGACGTGCATGAGGGCCTCAAAACATTGTTCCCATTGCAAAGGAGCGGGTCTCCTGTCGTTGTAATGTCCATTCTGCAAAGAATGGGCGAAAAAATTTACCACTGGGGGTATACCTGAAACAAAGGCCTAAGTATTGCAATTTGTAACGGTCATCATCATGGTGGCGCATGAGGAGAAGGAGGAGCAGTCCAGCGATTATCCAAAGTCCAGAAGTGTGTACCCATGGGTGAGTGGAGGTACATGGCAAACTTTAAATTCCGCTCTCATTTGCTGGTGGTGTGGTGAAGTCTGGCCCAATCCAACCCTTGTTCATCTTGATCAGAGTCAGCCTGTCAGCATTTTCAGTTGACAGGCGGGTGCGTTTATCTGTAATGATTCCACCTGCAGCACTAAAAACACGCTCTGACAAAACACTAGCAGCAGGGCAGGCCAGGACGTCCAAGGCGTAGAGAGCCAATTCATGCCACGTGTCCAGCTTGGATACCCAATAATTGTAAGGCACAGAGGAATGTCGGAGTACAGTTGTTCGATCTGCAAGGTACTCCTTCAGCATCTGGGCAAACTTAGGATTTCTTGTGGCACTACCCCGCACCTCAGGGGCTGTGGTACGTGAGGGGCTGAGAAAACTGTCCCACATCTTAAAGACTGTTCCCCTACCTCTGGCGGATTGGACTTGTGCCTCTCTCGGCTGTACGCCTCGGTTGTCCACTGATTCCTGACCTATGCCGCTAGCGTTTTGTGAGGGGAATGCTTTGCCTACTTCCGTGACTATGGCCTTCCGGAACTGCTGCATTTTGGTTGACCTCTCCTCCACGGGAATAAGAGACAAAAAGTTCTCCTTGTAGCGTGGGTCTAACAGTGTTACCAACCAGTAATGATTGTCGGCCAAGATGTTCTTAACGCGAGGGTCACGAGACAGGCAGCTTACCATAAAGTCAGCCATGTGCGCCAGACTCTTAACAGCCAGGACTTCAGTAGCCTGACCAACAAGATGACTGAACATGCTGTCCTCCTCCTCCTCCTCATCTACCCTGTCCTCTGGCCAGCCACGCTGAACCGAGGATATGACTGGTGTGCATGTCATATCCTCAATTTGGCCGGAGAGTTGCTCCATGTCTTCATCCTCCTCCTCGTCATAGTCCTCCACTGCACGTTGTGATGAGACGAGGCTGGGCTGTGTGTTATCATCACCCACACCCACTACTGTTTCTTGCTGCAACTCATCGCGCTCCGCCTGCAATGCATCATGTTTGTTTTTCAGCAGAGACCGTTTTAGAAGGCAGAGTAGCGGTATGGTGACGCTAATAATGGCGTCATCACCACTCACCATCTTGGTGGAGTCCTCAAAGTTTTGGAGGATGGTACATAGGTCTGACATCCATCTTCACTCCTCAGGTGTTATGTGTGGAGTTTGACCCATTTCCCGACGGCTTAGGTGATGCAGGTACTCAACAACTGCCCTCTTCTGCTCACATATCCTGACCAACATGTGCAGAGTTGAATTCCAATGCGTGGGGACATCACACACCAGTCTGTGAGCCGGAAGATGCAAACTGCGCTGAAAGCCGGCAAGGCCGGCTGAAGCAGTAGGTGACTTTCGAAAATGTGCAGACAGGCGGCGAACTTTTACCAGCAGATCAGACAGCTCTGGGTATGACTTTAGAAACCGCTGAACCACGAGGTTGAGCACATGGGCCACGCATGGAACATGTGTCAGCTGGCCTCGCCTCAAAGCCGCCACCAGGTTCCGGCCATTGTCACACACGACCTTTCCTGGCTTTAGGTTCAGAGGTGTGAGCCAGTGATCTGCCTGCTGTTTCAGAGCTGTCCACAGCTCTTCTGCATTGTGGGGTTTGTCACCTATGCAGATTAGCTTCAGCACAGCCTGTTGCCGCTTCGCCGAGGCAGTGCTGCAGTGCTTCCAGCTTGTGACTGGTGTGGAGGGTACAGTGGATGAGGATGCGCAGGAGGAGGAGGAGGCTGAAGAGCATGACATTCCGGAGCTGTAGAGTGTGGGTGAAACACTGACTGAGGTAGGGCCTGCAAACCTTGGTGTGGGAAGGATGTGTTCCGTCCCTCGCTCAGACTGGGTCCCAGCTTCCACAATATTAACCCAGTGTGCCGTCAACGAGATGTAGCGGCCTTGCCCACAAGCACTTGTCCACGTGTCTGTGGTTAGGTGGACCTTGGGTGAAACAGCGTTGTTCAGGGCACGTGTGATGTTTTGTGACACGTGGTTATGCAACGCGGGGACGGCACACCGGGAGAAATAGTGGCGGCTGGGGACCGAGTAACGTGGGACAGCTGCCGCCATCAGGTCACGGAATGCTTCTGTCTCCACCAGCCTAAAAGGCAACATTTCCAGCGCAAGCAGTCGCGAAATGTTAGCATTTAGAACTGTGGCATGTGGGGTGTTGGCAGTGTATTTGCGCCTGCGTTCAAAGGTTTGCTGAATGGATAACTGAACGCTGCGCTGGGACAAGGACGTGCTTGATGATGGTGTTCTTTCTGCGTAGGCAACTGCAGGTGCAGGAGTGGAGGAGGCTTGTTTGCAGGCAGCATGGACAGGGGATTGGCTCGCATGCACAACCAGCGAAGACGTAGCAGTGACATCAGCAAGCACTGCTCCTCGACTCTGTTGTACTTCCCACAAAGTCGGGTGCTTGGCTGACATGTGCCTGATCATGCTGGTGGTGGTCAGGCTGCTAGTTTTGGTACCCCTGCTGATGCTGGCACGGCAGGTGTTGCAAATGGCCTTTTTTGAATCATCTGGATCCAACTTAAAAAACTGCCAGACTCGGGAAGACCTAACATTTGTACAGGCACCTTGTGTCGTCGTGTTGTTCCGGGGAACGGTTGCCTGACTTCTGCCTGGGGCCACCACCCTGCTTCTTACTGCCTGTTGTGATGCTACGCCTCCCTCCCCCTGTGCACTGCTGTCCTCGCTCTGCATATCCTCCTGCCAGGTTGGGTCAGTTACTGGATCATCCACCACGTCGTCTTCCTCTTCCGCACCCTGCTCCTCCTCCTGACTTCCTGACAATTGTGTCTCATCATCGTCCACCACTTGTTGAGACACGTTGCCAACTTCGTGAGAACGTGGCTGCTCAAATATTTGGCCATCTGTACAGACGATCTCCTTATGACCCACTTCAATATGAGCTGGCGAGAGGCCAGAATGTGTGAATGGAAACGTGAACAGCTCTTCCGAGTGTCCAAGTGTGGGATCATTAATGTCCGAGGAGGACGTGTACTCAGCCTGGTGGTAGGAAGGAGGATCAGGTTCAGAAATGTGCGGTGCAGTATCACGGCTACTGACACTTGACCGTGTGGAAGACAGAGTGTTTGTGGTGGTGCCAATCTGACTGGAAGCATTATCTGCTATCCAACTAACAACCTGTTGACACTGGTCTTGGTTCAAGAGCGGTGTACTGCTGCGGTCCCCAAGAATTTGGGACAGGACGTGCGAGCGACTAGATGTGGCCCTTTGTTGTGGCGAAATTAGAGCTTGCCCACGACCTCGGCCTCTGCCTGCACCACCATCACGTCCACTTCCTTGTTCCTTGCCAATGCCCTTGCGCATTTTGCAATGCTGTGCACTGCTGACGTGTATATTCACTACTTGTGCGTTATATCAAAGTTTGTGGAAATTGCACACAAGTGCACCTGTACGCTGCCACCGACAGGCACACACGTGCGGTTTTAAAAACCAAGCACGGACGCAATAAGAACCTAACAGGTTTTTTTGGGGAGCGACAATTACAGACAAGTCAGACACTATCTGGACTGTTTTACACTGTGTACACCAGCCCCAGATATGATGAAGGCTGGTATACGGTCACCACTAGGAATGGCTATATATACCCTGCCTGCCTGCCTGCCTGTATACTGGTACAATAGTCCTGACAAGGACTCTTCTGGTCACTAGCCTGTATTCAGACCTGGCTATACCCTGCCTGTATATAGCAACAATAGTCCTGAGAAGGACTCTGCTACTGTACTCCGACCTGGCTATACCCTGCCTGCCTGTATACAACTAGAATAGTCCTGAGAAGGACTTTTGGTCACACTGTTTGCAGCCCTGCAACTGAAAAAGCTATAAAGGGCCGCAAAGCTTTCCCTGAATCAGCGACACTCTCCCTGCACTCACTGTCTGGATAGCTGTGAGCAGAGCACAGCGCGCCGGCCGGTATAAAGGCTCGGTCACGCTGTGCAGGCCGGCCAATCACTGCAATTCCACAACTAACAGGGCTGTGGCATTGCAGTGGTCTGCCAGCCAATCCCTGCATGAGGGCTGGCTCTCAAAAGAGCGCCAACATGCAGGGATGAAGACCACGAGTACAGCACGAGTATCGCGAGATTACTCGGTCCCCGCCGAGCAGCCCGAGTACAGCGATACTCGTGCGAGTACCGAGTAGTTACAAGCATGCTCGCTCATCACTACTGCCTATCTGCCATCCTGACAGTCCGTTCCATCTCTGATCTCTGCGGTGACCCGTCCTCTCGCTCCATCGGTTCCGGACTCCGCCTGACAACATCTCGGCTTCCGAATCTGAGCTCCGTCACCCGGACTACCATCAGTGACTCCGTGGTCCCAGGGACTTCTCCATTCTACTCTTGTGCACGGACTGTCCTGCTACCTGTAGTGCTCCAGCTACCGGACCCCTTACCATCATCAAGGAGTTCGGCCCAGTGGATCCACCTCCTGGGTCTGCCCGTCCACCTGGCCCTAACACCCCCATGCTGTGCACCCCCCATCGTGCTACATCCCTCATCGTGCTACATCCGCCATCGTGCTACATCCCCCATGCTGCGCACTCCCCATCGTGCTACATACCCCATGCTGCGCACCCGCCATCGTGCTCCATCCGCCATGCTGCGCACTCCCCATCGTGCTACATCCGCCATGCTGCGCACTCCCCATCGTGCTACATCCCTCATGCTGCGCACTCCCCATCATGCTACATCCCCCATGCTGCGCACTCCCCATCGTGCTACATCCCCCATGCTGCGCACTCCCCATCGTGCTACATCCCCCATGCTGCGCACCCCCCATCGTGCTACATCCCCCATCGTGCTACATCCCCCATCGTGCTACATCCCCCATGCTGCGTACCCACCATCGTGCTCCATCCGCCATGCTGCGCACTCCCCATCGTGTTACATCCCCCATGCTGCGCACTCCCCATCGTGCTACATCCCCCATGCTGCGCACCTCCCCATCGTGCTACATCCCCCATGCTGCGCACTCCCCATCGTGCTACATCCCCCATGCTGCGCACTCCCCATCGTGTTACATCCCCCATGCTGCACACTCCCCATCGTGCTACATCCCACATGCTGCGCACTCCCCATCGTGCTACATCCCCCATGTTGCGCACTCCCCATCGTGCTACATCCCCCATGCTGCGCACTCCCCATCGTGCTACATCCCCCATGCTGCACACTCCCCATCGTGCTACATCCCCCATGCTGCGCACTCCCCATCGTGCTACATCCCCCATGCTGCGCACCCCCCATCGTGCTACATCCCCCATGCTGCGCACCTCCCCATCGTGCTCCATCCCCCATGCTGCACACTCCCCATCGTGCTACATCCCCCATGCTGCACACTCCCCATCGTGCTACATCCCCCATGCTGCGCACTCCCCATCGTGCTACATCCTCCATGCTGCGCACTCCCCATCGTGCTACATCCCCCATGCTGCGCACTCCCCATCGTGCTACATCCCCCATGCTGCGCACCCCCCATCGTGCTCCATCCCCATGCTGCGCACCCCCCATCGTGCTACATCCCCCATGCTGCGCACTCCCCATCGTGCTACATCCCCCATGCTGCGCACTCCCCATCGTGCTACATCCCCCATGCTGCGCACCCCATCGTGCTACATCCCCCATGCTGCGCACCTCCCATCGTGCTACATCCCCCATGCTATAATAGTTCTCCTATTATACTCAGAGAGGAAAATAATAGGAGGACTGTAATAGGAGGAGTAGTCCTAGGGGGAGAGGAGTATAATGCCGGCTCCCTGCACATGTGTACCGGGAGCCGATGTACACTGGTAACTATGATACACATCGGGTAACTAAGGGACCTTAATTACCCGATGTGTATAATGGTTACCAGCGTTCACGGCCTCCGTCAAGATCCCAGCATCGCAAGGTTATGTCTGGCGCTGCTGGGATTCTGACGGAGCCGGTGTACACTGGTAACTATGATACACATCGGGTAACCAAGGGACCTTAGTTACCCGATGTGTATAATGGTTACCAGCGTTCACGGACTCCGTCAAGATCCCAGCATCGCATGGTTATGTCTGGCACTGCTGGGATCGTGACGGAGCCGGTGTAGAAGCAAGCGATATCCCAGGATGTTGTGAGTGTGTGGATGTGATGTGTGAGGTGTGTGTGAGAGTGAGTGTGATCTGATGTGTGTGTGTGTACTCACCTGGGAGTCGGAGCTCCGTGTCAGTTGGGCCAGAGCGAGCGTGCATTGCGTGAGGGGGGCAGGGCCTGCAGAGAGCCGGGGCGAGAGGCCAATCCGTGTGGGGGGGCGGGGCCATGGCGAGCCCAGCGGCCAATCAGCTTTGTGTCACCGTAAGGACACAATTTTGGAGCATGACAGACAGACAGACAGAATAAGGCAATTATGTATATAGATTCTGTTCTTAAGGCCCCGTCACACTAAGCAACATCACTAGCAACATCGCTGCTAACGAACAACTTTTGTGACATAGCAGAGATGTTGCTAGTGATGTCGCTGTGTGTGACATCCAGCAACAACCTGGCCCCTGCTGTGAGGTCGTTGGTTGTTGCTGAATGTCCTGGGCCATTTTTTAGTTGTTGCTGTCCCGCTGTGAAGCACAGATCGCTGTGTGTGACAGCGAGACAGCAAAAACTAAATGTGCAGGCAGCAGGAGCCGGCTTCTGCGGAGGCTGGTAACCACAGTAAACATCGGGTAACCAAGAAGCCCTGTCCTTGGTTACCCGATATTTACCTTCGTTACCAGCCTCCGCCGCTCTCACTGTCAGTGCCGGCTCCTGCTCTGTGCACATGTAGCTGCAGGACACATCGGGTTAATTAACCCGATGTGTGCTGTAGGTAGGAGAGCAGGGAGCCAGCGCTAAGCGGTGTGCGCTGCTCCCTGCTCTGTGCACATGTAGCTGCAGCACACATTGGGTAATTAAGCCAATGTGGGCTGTAACTAGGAGAGCAGGGAGCCAGCGCTAAGCGGTGTGCGCTGCTCCCTGCTCTCTGCACGTGTAGCTGCGTGCGCTGGTAACCAAGGTAAATATCGGGTTGGTTACCCGATATTTACCTTAGTTACCAAGCGCAGCATCTTCCACGCGGCGCTGGGGGCTGGTCACTGGTTGCTGGTGAGCTCACCAGCAACTCGTGTAGCCACGCTCCAGCGATCCCTGCCAGGTCAGGTTGCTGGTGGGATTGCTGGAGCGTCGCAGTGTGACATCTCACCAGCAACCTCCTAGCAACTTACCAGCGATCCCTATCGTTGTTGGGATCGCTGGTAAGTTGTTTAGTGTGACTGGACCTTAAGTTTCACTAATTCTGTAGTAATATTTTCATGTTCTTGCTCATTTTTCTGCAAAACTATTTCTAAAAAATTTTTCGAGCTATCAATTTGCACTTGTTCCCATAGTTTTTTAAATTCAGCATCTTCTTGATAGAAGGAAATCGCCTTCATGACCCTTAAGCCTCTTGGCACACGTCCACATTCCTTGTATGATCGTAAAGACTGTGCTGACCAGAACAACGAAATTTATTTTTCCGCTAAATTAGCTATTTTATTTTCCAGATTTCTTGTACTCATAACTTGGGTTTCTGCTTTGTCATTGCAATCCAAAAAATATGTGCTGGCATCTTCCCTCCCTGAAAAAATGCCTTGTTCATTTGAACTAGCTTCCTCCATGTGCTCAGAGTCCATCACTGTTAAAAAAGTCTACAATTTACTCAGTGGTCTGTTACTGTATTAAAGTCCAAAAAACTGCGTGCTCACTGCACAGGAAAAAGACCACAATTTCAGTAGTAATATATAGAAGGAAAAACAGGGCACTGCTTCATTGGAAACATCCAGTTAAAACACTGACCACTGAACACAGAGAGCACTCAATGTGCTGAGAAGCTCTGTGTATTAGTGCAGAACTTCCAGGGAGGAATGTGTAGAGTTACAGCTACGGGGTGCTTATTCAAAAGGGATCAGGAGACGACACTTCAATATAAAAAGAAAAAGAACCAGCACTCACCGATAATTGCTGTGTAACACTCTGGTTTATTTCAAATCTGGAGGGCACATGCTGCGGCGTTACAGGGAGGGAAAAGCGATGGTCAGCACACAAAGACGACGGCCGTTTCGCCCCTAAGGGTGGGGCTTCGACGGGTCTTTCAACAAAGTGACCTCACTAGCAGGTTTATAAAAAAGCAGCAACTAGCTCCAATCATAGTGCAAGTGAGTTAAAATCAATTAAAACAAAAAGTCCACATGGACTGAATATCACTCTATGAAAAGCAATGACTGGCATACTTTAATTTATTCAATTATTATGTATATAAAAGGTGATTATATTAATCACCTAAAAAAACAACTAGGTCATTTTTTTCATTAAAACCTAGTGGTCCCATTGCGTTATGTCTAATAATATATTCAGCTTCTTTTTGCAACAGAAGTTTATGGGTATCACCTCCTCTAGGTGATGGTTCCACTACCTCTAATCCAGCAAATGTCAGAACATTACAATTTGCCTCATGTGAGTTTTTTATATGCTGGATCATTTTAGTGGCACCCACTCCTGTGGATATAGAATTTCGGTGTTCACGAAAACGCACAAAAAGCGATATAATCGTCTTCCCGATATAATAAAAGCCACAAGGGCAGAAGATGATATAAATGACCATTTTAGTCCTGCATGTAATGAGATGTTTCGTCGTGTGCCAGGCATTACCTATTTTGAAAGATTTTCCAGTGAGATGAAAATGGCAAAAAGAACAGTTGCCACACTTGGGATTACCCACAGGTACAAGTTTATGCAGCCAGGTGGAGGTTGGTGTGTAGCGTTTTTTTACTAACACATCTCCAACATTTTGCATTTAAAAAAATTACAGTCACTGAAAAATGTGACTATAAGAAAAGCGGACAAGGGGGGGCGCGACAGTGCTTTTAGACACACAATACTATCTAAAAGAAGCATTAGATCAACTGAGGAACAGTGAGGTTTATAGGGCTCTAAAGGGAGACTCCACAATAAAATTTAAAGAAAAACTGAGGGGTTTTTTGAATAGACAGGTTGTCTCTGGATTTTTAACAAAAAATAGAGCGGAAAAATTACTCCCCTCCTTTCCAAGTAAGCCTCATTGGTACTCAGTCCCTAAAATCCACAAGTCAGTTGTGGCACCCCCGGGAAGACCAATTGTCTCAGGAGTTGGCTCCCTGACTGAGCCATTATCGAAATATCTGGATTGGTTGCGCCATCCTCTTTTGGCTTGTATACCATCATTCATAAAAGATACAGGCGATCTGCTATACCATCTAGAAAATTTCGAATTGCAGCCCTCATTTAAATGGGTGTCTTTAGACATCGAAAGTCTATATACACGTATACCACAACAACAAGGAGTGGAGGTTATTGTAGATAGACTTAAAAAAATAGAAGCCTCAGAACAAATTAAATTCATAGAGGAAGCATTGTTGTTTGTCCTCACACACAATGCTTTTAAATTCGGCAATGATTGGTTTGTGCAACACAGAGGAGTGGCGATAGGGACACCTGTGGCTTGCACGTTTGCAAATTTATACCTAGCCACAGTGGAGGAAGCCCTGATATATGATCTAAACAATCCTTTCATCAAACACATAAAACTGTATCTACGTTTTGTGGACGATGTCCTGATTGTATGGGATGGAGAGGAGAGTGATGCAAAATCATTTGTTCAACATTTAAACATAAACAAGTACAATATGTTATTTACCCATCAATTTGGGGAAAAAGAAATTGAATTTTTATATGTTAAGCTAGTAATAAAAGAGGGACAAATTACACGAGAAATTTTCAGGAAACCCATAGCAGTGAACAATCTTTTGCATCACAAGAGTGCCCACCCGAGACATGTCCTAAAATCCATCCCATACAGCCAGTTTTTACGTGTCTGTAGAATTACTAATAATGCTGAGAAACTGAATGAACAAATTCTGGATCTGCAAAAACGATTCCTAGAACGTGGTTACCCACAGACCGAGATTATTGCAGCGCAGGAACGAGCTATAAAAAAGGTAGCAGAAGAAGAAAACAAAAAATCGCGTAGAAAAATAAAAGCCAATAATAATTGCAAAAATACTCTAGAAAAACGCCTGATGTTTAATTTTAAATTTAGTCCAATGGACAAAATTATCAGGTCCATAATTAATAAGAACTGGCATTTAATAGAAAAAGAAAAAGATTTAACTGACATAGCCAAGAATAGACCGCTAATAACATACAGACGCTGTAAAAATATTGGAGATATGTTAGTAAAAAAACGCTACACACCAACCTCCACCTGGCTGCATCATCTTGGACCTGTGGGTAATCCCAAGTGTGGCAACTGTTCTTTTTGCCATTTTCATCTCACTGGAAAATCTTTCAAAATAGGTAATGCCTGGCACACGACGAAACATCTCATTACATGCAGGACTAAAATGGTCATTTATATCATCTTCTGCCCTTGTGGCTTTTATTATATCGGGAAGACGATTATATCGCTTTTTGTGCGTTTTTGTGAACACTGAAATTCTATATCCACAGGAGTGGGTGCCACTAAAATGATCCAGCATATAAAAAAACTCACATGAGGCAAATTGTAATGTTCTGACATTTGTTGGATTAGAGGTAGTAGAACCATCACCTAGAGGAGGTGATACCCATAAACTTCTGTTGCGAAACGCGTAGTCCAAGCAGGCTACCACTCCTAATCTCTTTCCTTCACTGCCCAGAAGTGTGGCTCCAATTTTATGGAAGTTTTTCAAAATCAAGATTTGCAAATGCAAAAATATTTTTAATATATATCTGCATCCTCAAATTTGTCCGCTGGAGTTATAAAGTTTTTTCATTTGGATTTCCCATGGCTGGCTCCTGCTCTGGTTTTCCGTGCGGACTATCTTCTGGATTGATACTGGAATCCACACACAGGAGTGTACGGGTAAGCTGGCTTTGAAAACTAGTTTTTTGTATATTTACTGGAGGTTTGTTTTCTACAGCCTTGCTTACGATTTTTTTTGTACCCCTGTATACACTCTTTATCTATAATTTGAAAGTTCTGGGCTTTTTTGAATCATGGAAATCAACAATACGGGATTTCATGGCATACAAGCTGATACATCTAGGCTGGATAAGCTAGCAAAAATCTTCTGTGATAACACAACTATACCCACCAATGTTCCTAATGATCTCCTCACAATTATGAAAGATCTTGAAATTAAGATGGGTAAGGAACTTAGAATTTGGTGGACCCAAAATACCCTTAAAACCTATTTAATTAAGAAGATGGTACCACGTGGTTTACGTATAAGGAAGACGGTCACAGCTCCTTACAATGAGCACTTTCAAAATAAATGCAATACTATTCTTAGTGAGTGTTCATTGAAACTAATTGAACTCATTGTTACAGAGGAGGATAGAGAACTAAAGGAAATCAAAATGGATATAAGTGGCCTGCAACAAGCAGCAAATAATTTTTCACATCTGGAAGATTTCCAAAAACTTAAAGACAAGATGGATATGAATTTAAAAAAATTAGAAGGCTTTATTACGGACACCAAAAAAGCCAAATTTCAACGTGACTTGCAAGACTATGCTGACAACAAAGTGTATAATTGGCACTATAAACCACATTCCATCTTAAAAAGAAAATATTCTAACAATAGGGTAACTTTTAGGAATTTTTATTCCACCGCAGATACATCTGTGTTCAATACTTCAGAAGAACTTTCGGATACCTCCATTGCCTCAACCTCTACGGGTGTCAGCTTTAATTCCACCACAGGTGATCCACCCATGGGTCATAACAAGACCTCAAAAAACGTAGGAGACGTGGTGGTAGAAAGCACAAGAAGGAGACAACCGTATCGCAGAAGACGTCGGAGGTACTAGAAGTCCCAATTTGGAACCTGTCTAGCTTTATCCTGTCATCAGCGCAAATCTCATTGCTATCCAGAGGCTTAAGTTTTTGTCCTACTCAAAAATTTAATATTTTTAATACAATATTGGACATTAATAAACTGGCCAGGAACATTACTATTAAATCACATTTTGATGGCAATGAGGAATACCAACCCAGATGAAGTGTGTCCAGTTGAAATACAAAGTGACTCATTTTTTACATTTGAAGAACAGAACACCATGTTGGACTTGCAGAATCTGGAAAGTGGCAGCAATCCTAGTAATGTGAACTTGAAACAATATTTTCCCAGGAGTAATCCTCTTTTTTACCCTCTGCAGTCGAGATCATCAGCTCTGGACTCTTTTCAAGAACTTGTGGAGAGAGATCTGATTGAGCTGAAAAAATCAGGGGAACAATCTTTTTCAGGATGTATTTTATCTAAAAGCGAAAAAAACGCTCTAAAGGAATTGAAAGATAATCCTGACCTTTTAATACGCCCTGCAGACAAGGGAGGTGCAGTGGTGATCTTGAATGCAGGGTTATATGCCAAATTAAACCTTCTGGCATTGGAAGATGATGAAATGTATACTGAGCTGATCAGCAACCCTACAAAAGAATTTAATATTGCTTTAAAATCATTACTTGAGGAGGGATGTCATACTGGTGCGATAGATAAAAAAACGTATGGAATATATTTATGTCTGTCATCCTGTCGTCCCAGTGTATCATTCTCTCCCAAAGATCCATAAGAATATTTTTCCATCACCTTTAAGACCCATAGTGGCAGGTATTGGATCTTTGGGGGAGAGATTGAGCGAGTGGGTAGATTTTTACCTTCAGCCCCTCACATATAAGATACCTAGTTTCATCCGAGATACAAAAGCGATTATTTCAATGCTTGAGGGTTTTCAATGGCAGGATGATTATACCTGGCCCTCCTGTGACTGCTCTCTACCCATCCATACCACATTCCATAGCTCTTGAATCTCTTTCTTATCATTTGGATCATTTTAGTAGTTATGATATTGTTATTAAGGATTTTTTACTATCATCAGTTAATTTTTTGTTATCACACAACTATTTTTCCTTTAATGATCGTTTTTTCTTGCAAAACTCTGGCGTTTCTATGGGCTCTAAATTCTCCCCCTCCCTTGCAAATATTGTAATGGGGAGGTGGGAAGAATTATTTTTGTATAGTGAAAAAAATCCTTTCAAAAAGAATGTGGTATGGATGGGTAGATGGGTAGATGACCTGCTGTTCATTTGGAGAGGTACTCAAATAGAATTGCAGGATTTTGTAAAGTACATCAACATTAATAATTTCAACCTGAAATTTACTTCATGTTCTGATCAAAATTCAATTAATTTTTTGGATATAACTTTAACGTTTGATATTGACAAGCGGGTCATAATTTCACCCTTTAGAAAACCCACAGCCTCTAATAACATCTTAGCAGCAGAATCCTGCCATCCACCCCATATTATAAAAAATCTTCCTATTGGCGAATTAATAAGAATGAAAAGGAATAGTACAAATCCTATTACTTTTGAGAGTGAAAGACAAAAAAATTATAAAAGATTGATAAAAAGAGGATATTCTCAATAGTGTCTAAACAGAGCTGATAAAATAGTGAATGAGGTAGTACGTGGTGACCTGTTAATCAATAAGAAAAAATGCCCTAAAAATGAGGAATCTACAATTGTTTTTTCAACTCAGTATAGCACAGATTTTTAGAACCTCAAAAAAATTCTTCTGAAATATTTACCTATCCTTAATCAGGACCCTAAATTTAGAGAAATAATAAAATCAAGTTTGTTGCTAGGAAAGCACCTTCTTTGAGAGACATTTTGTCTCAGAGTTATTTCTCTAAAAAAACTACTACATCTACAACATGGTTAGATATTAAAGGCTTTTTTCAATGCGGTGCTAAGAAATGCAAGTGCTGTCATTTTGCCAAAAAATCAAAAACCTTTTTTTCATTTGCCTATAATAAAACCTATGAAATCAACAGCTTTATAAACTGTAGTTCTGATCATATTATTTATTCGATAGAATGTAATAGCTGTTTGATTCAATATATAGGCTGCACTACAGGACCTTTAAAAAAACGCATTCGCAAGCACTTCTCTGATATTGAAAGTATTACAGCACTTGGTATTTCTGCCGCATCCAGACACTTTGTGACAGCGCACAATAGAAGTACAGACACTCTCTCTTTCATGGGCATTGAAAAGGTTTTTCCACCCCCCCCCCCCCCCGTGGCGGCAATTATAAACGCAAGCTATTGAATAGAGAGAGTTTCTGTATTTTCACTCTAGGCAGCCGCATGCCTGGGGGTATGAACAAAAGACAGGATATCATCACGTGTTATTGAATAAATCTCTGATTTTTCTATATAAATCTCTACAAATTTGAAATCAGTGGATTTAATTATTGAAATTTTTTTTTTTTTTTTTAAAATATCTATGACAAATAAATTAATAATATACAATAGAAAATTGACTAGATAAAAGTAAAAAATCTAGAAAATAATTTAATCCATACAAATCCAAGATTTGAAAATTGAGTGAACTGGAAAAAAAAAAAAAAAAAAAAAATATTGCTGGGATTCAATCACACTAAACAAATAATAAATTGGAATGATTGATTTACAATACTATAAGGGTTACAATTATGGGTGACTATTATAACAATTTTGTTTAAAAAAATATAAAAAAATGATAAATTTACATTTGATATATAGTTCTATCTGCTCTGATCTATTATACTGTAACATCTATGAATTAATGCCATATAATATGAATATATTTATCCCATGTATGAATATGTGTTACTTATACTAATGATTTTCCATGAACAGATGAACAGTATAGAAGGAGCTTTTGCCATCTTAGGGTTAAAACATGGGAGGTTTCATGTTTGATTTTAATCCCTTTCCTTCACTTTTTCCTTTCCTCCCCTTTTTCTATATTTTGGCAGTCTAGCCTTTAGTTTGATAGACCATGTAGAAGGCGCTTGTACGCCGAAACGCGTAGTCCAAGCAGGCTACCACTCCTAATCTCTTTCCTTCACATGCCCAGAAGTGTGGCTCCAATTTTATGGAAGTTTTTCAAAATAAAGATTTGCAAATGCAAAAATATTTTTAATATATATCTGCATCCTCAAATTTGTCCGCTGGAGTTATAAAGTTTTTTCATATGGTACGAAATATGTTATCATACCTGTACTAATTATTCTTTCTCCATGTGATTAAGAGCACACCCTGCAAAACGTGTGGAACCTTACCTCTATTTGCAAAACCTCCGGTTGTCCTTCGAGACCCGTGTTTCCTTACTCTGACCAGTGATGTACGTTCCATCCGCAGTATTCCTTCATGTATATTTGTATTATTTGTGTATATATTCTATGTATCACCTGTACATAATACACTCACTTTTGTTATTGTTTTCACACATTTCAGGCAACAACCTTGAGAAAGGCTCTATGCCGAAACGTTGGTGCTGTTGCTCTGGTTAGGTTCCCTTTGCAGTGTGTCAGTCAATAAATTCACTTACGCATACTTCCCCTTTTTGTCTTCATTTGAGTGCTGGGGTTTACTTTACTATATGATTCTTTATCCCCTAAGCACCTATAGTGTGTGTGGTAGAGCCTGTAATCTCTAAGTATTGACAGATACTCAGGCAAGAACTGTCAACGACCATTGAAATACAGGTGCTCATGTGACACGCCCAGCTCCAGGGCCGGGGGGTACTTGTTACCAGGGCGGACTAGTTCAGTGATGTCGTGGCGGCATGGCCCGGTTCCGTGACCCTGGCGGTGTCTTTTAATAATAAAGGGATGATGATTATAATGATGGGAGCTGTAGTTAAAAGTAAAAGTTTGTGACGCCATCTGTGATACTGCGGCTATGTGGGCCGCCGCTGCATTATGTATTTCCCGGGGCAGATGATGATGGCACAGCTGAGGTGATATTGTTCCCCACAGGTAGAGCAGGACCCCAGAGCAACCGTTGGAGAGTCTATTTTTGGGCAACTGGTGGGCTTCAGGGTGCAGGGCCAGGAATGTGGACAATAACGGACAAGGACTGCAGTTTCGTTACCTTTTACTTTACTTGGTAACCGGTGAGGAAGTCCTGGAAGACTGCTACAGGTGGTGATGATGGTGGTCCAAATAGCCTGGAAGAAGTCGGGGAAGCCTCCCTAGCCAGGTCAGTGTGAGACCTACCCGTTAAGCTCTTTCCTGGTTTAGAGGGCCCCCGCTGCATTATCTCTCCAGAGCAGGGCCACCACTAGGAATTTCAGGGCTCCATACTGGCAAAATTATGGGGTCCCCTTGAGACTCTGCCCAGGCTCCACCCCTGCTCCGCCTCCACCCCGCAAACTTTCCAGAGTCTGCCACTATTCTTGAAAAACATTATTTTATATATATATATATATATATATATATATATAAAATTTAAAAAATTATATATTTAATATATATTTTACTCACACTCCCCGGCTCCCAAGTCGCGCAGCGTCCTCTCTGAGGCAGGATGCATGTCAGCTGGATATGCGCCCTCGGACGCACATCCAGCTGAAGCAAGACAGGGACCGGGGTCGGCAGGCCCCTTCAACACCCCTGGCGATCATCCCGCACCTGTCTTCGGCTCACAGAGCGAATACCTTTCTCCGCCGGTTGCCGAGTCCTCGCCAACTCCTGGCTCTGCTTTCCTGCAGCAGTGTGATGACCTCATCACACTGCTGCACGTTAAGCCCTGCTCTGCCCCTGCCTCCAGCGCAGGAGCGGACACTGAAAGCTATGCAAGAAATTGTGCCTAGGCCTCACTTTTTCTTTGACATGACTGTTGATGGAACATGGTAAGCTTCTTTTCTGATGGACAGCAGTCATTTTATATCTAACAAGAGAGGATTATATAATAAAGAGAGGGAGCTGTGAATAACACAAATAACGAGAATATGCTATATAGGAGATGGTGCTATACAGAAAAAGAGAGGACACTATATAATAAAGGACAGCACCATACATTACTAGCGAGGATGCTAATAAGGGACAGTGTTATACATAATAAAAGGAGAAACGATGTACTTAAGGATGGCGCTTTACATAGTGAGTACACTAAATAATTAGGTTGCATCCTGCATTCGTGTGCAGTGTCAGTGTGTTGCCTGACTTTTTTTCTCGGACAGCGCACAGACCCATGGAGTTTGTCCTATTCCTCATAATCAGATCAGAACAGCACATGCTCCGAATCTCGCAGATCTCATTCTCAGAGCTGTGATTTTCACAGATATGTGAATGCATCTATGAAACTCTAGGGGTCCGCGTGCCGTCTGATAAAAAAAAGTCTGGCAACACATGGAAATGTCTCACAAATATGATAATGTGGCCTAACGGATTTAACAAATAACAGCAATACTCCAAGTCATACAGTACAGAATAAATGTTTTCAGAAAGTTGCTTACTGCTGACGTCTCATCTGGTAAGTTATTTTCTGTAGTCTCTTCTCCATCTGGTCAGACCTTCATGTCGCCATCTTACAGCCACTATTCTTCTTGTCACATTAATCACCACAGCCCTGAAAATAACAAGGTCACATATATTGTATACATACATTTACCCCACACTGTGCCCCTGAATATAAATATGTACCAGACTATACATTATGCAATGAGCCACACACCATTCAGAATATAAGGTGATAAATAAGCCGCACTGTGCCCCCCATTAGCTATAATCTGTCGCCTAATAAATATAAACTAATCAGTCTCTGTGACAGTTCCCCAATTAATTATAAGGCTATGTGCACACATTGCGATTTTGTAGCAGAAAATACGCAGCATTTTACAGTTGCAAGCAAAACGCATATTTTATGCAGTGATCTTCTTGCCAACATATCAGCCCTTGCAGCACAATTTTATGCTGGAAATAATGAATGTGTGCACAAAGCCTTAGTCCCTGTCATGTGGCCTCCCCCCACAATTTATCATACGTCCATATAGCTTCACAATGAATTGTGGGGGGGGACAAGACACAACCAGGGCTATATGATGAATTTTAGTTTTGGTAGGAGGTTATCAGGGCCATATAATACATTTTGGAGCAGAAGCTATGAGGAACTTAGCATCCTCACCCACCATCCAACTCATTTTAAAGGAAACCTGCTGTCATGTCCTCTATGCCCTCTAGCAGCATTCACGTCTGTATGTTAAAATTCGTGGACTCACCAGCCCTGTGTAATGTTATTCATTAAAATGAATGTTTAAAAAAAGATGATTTATAAACTGAGCTGTTTCTATGCTAATTAGGTCTATGACTAGTCGCAGGGTCATTAGACTGGCCCTCTTTCCATGCTATCACACCCCTGTGGACATAATAACATGATTTCCAAAAGCCAGTTTCATCGTCAGCCCCTGGAAATTTTACGCATGCGCCCAGGGCCGGCTCCAGGTTTTTGTGGGCCCTGGGCGAAAGAATCTCAGTGGGCCCCATCCACACATAGACATGCACAGATACATACACATACAGGCATACGTACACATACTTATTTAAAGAGAAATCACAAAAACACATAAATAGACATAAATCTAGACACAGTCATATACTCTGACATGCATAGATACACATCATACATGCACACACATTATTTTTATATATTTATCCTGTGTATATATATATATTTCTAATATTGGGAAGCCGGCAACAGCCTCATTCACCTCCCGGCTTGTCTAACAGACATGGCCACACATAGGGCACACTAACACTGCTGTATATACATCAAAAGAGAGGCTGGGGACAAACACAATACTGGGGGGAATACATATTACTGAGGAAAGGGGTATAGAGCTCTAGAGGAGGGCAGTGACTGAGGTGGAGGGGGGCAGCTGTGAGGTGGGGGGGTGACATGCAGCTCTGGGTGTATACAGCTCTGGGGTGGGGGGGGACATACAGCACCTGGGTGGAGGGAACATACAGCTCTGAGGGGGTATACAGCACCTGGGTGGAGGGGACATACAACTCTGGGGGTATAGTAGTATGCAGCCCCCATATTGTGTTATGAAGCCCCCATTGTCCTCCATATAGTATTATGTAGCCCCCATATGCACTATGCAGCCCCCATATAGCACAATGCAGACCCAGATAGCATTAGGCACCTTCATGTAGTATACAGCCCACATATAGCACAATGCAAACCCAGATAGCAATAGGCACCCTCATGTAGTACACAGCCCCTAAATACCACAGTGCAGAGCCAGATAGTATTTGGTATCCTCATGTAGTACACAGACCTATATAGTACAGTGCAGACCCAGACAGCACAGTGCAGAGCCAGATAGCATTAGGCACCCTCATGTAGCATACAGCTTGTATATAGCATAGCCTGTATATAGCACAGTGCAGAGCCAGATAGCAGTAGGCACCCTCATGTAGAATACAGTGATTAATACGCAGTGGCGTAACTAGAGTTTGATGGGCCCTGGTGCAAAATTTGGTCCGGGGCCCCCCTCCACGTACACCGACACTTAGGGTGCGGGATAATGACACTGACACTCGGGGTACAGGATAATGATGCTGACACTTGGCTCTTACCCTCAGCACCCAGGTTTCCCATAATCTGAAATCCCTCTATCAGTACCCAGCTTTCCCATGTTCTGATATCCATCTTGTCCTCAGCACCCAGCTTCCCCATGCTGTGCTATACATCTTTCCCTCGAACAAAGAGGACCTAGCGTCACCTTCACGGGTGCTCAGGAAAAAATTTTTTTGTAGAGTTAAAGTAGCCCTGGCACACCGTTTATTTCCCAATAGTAATAACGAAGAAAAATGAAAATCTCTTTTGTATTTTTATTGAAGAAGATGATACAGATGCAGAAAGTCCGCCTATGACAACGTTTCGGCCTTCATTTCGGCCTTCATCTGGTCGGACAGACTGACTGGACAAGTGATGATTCCCAGAAGGGCGAAGAAAAATTACAGTACTGGTGGGGATGGTAAGTACTGAGAACACGTAAATCGTCTATTTGTGGATGGATTTGTAAAATCCTAGGATAATCGCGGAGTCCCGTCAATATTTCAGACTATACTTATAGACCTATTCTGTGATACAGAAGTAATACTTCGCTCTATGCGAGCGTCTGACCAATATGTGTGGTCGGATGTATACACAAACTTTAGACAGGGCTGCTGTGTGGCAGATGGCTATCCAAGGAAATATAAGTATCAAAGAACTTGGTTTTAGTTCTTAGTTCATTTCTACATAGTAGCGACGAAGGGTAGTAGTGCCACAAGTTACATATTGCATGAGATCCGGGGTACTATGTCTAAGACTTAGTTCATATGCACAAGGCAGAAAGAGTGAATGATTGGAGTCCACAGGTGCCTGGGAACAGGAGCTCTATGCCTCAGAAATCCGGTTTGTTTAGTTGCCAATGGGGCTTGGGGATACAGCGGTGAGGCAGGTAAGGAAATCAGTGTGTGTGAAGACCGCTTGCGTGCCCTGTGCGTCCGGTGAGGTGGGCCCCACCTCACCGGACGCACAGGGCACGCAAGCGGTCTTCACACACACTGATTTCCTTACCTGCCTCACCGCTGTATCCCCAAGCCCCATTGGCAACTAAACAAACCGGATTTCTGAGGCATAGAGCTCCTGTTCCCAGGCACCTGTGGACTCCAATCATTCACTCTTTCTGCCTTGTGCATATGAACTAAGTCTTAGACATAGTACCCCGGACCTCATGCAATATGTAACTTGTGGCACTACTACCCTTCGTCGCTACTATGTAGAAATGAACTAAGAACTAAAACCAAGTTCTTTGATACTTATATTTCCTTGGATAGCCATCTGCCACACAGCAGCCCTGTCTAAAGTTTGTGTATACATCCGGCCACACATATTGGTCAGACGCTCGCATAGAGCGAAGTATTACTTCTGTATCACAGAATAGGTCTATAAGTATAGTCTGAAATATTGACGGGACTCCGCGATTATCCTAGGATTTTACAAATCCATCCACAAATAGACGATTTACGTGTTCTCAGTACTTACCATCCCCACCAGTACTGTAATTTTTCTTCGCCCTTCTGGGAATCATCACTTGTCCAGTCAGTCTGTCCGACCAAATGAAGGCCGAAATGAAGGCCGAAACGTTGTCATAGGCGGACTTTCTGCATCTGTATCATCTTCTTCAATAAAAATACAAAAGAGATTTTCATTTTTCTTCGTTATTACTATTGGGAAATAAACGGTGTGCCAGGGCTACTTTAACTATACATCTTTCCCTCAGCACCCAGCTTTCCCATAACAGAGTAAAGCTGGGTGCTGAGAGATGTATAGCAGAGAATGGGAAAGCTGGGTGCTGAGAGATGTATAGCAGAGCATGGGAAAGCTGGGTGCTGAGAGATGTATAGCAGAGCATGGGAAAGCTGGGTGCTGAGAGATGTATAGCAGAGCATGGGAAAGCTGGGTGCTGAGAGATGTATAGCAGAGCATGGGAAAGCTGGGTGCTGAGAGAAGATGTATAGCAGAGCATGGGAAAGCTGGGTGCTGAGGGAAAGAGCCTTTTTCTCTCAGCACAAAACATTCCCATCCCATACTTGTATCTTTGTCCTCCTTGTATATAGATCTCCAAATACTATAATCGCCCCCACATAGCCTTCCGTATAATATAAAGGGTCCCACATAACCCGTCATATATTATAATGCACCCCCATAGTTCTCCATGTATTATAATTCACCCCATAGTACTCCATATATTATACTGCACCACAGTCCTCCATGTTTTATAACGCACACCCATAGTCCATGTGTAAGGTAGCCTCCATATTTCTCCATTTATTATAATGTAACCCCCATAGTGCTATATGTATTTTAATGTAGCGCCATAAATCATCATATTGTATTATGCAGCCTCATACTCCTCCAGGTATAATGCACCCCTAGTCCATGTATAAGGTGTCCTTCATGTTTATTATGCAGTCCCATAGACCTCCATGTATCATGCAGCCAGGCCCCTCCAGGCCTCCATGTGTCATGCAGCCAGCAAAATAAAAAACAAGTACCTCTCTTCTCCTTCCGACCCCTGCGACTGCGGTAGTTATGCCCCTGCCCCCATATGTCATACACCCTGCACCCCCATATCACACACACTACACCCCCATATCTCACACACCCTGCTTCCCATACAGCCTGCACCCCCATATCACACACTACACCCCCATATCTCATACAGCCTGCACCCCCAGATCACACACAATACACCCCCATATCACACACACCCTGCCCACATATCGCACCCTGCCTGTACCCCAACTTACCCCTCTCAAACACTCTGCACCCCTTCACATCATTCTGTCACAGTCTGCAGCCCTCATATGCCCCTCACCCTGCACCCCCTTCCCCTCATGTCCCCTCTTTTCTTATTACCAGTCATCATGTGTCCATGTCTCCTTCAGGATTCAGTATCTTGCTTTCTGCCCGGCCTCCTGTGTCTCCTCCCACACAGTCACATGGGCGTGACGTCATCGCAGGTCCTGCAGGATAGAGATTCCGTCTTCTGTGCAGGTCAGGACTAGCACTCCTGCAGCTCAGAAACGGCTGGTGGCCTCTCCATGTCAGGGGCCCCTCTACTGACACTGGGCTCCCCTGACTCACAGGCTGGCCACTACACAGCGGCACTACACATAGGTGCCCGGCAGCCGGCTCTGCAGAGCGGCTGCAGGGCCCCTATGTGTACTAGTGCCGCTGTGTAGTGGCCGGCCTGTGAGTCAGGGGAGCCCAGTGTCAGTAGAGGGGCGGCTCACTTCTCCTCGTTCCCCCGCTGATCCGGTCTCCTCGGCGCGTCCATTGCTGTCGCTGACCTCTCAGCAGGCGCGCAGTGATGACGTCACCGCGGTCTGCTGCAGAGCTGTCAGAACGCCGACTGTCACAGCTTGGAGAATGATAAGAGAGGGAGCGCGCCGCTCACTCTCTCATCACTGCTCTTACTTGTATCGGCACCTGCGATGCCGATGCAATTGAAAGCGTGATCCTCGGCGGGGGGCGGTGACAGCGCGGCCACCGGGCCCCCCTGAGTAGCGGTGCACCACTCCTGCCACCGCGAGTGGGCCCCCCCGGCAGCTCAGGGCCCCGGCATTTGACCGGGTTTGCCGGGTGCTGGCGCCGGCCCTGCATGCGCCGCTGTGTTCTTTCACATTGAGCCTCATCTGAAGTTGGGTGTACACGTCCCAGCTTCAGAGAGGCGCACTGTACATGATCGGAGGAACAGCTTCTGCACCTCTGACCATGCTCAGTGCGCCTCTCTGTAGCCGGGATGTGTGGGTGAGTGAGCACAGCGTCGAGTATGCACAAAATTTCCAGGGGCTAGCGGTGACGCCGACTTGTGGAAATCATGTTATTATGCCTACAAAGGTGGGATAGCATGGAAAGATGGCCGACTAGTCTGGGGAAACAACGGCCCCTGCAACTAGTCACAGGCCTTATTAGCATAGCAACAACTGCTATCAAAGCTGGTGAGGCAGGGAATTCTGAGATAGATATAGATTATTATATATATATATATATATATATATATATATATATATATATATATATATCTATATATATCATATATTGTACTGTATATCATATACACATATACAGTATATAATATATACATATATATAATATATTTTATTTATACATATATATAATATATTTTAATTATACATAATATATATATATATATATATATATATATATATATATATATTTATATTTATTATATATATATTCTCTATATATATATATTATGTATATATCTATATAAATTATATATACAATACAGACCAAATGTTTGGACACACCTTCTCATTCAAAGAGTTTTCTTTATTTTCATGACTCTAAAAATTGTAGATTCACATTGAGGGCATCAAAACTATGAATTAAAACATGTGGAATGAAATACTTAAAGGTGTGAAACAACTGAAAATATGTCTTATATTCTAGGTTCTTCAAAGTAGCCACCTTTTGCTTTGATTACTGCTTTGCACACTCTTGGCATTCTCTTGATGAGCTTCAAGAGGTAGTCACCAGAAATGGTCTTCCAACAGTCTTGAAGTAGTTCCCAGAGATGCTTAGCACTTGTTTGCCCTTTTGCCTTCACTCTGTGGTCCAGCTCACCCCAAACCATCTTGATTGAGTTCAGGTGTGGTGACTGTGGAGTAGAGTTGAGCGCGGTTCGCGGTTCGAGGTTCTCCAGTTCGCGGCTCGAGTGATTTTGGGGGCTGTTCTAGATCGAACTAGAACTCGAGCTTTTTGCTAAAGCTCGATAGTTCTAGATACGTTCGAGAACGGTTCTAGCAGCAAAAAGACCAGCTAATTACTAGCTGGCTTTCCGCTGTAATAGTGTAAGTCACTCTTGTGACTCACACTATTATGAAATTTCAGTGTATAGTGTGCGGGAACAGCACATTCAGATCACTGCTGTACTGATAATGGCGATCGCCATTTTTTTTTCCCTGGTCTTCCTTCCCTAAGCGCGCGCGTGTAGTGGGGCGGGCCAGCATGTCAGCCAATCCCAGACACACACAGCTAAGTGGACTTTTAGCCAGAGAAGCAATGGCATGTGTGATAGGATGTCGATGTCACATGTCCCTGCATTATAAAAACGGACATTTTCCTCCAGCACGCCATTATCTGCCTTCTGCGTCCTTGGTGTCAGTCACCGCTGGCGCAGCTCCTATCTCCAATACTGCTGTGTACGCTCTATACACAGCGCTGTACAGAATAGGGATAGAAGTTTCTATTAGTCCTTTTAAGGGCTAATACCGGCAGGGTCAGAGCCATAGGTGACAGTCAGGGCCGTGAAAACAGAGTTTAACAGCTACACAAGATGACAGCGTCTGTGTAGCTAAGGTCAGGGATTTCCTCGCTGCATTTCCCCATTAGGAGGGATAGAAAGGGAGGCTTCCTTTCCTGTACCCAGACTCACAACCCTAGCACTGTACCCTCCTGCCCTTTGCACACTCAAGCTCATTGTTACTAAGCCATTATACTAGCAAACACTGAGTGAACTTAGTGGCATCCTAAAAGTAGCTGTTGGACTTCTGTATTGTCCCACTAGTGCAAAGATATTTGCAGCACGTCTGCCTGCATTGCACGCTCAAACTCATTGTTACTAAGCCATTATACTAGCAAACACTGAGTGAACTTAGTGGCATCCTAAAAGTAGCTGTTGGACTTCTGTAATGTCCCACTAGTGCAAAGATATTTGCAGCATGTCTGCCTGCATTGCACACTCAAACTCATTGTTACTAAGCCATTATACTAGCAAACGCTGAGTGAACTTAGTGGCATCCTAAACATGGCTGTTGGACTTCTGTATTGTCCCACTAGTGCAAAGATATTTGCAGCACGTCTGCATTGAACATCCAAGCTCATTGTTACAAAGCTATTATACTAGCAATTTATGCTGCCAGTTTAAGGGCCGTAGTTGCATTGTCAGGGATAATTATTGTTGTTTATTCTGCTGTTAATAAAGCTAGACCACCGCTGCAATCTACACCACCTCAATTTTTACTACCACATTTTAAGTGCACAATCTTGTCGCAATCAACATGAGTGGAAAAATGACAGATGCTGGTGGAAAGGTGAAGAGTCGTGTTGGAAAAGGAAAAAAAGGGTTTGTCCGTGGGGAAGGTGGCAAAGCTCCATTAACATCTGCTGAAGATAGACCATCTTCCAGCAAAAGTAAGATGTCTACTACTTACCGTGGACAATCCGATGTGCTCCCTTTTTTACGCACACGAACAACTGGAACAAAGGTAGATGATGGCCAAAAAAGGAAAATGCTTGAATGGATCTCAAGTGGCCCAACAAGTGCCCTCTCCGCCACCTCAACTACCGCATCCAAAAAACACCAGTCCTCTGAGTTGTCATCCCAATCAAACTTGCTTTCTCCCAGCTCTGAAGTCTCCATCAGCCCTGCACAGTATGGTGGAACTGAGATGGCTGAGTCTGCAGAGCTGTTCAGTCACACTATAGCCTGGGAATCAGAAGTCTGCTCCCAAGCTACTGTGAGTACAGACCAGGAAATGGTCTGCAGTGATGCGCAGAACCTTTGTGACTCTGATTCAGGCCGTGAGGACCAAGTTTCTGAGCATAATGTTGACCCTTTTTCACAAACTGTAACACCTGTTATAGACAACGAGGAACATACTGATAACGATGAGACGCAGATACCAGATTGGGATGACAACTTAAATATTCGGTCAGGGCAAGAAGAGTCTCGGTCTGAGGGTGAGGGGAGTGCAAACACAACAATTGATGAGGAAGTTCTAGATCCCACCTACTGTCAACCCACAGTCAGGTACTCGAGGAGGTCAACAGAGGCGGTGGAGGAGGATGCAACTGACGACGAAGTTACCTTGCGCCTTCCTGGACAGAGTCGGAGCACTGGTAGCATGTCTACAACTGCATCCTCAGCCACCACTCTGCCTCTGAGCACTAGTCGGGGGGGCTCAGCAGGTCGCATACCCTCTAAGCCTTGCCTAGCCTGGTCCTTTTTTGACATAGCAAAAGATCACCCAAATTATGTGATCTGTAAAATTTGTCGTGATTCTGTTAGTAGAGGGCAAAACCTCAGCAGTTTGACAACTTCTTCCATGAATCGTCACATGAATAAATATCATATGTCCCAGTGGGAAGCTCACCGTGCTGCAATGCGGCCTAGCGGAGCGAACCATCCACCGCCTGCCCCTTCCAGTGCATCCGCGCGCTCTTCATCTTCTAGGACTGTGGGGACAGCTGTCACACCTGGTTTTCCACACACAACTTCCACCACTGTAACCGTAACAGGCAGTTTGCGTGGTAGGTCGTCAGTTGGTTTGGAAGGGGAAACAAGTGCGTGTGTACAGCTCTCTCAGACATCGATAGCACCAACGTTGGATGAAGGCAACATCATGTCTCCGCCTGCACTTTCCTCATAAACCTACATTTTTCCAGGGACACCCTACTCAACACCGTCTACACACAGCAGCCAGATCTCTGTCCCTCAGATGTGGACAAATAAAAGGCCATTTCCTGCGACCCATGACAAAGCTAAGAGGTTGACTTTATCCCTCTGTAAGCTCTTGGCTACCGAAATGCTGCCTTTCCGCTTCGTGGACACACAGGATTTTAGAGACCTTATGTCTGTGGATGTGCCCCAGTACCAGATGCCCAGTCGCCACTACTTCTCTAAGAAAGGTGTGCCCGCGCTACACCAGCATGTCACACACAACATCACCGCTTCCTTGAGAAACTCTGTGTGTGAACGGGTGCATTTCACCACCGATACTTGGACCAGTAAGCATGGACAGGGACGTTACATGTCGCTGACTGGGCACTGGGTAACTATGGTGATAGATGGTGAAGGGTCTGCTGCACAAGTCTTGCCGTCCCCACGACTTGTGTGTCAATCCTCTGTCTGTCCAAGTTCCGCCACTGCTTCTGCCTCCTCCACCTCATCTGGGTCCTCCACCTCCGCCCCAAGCCTGCCTGGTCAGGCCACCAGCGTTCTCACTGCGCAGAAGGAAGCACGCACCCCTCATTACTATGCTGGCAGCAGAGCGCAACGGCATCAGGCGGTATTTAGCTTGACATGTCTTGGAAATAGGAGTCACACAGCGACTGAGTTGTGGGCAGCTCTGGAGACTGAGTTTAATAAATGGTTGTCTCCACTCAACCTGCAGCCTGGTAAGGCCGTGTGCGACAATGCTGCAAACCTGGGTGCGGCCCTTCGCCTGGGCAAGGTGACACACGTGCCTTGTATGGCTCACGTGTTTAACCTTGTTGTCCAGCAATTTTTAAACACACTATCCTGGCCTAGATGGCCTTCTGACCAGGGCACAAAAACTGTCTGCTCACTTCCGCCGTTCAACCACCGCAGCTGAGCGACTTGCATCGCTCCAGAAGCCTTTCGGGCTGCCGGTTCATCGCCTGAAATGGGATGTGGCGACACGCTGGAATTCGACTCTCCACATGTTACAGCGACTGTGGCAGCACCGCCGAGCCCTGGTGCAATACGTCATGACGAATAGCCTGGGCCAACGAGATGCAGAGGTGGGGCAGATCACCCTGATGGAGTGGTCTCAGATCAAGGACCTATGCACCCTTCTGCACAGTTTCGACATGGCGACGAATATGTTTAGCTCTGACAATGCCATTATCAGCATGACAATTCCAGTCATTTACCTGCTTGAGCACACGCTAAACACTATTCGGAGTCAGGGGGTGGGACAACAGGAAGGGGAGGAACTACAGGAGGATTCATATGCGCAAGACACAACAACATCACCAAGGTCCAGACGTTCATCATCACCAACGCGGCAGGCATGGGACCATGGGGGACAGGGATCAACAAGGGCGCATGGTAGCAGGCGAAATGTTGAGGAAGGTGCAGGAGAACATGAAGAAATGGAGGACGAACTGTCCATGGACATGGAAGACTCAGCGGATGAGGGAGACCTTGGTCAAATTTCAGTTGAAAGAGGTTGGGGGGAGATGTCAGAGGAAGAAAGAACGGTTAGCACCTCTATGCCACAAACACAGCGTGGACTTGGTCCGCATGGCTGCGCAAGACACATGAGCGCCTTCTTGCTGCACTACCTCCAACATGACCCTCATATTGTCAAAATTAGAAGTGATGATGACTACTGGCTTGCCACACTATTAGATCCCCGGTACAAGTCCAAATTTTGTGACATAATTCCAGCCATAGAAAGGGACGCATGTATGCAGGAGTATCAGCAGAAGCTGTTACTCTATCTTAGCTCGGCTTTTCCACCAAACAACCGTGCAGGTGGAAACTTGACAAACATGGGACGGTCTCGTCATCTCCAACAGTCTACCCGTACCAGTAGCACCGTATCTGGTGCTGGTAACAGCAATTTTATTGAATCTTTTCATAATTTTTTTAGACCCTCCTTTGCAAGGCCACCAGAGACAACAAGTCTGACACATAGTCAACGGCTGGAGAGGATGATACAGGAGTATCTCCAAATGAACATCGATGCCATTACTTTGCAAATGGAGCCTTGCTCATTTTGGGCTTCAAATCTTGAAAAATGGCCAGAGCTCTCCAGTTGCGCCTTGGAGATTTTGTCGTGTCCAGCTGCCAGCGCTGTCTCTGAACGTGTCTTCAGTGCTCCTGGGTGTGTGCTGACAGATAAGCGCACGCGTCTGTCCAGTGATAATGTGGACAGACTAACGTTCATCAAAATGAACAAGTCATGGATCCACAAGGAATTTACTACCCCTGTGTCATCCTGGGGAGAGTAAATGCTTGTGGATTTGGAATGTGCTTGATGCAAATCAAAACATCCTGTTTGCAACTAGGGCACAAGTTCTGCAACTGAAGGGGTTGGTGTGTGTGGGGCCCAATTTTTTGAAAAAAAGGGAGACTCCGCTTGGAGTAACCCTTGCTTGCTGTGTTTTTTAAAAGGAGCCAAGATGAAAAAGTCATGGTTCAGCAAAGACTTTGCTACCTACCCCAGGGTCATCCTGGGGACGGTTAAGTATGGCGTATTTTTGAATGTGCTTGATGCAAATCTAGCTGTGAAGTGTACAACTGGGGCACAAGTGCTGCCACTGAAGTGGTGGGTGTGTGTGTGGCCCAATTTTTGGAAAAAAGGGAAACTCCGCTTGGAGTCACCTTGCGGTGTTTTACATGATTTTAGAAGGGCGTGCCATGTCTATATCTGTGTCTCCTCCTCTTTTTCCTTGTCCAGCTCTTTTGTTTTCGCATGAGTATATGTCCTTGTCACTTTCCCATGTGTTTGTGTTGTGTTGTTTGTCACCTTTTGGACACCTTTGAGGGTGTTTTCTAGGTGTTTTTCTGTGTTTCTGATTGCCTGCCATTGTTTCCTATGCGGTTCTAGTTCGGTTCGTCGATTGTTCGTCGAACCGAACTCGAACGAGACCTCCGCTCGGCGAACCGAACTCGAGCCGAACCGGGACCGGTTCGCTCATCTCTACTGTGGAGGTCAGGTCATCTGGCGTAGCACCCCATCACTCTCCTTCTTAGTCAAAAAGCCCTTACACAGCCTGGGCATGTGTTTGGGGTCATTGTCTTGTTGAAAAATAAATGATGGTCCAACTAAACGCAAACCGGATGGAATAGCACACCGCTGCAAGATGCTGTGGTAGCCATGCTGGTTTAGTATGCCTTCAATTTTGAATAAATCCCCAACATTGTCACCCGCAAAGCACCCCCACACCATCACACCTCCTCCTCCATGCTTCACAGTGGGAACCAGGCATGTAGTGTCCATCCGTTCACTATTTCTACAAAGACACGGTGGTTGGATCCAAAGATCTCAAATTTGGATTCATCAGACCAAAGCACAGATTTCCACTGGTCTAATGTCCATTCCTTGTTTTCTTTAGCCCAAACAAGTCTCTTCTGCTTGTTGCCTGCCCTTAGCAGTGGTCTCCTTTCCTAGCAGCTATTTTACCATGAAGGCCTGCTGCACAAAGTCTCCTCTTAATAGTTATTCTAGAGATGAGAAGGGGTGTCCAAACTTTTGGTCTGTACTGTATTTATATATATATATATATATATATATATATATATATATACATATATATATATATAGTGTGAGTGAATGCTGCTGGAGGTCCCTCAATCCCCTCTACGAATCCCAATCCTCCCCCTCCTTATTATCCCCTCCTCAGTCTACTTAAAAAAATAACCAAAAAAAAACAAAAGAAAAGTGAAGATAACCCTTACCTCTCCTGTACCGGCTGTATGGACCCGCGCTGCGCCGTCTCTTCACCTCCCAGCTCCTGGGTACATTTCAAATGACACAGGCGCGCTCAGCGTGATGACGTCATCAAGGATTGCGCGCCTGTGTCACACAGAAAAGTGCAGGGCAGGGTACAGAGGACGGACTCCCGAGTTCCGCTCTCTACACTGTACAGAGCTGTAGATTGCTCGGCAGGGAACACGCTGCATGCGATGAGAGCAATCTGGCCAGCAGCCCCCAGAGCCTTGAGCAGTTACAGATCAGATTGCCCTCATTCCTGACAGGTCAGGAAAAGTCCCTCTGAACCTCAGGGCACAGTGCAGCTGCAGCGGTATCTCCAGCACATGTGGCTAATTTGCATGCGATGAAAATTAGCCACTTGTATAGCGGCAAAAGCAGCACTGCCGGGCCCCTCTGCCGTGACTGACTGGGGCCCGGTGAAGAGGGGGGAGGGCTCGGCTGGCCCGGGGCATAATAAAACTAAGTAATTGTCCCTGGCTCAGCTAGGCCCCCGCCCCCCCCTCTTCATCGGGCCCAGTACATCAGGCACAGTAGTAATGCCCTGATGGCGGCCCTGATCCAGAGGCCCTGTCCTCTGCTACTTGTGGAACTTCTCTTACCCGTATGGCAGGCTGCATGGGCCGTCGCAGGTACCACTTTACTGACAGCGGCTCCCTGATCTGCGGCTTTGCCTTCAGGTGTTCTGTAGGGACCAGGAGACTTGTAATCCTCCTGCGCTCTGGATTTAGTTATCGGGGCTCGAGTACCCAAGCAGCCATGGACTACGGTGTCTAGTTTCAAGCATGCCCTTCTGGGGTGAGCCGCCTTAGCTCCACTCCCCAGAGTCTTCCTCCTTTTTGCCTCTTTGTCAGACTCCATTCGCCTAGGCCGATCTTCTTTCAGCTCCCCGACCTCAGGAAAACCGGTCTGCTCTCCTCAAACTCCTGGCTCGAACTCCTCTCTCTCCAACGGTCAACTCCCAATTGTCACTCCTTTAACTCCTCCCCCAGATCAGAGCTTCTGGGAAGCTCCCCAGAACACCAGGTTTAGAGCTCCCTCTGCTGGCCTGGAGTAGGAACTTGCTTCCAGGCTTAGTATTAACCCCTCTGTTGGGGCAACACTACTGTGAACAGGCCACTCAGGTGCCACATTTGCAATTCTTTTGATAATAGCAGTGTGTACAAAAACATGAGTTAAGCCCAAAATCCTTATAATAGTTTTTATTTCCATGCATTGGCAACATTGTACTCTGTTTCCTAAAGCAAAACATGCAAAGAAATGTATATAATGTTTTACTACTTTCCAGAAAATATTAAAAAATGAACATTTGGCTGACCAAATAGCAGTGTCTGCGTTTGTCTTTACATACTCAAAATCTGTCCTCTTTTTATTTAGGAATTAGCATTCCTGTGAATCACTCACCTAATATTTAGTTGTCTAACCACAGTTTTTTTTTTAGAAATGCTTCACATTTATGTTGAATAGAGTCAACCAACTTCTGGCACTTGTCACCTGTTATTCCAGCCCAGGATGCTGTGACTACAGTCATGGCCAAAAGTTTTGAGAATGACACCAAAATTATATTTTCACATGATCTGTTGCCCTCTGGTTTTTAATTGTGTTTGTCTGATGTTTACATCACATACAGAAATATAATTGCAATCATATTATGAGTACCAAAAGGTTATATTGACAGTTGGAATGAGTTAATGCAGCAAGTCACTATTTGCAGTGTTGACCCTTCTTCTTCAGGACCTCTGCAATTCTCCCTGGCATGCTCTCAATCAACTTCTGGACCAAATCCTGACTGATAGCTGTCCATTCTTGCATAAGCAATGCTTGCATTTTGCCAGAATTTGTTGGTTTTTGTTTGTTCACCCGTCTCTTGATGATTGCCCACAAGTTCTCAATGGGATTAAAATCTGGGGAGTTTCCAGGCCATGGACCCAAAATCTCTATGTTTTGTTCCATGAGCCATTTAGTGATCACCTTTACTTTATGGCAAGGTACTCCATCATGCTGGAAAAGGCATTGTTGGGCGCCAATCTGCTCTTGGACAGTTGGGAGAAGTTGCTCTTGGAGGACATTCTGGTACCATTCTTTATTCATGGCTGTGTTTTTAGGCAAGACTGTGAGTGAGCCGATTCCCTTGGCTGAGAAGCAACCCTACACATGAATCGTTTCAGGATGCTTAACAGTTGGCATGAGACAAGACTGGTGGTAGCACTCACCTCTTCTTCTCCTAATAAGCTGTTTTCCAGATGTCCCAAACAATCGAAAAGGGGATTCATCTGAGAAAATGACTTTACCCCAGTCCTCAGCAGTCCACTCCCTGTATCTTTTGCAGAATATCAGTCGGTCCCTGATGTTTTTTCTGGAGAGAAGTGGCTTCTTTGCTGCCCTCCTTGAAACCAGGCCTTGCTCAAAGAGTCTCCGCCTCACAGTGCATGCAGAAGCACTCACACCAGCCTGCTGCCATTGCTGAGCTAGCTCGGCACTGCTGGTAGTCCGATCCCGCAGCTGAAACAGTTTTAAGATACGGTCCTGGCCTTTGCTGGTCCTTCTTGGGTGCCCTGGAGCCTTTTTGGCAACAATGGAAGCTCTCTCCTTGAAGTTCTTGATGATGCGATAAATTGTTGACTGAGGTGCAATCTTTGTAGCTGCGATACTCTTCCCTGTTAGGCCATTTTTGTGCAGAGCAATGATGGCTGCACGTGTTTCTTTAGAGATAACTATGGTTAACTGAAGAGAAACAATGATACCAAGCACCAGCCTCTTTTTAAAGTGTCCAGTAGTGTCATTATTACTTAATCATGATTGACTGATCGCCAGCCCTGTCCTCATCAACACCCACACCTGTGTTTATGGAACAATCACTAAAACAATGTTAGCTGCTCCTTTTAAGGCAGGAATGCAATGCTGTTGAAATGTGTTTTGGGGGTTGAAGTTCATTTTCTTAGCCAATATTGACTTTGCAAGTAATTGCTGTTAAGCTGATCACTCTTTATGACATTCTGGAGTATATGCAAATTGCCATTAAAAAAAAACTTAAGCAGTAGACTTTGTAAAAATGAATATTTGTAGCATTCTCAAAACGTTTGGCCATGACTGTAGTCCCACAGTTTATTTGCATTTGTTGGCTTTGTCTCAGAAACGGCATTTTTTATGTCATCCCACAAGTGTCCTATTGGATTAAGGTCCGGGAATTGGGCTGGCCACTCCATAACTTCAATTTTGTTGGACAGGAACCAAAATTATGCTTGTTTACTGGTGTGTGTAGGGTCATTGTCTTCTTGAAACTCCCATATCCTCTTCAGCGTAAGACAACATGACCTCTTCCATTATTTTGATATATAGAAACTGGTCCATAATCCCTGGTATACGGTAAATAGGCCCGGCACCATAGTAAGAGACACATGCCCATATTATAATGCTTGCACCACCATGCTTCATGATCTTCAGAGTGTCCTTTGGCTGAATTCAGAGTTTGGGGGTCATCTGAAGAACTGTCTGTGGCCCTTGGACCTTAAAAGGGAAGGTATCGTCAAAAAAATAAATTTTCAATAACTGAAAAAATGTAAAGTAATAATGTTTTAATGTTTTGTTTAAATATTATTATTTGTTTTTAATTGAGCAAAATATGAAAAAAAATTAAAGTTTGATATTTTCCACTGTTAAACACTAGGGGGAGCAGCTGCTGAAATCCTACAGAAATCCCACTGTAAACAAAGCTCACATTACATATGCAGTAAAGTGGGCAGAGTCTGCTCTCCTGTGTGTGATGGCACGCCTACCCCCTCAAAATCTGAGAATTTACAACAGATACAGAGAATGCAGGGACACAGTGCAGAGCCATTTTGTTGATGATCACAAATGTCTAACGTGTCACCAAGGACAGTAGGAGTATCACACAGGATAGGATTAGATACACAGCCCTGCAGACAGCATCACACAGGATAGGATTAGATACACAGCCGTGCAGACTATATCACACAGCAGAGGATTAGATACACAGCTTAGCAGACAGTATAACACAGGAGAGGATAGATACACAGCCGTGCAGACCATATCACACAGCAGAGGATTAGATACACAGCTTTGCAGACATTACACAGGATAGAATTAGATACACAGCTCAGCAGACAGTATCCCACAATAGGATTAGATACAAAGCCCTGCAGACAGTATCACACAGGAAAGGATTAGATACACAGCCGTGCAGAACATTTCACACAGGATAGGATTAAATACACAGCTCAGCAGACAGTATCATACAACATAGGATTAGATACACAGCCCTGCAGACAGTATCCCACAATAGGATTAGATACAAAGCCCTGCAGACAGTATCACACAGGAAAGGATTAGATACACAGCCGTGCAGATCATATCACACAGGATAGGATTAAATACACAGCTCAGCAGACAGTATCACACAAAATAGGATTAGATACACAGCTCTGCAGACAGTATCACATGATAGGATTAGATACAAAGCCCTGCAGACAGTATCACACAGAATAGGATTAGATACACAGCTCAGCAGACAGTATCACACAGGAGAGGATTATATACACAGCTCAGCGGACAGTATCTCACAACATAGGATGAGACACACAGCTCAGCAGACAGTATCACACAGGATACGATTAGATACACAGCTCAGCAGACAGTATCACACAGGATAGGATTAGATACTGTCTGCTGAGCTGTGTATCTAATCCTATCCTGTGTGATACTGTCTGCTGAGCTGTGTATGACACAGGAGAGGATTCGATACACAGCTCAGAAGACAGTATCACACAACATAGGATTAGATACACAGCTCAGCAGACAGTATCACACAGGAGATTAGATACACAGCCGTGCAGACAGTATCACACAGGATAGGAGTAGATACACAGCTCAGCAGACAGTATCACACAGGAGAGGATTAGATACACAGCTCAGCAGACAGTATCACACAATAGGATTAGATACACAGCCCTGCAGACAGCATCACACAGGATAGGATTAGATACACAGCCGTGCAGACTATATCACACAGCAGAGGATTAGATACACAGCTTAGCACACAGTATAACACAGGAGAGGATTAGATACACAGCCGTGCAGACCATATCACACAGCAGAGGATTAGATACACAGCTTTGCAGACATTACACAGGATAGAATTAGATACACAGCTCAGCAGACAGTATCCCACAATAGGATTAGATACAAAGCCCTGCAGACAGTATCACACAGGAACGGATTAGATACACAGCCGTGCAGAACATTTCACACAGGATAGGAATAAATACACAGCTCAGCAGACAGTATCACACAACATAGGATTAGATACACAGCTCTGCAGACAGTATCACACGATAGAATTAGATACACAGCCCTGCAGACAGTATCCCACAATAGGATTAGATACAAAGCCCTGCAGACAGTAGCACACAGGAAAGGATTAGATACACAGCCGTGCAGACCATATCACACAGGATAGGATTAAATACACAGCTCAGCAGACAGTATCACACAACATAGGATTAGATACAAAGCCCTGCAGACAGTATCACACAGAATAGGATTAGATACAAAGCTCAGCAGACAGTATCACACAGGAGAGGATTAGATACACAGCCGTGCAGACAGTATCACACAGGAAACGATTAGATACACAGCTCAGCAGACAGTATCACACAGGATAGGATTAGATACACAGCTCAGCAGACAGTATCACACAGGAGAGAATTAGATTCACAACCGTGCAGACAGTATCACACGATAGGATTAGATATACAGCCGTGAAGACAGTATCACACAGGATAGGATTAGATACACAGCTCAGCAGACAGTATTTACTTAGCATAGGATTAGATACACAGCCGTGCAGACCATATCACACAGGATAGGATTAGATACACAGCTCAGCAGACAGTATCACACAGGATAGGATTAGATACACAGACGTGCAGACAGTATCACACAGGAGAGGATTAGATACACAGCTCATCAGACAGTATCACACAGGATAGGATTAAATACACAGCTGGGCAGACAGTATCACACAGCAGAGGATTAGATACACAGCCATGCAGACAGTATCATACAGGAGAGGATTAGATACACAGCCATGCAGACCATATCACACAGGATAGGATTAGATACACAGCTCAGCAGACCATATCACAAAGGATAGGATTAGATACACAGCTCAGCAGACAGTATCACACAGGAAAGGATTAGATACACTGCTCAGCAGAGAGTATCACACAACATAGGATTAGATACACAGCCCTGCAGACAGAATCACACAGGATAGGATTAGATACACAGCTAAGCAGACAGTATCACACAACATAGGATTAGATACACAGCCGTGCAGACAGTATCACACGATAGGATTTGATACACAGCCCTGCAGACAGTATCACACAGGATAGAATTAGATACACAGCTCAGCAGACAGTATCCCACAATAGGATTAGATACAAAGCCCTGCAGACAGTATCACACAGGAACGGATTAGATACACAGCCGTGCAGACAGCATCACACAGGATAGGATTAGATACACAGCTCAGCAGACAGTATCACACAGGATATGATTAGATACACATCCGTGCAGACAGTATCACACAGGAAAGGATTACATACACAGCCGTGCAGACAGTATCACACGATAGGATTAGATATACAGCCGTGAAGACAGTATCACACAGTATAGGATTAGATACACAGCTCAGCAGACAGTATTTACTTAGCATAGGATTAGATACACAGCCGTGCAGACAGTATCACACAGGAGAGGATTAGATACACAGACGTGCAGACAGTATCACACAGGAGAGGATTAGATACACAGCTCAGCAGACAGTATCACACAGGATAGGATTAAATACACAGCTGGGCAGACAGTATCACACAGGATAGGATTAGATACACAGCTCAGCAGACAGTATCACACAGGAGAGGATTAGATACACAGCCGTGCAGACAGTATCACACAGGATATGATTAGATACACAGCCGTACAGACAGTATCACACAGAATAGGATTAGATACACAGCCGTGCAGACCATATCACACAGCAGAGGATTAGATACACAGCTCAGCAGACAGTATCACACAGGAGAGGATTAGATACACAGCTCAGCAGACAGTATTCACTTAGGATGGGATTAGATACACAGCTCAGCAGACAGTATCACACAGGAGAGGATTAGATACACAGCCCTGCAGACAGTATCACACAGGAGAAGATACACTGCTCAGCAGACAGTATCACACAACATAATATTAGATACACAGCCGTGCAGACAGTATCATAGAGGAGAGGATTAAATACACAGCCGTGCAGACAGTATCACACAGGATAGGATTAGATACACAGCTCAGCAGACAGTATCACGCAGGATAGGATTAGATACAAAGCTCAGCAGACAGTATCATACAGGAGAGGATTAGATACACAGCCGTGCAGACAGTATCACACTGGATAGGATTAGATACACAGCTCAGCAGACAGTATCATACAACATAGGATTAGATACACAGCCCTTTAGACAATATCCCACAATAGGATTAGATACAAAGCCCTGCAGACAGTATCACACAGGAAAGGATTAGATACACAGCCGTGCAGATCATATCACACAGGATAGGATTAAATACACAGCTCAGCAGACAGTATCACACAAAATAGGATTAGATACACAGCTCTGCAGACAGTATCACATGATAGGATTAGATACAAAGCCCTGCAGACAGTATCACACAGAATAGGATTAGATACACAGCTCAGCAGACAGTATCACACAGGAGAGGATTATATACACAGCTCAGCGGACAGTATCTCACAACATAGGATGAGACACACAGCTCAGCAGACAGTATCACAAAGGATACGATTAGATACACAGCTCAGCAGACAGTATCACACAGGATAGGATTAGATACTGTCTGCTGAGCTGTGTATCTAATCCTATCCTGTGTGATACTGTCTGCTGAGCTGTGTATGACACAGGAGAGGATTCGATACACAGCTCAGAAGACAGTATCACACAACATAGGATTAGATACACAGCTCAGCAGACAGTATCACACAGGAGAGGATTAGATACACAGCCGTGCAGACAGTATCACACAGGATAGGAGTAGATACACAGCTCAGCAGACAGTATCACACAGGAGAGGATTAGATACACAGCTCAGCAGACAGTATCACACAATAGGATTAGATACACAGCCCTGCAGACAGCATCACACAGGATAGGATTAGATACACAGCCGTGCAGACTATATCACACAGCAGAGGATTAGATACACAGCTTAGCAGACAGTATAACACAGGAGAGGATTAGATACACAGCCGTGCAGACCATATCACACAGCAGAGGATTAGATACACAGCTTTGCAGACATTACACGGGATAGAATTAGATACACAGCTCAGCAGACAGTATCCCACAATAGGATTAGATACAAAGCCCTGCAGACAGTATCACACAAGAACGGATTAGATACACAGCCGTGCAGAACATTTCACACAGGATAGGAATAAATACACAGCTCAGCAGACAGTATCACACAACATAGGATTAGATACACAGCTCTGCAGACAGTATCCCACAATAGGATTAGATACAAAGCCCTGCAGACAGTATCACACAGGAAAGATTAGATACACAGCCGTGCAGACCATATCACACAGGATAGGATTAAATACACAGCTCTACAGACAGTATCACACGATAGAATTAGATACACAGCCCTGCAGACAGTATCCCACAATAGGATTAGATACAAAGCCCTGCAGACAGTAGCACACAGGAAAGGATTAGATACACAGCCGTGCAGACCATATCACACAGGATAGGATTAAATACACAGCTCAGCAGACAGTATCACACAACATAGGATTAGATACAAAGCCCTGCAGACAGTATCACACAGAATAGGATTAGATACACAGCTCAGCAGACAGTATCACACAGGAGAGGATTAGATACACAGCCGTGCAGACAGTATCACACAGGAAACGATTAGATACACAGCTCAGCAGATAGTATCACACAGGATAGGATTAGATACACAGCTCAGCAGACAGTATCACACAGGAGAGAATTAGATTCACAACCGTGCAGACAGTATCACACGATAGGATTAGATATACAGCCGTGAAGACAGTATCAAACAGGATAGGATTAGATACACAGCTCAGCAGACAGTATTTACTTAGCATAGGATTAGATACACAGCCGTGCAGACCATATCACACAGGATAGGATTAGATACACAGCTCAGCAGACAGTATCACACAGGATAGGATTAGATACACAGACGTGCAGACAGTATCACACAGCAGAGGATTAGATACACAGCCATGCAGACAGTATCATACAGGAGAGGATTAGATACACAGCCATGCAGACCATATCACACAGGATAGGATTAGATACACAGCTCAGCAGACCATATCACAAAGGATAGGATTAGATACACAGCTCAGCAGACAGTATCACACAGGAAAGGATTAGAAACACTGCTCAGCAGAGAGTATCACACAACATAGGATTAGATACACAGCCCTGCAGACAGAATCACACAGGATAGGATTAGATACACAGCTCAGCAGACAGTATCACACAACATAGGATTAGATACACAGCCGTGCAGACAGTATCACACGATAGGATTTGATACACAGCCCTGCAGACAGTATCACACAGGAGAGGATTAGATACACAGCTCAGCAGACAGTATCAAACAGGAGAGGATTAGATACACAGCCATGCAGACAGCATCACACAGGATAGGATTAGATACACAGCTCAGCAGACAGTATCACACAGGATATGATTAGATACACATCCGTGCAGACAGTATCACACAGGAAAGGATTACATACACAGCCGTGCAGACAGTATCACACGATAGGATTAGATATACAGCCGTGAAGACAGTATCACACAGGATAGGATTAGATACACAGCTCAGCAGACAGTATTTACTTAGCATAGGATTAGATACACAGCCGTGCAGACAGTATCACACAGGAGAGGATTAGATACACAGACGTGCAGACAGTATCACACAGGAGAGGATTAGATACACAGCTCAGCAGACAGTATCACACAGGATAGGATTAAATACACAGCTGGGCAGACAGTATCACACAGGATAGGATTAGATACACAGCTCAGCAGACAGTATCACACAGGAGAGGATTAGATACACAGCCGTGCAGACAGTATCACACAGGATATGATTAGATACACAGCCGTACAGACAGTATCACACAGAATAGGATTAGATACACAGCCGTGCAGACCATATCACACAGCAGAGGATTAGATACACAGCTCAGCAGACAGTATCACACAGGAGAGGATTAGATACACAGCTCAGCAGACAGTATTCACTTAGGATGGGATTAGATACACAGCTCAGCAGACAGTATCACACAGGAGAGGATTAGATACACAGCCCTGCAGACAGTATCACACAGGAGAAGATACACTGCTCAGCAGACAGTATCACACAACATAATATTAGATACACAGCCGTGCAGACAGTATCATAGAGGAGAGGATTAAATACACAGCCGTGCAGACAGTATCACACAGGATAGGATTAGATACACAGCTCAGCAGACAGTATCACGCAGGATAGGATTAGATACAAAGCTCAGCAGACAGTATCATACAGGAGAGGATTAGATACACAGCCGTGCAGACAGTATCACACTGGATAGGATTAGATACACAGCTCAGCAGACAGTATAACACAGGATAGGATTAGATACATAGATGTGCAGACAGTATCACATGATCGGATTAGATACACAGCCCTGCAGACAGTATCACACAGGTTAGGATTAAATACACAGCCGTGCAGACAGTATCACACAGGAGAGGATTAGATACACAGCCGTTCAGACAGTAGAAAAAAAAACACCAGCTCACCCACTTGGAGTTCATAAGAATCTGACCGGTGCATGGACATCAGCAGGACCCACTGAAGTTTGAATATGAAGAAAGGAAATTCCAGCATCCAGGTTCCAGATTATTTTAAAAAACGAATTTCTTTATTCCAAAATGATTTAAAAGGTCAATCCATATGTATAAAAACAAGTGGCAATTTTCAAACAGGTACGGTTTTCGGAGGATCACCTCCTTAGTCTGAGAGACAGCCCAGCAGACAGTATCACAGAGGATATGATTAGATACACAGCCATGCAGACAGTATCACACATAATAGGATTAGATACACAGCTCAGCAGACAGTATCACACAGGAGAGGATTAGATACACAGCTCAGCAGACAGTATCACACAGGAGAGGATTAGATACACAGCCGTGCAGACCATATTACACAGCAGAGGATTAGATACACAGCTTTGCAGACATCCACACAGAATAGGATTAGATACCCAGTTCAGCAGACAGTATCACACGATTGGATTAGATACACAGCCGTGCAGACAGTATCATACAGGAGAGGATTAGATGCACAGCCATGCAGACAGTATCACACTGAATAGGATTAGATACACAGCTCAGCAGACAGTATCACACAACATAGGATTAGATACACAGCTCAGCAGACAGTATAACACAGCATAGGATTAGATACACAGCCCTGCAGACAGTAACACGCAGGATAGGATTTAGATACACAGCTTAGCAGACAGTATCACAGAACATAGGATTAGATACACAGCCATGCAGACAGTATCACACAGGAGAGGATTAGATACACAGCTTTGCAGACAGTATCACACAGAATAGGATTAGATACACAGCTTTGCAGACAGTATCACACAGAATAGGATTAGATACACAGCTCAGCAGACAGTATCACACGATAGGATTAGATACACAGCCGTGCAGACAGTATCACACAGGATAGGACTAGATACACAGTTCAGCAGACAGTATCACACGATAGGATTAGATACAATCGTGTGATACTATCGTGTGATACTGTCTGCTGTGCTGTGTATCTAATCCTCTCCTGTGTGATACTGTCTGCAGGGCTGTGTATTTAATCCTATCGTGTGATACTGTCTGCTGAACTGTGTATCTAGTCCTATCGTGTGATACTGTCTGCACGGCTGTGTATCTAATCCTATCGTGTGATACTGTCTGCTGAGCTGTGTATCTAATCCTATTCTGTTTTATACTGTCTGCACAGCTGTGTATCTAATCATATCCGGTGTGATACTGTCTGCTGAGCTGTGCATCTATTCCTCTCCTGTGTGATACTGTCTGCTGTGCTGTGTATCTAATCCTATCGTGTGAAACTGTCTGCACGGCAATGTACCTAATCCTATCATGTGATACTGTCTGCAAAGCTGTGTATATAATCCTATTCTGTGTGATACTGTCTGTATGGCTGTGTATCTAATCATATCCTCTGTGATACTGTCTGCTGAGCTGTCTCTCAGAATAAAGTGGTGATCCTCCGAAAACCATACCTGTTTAAAAATTGCCACTTATTTATATACATATGGATTGACCTTTTAAATCATTTTGGAATAAAGAAATTCGTTTTTTAAAATAATCTGGAACCTGGATGCTGGAATTTCCTTCCTTCATATTCAAACTTCAGTGGGTCCTGCTGATGTCCATGCACCGGTCAGATTCTTATGGAACTCCAAGTGGGTGAGCTGGTGTTTTTTTCTACTGTCTGAACGGCTGTGTATCTTTTCCTAAACCCTGCAGACAGGATCACACAGGAGAGGATTAGATACACAGCTCAGCAGACAGTATCACACAGGAGAGGATTAGATACACAGCTCAGCAGACAGTATCACACAGGAGAGGATTAGATACACAGCTCAGCAGACAGTATCACACAGCAGAGGATTAGATACACAGCTTTGCAGACATCACACAGGATAGAATTAGATACACAGCTCAGCAGACAGTATCACACAATAGGATTAGATACACAGCCCTGCAGACAGTATCACACAGGAGAAGATTAGATACACTGCTCAGCAGACAGTATCACACAACATAGGATTAGATACACAGCCGTGCAGACAGTATCACACGATAGGATTACATACACAGCCGTGCAGACAGTATCACACAGGATAGGATTAGATACACAGCTCAGCAGACAGTATCACACAACATAGGACTAGACACACAGCTCAGCAGAAGATATCACTCAACATAGGATTAGATATACAGCTCAGCAGACAGTATCACACAGGATAGGATTAGGGGTGCTTCACACACAGAGAGCTCACTGCCGAGATCGCTGCTGAGTCACGCTTTTTGTGACGCAGCAGTGACCTCATTAGCGATCTCGCTGTGTGTGACAATGAGCAGCGATCTGGCCCCTGCTGCGAGATCGCTGCTCGTTGCACACAGCCCTGGTTCGTTTTCTTCAAAGGCGCTCTCCCACTGTGACACACAGATCGCTGTGTGTGACAGCGAGAGAGCGACAAATGAAGCGAGCAGGGAGCAGGAGCCGGCGTCTGACAGCTGAGGTAAGCTTGTAACCAAGATAAACATCGGGTAACCAAGGTGGTTACCCGATATTTACCTTAGTTACCAGCCTCTGCAGCTCTCACGCTGCCTGTGCTGCCGGCTCCGGCTCTCTGCACATGTAGCTGCTGTACACATCGGGTTAATTAACCCGATGTGTACAGCAGCTAGGAGAGCAAGGAGCCAGCGCTAAGCAGTGTGCGCGGCTCCCTGCTCTCTGCACATGTAGCTGCATTACACATAGGGTTAATTAACCCGATGTGTACTGTAGCTAGGAGAGCAAGGAGCCAGCGCTCAGTGTGCGCGGCTCCCTGCTCCCTGCACACACAGCTAAGCGGTGTGCGCTGGTAACTAATGTAAACATCGGGTAACCATACCCGATGTTTACCTTAGTTACCAGTCTCCGCAGCTTCCAGACGGCGGCTCTGTGCAAGCGCAGCGTCGCTTGCACATCGCTGCTGGCTGGGGGCTGTTCACTGGTCGCTGGTGAGATGTGCCTGTTTGACAGCTCACCAGCGACCATGTAGCAATGCAGCAGCGATCCTGACCAGGTCAGATCGCTGGTCGGATCGCTGCTGCATCGCTAAGTAGATACACAGCTGTGCAGACAGTACCACACAGGATAGGATTAAATACACAGCCGTGCAGATAGTATCACACAGGATAGGATTAGATACACAGCTCAGCAGACAGTATCACACAGAAGAGGATTAGATACACAGCTCAGCAGACAGTAGCACACAGTATAGTAGTAGATATACAGCTCAGCAGACAGTATCACACAGGAGAGGATTAGATACACAGCCGTGCAGACAGTATCACACTGGATAGGATTAGATACACAGCTCAGCAGACAGTATCACACAGGATAGGATTAGATACATAGATGTGCAGACAGTATCACACGATCTGATTAGATACACAGTTCTTCAGACAGTATCACACAGGTTAGGATTAAATACACAGCCGTGCAGACAGTATCACGCGATAGGATTAGATACACAGCACAGTAGACAGTATCACACAGGAGAGGATTAGATACACAGCCGTGCAGACCATATTACACAGCAGAGGATTAGATACAAAGTTCAGCAGACAGTATCACACAGGAGAGGATTAGATACACAGACGTGCAGACAGTATCACACAGAATAGGATTAGATACACAGCCGTGCAGACAGTATCACACAGAATAGGATTAGATACACAGCCGTGCAGACAGTATCACACGATGGGATTAGATACAAAGCCCTGCAGACAGCATAACACAGGAGAGGATTAGATAGACAGCTCAGCAGACAGAATCACACAGGAGAGGATTAGATACACAGCTCATCAGACAGTATCACACAGGATAGGATTAGATACACAGCTCAGTAGACAGTATCACACAGGAGAGGATTAGATACACAGCCTTGCAGACAGTATCATACAGGAGAGGATTATATACACAGCCGTGCAGACAGTATCACACGATAGGATTACATACACAGCCGTGCAGACAGTATCACACAGGATAGGATTAGATACACAGCTCAGCAGACAGTATCACACAGTATAGTATTAGATACACAGCTCAGCAGACCGTATCACACAGGATAGGATTAGATACATAAATGTGCAGACATCACACAACATAGGATTAGATACACAGCCATGCAGGAGAGGATTAGATACACAGCCGTGCCGACAGTATCACTCAACATAGAATTAGATACACAGCTCTGCAGACAGTATCACACGATAGGATTAGATACACAGCACAGCAGACAGTATCACATGATAGGATTAGATAAAAAGCCCTGCGGACAGTATCACACAGGAGAGAATTAGATACACAGCCGTGCAGACCATATCACAAAGCAGAGGATTAGTTACACAGCTCAGCAGACAGTATCAAACACGAGAGGATTAGATACACAGCTCAGCAGAAAGTATCACACAGGAGAGGATTAGATACACAGCCGTGCAGACAGTATCACATGACAGTATTAGATACACAGCCGTGCAGACAGTATCAAACAGGATAGGATTAGATACACAGCTCTGCAGACAGTATCACACAATAGGATTAGATACACAGCACAGCAGACAGTATTCACCTAGGATAGGATTAGATAAAAAGGCCTGCGGACAGTATCACACAGGAGAGGATTAGATACACAGCCGTGCAGACAGTATCACACAGAATAGGATTAGGTACACAGCTCAGCAGACAGTATTCACTTAGGATAGGATTAGATACACAGCCGTGCAGACAGTATCACACAGGAAATGATTAGATACACAGCTCAGCAGACAGTATCACACAACATAGCATTAGATACACGGCTCAGCAGACAGTATCACACAACATAGGATTAAATACACAGCCCTGCAGACCATATTACACAGCAGAGGATTATATACACAGCCCTGCAGACAGTATCACACAGGAGAGGATTAGATACACAGCCGTGCAGACAGTATTTACATAGGATAGGATTAGATGCACAGCTCAGCAGACAGTATCACACTGGATAGGATTAGATACACAGCCGTGCAGACAGTATCACACAGGATCGGATTAGATACAAAGCCGTGCAGACAGTATCACACAGGATCGGATTAGATACAAAGCCCTGCAGACAGTAACACACAGGATATGATTAAATACACAGCCGTGCAGACAGTATCACACTGGATAGGATTAGATACACAGCCCTGCAGACAGTATCACACAACATAGGATTAGATACACAGCTCTGCAGACAGTATCACACGATAGGATTAGATACAAACCCTGCAGACAGCATCACACAGGAGAGGATTAGATAGAAAGCTCAGCAGACTGTATCACACAGGAGAGGATTAGATACACAGCTCAGCAGACAGTATCCCACAGGATAGAATTAGATACACAGCTCAGCAGACAGTATCACAAAACGTAGGATTAGATACACAGCCGTGCAGACCATATCACAAAAGATAGGATTAGATACACAGCTCAGCAGACAGTATCACACAGGAGAGGATTAGATACACTGCTCAGCAGACAGTATCACACAACATAGGATTAGATACACAGCCGTGCAGACAGTATCACATAGGATAGGATTAGATACTCATCCCTGCAGACAGTATCACACAGGAAAGGATTAGATACACAGCCGCGCAGACAGTATCATACAGGAGAGGATTCGATACACAGCCGTGCAGACAGTATCACACGATAGAATTAGAGACACAGCCGTGCAGACAGTATCACACTGGATAGGATTAGATACACAGCTCAGCAGACAGTATCACACAACATAGGATTAGATACACAGCCATGCAGACAGTATCATACAGGAGAGGATTCGATACACAACCGTACAGACAGTATCACACGATAGGATTAAAGACACAGCCGTGCAGACAGTATCACACTGGATAGGATTAGATACACAGCTCAGCAGACAGTATCACACAACATAGGATTAGATACACAGCTCAGCAGACAGTATCCTACAGGATAGGATTAGATACACAGCCGTGCAGACAGTATCACACAGGAGAGGATTAGATACACAGCCCTGCAGACAGTAACACGCAGGATAGGATTAAATACACAGCTGTGCAGACAGTATCACACAGGAGAGGATAAGATACACATCTCAGCAGACAGTATCACACGATAGGATTAGATACACAGCCCTGCAGACAGTATCACACAGGATAGGATTAGATACTCATCCCTGCAGACAGTATCACACAGGAAAGGATTAGATACACAGCCGTGCAGACCATATCACAAAGGATAGGATTAGATACACAGCTCAGCAGACAGTATCACACAGGAGAGGATTAGATACACAGCCATGCAGACAGTATCATACAGGAGAGGATTCGATACACAGCCGTGCAGACAGTATCACACGATAGGTTTAGAGACACAGCCGTGCAGACAGTATCACACTGGATAGGATTAGATACACAGCTCAGCAGACAGTATCACACACAGGATAGGATTAGATACACAGCCGTGCAGACAGTATCACATGATTGGATTAGATACACAGCCCTGCAGACAGTATCATACAGGAGAGGATTCGATACACAGCTCAGCAGACAGTATCACACAGGAGAGGATTAGATACACAGCCGTGCTTACAGTATTACACCATAGGATTAGATACTCAGCCTTGCAGACAGTAACACGCAGGATAGGATTAAATGCACAGCCGTGCAGACAGTATCACACAGGATAGGATTAGATACACAGCTCATCAGACAGTATCACACAGGAGAGGATTAGACACACAGCCGCGCAGACAGTATCACACAGGAGAGGATTAGATATACTGCTCAGCAGACAGTATCACACAGGAGGGGATTAGATATACAGCTCAGCAGACAGTATCACACAGGATAGGATTAGATACACAGCTCTGCAGACAGTATCACACAGAATAGGATTAGATACACAGCTCAGCAGACAGTATCACACAGAATAGGATTAGATACACAGCCCTGCAGACAGTATCACACAGGAGAAGATTAGATACACAGCCGTGCAGACAGTATCACACGATAGGATTACATACACAGCCGTGCAGACAGTATCACACAGTATAGTATTAGATACACAGCTCAGCAGACAGTATCACACAGGAGAGGATTAGATACACAGCCGTGCAGACAGTATCACACTGGATAGGATTAGATACACAGCTCAGCAGACAGTATCACACAGGATAGGATTAGATACATAGATGTGCAGACAGTATCACACGATCTGATTAGATACACAGTTCTTCAGACAGTATCACACAGGTTAGGATTAAATACACAGCCATGCAGACAGTATCACGCGATAGGATTAGATACACAGCACAGTAGACAGTATCACACAGGAGAGGATTAGATACACAGCCGTGCAGACCATATTACACAGCAGAGGATTAGATACAAAGTTCAGCAGACAGTATCACACAGGAGAGGATTAGATACACAGACGTGCAGACAGTATCACACAGAATAGGATTAGATACACAGCCGTGCAGACAGTATCACACAGAATAGGATTAGATACACAGCCGTGCAGACAGTATCACACGATGGGATTAGATACAAAGCCCTGCAGACAGCATAACACAGGAGAGGATTAGATAGACAGCTCATCAGACAGTATCACACAGGATAGGATTAGATACACAGCTCAGTAGACAGTATCACACAGGAGAGGATTAGATACACAGCCTTGCAGACAGTATCATACAGGAGAGGATTATATACACAGCCGTGCAGACAGTATCACACGATAGGATTACATACACAGCCGTGCAGACAGTATCACACAGGATAGGATTAGATACACAGCTCAGCAGACAGTATCACACAGTATAGTACTAGATACACAGCTCAGCAGACCTTATCACACAGGATAGGATTAGATACATAAATGTGCAGACATCACACAACATAGGATTAGATACACAGCCATGCAGACAGTATCATACAGGAGAGGATTAGATACACAGCCGTGCCGACAGTATCACTCAACATAGAATTAGATACACAGCTCTGCAGACAGTATCACACGATAGGATTAGATACACAGCACAGCAGACAGTATCACATGATAGGATTAGATAAAAAGCCCTGAGGACAGTATCACACAGGAGAGGATTAGAGACACAGCTCAGCAGACAGTATCACACAGGATATGATTAGATACACAGCCGTGCAGACAGTATCACACAGAATATAATTAGTTACACAGCTCAGCAGACAGTATCACACAGGAGATAATTAGATACACAGCCGTGCAGACCATATCACAAAGCAGAGGATTAGTTACACAGCTCAGCAGACAGTATCAAACACGAGAGGATTAGATACACAGCTCAGCAGAAAGTATTAAAACACAGGAGAGGATTAGATACACAGCCGTGCAGACAGTATCACATGACAGTATTAGATACACAGCCGTGCAGACAGTATCAAACAGGATAGGATTAGATACACAGCTCTGCAGACAGTATCACACAATAGGATTAGATACAAAGCACAGCAGACAGTATTCACTTAGGATAGGATTAGATAAAAAGGCCTGCGGACAGTATCACACAGGAGAGGATTAGATACACAGCCGTGCAGACAGTATCACACAGAATAGGATTAGGTACACAGCTCAGCAGACAGTATTCACTTAGGATAGGATTAGATACACAGCCGTGCAGACAGTATCACACAGGAAATGATTAGATACACAGCTCAGCAGACAGTATCACACAACATAGCATTAGATACACGGCTCAGCAGACAGTATCACACAACATAGGATTAAATACACAGCCCTGCAGACCATATTACACAGCAGAGGATTATATACACAGCCCTGCAGACAGTATCACACAGGAGAGGATTAGATACACAGCCGTGAAGACAGTATTTACATAGGATAGGATTAGATGCACAGCTCAGCAGACAGTATCACACTGGATAGGATTAGATACACAGCCGTGCAGACAGTATCACACAGGATCGGATTAGATACAAAGCCGTGCAGACAGTATCACACAGGATCGGATTAGATACAAAGCCCTGCAGACAGTAACACACAGGATATGATTAAATACACAGCCGTGCAGACAGTATCACACTGGATAGGATTAGATACACAGCCCTGCAGACAGTATCACACAACATAGGATTAGATACACAGCTCTGCAGACAGTATCACACGATAGGATTAGATACAAACCCTGCAGACAGCATCACACAGGAGAGGATTAGATAGAAAGCTCAGCAGACTGTATCACACAGGAGAGGATTAGATACACAGCTCAGCAGACAGTATCCCACAGGATAGGATTAGATACACAGCTCAGCAGACAGTATCACAAAACATAGGATTAGATACACAGCCGTGCAGACCATATCACAAAAGATAGGATTAGATACACAGCTCAGCAGACAGTATCACACAGGAGAGGATTAGATACACTGCTCAGCAGACAGTATCACACAACATAGGATTAGATACACAGCCGTGCAGACAGTATCACACAGGATAGGATTAGATACTCATCCCTGCACACAGTATCACACAGGAAAGGATTAGATACACAGCCGCGCAGACAGTATCATACAGGAGAGGATTCGATACACAGCCGTGCAGACAGTATCACACGATAGGATTAGAGACACAGCCGTGCAGACAGTATCACACTGGATAGGATTAGATACACAGCTCAGCAGACAGTATCACACAACATAGGATTAGATACACAGCCATGCAGACAGTATCATACAGGAGAGGATTCGATACACAGCCGTACAGACAGTATCACACGATAGGATTAAAGACACAGCTGTGCAGACAGTATCACACTGGATAGGATTAGATACACAGCTCAGCAGACAGTATCACACAACATAGGATTAGATACACAGCTCAGCAGACAGTATCATACAGGATAGGATTAGATACACAGCCGTGCAGACAGTATCACACAGGAGAGGATTAGATACACAGCCCTGCAGACAGTATCACACAGGAGAGGATTAGATACACAGCCGTGAAGACAGTATTTACATAGGATAGGATTAGATGCACAGCTCAGCAGACAGTATCACACTGGATAGGATTAGATACACAGCCGTGCAGACAGTATCACACAGGATCGGATTAGATACAAAGCCCTGCAGACAGTAACACACAGGATATGATTAAATACACAGCCGTGCAGACAGTATCACACTGGATAGGATTAGATACATAGCCCTGCAGACAGTATCACACAACATAGGATTAGATACACAGCTCTGCAGACAGTATCACACGATAGGATTAGATACAAACCCTGCAGACAGCATCACACAGGAGAGGATTAGATAGAAAGCTCAGCAGACTGTATCACACAGGAGAGGATTAGATACACAGCTCAGCAGACAGTATCCCACAGGATAGGATTAGATACACAGCTCAGCAGACAGTATCACAAAACATAGGATTAGATACACAGCCGTGCAGACCATATCACAAAAGATAGGATTAGATACACAGCTCAGCAGACAGTATCACACAGGAGAGGATTAGATACACTGCTCAGCAGACAGTATCACACAACATAGGATTAGATACACAGCCGTGCAGACAGTATCACACAGGATAGGATTAGATACTCATCCCTGCAGACAGTATCACACAGGAAAGGATTAGATACACAGCCGCGCAGACAGTATCATACAGGAGAGGATTCGATACACAGCCGTGCAGACAGTATCACACGATAGGATTAGAGACACAGCCGTGCAGACAGTATCACACTGGATAGGATTAGATACACAGCTCAGCAGACAGTATCACACAACATAGGATTAGATACACAGCCATGCAGACAGTATCATACAGGAGAGGATTCGATACACAGCCGTACAGACAGTATCACACGATAGGATTAAAGACACAGCCGTGCAGACAGTATCACACTGGATAGGATTAGATACACAGCTCAGCAGACAGTATCACACAACATAGGATTAGATACACAGCTCAGCAGACAGTATCATACAGGATAGGATTAGATACACAGCCGTGCAGACAGTATCACACAGGAGAGGATTAGATACACAGCCCTGCAGACAGTAACACGCAGGATAGGATTAAATACACAGCTGTGCAGACAGTATCACACAGGAGAGGATAAGATACACATCTCAGCAGACAGTATCACACGATAGGATTAGATACACAGCCCTGCAGACAGTATCACACAGGAGAAGATTAAATACACTGATCAGCAGACAGTATCACACAACATAGGATTACATACACAGCCGTGCATACAGTATCACACAGGATAGGATTAGATACTCATCCCTGCAGACAGTATCACACAGGAAAGGATTAGATACACGGCCGTGCAGACCATATCACAAAGGATAGGATTAGATACACAGCTCAGCAGACAGTATCACACAGGAGAGGATTAGATACACAGCCATGCAGACAGTATCATACAGGAGAGGATTCGATACACAGCCGTGCAGACAGTATCACACGATAGGTTTAGAGACACAGCCGTGCAGACAGTATCACACTGGATAGGATTAGATACACAGCTCAGCAGACAGTATCACACACAGGATAGGATTAGATACACAGCCGTGCAGACAGTATCACATGATTGGATTAGATACACAGCCCTGCAGACAGTATCATACAGGAGAGGATTCGATACACAGCTCAGCAGACAGTATCACACAGGAGAGGATTAGATACACAGCCGTGCTTACAGTATTACACCATAGGATTAGATACTCAGCCTTGCAGACAGTAACACGCAGGATAGGATTAAATGCACAGCCGTGCAGACAGTATCACACAGGATAGGATTAGATACACAGCTCATCAGACAGTATCACACAGGAGAGGATTAGACACACAGCCGCGCAGACAGTATCACACAGGAGAGGATTAGATATACTGCTCAGCAGACAGTATCACACAGGAGGGGATTAGATATACAGCTCAGCAGACAGTATCACACAGGATAGGATTAGATACACAGCTCTGCAGACAGTATCACACAGAATAGGATTAGATACACAGCTCAGCAGACAGTATCACACAGAATAGGATTAGATACACAGCCCTGCAGACAGTATCACACAGGAGAAGATTAGATACACAGCCGTGCAGACAGTATCACACGATAGGATTACATACACAGCCGTGCAGACAGTATCACACAGTATAGTATTAGATACACAGCTCAGCAGACAGTATCACAAAGGAGAGGATTAGATACACAGCCGTGCAGACATTATCACACTGGATAGGATTAGATACACAGCTCAGCAGACAGTATCACACAGGATAGGATTAGATACACAGCCCTGCAGACAGTATCACACAGGAGAAGATTAGATACACAGCCGTGCAGACAGTATCACACGATAGGATTACATACACAGCCGTGCAGACAGTATCACACAGTATAGTATTAGATACACAGCTCAGCAGACAGTATCACAAAGGAGAGGATTAGATACACAGCCGTGCAGACATTATCACACTGGATAGGATTAGATACACAGCTCAGCAGACAGTATCACACAGGATAGGATTAGATACATAGATGTGCAGACAGTATCACACGATTGGATTAGATACACAGCCCTGCAGACAGTATCACACAGGATAGGATTAAATACACAGCCGTGCAGACAATATCACACAGGATAGGATTAGATACACAGCTCAGCAGAAAGTATCACACAGGAGAGGATTAGATACACAGCCGTGCAGACAGTATCACATGACAGTATTAGATACACAGCCGTGCAGACAGTATCAAACAGGATAGGATTAGATACACAGCTCTGCAGACAGTATCACACAATAGGATTAGATACACAGCACAGCAGACAGTATTCACCTAGGATAGGATTAGATAAAAAGGCCTGCGGACAGTATCACACAGGAGAGGATTAGATACACAGCCGTGCAGACAGTATCACACAGAATAGGATTAGGTACACAGCTCAGCAGACAGTATTCACTTAGGATAGGATTAGATACACAGCCGTGCAGACAGTATCACACAGGAAATGATTAGATACACAGCTCAGCAGACAGTATCACACAACATAGCATTAGATACACGGCTCAGCAGACAGTATCACACAACATAGGATTAAATACACAGCCCTGCAGACCATATTACACAGCAGAGGATTATATACACAGCCCTGCAGACAGTATCACACAGGAGAGGATTAGATACACAGCCGTGCAGACAGTATTTACATAGGATAGGATTAGATGCACAGCTCAGCAGACAGTATCACACTGGATAGGATTAGATACACAGCCGTGCAGACAGTATCACACAGGATCGGATTAGATACAAAGCCGTGCAGACAGTATCACACAGGATCGGATTAGATACAAAGCCCTGCAGACAGTAACACACAGGATATGATTAAATACACAGCCGTGCAGACAGTATCACACTGGATAGGATTAGATACACAGCCCTGCAGACAGTATCACACAACATAGGATTAGATACACAGCTCTGCAGACAGTATCACACGATAGGATTAGATACAAACCCTGCAGACAGCATCACACAGGAGAGGATTAGATAGAAAGCTCAGCAGACTGTATCACACAGGAGAGGATTAGATACACAGCTCAGCAGACAGTATCCCACAGGATAGAATTAGATACACAGCTCAGCAGACAGTATCACAAAACATAGGATTAGATACACAGCCGTGCAGACCATATCACAAAAGATAGGATTAGATACACAGCTCAGCAGACAGTATCACACAGGAGAGGATTAGATACACTGCTCAGCAGACAGTATCACACAACATAGGATTAGATACACAGCCGTGCAGACAGTATCACATAGGATAGGATTAGATACTCATCCCTGCAGACAGTATCACACAGGAAAGGATTAGATACACAGCCGCGCAGACAGTATCATACAGGAGAGGATTCGATACACAGCCGTGCAGACAGTATCACACGATAGAATTAGAGACACAGCCGTGCAGACAGTATCACACTGGATAGGATTAGATACACAGCTCAGCAGACAGTATCACACAACATAGGATTAGATACACAGCCATGCAGACAGTATCATACAGGAGAGGATTCGATACACAACCGTACAGACAGTATCACACGATAGGATTAAAGACACAGCCGTGCAGACAGTATCACACTGGATAGGATTAGATACACAGCTCAGCAGACAGTATCACACAACATAGGATTAGATACACAGCTCAGCAGACAGTATCCTACAGGATAGGATTAGATACACAGCCGTGCAGACAGTATCACACAGGAGAGGATTAGATACACAGCCCTGCAGACAGTAACACGCAGGATAGGATTAAATACACAGCTGTGCAGACAGTATCACACAGGAGAGGATAAGATACACATCTCAGCAGACAGTATCACACGATAGGATTAGATACACAGCCCTGCAGACAGTATCACACAGGATAGGATTAGATACTCATCCCTGCAGACAGTATCACACAGGAAAGGATTAGATACACAGCCGTGCAGACCATATCACAAAGGATAGGATTAGATACACAGCTCAGCAGACAGTATCACACAGGAGAGGATTAGATACACAGCCATGCAGACAGTATCATACAGGAGAGGATTCGATACACAGCCGTGCAGACAGTATCACACGATAGGATTAGAGACACAGCCGTGCAGACAGTATCACACTGGATAGGATTAGATACACAGCTCAGCAGACAGTATCACACAACATAGGATTAGATACACAGCCATGCAGACAGTATCATACAGGAGAGGATTCGATACACAGCCGTACAGACAGTATCACACGATAGGATTAAAGACACAGCTGTGCAGACAGTATCACACTGGATAGGATTAGATACACAGCTCAGCAGACAGTATCACACAACATAGGATTAGATACACAGCTCAGCAGACAGTATCATACAGGATAGGATTAGATACACAGCCGTGCAGACAGTATCACACAGGAGAGGATTAGATACACAGCCCTGCAGACAGTATCACACAGGAGAGGATTAGATACACAGCCGTGAAGACAGTATTTACATAGGATAGGATTAGATGCACAGCTCAGCAGACAGTATCACACTGGATAGGATTAGATACACAGCCGTGCAGACAGTATCACACAGGATCGGATTAGATACAAAGCCCTGCAGACAGTAACACACAGGATATGATTAAATACACAGCCGTGCAGACAGTATCACACTGGATAGGATTAGATACATAGCCCTGCAGACAGTATCACACAACATAGGATTAGATACACAGCTCTGCAGACAGTATCACACGATAGGATTAAATACAAACCCTGCAGACAGCATCACACAGGAGAGGATTAGATAGAAAGCTCAGCAGACTGTATCACACAGGAGAGGATTAGATACACAGCTCAGCAGACAGTATCCCACAGGATAGGATTAGATACACAGCTCAGCAGACAGTATCACAAAACATAGGATTAGATACACAGCCGTGCAGACCATATCACAAAAGATAGGATTAGATACACAGCTCAGCAGACAGTATCACACAGGAGAGGATTAGATACACTGCTCAGCAGACAGTATCACACAACATAGGATTAGATACACAGCCGTGCAGACAGTATCACACAGGATAGGATTAGATACTCATCCCTGCAGACAGTATCACACAGGAAAGGATTAGATACACAGCCGCGCAGACAGTATCATACAGGAGAGGATTCGATACACAGCCGTGCAGACAGTATCACACGATAGGATTAGAGACACAGCCGTGCAGACAGTATCACACTGGATAGGATTAGATACACAGCTCAGCAGACAGTATCACACAACATAGGATTAGATACACAGCCATGCAGACAGTATCATACAGGAGAGGATTCGATACACAGCCGTACAGACAGTATCACACGATAGGATTAAAGACACAGCCGTGCAGACAGTATCACACTGGATAGGATTAGATACACAGCTCAGCAGACAGTATCACACAACATAGGATTAGATACACAGCTCAGCAGACAGTATCATACAGGATAGGATTAGATACACAGCCGTGCAGACAGTATCACACAGGAGAGGATTAGATACACAGCCCTGCAGACAGTAACACGCAGGATAGGATTAAATACACAGCTGTGCAGACAGTATCACACAGGAGAGGATAAGATACACATCTCAGCAGACAGTATCACACGATAGGATTAGATACACAGCCCTGCAGACAGTATCACACAGGAGAAGATTAAATACACTGATCAGCAGACAGTATCACACAACATAGGATTACATACACAGCCGTGCATACAGTATCACACAGGATAGGATTAGATACTCATCCCTGCAGACAGTATCACACAGGAAAGGATTAGATACACGGCCGTGCAGACCATATCACAAAGGATAGGATTAGATACACAGCTCAGCAGACAGTATCACACAGGAGAGGATTAGATACACAGCCATGCAGACAGTATCATACAGGAGAGGATTCGATACACAGCCGTGCAGACAGTATCACACGATAGGTTTAGAGACACAGCCGTGCAGACAGTATCACACTGGATAGGATTAGATACACAGCTCAGCAGACAGTATCACACACAGGATAGGATTAGATACACAGCCGTGCAGACAGTATCACATGATTGGATTAGATACACAGCCCTGCAGACAGTATCATACAGGAGAGGATTCGATACACAGCTCAGCAGACAGTATCACACAGGAGAGGATTAGATACACAGCCGTGCTTACAGTATTACACCATAGGATTAGATACTCAGCCTTGCAGACAGTAACACGCAGGATAGGATTAAATGCACAGCCGTGCAGACAGTATCACACAGGATAGGATTAGATACACAGCTCATCAGACAGTATCACACAGGAGAGGATTAGACACACAGCCGCGCAGACAGTATCACACAGGAGAGGATTAGATATACTGCTCAGCAGACAGTATCACACAGGAGGGGATTAGATATACAGCTCAGCAGACAGTATCACACAGGATAGGATTAGATACACAGCTCTGCAGACAGTATCACACAGAATAGGATTAGATACACAGCTCAGCAGACAGTATCACACAGAATAGGATTAGATACACAGCCCTGCAGACAGTATCACACAGGAGAAGATTAGATACACAGCCGTGCAGACAGTATCACACGATAGGATTACATACACAGCCGTGCAGACAGTATCACACAGTATAGTATTAGATACACAGCTCAGCAGACAGTATCACAAAGGAGAGGATTAGATACACAGCCGTGCAGACATTATCACACTGGATAGGATTAGATACACAGCTCAGCAGACAGTATCACACAGGATAGGATTAGATACACAGCCCTGCAGACAGTATCACACAGGAGAAGATTAGATACACAGCCGTGCAGACAGTATCACACGATAGGATTACATACACAGCCGTGCAGACAGTATCACACAGTATAGTATTAGATACACAGCTCAGCAGACAGTATCACAAAGGAGAGGATTAGATACACAGCCGTGCAGACATTATCACACTGGATAGGATTAGATACACAGCTCAGCAGACAGTATCACACAGGATAGGATTAGATACATAGATGTGCAGACAGTATCACACGATTGGATTAGATACACAGCCCTGCAGACAGTATCACACAGGATAGGATTAAATACACAGCCGTGCAGACAATATCACACAGGATAGGATTAGATACACAGCTCAGCAGAAAGTATCACACAGGAGAGGATTAGATACACAGCCGTGCAGACAGTATCACATGACAGTATTAGATACACAGCCGTGCAGACAGTATCAAACAGGATAGGATTAGATACACAGCTCTGCAGACAGTATCACACAATAGGATTAGATACACAGCACAGCAGACAGTATTCACCTAGGATAGGATTAGATAAAAAGGCCTGCGGACAGTATCACACAGGAGAGGATTAGATACACAGCCGTGCAGACAGTATCACACAGAATAGGATTAGGTACACAGCTCAGCAGACAGTATTCACTTAGGATAGGATTAGATACACAGCCGTGCAGACAGTATCACACAGGAAATGATTAGATACACAGCTCAGCAGACAGTATCACACAACATAGCATTAGATACACGGCTCAGCAGACAGTATCACACAACATAGGATTAAATACACAGCCCTGCAGACCATATTACACAGCAGAGGATTATATACACAGCCCTGCAGACAGTATCACACAGGAGAGGATTAGATACACAGCCGTGCAGACAGTATCACACAGGATCGGATTAAATACACAGCCGTGCAGACAGTATCACACTGGATAGGATTAGATACACAGCCCTGCAGACAGTATCACACAACATAGGATTAGATACACAGCTCTGCAGACAGTATCACACGATAGGATTAGATACAAACCCTGCAGACAGCATCACACAGGAGAGGATTAGATAGAAAGCTCAGCAGACTGTATCACACAGGAGAGGATTAGATACACAGCTCAGCAGACAGTATCCCACAGGAGAGGATTAGATACACAGCTTTGCAGACATCACACAGGATAGGATTAGATACACAGCTCAGCAGACAGTATCACAAAACATAGGATTAGATACACAGCCGTGCAGACCATATCACAAAAGATATGATTAGATACACAGCTCAGCAGACAGTATCACACAGGAGAGGATTAGATACACTGCTCAGCAGACAGTATCACACAACATAGGATTAGATACACAGCCGTGCAGACAGTATCACACAGGATAGGATTAGATACTCATCCCTGCAGACAGTATCACACAGGAAAGGATTAGATACACAGCCGCGCAGACAGTATCATACAGGAGAGGATTCGATACACAGCCGTGCAGACAGTATCACACGATAGGATTAGAGACACAGCCGTGCAGACAGTATCACACTGGATAGGATTAGATACACAGCTCAGCAGACAGTATCACACAACATAGGATTAGATACACAGCCATGCAGACAGTATCATACAGGAGAGGATTCTATACACAGCCGTGCAGACAGTATCACACAACATAGGATTAGATACACAGCTCAGCAGACAGTATCATACAGGATAGGATTAGATACACAGCCGTGCAGACAGTAACATGCAGGATAGGATTAAATACACAGCTGTGCAGACAGTATCACACAGGAGAGGATAAGATACACATCTCAGAAGACAGTATCACACAGGAGAAGATTAAATACACTGATCAGCAGACAGTATCACACAACATAGTTTTAGATACACAGCCGTGCATACAGCATCACACAGGATAGGATTAGATACTCATCCATGCAGACAGTATCACACAGGAAAGGATTAGATACACAGCCGTGCAGACCATATCACAAAGGATAGGATTAGATACACAGCTCAGCAGACAGTATCACACAGGAGAGGATTAGATACACAGCCATGCAGACAGTATCATACTGGAGAGGATTCGGTACACAGCCGTGCAGACAGTATCACACGATAGGTTTAGAGACACAGCCGTGCAGACAGTATCACACTGGATAGGATTAGATACACAGCTCAGCAGACAGTATCACAAACAGGATAGGATTAGATACACAGCCGTGCAGACAGTATCACATGATAGGATTAGATACACAGCCCTGCACACAGTATCATACAGGAGAGGATTCGATACACAGCTCAGCAGACAGTATCACACAGGAGAGGATTAGATACACAGCCGTGCTTACAGTATTACACCATAGGATTAGATACTCAGCCTTGCAGACAGTAACACGCAGGATAGGATTAAATGCACAGCCGTGCAGACAGTATCACACAGGATAGGATTAGATACACAGCTCAGCAGACAGTATCACACAGGAGAATATTAGATACACAGCCGTGAACAGTATCACACGATAGGATTACATACACAGCCGTGCAGACAGTATCACACAGTATAGTATTAGATACACAGCTCAGCAGACAGTATCACACAGGATAGGATTAGATACACAGCTCAGCAGACAGTATCACACAGGAGAAGATTAGATACACAGCCGTGCAGACAGTATCACACGATAGGATTACATACACAGCCGTGCAGACAGTATCACACAGTATAGTATTAGATACACAGCTCAGCAGACAGTATCACAAAGGAGAGGATTAGATACACAGCCGTGCAGACATTATCACACTGGATAGGATTAGATATACAGCTCAGCCGACAGTGTCACACAACATAGGATTAGATACACAGCTCAGCAGACAGTATCACATAGGATAGGATTAGATACATAGATGTGCAGACAGTATCACACGATTGGATTAGATACACAGCCCTGCAGACAGTATCACACAGGATAGGATTAAATACACAGCCGTGCAGACAATATCACACAAGATAGGATTAGATACACAGCTCAGCAGAAAGTATCACACAGGAGAGGATTAAATACACAGCCATGCAGACAGTATCACATGATAGGATTAGATACACAGCCGTTCAGACAGTAGAAAAAAACACCAGCTCACCCATTTGGAGTTCCATAAGAATCTGACCGGTGCATGGACATCAGCAGGACCCACTGAAGTTTGAATATGAAGAAAGTAAATTCCAGCATCCAGGTTCCAGATTATTTTAAAAAATGAATTTCTTTATTCCAAAATGATTTAAAAGGTCAATCCATATGTATATAAATAAGTGGCAATTTTCAAACAGGTACGGTTTTCGGAGGATCACCTCCTTAGTCTGAGAGACAGCTCAGCAGACAGTATCACAGAGGATATGATTAGATACACAGCCATACAGACAGTATCACACAGAATAGGATTATATACACAGCTCAGCAGACAGTATCACACAGGAGAGGATTAGATATACAGCCATGCAGACAGTATCCTACAGGAGAGGATTCGATACACAGCCGTGCAGACAGTATCACACAGGAGAGGATTAGATACACAGCCGTGCAGACCATGTTACACAGCAGAGGATTAGATACACAGCTTTGCAGACAGTATCACATGATAGGATTATATACACAGCCGTGCAGACAGTATCACACAGGAGAGGATTAGATACACAGCTCAGCAGACAGTATCACACAACATAGGATTAGGTACACAGCTCTGCAGACAGTATCACACGATAGGATTAGGTACACAGCCGTGCAGACAGTATCACGCGATAGGATTAGATACAAAGCCCTGCAGACAGTATCACACAGGATAGGATTAGATACACAGCCGTGCAGACAGTATCACACAGGATAGGATTAGAAACACAGCTCAGCAGACAGTATCACACAGGAGAGGATTAGATACACAGCCGTGCAGACAGTATCACACGATAGGATTAGATACACAGCTCAGCAGACAGTATCACACAACATAGGATTAGATACACAGCTCTGCAGACAGTATCCAATTTGTATTTTGAACCAGCTCACCGTACAAAAGCTCAATCCCGATTCCGTTCTGGAGCACGGACAGGCACTGCCGCAGCCCAATGAAATGCAGAAAAAGAAGATGTCCAGCTCTTCAGGCAAAGAATCACGTCTTTATTTCATCATGCCGACACAGAGAATGACATGACCAGCACTACTCGTTTCCGGTGAAAACACTCACCCTTAGGCTGGACTCACACGAGCGTATGGCATCCGATGCGAGAGCATCGGATGCGATATGCTAATGTCCCCCGGCTCAGGCTCTGCTGCGAGCGTGAGCCGGGTGTCATGCGACTGTAACCCGATCTTGCGATCGGGTCACAGCTGTGAAGCTGAGTGCAGGCACTGCGGAGGAGAGGGAGGGGTTAATCCTCCCATCTCCTCCACTGTCAGCCTGTGCGTAGATCGCACTGCACTGGGATAACATCCGAGTGCAGTCCGATGTATCTCTCGCATCCATTCACTTGAATGGGTGCGAGAGATACGGCGGTAGCAGCAAAACGCAGCATGCTGCCGCTTTTCTCGCATCCAGAATCTGGATGCGAGAAAAGCTGACCAACAGCTCAACCTCATTGCCTAACATTGGTCAGAGTGCAATGCGAGAATTTCTCGCATTGCACTCGTCCGATTTTCACGCTCGTGTGAGCGTACCCTAATCATGATGCTGGAGAGACGGCGCTACAGAGTTTATATGCAAATGCTAATTAGCAGAACAGATGTTTAAATCACTTAAGCACTTTACATATTCGAAATAAAGTTACCATTAAAGTTATTACATGTAAAATAAAATGCAAATACAAATACAATATAGGTATCAATAGTTTTTCTGGACTAAGTTAGGAATGTATTTAAATTCTGACATTAATTGTGGTGCACAAATATACATATGCAGATATAACATCTACAAATAAGTGCACATAAAATATATGCAAATGCATGACTATATATATGAATAAATCTGCACATATATGAGGATGCACACAAGAATTTTTTATGTGCATAGCTACAATATTTTTTTTAAAAATGTATTTATCTCCCCCTCATGTGCTATTGAAAAATCATGCTACCTTTAATTACAATTTTGGGTGCAAAATGACCAGAGTTGCCTAAAATGACCCATTTTTGTGCAAGCGCTGTACTCCAATGAATTTTTAATAACATTTTTTTAGGTAAAAAAAATTTTAAGAAAATTTTTTTTTTTATTTTTTTTATTATATAGAATTTTTTTTTTTCCCAGTTTATTAATATTAGGCTGTACCCAACTGAGTGAAATGAAAATATATATTGTGTTCAAGCAGAGGCCACCAAATCGTATTGTGAGTTATGATTATCTGTCAGATAATACTGACAAAATAACCAAACTCTAAGGCCCCTTTCACACGTCAGTGATTCTGGTACGTTTGTGCTTTTTTTTAAACGTACCAGAATCACTGACATACGCAGACCCATTATAATGAATGGGTCTGCTCACACGTCAGTGATTTGTCACTGCACGTGTCTCCGTGCGGCGTACCCGCGTGTGCGTGATTGCCGCACGGAGACATGTCCATTTTTTTCTGGCATCACTGATGTTCCACGGACCACGCAGTGGTGTGGTCCGTGAAACACGTGCCAGAAAAAAACGTGCATTTAAAATAATAAACATTTTTACTCACCCGGCGTCCAGCGATGTCCTCTGCAGCCCGTGCAGCTTGCTGCTTCTAAGCCGGCTGATTACTGTCGCGCATATTCATTATACGCAACACAGCCGACCTGGAAGCAGCTGCTGCAGGGGTCACCGCCGGCCGGATGCTGCGTCGCGGGAGCGATCAGCACCATGGACAGCGGGAGCGGGCGCAGGTGAGTGAATCTCTAAGTGCAATCACGGGCCACGGATAACGGAGCCCGGATTGCACTTAGACAAACCACGTGTGCCGAGATTCACGGCACACGCAGGGACATGTGCGTGTTTTACACGCCAGTGAAAAACGTCACTGTTTTTCACTGACGTGTGAAACGGGCCTTAGAGTGCCACAACTGGATTTTGCAATGCATTCATTTCTGATTACAGCATTTGGGATTAAATTTCAACAATTTCAAGAGGAACTAAAAATGCACCCTGCGGCTAACATGCATTCCAACCAATATGAAAGAATCCATGCGCCGAAGACAAGGCAAAGAAAATCGCATTGTGGCTGAGCAGACATAACACACAGAAACCACACAAGTCGCACATAGTGTGAATTAGGATCACATTGATTAAGGAAAAAAAAATTTTTATGTTGTAAGTGACTAGGTTACCAATAAATATTTTCAGACCTAATGCTCATGCATCTGGTCAGTGTTAATAAATATGTAATTACCCGCATTGTGGCTGAGCAAACACAACACACAGAAACCACACAAGCCGCACATAGTGTGAATTAGGATCACATTGGTTAAAAGTGAATTTTTATGTTTTAAGTGATTAAATTACTAATAAATATTTTCAGACCTAATGCTCATGCATCTGGTCAGTATTAATGAATATGTAATTGCGGGTAATTACATATTCATTAATACTGACCAGATGCATGAGCATTAGGTCTGAAAATATTTATAGGTAATTCAGTCACTCACAACATAAAAAATTCACTTTTAATCAATGTGATCTTAATTCACACTATGTGCGGCTTGTGTGGTTTCTGTGTGTCATGTTTGCTTAGCCACAATGCGGGTAATTACATATTTATTAACACTGACCAGATGCATGAGCATTAGGTCTGAAAATATTTATTGGTAACCTAGTCACTTACAACATAAAATTTTTTTTTTCCTTAATCAATGTGATCCTAATTCACACTATGTGCGACTTGTGTGGTTTCTGTGTGTTATGTCTGCTCAGCCACAATGCGATTTTCTTTGCCTTGTCTTCGGCGCATGGATTCTTTCATATTGGTTGGAATGCATGTTAGCCACAGGGTGCATTTTTAGTTCCTCTTGAAATTGTTAAAATTTAATCCCAAATGCTGTAATCAGAAATGAATGCATTGCAAAATCCAGTAGAATTTGGTTATTTTGTCAGTATTATCTGACAGATAATCATAACTCACAATACGATTTGGTGGCCTCTGCTTGAACACAATATATATTTTCATCTCACTCAGTTGGGTACAGCCTAATATTAATAAACCGGGAAAAAAAAAATTCTATATAATAAAAAAAATAAAAAAAATGTTTTTTCTTAAAACATTTTTTCCCTCAAAAACGTTATTAAAAATTCATTGGAGTACAGCGCTTGCACAAAAATGGGTCATTTTAGGCAACTCTGGTCATTTTGCACCCAAAATTGTAATTAAAGGTAGCATGATTTTTCAATAGCACATGAGGGGGAGATAAATACATTTTTTAAAAAATATTGTAGCTATGCACATAAAAAATTCTTGTGTGCATCCTCATATATGTGCAGATTTATTCATATATATAGTCATGCATTTGCATATATTTTATGTGCACTTATTTGTAGATGTTATATCTGCATATGTATATTTGTGCACCACAATTAATATGTCAGAATTTATTTATTATTCCTAACTTAGTCCAGAAAAACTATTGATACCTATATTGTATTTGTATTTGCATTTTATTTTACATGTAATAACTTTCATGGTAACTTTATTTCGAATATGTAAAGTGCTTAAGTGATTTAAACATCTGTTCTGCTAATTAGCATTTGCATATAAACTCTGTAGCGCCATTCATCCAGCATCATGATTAAGGGTGAGTGTTTTCACCTGAAACGCGTTGTGCTGGTCATGTCATTCTCTGTGTCTGCATGATGAAATAAAGACGTGATTCTTTGCCTGAAGAGCTGGACATCTTTTTCTGCATCTGCAGACAGTATCACACGATAGGATTAGATACACAGCACAGCAGGCAGTATCACACCATAGGATTAGATACAAAGCCCTGCAGACAGTATCACACAGGAAATTATTAGATACACAGCTCAGCAGACAGTATCACATGATAGGATTAGATACACAGCCCTGCAGATAGTATCACACAGGAGAGGATTAGATACACAGCTCAGCAGACAGTATCACACAGGATAGGATTAGATACACAGCCGTGCAGACAGTATCACACGATAGAATTAGATACACAGCCCTGCAGACAGTATCACACAGGAGAGGATTAGATAGACAGCTCAGCAGACAGTATCACACAGGAGAGGATTAGATACACAGCCCTTCAGACAGTATCAAACAACATAAAATTAGATACACAGCTCTGCAGACGGTATCACGCGATAGGATTAAATACACAACCGTGCAGACAGTATCACACGATAGGATTAGATACACAGCCCTGCAGACAGTATCACACAGGAGAAGATTAGATACACTTCTCAGCAGACAGTATCACACAACATAGGATTAGATACACAGCACAGCAGACAGTATCATACAGGAGAGGATTATATACACAGCCGTGCAGACAGTATCACACAGTATAGGATTAGATACACAGCTCAGCAGACAGTATCACACAACATAGGATTAGATACACAGCTCGGCAGAAGGTATCACTCAACATAGGATTAGATATACAGCTCAGCAGACAGTATCACACAGGATAGGATTAAATACACAGCCGTGCAGATAGTATCACACAGGATAGGATTAGATACACAGCTCAGCAGACAGTATCACACAGGAGAGGATTAGATACACAGCAGTGCAGACAGTATCACACTGGATAGGATTAGATACACAGCTCAGCAGACAGTATCACACGATAGGATTAGATACACAGCCGTTCAGGAAGTAGAAAAAAACACCAGCTCACCCACTTGGAGTTCCATAAGAATCTGACCGGTGCATGGACATCAGCAGGACCCACTGAAGTTTGAATATGAAGAAAGGAAATTCCAGCATCCAGGTTCCAGATTATTTTAAAAAACGAATTTCTTTATTCCAAAATGATTTAAAAGGTCAATCCATATGTATATAAATAAGTGGCAATTTTCAAACAGGTACGGTTTTTGGAGGATCACCTCCTTAGTCTGAGAGACAGCTCAGCAGACAGTATCACAGAGGATATGATTAGATACACAGCCATGCAGACAGTATCACACAGAATAGGATTAGATACACAGCTCAGCAGACAGTATCACACAGGAGAGGATTAGATACACAGTCATGCAGACCATATTACACAGCAGAGGATTAGATACACACCTTTGAAGACAGTATCACATGATAGGATTATATACACAGCCCTGCAGACAGTATCACACAGGAGAGGATTAGATACACAGCTCAGCAGACAGTATCACACAACATAGGATTAGATACACAGCTCTGCAGACAGTATCACACAATAGGATTAGATACACAGCACAGCAGACAGTATCACACGATAGGATTAGATACAAAGCCATGCAGACAGTATCACTCAGGAGAGGATTAGATAGACAGCTCAGCAGACAGTATCACACAGGAGAGGATTAGATACACAGCCCTTCAGACAGTATCAAACAACATAAAATTAGATACACAGCTCTGCAGACGGTATCACACGATAGGATTAAATACACAACCGTGCAGACAGTATCACACGATAGGATTAGATACACAGCACAGCAGACAGTATCACACAGGAGAGGATTAGATACACAGCCGTGCAGACAGTACCACACAGGATAGGATTAAATACACAGCCGTGCAGATAGTATCACACAGGATAGGATTAGATACACAGCTCAGCAGACAGTATTACACAGGATATGATTAGATGCACAGCTCAGCAGACAGTATCACACAGGAGAAAATTAGATACACAGCTGTGCAGACAGAATCACACTGGATAGGATTAGATACACAGCTCAGCAGACAGTATCACACAAGAGAGGATTAGATACACAGCTCAGCAGACAGTATCAAACAACATAGGATTAGATACACAGCTCTGCAGACAGTATCACACGATAGGATTAAATACACAACCGTGCAGACAGTATCACACAATAGGATTAGATACACAGCACAGCAGACAGTATCACACGATAGGATTAGATACAAAGCCCTGCAGACAGTATCACACAGGAGAGGATTAGATACACATCTCAGCAGACAGTATCACACAACATAGGATTAGACACACAGCTCAGCAGAAGGTATCACTCAACATAGGTTTAGATATACAGCTCAGCAGACAGTATCACACAGGATAGGATTAGATACACAGCCGTGCAGACAGTACCACACAGGATAGGATTAAATACACAGCCGTGCAGATAGTATCACACAGGATAGGATTAGACACACAGCTCAGCAGACAGTATCACACAGGATAGGATTAGATACACAGCCGTGCAGACAGTACCACACAGGATAGGATTAAATACACAGCCGTGCAGATAGTATCACACAGGATAGGATTAGATACACAGCTCAGCAGACAGTATCATACAGGAGTGGATTAGATACACAGCCATGCAGACCATATCACACAGCAGAGGATTAGATACACAGCTTTGCAGACATCACTCAGGATAGGATTAGATACACAGCTCAGCAGACAGTATCACACAATAGGATTAGATACACAGCCCTGCAGACAGTATCACACAGGAGAAGATTAGATACACTGCTCAGCAGACAGTATCACACAACATAGGATTAGATACACAGCCGTGCAGACAGTATCATACAGGAGAGGATTATATACACAGCCATGCAGACAGTATCACATGATAGGATTACATACACAGCCGTGCAGACAGTATCACACAGGATAGGATTAGTTACACAGCTCAGCAGACAGTATCACACAACATAGGATTAGACACACAGTTCAGCAGAAAGTATCACACAACATAGGATTAGATACACAGCCGTGCAGATAGTATCACACAGGATAGGATTAAATGCACAGCCGTGCAGACAGTATCACACAGGATAGTATTAGATGCACAGCTCAGCAGACAGTATCACACAGGAGAAAATTAGATACACAGCCGTGCAGACCATATTACACAGCAGAGGATTAGATACACATCTTTGCAGACATCACACAGGATAGGATTAGATACACAGCTCAGCAGACAGTATCACATGATAGGATTAGATACACAGCCCTGCAGAAAGTATCACACAGGAGAGGATTAGATACACTGCTCAGCAGACAGGATCACACAACAGAATTAGATACACAGCCGTGCAGACAGTATCATACAGGAGAGGATTATATACACAGCCGTGCAGACAGTATCACACGATAGGATTACATACACAGCCGTGCAGACAGTATCACACGATAGGATTAGATACACAGCCGTGCAGACAGTATCACACGTTAGGATTAGATACACAGCTCAGCAAACAGTATCACACAACATAGGATTAGATACACAGCCGTGTAGACATTATCACACAGGAGAGGATTAGATTCACTGCCGTGCAGACAGCATCACACAGGATAAGATTAGATACACAGCTCTGCAGACAGTATCACACGATACGATTAGATACACAGCCGTGCAGATAATATCACACAGGATAAGATTAGATACACAGCTCTGCAGACAGTATCACACGATAGGATTAGATACACAGCCGTGCATACAATATCCCATGACAGGATTACATACACAGCTCAGCAGACAGTATCACACAGGAGAAAATTAGATACACAGTTGTGCAGACAGTATCACACTGGATAGGATTAGATACACAGCTCAGCAGACAGTATCACACAGGAGAGGATTTGATACACAGCTCAGCAGACAGTATCAAACAACATAGGATTAGATACACAGCTATGCAGACAGTATCACACGATAGGATTAGATACACAGCACAGCAGACAGTATCACACGATAGGATTAGATACACAGCTGTGCAGACAGTATCACACAGGAGAGGATTAGATACACAGCTCAGCAGACAGTACCACACAGGATAGGATTAAATACACAGCTGTGCATATAGTATCACACAGGATAGGATTAGATACACAGCCGTGCAGACAGTATCACACAGAATAGGATTAGATACACAGCTCAGCAGACAGTATCATACAGGAGTGGATTAGATACACAGCCATGCAGACCATATCACACAGCAGAGGATTAGATACACAGCTTTGCAGACATCACACAGGATAGGATTAGATACACAGCTCAGCAGACAGTATCACACGATAGGATTAGATACACAGCCCTGCAGACAGTATCACACATGAGAAGATTAGATACACTGCTCAGCAGACAGTATCACACAACATAGGATTAGATACACAGCAGTGCAGACAGTATCATACAGGAGAGGATTATATACACAGCCAAGCAGACAGTATCACATGATAGGATTACATACACAGCCGTGCAGACAGTATCACACAGAATAGGTTAGTTACACAGCTCAGCAGACAGTATCACACAACATAGGATTAGACACACAGTTCAGCAGAAAGTATCACACAACATAGGATTAGATACACAGCTCAGCAGACAGTATCACACAGGATAGGATTAGATACACAGCCGTGCAGATAGTATCACACAGGATAGGATTAAATGCACAGCCGTGCAGACAGTATCACACAGGATAGCATTAGATACACAGCTCAGCAGACAGTATCACATAGGATAGTATTAGATGCACAGCTCAGCAGACAGTATCACACAGGAGAAAATTAGATACACAGCTGTGCAGACAGTATCACACTGGATAGGATTAGATACACAGCTCAGCAGACAGTATCACACAGGATAGTGTTAGATACATAGCCGTGCAGACAGTATCACACGATAGGATTAGATACACAGTCCTGCAGACAGTATCACAAAGGATAAGATTAAATACACAGCCGTGCAGAGAGTATCACACTGGATAGGATTAGATACACAGCTCAGCAGACAGTATCACACAGGAGAGGATTAGATACACAGCCGTGCAGACCATATTACACAGCAGAGGATTAGATACACATCTTTGCAGACATCACACAGGATAGGATTAGATACACAGCTCAGCAGACAGTATCACACAGGAGAGGATTAGATACACTGCTCAGCAGACAGGATCACACAACAGGATTAGATACACAGCCGTGCAGACAGTATCATACAGGAGAGGATTATATACACAGCCGTGCAGACAGTATCACACGATAGGATTACATACACAGCCGTGCAGACAGTATCACACGATAGGATTAGATTCACAGCTCAGCAAACAGTATCACACAACATAGGATTAGATACACAGCCGTGTAGACATTATCACACAGGAAAGGATTAGATTCACTGCCGTGCAGACAGTATCACACAGGATAAGGTTAGATACACAGCTCTGCAGACAGTATCACACGATAGGATTAGATACACAGCCGTGCACACAATATCCCATGACAGAATTACATACACAGCTCAGCAGACAGTATCACACAATAGGATTAGATACAAAGCCCTGCAGACAGTATCACACAAAAGAGGATTAGATACACAGCTCAGCAGACAGTATCACACAGGAGAGGATTAGATACACAGCTCAGCAGACAGTATCAAACAACATAGGATTAGATACACAGCTATGCAGACAGTATCACACGATAGGATTAGATACACAGCACAGCAGACAGTATCACACGATAGGATTAGATACACAGCTGTGCAGACAGTATCACACAGGAGAGGATTAGATACACAGCTCAGCAGACAGTACCACACAGGATAGGATTAAATACACAGCTGTGCATATAGTATCACACAGGATAGGATTAGATACACAGCCGTGCAGACAGTATCACACAGAATAGGATTAGATACACAGCTCAGCAGACAGTATCATACAGGAGTGGATTAGATACACAGCCATGCAGACCATATCACACAGCAGAGGATTAGATACACAGCTTTGCAGACATCACACAGGATAGGATTAGATACACAGCTCAGCAGACAGTATCACACGATAGGATTAGATACACAGCCCTGCAGACAGTATCACACATGAGAAGATTAGATACACTGCTCAGCAGACAGTATCACACAACATAGGATTAGATACACAGCAGTGCAGACAGTATCATACAGGAGAGGATTATATACACAGCCAAGCAGACAGTATCACATGATAGGATTACATACACAGCCGTGCAGACAGTATCACACAGAATAGGTTAGTTACACAGCTCAGCAGACAGTATCACACAACATAGGATTAGACACACAGTTCAGCAGAAAGTATCACACAACATAGGATTAGATACACAGCTCAGCAGACAGTATCACACAGGATAGGATTAGATACACAGCCGTGCAGATAGTATCACACAGGATAGGATTAAATGCACAGCCGTGCAGACAGTATCACACAGGATAGCATTAGATACACAGCTCAGCAGACAGTATCACATAGGATAGTATTAGATGCACAGCTCAGCAGACAGTATCACACAGGAGAAAATTAGATACACAGCTGTGCAGACAGTATCACACTGGATAGGATTAGATACACAGCTCAGCAGACAGTATCACACAGGATAGTGTTAGATACATAGCCGTGCAGACAGTATCACACGATAGGATTAGATACACAGTCCTGCAGACAGTATCACAAAGGATAAGATTAAATACACAGCCGTGCAGAGAGTATCACACTGGATAGGATTAGATACACAGCTCAGCAGACAGTATCACACAGGAGAGGATTAGATACACAGCCGTGCAGACCATATTACACAGCAGAGGATTAGATACACATCTTTGCAGACATCACACAGGATAGGATTAGATACACAGCTCAGCAGACAGTATCACACAGGAGAGGATTAGATACACTGCTCAGCAGACAGGATCACACAACAGGATTAGATACACAGCCGTGCAGACAGTATCATACAGGAGAGGATTATATACACAGCCGTGCAGACAGTATCACACGATAGGATTACATACACAGCCGTGCAGACAGTATCACACGATAGGATTAGATTCACAGCTCAGCAAACAGTATCACACAACATAGGATTAGATACACAGCCGTGTAGACATTATCACACAGGAAAGGATTAGATTCACTGCCGTGCAGACAGTATCACACAGGATAAGGTTAGATACACAGCTCTGCAGACAGTATCACACGATAGGATTAGATACACAGCCGTGCACACAATATCCCATGACAGAATTACATACACAGCTCAGCAGACAGTATCACACAATAGGATTAGATACAAAGCCCTGCAGACAGTATCACACAAAAGAGGATTAGATACACAGCTCAGCAGACAGTATCACACAGGAGAGGATTAGATACACAGCTCAGCAGACAGTATCAAACAACATAGGATTAGATACACAGCCGTGTAGACAGTATCACACAGGATAGGATTAGATACACAGCCCTGCAGACAGTATCACACAGGAGAGGATTAAATACACAGCCGTGCAGACAATATCACACAGGATAGGATTAGATACACAGCTCAGCAGACAGTATCACACGATAGGATTAGATACACAGCTGTGTAGACATTATCACACAGGAGAGGATTAGATACACAGCCGTGCAGACAGTATCACACAATACGATTAGATACACAGCCGTGCAGACAGTATCACACAACATAGGATTAGATACACAGCTCTGCAGACAGTATCACACGATAGGATTAGATACACAGCCGTGCAGACAGTATCACACGATAGGATTAGATACACAGCTCAGCAGACAGTATCACACAGGAGAGGATTAGATACACAGCCGTGCAGACAGTATCACACAGGATAGGATTAGATACACTGGTCAGCAGACAGTATCACACAACACAGGATTAGATACACAGCTTTGCAGACAGTATCACACAAGATAGGATTAGATACGCAGCCGTGTAGACAGTATCACACAAGATAGGATTAGATACATAGCCGTGCAGACAGTATCACACAACATAGGATTAGATACACGGCTCAGCAGACAGTATCACACGACAGGATTAGATACACAGCGCAGGAGACAGTATCACACGACAGGATTAGATACACGGCTCAGCAGACAGTATCACACAGGAGATTAGATACACAGCTATGCAGACAGTATCACACAGGATAGGATTAGATACACAACCCTGTAGACAGTATCACTGGTACACACACAGGTACTTACATGCAGTGGCGTGCGCACACACACGCACATACACATCACCCCTGATGGGGACCTTGTGCCACACACACACACACACACACACACACACATCACCCCTGATGAGGACCTTGTGCCACACACATACACACATCACCCCTGATGGGGACCTTGTGCCACACACACACACACACGCACATCACCCCTGATGGGGATCTTGTGCCACACACACACACACATCACCCCTGATGGGGACCTTGTGCCACACACACACACACATCACCTCTGATGGGGACCTTGTGCCACACACACACGCACACACACACACACACACACACACACACACACATCACCCCTGATGGGGACCTTGTGCCACACACACACACACACACACACACATCACCTCTGATGGGGACCTTGTGCCACACACACTCACATACACACACACACACACAATCACCTCTGAAGGGAACCTTGTGCCACTCACACACACACATCACCCCTGACGGGGACCTTGTGCCACACACACACATTACCCCTGACGGGGACCTTGTGCCACACACACATACACACACACACACACATCACTTCTGATGGGGACCTTGTGCCACACACACACACACATCACCCCTGATGGGGATCTTGTGCCTGCCACACACACACACACACACACACACACACAATCACCCCTGATGGGGACCTTGTGCCACACACACACACACACACACACACACATCACCTCTGATGGGGACCTTGTGCCACACACACACACACACACACATCACCCCTGATGGGGACCTTGTGCCACACACACACACATCACCCCTGATGGGGACCTTGTGCCACACACACACACACACACATCACCCCTGATGGGGACCTTGTGCCACACACACACACACACAGCAGTGGCGGGCAGAGCGGGGGGAGCTGCGGTGGCGGGCAGAGCTTGGGGAGCTGCGACGGCAGGCAGAGCTGTGGGAGCTGTGGCGGCCGGCAGAGCTGGCGGAGCTGCGGCGGGCAGAGCGGGAGCTTGGGAGAACAGAGGGAGGAGGGTGTCATTGGAGATGGTAACGGCGGGGGGGAGGGGCGGCGGCAGTAGCTGGAGCAGAGCAGGGGCTGGGGAGAACGGATGGATGGGATGTCATCGGAGACGGTAACGGGGGGAGGGGAGGCGGCCCGTATTCACACATCCCGGCGGCTGACAGGAGTAAAGTGGAGCAAACAGCACATGCTATGAGCTCCACAATAATGGCGCTGATCTCCTCCCTCTGCTGTGATCTGGACAGCTCAGGGGGCGCGTCCAGGTCACAGCAGACGCCCACTGTAACGTACTGTATGGGGTCGGATCCCGACTACTGTTCTCTATGCACAGGGGCTGCCATAAAGGAATGACTTACTGTCGTTACACACACAGCAAGTCCAGCATGGCAGCCCCCAGTGCCTCCAGTAAAATAAGGATTAAATAAAAACTAAATAAGCTGCGATTTTCATTTTGTATTAGAAATACTTGATTTTATAATCACTATTTTTAATACAAAAATAAAAATCCGCGATACCTTCCCTTTAAAAGAACAATTTTACTTTCATCAGGCCACAAAATGTTTCTCAGTTTCCCTTTAGGCTAGTTGATGTGTTCTTTGGCAAATTGTATCCACTTCAATATATGGGTTTTTTTTAACAATGGGACTTTGCAGGGACTTCTTGCTAATAGATTAGCTTCACACACGCGTCTTCTGTCACAGTACCCACAGGTAAATTGAGACTGTCTTGGATCATCCTGGAGCTGATCAATGGCTCAACCTTTGAATTCTGGCTATTCTTCCATCCTTTTGAATGATCGTCTTCTGTGTTTTTCCACGTCTCTCTGTTTTTTCTTTCCATTTTAAAGCATTGGAGATCATTTTAGCTGAACAGTCAATCATTGTCTGCACTTCTTTATAAGTTTTACACTCTCTAATCAACTTTTTAATCAAAGTACGCTGTTCTTCTGAACAATGTCTCAAATAACCCATATTTCTCAGGCTTTCAAGGAGTAATGCATTTACAACATGTGTCGGCTTCACCCTTAATTAAGGGATACTTGATTCACACCTGTTTCTTTGCAGAATGATAGACCTCACTCATTTAACTCCCCACTGCTATGATTTTGAACACTCCCCCTTTCAATTTCAATCCCCCAATTCAGATACACAGACTCAAAAACCTGCAGATCATGAATGCCAAGTCTGGGGGTTTTCTATGAATCTACTGCACCAACTGGTAAATTGTTTGACATGTGGTAATATAATTTATACCAAAAACAGTGAATAGTCTGGTTAGTCATATTGGACTGCTATTATTGTGAACACTACTGTAATAGGACTTCAGCAGGCAGAAAAAATTGCAACCTACCAATAGAGGAAATCAGAACACCTAGGTTGCTAACCTCCATGCAAACTAGGGTTGATAGTTTTATCGTCGGCCAAATACAGTTTCATATTGATGGACAGGTCTCTACAAAGTGACCTTTATGACAACGAAAGAAACAACCTTCATATTGCATTAATCTATAGGTGGACCAGTGCCCTGGGTTTCCCCTCCCAACTGTACATGGTCCTCCGTGGGTAAACACCTAGGATTAGTAGCTAGAGTATCCCTGGCAGACAATGGTATCTCTTTCGATCTTTCCTGGAGACGACGGTCAACACAGATAGACAAGGACATGGCAGCTTCCAGGGAACCCAGAGTCTCATTCAAGATTAGCACATCCTTATCTCTCTCAGAAAGACTTTGACAGAAATGCGTCCAAAGCGTAGGATCATTCCACCGGGTGTCCGTGTACCATCTCCAGAACTCGGAGCAGAATTCCTCAGCTGGCCGGTCACCCTGCCGAATCTGACATAGTTTGGATTCAGCCAGGGTCACCTGATCAGGATTGTCAAAAATGAGCCCCAAAGCACAGAAACAACCCTTACCTGTCCAGAGTGACTGAGAATCGGGTGAGAGAAAGCCCCGGCTTTGGTATTCCCCTGGAGGAGTGAGATAACTATCCACACCCACTGCTCCTCGGTACCTGAGGAGTTTGGACTCAGCCTAAGATAAAGTTTACAGGCCTCCTAAAAAACTACAAACTTCTGACGTCCTCCAGTGAACCTATCTGGCAATGCTAACTTAAGGTCCCGTCACACGTAGCGATGTTCCAACGATCACGACAATGATCTGACCTTATCAGGATCGTTGCTAAGTCGTTACATGATCGCTAGTGAGCTGTTAAACATGTAGTTTTAAGCAATGACGGAGCAACGATCAACGATCCATATAATGACCTCGGCGGTCGTTGGGACTTGTCACACAGCGACGACTCAGACCTTGATAGAGGCGTGGTGTTTACACCTAGACGTGTCTTTGCATTGCCTTTTTCACGCCCCTCTGTTCCGATTGGTGATCACTACAGCGGCACCTGATTGGGTGACCGTGTCAAACAAAGGAAGACTCAGTAGCGCTTTCATTCATTGTTCCTGAGCATTTTCAAAACGCGGTTTGCTGCAGCGTCCCCGTCTGGTTTGCTAGTGAGTTCTTTGTGGATTTTCCAACACCTTGTGATTTCAAGGTAGGTATTACCTTGAATTACCTAGCTTAAAGCATGGACCTCAAAGGTGGTATTTTCGGAAATACTACCTGTGCCACGAGCCACACCAGAGAGGCAAAGAGAGATCAGGGAGGTTAACAGGTGGCTCAGGAATTGGTGTAGGAAAGAGGGTTTTGGGTTCCTGAAGAATTGGGCCGACTTTTCAGTTGGCTACAGATTCTATGCTAGGGATGGGCTGCATCTTAATGGGGAAGGTGCAGCTCTGCTGGGGCAGAAAGGGCTAGAAGGTTGGAGGAGTGTTTAAACTAGGAATGGGGGGCGAGGGTATTCACTTTATAGAAGGGGAATGTAGTGCAGATAGTGACCAGGGCACAAGTAATGAAATTGGGGGTGGTACGGGGGGAAGGGTTAGGACAGTCAATACAGTAAGCAGGAATATAGGTACAGAGTCATACGTAACGTGCATGTACACTAATGCCCGAAGCCTCACAAATAAGGTGGAGGAATTAGAATTAATATTGTTGGAAGAAAATTATGATATAGTGGGGATATCAGAGACATGGCTGGATGAGAGCTATGACTGGGCTGTTAATTTACAGGGTTATAGCCTATTCAGGAATGACCGTACAAATAAGCGAGGGGGAGGTGTGTGTCTATATGTAAAATCATCCTTAAAACCCATCCTGCGTGACAACATATGTGAGGGTACTGAGAATGTAGAGTCCCTATGGGTGGAGATAAGGGGGGGGAGAATGAATAATAAAATACTGATAGGGGTGTGTTATAAGACGCCGAATATTATGGAAGAGGTAGAGAATCTCCTCATAAAGCAAATTGATAAAGCAGCGAGTCTCGGAGAGGTAATTATTATGGGGGACATTAACTATCCTGATATAAATTGGGGAACAGAAACTTGCAGTTCCAGCAAAGGAAATAGATTTTTGATAACAATGAAAGATAATTACCTTTCACAAATGGTACAGGACCCCACAAGAGGGGGAGCACTACTAGACCTTGTACTAACCAATAGGCCAGACCGCATATCAAATATACAAGTTGGGGGTTACTTGGGGAATAGTGATCACAAAATAATAAGTTTTCATGTATTCTTTAGTAAGATGTCTAGTAGAGGGGCTACAAGGACACTAAACTTCAGGAAAGCAAATTTTAAACGGTTGAGAGATGATCTTAGTGCAATAAACTGGGATGATGTACTAAGTAATAAAAGTACACAAAGCAAATGGGAGACTTTTATGAGCATCCTGAATAGGGCTTGTGCAGAAAATATACCCTATGGGAACAAACATGGTAGAAATAGGAGGAAACCCCTATGGCTAAATAGAGCTGTAAGGGAAGCAATAAAAGAAAAACAGAAAAAAGCCTTAAAAGAATTAAAGAGGGTAGGTAGTGATGAGGCATTATATAATTATAGAAAATTAAATAAAATATGTAAAAAGCTAGCTAATTAAGTTAGCTAAGTTTGAGACAGAGAGACTCATTGCGAGAGAAAGTAAAAATAATCCTAAAATATTCTTTAACTACATAAACAGTAAAAAACTGAAAAGCGATAGTGTTGGACCCCTTAAAAATAGTCTTGGTGAAATGGTGGAAGGAGATGAGGGTAAAGCCAACCTGCTGAATGACTTTTTTTCTACGGTTTTTATACAAGAAAATGCCATGGCAGATGACATGACCAGTGATGCCATAAATTCACCCTTGAATATTACCTGCTTAACCCAGCAGGAAGTACGCCGCTGCCTCGAAATCACTAAGGTTGACAAATCTCCGGGCCTGGATGGCATACACCCCAGAGTACTACAGGAATTGAGTTCTGTGATAGATAGACCATTATTTTTAATCTTCTCAGATTCCTTAATAACAGGGTCGGTACCGCAGGACTGGCGCATAGCAAATGTGGTGCCAATATTCAAAAAGGGGACAAAAACTGAGCCGGGAAATTATAGGCCGGTAAGTTTAACCTCTACGGTTGGTAAAATCCTTGAGGGTTTCTTGAGAGATGCTATACTGGAGTATCTCAAGAAAAATAACCTTTTGACAGAGTATCAACATGGGTTTATGAGGGATCGATCCTGTCAAACTAATTTGATCAGCTTCTATGAAGAGGTAAGTTCAAGCCTGGACCAGGGAAATGCAGTGGATGTTGTGTATATGGACTTTTCAAAAGCTTTTGATACGGTGCCACACAAAAGGTTGGTACATAAAATGAGAATAATGAGGTTAGGGGAAAATATGTGTAACTGGGTTAAAAGCTGGCTCAGTGATAGGAAATAAAGGGTGGTTATTAATGGTACGTACTCGGACTGGGTCTCAGTTCATAGTGGGGTACCACAGGGGTCAGTATTGGGCCCGCTTCTTTTCAACATATTTATAAATGACCTTGTTGGGGGCATGCGGAGTAGAATTTCAATATTTGCAGATGATACTAAACTCTGCAGGGTAATCAATACAGAGGAGGATAATTTTATATTACAGGGAGATTTATGTAAATTGGAGGATTGGGCTGAGAAGTGGCAATTGAAGTTTAATGTAGATAAATGTAAGGTCATGCACTTGGGTAGAGGAAATAACATTTATGATTATGTACTTAATTGTAGAACACTGGGTAAAACAGACACAGAAAAAGACTTGGGTGTATGGGTGGATGGTAAACTTCACTTTAGTGGACAGTGTCAGGCAACTGCTGCCAGGGCTAATAAAATAATGGGATGTATTAAAAGAGGTATAAGTGTTCATGAAAAAAATATCGTTCTACCTCTGTACAAGTCACTAGTGCGACCGCACTTAGAATACTGTTTACAATTCTGGTCACTGATATATAAGAAGGACATAGCTGAACTGGAGAGGGTGCAGAGAAGAGCCACCAAGATTATTAGAGGAATGGGGGGGCTGCAATACCAAGACAGGTTATTAAATTTGGGGTTATTTAGTCTGGAAAAACGAAGGCTTAGGGGGGATCTAATCACAATGTATAAATATATGAGGGGACAGTACAGAGACCTTTCCAAAGATCTTTTTACACCTAGGCCTGCGACTGGAACACGGGGGCATCCGCTACGTCTTGAGGAAAGAAGGTTTAATCATAATCACAGACGAGGATTCTTTACTGTACGAGCAGTGAGACTATGGAACTCTCTGCCGCATGATGTTGTAATGAGTGATTCACTACTAACATTTAAGCAGAGCCTGGACGCCTTTCTTGAAAAATTTAATATTACCAGTTATGTATATTAGATTTTATGACAGGGTATTGATCTAGGGAACTAGTCTGATTGCCGGATGTGGAGTCAGGAAGGAAATTTTTTCCCCATTGGAACTTGTTTGCCACATTGGGGTTTTTTTGCCTTCCTCTGGATCAACATGTTAGGTTACGGGTTGAACTAGATGGACTTAGAGTCTCCCTTCAACCTTAAAAACTATGATACTATGATACTATGATACTATGATTATTTGTGTTATTTGTGGGCAGTATTATAGTAGTTATATTCTTGTACATGGGGGCAGTATTATAGTAGCTATATTCTTGTACATAGGGGCAGTATTATAGTAGCTATATTCTTGTACATGGGGGCAGTATTATTGTAGCTATATTCTTGTACATGGGGGCAGTATTATAGTAGCTATATTCTTGTACAGGGGCAGTATTATAGTAACTATATTCTTGTACATAGGTGGCAGTATTATAGTAGTTGTATTCTTGTTCATAGGGGGCTGTATAATAGTAGTTATATTCTTGTACATAGGGGGCAGTATTAGAGTATTTTGACAAGGTAGTGTGTAGTATATTACAATGTAGTAATATAGTATTTTGCTTTCTTTTTTTCAGATGTTTTCAAACAGCCATGAATTCATCAGGGAAGTGATCGAAATGTATCGCTCCCTGCCATGCCTGTGGAAGATCAAGTCGGTTGACTACAGAAATCGGTATAAGAAGAAGGAGCCCTATTAGCAGCTGGTAGAAGTCTTCAGGCATCACAATCCGACGGAGACCATCACCGAAACTGTAGTGAGGAAGAAGATTCAGGGCCTTCGTACTGTATACAAAAAAGAAGTACCGTATTTTTCGGACTATAAGACGCACCTGACCATAAGACGCACCCTGGTTTTAGAGCAGGAAAATAAAATTTTATGCAAAAAATGGAGTCATGACACACTGTTATGGGGCGAGGATCTGCTGTTGAAACTGTTATCGGGTAATGTCCCCAAATTCTCTACTAAGGTACCCCAGTCTGGTAATGATCCTCCTGCCTTGTATGTACAGTATATACCCCCAACCTGCTCCTATACCCCCATCCTGCTATATACCCCTATCCTGCTCATATACCCCCATCCTGCTCATATACCCCCATCCTGCTCATATACCCCCATCCTGCTCATATACCCCCATCCTTGCTCATAATATAGCCCCATCCTGCTCATAATATACCCCCATCCTGCTCATAATATACCCCCATTCTGTTCATAATATACCCCCATTCTGCTCATAATATACCCCCATCCTGCTCATAATATACTCCAATCCTGCTCATAATATACCCCAATCCTGCTCATAATATACCCCAATCCTGCTCATAATATACCCCAATCCTGCTCATAATATACCCCCATCCTTGCTCGTAATATACCCCAATCCTGCTCATATACCCCCATCCTGCTCATAATATACCCCCATTCTGCTCATAATATACCCCCATTCTGCTCATAATATACCCCAATCCTGATCATATACCCCCATCCTGCTCATAATATACCCCCATCCTGCTCATAATGTACCCCCATCCTGCTCATAATATACCCCCATCCTGCTATACACCCCCATGCTGGTATACGGCCCGCATCCTGTGGCACATAAAAAAATAAACGTTCATACTCACCTTACCTCACCTCACTCCCTGCAGCATCGCTCCTCCTCCTGTCTGTGTCAGCGGCAGCGCCGCTGGGTGGAGCCGTCCCGGTTCCCCTGCAGTACCGCAATCTCCTCCTGGCTGCCGGCGGCCCCTGAGTGGAGCCGTCCCCATTCCCCTGCAGCACCGCAATCTCCTCCTGGCTGCGGTACTGCAGGGGAACGGTGACAGGTGAGTGTACTGATTCACTGCACCCCGAGCTGATGATGATGCACGGGGAGCAGTGAATACAGCCGCACATGATCACTCCAGGCTGTAGTTGCCAGGGGTGATCATGTGGGCTGGCTGTTTATCCCTCGCCCATCATCCCGCCCACCTGTCAGGGCTGAGAGATGAAGGGCGGGATGATGGGCGTGCATATTAAATGAGTGGGTCCACATGGTCACGGCAGGCGCTGCTGCAGCCTGCTCATGCCCCCGATGACCCGCTCCACCGCAGCACCCTCATTCCGCGCAGCCCTACATTCAGACCATAAGATGCACCCCCCACTTTCCCCCAACATTTGAGGGAAAAAAAGTGCATCTTATGGTCCGAAAAATACAGTAAATAAAGTGGAGAAGTCCAGCAAATCTGGTGCTGGAACTGAGGAAGCTTACGTTGCTGGCCTTCACAAGAGACCAAGAAGTACTGCACTCAATGTCATCCATGGCGATATTGGGTGAAGAACAACAGCCTGAGATCCAGCCTGACACCCCAGTTGGAGATGTAAGTACCTTATTGAAACTTTGTATGTACATGGCATTATTAAATTTAAAATAGTTACTATGGTTTTCTATGATTACTGTTGCAGATTTCAAAATGCATCCCTTCCAGTGAAGATAAGTATACTCCTTTACTAGTTTCACCCCACTCAATTTTCATACCGTTTAATGACATTTCATATCCTGTAGTACTAGTCCGCCCCTCACATTAGTTTACAGTGCACGTGTACCCATGTGACTGCTGTTCATGATATTTGGGTTTTGCTTTAACATGATTTTTCAGTTCCCGCAGGATCGTTGTGAAGCTGTGTCAACACCAACATGTGGCAGAGACGACGACATCGCCGGGACTTCAGAGGAGACTGCTGAGGAAGCTTTACCTCGGCGGCTCTCCTCAGGCAGAAAAAGGAAGTCCACCACCTCGTCTTCACCAGATCTCTTGGCTTTGGCCAAACAGATGATCAGCAGAAGAAACCTGCCATTTGTGGATTTGCCCAGCTTATGGATGAAAGACTCTGTAAGCTGGATGAAAACCAAAGGGTACATGCGGAAAGGGTCATGCTGGAGGTGCTGAATAAGGCTGCAGCGGGGAAACTGACCGACTCGTCTGCTGTCTTCGATCAGGATCCAAGTCATCAATACTCAAGGGAACAAGTGCACAGCACGCCAAGGAGGAGGATGGAGCATCCGCAACACCTCCAGCTTGCCCCCCCCGCAGTATCCCATGGTACCTCTATCTGCACCATTTTTTAGTCCGCCAAGGCATCAATATGGCAATTCTGCATCTTATTATCAAAATTTGTAGTTTCATTGTTGGTTTATTTTGTTTAATTATTTATAATGTCGTAGTGTTTATTTTATTGTTTACATTATTTGATTTGATTGTAATAAAAATGTGTCCTGCTTTAATGAATTCTGCATACCGTTATTAGTGGAGTAATAGGCTGGGTGGAGGTCAGGGCCGCCATCAATGCAGTACTCTACAGATGCACAGATATAATGTGTGTGTGTGTGGGGTTTTTTGTTTTTCTGTTGAAGGTTTTTTTTTGTTCTTTGTTTAAAAGGTTTTGAAAAAATTTTACACAACAGCGAATATAAACTAGAAATATATATGTATAAAATACAACACAAAAAAAAAGGAAACATTTACATAAATCTAGTGGCTGCCACCCTGCTGTTGGGCCACCACAAACTTCTCCAGCACTCCAGCATCACCCAATGTTGATGCATGGCATCCACCATTGCCTCTGTGATGTCAGCAGGTCCTGTAATGTAGGGATTTCTGTGGAGGGAATGGTAAAAGTTAACCAGACTAAGGCGGGCTTTGCACGTTGCGACATCGCAAGCCGATGCTGCGATGTCGCACGTGATAGTCCCCACCCCCGTCGCAGGTACGATATCTTGTGATAGCTGGCGTAGTGAACATTATCGCTACGCCAGCTTCACATGCACTCACCTGCCCTGCGACCGTCGCTCTGGCCGGCGACCCACCTCCTTCCTAAGGGGGCGGGTCGTGCGGCGTCATAGCGACGTCACACGGCAGGCGGCCAATAGCGGCGGAGGGGCGGAGATGAGCAGGATGTAAACATCCCGCTCACCTCCCTCCTTCTGTAGAGCCGCCGGCGGCAGGTAATGTGAAGTTCCTCGCTCCTGCGGCGTAATACACAGCGATGTGTGCTGCCGCAGGAACAAGGAACAGCATCGTACCATCGCTGCAGCAAAATTATGGAAAAGTCGGAGCTTGCAACGATGATACGATAACGACGCTTTTGCGCTCGTTTATCGTATCATCTAGAATTTACACACAACGATGTCGAACGTGACGCCTGATGTGCGTCACTTTCGATTTGACACCACCGACATCGCACGTGCGATGTTGCAACGTGCAAAGCCGCCCTAATTCTGTTCAAACATCTAACTGACAGTTATGTGTTTGTTGGTTAGCACTTACGGTTTTGGGGTTTCTCAGCTTCTTCCTCGGATGGTAATGAGGAGCTGATGACCCACCCTGATCCTGTGGCACCACTGGCTAGGGAACACACAAAAACTAATATTACACGACAGCCCTCCATCATTTTAACACCCATGTATCCTTTACAACTTGTGGGGACCCCATATTATGTGCTTCAATTACCGTAAGGGGAGCCTGCACCAATGTCACGAAGTGATGCCAGTGAGAACCCCACATCTGGAGACAGGGTAGAAGGAGGAGACAAGGTAGAAGGTGGAGATGGGGTCGCGGCTGGAGATGGGGTCACAGCTGGAGGTGGTGGAGCAGCTGGAGGTGGTGGAGCAGCTGGAGGTGGTCCTAGGTATAAGAGAAAACTTCTATTGAGAGGATAACTCCAAGCCTCCATGGCTTATTCATGTATGTTTTCCAAACCTTTTCTCTCGGGGAACCAGCCACACAGACACATATGGACCCCTTGTCTGAAAGCAGCAGACATGCTGCATTCATTGCTGCACTTAGATTCTAATACATCGGTGGGGGGGTGACAGATCCTCTTTAACCCGTTCAGCACCCGGGTGTTCTAAGTTTTCCATTTTTTTTTTTTTCTTTATTTTTTTTCCCTCTCATTTTTTCAAGAGCCATAACTTTGTTATTTTTCAGTTAATCTTCCCATGTGTTTTTTGCAGGAGAAGTTGTACTTTTAAATGAAACCATAAGTTTAACCATACAGTGTACTGGAAAACGTCCAAAAAAAATACCTTGTGTCGAAAAGCTGCAAAAAAAGCTTGATCCTACATAATTTTTTGGGATATTATATTCACCATGTTCACTATATGGTAAAACCGATATATCGGTGTGATGCCCCAGGTCGGTGCGAGTTCGGAGACACCAAACATGTATTGTTTACTTGTATCTAAGGGGTGAAGTGAACTCCGATGGGGGCGGGGGAAGTTATCCTAATGGTGATGCGCATATAGCTCTTGCTACCAGATTTTGTCAGAATAAAATATAAAAGGGGTTAATAGTCGTGGGTGGAACCCAATTCCACCCGTGACTACACATGTCAAGTGTTGAAATAAGCTTATTGTCACGCTCCCGATACCTCAGCACCGCTCCTTACCCACTGACCCGGTCGCACCATCCCAGCACCGCTCCGTGACCACTGATCCGGTCCACGTGTCCTCCGGTCATGGCTACCGCCCCCGCTCGTGCTCTCCTGTGTTCTATTCCTGGTCTCAGGAGTCTGACTCTGACTAGTGCCTCTGTATAGGGCCTGGCCGCGCCCATTCTCCTGGTCTTATAGGCCCAGCACACCTGAAGCAGGAAATGACATAGGGCTGTGCTGGGTATATAAGACTTGCCTTTCCATGTGGGCGGGGCCTGATCAACATGTCTTGAAGCCTTGTCTTTTGGGCTAGGTCCTCAGGTCCCCTTGTACTGTGTCCTGTTACCTGTACCAGCATTCTGTACCATCTTAAAGAACTCCGTGACCCTGGTGACCTGGTTATACCTGTCCTTGCCATGCCAGTGCTCCGGCTGCCGTGTACCCTGCCCTCCGGTGAGGTGCATGGTCCAGTGGATCCACCTCCTGGGCCTACCAGTCCTCCCTGCCCTGACAGATTGATCAGGCCATGGATCCCGCTGGAGCACAAACGTCTGAGCTGGCTGAACTGCGCCAGGAACTGGTGCAACATAGAGAAACCTTAACCCGTATATTGAATTTCCTGACGTCTGTGGACAGCCGCTTGTATACGTTACAGACCGCCGCCTCGACCTCATCTACACAGCGTACAGCTACTACGTCCGAACCCGTTGTCTCCTCGGCCTCGCAACTCCGCCTCGCTGCACCGCCTCGCTATGCGGGAGATCCCAAAACCTGCAGAGGCTTCTTGAACCAGTGCTCTCTGCATTTCCAGCTGCTCCCGCACCTGTTTGTTTCGGACCAAGCAAAAGTGGCATTTCTAATGTCACACCTAGAAGGCGAAGCTCTGGCCTGGATAAATCCGTTGTGGGAGAACGAGGATCCGGGGACCACCGACATCCGGGAATTCCTTCAGGCTTTTAGAAGTACCTTCGATGAACCAGGACGTACTACCGTGGTTACCTCTTCGCTCCTCCGGCTACGCAAAGGGACCCTAATGGTTGGCCAGTACGCCATCCAGTTCCGCACGCTTGCCTCCGAGCTAGGCTGGAACAATGAGGCATTGTTGTCTGGGAGGGGCTCTCCGGTCGCATCACATCAAGGACGAATTAGCCGGTCGTGATGTTCCCCGTACCTTGGATGCTTTAGTATCACTAGCTACCCGGATTGATCTCCGTTTTCAAGAGCGAACCAAGGAAGTATCTCGGGAGAAACGACCAATCCGTCACATCTCCATTCCGCAGAGGTCTACCGTTCCCCCGCCATTGCCATCCTACGATTCCGCTTCCGAACCCATGCAAATCGACCGACTGAGCCAAGCTGAACAACGCCGAGCAGAGCGACTTGCCCGGGGCCTGTGTTTCTATTGTGGAAGCGGTACACATCTGCTTCGATCTTGCCTGGAGAGACCAGGTAGTCCCCAAGTGCAAGGGATGGTGGGAACCGCCACCCTTGGTATCGGAATCCCTTCAGTCCCGGTTACACAGACTGTCAAGGTCACGATCGAGAAGACCCAGTTCACGGCAGAGGCTCACATTGATTCGGGAGCAGCGGGTAATTTCATTCTACAAGCTACAGTGGACCGTTATCGAATACCGGTCATCCCGCTTGCTAAACCCCTTTGGTTCGCCTCCGTGGACGGAAAACCACTATACGAACCCGTCCGGTACACCACTGAACCCGTGAGACTCTGTGTTGGTGCCCTGCACACTGAGACTATTGCTTTGTACGTCATCCCGAGAATGACTCCCGCGCTCCTGCTGGGTATGCCCTGGATACACCTCCATGACCCTGACATCAGTTGGCGCTCTGGCGCAATCACTCGCTGGAGTCCCTCGTGCCATGATAACTGTCTACAGCCCGTTCTTCAGCCCCTGGCACCTGACCCTGTCATGTCGCAAGAAGAAGAGGAAACTACGCAGTCCTGCGTCGTACCACAACTCCTGTCGCCTGAATCCTTGGTACCACCGGGCCCTAAGGAAGAAACGACGCAGTCCAGCGTCGCTCCACCGTCCCTGGCTATTGAGACTTCGATGTCACCGGCTACTGAGGATGAGACAAAGTCCTGTACCCAGTCCGAGACGCCCGATCCTGTCGTCCAAGACTCCAGTCCTGCTTCTGACTGTCCTCCCCTTTCCGTTGCCTCCGTTGCCGCTGACTTGGGTTCTCCGATACGGGACATAGTGGCCATGAAAACGGTCCGGGGTAAGCAGTCCTTCCTCGTCGATTGGGTGGATCGCGGTCCTGGGGCCCGGTCCTGGTTGTCCCGGAAGTACGTTGCTGCCCCTCTTCGGCGCGCCTACATGTCCCGGCCGCGGGGAGGGGGGCTGCGAGAGGGGGGTACTGTCACGCTCCCGATACCTCAGTACCGCTCCTTACCCACTGACCCGGTCGCACCATCCCAGCACCGCTCCGTGACCACTGATCCAGTCCACGTGTCCTCCGGTCACGGCTACCGCCCCCGCTCGTGCTCTCCTGTGTTCTATTCCTGGTCTCAGGAGTCTGACTCTGACTAGTGCTGCTGTATAGGACCAGGCCGCGCCCATTCTCCTGGTCTTATAGGCCCAGCACACCTGAAGCAGGAAATGACATAGGGCTGTGCTGGGTATATAAGACTTGCCTTTCCATGTGGGCGGGGCCTGATCAACGTGTCTTGAAGCCTTGTCTTTTGGGCTAGGTCCTCAGGTCCCCTTGTACTGTGTCCTGTTACCTGTACCAGCATTCTGTACCGTCTTAAAGAACTCCGTGACCCTGGTGACCTGGTTATACCTGTCCTTGCCACGCCAGTGCTCCGGCTGCCATGTACCCTGCCCTCCGGTGGGATGCATGGTCCAGTGGATCCACCTCCTGGGCCTACCAGTCCTCCCTGCCCTGACACTTATATCTGTACGGATCGCCACGTCATGCTCACGACAGGAGATGGCAATTAACCATACACGATCCATGACGTACTCAGTAAGCCATGGGTCGTTCAGGGGTTAACAAAACAGAACCTTGCCTGAGCCACTCAACAGCACTCACCACGATGCCTCTGGATCTGTGCCCGGATGCTGGCGACAAGCTTACTGGACCTGTAGCGGAGGTATGCCAGTTTCTTCCGAATCTGGGTAGTGGAATGCTCCACCAGAAATCCTGGCTAGACCTCGGCTGATCCTCCCCAGCACTGCCTCTTTGTGCAGCATGGGCTGGTCATGATGTGCATTACAAAAGTAATCTTTTCTGTCCATCATGCAGATGAGATACTGGACCTCAGCATGCCCCCAGGGTGAACAGCGTCTCCTGTCCGCCATGTTCCCGCCTGTGAGCAGGACACAACATGAACGCCGCCCACCAGAATTCAAAGACGCCGGGAGAAACGTCATGACGTCACGTCGTACGAGCGTCCGCAAAGTTAGCGGTCTGAATGGCACCTAACCCGCCTGAACGGAGCCACAGCAGCGTTCGCGTCCGCGAAGTTAGCGGTGTGAATGCTAACTATCCCGTCCGAACGCAGCCACGGCAGCGTTCCTAAAGTACCGCTCCCTTGCTATAGCGTCTCCGATCAGACTGGAGCGCTGGTGTGTGCATGTTTTTTAAATGTATGGATTTATGTTTATTGAATTTATGTGTTATGGATATTGTTGTTGATATGCAGTCCCATATCATTAAAGACTGGAAATGTATATGTTCTTTTCAGCCAGTTATATTTATAAATGCCATTGTAATGGCACCAAATAAAAGTTCCAGCATCATCACTTTGCCCAATGAAGATTTGCGCATCATCACTGCATATGATTTTCATGTAGTCATCCACAGTGCACAATTGCTTTGTCTTATTAGCCCATTGTAGCAGGAGTTGTACACTTGTATAGGTGTTTTGTTCTGCTTTACACCATAAATATGATTTAACAGGGAAAAAAAAAAATTGCATTGCTGTATTCTGAAAGTTATAGTTTGTTTTTTTTTTTCTGTGATGGGGCTGTTTTGCCAGTATTATAACTACCACGGTCGCACATTCATGTCAGACTACGCATGTGTGCCGCCCCCGTGCCAGCAGCCGCCGCTGCTCGGATCCGGACCTTCTGGGAATGGCTCGAGGGTCTCCGGACCCGGGGGTCTCGCGGACACGCCGAAAAAAAAGGGGGGCGTAGATGTACGGGCTAGGCGTGGATGTGTGGTGAGGTGGGACACCACCGCTGCTGTTGTGGGGCACCTGGGGGAGATGTAGTGGCAGCTGGATGTTAACCCCTCTGTGGGTAGGAATGGTTGCCCCGGGGCCCAGTGTCTTTGTGCAGGGTATAGCGATGGCAAGGGCCGGCGCGCCCGGATGTGCGGGGGGGGGATGTTTTGTTACTCACAGTAAATGAATCACACGAGTCTTTTGGTAAACAAAGGAGCTGGTGGCCGGCCGCCGCGGCCGGATGCATTCAGGTCCCCCACCTGGTGGTCGCTGTCTTTTCCCTCTGCACTTACTTTGTGTATGGTGGACTGCCTGGTCTGGAACTCAGGAGTCCGCTCCCGGCTGGATGTGGCCTAAGGAGCCCTGCCGGCAGCCGCTGGCCCGTGGGATCTATAGGCCCTGGCGGTGGCCTTATCCCTATCAGTGGGCTGCTGTCTTCTTTTAGGGACTTTGGGTGGGACAATACCTATAATCCTGCCCTCAATCGGTTAATTAGCTAGGCCGCTAGTTTCGGTCCTGGCTTCAGGGTCCAAGTACCCTGAAGCCAGGACCGAAACCAGCGGCCTAGCTAATTAACTACACCTAGCTCCAGCCCACACTCCTCTCCACTTGAACTACAAACTGAACTCAAGCTTAACTTTGACTGACTGTTTTTCCGCCCCGGGCTGTCTAGACCCCTGGGTTGGTGTGTCCAACCACCTGTTCCCGCCCACTGGTGTAGGCATCTTTCCCTAAGGGGCGGTGACTAGGATTTCAGGTCGGTTGTGTGTTACCTAAGTGAGAGGGATGGTGTTATGCGGGGGCCTATCTGTGACTACCTGGTTTTGCCAGGGCATCACACTTGCACTAAAAGGGCCCGGGCCGTGAGTCTCCAGCACCGGGCCCCGCTCGAGGGGGAGAAGAGAGAGGGAGCGTTTTACCGTCTCTCTCCAGTCACTCCCACTGAAGTAGCAGTATGACAAACATTAATACATAATGATAAATTGTCAGCAGTACCATTTTGATTTAATTATCTATTATAGGAAGGAGAATAGAGCGCACATGGGATTATACCCGATGGTGTATCGGTACAGAGGACCTAAATGGTTGTTGGTACAAATGACAGTCAGTGTAATAAAAGTCATCGACCATTAGAGTATATATATCACATTTTATTGAACTAATGAAAATAGTATAATCTTCAGAAAGAAAGAAAAAAGAATCTTAAAAGAAAAATGTATAAATTATACATTGTCATATATATATATATATATATAGACAAAGAGCACAAAGGGCTGCAAAAATGAAAGCAATGGGGCTGCCACACGTTTTCGCAGAGCGGACAGCAGCATGCAGGGGCCCTTACAACAGCAAAGCGTTCAGTGGCCACTATAACATCTGATGCTGCCAAGTAACAGCACCAGGACCATTAAAATATCAGCAGTAGTTGTCGCGGCAGGCCTTCGCATCACCCTTGTTTCTGCCGTGTATGACCGGTTGAAGGCCTGCAATTGCGGGATCGTTTGCACTCCAGTCACCGAGCACCACTTCCCCATTTGTTGGTTCTACAGAGTCCACGAAACCAGGCGGACTGTACGCATTTGCATCTCGCCGACGAAGGAAGTTGTGCAGCATGCACCAGGCCAAAACAACTGGAGTCTTGATTCAAGCTTCAGGTTAATAGGAGTGTGGAAAACTGAAGCAGTTGGCCGTGATCCCGAAGGCATTTTCTACAAACCGACGTGCCCTTGACAAGCGGTAATTGAAAATGCGTCTTTCCTCCGTAAGTGTTTTTTGTGGAAATGGTTTGAGAAGATTGGCATGAAGCGGGAAGGCTTCATCGCCGACAAAAACAAAATTAAGGTTGCCTGTAGTCTCAGAGTTGGGAGGCAAGTGCAAGGCACTGTTCTGCAAATGCTCACCAAACATTGTGTGCTCTAAAACCCCACCATCAGAATCCATGCCGTTCATGCCAACATCAACATTTATGAATTTGTAGTTGGCGTTAAGGGCCATCATGATGATGCTGAAATAGCCCCTGAAATAATTGTAGAAATATGATCCGCTGTTCCGTGGTTACGTGATTGCACTTTTACCGTCCAGAGCCCCACCACAGTGAACTGCCAAAGCTGCTCAAAATCTGAGGCAATTTTTTTCCATGCCTCCTCTGTTTTGGGAAAATGATTATCGCTACGTAGCTTGCGAACAATCGCATTACATGTCTCCGTAATTATAACACTGAGCAGGAACCTTGAAACAGCTGCAGAAAAATGTAAGTCTTGCAGGGAGCGTCTGGTGGCCAGGGATTACAGTGTGACTGACAATCTTTCATCTGTCAGGACGACAGCACACATCGCTGTATCCTTCTGTTGAATAAGTGGCGTAACTCTTTCCAGTAACAGTTTGAAGGATTCCTCTGACATCCGCAGATTGTTGCGGAAATCATGAAAATCCTTCTCCTGCAGCTCTCTTATAAGTTGCATTTGGGAGAATTCGGACCTCCTCTGCAGCCACTCTCTGGTCCACATGCGACGCTTTAGCTTGGAACACCTCTCTAGCATCCGTGCCTTATCTTGTCGCCGAGCTTCCTCAACCAGCAATGCAGCAACCACAACAGCACGCTCCGTATCGTTCATGATTTGCAAACTGCAAAATAGAATGAGATGATAGAAGTTTAAACAATAATGTGATTATTATAACTGTACATGTTGAATGTCATGGAAAACTGTGTTCCAGGCCGTTGACGAGCGTGCCATGTAAGATAAAAAATGCCACACGCACAAGAATTGTGTACAGCGGCTTGGGAAAGCACAGCATGAGTACAATGCTGAAATATATATATATATTAGGCACAGGAAGAAAAAAGGAAAAGCACTCACCAGTAATTGCTGTGAAGTATTCAGGTTTTATTCCATGATCGGAGGATACATGCTTCGGCGTAACAGGGAGGGAATGAGGATGGTTAGCACAAAAAGACTACGGCCGTTTCGCCCCTGTAGGTGGGACAGTCCTCAGTGGAAGTAGTGCCCCGCAAATCCTCCTTGTTACTACTTGCATATGTGTGGTTTTTTTCCCTTTGTGCGGTGAGCACACTTTGTTTTGGACTTTATTACCACAGACAGAATATTGATTAAAAAGGAAAACTTCTAAAAGAGGAATGGACTCAGAACTTATGGAGGAAGCTAGTTCAGCTGAACAAGGCATTTTTTCAGGGAGGGAGGATGCAAGCACATATTTTTTGGATTGCAATGAAAAAGCCGACACCGAAACAATGAGTACTAGAAATTTAGAGTACAAAATAACTAGCCTAGCAGAAAAAGAAATTTCTCTGTTCTGGTCAGCACAGTCTTTACGATCTTACAAGGAATGCGGCCGGGTGCCAAGAGGCTTAAGAGTCATGAAGGCGATTTCCTTTTATCAGGAAGACACTGAATTTAAAAACTTATGGGAACAAGTCCAAATTGACAGCTCCAAAAAATTTTTGGAGTTAGTTCTACAGAAAAATGAACAGGAACATGAGAATGTTACAGCAGCATTAATGAAATTAAGATCAGAATTAGAAAGTAGGATCACAAAAGAACAATGGAAAAAGTTCCTTAATAATTTAGACAAGAAACTAATCCCCTTCCAGACTATAGTAAAAGAACGTAAAAAAGAAAAATTCTTGAGAGATAAAACAGATTACGAGACAGGAAACATCTTCAGTTGGAATAAAAATACTGAATTATCGTTTAAGAAAAACAAACCTCATAAAAAATCTTTCAGATCCAATAATAAAATTAAATATGGAAAGATGGCATGGACTACAGACTCAGATTCTAGTGGCCAAGATGAACCACCACCACAAAAAAGAAGATTAAGTGCAGATTCTGGGGCAACATCACAAATTAACCCTTTAGACATCGGACAAGAAGGGGCCGGGGGAAGCACAGACGGCATCAACACCGGGAAAAGGAAAAAAGTAGCCTGGAGAGCTTAGATACTGCATTCGAACAAAAAATCTTTAACTTGACTGACCAAATCCTAGACAAAGATATGATTTCGGTGCTAAAAAAAGGCCTTAACTATTGTGTCCCAGAAAGCTTTGATATTGTAAATTTTGAAATAGATTTGTACAAAGCCTGTCGGAAATTGCACTTGAAAAAATTCTTTTCAAATAAATCTGATGAAAAAAAAGAAGAAAAAAACTTTGTCTACAACGGATTGGTCAGAAAGACAATGCAGCTCAGATTCCATCGGGTTTAATTTCGGAAGTTTAGAAAATGACACTATTTTGACAAAGGCAACATTGCTACTGAGTATTAATGATGAAAATATATCCAGAAGTGATGTTTCTTCAGTCAGGGAGCCACATGAGGAATTTTCAATATTTACAGGAGGAGTGAAATCCACGTTTTTTCCACCAGTTTCACCAGGCAACAATATTGACTTGTTCCAAGAAGTGGTGTTGCGTGACATACGAGCACTGTCCTACCCCACCTTTCCTGATAATTTATCAGGAGCAGAAAAACTTGCTTTAAAAAAACTACAGTCATGGAAAGATGTGACCATAAAAAAAGCAGACAAGGGGGGTGCGATAGTGCTTTTGGACACGCGATACTACTTAAAAGAAGCGTCAAATCAACTCAGTAACAATGAGGTTTATAGAGTTCAAAAAGGAGACCCCACAGTAAAATTTAAAGAAAAATTGAGAAGTTTTCTGAATAGACAGGTCAGTGTGGGATTCCTGACAAAAAACAGAGCTGAAAAATTACTCCCTTCCTTTCCTATTAAACCTCATTGGTACTCAGTTCCTAAAATCCACAAATCGATTGTTGCACCCCCAGGGAGACCAATCGTCTCAGGAATTGGCTCCCTGACTGAACCTTTGTCTAAGTACCTTGATTGGCTACTTCATCCTCTATTGGCATGTATTCCATCATTCATAAAAGACACAAGTGATCTATTGTACCATTTAGAGAATTTTGTTTGGCAGCCCTCCTTTAAATGGGTGTCTTTAGACATCGAGAGTCTATATACAAGAATACCACAACGCCTAGGAGTGGAGGTCATTATAGATAGACTCAAAAATAGGAGAAGCCCCAGAACAAATTAATTTTATTGAAGAAGCATTATTTTTTGTTCTCACACATAATGCTTTTAAATTCGGTAATGATTGGTTCTTACAACATAGTGGGGTGGCGATGGGGACACCGGTGGCTTGCACATTTGCAAATTTATATCTAGCCACAGTGGAAGAGGATCTGGTATATAGTTTGAATAATCCCTTTATCAGACATATAATATTGTATTTACGCTTTGTGGATGATGTCCTGATTGTATGGGATGGAGAAGAGGCAGATGTAAAAGCTTTTGTTCAGCATTTAAATTTAACAAATAAATATAACATGTTATTCACTCATCAATATGGAGAAAGTGAGATAGAATTCCTAGATGTTGAATTAGTGATAAAAGAAGGACAGATCACACGAGAGATCTTTAGGAAACCCATAGCAGTGAATAATTTATTACACCATAAAAGTGCCCACCCAAGACACGTCCTCAAATCCATCCCATACAGCCAGTTTTTGCGTGTTTACAGAATTACAAATGACATCGAGAAATTGAACGAACAAATTCAGGATCTTCAGAAAAGATTTTTAGAACGCGGTTACCCAAGAGCCGAGGTAATTGCAGCGCAGGAACGAGCTAACAAAAAAGTAGCAGAGGAAAAAATAAAAAATAAAAAATTGTCCAGAAAAACAGGTTCCAATCCAGATCAGCAAAATAATGCACAAAAACGTCTGATTTTTAATTTTAAGCATAGTCCAATGGACAACATCATTAGGACTGCAATAAATAAAAACTGGCACCTAATAGAAAAAGACAGAGATTTAGCAGATTCAGCTAGAAATAGACCGTTAATTACATACAGACGGTCTAAAAACATCGGAGACATACTAGTAAAAAAATGCTACACACCAACCACAACCTGGCTGCATAACCTTAGTCCTTTGGGTAACCACAAATGTGGTAATTGTTCATTCTGTCAGTACCATCTTACTGGTAAATCTCTAAAAGTGGGCAATGCCTGGCACAGGACTAAACATTTGATTACTTGTAGAACCAAAATGGTAATTTATATCGTCTTCTGTCCTTGTGGTTTATACTACATAGGGAAGACGATTAGACCACTCTTCGTGCGTTTCCGCGAACATAGAAATTCCATATCCACAGGAATTGGAGCAACTAAGATGATCCAGCATGTGAAAAATTCTCATGAAGCAAATTGCAACGTTTTAATGTTTGCTGGATTAGAATTAGTTGAACCGTCTCCAAGAGGTGGTGATACTCATAAGGTCCTTTTGCAAAAGGAAGCTGAGTACATTATTAAATATAATGCTATGGGCCCGTTAGGCTTTAATGAAAAAAACGACTTAGTCGTATTTTTGGGTTGAAAAAGTATAATTTATTACATCATCATATAATGTTAAAACAATGTGTCCGTCATTGCGATCCATTTAGTGATATCAAGTCCATTTTGGGCTTTTTTGTTTTTAATGTTTTTTTAACTCACCTGCACACATGATTGGAGCTTAATGCTTTTTTATAACCTGCTAGTGAGGTCACTAATCTGTAAGACCCATCGAAGCCCCACCTACAGGGGCGAAACGGCCGTAGTCTTTTTGTGCTAACCATCCTCATTCCCTCCCTGTTACGCCGAAGCATGTATCCTCCGATCATGGAATAAAACCTGAATACTTCACAGCAATTACTGGTGAGTGCTGTTCCTTTTTTCTTCCTGTGCCTAATGTTCTATGTTCTGATGCTTTTGGAACAAGCACCCCGTAGCTGTATTCAGTATAGTCCGACCTGGAAGTTTTCTCTGGTCATAGCAGAGATTAACAGCACCGTGTGTGCTTTCTGCAACAAGTCGCTGTTTGTTTAATGTGGACAGTCCTCAGTGGAAGTAGTGCCCCGCAAATCCTCCTTGTTACTACTGAAATATTATATATATATATATATATATATCTACTATAATACTGCCCCCTATGTTCAAGAATATAACTACTATAATACTGCCCCTATGTACAAGACTACTATAATACTAACCCCTATATACAACAATTTGAGAACCCAAAGCATACCTACCTTTTTAATCACAAGGTGTTGGAAGATCCACAAAGAACAATGCAATAGCTACACAGCCAGAGACTCTACGGCAAACCGCGTGGAACAAAGAATGAAACAAAGAATGAAATCACTCTAACGTCTTCGGCAAGTTACCCAATGGGAACGCTGTTGTGACCACCAATCGGAATTGAGGGGGAGTTGTTAAAATACACCGAAAAAACAAGCCCATGTCACTGCCTTCAGTGTCATTAGCGAGGTCGATCGTCGTTGCTACGGCGTCAAACACAAAGATGCATGTGGCGCAGCGGGACACCAACGATCAAAAAATGAACTGGGATGTTCAAGAACGAGCAGCGATCTTGCAGCAGGGATCTGATGGTTGGTAGATGTCACACATAATGACGTCGCTGGCAAGGTCGTTTCTATGTCACAGAAACGGGACTCAGCAACGATGTCGTTAACGATGTCGTTGTGTGTGACAGGGCCTTTAGACTCAAGTGCGAAGGGTCCTAGAGCAGTGGCTGTTAAACCCCGGTTCTGAGAGGAGGCCTGCCACATTACTGAATGCAGTTCTGCCACCTCCTCTGACAGACTCTGCAGCTGCTCAGCTTAAGCAGCAATGGGGTCCATGATTGACCCCCAAAAAAATGGTGGGGCTGATAATGTCACACAGGGACTACCGTAGTTCCCAGTGAGCACCGCAACACACAGGGTACACGTTACAAAGATGGGCCCTTGTGCTAGAGAAAAAAGAGCAGTGCCACCTCCTAAACTCACCTGAGCCCGATCCCTGCACTCACTAACATCCCTATATGGATTCTTTCACTCCGCCGCTGATCGCATGCCCATCCCTGTCTTTCCCTGGGCTTAGCCCTATATAGTGTAGGGCAGCAGAAACGTTATTCCTGCTCTAGGTTAAAGACACAGAGAGGATAAGACAGACAGAGGTAAAATAAACATACAAAGCACCCAAAACAACAAGCGGTAATAATGAAGAACGGACCAGAGGGTAAAAACCCAAAGAGGTCAAATTAAGGGAAAACAACACAACTTTCATACAGCAAACAGGCTCCAAATGGCTTCCTGGTCCTCAGCTCACAGGTTCCCTCTAGAGGTAAGAATAGCACAAACTATTACCAGCAGTTTACCTGGACTAGGAAAGAAGCCTTTATAGCAGAGCTGATTAGCAACAGAGAACAGCTAACTATTGCTCACACTAAGGCGGGCTTTACACATTGCGACATTGCTAGCAATTGCTAGCGATGTCCAGCGCGATAGCACCCGCCCCTGTCGCACATGCGATATGTGGTGTATGCTGCCGTAGCGAACATTATCCCTACGGAAGCTTCATACGCACATACCTGCTCGGCGACGTCGCTGTGACCGCCGAACAATCCCTCCTTCAAGGGGGAGATGCTTTCGGCGTCACAGCGATGTCACCGCAACGTCACTAAGCGGCCGGCCAAAAGAAGCGGAGGGGCGGAGATGAGTGGGACATAACATCCCGCCCACCTTCTCCCTTCCGCATTGCCGTCAGGACGCAGGTAAGGAGATGTTTGTCGCTCCTGTTTACACACAGCGATGTGTGGAGCTGCAGGAACGACAAACAACATTGTACCTGCAGTCGAACCGACATTATGGAAATGAACGACGTTACACAGATCAGCAATATTGTACGCTTCTATGCTCGTTCAACGTCGCACCTAGGATTTACATGTTGCGATGTCGCTACCGGTGCCGGATGTGCGTCACTAACGACGAGACCCCGACGATATATTGGCAGCGATGTCGCAACGTGTAAAACCCTGTTAATTGTTTCAGGAGACCAGAGGATCTACTTACCCTAGCAGTGATGAATAAAGGAGAATAGGCAGAGCCAGCAGTATTATCCTGAGCAAGTGTGTATGGAGCCCTGCGCTATGATCTCCTGAAACCAGAAATAAGAGGGACCACTCTCCATCGTGGTATCCTCGTGACAGTTGTAAAACGTGTAGAAATGCACATGTAACAAGTATTTTGTTAATCATAATAATTCTCATGAATATAAAATTGGTCAGTGCATCAACTGTAAAGCGGGCTTTACACGCTACGACATCGGTAGCAATTGCTAGCGATATCGAGTGTGTAAGCATCCGCCCCCCGTCCTGTGTGCAATATCGTGTAATCGCTGCCATAGCGAACATTATCGCTACGGCAGCGCCACACGCACTTACCTGGTCATCGCTGTGACTGCCGAACAATCCCTCCCTCAAAGGGGAGGGGCGTTCGGCATCACAGCGACGTCACAGCGACGTCACTAAGCAGTCGGCCAATCAAAGCGGAGGGGCGGAGCTGAGCGGGATGTAACATCCCGCCCACCTCCTTCCTTCCGCGTTGTGGCCGGCGGCAGGTAAGGAGACGTTCCTTGCTCCTGCGGTGTCACACACAGCGATAAAACATTAACGATATCGTACCGTGTAAACCCCCTTAATTCTTGTAATGTAGTATCTTGTATCAGATGTTCTATCTGCAACAAAAGTACATTGATTAAAAACAGGAGAAAATTCCGGCACCAGGTGTCTCTTCATTAAAATCTTCAATATTTTATTTGCATGTCAAGAATAAAAAATTCATGTGGGGACGCAGCCCCTAAACGCCTGAGGCGTTTCGAGCAAAGTTCTTAATCATAGGCATATGAATAATACATAAAACATCCTTATATACCTATTCTATTACATAAAGCCATATACACCTGTTACTTGACAAAGTTAATTGTGCTTCATTGTAATTTAAATGTGAGACAGCCTAAAAAGAAACAACAAAATTACATTGAATAAAAATGGCTGATGTAACTGCGATATATTAATCCCAGGGGAATATCCAACTCAATTATCTAAAGGCATTCCCATATACCAATTTATTAAATGGAGGGGATGAAGAAAAAAACAAAACAAACAAACAAACCTGATGTTACATTTAATAAAAAATGGCCAATATCCCTGTGATCGTTTAATTCCAAGGGGAATCTAGCCTCCAACTCAATTATCCAATACACCTCATGACATCTAACCGCGCGTTCCCAATCACCGCCTCTGGCCGGCTTTCCAACTCTCTATACCTTTAACCCTAAGGCGGGCTTTGCACGTTGCGACATCGCAAGCCAATGCTGCGATGTCGCACGCGATAGTCCCCGCCCCCGTCGCAGATACGATATCTTGTGATAGCTGGCATAACGAAAATTATCGCTACGCCAGCTTCACATGCACTCACCTGCTCTGCGACCGTTGCTCTGGCCGGCGACCCGCCTCCTTCCTAAGGGGGCGGGTCGTGCGGCGTCACACGGCAGGTGGCCAATGGCAGCAGAGGGGCGGAGATGAGCAGGATGTAAACATCCCGCCCACCTCCATCCTTCCGTATGGCCGCTGGCGGCAGGTAAGGAGATGTTCCTCGCTCCTGCGGCTTCACACACAGCGATGTGTACTGACGCAGGAACGAGGAACTACATCGTACCTGTCGCGGCACCGGCATTATGGAAATGTCGGAGCCTGCACCGATGATACGATAATGACGCTTTTGCGCTCGTTCATTGCATCATCTAGGATTTACACACTATGACATCGCAAGTGACGCCGGATGTGCGTCACTTTCGATGTCGTAGTGTGCAAAGCCGCCCTAAGGCACTGCACTAACATCCCCATTATAATGATCATGAAAAGGTCTAGAAAGTTCCAACCATCCATATCGGTTTACTGTGTTATCCGGCTTAGCAGCCGTAATATGTTCACTAATCCTTTCATTAAGGGGTCTCACCGTGCACCCTATGTAATATTTATTCACACCACACACGTTGCCATATAGATGTGCGTGGTGTTGCAACAATTAACAAATGCTCTAATCAAATATCTCTTATTGTTCACATTATTTTGAAATTCATTTGTTCTCTCCATATGTTTACACAAGGTGCACTTCCTACCACCACATTGATAACACCCTTTATGTGTCAACCACTTGAGCCTTTTTTCCACGCTAACAAAAAGACTTGGAGACAGTATTCCCCAGTGTTTTAGGATGTCTGGGAATACAAGGATAGCCTTTTTTCAAAATTTTGGCCAAAACCGCCTCCTTATATAGGATGGGTAAAAATGTATGCATCAATGCGATAATGTTGTTATAATCCACACTATAGGTCGTTGAAAATGTTGGTATATTATGTGTGTGAATTTTGTCCACTTTGTTTTCTTGACCGAGTAAAGAATCCCTAGTTCTATCCCTCAAAGTGTTTGCCCTTTGTAACATCCATTTTTTATATTCTCTATTTTTTAACCTCCTTTCAATCCTCTGATTCTCATTAGTTCCTGATCCGTAGAACATATTCTCCTAGCCCTCACCAACTCTCCTGTTGGCAAATTGTGTATCACATGCGGAGGATGACAACTATCCGCATGTAAAACGGAATTGCCACTGATCGGTTTCCTAGATAGGGTAGTGTGAATACTGCCCAAAAACAGCTTCACTTGTCAAGACAACATCCAAATAAGAAGCTTCCTCACCATGAACTTCAAATATAAATCTATTTGCCCAATTATCATTCAAATAATCAATGAAACTGGCCAAAGGAGTTGTGGGAGGACACATCGATGGGACCACGCCATATAATAATGATGTATCAATGTATCTCCTCCACCATATCACTTGTTCTAAGTATGGATTCATTTGACTGTAAATAAATTGTTTTTCCCACTGAGCCATGTAAATATTAGTCAATGAGGGTGAAAAATTTGCCCCATTGGACAACCTTGTTCCTGTAGATAATATGATGCATCAAATTTGAAATAATTTGTGACCAGTAAATGTTGAACAACCATAATAATAAACCTATTGATGTCAGTTGAATATAGGTTAGTTTGGACCAAAGTATCCCTTATAGCCTTTATTGCCAACTTGTGCGGGATACACAAATAGAGAGAAACAACATCAGAAGTTATGCATGAGTAGTCCCACAGCCAAGTAATGTTCTTAATATTAGACAACAAATGTTTAGTGTCCTTAATATGGCCCACCATGCAATTAACTATAGGCGGTAACTTCCAATCTACCCATATAGAAAGCCTCTCATTTAAACTCCCAATCCCGACCACAATCGGATGGCGAGGGGGAGGAAAATGATCCTTTTGTATCTTGGTGAGGGCGTGAAACACTGGACACACCGGCTTTTCTACATATAAAAATTCTGATTTTTTTTTTTCTTTAGATATAGCTCCTAGTACCAATCCCTCCCCAAAAACACAACGTATATCCTCTTGCATTTTAGTAGTGGGATCACTGCATAGGGGGCGATAAGTGGTGGTATCAGACAACATTAATAAGATCTCCCTCTAATATAAAGTCTTATCAAGTACCACCACCGATCCCCCCCTTAACAGACAACCTAATAATAATATGAGAATTGTCACATAACTCTTTACATGGTTGTTTCTTTTGTGCAGACATATTATCCACATATACCACATCAGATGTCAACAAATTAATCACCTCATTTTCAATAGCAGTTTGAAACATATCCATGGCCGGGACTCGGGATGATATTGGATAATAGAAGGGATTAGTTACAAGAATGTCATCTGTTTGTTCTCTGTTCGCCCCGCTATATTGGAAGTACCCACCAATTCCATCAAAGTGGATAACATAATCTGATCTTTAACAGTGGCGGACAAAGGAGCAACCTCAGTCACATCAGGAGCCTGTGTATGATCATTACCAGCATCAAATATAACATCTACACATTCCTACTGATATAAATGCCTTTTAATAGTCAAAAGTCTTACAAATTTGTTTATGTCACATATTGTTTGAAACAGGTTACCCCTATATGAAGGCATGAAATTGAGACCTTTCTTCAACAAATTAATCTGAGCCTCAGATATTACACAAAGGGTCAAAGTCAGTACACAGTTGCAGGGAGGCAGTACAGATCAGGAACACTCACCAGAGCCAGTATACAAGCTGCAAGGCAGAAATATCACTTGCACTGAGCCATAGGTAGAGAGGCAATATATAGTGTCCTGGGATCCAGAACGAGGCAAGGGAAGTTAACCCCTGACATGACCAGGCCAGAGCTGGGTATAACCAGCAGCAGGAAAAAGCCAGCCTGGATCATGATACCTTTGCAATAATTAAGAACACCAACTTGATAGAACAATAAACTAATACTTCTTTACATCTTTTAAAAAAAAAGTCTCATTATATACTGTAATCGTTACCGTCTTAAGGCAAAGTCTCTGGTAACCATATGATGGTCATCATATTTTTCCAATGTGACCGAGTCCCACCACATTTTCAAATATTGAATGGTGTGTTTTTCCAAGGTGTCAAAAAGCTCCTTAATGCTCTGAACATTCTGATCCACAGGTATGTCAGTAGAGTCTTTTGCAAACAAGTCAGCAGCCTTGCGACGTTGGGATTCATTTAATCATGAAAAGGATAGAACTAGGGATTCTTTACTCAGTCATGAAAACAAAGTGGACAAAATTCACACACATAATATACAACATTTTCAAAGGCATAAAGTGTGTATTATAACAACATTATCGTATACATTTTTACACATCCTATATCAGGATGCGGTTTTGGCTAAAATTTTGAAAAAAGGCTATCATCGTATTCCCAGATGTGCTAAAACACTAGGGAATACTTTGTCTCCAAGTCTTTTTGTTAGTGTGGCAAAAAGACCCTGTGGTTGACACACAAAGGGTGTTATCAATGTTGGGGTTGGAAGTGCACATTGTGTAAACATATGGAGAGAACAAATGAATTTCAAAATAATGTGAACAATAAGAGATATTTGATTAGAATGTTTGCTAATTGCAACACCATGCACATCTATATGGCAACGTGTGTGGTGTGCAATAAATATTACATAGGGTGCATGGTGAGACCCCTTAAGAAAAGGATTAGTGAACATATTACGGCTGCTAAGCCGTATAACACAAATCAACGTGGATCGTCAGGACTTTCTAGACATTTTCATGATCATCATAATGGGGATGTTAGTTCCTTTAGGGTTAACGGTATTGAGAGAGTTCGAAAGCCGGCCAGAGGAGGTGATTGGGAACGCGCGGATAGATGTCATAAGGCGTAATGAATAATTGAGTTGGAGGCTAGATTCCTCTTGGAATTAAACTATCGCAGCGATAATAGCCATTTTTATTAAATGTAATATCGTTTTTGTGTTTGTTTTTTTTTCTTCTTCTCCTCCATTTAATAAATTAGTATATGGCAATACCTTTGGATAATTGAGTTGGAGGCTATATTTCCCTCGGATTAATAAGTCGCAGTTACATCAGCTATTTTTATTAAATGCATTTCCCCCCCCCATTTAATAAATTGGTTTATGGGAATGCCTTTGGATAATTGAGTTGGAGGCTATATTACCCTGGGATTAATATATCGCAGTAACATCAGCCATTTTTATTAAATATAATTTTGTTTTTGTTATTTTTTTTCTGTCTCCTCTATTGAATAATTGGTATATGGGAATGCCTTTTGCTAGTCTAAGCAGAGGAAGGGTCGACATTCTATGTTGGCGTCATGAGTTTTAGGTAGGCTGTCTCACATTTAAAATTACAATGAAGCACAATTAACTTTGTCAAGTAACAGGTGTATATAGTTGGTTTTATCTAATGGAATAGGTACAGTTAGGTCCAGAAATATTTGGACAGTGACACAAGTTTTGTTATTTTAGCTGTTTACAAAAACATGTTCAGAAATACAATTATATATATATAATATGGGCTGAAAGTGCACACTCCCAGCTACAATATGAGAGTTTTCACATCCAAATCGGAGAAAGGGTTTAGGAATCATAGCTCTGTAATGCATAGCCTCCTCTTTTTCAAGGGACCAAAAGTAATTGGACAAGGGACTCTAAGGGCTGCAATTAACTCTGAAGGCGTCTCCCTCGTTAACCTGTAATCAATGAAGTAGTTAAAAGGTCTGGGGTTGATTACAGGTGTGTGGTTTTGCATTTGGAAGCTGTTGCTGTGACCAGACAACATGCTGTCTAAGGAACTCTCAATTGAGGTGAAGCAGAACATCCTGAGGCTGAAAAAAAAGAAAAAATCCATCAGAGAGATAGCAGACATGCTTGGAGTAGCAAAATCAACAGTCGGGTACATTCTGAGAAAAAAGGAATTGACTGGTGAGCTTGGGAACTCAAAAAGGCCTGGGCGTCCACGGATGACAACAGTGGTGGATGATCGCCGCATACTTTCTTTGGTGAAGAAGAACCCGTTCACAACATCAACTGAAATCCAGAACACTCTCAGTGAAGTAGGTGTATCTGTCTCTAAGTCAACAGTAAAGAGAAGACTCCATGAAAGTAAATACAAAGGGTTCACATCTAGATGCAAACCATTCATCAATTCCAAAAATAGACAGGCCAGAGTTAAATTTGCTGAAAAACACCTCATGAAGCCAGCTCAGTTCTGGAAAAGTATTCTATGGACAGATGAGACAAAGATCAACCTGTACCAGAATGATGGGAAGAAAAAAGTTTGGAGAAGAAAGGGAACGGCACATGATCCAAGGCACACCACATCCTCTGTAAAACATGGTGGAGGCAACGTGATGGCATGGGCATGCATGGCTTTCAATGGCACTGGGTCACTTGTGTTTATTGATGACATAACAGCAGACAAGAGTAGCCGGATGAATTCTGAAGTGTACCGGGATATACTTTCAGCCCAGATTCAGCCAAATGCCGCAAAGTTGATCGGTCGGCGCTTCATAGTACAGATGGACAATGACCCCAAGCATACAGCCAAAGCTACCCAGGAGTTCATGAGTGCAAAAAAGTGGAACATTCTGCAATGGCCAAGTCAATCACCAGATCTTAACCCAATTGAGCATGCATTTCACTTGCTCAAATCCAGACTTAAGACGGAAAGACCCACAAACAAGCAAGACCTGAAGGCTGCGGCTGTAAAGGCCTGGCAAAGCATTAAGAAGGAGGAAACCCAGCGTTTGGTGATGTCCATGGGTTCCAGACTTAAGGCAGTGATTGCCTCCAAAGGATTCGCAACAAAATATTGAAAATAAAAATATTTTGTTTGGGTTTGGTTTATTTGTCCAATTACTTTTGACCTCCTAAAATGTGGAGTGTTTGTAAAGAAATTTGTACAATTCCTACAATTTTTATCAGATATTTTTGTTCAAACCTTCAAATTAAACGTTACAATCTGCACTTGAATTCTGTTGTAGAGGTTTCATTTCAAATCCAATGTGGTGGCATGCAGAGCCCAACTCGCGAAAATTGTGTCACTGTCCAAATATTTCTGGACCTAACTGTATATAAAGATGTTTTTATGTATTGCTCATATGCCTATGATTAAGAACCTTGTTCGAAACGTGTCAGGCGTTTAGGGGCTGCGTCCCCACATGAATTTTTATTCTTGACATGCAAATAATATATTGAATATTTTAATGAAGAGACGCCTGGTGCGGAATTTTCTCATGTTTTTCATTGCTGCTTATGAGTGGTATCCAGCCACTTGTTCCAGGCACCTGTGTTCTGTTGGAATCCGGTGAGGCACCACTTATCCCCTTCTTTGTTCCTGGTCAGTTGTGTTAAAATGTACATGGATTGCACCATTAAAAGACTGAAGATTTGTATTTATGAGCATTTATCGGACATTATCAATTTGTCTGACTTACCACGGAACCTTTCTTTGGCTTCTAGACATTTTATCTCGGAACATCAGTAGAATATTTCCTCCCTTCAAGTGATTGCTGTTGAGTAGAGATGAACGAACCTTTCAAAGTTCGGTTTGCCGAGCCTTACCGAACAAACACTAAGTTCAACTTACCGTTCACAGACCCCAACTCCAAACCTTTTTGAACCCCCTTGGATTTAATAGGAGGCCAAACGTAAGCCAGAAAAAACAACTTTAGGGGGTCAAAACGCTTACAAAACAGCAAAAATACATTTTACCGCACAGCACCACTGTTTTGGCATAGCCATTAGCTTCCTAGACTATTGACATAAGAAATATAGCGGTGGATGAGACATAGGTGTAGGGATGGTGCTCCCATCTCCTATACCCTTGCCAGTACAGATCAGACACAACTTGGAGACCCATCTTGGAGTCTTGAAGTTTAAAAACCTTTCAGGCAGACAGCAGGACAGTGGCATCAATCCTTCGCCCTCACACCCCCTTTCCGGATAGTGTGTTTGTACAGCAGGGAAGTATGGTTCATGCAACACACAGGATGTGGCCTTTCATTTTACAAATCAAGAGATGCATGAGCAACAAACGTAAGCCTCTTGCTCCCAGAACCCTTGCGTTACAGACAAAAGTCAATTTGGAGACCTTACTTGGAGTCTCCACATTTCCAAAAATTAAGGTCAGGCAACAGGAAAAGTGGCAACAATTGGCACAGACTACAAATAGTCCAACAAAGCAACATGGATGGCCCTGTGACAAAGCCTGAACCAACATTTATACCTTCACTAGAGATAGCAAAATGACAGACAGGTCTATGCCTCTTGCTCCCAGAACCCTGGCACTACAATATTGCCTAGTCTGCACAGTCTGGGACAGGTGTAGCATAGTCATTGGACAGCCACTACTTATTCAATTTTATGAAAGAAAAAAAGAGAGAAGAGGGCGCTCCTGTGTTTAAGAGTAAACTTTATGCGGTGAATAATGAAACAATTCCACTCACCTATGAGTGTTGTACTACAGGTACAACACTGTCTGTTAGCACTGACAGAGAGATCCAGGTTACCCCTTGGCTGGCCGACATGGATCCTGCTGAGGATGATCACACAGCAGCCTTTTGATTTCACCGCTGCTGGTGCTCAGAGCTCCTGCAATCCTCCTGTTTGGATATATATGAAAAGGGTAGGGATAATTAGACCTGTCATAGTTAATATCCAAAAACACTAGACCCCATATTGGAAATACAGGAAAACAAGAGAGAGCAGGGGTTTCTACTAGTGAGGATATCGATTAATCAAAAATAATGCACAGTATAACAACCTCTTGCAAATAATCCAATGAAATTTTATTAGTATACAATTACAGGCATAAGAGGGAAAAAAGTTTGTTTCATAAAAATTTATATATAAAGACAATCAGGTTAATGTCAGGAAAATACCAGGAACCATAAAAAATCGGGTAGCACACATTGGGAAAAAACTGAATAAGGGTATCAGCAAGGTAACTGTATATAAGGAGATGTTATAATAGCCATAGAAAAACACCCCAATGTCCGAGTGTGTCAGACAGTGAGGAGTTAAACTAGATCCACCTGAAGGAAAACAGTGATGCTTAAGGCTGATGCAAAAACAAAGCTGTAAGCCCGGAGGATGAATCTAGTTTAGCTGTGCAATAAAGATATGCAAAATAGCAGACCCACTATTAAGGTCCAGTCACACTAAGCAACTTACCAGCGATCCCAACAACGATAGGGATCGCTGGTAAGTTGCTAGGAGGTTGCTGGTGAGCTGTCACACTGCGACGCTGAAGCGATCCCACCAGCAACCTGACCTGGCAGGGATCGCTGGAGCGTGGCTACACGAGTTGCTGGTGAGCTCACCAGCAACCAGTGACCAGCCCCCAGTCTCCTAGTTACAGCACACATCAGGTTAATTAACCCGATGTGTGCTGCAGCTAAATGTGCACAGAGCAGGGAGCAGCGCACAATGCTTAGCGCTGGCTCCCTGCTCTCCTAGTTACAGCACACATCGGGTTAATTGCCTGATGTGTGCTGCAGCTAAATGTGCACAGAGCAGGGAGCAGCACACTGCTTAGTGCTGGCTCCTTGCTCTCCTAGTTACAGCACACATCGGGTTAATTACCTGATGTGTGCTGCAGCTACATGTGCACACAGCAGGAGCCGGCACTGACAGTGAGAGCGGAGGAGGCTGGTATCAAAGGTAAATATCGGGTAACCAAGGACAGGGCTTCTTGGTTACCCGATGTTTACATTAGTTACCAGCCTCAGCAGAAGCTGGCTCCCTGCTCACTGCACATTAGTTGTTGCTGTCTCGCTGTCACACACAGCGATCTGTGCTTCACAGCGGGACAGCAACAACTAAAAAATGGCCCAGGACATTCAGCAACAACCAACGACCTCACAGCAGGGGCCAGGTTGTTGCTGGATGTCACACACAGCAACATCGCTAGCAACGTCACAAAAGTTGTTCGTTACCAGCGATGTTGCTAGCGATGTTGCTTAGTGTGACGGGGCCTTAAGGGTCCAGTCACACTAAGCAACTTACCAGCGATCCCAACAACGATAGGGATCGCTGGTAAGTTGCTAGGAGGTTGCTGGTGAGATGTCACACAGCGACGCTCCACCGATCCCACCAGCAACCTGACCTGGCAGGGATCGCTGGAGCGTCGCTACACAAGTTGCTGGTGAGCTCACCAGCAACCAGTGACCAGCCCCCAGCGCCGCATGGAAGATGCTGCGCTTGGTAACTAAGGTAAATATCGGGTAACCAACCCGATATTTACCTTGGTTACCACTGCACGGAGCTACACGTGCAGAGAGCAGGGAGCAGCGCACACTGAGCGCTGGCTCCTTGCTCTCCTAGTTACAGCACACATCGGGTTAATTAACCCGATGTGTGCTGCAGCTAAATGTGCACAGAGCAGGGAGCAGCGCACAATGCTTAGCGCTGGCTCCTTGCTCTCCTAGTTACAGCACAACACACATCGGGTTAATTAACCCAATGTGTGCTGCAGCTAAATGTGCACAGAGCAGGGAGCAGCGCACAATGCTTAGCGCTGGCTCCTTGCTCTCCTAGTTACAGCACACATCGGGTTAATTAACCCGATGTGTGCTGCAGCTACATGTGCACAGAGCAGGAGCCGGCACTGACAGTGAGAGCGGAGGAGGCTGGTAACAAAGGTAAATATCGGGTAACCAAGGACAGGGCTTCTTGGTTACCCGATGTTTACATTGGTTACCAGCCTCTGCAGAAGCCGGCTCCTGCTGCCTGCACATTTAGTTGTTGCTGTCTCGCTGTCACACACAGCGATCTGTGCTTCACAGCGGGACAGCAACAACTAAAAAATGGCCCAGGACATTCAGCAACAACCAACGACCTCACAGCAGGGGCCAGGTTGTTGCTGGATGTCACACACAGCAACATCGCTAGCAACGTCACAAAAGTTGTTCATTAGCAGCGATGTTGCTAGCGATGTTGCTTAGGGGTGCTTCACACACAGCGAGCTCGCTGCCGAGATCGCTGCTGAGTCACGCTTTTTGTGACGCAGCAGTGACCTCATTAGCGATCTCGCTGTGTGTGACACTGAGCAGCGATCTGGCCCCTGCTGCGAGATCGCTGCTCGTTACACACAGCCCTGGTTCGTTTTCTTCAAAGCCGCTCTCCCGCTGTGACACACAGATCGCTGTGTGTGACAGCGAGAGAGCGACAAATGAAGCGAGCAGGGAGCAGGAGCCGGCGTCTGACAGCTGAGGTAAGCTTGTAACCAAGATAAACATCGGGTAACCAAGGTGGTTACCCGATATTTACCTTAGTTACCAGCCTCCGCAGCTCTCACGCTGCCTGTGCTGCCGGCTCCGGCTCTCTGCACATGTAGCTGCTGTACACATCGGGTTAATTAACCCGATGTGTATAGCAGCTAGGAGAGCAAGGAGCCAGCGCTCAGTGTGCGCGGCTCCCTGCTCTCTGCACACAGCGCTGGTAACTAATGTAAACATCGGGTAACCATACCCGATGTTTACCTTAGTTACCAGTCTCCGCAGCTTCCAGTCGGCGGCTCCGTGCAAGCGCAGCGTCGCTTGCACGTCGCTGCTGGCTGGGGGCTGTTCAGTGGTCGCTGGTGAGATCTGCCTGTTTGACAGCTCACCAGCGACCATGTAGCGATGCAGCAGCGATCCTGACCAGGTCAGATCGCTGGTCGGATCGCTGCTGCATCGCTAAGTGTGAAGGTACCCTTAGTGTGACGGGGCCATTAGTAAACATAAATGAGCGATAAGCTCCGTTTCACTATCAACAACTGATAAATGTAATACCACAGGGCAGATTGCCAAAGCCCTGAGCCCAGGGAGTGAATCTAGTTAAAGATAAGGAATGCAAAGCAGACCTGCCGATAGTAAATAGACATACTGAGTGATCTGTGTCAGACAGTGAGGAGTTAAACTAGATCCACCTGCAGGAAAACAGCCATGCTTAAGGCTGATGCCAAACCAAAGCTGTGAGCCCGGAGGATGAATCTAGTTTAGCTGTACAATAAAGGAATGCAAAGTAGCAGACCCGCTGTTAGTGAACATAAAAGAGCGATAAGCTCAGTTTCACAAACAAAAGCTGATAGATGTAATACCACAGGGCAGATCGCCAAAACCTTAAGCCCAGGGGGTGGGTCTAATTAAATTATACAGTAAAGATAAGGAATGCAAAGCAGACCTGCTGACAGTAACTAGACATAATGAGCGATGTGCCCAGTTTCACAATCAACAGCTTAGTACGTGTTCAGCAACAAGGCAAATTACCAGCTGAGTTTAAAGCTATAAAGCCGTAATAAATGTGAAACACTTACCCATATGTGTTAACTACCCGACGTGGCGTGCTCCGACGCGCACGTTTCGTGACCTTCCTCGGGGAGCTGCGCTACAACTGTGTAGTGTGAAGGAGTTTAAAACAAGAGCCACTGAATTTGATTGGAGCATGAGGAGTGAAACCACAATGAGCGGTGCACGTCATCGGGAACTCCCAGGGATAACGAGGGTGTGAGTCATGTCGTCACATGACACACCTCCCTCAGCCTGTACGGAGACCGTCAGAGGCACACATTAATGTGGAGTCACTGCTCATGCGCACATAGTGGCAGCCATGTTCTCTAAAGGCAAAAGTGAGGGCAAGAACGTGGAGGGGCACAGAGAGAAGGAATATCAATAAATAGAATAAATACCAAAAGATAAATGCGCATCCATTAAAGTCAACACTGCACAGATAGATATTGGAAGAATGAAACCAAATATAAAGATGTTAAATCTGTCTGAAATATGCTGCAGCCAAACCATATAGTCCTAATATGTGTGGGGCACCATCTACACAGTGAGAGACAATAGATAAAGATATATAATAATAAAATTCTTATATCCTAGACTGTCCCAGATGAACACCACACATAAAGGGGATAAATACAGATCATAGCAGAGGCTACTATGTATTAAGCAGACAGGCATTAATAATTCATATATATATATATAAAAGACGTAATACGATCCAAGTATATTATAGCATATCCAAGATTCCGTCAGGGATCATATCATCCAATATTGAGATGTATTTAGATGCGTAGGTGATAACACTTAGGTTTTTCCACGGTCCAAAAATCCAAATTATATAATATCCACCGATCCGAGCCTCCAATTATTGTATTTAGAAAGATAATCCGGAAGATATATATAAATATATATAGAGAGCATAGCTGAATTAAAAATAAAAGAAAAGAGATGAGGAATTAAAAACAACAACAACACTAACACACAAATAAAATGACAGAGAGGCGGTTGTGCACACTAAATTGCCACATAAACCATAAGAACTCTACCATGATGGAACACAAGTGAGCTCAATTAGAGAAAAGGGGCAAATGACAATTTTTCGTTAAGACCTTTGGGCGACATCGTGCCCAAGGTGACAATCCACCTGCATTCCAGGCGTGCCAAAGCCTGCTTAAAGTTACCACCTCTAGAACCCATATGCAACTTGTCAATACCCCTAACACGAAGGGAGGAGGCATTACAATTGTGGAATCGTTTGAAGTGTCTAGGGATGGTCCTGAGAGAGTCGAGATCATCTACATCAACTGCAGCAGTTATATCCCTAACGTGTTCGCGAATGCGAACACGTAATTGTCTTGATGTTAAACCGACATAGAATAAACCACAACCACATTTGGCTAAATAGATTACAAAATCAGTGCTACAGGTGATGTATTTCCTGATCTCAAACTCTCTCAGGCCATCTACCGACGAAAACGATGTTGCCCTCTCAATGTTTTTACATGAGAGGCAAGACCCACAAGGAAAGCACCCCCATTTAGGTTTCCCAATATTAAATGGGAGCGGGTTTTTACATACATAATGGCTGTGAACCAAAAGATCTTTTAGGTTCCTCCCCCTTCTTGCAGTCATCAGGGGACGCTCTGACAAAGCTTTTTTAAGAGTAGGTTCGGTTGTCAGGACAGACCAATGTTTGGTTAAGATGCGTCTAATGTCCTCCCACTGATTATTAAATGTGGAAATTAACCTAATAGCTGGTTTATTGGTATTCAATTTAGGAGTTACTGAAAGGAGATCACTTCTGGGCGTGGCTCTGGCTCTGGCATAACCTGATTTAATACCTCTTGCACTATAACCCCTATCCTTAAAACGTTGGGAGAGGTCCCCTGCCTGCCTTTCAAAAAGGGTGTCTGATGAGCACACCCTTTTCATTCTGAGAAATTGACCTATAGGGACAGCCCTGATGATTGATGGTAGATGGGCCGAAGTACGTCACACATGCGACATGATATGGCAACATTTAAAAGACCAAATGATGCCTCAGCCAAACAGAGAAGATTGGTTGAAAATCTCTAAGGGCTTCAAGGACTCTGTGGACTTTCCTAACTGCATAGGAGCTTTGGATGGCAAGCATTTCAGAGTTAAAAAACCACCAAACTCTGGTTCACGTTATTTCAATTTTCATAAGTTTTTTTCGGTTGTTATTTTGGCATTGGCTGACACAGAATACCGTTTTATTTATGCTGACATTGGGGCCTATGGTAGTGCCTCAGATGCCCGTGTTTTCCGTTCATCAAGATTAGCCCAACGCCTGCAAGAAAATTCATTATTGATCCCACCCCCAGTTGCCCTACCTGGTACATCTGGACCGTTGGCACCATATGTGATGGTAGCAGATGCAGGATTTGCATTATCAAAACATGTTATGCGACCATATCCAAGGAGATCAATTGATGACAGGAAACAGTACTTTAATTATCGGCTAACTAAAGCAAGACGTTATGTGGAGTGTGCATTTGGTATTTTAGCTAACAAATGGCGCATTTATCAGACAACTATTCAGTTGCAGCCAAACTCTGTCAAATCTGTCATCAAGGCTACCATAGTGCTTCACAATTTCAGTCGGATACATGAAGGAGGAACTTATGTTGATGATGAATCTCAGATAAACCATGTTGTTAATCCAACAGGTGAACCTATGTCTCATAATTCCGTGACATCTGGCTTGCAAATTAGAAAATTATTTACTGATTACTTTAATTTTTTTGATGCTAATAATAATATTGATGTTTGTTAACATTGTTATGTGTTTTTTTTGTTAAAATGTCTTATTTGCACTTAGATGAAAATGTTTAATTAGTTGAAACAATCTAAGAGCTAAAAGCGTTCTTTTATTAAAGTGAAACGGCGTTAATCACCAACTGACATTTCTGTTAACAACATGGATTTCTGAATGTTGTATGTATGTGTTTGTACATTTCTGTGTTAGTATCCTGTTTTGATGTTTGTTGAAACTTACAAAAATAATAATGTTAATCGTCTATGGAAAAAATGCAATATTATATATAAATATAAAAAAGAAACAGAATCTTTTTTTTGAAAACATATTTTTTTATTAATAATATGCCTATTATTACATAAAGTAATGATGGTTTTTTGTTATTTTCCCAATAACAAATGAAAATCGTGCTCATCTTCTCTTAACTTTTACAAAGGTAAAAATTTTAATTATTTTCTTTACAAAATTTTAAGACACTTTACTTAAAATATTAAACTTGTCAAAATTTTTACATTGCTTGCAATGTTGGTAAATTGTCAACCAATTATGTTTGTCTCATGTTGGACATTGACATAGACATAATAATTTGAAACTTGTTTTTGAGAAGATATGAACTCATCTACCCATCAAATTAGTTGGGTACAATTGTGTTCATAAAAAAATAAACATATCCATGGCATAAAACATATATGTCATCCGGCACCAAATATAATCACACATGCCTTTGTTTTTTTAAGACTCTGATTTTAAACATTTTTGGAAATCCTTTTTTTTTTGGTCACATTCATTGTTTGTTGAATGTAAAGATTACCAAAAATGTGTATCATAAGTCAACAAGATCTTCTAGGGAAGTAACCTGAGTGTTGCTGAGTATGTTGTTTTGGGTGGCCTCAGAAATAGTATTTTCAGGAATGGAAGCAGTTGATTGCTGAACAACATTCCTATTACTAACTACAGTAGTGTGTGGAACAGTCTGTTGCATGCTGGTTTGTCCCAACACATTGCCTGTTGTTGAGTACACCTGTGGGTCTACATGGGTAAGTGGGTATTGTGTGTGTGTATGTTGTTGACCTTGAGGATAGTTGACTGTTGTTTGTAAGTGTGGTGTAGGTAACATAGTTGAGATTGGATAATGAGGCATCATGAATGATCGTGGGTATGTTGAACCAGGACACATGTTAGGTAAACCACCAATATTTGTGGGTTGAGTAAAGTAACTAGTACTTGGAGTGGGTTGTAAATTCATATAGTTTATGGGTTGCTGTGAGGTAGCACTTTGTACAGTGCTTAAGGCGCCAGTATTGGTTGCAACATACCCTTGCCTAATTGGTGTTGGGAATACCGTACTTGAAGCAATAGAAGGTTGACCAGATTGTTGTAATACTGGATTAGTGACAACTACTGTTGCCATTGTTGTTTGTGTTGCAATGGTATTTGGATTGTCTGTTGTGTTTGGGACTGTATGTTGTTGCATAATGGTACGCCAATTTTCTATGGCCTCATAAACTCTCACTGGTTCCTGTTCTGCCTGACTAGCTGACAGTAGGGTAAGCATAGCAGCACGTACACGTTCCTGCCTATCGGATGGAATTTTGGTTAAGCTAGTAGATAAAGACCGACAAAAACGCTCGGCATCTGTTTCTGGAATTAAAGTGTTCATTATGTGAATAATGCGTGTGTCAATTATTTCCGGTAAAAATCTCATTTCCTCAGGTCTGCGGATTCTTCTTGCACGGAGAGGTTGTGGTGCAAAACGTGGAAGTACATTTGTTTGTGTTGATTGTGTTGCTGGTGTTGTTGTTTGTTGTGTGGATGAGCCTTGGGTGTTGGTTTGTGCACTCTCTGTCCCACCCTCATGTGATTCAGTTGCTGCTGCTGCATCTTGTTGAATCTCTTGATTTTCACTGTCTTCTCTGCCAGGTTCTTGTTCTGATGCTGAGGTGGCTGTAGCAGAGGGACCAGCTGTTGGTTGTTCATCAGAATCGTCGAGATTATCCTCCGTTCTATAATCAAATAGATAACATATTACAATCTTAACATTTATCTTTTTAAAAATAACTTCTGTAAAAAAAGTGATTAATATTAAAAAATATTGTTTTGAACCAAATAAACATTTTTTAAAAAAAACTTACTGTGTTACTTCTAAGATGGGTGCTAGGAAGCTTATTTGTTCATAATAAACATATCTGCGTTTGCGGCCTTGGCTGGATGAGGATGGTATAGGGTTGTACTCCCTTCGGTACTGATCACGTGCTGAACGCCAACGTCTTTTGACCAAGTCAACTGTTGAATATAACAAAATATGTCACTTGCAACATTCAGCATTATTGTGCACACATTAATGACAATAATGTTTGTTAAATGTAATATACAATTATAAAAAATAAAGGTGCCCAAATACATTATAGGAAAAGCAAAAGTTTTATATATTGTTCACTTAAAAACATTTTGCTATATTCACACATAACAAAATAATATTTCTCAGAAATAAACTTTGAAGTAATTGTGATATAGATATTAAAAAGGTATGTTTTTTTATTTGCAATATAATTAATTGAAAAAAAAGAGAAATATTATTTTATTATTTTATGACATGATATAGAAAAGTTATTTTACAAAAATTTAGACAAAATTTAAAAAAAAAAAATAGAAATTGGTTTAAAAAAAATATTGAATCACAACACATGGAATTTAAAATCACATGACAGTTTTATCTGTTAAATAATTAACTTCATGAAGAATTAATAATCATATTACAAATTAAAGTTTACTTTGAATTATTGAACTTTGGAAATGTTAGGTAACCTTTTATAAAATTTAACATTAACTGAATAAATAGATTAATACATATAACAATTCTTCATAAAGTTAATTTTAAGTAAAAACAACATTACAATAACAAAACATTCACAGTTTGAAAACATTTAAAAAACAAAAAAAAACAAAGATAAAAATAATATAAAAACTTACCATATTTAGCATGCTTTGAAGGCGAACATCTATCCCATGCATTATTGGGGTACACTTCCTCAGCAACTTGAAGCCAATGGCGGTCAACTGTCAGTCTGTCATGGTAACCATCAACACGTGTATCCCATAATGGTGGGTGAGTCTCGACAGCTGTTATCAGTTTCTCTGTGTCCACCCGTGGAGCCATTATTATATTTTGAAGCAGAAATTGTGCTCAAAATAGGTCTTTCACTACACAGAAATACAACTGCTTGCTTGCTCACTCCTTCTGCAAATGCCAAGTAAGTTTTGTGCAAAACAAATATGTTAGCTACGCCACCTGAAAGTATTTGAAATTGTAACAATCTTCAAATTTAAAACACGGACACGGACCACACGGATAGCATACGGAGGCCATCCGTATCACGTACGTGTCAACACGGACCCATAGGATTTAATGGATCCGTGAGGACGTTATGCCGGTGGAAAACGGACATGTCAGCGCTTTCAAAAACGCACACACGTACAAACGCACATGGACACACGTTCCGTGTGGTTTTACGTGTGTGTGCCTGCTACAATAGGGTAGCATTGGTTAAAGTGTCTCCGTGCCGCCGGTACGTGTAAAAAATGACAAACACGTGCCGGAGGCACGGATGTGTGGCACAGGCCTTAGGCTGTGTGCACACTTTGCTTTTTTACATGCTTTTCTGCAGCGTTTTGAACTGCAGTGTTTTAATGCCAAAATGCATGCGTTTTGATTTTCAAGCAACGTCTATGGGAAATGGGGCTTTCTTGTGCGCACAATGCTGTTAAAAATGCAGCGTTTTAAATGCAGAAAATTTGACAAAAAATCTGCGTTTAAAGAAGCAACATGTCAATTGTTTTTGCCATTTTGGCAGCGTTTTGCTAACATTAGAGTCAATGAGAAGTTTCAAAATGCATTCTACATCACAATCCTAGCGTTTTACATGCTTTTTTTGACAAATTAAAAGCATGCGTTTTAGACATTATATTAAGGGCATGATATGTCCCTTTACACACACACACAGTCTGACAATTAAATTATTGAAAAACAATAAATTAACGTTATTTTTTACATAAATATTAGAACAGTGTTATCATTTTAATAAAATAAGCTATTTTATGTATGATTTTAATCATGATATTTGTAATCATTTTTTTTCCTTTTTTCCTTAGTGTTTAAATGTTTAAACTTTATTTAGTAGTGTATTTGTATTCAAAACGCATCTGACTTTAAGCAATGAAAAAGCATGTAAATCGCGGTAAAAACGCGGCTAAAACGTGGTAAAAACGCAAGCGTATTTTTAGAGTTTTTGTGGTCAAAACCAAATTTGTCAAAGACCATTTCTGCCAGAGGATGCATTTAGAACTGCAGCTAACTCAACGCAAAGTGCGCACATGGCCTTAAACAGGTTTGCTCATCTCTACTGTTGAGAAAAGCAGTGGAACCATCAGAGGTGGTGATGTTAGAAGGAAACTTTAACATGAGAAGCCTATTGGATTTTTTTATGTAGGTACTGTGTTCCCAAATGGTGTGAATACCAGCAAGGAAATTATCATTATTAATATAGAATTTAGATAAAAAATGCTTTTTGTTGTGCTAAGTTATAGCATTATTTGCTATTAGTTTGTTTTTCTTTTGTTTTTTTTATTTATTAAGCGAAAAATGTCCCTTTCTAATTTTCAACTATGTTTCTATCTGTAGAGGTAATTTTACCTTTACTTATCAGAATTATTTCCACCTGTTGACTGACATGTTTCATTTGCACAGCATCTTTACTCTGCCTAGTATATATCCTGTCATGTTCATGAATTGCGAGCTTGAAAAAGAACGCATGCTGGGGTTCAAAACATGTTGCTTTTATCATGAATGTTAGTAATGTTTTTGAATAAAGTTTGGAAATTTTTATAAGCTAGAATTTTTTCTATATTCATTGGATCTCCACGTTTGGTCTAATGGACATTCCCTGGTTCAATTGAGTTGGTAGATGAGCTGGATCTTTTTCCCTTTCCATTTCCCTTGTTATTGCATCTATTGGACTTCATTTTGATCCGTTGCACATTCATAGCGGCAAATTACCAAATTACTACTAGTAATAATTATGCATGAGACACATTATTATTATTATTATCATCATCATCATTATTTTTTTAGACGCCAGTTAATCCATATATAATATTCACAAAATAATGTTTGTACCTATTTTTGTTTCTTTGCGTTTGAAATGTGTGGCTTTTATCATAAATTTTAGTAATATTTTTTAATAAAGTTTGGAAAATTTTCTGATGCTGTAATTTTTTCTATAGTCAGGACATTATTTTATATGGATGACTATGAAGGATGAAATATTCTATATGGAGGACTATGGGGATGCATTATTCTAAATGGAGGACTATGGAGAGGTTTGCATTATTCTATATGGAGCACTATGGAGGTGAATTATTCTATATCACGACTATGGGGTGTGTATTATACTATATGGAGGACTATGGATGTGCATTATTTTATATGGAGGACTATGGGGTGTGCATTATACTATATGGAGAACTATGGGCTGTGCATTATTTTATATGGAGGACTATAAGGGTGCATTATTGTATATGCAAAACTATGGAGGTACAATATTCTACATGGAGGGCCATGGAAGGCCCATAATATTATATGGAAAGCTATGTGCAGACCATTATAGTATTTGGAGGGCTATGATGAAGCATATACATTTTGGAGGACTATTTCAGGGCTGTTATACTGTATGCAATCATTGTTTGCACACAAATGAATACTCTAATGACATTGTTCCCAACAGCGACCTGGGAATTCAAGATTCATCCAGGTGTCTTCCCGATGCTGTTCCCATTCCATTTAAGCGCTGTTTCCATACATTTCAGCAATTTTCCTGCCTCCCCGGTCTTCCGGAAAAATACTTGAGTTTCTTATTGACTTTCGTTATACTCGTTATTCGAATCTAACCTGTCCAACCTGTTTGATTCGAGTACTGAGCACTAGGACTATGGGTTGAACATTATTTTATATGGAGAACTATGGGATTGAAATATTCTTTATTTGGGATGATCGAATACCCTATTATTCGCTTCGACGGATATCCACCGAATACCTCGCCGCTATTCGAGTATTCGCAAATATTCGACCCCCCCAATGTAAGTCTATGGGAAACTCGAATAATTTTACGTTGAACCTGTCGGTGACCTGTGGGGACTGAGGAAAAGGCTGAAATGGATGGGAAAAGGCTGAAACAGTATGGGCACAGTCTGTAGAAGGTGCTTCACTGCAATTCTGGTGTCTTTGAAAAACATGCTCAGAGCAGCACGCTGCGTTTATGTAGTCACCAGAACAGCTCTCAAACCAAAGAAAAAGAAGGGAAATTGCTAAGAAACAGTTTTTAGTGCTTAATAAATGTAATAAAACGTCACATCAAGCCTCGACCTCCAAAAAAAAACAAACACTTTAGCATATGTTCACAAGTTTCGTTTTTTACATTTTTCCTTCTTTTTCCGATTAGAAAGGTCTGTAGCTTATACATTATATTGGTGTCTGTCTCACACCTTTTTAGGGACAAATTTTACAGCACTTTAAAAGGTCAGCTACAGTGTGCCCGTTGGGATGTTGAACTTGCCCTCCTCCTACTCCTCCACCAGCACCACCGGCTCCAGTGGCCCTCTATTCAAATGTAAAAAGGGCCACTGGCTGTCCTCAAATCTCAGACTTCTTAGGGCTCTCAGGTGTGCCCTGTAACATATATTGGGGAGGGATGGCAGTCATTTGTAGTTTTCTGTATCCCCTATATCATTAGTGTGAAAGTTGTAATACGTACTCCATAACACTTCCCAGTGCAATTGCCAATGTGGCCATTTGGATGTTGGCTTTGCCCTCCTCCTCCTCCGGCTCCAGTGGCCCTCTATTCAAATTCTATTCAAATGATTCAGAAATGTATGTTTTATGGACAAATGAACGCCACGCTGGGACATCGAAGCTGATGTCGTTGATGATGATTGCATCTGACCAAAAGCAGGTTGGGAGCAGGAGGCATCATCGCCTGCTCCCTAGACCTTAGTTTGTGAAGCATGCAGCACCGTGGAAGTGGCAGTTGTTTCACTCTGGAGCTCAGGCTTTATTCCACTAGCTAACACCGAGGATTTAAAAAAATTCCATTTCCCCAGGGGGGAATGGTTCAAAGACAATGTAGCACAGCATCAGAAGGTACTCCCAACAGCTTATTTTTTTTAAAAAAATGGTAGGATAAGCAACAGGGCATAACATGCCAAGGAGTTTAATACATTCAGTTCCCCTAGGGCAGACCTGGGCAAGGGGTGGACCTACTGTCTGTGACTGGCCCGCCCATCTTGCTGAGAGTTGGAGGCGTAGCCTGAACTACGATTTTATGCCTCAGCCCCGCTCTCACTGCCGGGAGCTATGTATCCCGCAGTGCAGTGATAAGCAGCTGCCACGCCCCCACTCTGCCGGTTACACCCCCTCTTGCTGCCAGTCATGCCCCCTCTGGATGCCTTCTATGGCATCTATGCTGCTAGCCACGCCCCCTTTTGCTATCGTCAACGCCCTCTCAATGCTGGACACACACACTCCTCGGATGCCTCACTTGTCCCCTCCTCCTGCTCTGTTGATGCTGGCCACGCCCCCTTTGCTTTCCCTTTCTACATAGGATCCTCACATGTGACCGGCTCATCTCCACAGTGGCCACATCAAAAACATTTGTTCTACAAACTGAGGTAATATGCACCAGTAGCAGTAGGGAGAGAGCAGTGTGAGTGCAGGAGGGGGGAGCAGGGGAGCAGCACTAGTGTCTTCTCAGGTCCCCACTGTGCCTGCAATAAAGGAAGCAGACACACAGGGGACTCAGAGAAGGCAGCTAGAGGAGCCCTCAGGGTCTGCTGCTGCAGTGCTGCCTGCCTGTGCCCTCAGCATCCCCAGGGCCAGTATGTATGCCCCACTGGCCACCACTGTCAGTATGTATGCCCTACTTGCCACCACTGTCAGTATGTATGCCCTACTGGCCACCACTGTTAGTATGCATGCCCCACTGGCCACCACTGTTAGTATGCATGCCCACTGGCCACCACTGTCAGTATGCATGCCCCACTTGCCACCACTGTCAGTATGCATGCCCCACTGGCCACCACTGTCAGTATGCATTCCCCACTGGTCACCACTGTCAGTATGCATACTCAACTGACCACTACTGTCAGTATTCATGCCCAACTGGCCACCACTGTCAGTATGCATGCCCAACTGGCCATTACGGTCAGTATGCATGCCCCACTGGCCACCACTGTCAGTATGCATGCCCCACTGGCCACTACTGTCAGTATGCATGCCCAACTGGCCACTACTGTCAGTATGCATGCCTCACTGGCCCCCACTGTCATTTTACATGCCCCACTGGCCACCATTGTCAGTATGTATGCCCCACTGGCCACCATTGTCAGTATGTATGCTCCACTCGCCACCACTGTCAGTATGTATGCTCCACTGGCAACCACTGTCAGTATGTATGCTCCACTGGCCACCACTGTCAGTATGTATGCTCCACTGGCCACCAGGGCCAGTATGTATGCTGGTGGCCAGTATGTATGCTCCACAAGACACCAGGGCCAGTATGTATGCTCCACAGGCCCCAGTAATGTGTATGACCCCTACTGACCCCAGTAATGTCTATGCCACTTACTGACCCCAGTAATGTGTATGTTGACCACTTACCCCAGTAATGTCTGCCACTTACTGACCCCACTAATGTGTATGTCCCCCACTGACCCCAATAATGTCTATTCCCCCCACTGACCCCAGTAATGTCTATGCTCCCCACTAACCCCAGTAATGTCTATGCTCCCCACTAACCGCAGTAATGTCTATGCCCCCCACTGACCCAAGTAATGTCTATGCTCCCCACTGATCCCAATAATGTGTATGCCCCCCACATTTTCATTGAATCTTTCTATTGTTTAACTTACTGTTTGTTTATGAAGGGATAGTATATATACAATATACAATATTGGGTAGAACTGAGCTAATTATATTAGTCCGGCCCTCTAAAACCATCTCACTTTCTCATGTGGCCCCATGGACAAATTAATTGCCCACCCCTGCCCTAGGGTGTAGTGGTTCAGACACCATGTAGCTAAGCATCACAAGGTGCTCCAAAAGAGCTCCCAACAGCTTATTTAAAAAAAATTGATAGCATAAGCAACAGGGCATAACATGCCAAGAAGTTTAATACATTAATTTTCTCACACCGCCAAAAGGTCGCAGAAAGCCTCTGTTCCCACAAGCCAATACGGCAAAATCTCAAGGGCTATCAATCGTGCAATGTGTGTAGTTATGGTTTCTGCCCTTGGGTGCGTAACAAGGTATTTTCGCTTCTTTTTGAAGGTCTGTGGTAAGGACAACTGAACGGAACGCTGGGACATCGAAGCTGATGTCGTTGATGATTGAGTTTGGCCAACATCAGGTTGGGAGAAGGAGGCATCAGCGCCACCTTCTTGCACACCAGTTTTGGAAGTATGCAGCCCAGGGGAAGTGGCAGAGTTTGGAGTCTGGAACGCAGGCTTTATTCCACTAGCTAACACAGAGGATTTTAAAAAATTCAGTTTCCCCAGGGGGGAATGGTTCAGACACTATGGAGCACTGCATCAGTAGGTACTCCCAACAGTTTTTTTCAAAAAATTGGTAGGATTTGCAACAGGGCATAACATGCCAAGGAGTTTAATACATTCAGTTCCCCTAGGGTGTAGTGGTTCAGACACCATGTAGCTAAGCATCACAAGATACTCCCAAAAGCTCCCAACCCAGCTTATTTAAAAAAAAAATTGTCAGCATAAGCAACAGGGCATGACATGCCAAGAAGCTAAAACAAATTCTGATTTTGTAGGGGGCCATGTGTAAAGCTGGTGTCACACACAGCGACAACGACAACGACGTCGCTGCTACGTCACCATTTTCTGTGACGTTGCAGCGACGTCCCATCGCTGTCGCTGTGTGTGACATCCGGCAACGACCTGGCCCCTGCTGTGAGGTCGCCGGTCGTTGCTGAATGTCCAGCTTCATTTTTTGGTCGTCACTCTCCCGCTGTGACACACACATCGCTGTGTGTGACAGCGAGAGAGCGACGAAATGAAGCGAGCAGGAGCCGGCACTGGCAGCTGCGGTAAGCTGTAACCAGCGTAAACATCGGGTAACCAAGGGAAGACCTTTCCCTGGTTACCCGATGTTTACGCTGGTTACCAGCCTCCGCTCTTGCTGCCAGTGCCGGCTCCTGCACTGTGACATGTGGCTGCAGTATGCATCGGGTTAATTAACCCGATGTATACTGTAGCAAGGAGAGCAAGGAGCCAGCGCTAAGCAGTGCGCGCGGCTCCCTGCTCTCTGAACTGTGACATGTAGCTGCAGTACACATCGGGTTAGTTAACCCGATGTGTACTGTAGGAGAGCAAGGAGCCAGCGCTAAGCGCGGTTCCCTGCTCTCTGCACATGTAGCACAGCGACGTTATGATCGCTGCTTCTGCTGTGTTTGACAGCTAAGCAGCGATCATAACAGCGACTTACAAGGTCGCTGTTACGTCACCTAAAATGGTGACGTAACAGCGACGTCGTTGTCGCTGTCGTTTAGTGTGAACCCAGCTTAACATACAGTGGAGCACAGCATCAATAAAGAACACAAATAGAGACTGCCTGACCAATTGTTCTAGACAGTGTAGCCTTGACAGTGCTTGTGCCAATTCATAATGTACAAAAGCTTTAAAAATATTGCACTGGGTGATTGGGCCAAACAATTACATGGCAGCAGCATAACAAGTTACATTAGTCATGCAGTGTCATTAGATCATAGAAGACAAAATAGTCTTGAATGAGAAACAATGGAACTTATTTGAAATTAAGAAATCCAAATTTTGGTGCTACACTTAAGGTACCGTCTGTGACGGGGGGGCCGGCAGATTAGGACCAGGGGGTATATATCCTAATCGCCAGTCGGGGCCCACCGTGCTCCAGATGACAAAGGAGCTGCTGGCACCTGAGGGTTAGGCGGAGACTATAGAGCTGGATGGCTCTGAGATAACCCAGGAACTCTGGGAACCGGTCACGTGTGTTGGGACACGTCAGACCGGACGACAACCCGATTAGCGTTTTGGTGCACCTAGCGCTACACCAACCATGTGTGCAGGAAACACGTCAGGCCGGGTGGTAACCAGGTAGCGTTGACCGGAAGACCGCCACGAATGCGCCCTGTTGGCCACGTGTGTAGGACACGTCAGGCCGAGCGGTCCTCCGATTAGCGTTTCTGGCCACCTCTCACCTGGCCACGTGTGTGTAGGACACGTCAGGCCAGATGGGTACACCAGTAGCGTTGACCGGGAAGCCGAGGAGGATAAGGAACACCCTGTTAACTCCACAGGGGTCCTGGGGTACGCTGTCCGTGCGCGTAGGGGGCACAACCGGACAGGTGGCGCAGCAGGTGCGTTGTCCGTGTGCGTAGGGGGCACAATTGGACAGGTGGCGCAGCAGGTGCGTTGTCCGTGTGCGTAGGAGGCACAATCGGACAGGTAGCGCAGCAGGTGCGTTGTCCGTGTGCGTAGGGGGCACAATCGGACAGGAAGCACAGCAGCCGCAGCCCAGTTAACACCACTGGGCTGCTATAGCAAGACTGTAACGGCAGGAGGGAAGCACGGCGCCTGACCCTGATGTGCCGAGCCACGAATCTTGGCGTGACAGGCACCGTTCGCCTAACCCTACCTACCGCTTCCCAACATAGGCTTATGCCGCAATGAGGCTCAAACATGGAGGTGTGCTCTGACTGAGCAAATGTGAAGACTGCGCACCTCCATGTTGTCTCCAGCCCCTTTTATAACCTGGGTCCGCCCCAAACCCAGGGTGGAACCACCAATGTCCAATAGCAGAGTGCCATGTCATCAGTGACGTCACATGCGACCTATCCGGAACCGCCACGTCATTGATGACCTCATGGCAGCCACGCCCCAAACACTTCACCAGTCATCGTCTGACGACCAATACTGAGGTGCCAGATCATAGGGGCTGGCCTCTGCGAGCCAGTCCGGAGTTGCCACATCATCAGGACACCTGACACCCTCTGCCCTATCAGGGCCTGCCACCTCACGGACATGCTCAGTGAGGTCCTTACCGGACCTAGCCTCTGATGCACTAAGTGCCTGAGCATGCTCAGTAGCCTGAACTGAGGACTTAGTCTCAGACATAACACAAACAGGCTGAGCATGCTCAGTAGGCAAAACACCGGGCTTAAACTCTGGCTGGGGTAAATCGGCGCACGCATGCGCACTAGCCGCCTCTCCACACTTAGACGTGGTGGAAGGAACAGCCAACTGGACGACCCGAGGCATGGCCAAGAACGTCAGCCGTCGCCTGGGTGAAACAGGAACCGCAGCAGGCTGCTTGCGGCTATGGCGGCGCCGGTTCGTAACAGTACCCCCCCCCTCTAGCGGCCCTCCCACTCGAATGGTCTATAGTCGCCACAGATACCACTGAGCGACGGGCGGAAGATGGAGACATGCAGTGGGAGCTACAAGACTCGCTCCACCGCGTAATCACCCCAGACGACCAGTCGATATGTGGGGAATGTTGCTTCAACCAAGGAATACCCAGCAGAATATCATCTGCACCCTTAGGGAGAACCAGAAATGAAATGGTCTCCCTATGCCCAGATGACATGGCAAGGGTAATGGGCACTGTCCGCTGGTGAATTACCTTGGGCAACAAGGACCCATCCAATACACGGACTCTCACTGGCCTTGGCATTTGCCCCAGTGGGATGGCATGCCGCCGGGCAAAAGAGGAGGAGATGAAACTATCCCCACCACCTGTGTCCACACTTGCCCTTGTGGACCATGTTGACCCCTTAAAGGAAATGGACGCGGGAAACGTGACCCTAATGGATGACGCAGAGTCCAGTCTACCTTCAGCTATGGTCACCAATCGCGGTCGCTTACCCTGACGCTTTGGGCAACGGTTGGCATAATGACCATACTGCCCACAAGCGAAACAGGAAATGCCCTTGCGACTCGAAGACCTAGCAACACCAACCCTAGCGATGTCCATAGGGACAGCGATGTCCTCTAAGGGAGTTGCAGTAGGAGAGACCACTACAGTGGCTGAACGACCCTCTGACCTGCGCTCCAGCTGACGTTCGGAGGTCCGCAGGTCAATGCGGGTAGCCAGAGTCATGAGGCCCTCAAGGGTAGTTGGTACCTCACGCGACGCTAATGCGTCCTTCACGTGCGAGGCTAATCCCCTCCAGAACAGTGGAATGAGAGTCCTCTCTGACCACCCCAGTTCTGCAGCAAGTGTCCTGAAACTCACAGCATATTGACTTGAGGAGGTACGCCCCTGCTCCAAAGTCAGTAGCTGTAGGGCCGAGTCGTGAGTGACCTGAGGCCCCAGGAACACTTGTCGCAAAGACTCCAAAAACTCCTTAGAGTCCTGTACTACGAGGTCATTCCTCTCCCACAATGGTGTAGCCCACTCCAGTGCTCTATCAGAGAGCAAGGAGATGATAAACCCCACCTTCGACCTCTCTGTAGGAAACCGTGCAGCCAACAGCTCTAGATGGACTGAGCACTGGTTCACGAATCCCCTACATGCCTTGCTGTTCCCCGTAAACTTGTTGGGCAGCGAGAGGTGAGGGAGGGTTGGAGTAGGCTTGGTGACTGACACCATTGCAGCCGCTTGAGCCACCACATCATCCATATCAGCAGCAAGAGCAGACTTCTCCAGAGACCTCACTCTGGCATCAAGCTGCAGCATGAACTGACGTAGCTGCTCCATCTCCGCCATGCCAGCCAGACCCTGGCGCAGTCTTACTGTTACGGGGGGGCCGGCAGATTAGGACCAGGGGGTATATATCCTAATCGCCAGTCGGGGCCCACCGTGCTCCAGATGACAAAGGAGCTGCTGGCACCTGAGGGTTAGGCGGAGACTATAGAGCTGGATGGCTCTGAGATAACCCAGGAACTCTGGGAACCGGTCACGTGTGTTGGGACACGTCAGACCGGACGACAACCCGATTTGTGTTTTGGTGCACCTAGCGCTACACCAACCACGTGTGCAGGAAACACGTCAGTCCGGGTGGTAACCAGGTAGCGTTGACCGGAAGATCGCCACGAATGCGCCCTGTCGGCCACGTGTGTAGGACACGTCAGGCCGAGCGGTCCTCCGATTAGCGTTTCTGGCCACCTCTCGCCTGGCCACGTGTGTGTAGGACACGTCAGGCCAGATGGGTACACCAGTAGCGTTGACCGGGAAGCCGAGGAGGATAAGGAACACCCTGTTAACTCCACAGGGGTCCTGGGGTACACTGTCGTTGCGCGTAGGGGGCACAACCGGACAGGTGGCGCAGCAGGTGCGTTGTCCGTGTGCGTAGGGGGCACAATTGGACAGGTGGCGCAGCAGGTGCGTTGTCCGTGTGCGTAGGAGGCACAATCGGACAGGTAGCGCAGCAGGTGCGTTGTCCGTGTGCGTAGGGGGCACAATCGGACAGGAAGCACAGCAGCCGCAGCCCAGTTAACGCCACTGGGCTGCTATAGCAAGACTGTAACGGCAGGAGGGAAGCACGGCGCCTGACCCTGATGTGCCGAGCCACGAATCTTGGCGTGACAGGCACTGTTCGCCTAACCCTACCTACCGCTTCCCAACATAGGCTTATGCCGCAATGAGGCTCTAACATGGAGGTGTGCTCTGACTGAGCAAATGTGAAGACTGCGCACCTCCATGTTGTCTCCAGCCCCTTTTATAACCTGGGTCCGCCCCAAACCCAGGGTGGAACCACCAATGTCCAATAGCAGAGTGCCATGTCATCAGTGACGTCACATGCGACCTATCCGGAACCGCCACGTCATTGATGACCTCATGGCAGCCACGCCCCAAACACTTCACCAGTCATCATCTGACGACCAATACTGAGGTGCCAGATCATAGGGGCTGGCCTCTGCGAGCCAGTCCGGAGTTGCCACGTCATCAGGACACCTGACACCCTCTGCCCTATCAGGGCCTGCCACCTCACGGACATGCTCAGTGAGGTCCTTACCGGACCTAGCCTCTGATGCACTAAGTGCCTGAGCATGCTCAGTAGCCTGAACCACAGGCTTAGAAAGCAGACTATCAGTTTGAGCATGCTCAGTAGCCTGAACTGAGGACTTAGTCTCAGACATAACACAAACAGGCTGAGCATGCTCAGTAGGCAAAACACCGGGCTTAAACTCTGGCTGGGGTAAATCGGCGCACGCATGCGCACTAGCCGCCTCTCCACACTTAGACGTGGTGGAAGGAACAGCCAACTGGACGACCCGAGGCACGGCCAAGAACGGCAGCCGGCGCCTGGGCGAAACAGGAACCGCAGCAGGCTGCTTGCGGCTATGGCGGCGCCGGTTCGTAACACCGTCACACATTACGAGATCGCTAGCGAGATCGCTGCTGAGTCACCATTTTGGTGACGCATTAGCGATCCCGTTAGCGATCTCGTTATGCGTGACATCTACCAGCGATCAGGCCCCTGCTGTGAGATCTCTAGTCGTTGCAGAATGGTCCAGGCCATTTTCTTCAAAGGTGATGTCCTGCTGAGCAGGACACATCGCTGTGTTTGACACTGTGTGACAGGGTCCCAGTGACTGCTGGGATCGTTATACAGGTCGCTACTGCGACCTGTATTGTTCCTGCATCGTTGGTAAGGTCTGACTGTTTGACATCTCACCAGTGACCTCAAAGCGACTTACCAGCGATCCTTATCAGGTCACATCATTTTCGGGATCCCTGGTAAGTCATTGTGTGTGACTGGGCCTTTATTATTGGGTATTGTTAACAGGCGGCCTGAGATACTCTGGGGCAATCCACCTATGGTTCATTTTGATCATGGTCAAACTGTCTGCACTTTCTGTGGATAGTCGTGTGCTACTGTTATTATTACTTTATAATTTGCCAAAGGCAATTAGATCCCCAAACTAAAGACTAATCTATTAATATATAACTTTTAATCAACGTATTAAGATAAGGGGACAAACACAATTAAAAGCACTGAGCTCAGTGATCTGTCTTATATCACAAAAGCCATTACTTTAGCCACAGGGAATTCCCTATTCAGACTCATTCTTCCTATGTCTCTGGCTAGCTAATGTGTCAATCCTATTGTAAATAATCACTGCGATCGCTATTTTAAAAAGACATTCAGTAGCCTCCCCAACATGTTTCACCACACTGACGTCATCAGGGGGCTGAGGCTAATGCTGAATTACTATGCCTGCATGGACCTTTTAAAGGTTTAGCTATGACCTCATATTGTGCTTTGCCAATGAAAATCCTCAGTATATGTTCCATTATATGCTCTATAGCCAATCACTATTAGAGGAGTATATTACCTTCAATTCTTTCTGGATCGCTATTCGTTCTTATATCTGTCTCTCCTCAGCTCCTCCATCTCACTGGCCAGACTGACTAACTTCATATTTCCCTCTCTGAGGTTAAAATCCAATCAGGATCTATTAAGCCTAGCCAGTGAGATTACATCTCTTATCATTAAATTATCTCTGTCCAGGTCAAAGTACTCTATGTCATCCCGTTTTTATGTCAGGTTACACACACTGTGCTTGCTCCTGCTATGCGTCATCAGTCCCTGTGTTTACTAAGAGATAATCACACCGAGTGTGCTCCTGGACTTAGAACATTAAAGCACTGTTATCTCTCATCATGCATGCGTTAAGACAGTATTAAAACAGGATTTTGTATTACACAGCACATTCTCTGGGACTTAGAAGATTAGAGCAGTATCCCTTTTCATATCATCTGTATGGGGATCTATGCCTACTCCCACCACTTAGGATAGGAGCAAACAGTATATATAAACTCAAAAACAGCATTTTTGGAAATTTTATATCATGAAGTGTATATCCAAGAAACGTTTGTACTATCTCAGATACATACATATTCTGTTGCTCTATTCCTACTTTTATATGAGAGGTAAATACATGTACATTAACCCCTAATATTTTCTTAGAATAAAAACACACTCAGGGGAATTTCTTATCACTATCTTTACTGGACATGTTCACAGATAACCATCAGAGATATACCTTTAATAAAGGGAAAATATGAAAAATAAGAGGGGAGAATATTTTGGACGGAGAACTTCTATATCTATATTGGTATGACAGATATTATATCCTAATCATTGATATATTATGGCAATGAAAATATTTTAATTTTATCATAGATTGTTCAATTATACTACACCTATTGCTGCTATATCAATGTGCTACATTTTTATCTGGGAGAGGAGATATTATTGGAGCATGGCTAAAGCTTGAGGTTTTATTTTATCATTTATATCTTTAATCTATAGGTCCTACTTGTTATGAGTCCAACAGAAGTTTCTTATATTCATATAATCTTATATTGTATGGCAGTAGCTAAATTATCACAGAGAGCAGCAAAGTTCAAATAAATGCTGTGTGTGTGTGAAGCCTTCATTCAGGCCATTGGGGCTCATAGAGTTCAATCTAAAAATCCACCTTGCTTCTTCCTTTAGTAGCAACCTGTCCAGATTACCTTTTCTCGCACCTAACCTGATCTGTCTTATACCCCAAAATTTTAAATTCAGGGAATTTTCTGTATGGTAGCATCTCATATGTCTTGACAATGGTGTGTCAGCTTTGGTATTAATTGTGCTTATGTGTTTAGAGATCCTCCTCCGAAATTCTTGAATTTTTTTTCCTATATATAGTTTTTTGCACGGGCACATTGCTATATATATTATTCCTTTTGATTTACAGTTGGTTTTATCTTTGATGACATATCTTCGATTATCCAAAGGATTGATAAACTCTTTAAGTTTCAACATGTAACCACAAAAGGAGCACGTGCCGCAAGGGATAGAACCCTCCTGTAGTCTCGACAGCCAATTCATGTTGCTACTCTCATTCCTTTTACCTTGCACAAAATGACTATGTGTGAGGAATTCTCTCAAATGTTTCCCCCTACGATATGTAATATTTGGGGTAGATCCAATTACTGACTTTAAATCAGGGTCCACTCTTAGAATAGGCCAATACTTTTTAAGAGTCCTATGGATCTCTGGGGCACACTCATCATAGGTTCCTATTACTCTAACTGGTGCATTATCAGATTTTCTTCCTCGATTTTCTATCAAGAGGTCATCACGATTCATCCCTTTTGCTCTATTAAAAGCTTTATATAGAACTTTTTTAGGGTATCCTCTTGCAATAAAGAATCTGAATAATCTGCCACATTCTATTCCAAAGCTCTTATCATCAGAGCAGTTTCTAATTATTTTCAAATTATTTGTTGCAGTGGGTTTTCTGTAAGTATTCATCTGTATATTCCCCCTTTCATCAATAGTAATTGTCAAGTCTAGAAAATTAATGATTCTGTTTCCAATCTCCTGGGTAAAAAACAAACCAATCTTGTTATTATTCAGAATTGTAACAAAATCTTGAAAAATATTTCTCTCACCATCCCATAGGATAAGTACATCATCGATGTACCTACCCCAAAACAATATGTGACTAGTGTAAAAACTCAGATCTTCCGAAAAAACAGAAACATCTTCCCACCACCCTAAAAATAAATTTGCAAAAGTGGGCGCACAAGTCGTGCCCATGGCGGTACCCCTGATCTGATGATATAGGGTACCGCCAGAGGCAAAAAAATTGTGCGTCAATACAAACCGCAAAAGTGACAACAAAAATTCATTGTGAAGTGTAAATTGTTCGCTGCTAAAAAGTGACCTACAGCTGCTATTCCTACCTCATGATCAATGTTGCTGTATAGTCCTTCAACATCTAGACTAGCCAGGATGGTCGTATCCGATACATTTATGCCACGTAACTTAAGGACAAGATCTTTCGTGTCCCTGATGAAAGAGGGTAAGACTTGTACAAAAGGGGATAGTAGTTCATCCAAATATCTACTGGCACCCTCCGTAAGAGAATCATTTCCTGAGACAATCGGTCTTCCGGGTATAGGGACCACGTTCTTATGCACTTTTGGGAGTGCATAGAATGTGGCCAAAGTGGGACAAGGATTATACATTTCCTTATATTCATCTTCCGAAATTAAGGAAGCTGATAGTGCAACTTTTAACAAACTCTGTGAATCAAGAAGGAATCTTTTTGTTGGATCTTCAGTCAAGATCTTATACGTTTTTTTGTCATCTAGCAACTTTTTAGCCATCTTTACATAATCCTCTGTGTCCATCAGGACAATATTGCCCCCTTTGTCTGAACCTTTTATGGTCACATTTTGTATTTCTTCCAGATCATTTAGAGCTTTCATTTCTAATTGGTTCAGATGTTTTAAAAGGCTATGTCGTTTATAATTAATCTTTTTGAGATCTTCCTCTACCATATTGACAAAAGTATCTATGTTATGATATTGAGAAAAGGGAGGAGTGTTCTTACTTTTTGGTTTCAGTGATGAGAAAGGGGGGGAAATCTCATCAGTATTTCTATATTCACCCTCAAGACTCTCCAGAATCTTGATGACTTCATCCTCCTTTTTCTTCATGACTGATAAATATCATGCAATAAAGAATAGGGATGTATGTAAGGCTAATCTTCTCGCGAATAAATTTATATCTTTTGTCCAAGTAAAGGTGTCATATCTTGGGACAGGTGTAAATGATAAGCCCTTCCTCAGCAATTGTATATGTGCTTGACTTAGATCCACTGATGATACATTAAATATTTGTAAGTCCCTTTCTGATGTCTCTTCATCATTAAATCATACCATCTATTGCTTCCCTAAAAAATGCTGATTTGTAAGGACTGTTCCACTTATACCCGGCTGTGATGTCATCATAATATTTGTTGTATTTTGTTGAGGCAAAATTTGGGGGGGCAAACCTGATGTAGCTATTTGTATATTTCCTAACCTTGTGGTCATATTTGATTGTATCATGTCCATCGGTTGAGTATTTTGTATTAACCCAGTTTGTACCGCAAAGTGGCCTTAATTCCCACTCTGTGAAGAGATGGTCATATTTGGAATAGGCGTCATATTTCCAAAGGTGACTGGAGTCTGTATTGGGTCTGGTTGTATTTGGATCGGATTCTGATTTCCATTCTGTACTGGAATAGTTGTACCTGGGTTGGGAATCATATTCCCAAAAACAACAGGGGTCTGTGTATTTTGAATATCCCTTCTCAAATTCTGTGAAACAGATGACAAAAAGGATGAGGAGTTGCTGCTGGATAGATCTCGATTTTTTCCAATCCGTTCTGCCATCCATGATTTAGAAAAAGAACTTTTTCTCTGTTTATTATTTCTATTCGGACCACTCTTATGTTTAAAAGCACCCCTATTGGAATTATCACCAACAGAGCTATCCGACTCAGTGAAATCTGTTTCAGAAGGATCAAAATATCGAGATCTATTTTGTCTCCCTCTAGTTCTACTGAACCTATATACTTCGCCTTTTTCAAAATCAGTTAGGTCCCTAATATATTTTTGATGTTTCCGATCTTTAATCTCTTTCTTCACTGTCTCAATATTTTTTTTTGTAGATTAAGTTCCAATCTTCCAAAATTAGGTTGTGTGGAAAATTGCTGTATATCTAATATCTCTTTCTCAAGCTGTTCATTGATTTTATTAAGATTTTTCTTTTCATATTCTAAGAGGTAATTCATCATCCTCAAGGAATTATCCATCCACAAATCCTCCCATCCTTTCATAAATTCCGTATCCTCCCTGTGTGTATTCAGGGCTATATGGATTCTCAGTCCTCTATATACAATCCGCTTTGTCAAATAAGTTTCCAGACTAGCTATTTCCCACCATGCCCTTGTTTGTTGTTTAAAGGTTCTGAACAGATTGCTAAATTGTGAGTTAATATCTCTTTGAGCAAAGGTAATTTCTGATTTAGAAAACACTTGAGTAGCTTCCACCCGTAAACTATCAATATTCTCTCTCTGTGACAAGAAACCTGCCATGCTATTTAAAGAACATAAATAGGGTTAACCATTGACCCTATTGACAATTTGGATTTCCTACTGAAAGCTCGTTCTTATCAGTCAGCATAGGGATTAACATTACTTTACAATTTGCCAAAGGCAATTAGATCCCCAGTTTTTACACTACACTAGTCACATTATTTTGGGGTAGGTACATCGATGATGTACTTATCCTATGGGATGGTGAGAGAAATATTTTTCAAGATTTTGTTACAATTCTGAATAATAACAAGATTGGTATGTTTTTTACCCAGGAGATTGGAAACAGAATCATTAATTTTCTAGACTTGACAATTACTATTGATGAAAGGGGGAATATACAGATGAATACTTAAAGAAAACCCACTGCAACAAATAATTTGTTGCATTTGGGATAGTTGGCAACCACCTGCTTTGAAAGCAGGTATCCCTGCTTATATATATATATATATATATATGCTTGGTATAGGACAATACATGCGAGCACGTACAAACTGCTCTGATAAGAGCTTTGGGACAGAATGTGGCAGATTATTCAGACTATTTATTGCAAGAGGATACCCTAAAAAAGTTCTGTATAAAGCTTTTAATAGAGCCAAAGGGATGAATCATGATGACCTCTTGATAGAAAATCGAGGAAGAAAATCTGATAATGCACCAGTTAGAGTAATAGGAACCTATGATGAGTGTGCCCCAGAGATCCATAGGACTCTTAAAAAGTATTGGCCTATTCTAAGAGTAGACCCTGATTTAAAGTCAGTAATTGGATCTACCCCAAATATTACATATCGTAGGGGGAAAAATTTGAGAGAATTCCTCACACATAGTCATTTTGTGCAAGGTAAAAGGAATTAGAGTAACAACATGAATTGGCTGTCGAGACTACAGGAGGGTTCTAACCCTTGCGGCACGTGCTCCTTTTGTGGTTACATGTTGAAACTTAAAGAGTTTATCAATCCTTTGGATAATCGAAGATATGTCATCAAAGATAAAACCAACTGTAAATCAAAAGGAATAATATATACAGCCAAGTGCCCGTGCAAAAAACTATATATAGGAAAAAAAATTCAAGAATTTCGGAGGAGGATCTCTAAACACATAAGCACAATTAATACCAAAGCTGACACACCATTGTCAAGACATATGAGATGCTACCATACAGAAAATCCCCTGAATTTAAAATTTTGGGGTATAAGACAGATCAGTTTAGGTGCGAGAAAAGGTAATCTGGACAGGTTGCTACTAAAGGAAGAAGGTAGGTGGATTTTTAGATTGAACTCTATGAGCCCCAATGGCCTGAATGAAGGCTTCACACACACAGCATTTATTTGACCTTTGCTGCTCTCTGTGATAATTTAGCTACTGCCATACAATATAAGATTATAGGAATATAAGAAATTTCTGTTGGACTCATAACAAGTAGGACCTATAGATTAAAGATATAAAAGATAAAATAAAACCTCAAGCTTTAGCCATGCTCCAATAATATCTCCTCTCCCAGATAAAAAGGTAGCACATTGATACAGCAACAATAGGTGTAGTATAATTGAACAATCTATGATAAAATTAAAATATTTTCATTGCCATAATATATCAATGATTAGGATATAATATCTGTCATACCAATATAGATATAGAAGTTCTCCGTCCAAAATATTCTCCCCTCTTATTTTTCATATTTTCCCTTTATTAAAGGTATATCTCTGATGGTTATCTGTGAACATGTCCAGTAAAGATAGTGATAAGAAATTCCCCTGAGTGTGTTTTTATTCTAAGAAAATATTAGGGGTTAATGTACATGTATTTACCTCTCATATAAAAGTAGGAATAGAGCAACAGAATATGTATGTATCTGAGATAGTACAAACGTTTCTTGGATATACACTTCATGATATAAAATTTCCAAAAATGCTGTTTTTGAGTTTATATATACTGTTTGTGCCTATCCTAAGTGGTGGGAGTAGGCATAGATCCCCATACAGAAGATATAAAAAGGGATACTGATCTAATCTTCTAAGTCCCAGAGAATGTGCTGTGTAATACAAAATCCTGTTTTAATACTAAAGCTGGTGTCACACACAGCGACAACGACAACGACGTCGCTGCTACGTCACCATTTTCTTTGACATTGCAGCGACGTCACGTCGCTGTCGCTGTGTGTGACATCCAGCAACGAGGAGTTGGAGTGCGAGGTACTGAAGTAAAGGGAGGCGACTGAAGATAAGTGTGGCATAGTTTTAACACGATCTCATAGTGGTGATAACTGTAGCTGTTTAAGAAGAGAAGAGTCGCCGTAAGCTGATCGATTGCTGGGACTTGCCGGGTCTCGCTGTTTGAGGACATCGCAACTTTCGCCTGTCATACGCTACATCAGCATTATGGAAGAGAAGAAAATCCACATGGTCACCTGCAACACATGCTACATGTTTACGGATCTGCCGCACAAGAAATTCAACTTCACCTGTCAAAAGTGCAAACTTGTTGCCCTCTTAGAGGAAAAGGTGCGGGGACTGGAAGAAAGAATAGCAACTTTGAAGCTAATTAAAGAACATGAGGACTTCTTGGACGAGGCAGAAGCAACAATTCAGGATATGGAAAGTGAGAAAAGCTTCAGAACACATACAGAGGCTGAAAAGTGGACACATGTGACCAAAAGAAGCCAGCGGATCAAGTGGTCGGCACCACCCACACAGCTTAGCAACCAATATGAAGCCCTCATGCTGGAGAACGAAAATGGCACAGCTCAGGATGATACCGTCTCTACAGGAGAAGACACAGTATCATCAAAAGAAGTTACTTTGTCAACAAAAGCAGAAACAAAAGACACTCAAAAGCACTCAGGAGCAACAAGCAGTGCGTCCAGAAAGAAAAGAAGAGTGGTAGTTATGGGCGACTCACTACTAAGAGGCACGGAGGCAACTATCTGCAGGCCGGACATAACCGCACGAGAAGTATGCTGCCTCCCTGGAGCAAAAATCAAGGATGTGGCCAACAGGATACCAACTATCCTCGGATCCAAGGACGAATACCCATTCCTATTGATACATGTAGGAACAAACGACACGGCAAGAAATGATCTGCCAACTATTTGTGAAGACTTTGAAATTCTGGGGAAGAAAATAAAGGAACGGAACGTACAGGTTGTTTTCTCATCAATCCTCCCAGTCGATGGCCATGGTGTCAGAAGATGGAATAGGATACTAAATTTGAACAACTGGCTACGACAGTGGTGCAGGCAGCAAGGATTTGGATTCTTATACCATGGAGTGAATTACCTCTACGATGGACTTCTCGCAAGAGACGGGATACACCTCACAAAACCTGGGAAACACACGTTCGCCAGAAGGCTTGCCACACTCATCAGGAGGGCTTTAAACTAGAAGAAGAGGGGATGGGAGAAAAAACAGCAGACAAGAACATGCAGCAGAAGGACAAACTAATCAAGGATACTAGATGCCGTAAAGAGGACCCAAGACAGGGTACTAAGAAGGAAGCTGAGAAAAGGGGAGCAAAACTTCTTTCCTGCATGCTGACCAATGCAAGAAGCCTGACCAATAAGATGGAGGAACTGGAGCTGGTAATGTATGAGGAGAAATACGACATAGTAGGAATAACTGAGACATGGTTAGATGATAGTTATGACTGGGCGGCTAACCTGCAAGGATATGAATTGTTTAGGAGGGATCGTAAAAAAAGGAAAGGGGGTGGAGTCTGTCTATATATAAAGTCCAGTTTAAAGCCCAGACTAAGAGAAGATATTCAAGAGGGAAATGAAGAGGTGGAGTCTCTATGGGTGGAGATACAAGGAGGGAAAACTAATAAAATCCTCATAGGGGTTTGTTATAAGCCACCAAATATAACAGAAACCACTGAAAATGTATTATTGAAACAAATAGACAAAGCAGCAAATCACAATGAGGTGATTATTATGGGGGACTTCAATTACCCCGATATAGACTGGGAAACTGAAACCTGTGTATCTCAGAAAGGAAACCGGTTTCTGTCAGTAACTAAGGATAATTATCTGTCCCAACTTGTGCCGGGCCCAACTAGAGGGGCAGCCCTTCTGGACTTAATTTTAAGCAACAGGCCAGATAGAATAACAGACGTACGAGTGGATGGGCACCTAGGGAATAGTGACCACAATATAATACAATTCCACTTGTCCTTTAGTAAGGTGCCTTGGAGGGGGGTTACAAAAACGCTGAATTTCAGGAAAGCAAAGTTTGATCAACTTAGAGAAGACCTTCGCCAAATTGATTGGGACAATGTCCTCAAAAATGGGAGCACAGAAAATAAGTGGGAAATTTTTAAATCAGTATTAAACACCCACTGCGAGCTAGCCATACCATACAGAAATAAAAGGGCTAGGAACAGGAGAAAACCAATGTGGCTTAATAAGGATGTAAAAGGGGCAATGAATAATAAGAAAAAGGCATTTAAAAAGCTAAAATAAGAAGGCAGCGAGGAAGCATTAAAAATATATAGAGAAAAAAATAAAATGTGTAAAAAACAAATATATTTAGCAAAAGTAGAAACTGAGAGACTCATTGCTAAGGAAAGCAAAACAAATCCCAAACTATTCTTTAATTATATAAACAGAAAAAAGATTAAAATTGATGGTGTTGGCCCTTTAAAGAATAATGAGGGTAAAATCATAGAAAGCGATGTGGGAAAAGCAAATGTTTTAAATACTTTTTTCTCAACTGTGTTCACACAGGAAAAGCATATGCCAGGGGAAATGCAGAGTGATCATGTAAATGCCCCATTAAGTATGACCTGCCTAACCCAGGAAGAAGTGCAGAACCGACTTAGTAACATTAAAATTGACAAATCACCAGGCCCTGATGGCATTCACCCTCGGGTATTAAGGGAGTTAAGTAATGTGATAGACAGGCCTCTATTCCTTTTATTTAAAGACTCTATAGAAACTGGGTCTGTTCCACTGGATTGGCGGCTAGCAAATGTGGTACCAATATTCAAAAAAGGGTGCAAAAGGGAACCTGGAAACTATAGGCCGGTAAGCTTAACATCTGTTGTGGGTAAAATGTTTGAAGGGTTTTTAAGGGATACTATTATGGAATGTCTCAATGTTAATAACTGTTTAACTCCATATCAACATGGATTTATGAAGGATCGCTCCTGTCAAACTAACCTGATCAGCTTCTATGAGGATGTAAGCTCTCACATGGACCGAGGAGAATCATTGGATGTCATTTATCTCGACTTCGGTAAAGCATTTGACACTGTCCCACATAAAAGACTGCTAAGTAAAATGAGAAAGCTTGGGCTCGGGGAAAATGTGTGTAGATGGGTAGGTAGCTGGCTTAGTGGTAGAAAACAAAGAGTGGTTATTAATGGTGCATACTCAGATTGGGCCAGGGTTACTAGTGGGGTGCCACAGGGGTCTGTATTGGGCCCCCTACTATTTAATATATTTATTAATGATCTGGTGGATGGTTTACAGAGTAAAATATCAGTATTTGCAGATGATACAAAACTATGTAAGGTAGTTAACACAAAGGAGGACAGTTTGCAACTACAGATGGACTTGAGTAAATTGGAAAATTGGGCTGAAAAATGGCAAATGAGGTTTAACACAGATAAGTGTAAGGTTATGCACATGGGAAGGAGAAACAGATGCTACGATTACTTACTAAATGGGAAACTGCTGGGGAAATCAGACATGGAAAAAGACTTAGGCATCTTAGTGAATAAGAATCTAAATTGGAGTGCCCAGTGTCAGGCAGCAGCCACCAAAGCAAATAGGGTGATGGGATGCATTAGAAGAGGTCTGGGGGCACGAGATGAAAACATCATTCTCCCTCTGTACAAATCACTAGTCAGACCACACTTGGAGTATTGTGTGCAATTTTGGGCGCCGGTGCTGAAGAAAGACATTACTGAACTTGAAAGGGTTCAGAGGCGGGCTACTAAAATAATAAATGGAATGGGTGCATTACAATACACGGAAAGGTTATCAAAATTAGGTCTATTTACTCTAGAAAAGAGAAGACTTAGGGGAGACCTAATAAATATGTACAAATATATCAGAGGGCCATATAGAGATCTCTCCCATGATCTGTTTGTACCAAGGACTATGACAAGAACAAGGGGGCATTCTTTTCGATTGGAGGAAAGAAAATTCCTACATCAGCATAGAAGAGGGTTCTTCACGGTAAGAGCAGTGAGGCTCTGGAACTCTCTTCCTGAGGAAGTGGTGATGGCCAACTCACTGAATGAATTTAAGAGAGGAATGGATGCATTTCTTGTTAGCAAAAGTATAGAAGGTTATAAATAGCATAATCTTACAGGTAGATAGAAGAGCGACCAAGATTATTAGAGGAATGGGTGGGCTGCAATACCAAGACAGGTTATTAAACTTGGGGTTAGTTAGTTAGGAAAAACAAAGGCTTAGGGGGATCTAATCACAATGTATAAATATATGAGGGGACAGTACAGAGACCTTTCCAAAGATCTCTTTACACCTAGGCCTGCGACTGGAACACGGGGGCATCCGCTACGTCTTGAGGAAAGAATGTTTAATCATAATCACAGATGAGGACTCTTTACTGTACGAGCAGTGAGACTATGGAGCTCTCTGCCGTATGATGTTGTATTGAGGGATTCACAAGTAAAATTTAAGCAGAGCCTGATCGCATTAATTGAAAAATATAATATTACCAGTTATGTATATTGGATTTTATGACAGGGTGTTGATCCAGGGAACTAGTCTGATTGCCGTATGTGGAGTCAGGAAGGAATTTTTTTCCCCATTGGAGCTTATTTGACACATTGGGGTTTTTTTGCCTTCCTATGGATCAACATGTTAGGCTACGGGTTGAACTAGATGGACTTAGAGTCTCCCTTCAACCTTAAAAACTATGAAACTATGAAACGACCTGGCCCCTGCTGTGAGGTCGCCGGTCGTTGCTGAATGTCCAGCTTCATTTTTTGGTCGTCACTCTCCCGCTGTGACACACACATCGCTGTGTGTGACAGCGAGAGAGCGACGAAATGAAGCGAGCGGGGAGCAGGAGCCGGCGTCTGGCAGCTGCGGAAAGCTGTAACCAGCGTAAACATCGGGTAACCAAGGGAAGACCTTTCCCTGGTTACCCGATATTTACCTTCGTTACCAGCCTCCGCCCTTGCTGCCAGTGCCGGCTCCTGCTCTGTGCACATGTGGCTGCAGTACACATCGGGTAATTAACCCGATGTATACTGTAGCAAGGAGAGCAAGGAGCCAGCGCTAAGCAGTGTGCGCGGCTCCCTGCTCTCTGCACTGTGACATGTAGCTGCAGCACACATCGGGTTAATTAACCCGATGTGTACTGTACCTAGGAGAGCAAGGAGCCAGCGCTAAGCGCGGCTCCCTGCTCTCTGCACATATAGCGACGTTATGATCGCTGCTGCGTCGCTGTGTTTGACAGCTAAGCAGCGATCATAACAGCGACTTACAAGGTCGCTGCTACGTCACAGAAAATGGTGACGTAACAGCGACGTCGTTGTCGCTGTCGCTTAGTGTGAACCCAGCTTGAGTCTTAACGCATGCGTGATGAGAGATAACAGTGCTTTAATGTTCTAAGTCCAGGAGCACGCGCGGTGTGATTATCTCTTAGTAAACACAGGGGCATACCAGGAGCAAGCACAGTGTGTGTAACCTGACATAAAAACGGGATGACATAGAGGACTTTGACCTGGACAGAGATAATATCATGATAAGAGATGTAATCTCACTGGCTAGGCTTAATAGATCCTGATTGGATTTTAACCTCAGAGACTGAAATATGAAGTTGGTCAGTCTGGCCAGTGAGATGGAGGAGCTGAGGAGAGACAGATATAAGAACGAATAGCGATCCAGAAAGAATTGAAGGTAATATACCCCTCTAATAGTGATTGGCTATAGAGTGTTAGGTTGACCTAACAGTCACAGCTGTTGCCAGCGATGTCCGAATGCAGAGAGGGTACCAGTGATCCCCCCCCCCCCCTCGGCTATTCCAGCTCTCAATAAAAACATGCAGACGCTGTTATACACATAAGACTGGAGATGTGTGACTCCGAATAGAAAATGTATTATTTTGTTTACATTACAAGGATATACAAAGTTGATTAGGGCGTAACTATGCAACATACATATTCATTAATCTACATTCATTAAGGCGTGGATTGCTTATTCCCAGCAAGAGAAATTCACATAATGACTTATACTCCCATAATAATCTATAACGTTCTTCTTCCCATAACAAGATGTTTGTCAGTCGTTTCTAAGTCAAAACATTCTGCGTCCTTGAGGTTGGTTTCATAGTTTATCACGTAAATAAGTCTGGTTTGGTCTTGCAAGGGAGAATGAATTTCTATTATTTTGTAAGTCAGTGAAAAAGGTTAACTCTTTCCTCACAATCCCCCCTATTGGAGTGATTCATGGACAGGGGGCCATCGAGAAGCTGTGGACTATGGAGAGAGCAGGCTAGCCTCCAGATACTTTCTGAGCCGCGGGTTGCTCAGGGAGTGTCGTCTCACATCCGTCACCCAGGACTGCCTGTATGCCTCTCGATAGGAGTCTCATCATGATACGCCAAGGTGATTTCTAGAAAAAAAGAGTAGAGAAGAGAAAAAAACGCATATTAGTGATTTCATACAGGTGCTGAATAATCATTGTATCTACATTGCTTCAAGCAGCGGGAAAACAAAGCCATTAGCAACTTGAACACTACATAAGCAACTAGTAAACAGAGTAACACTTGGAACACTGATTGCAGTATCCCCATGAAAGATCCTCCTATTCCCTTAAACCAGTTTGCAGGGTTGAACATTGAAAAGGTATTGCTCCACCAAGCATCTGAGCTTCTGAGTACCTCCTCATCATGTTTTTTCCTCAGCTTTTGTATCTCAGTTAAACTGGCTTGGTCTTTAAAGGTTCCTTTTGGATCTATGTAGTGACAACAGCTGGGGCCTACCACTTGGCACATCCCCCCTTGGGCTGCAGTGAGGTAATCCAGTACCAAAGTATGTTGGTTGGTTACAATGATTAATTGTCTCTGTATGTCAATGGTACTATTTACTGCTTGGAGAACCTCAAAAATTTGATCATCAAGATAGTCAGTGCTGTCCACCAACTTACCATACATCTGCATTATCATGGGATAGATAAAAAGAAAGCTGAAACATGTGTTGACATGACTCATTTGAATCACATGGGGTCGGCCACTAGGCCTGTCTTGGTTGTCTGCCGCTCTCTTTACCAGTAGGTGGAGAGGCATTTTCCCTGCCGGTATATCAGTGGTATTGATAATGAAGGTGGCAGGGGTCAAACGGGCCAAGGTGCAGGTGCCATTTACTCCTACTGGTAGCCATTTGTAGGCATTGTAACCACAAATCCAGTAGGTCTGCGGTGGGATATCCCAGATGGCAGAATGTTGTAATATGAGTCTATGTACTATATCTATAAAGGCCGATATGTTTCTGAGCATACACCATCCGGAAAGTTGGCCTAGGGGACTACAATACCCTGCGGATGGTTCACCACAGGTTTCTCGGCCAGGCACATATGGGTCAGAATCATTGCACCATAAATTTCCGGGTTGGGAGTAACAAGTATCATTTGTGCCTTCTGGAAACAATGAATTGTATACCCACCCATGGTCATGCAGATGTCTCTCTAACAGCAAGGGGTTAAATGCATCTTTACTGTCAGAGGTTCACCAAAAACTTATTTTGATTCCTTCTGTTGGAATCTTGCACATAGTAGGTGTTTTTGTGTAATTACGGGGTACCCAGCTGCTTCCTTCAAAGGCTAAATATTGCTGGGTTCCGGGAAGGCCAGTAGTAAGATTGCCTTGCCACCAGGGGAAATCTACCCACCCTACGATTGGTATGGGCACACTAGTGTTCCACAATTTTTGATACTTGGTGTCATTGACTGATAGTCTGTTGTAACAGCCTCCCCATTGAAACACTTCGTTTATTGGGACTGGTATGGCTAAGTATGGCATGGAAGAGGCTGTCACAGGTGCGTGTGTACATATCCAGCAGTCTGTGATCTCAAGTTTTTCAGCTTACACTTCATGATGGGTCTCAAATGAATTCTGCCATGGTGTAGAAGGCCCCAAAAAGGGAGTACACATAGAAATACTTATCAGCAGTATTAGGCCTTCTTGCAGTGGCTGGCATGGACCCATGTCGATCTCCCCTCAAGTTTGACGGAGGTTGGAGTGGTCAGCTGGACAGTCAAAGGCCCTTCGAATCGTGGCTCAAGGATCTTTCTCACGTGCTTCTTTAGGTAGACCCGGTCACCAGGCTTTAGAGAGTGGGTTCCTGGAACGGCATTAGGATCAGGTAGAAAAGAGTAGACCCTTTGGTGGGTTTCAGTTAGTCTCTTCTGCAGAGAAACAACATAAGACGTTAGGCTATCACATTGCAGGTGTAACTCCTGCGGGAAATAGCATCCTAATCTGGGTGCACTACCAAAGAGTATTTCAAAGGGTGAGAGCCTGTGCTTTCCCTGCGGGGTAGTCCTTAAAGAGTAAAGAGCTATGGGGAGACATTCTGTCCATGGTCTACCAGTCTCCTCCACTGCCTTGGCTAGTTTGAGCTTTAGAGTTCCATTTAACCTTTCCACTTTCCCTGATGACTGTGGGTGGTAAGGCGTGTGTAAGGCTGACTGAATGCCTAACAGGGCACAGGTGTTCTGGAAAACTTGTCCAGTGAAATGAGTACCTCGGTCCGACTCTATGACTTCAGGGAGTCCAAACCGAGGCACCAGCTCACAGGCCAATTTTTTTGCTGTAATTCGGGCCATGGCTGAGCTTACAGGATAGGCCTCTGGCCATCCTGAGAAGAGGTCTACACAGACAAGTACAAACTCGTAGATGCCATGTTTTGGCAACTGTATATAGTCTATTTGTACTCTTTGAAATGGGGCAAACGTCTTTGGCATGTGTCTTTGCGGGGTTTTAGTTAGCTGGCCTGGATTGTGTTGTTGACAGATGTGACAAGCTTTTATTCTCTGGGAGGCGTATTGTCTGAAGCCGGGGGCTACCCAATATGGTTGCATCTGGTTCATGATTGAGTTTGTGCTACCGTGTGTGTGGGGTAGTGGAGTACTTGGAAAATCGCAGGGAACCAACTGCGTGGCAGGACGGAAAGTCAGTTTAGGTGCCAAATAACCTCCACCTTTTCTGTCCCCTTGGCCCGCCATCCGGCCTTTTCTTCCTCAGAGGCGTTTTCTTGTGTATCAAAGAGGTTCTGCATTTCTTCCTCCGTCGTTGACACTGTTTCCGTCTCCTTCAAAGGGAGTAAGGCTGCTTGTTTTGCTGTTTGATCGGCCAAGCGATTTCCCCTTGCCTCGGGTGTTTGAACCTTGGTGTGGGCAGCAACCTTTATGATTGCTAGCTCCTTTGGTATCAAGACTACTTCCATTAGTTTCTTCACTGAGGCTCCATGCCTGATGGGATTTCCTGTTGCTGTGAGGAATCCTCTAGTCTGCCAGATAGTGCCAAAATCGTGCACAATGCTGTATGCATAGGCTGAGCCCGTGTAGATGTTCGCTGTTCGTTCTTCCAGAAACTCAAATTGCCCAGATGAGGGCGAGAAGTTCTGCTTCTTGAGCAGATATGCGTGGAGGTAGCGGTTGTTTGGCTAAGACTGCATATAGAGTCACTACTACAAATCCGGTGTGGAACTTGCCTGCTTCATCAGCGTATCTGCTACCATCCACAAAAAGTTCAAAGTCTGGATTTGTAAGCGGTGTTGCCTGAATATTGTGCAGGGGCTTTGCCTCATGTTCAATGAGTTCCTGACAATCATGATCAAATGGTGCGCTGGTATGTTTGTCACTCTCTTCTGTCCTCTCTTCTGTCCCCCCTTCTAAACTTGTGAAGATCAGCAAGATTTAGACTTGTAACTCGAGCAAATGAGATGTTTGGGGGTAGCAACAGCATGCACTGAAGTCTGACTTGTCTTGCCATGGAGAGATGTTTCAACTGCACTTGATTGAGAACAGCATAGATGTCATGGCTGGTAAGGATGGTAGTCGGGAAATCGAGTGAGATTTCAGATGCTTTCTGCAGTATGTTTGAAACTGCTGTAACAGCACGGACACAGGTTGGTGCTGCTTTGGTGACGTTGTCAAGTTGAGAGGAGTAGTACCCGATTATGTGATGTTTGTCCGTCTTCTGGGTGAGTACTCCTACGGCAAATCCTTGAAGCTCTGCTACGAACAGATTAAAGGTGAGATCATAGTTTGGTAGTGCCAGAGCAATCAATCACTAGTTCCTTGAGCTTTTGAAAGTTTTGTCGAGCTTCTTCTGTAAGGGAGAAAGGAACATTCTTTGTGCAATCATACAGCGGTTGCATGAGTAGTGATGCATTAGGAATCCACTGTCTGTAGAATGATATTAGTCCTAAAAATCCTCTGAGCTGTTTGAGATTCCTAGGAATGCTTGCTTTCCTGATAACTCCTTGTCTGTCTGGGCTGAGGTGTTTTTGTCCCGCAGAAAGGCAATGACCCAGGAAAGTGACCTTTGTTTCCCAGAATTGCAATTTATCTCTGCTTGCTTTGCATCCTACTTCTGCCAGAAAGGCAAGAAGACTTATTGAAGCCGTTATACATTTTTCTTCACTGGGGCAGCACAGTAGTAAATCATCCATGTACTGAAGAAGGACACAGTGTTCAGGGGGCTCCCAGCCCTGAAGCACATTGCTCATTGCCTGAGTATATAGCGTAGGAGAATGTTGCATACCTTGAGGCAGGCGTGTCCATGTATATTGATTTTGCTTGTGCGTGAATGCAAAGAAATCTTGGCATGCTGGTGTGACGACATGGACTCTCATGGGTTAAAGTTTCTTAAAATTCAGCCAGACAGGATGATAGATTGTTTATAGACAGGGGATAAGTCCCTCATTGTTTTTACAAGACTCTTGTGGACTCATGTAATTGTGTTGGCCACTGAAAGCCAGACGTATTGTGTCTCCAGACTTTTCCAGGAATCATTGTATTGTAGTTGTGTATTGCTAATGTGATTACCTTAGTAGCCATTTGTGACGACATGGACTCTCATGGGTTAAAGTTTCTTAAAATCCAGCCAGACAGCATGATAGATTGTCTATAGACGGGGGAGAAGTCCCTCATTGTTTTTACAAGACTCTTGTTGACTCAATGTAATTGTGTTGGCCACTGAAAGCCAGAGGTATTGTTCTCCAGACATTTCCAGTAACCATTGTATTGTAGTTGTGTATTGATAATGTAATTACCTTAGTAGCCATTGTCTAGTCTAGTCGGTGACTCCCAGTTTACATGTACACCCTCAGTCTTTCTACCCATATCATTTAAATGAACATTGTCTATGCAGCTTGAGATTCATCCAATGGGAGAGGTGATCTTGTCCAACCAATCGATGAGGACGCAGTGTATCTAAGTGGAAGGCTGTGGCTATAAAAGGGACTTCTTTAAGCCACCAGGGTTGTTGATGGATGCTGATGGATCCAGTCTAAGCTCTTTGGAGCTGACTAGAAGATCAGGATTAGAGATGAGCGAACCGGTCCCGGTTCGGCTCGAGGTCGGCTCGCCGAACGGAGGTCCCGTTCGAGTTCGGTTCGTCGAACGTTCGACGAACCGAACTCGAACCAATAGGCTATAATGGGAGGCAATCACAAACACATAAAAATGCATTATAAATGTACACAAACAGTTAATAAACATTGCCATAACACTTACCGGTCCTCGCGATCCCTTCTGCACTCTGTCTCCTGCCGCTATTCCATCCGATGATCGCTGAATCCTCCCGGTGACGGCACTGCCAGCAGAGATGCAGGACCTATCGTGACGTCAAAATAGCCATGTGACCAGTCACGTGGCTATTATCTCATTGGCTACAGACTGGTCACATGACTATGACGCATCATGTAGGACCTACGAGTGCATCTCTCCGGTACATGGTGCACATATGTGTATCGCCGTGTACCGGCGACATGCTCTAGCACACGGTCGACTCCCCGTTCCGTTAGGGACCGGCTGACACAGCCGGTCATTAACGGAGATCACCGTTGCCATAGCTACGCAGTTAGCGGTGACGTCACCGCTAACCGCGGCTCCGAGAGCACCGTTGCTATGGTAACGCGTCTGTCAGCGTTACCGCTGTTACCGCTGACAGCCAGCACTGATCACTCACGGAGTGAAGGCTGCACGCTGCTTCCCGATTGTAGTGAGGATTGTAGTGAGGATGAGGTTCCCCAGCCCATGATGGGCTGGTGAATCTCATCCTCACTATAATCGTCACTACTACTACACTAGTGAGGATTGTAGTGAGGATGAGGTTCCCCAGCCCCAAGTGATGAGCTGGTGAATCTCATCCTCACTACAATCGTCACTACTACTACACTAGTGAGGATTGTAGTGAGGATGAGATTCCTCAGCCCATGATGGGCTGGGGAACCTCATCCTCACTACAATCGTCACTACTACTACACTAGAAAGAAAGAAGACAGAAGAGCAGGATCGTGGAGGGCTGACGGGGGTAATAAAGATGGAGTCTCTAATGTGTCTGTGTATTTATTTCTATTAAAGTATTTTTTCTCTGTGTGGTGTTTTTTTTAACCCTTTATTGGAGATTCTTAATAGCCGGGTCAAACGTGCCTGACATTAAGAATCTCTGGCTTAATACTAGCTAGTAAAACAAAGCCAGTATTAACTCATGATTACCCAACAAGCCACCCGGCTCCAGGGCTGTTGGAAGAGTTGGATACAGCGCCAGATGATGGCGCTTCTATGAGAGCGCCATTTTCTGGGACGGCTGCGGACTGAAATCCGCAGCAGAGGCGCCCAGAAACCTCGGGCTAACCTGTGCTGAGGATTCCAATCCCCAGCTGCCTAGTTGTACCCGGCTGGACACAAAAATGGGGCGAAGCTTACGTCATTTGTTTTTTAATTATTTCATGAAATAAGTGAAATAATTAAAAAAAAAACGGGCTTCCCTATATTTTTGGTTCCCAGCCGGGTACAAATAGGCAACTGGGGGTTGGAGGCAGCCCGTGGCTGCCTGCTGTACCTGGCTAGCATACAAAAATATGGCGAAGCCCACGTCATTTTTTTGGTGGGCAAAAAAATTCTGCATACAGTCCTGGATGGAGTATGCTGAGCCTTGTAGTTCTGCAGCTGCTGTCTGCTCTTCTCCATACAGACAGACAGCAGCTGCAGAACTACAAGGCTCAGCATACTCCATCCAGGACTGTATGCAGAAGTTTTTTGCCCCCTGAAAAAATTATGTGGACTTCGCCATATTTTTGTATGCTAGGCAGGTACGGCTGTGCCCAACCCCAGTTGCCTATTTGTACCCGGCTGGGAACCAAAAATAAAGGGAAGCCCTTTTTTTATTATTTCATGAATTTCATGAAATAATTAGAAAACAAATGACGTAGGCTTAGCCCCATTTTTGTGTCCAGCCAGGTACAACTAGGCAGCTGGGGATTGGAATCCGCAGCACAGGTTGGCCTGAGCTTTCTGGGCCCCACTGCTGCGAATTGCAGTCTGCAGCCGCCTCAGAAAATGGCATTTTCATAGAAGCGCCATCTTCTGGCGCTGTATCCAACTCTTCCAGCACCTGCCTGCTATACCTGGCTAGCATACAAAAATATGGCAAAGCTCACGTCCTTTTTTTGTAGTTTTTTGGCAAAAAAAATAAAAAATGCTTCCCTGGATTTTCCATTGCCAGTGAAGGTAACACCAAGCAGTGGGGGTTAGCAGCCAGTAGCTGCTTGGATTACCCTTAGCTAGCAATACAAAAAATTCAGCGGGAGCCCATATATATTTTTTTTAATTATTTATTTAAATAACTAAAAATAAAATGGGCTTCCCTGTATTTTGATTGCTGGACATCACAGTGCTGTAAAAATAAATCTTTAAAAAAATGACGTAGCGCTCCGCGGTATTTTTGATTCTCAGCGCAGATAAAGCAGACAGCTATGGGTTGCCACCCCCATCTGCCTGCCGTTACCTTGGTTGGCAATCAAAATACAGGGAAGCCCATTAATTTTTTCTATTTAAAAATAGTTAAAAAAAAAAATGACGTTGGGTCCCCCCATTTTTGATAGCCAGCTAGGGTAAAGCAGACGGCTGTAGCCTGAAAACCACAGCTGGCAGCTTTACCGTGGTTGGGAATCCAATGTGGAGGTCCCCTCAGGCTCTTTTTTATAATTATTTTATAAATATTAATAATTACACAATAAAAGTAGGGTCCCCCCCAAATTGGATCACCAGCCAAGGTAAAGCGAACAGCTGTGGTCTGGTATTCTCAGGGTGGGAAGGTCCATAGTTATTGGGCCTTCACAGCCTAAAAATAGCAGGCCGCAGGCACCCCAGACGTGGCGCATCCACTAGATGCGCCAATCCTGGCGCTTCACCCCAGCTCATCCCGTGCCCTGGTGCAGTGGCAAACGGGGTAATAAATCGGGTTGATACTAGCTGTAAAGTAACCTGAGATCAAGCCCAGCAGTTTGTGATGTCATGGCGTCTATTAGATACTCAACATCATAAACTGTCAGTACTAACAAAAAAAAAAAAAAAAAAAAAAAATCGACAAAAGAAATTTATTTGAAAAAACAGTCCCCAAAACATTTCCTCTTTCACCAATTTATTGTAAGAAAAAAAATAAAGGGGTCCCACGACGACTCTGGACCGTCTAGAATATGGGGGGGAGACACTCAGGGAACGTATCCCCCATTTTCTAGGAGTGCGGACCCTTCATGTGAGGAGTGTGGGTGCAATGAATCTGCACTCACTCTTCTCGGGTCCACAGCAGCAGAGTCCATGTTGTAATGTGGAGAATAAGTGGAGAAAAAGTGGAGAAAAAGTGGAGAAAAAGTGGAGAAAAAGTGGAGAAAAAGTGGAGAAAAAATGGAGAAAAAGTGGAGAAAAAGTGGAGAAAAAGTGGAGAAAAAGTGGAGAAAAAGTGGAGAAAAAATGGAGAAAAAGTGGAGAAAAAGTGGAGAAAAAGTGGAGAAAAAGTGGAGAAAAAAATGGAGAAAAAAATGGAGAAAAAGTGGAGAATAAGTGGAGAATAAGTGGAGAATAAGTGGAGAATAAGTGGAGAATAAGTGGAGAATAAGTGGAGAAAAAGTGGAGAAAAAAATGGAGAAAAAGTGGAGAAAAAGTGGAGAAAAAGTGGAGAATAAGTGGAGAATAAGTGGAGAAAAAGTGGAGAAAAAAATGGAGAAAAAGTGGAGAAAAAGTGGAGAAAAAGTGGAGAAAAAGTGGAGAATAAGTGGAGAAAAAGTGGAGAAAAAGTGGAGAAAAAGTGGAGAAAAAAGTGGAGAAAAAGTGGAGAAAAAGTGGAGAAAAAGTGGAGAAAAAGTGGAGAAAAAAAATGGAGAAAAAGTGGAGAAAAAGTGGAGAATAAGTGGAGAATAAGTGGAGAAAAAGTGGAGAAAAAAATGGAGAAAAAAATGGAGAAAAAAATGGAGAAAAAGTGGAGAAAAAGTGGAGAATAAGTGGAGAATAAGTGGAGAAAAAGTGAAGAAAAAGTGGAGAAAAAGTGGAAAAAAATGGAGAAAAAAATGTAGAAGAAGTGGAGAAAAAATGTAGAAAAAGTGGAGAAAAAATGGAGAAAAAGTGGAGCACCCTTTGCCTTTCATGTGGCACTAAGGGGTGCTTAGCTTTGTATTTAGCCAAAAAAATGAAAAAAAAAATGACGTAGAGTTCCCCCTAGTTTTGTAGCCAGCTAGGGTAAAGCAGACGGCTGCAGCCTGCAGACCACAGCTGGCAACCTCACCTTGGCTGGTAATCCAAAACTGAGGGCACCTCACGCTGTTATTTTAAATTAAATAAATAATTAAAAAAAAAACACGTAGGGGTCCCCCAAAATTGGATCACCAGCCAAGGTAAAGCAGACAGCTGGGGCCTGATATTCTCAGACTAGGGAGGTCCATGGTTATTGGACTCTCCCCAGCCTAAAAATAGCAGGCCGCAGCCGCCCCAGAAGTGGCGCATCCATTAGATGCGCCAATCCTGGTGCTTCGCCCCAGCTCATCCCGCGCCCTGGTGCGGTGGCAAACGGGGTAATATATGGGGTTAACACCAGATGTGTAATGTCACCTGGCATCAAGCCCTGGGGTTGGTGAGGGCAGGCGTCTATCAGATACCCGACATCACCAACCCAGTCAGTAATAAAAAAAAATAGACGACAAACACATTTTTATTTGAAAAAACACTCCCCAATACATTCCCTCTTTAACCAATTTATTAGAATGAAAAACAAATCCAGGTCTGGTGTAATCCAAGGGGTTGCCATGACGATCCACACTGTCCCAGTCAATGAAGAGCAGGATGTTCCCCATTGGCTGGGAGAGCAGTGCAGTGACCTGAGCTAACATCAATGGGTCAGCCCAGGTCACTGTGGGGGATGACAAGTGCTGCTGTCAGCGAGGTACATTACCTGCGCTGATCTCCAGCACACTGACAGCCCCTGTCACTGAATTCAATGACCGGCGCCTTCACACCAAGTATCGCGAGAGGCCCGTGACGTCACCGCTAGTCAGTCTCGGGTCGGAAGCGAGAGAAGGTGATGTGACAAGCGGCGGCCATGGAGGACAGTGACAGCGCTGAGGTCGGGATGGCGGGACTTCATCAACGCAGGTAAGCCGAGCGGGGGGGGGGGTTGGGGGTGTGTGTGTGTGTGTGTGTGTGTGTGTGTACATGCCGCGGGCAGGAGGGGGCGGAGCGAGATGAGCGGGGAAGTGTGGGCTTCCTGCACGTAACAAAGATAATCATCGGGTTACTAACCAAAGCGCTTTGCTTGGATACCCGATGATTATCTTGGTTACCAGCTTCTGGCAGGCTGCCAGCGATGGCTCCTGCACACTGTAGCTGTAAAAAGCCCTGCTTTTTGATGCTAGAACCGTTCTCGAACGTATCTAGAACTATCGAGCTTTTGCAAAAAGCTCGAGTTCTAGTTCGATCTCGAACAGCCCCCAAAATCACTCGAGCCTAGAACTGGAGAACCTCGAACCGCGCTCAACTCTAATCAGGATATCTTATGGCTTCAATCTAGGGACTCCGGATCCGGTTGGAGACCATATCCACAGCCTAGGGATTTCGACTCCGGCTGCCAGGATTTTAACATCAAACCAGGACTACCTAAGGAGGACACTCAGGTTGGGACAGTTCAGTCACCTGTTACAGACTTTGCAGACCTCAGACAGCTTGGAACCTGTGAGGCATGGACATTCTAATCCCTGGTGAGCCAGCGGAAGGGTAAGACTCTGTTGCCGGTTACATTTGTGTGTTTTGCTGGTTATGTGTTATGTACCGTTAATTGTTTGGGGATCCAATAAAGTCTAATTATTGTGCTTCCCTCACCCTGTGTTGTCTGAGTAGTGTTACGCCCACGGTTAAGGAGGCCGGCGTTCAGTTGGGATGAGCCCTGAGCCACGCGGTCTTTCTAAAGGCGGCGGGTTTTAGTGGACGAGAGCACCCACTGACCCCCGTGTCTCCACAATTGGTGGCAGCAGTGGGATACTACTCAGCCTGGTTTACCCAGGGGAGCTGCAGTGGACTGGTGTTTTCGGACACCGTCCAGGGCTCAACAACCAGGGAGGCACATAAGCATACCCAGCAGGCCATAGGGGAGGCATTCAGGTTTCGGACGCTGCCATGTCCAACCCCACCAGCTCAGCCATGGGACAAGGACCAGAGAGGAGTTACGACCGCAGCAGTAAATGGATGCTACAGGATCTGTGCCAGATGCGAAAGATTGACTACAGGAACACTGACACTCGGTCAGACTTGATCCAGAAATTAGTCCGTTGGGATGCCCAGAATGATGCAGAGGATGATGAGGACACTGCCGTTGTGGTATCAGAGGAGGTAAATCCTGTATCTCATCCTAGATCCAGTGACAGTCTGGAAACAAACCAAACCCAAGCAGACCGAGTCAAGGAATTGTTTACTGCATTGGGGCCTGAAGCTTCAAGGGAAGAGAGGGCTCATGTTCTGCAATTCGTGTTTGGATTTCCAATTTCCTCACCATCAGCACCTACCTCCAGGATAGACCACCACCAAGGAAGTCATCTTCGCTACAGGGATGTGCCAGTGTTTTATGATTCCAGCACTGAGATAGATGAACACTTGCAAAACTTTGAGATGCTAATGCGTATGCACCAGGTGCCCACAGATGAGTGGTCCAAATACCTGTGGACAAGCTTGCCGGTCCGGGCCCAGGAGGCTGTCCGATCACTTGGGCCTCAGGACTGCTTGGACTACGGAATTATTAAGGACACTTTGTTGGCCGTTTTTACCATAACACCCGAGAGACATCGCACTAAGTTCCGGACTATGTCTCGCCAGGGTGTCTCGTACGTCGAATTTGGCAGTCAACTCCGACGACACTGTAATCGCTGGCTCGATGGTCGGGCTGCCCACTCCGCTGCTGCCCTCTGTGATGTGATAGTGCTTGAACAGCTGCTGGTGCAGATGGACCCGGAAATCCGAGAATGGGTAGCTGACAGGAAGCCCGACACCCCAGAGCAAGCAGCGCGATTGGCTGACGAATTTACAGCCAACCGACCCAGCTGGAGGCCCATTAGGTCCCTCAACCATGGATCCAAGTGACCCCCAGACTCACGTGCTGGACTAACTCGTTACCCCACAGAAGCCCCAACAAGACAAAGGTTTACCAACAGGGTGGGTGACTTGTCTAACCCACGGCGCTGTTATACGTGTGGGCGCCTTGGACACATGGCCAAAGAGTGTCTACAAAACCGGGGCCCCATGCCTGGAGCCCGTCTACCAGTCAACATATGCCGAGATGAACCAACGAGACCTGAGGAATGCTACGCCCAAGAAACACCAATAGCTGAGGAAGTGGTTTATCCAGTCCACACCCTACGGCAGGCCGGACACCGTACACCAGCTAACCTCCATCCCCACATCCAGACGGTCAAGGTCGGTGATATACAGGCTCAGGGACTTCGAGACTCGGGATCTTCCATCACCCTGGTCAGCCCAGATATTGTTCCCACAGAACATCATTTACCTGGCCGCCAAGTGACCATCATCCTTGCTGGGGGCCAGCGCTCGAACATCCCTCTGGCACGAGTGCAGTTGGACTGGGGAACTGACCAAGGAGAGGTTGAAGTGGGGCTCATGGACGGCCTCCCCACCCCTGTAATTTTGGGAAATGACCTAGGACAAGGACTATCCAGCCAGTTTGTCACCGCCATCACCCGCAGCCAAGCCAAACACCATCCTGGTGCAGGTCTTTCTTCCAGCCCATCAGAGGAGAACCCAACTCCTCAATCTTCAGCCTCCTCATCAGAGCCAACAAATGTGAGTACATCAGACCCAACTGTGGCCATTGATTGGGGGGAGATAGATCGTAAAGAGTTCAGGGAAGCTCAACTGTCAGACCCCACCTTAGAGCTTATCCGTAGTGCGGCCACCCAACCTGGGGGAGGAAATCAGGGGGAGGTATATAGATGGGAAAAAGGCCTTTTATATCGGGAGAAGCCCGCATCCTGCCCAGAAAAACCCTGGACCCGTGTACATCAGCTTGTGGTACCCCAGCCATACCGACCCCAACTGTTGCGTTTAGCTCATGATGTTCCTGCGGCTGGGCACATGGGGACCAAAAAGACTCGGGCCCGCCTGCTGCGTAGTTTTTTCTGGCCAAGGGTCACTCAAGAAGTGCAAAAATACAGAGCTTCTTGCCCAGTGTGTCAGCGTATGGGGGGAGCCCCATGCCGTGCCCCACTTCTACGCATGCCCTTGATAGGAGAACCGTTCCAGAGAGTTGCCATTGATATAGTAGGCCCCTTAGCCATCCCCAGCCGCAGTGGAAAAAGATTCATCCTCACCCTGGTAGACTTTGCCACCCGTTACCCAGAAGTCGTTGCCTTAACCTCCATAGATGCAGAGCACGTGGCTCAAGCTCTACTGGACATCTTTAGCCGGGTAGGGTTTCCACAGGAAGTATTGACTGACCAGGGGGCACAGTTCCAAAGTGAACTGATTCACACCCTGTGGGAAAAATATGGAGTCCGCCCCATGCGCACAACCCCCTACCATCCTGAAACAAATGGATTGTGTGAGCGCTTCAACAAAACGCTCAAACAGCTCATTAGCCGATATGTGGAGTCCGAGGGGGGGGACTGGGAGAAAAACTTGCAGCAGCTCCTTTTTGCTTACCGGGAGGTGCCGCAGGACTCCACTGGGTTCTCTCCCTTTGAATTGCAGTACGGCCGAAAAGTACGAGGGCCCCTAGAGCTGGTACGAGAGAGTTGGGAGGGCACCTTCCCCACAGAAGAGGTTCCCATACTGGACTATGTTCAAAAGTTTAGGGAAAGGATGAGGCACCTCATGGCGTTAGCCCATGGGAATTTAGAAGTGGCTCAGGAAAGGCAAAAACGATGTTACGACCGCACTGCCCGGCCCCGAGAATTTGCCTGTGGACAGAAGGTCCTAGTACTAGTACCGGTGCGGAAAAACAAGCTGCAAGCCATGTGGGCGGGTCCATTCACCATTACCAAGAAATGTGGCAATACTGACTACACCGTGGCCCTTGATCGAGCAGGTGTTCGTGAGCGTACCTACCACATCAATAGGCTAAAAGCTTATGAGGAACGAGAAGTCACCAATTTAGCAGTTTGCTGTCCAGAGTTAGATGATCCAGAGTTGGACCAGATCCCAGACCTATTAGTGGACTCCAAAAGGGAAATGGGGGTAAAAGATGTATCACTAGGGGAGCAGCTTTGTCCATCACAGAAGCGACAGATATCAGACATACTCGGAACATATGAAACCCTGTTCACAAGTCAGCCTGGTAGAACCCCCCTGGTCCAGCATCATGTCAATACAGGGGCAGCCACCCCACTAAGACAACCCGCCTACCGGGTGACCCCTCCTGTGTTGGCAATGATGAAGGCCGAGGTGGATGACATGTTAAATATGGGAGTCATAGTCCCCTCCCATAGCCCATGGGCTGCCAGTGTGGTATTGGTGCCAAAAAAGGACAAGAGTACTCGTTTCTGTGTGGACTATAGACGGCTTAATGAGGTCACGATTACAGATGTTTACCCCATGCCCCGGGTGGATGAACTACTAGATAGGTTAGGGGGGTCTCGGTTTATATCTACCCTCGATTTGAGCAAGGGATACTGGCAGATCCCACTCACAAAAGACGCTCAAGAGAAATCGGCCTTCATAACCCCTTTTGGCCTCTTTGAATTTACCAGCATGCCTTTTGGGATGAAAAACGCCCCAGCCACCTTCCAGAGGATGGTAGACCATTTACTAGAGGGATGTCAGGGGTATGCCCAGGCCTATTTGGATGACATCGCTATCTTCAGCGACACTTGGGAAGAGCATCTTCAGCATGTGTCCCAGGTGCTGCAGAGGGTAGCCAAAGCCCAGCTCACCATCCGACCTGACAAATGCCAAATGGGGATGGCCGAAGTGCTATACCTGGGACATCGGGTGGGAGGTGGGTGCATTCGTCCCGAACCTGCAAAAGTAGAAGCCATTATCCAGTGGCCACGCCCCCGGTCAATCAAAAACAGGTCCGTGCATTTCTAGGAACCGCAAACTACTATCGAAAGTTTATCCCCAATTACAGTACCATAGCAAAACCGCTCACTGACCTCACAACCAAAAGATATGCCCGTAACCTTATCTGGACCCCAGAATGTGAAACTGCGTTCCTCCAATTGAAAGACCGGCTAGCCCAAAGCCCAGTCTTGACTGCTCCTGACTTCCGTCACAGATTCATTGTCCAAACAGATGCATCGGACACAGGACTAGGAGCTGTACTTAGCCAAGTGGGGGAAAACGGTGAGGAACATCCGATAGTTTACCTCTCCCGGAAACTGTTGGACCGAGAGAGGGCTTATGCCACCATAGAAAAAGAATGCCTGGCTATAGTCTGGGCCATAAAAAAATTGCAGCCCTACCTCTATGGCAATGAGTTCACAGTCCTCACTGACCACAATCCATTGAGTTGGCTAAATCGCACTGCCGGGGACAACGGACGCTTGCTCAGGTGGAGTCTGGCATTACAATTACAATTTTTCCATCTCCCATAAACAAGGCAAGAACCATGGAAATGCGGATGGGCTTTCCCGACAAGAGGAGAAGGATGATCGGAAGCCTATCATGTCTGGCTAATATTAAGAAGGGGGAGGAATGTGACGACATGGACTCTCATGGGTTAAAGTTTCTTAAAATCCAGCCAGACAGCATGATAGATTGTCTATAGACGGGGGAGAAGTCCCTCATTGTTTTTACAAGACTCTTGTTGACTCAATGTAATTGTGTTGGCCACTGAAAGCCAGAGGTATTGTTCTCCAGACATTTCCAGTAACCATTGTATTGTAGTTGTGTATTGATAATGTAATTACCTTAGTAGCCATTGTCTAGTTGGTGACTCCCAGTTTACATGTACACCCTCAGTCTTTCTACCCATATCATTTAAATGAACATTGTCTATGCAGCTTGAGATTCATCCAATGGGAGAGGTGATCTTGTCCAACCAATCGATGAGGACGCAGTGTATCTAAGTGGAAGGCTGTGGCTATAAAAGGGACTTCTTTAAGCCACCAGGGTTGTTGATGGATGCTGATGGATCCAGTCTAAGCTCTTTGGAGCTGACTAGAGGATCAGGATATCTTATGGCTTCAATCTAGGGACTCCGGATCCGGTTGGAGACCATATCCACAACCGAGGGATGTCGACTCCGGCTGCCAGGATTTTAACATCAAACCAGGACTACCTAAGGAGGACACTCAGGTTGGGACAGTTCAGTCACCTGTTACAGACTTTGCAGACCTCAGACAGCTTGGAACCTGTGAGGCATGGACATTCTAATCCCTGGTGAGCCAGCGGAAGGGTGAGACTCTGTTGCCGGTTACATTTGTGTGTTTTGCTGGTTATGTGTTATGTGCCGTTAATTGTTTGGGGATCCAATAAAGTCTAATTATTGTGGTTCCCTCACCCTGTGTTGTCTGAGTAGTGTTACGCCCACGGTTAAGGAGGCCGGCGTTCAGTTGGGATGAGCCCTGAGCCACGCTGTCTTTCTAAAGGCGGCGGGTTTTAGTGGACGAGAGCACCCACTGACCCCCGTGTCTCCACACCATTGTCTAGTCGGTGACTCCCAGACTTCATGTAGATAACCTCAGTCTTTCTATGCACACCATTTAAATGAACATTATCCATGCAGCTTGAGATTCATCCAATGGGAGAAGCAATCTTGTCCAACCAATCGATGAGGACGCAGTGTATCCAAGTGGAAGGCTGTGGCTATAAAAGGGATTTCTTTAAGCCACCAGGTTGTTGATGGATGCTGATGGATCCAGTCTAAGCTCTTTGGAGCTGACTAGAGGATCAGGATATATTATGGCTTCAATCTAGGGACTCCGGTTCCGGTTGGAGACCATATCCACAGCCTAGGGATTTCGACCCTGGCTGCCAGGATTATATCATCATACCAGGACTACCTAAGGAGGACACTCAGGTTGGGACAATCCGGTCACCTGGCTACAGACTTTACAGACCTCACATAGCTTCCTAAATCTGGCGCTATTCCTTTCTCGGTGGGTGCCCGCCGAAAGCGGGGTGCTGCTGGATTGGAGTAAGCGGCCCTGAAAGCTCTGAGGCATTGACATTCTAAACCCCTGGTGAGCCAGCGGAAGGGTGAGACTCTGTTGCCTGTTACATTTTGTGTTTTGCTGGTTATGTGTTATGTGCCGTTAATTGTTTGGGGATCCAATAAAGTCTAATTATTGTGGTTCCCTTACCCTGTGTTGTCTGAGTAGTGTTACGCCCATGGTTAAGGAGGCCGGCAATCAGTTGGGATGAGCCCTGAGCCACGCTGTCTTTCTAAAGGCGGCGGGTTTTAGTGGACGAGAACACCCACTGAGCCCTGTGTCTCCACAATTGGTGGCAGCAGTGGGATACTACTCAGCCTGGTTTACCCAGGGGAGCTGCAGCGGACTGGTGTTTTCGGACACCGTCCAGGGCGCAACAACCAGGGAGGCACATAAGCATACCCAGCAGGCCATAGGGGAGGCATTCAGGTTTCGGACGCTGCCATGTCCAACCCCACCAGCTCAGCCATGGGACAAGGACAAGAGAGGAGTTACGACCACTGCAGTAAATGGATGCTACAGGATCTGTGCCAGAGGCGAAAGATTATCTACTGGAACGCTGAGACTCAGTCAGACTTGATCCAGAAATTAGTCCGTTGGGATGCCCAGAATGATGCAAAGGACGATGAGGATCCCGCCGATATTGACCCAGAGGATTTACACTATGTGCCATATCATGGATCTAGTGACAATCGGGAATCAACTTTGTCAAAAATGGCCCAAGCCACAGCGTTGTTGGATGCATTGGGGCCTAGATCCTCAAGAGAAGAGAGGGCTGATGTTCTGGAATAGGTTTATGGGATTCCAGCTGCAGTACTGCTAACACCAGCCGGTCGAGAAGGATGGTCCCGCTACCCAGCAGAAGCTGCACCAAAACAAAGGACTACAAACAGGGCCTGTGACTCGCCCAATCTATGGCGCTGTTATACATGTGGGCGCCATGGACATATAGATAAAGATTGTCTCCAAAACCGAGGCCGCATGCTTGGAGCCCATCTACCAGCTCAGCCGGTCAAGAACCAGGGACTACGAGACACTGGTTCCTCCATTACCCTGGTAAGCCCAGTTATTGTTTCCCCAGAAGACCCTGTACCAGATTCCCAATTATCCATCTCCCTGGCTGAGGGCCAGCGCTCAGACATTCCTCTGGCATGTGTGCAGTTGGACCTAAGGACCGACCAGGGAGAGGTCGAGGTGGAGCTTGTGGACAGCCTCCCCACACCTGGTATTTTGGGGACCAACCAGGAAGTGATCGATGTGGGGATTGTGAACAGCCTCCCCATACCGGTCATTGTGGAGACTGACCAGAGCAAGGCTGATGTGGAGCTTATGGACACCGTCCCCACACCAGTTATTTCGGGAAAGGACCAGGGAGAGGTTGATGTGAGACTTGTGAACAGCCTCCCCACACCTGTCATTGTGGAGACTAATCAGAGCAAGGCTGATGTGGAGCTTATGGACACCGTCCCCACACCAGTTACTTTGGGGTCTGACCAGGAAGAGGTCCATATGGAGTTTATAGGCAGCCTCCCCACACCTGTTGTTTCGGGGATTAGCCAGGAGGAAGTTGAAGTGGGGTTCATAGATGGCCCCTCCAAGCCTGTTGTTTCGGATACCACTCAAAGGGAAGTGAAAGTGGGGCTTGTGAATTACCTGCTCACACCAGTCATTTTGGAGAATGACCTAGGACAAGGACTATCCAGTCAGTTTGAAGCAGCCATCACCCACCTCCAAGCCAAGCAGAACAGTGATGTGGATCTTTCTAACATCTTTTCCAGGAATGGTTTGCATTCCCGGTCTCCATCATCCACTTCTGAGCCAAGAACCGTGATTAAGCCTAACCACACTGTGGCTATTGACTGGGGGAGGATTGATAGTGGGAGATTTGTGCAGGCCCAACTAATGGACCCCACCTTAGTGCTTGTCCACAATATGGCTGCTCAACTTGGGGGAGGTAATCAGGGGGAGGTGTATAGATGCAAGCCTCTGTTGCTGACCTCACCATTAAAAAGGACAATGCCGTCAAGAGGAGAAGGATGATCGGAAGCCTATCATGTCTGGTTAATATTAAGAAGGGGGAGGAATGTGACGACATGGACTCTCATGGATTAAAGTTTCTTAAAATTCAGCCAGACAGGATGATAGATTGTTTATAGACGGGGGATAAGTCCCTCATTGTTTTCACAAGACTCTTGTGGACTCATGTAATTGTGTTGGCCACTGAAAGCCAGACGTATTGTGTCTTCAGACTTTTCCAGGAATCATTGTATTGTAGTTGTGTATTGCTAATGTGATTACCTTAGTAGCCATTGTCTAGTCGGTGACTCCCAGACTTCATGTAGATAACCTCAGTCTTTCTATGCACACCATTTAAATGAACATTATCCATGCAGCTTGAGATTCCTCCAATGGAAGAAGCAATCTTGTCCAACCAATCGATGAGGACGCAGTGTATCCAAGTGGAAGGCTGTGGCTATAAAAGGGATTTCTTTAAGCCACCAGGTTGTTGATGGATGCTGATGGATCCAGTCTAAGCTCTTTGGAGCTGACTAGAGGATCAGGATATATTATGGCTTCAATCTAGGGACTCCGGTTCCAGTTGGAGACCATATCCACAGCCTAGGGATTTCGACCCCGGCTGCCAGTATTATATCATCATACCAGGACTACCTAAGGAGGACACTCAGGTTGGGACAATCCGGTCACCTGGCTACAGACTTTACAGACCTCACATAGCTTCCTAAATCTGGCGCTATTCCTTTCTCGGTGGGTGCCCGCCGAAAGCGGGGTGCTGCTGGATTGGAGTAAGCGGCCCTGGAAGCTCTGAGGCATGAACATTCTAAACCCCTGGTGAGCCAGTGGAAGGGTGAGACTCTGTTGCCGGTTACATTTTGTGTTTTGCTGGTTATGTGTTATGTGCCGTTAATTGTTTGGGGATCCAATAAAGTCTAATTATTGTGGTTCCCTCACCCTGTGTTGTCTGAGTAGTGTTACGCCCACGGTTAAGGAGGCCGGCGTTCAGTTGGGATGAGCCCTGAGCCACGCTGTCTTTCTAAAGGCGGCGGGTTTTAGTGGACGAGAGCACCCACTGAGCCCCGTGTCTCCACAGCTGGGTCCAGTGGTACTGAGAAAAAAGCATTAGCAAGGTCTATGACTGTGTAATGGGTGGATGTAGCCGGCACCTGTGTGAACAGCGTATGTGGATTTGGTACAACAGGGGTGAGGGGCTCCAGTATTGAGTTCACTGCCCTCAGATCGTGTACCATCCGGTACATAACTGGGTCACCTTTTTTTACTTGTCTCTTCTTAACAGGAAACAGCGGAGTGTTGTAAGGAGACTTAGTAATTCTGAGGGCTCCCGACTTTAGCAGTTCTTTTATTTGGTAATCCAGGGCAGCTTCCTGTTGAGCATTGAGAGGATATTGTCTCAGCTGCGGGGGTGTAATTCCAGGCTTGACTGAAACTTTTACGGGGGGCACGGGAAGTGTGCCGAGGTCAGTTTTTGATGTGGACCAAAGTTTTGCAGGAACTTGTAGAAGTATTGGATCCATGTTTACTTCACGTGTAACATCAGATTCTGGTTGATCTTCAATCATCTGGAGGGTGCACAGGACTTCTTGTGGGATATCTTCTGGAATTTGCAGGATAGCAGATCCATCTTCATTGAAGACAATCTGAGCTTGCAGTCTCGATAGTAGATCTGCTCCCACTAGGGCATCTCCACCCACGGGGGACACTAAGAATTTACACACGAACATGTGTGGTCCCAGTTTCACCTTCAGTGGATGTGTTATTGGGATTATCTGGGCTTGTCCATCAAATCCGGATACTACAGTAGCTTCAGATGAGATGGATCCTTCAGGCACTAGGTTCCTGGGGAGTACGGAGCGTGAGGCTCCTGAGTCCACCAAAGCTCTTATTTCCTTGTTGCCAATGTGAAGGGGGACGTGTATAAATGGACCTCTGGCATCCCTATCCCGTGCTGCCGCAAGTCAGGCAGTCTTCTTCTCCTGATTCTCGGGTTGGTTTTGAGTGTCCCTCTTCTTCTTTCTACAGTCTCTGATCACATGTCCTCTGATTCCACAATAGTAGCAGGTCGGTGCTTTCCTTCTTGTACCTTCTGGCTGACCGTCTACTGCTGCTATGACAACTTTCTTGTTGCTCCTTTTATTCTTTCCGTCGGTTTCTAAGCCACTTGCTTTGTTGACTAGAAGATCTATGTCTTCCATGTTTCTCCATTCTGGGCAGCACGCTTTCAATCTTTGTGCCAGAGGTGCATGTATTCCATCCATGAAGGATCTTACCATCAGGCGACGTATTGCGGCTGCTTGTATGTCCAGACCTTCATCTGCGAATGACTGCATCAATCTGTAGTAAAATGAGCTGACATTCTCCCCAGGACCTTGATGCACTGGTCCCATTGTGCCCTTAGGTCTTTGCTCCTGGGCGCAGAAGAGATTGAGTCTTATCATGAAGTCTTGGCCCGATTCCACATTACGGGTATCGTCCGGAACATGTCCTGTCAGGTGGGCAGTGAGTTTGGCATACAGTTCGGGAGACATTTTAACTCTACACAAACCTTCCATGGCCAACCAAGTGCTTCTGTAGGAGACCTGTATTTGGTTCAGGTAACGTGAAAAACTGACTGGGTTTCTAGTCGGGTCTGGAGCATTTTGCAGGAAAGCCATTTGCTCGGCTGGAGTCCAGGGTACGTAGTCATCATACGTAAGAGGAACTGCATCGCTGGGAGCATCTGGGTTTTGTGGATTAACAGGTGGTCTTATCAGGACTCTTCTTTCCACTACAGGATAAAGAGGCACTGGTGCTGTGGCTTGTAGCTTGTGCTGTGGGGCTCCACAGGCTAGGCATTTTTCACTCCAGTCCGGATTTTGTTGGCCACAGTTTGTGCAGGTCCATTCTGGGGATCCTGCTATTTTTGGAGTTGTTCCAGGAGTAGCTGACAGGTACGGAGGAGGCTGCTGATCCTTATTATCCTTCTTCCCAGCTTCTTCCCATGTGTCTGATTCTTCATGGTATATCCAACCTTGATCGTGGGCTGTTTTTGCCATGTCAGAAAGAGTTCTGACTAGTTTAGTCCATGATTTATCTGCTATCACTCCTGCTCTAGTAGCTCTTATTGTGTCCCATTTGTTGGGGTCCAATTGATCCTTCCCCTTCAATCCAAATGTCTTAAAAACTTCCTTGGACTGACTGGCTGTTCTTTTGCCATGATAACACGTAATGAGATGCTGCAGGGTGCATCCAGCTCTTTTGTCTTTTGATATTCCTTGCCCCATTCTTCGTCTATCTTCTAAAGCTTTTAGACCCTTGAACGTCCTTTGGACTAAACCTACCTATCCTGGAAGTACTCAGAGACTTATTCTTGATCTGTATTCCTACTGAAAGGTGGAGTCCTAACTGTTCAGAGGGGGCTGAGTATGTTGAATGGCGCTGGGTTACCTTTCTTGTACCAAAGGTACACTCTATATCCGATGGCAATGGCAAACAGGGCTATTCCCACTAACACTACAGCAGTGAATATCACATCCATTGGACAGAGCAGGTACACTATTCTCTTTCAACACTAACTGATGTATGGGATCTATGACTACCAACAAAGACAACAGCACAGAAGCAAAGCGCAGGAGAGCAGACACGCGACACACGGAGAGGCAGAGAAACACAGAGAAACAAACAAACAACCAAACAAGGCACAGAAAACATCTGCTGGCAAGGCTCTCTCAGAGTTCAGTAGAAACCCGCCAATAACCCAGTATCTACTCACAGTGTACCTCTTGCGCGTTGAGGAGGGAACTGAACAGAGATGGGGAGCATAAAGAGAAGAATAAGGTTCAACTCTTACCTGGCCAGGTGTTTCTGGTCCCCACGTCTGGTCCACTCCTCCTCTGGATGGCAAGATAGTCCACTGCGTCCTGGGATTACAAACACGGGTCCCTGTTCGGGCGCCAGATAATGTTAGGTTGACTTAACAGTCACAGCTGTTGCCAGCGATGTCCGAATGCAGAGAGGGTACCGGTGAACCCACCCTCGGCTATTCCAGCTCTCAATGAAAACGAGCAGACGCTGTTATACACATAAGACTGGAGATGTGTGGCTCCGAATAGAAAGTGTATTATTTTGTTTACATTACAAGGTTATACAAAGTTGATTAGGGCATAACTATGCAACATACATATTCATTAATCTACATTCATTAAGGTGTGGATTGCATATTCCCAGCTTACTTTTTGACTTATACTCCCATTTTGACTTATACTCCCAAAATAATCTATAACGTCGTTCTTCCCATAACAAGATGTTTGTCAGTCGTTTCTAAGTCAAAACATTCTGCGTCCTTGAGGTTGGTTTCATAGTTTATTACGTAAATATGTCTGGTTTGGTCTTGCAAGGGAGAATGAATTTCTATTATTTTCTAAGTCAGTGAAAAAGGTTAACTCTTTCCTCACAATAGCATATAATGGAACATATACTGAGGATTTTCATTGGCAAAGCACAATATGAGGTCATATCTAAACCTTTAAAAGGTCCGTGCAGGCATAGTAATTCAGCATTAGCCTCAGTCCCCTGATGACGCCAGTGTGGTGAAACATGTTGGGGAGGCTGCTGAATGTCTTTTTAAAATAGTGATCACAGTGATTATTTACAATAGGATTAACACATTAGCTAGCCAGAGAAATAGGAAGAATGAGTCTGAATAGGGAATTCCCTGTTGCTAAAGTAATGGCTTTTGTGATATAAGACAGATCACTGCACTCAGTGCTTTTAATTGTGTTTGTCCCCTTATCTTAATATGTTGATTAAAAGTTATATAATTATAGATTAGTCTTTAGTTTGGGGATCTAATTGCCTTTGGCAAATTGTAAAGTAATGCTAATTAATCCCTACGCTGACTGATAAGAACCAGCTTTCAGTAGGAAATCCAACTGTTATTATTGACCCCGCTGAGCTGAAAACACGCTCAGACAACACACTTGCAGCAGGGCAAGCTAGCACTTCCAAGGTGTATAACACGAGGTCTGGCCAAGTGTTGAGCTTGGAAACCCAATAGTTAAAGGGAACAGGAGACTCGGAAAGCACGCTGATATGGTCACCTACATAGTCCCTCACCATCTTACTTAACTGTTCCCTCCTTGTCATCATTCCTCCAACCGGTATCTGATTCGCATTGGACGGTTTGTGGAAAATGGACCCGTTTTGGCACATTAGTCCCCCGCCTGTGTTGCTCCTACTATGCTTAGCCCTCTCTTGTAATCCTGTTGCGTGAGATGACACGCTGCCTCCGACACCAGCATGATCTGAGGGTAATCGTTTTATCAACTGCTCCACTACAGCCCTCTTGAATGTTTCCGTAGTACAATCCTTATTTGCCTCCACAAGTATGGAAGCAAATTTGTCTTTGTAGCATGGGTCAAGGAAGGTACATAACCAGTATTTGTTGTCTGCCAAAAAGTGGACTAGCCGACAGTCATGAGAAAGGCAGTGTGACATGAACTGTACCATGTGTCCCAGACTCCGAACTGGAAACCTTTGTGTGTCACTACTAAGAATACATTCTGTCTACCTAAACCTCCTCTCCTCCTCAGTCTCTCTCTCCTCCTCCTTCTCAGGCCATCTATGCTGAACAGCCCTGAAGCTTGGGTTGTCAATCCCTTGGTTACCCACTTCAAAGCATTCCTGTTCTTCATCATCCTCCTCATCCTCATGATGCTGACCAAAGGTGGCCTGAGTTTGTTGTCAGAGGTTGTGTGGATTACTAGCAACCATTGTGAAGCATGGATCCACAGACAACTCAAGTGCATGAACACTTTGGTCAGTCAGACCATCTAGAGAGTGTTTCAATAAACAAATCAGTGGAATGGTAATGCTGATTACAGCATCCTCACTGCTCACAATGTTGGTACAGTAATCAAAATTCTCCAAGACCTGACAAATGTCTGCAATCCACACCCACTCGGCAGTACTTATGTCTGGCAGCTGTGTCTGACGGGCATGTTCCAGCTTGAATTGGGATACTGCCCTCTGCTGCTCATAGATCCTGGCCAACATATGATTGGTTGAATTCCATCTCATAGTGAGGTCACATATTAGTCTGTGACGAGGCAAGTGTAAGCGCTGCTGCAGCACTGCCAGGCCAGCAAAAGAGGGAGATGACTTGCGGAAATAAACGCTAATACGTCGTACCTTGGTAAGTAGGTCTGGTATCCCAGGGTATTTCTTCAGAAAGTGCTGAACTACTAAATTTACAACATGGGCCATACAAGGAACATGTAAAAGCTTTCCAAGCTTTAACGCCACCACCAGATTACAATCATTATCGCACACTACCATCCCTGGACGGAGATCCAAAGGCTCAAGCCATTCATCTTTCTGCTCCGTTATTGCTTTCAAAAGCTCAGGTGCCGTGTGAGATTTGTCACCGATACAGATGAGCTTCAAAAGAGATGGTTGACGCTTAGCCGAGGCAGTGCTGCACAGATCATAGCTGGGGAATGATGTCGACGGTTGGACACCGGCGGATGTTGAGGATGCACAGGAGCCAGATAAAGAGTAGGAGGAGGAAGGAGTTGTTGCTGTGTAGGAGGCTAATAAAACTGTGATTGAAGTGGGCCCCGCTATTCTGGTTGTGGGATTTATATGGGATGTTGCCAGCTCAGACTCTGTACCAGCTGCCACCAGATTCACCCAGTGTGCCGTCAGTGAGATGTAGCATCCCTGTCCACTTCCGCTTGTCCACGTGTCTGTGGTTAAGTGGACCTTCCCAGTTATGGCGTTGGTAAGAGCCCGTTTGATGTTTACGGACACGTGATTGTGGAGCGCGGGGATAGCACAATGAGAAAAATAGTGGCGGCTAGGCACAGAGTACCGATGTTCTAACACCGCCAAAAGGTCGCAGAAAGCCTCTGTTCCAACAAGCCGATACGGCAACATCTCAAGGGATATTAATCGTGCAATGTGTGTAGTTATGGTTTCTGCCCTGGGGTGCGTAACGGGGTATTTTTGCTTCTTTTCAAAGGTTTGTGGTAAGGACAACTGAACTGAACACTGGGACTGATGGGGCTGATGTCGTTGATGATTGAGTTTGGCCAACATCAGGTTGGGAGAAGGAGGCATCAGCGTCACCTTCTTCCACACCAGTTTGGGAAGCAGGCAGCCAAGTGGAAGTGGCAGAGTTTTGAGTCTGGAAATCTTGTTTTTCACCTAGAGCTGTCAACCACCTAGTGGTGTGCTTGGCTAACATATGGTTTCTCATGCTGGAGGTGCCCAAGCTGGAAGTATTTTTGACTCTTTTAAGCTTGGTCTGTGGTATGGGCAACTGAATGGAACGCTGGGATGTGGATGTGGTCATTGATGATTGAGTTTGACCAACATCAGGTTGGGAGAAGGAGGCATCAGCGCCACCTTATTTCCCATCAGTTTGGGAAGCAGGCAGCCCAGGGGAAGTGGCAGTGTTTTGGGTCTGGAAATCGTGCTTTTTACCTAGAGCTTTCAACCACCTAGTTGTTTGCTTGGCTAACATATGGTTTCTCATGCTGGAGGTGCCCAAGCTGGAAGTATTATTGCCTCTGCTCAGCTTGGTCTGACAGATTTGACAAGTGGCAAACGTTTGGTCTGAAGGACTCTTGGAAAAAAACTCCCACACAATCGCACCACGGACCCTTGGACTCGGAGATGGCTGAGGTGCTGCACGGACCCTTGGACTCTGAGATGGCAAAGGTGGTGGTGTCATGTACACAGTTGATTGACTTCTGGCAGTGGTCGAAACCCTATGTCTTACAGCCTTATTGCGGACTATGGGCACATGCTCCTCTGCACTGCTACTCTCACAATCCATGCCACCCGTCAATGTTGCATAGGTCACCTCATTATCGAACAGGTCATCTTCAAATTCCTGAAGGTCAACATCTTCGTTAATGGAGGTTTCAGGCTGACCTGAGGGCAACTGTGTCTCATCATCCTCCAACACTTCCACATGATTGCCCAGCATGTCACGACCAACAACATGGCTTTCTTCGGGCCTTGGATGCTCAAAGATCTGTGCATCACCGCACACCATGGCCTCACCTGCGTTGGTGGTGTTGCGCGGTGAGAGGCAAGAAAGGTCAAAGGGTCTCATAAACATTTCCTCAAAGTAACCTGCTTTGGTGTCATGTTTCCTTAGAATACTGATGTTGTGAGGAAGGATGACCAGGCTTCGATGGGCCAGCCTCTGGGCTACTCAATAATACTAAATGGGAAAACTGAAGTGAGCACTAATATATATTCTGAGTGCAAGCCAAAAAAATACATAGTACATAAGGATAAGGCTGCACATCAAAGTTAGATAATAGTATAATGCTATAAGCATACTGAAAAACATTGAAGCATACAATGAAAAATGCCACTTGCTAACTTGAAAGTGTGAATAATGAAATGCATACCTGCCATGAATATTAGGAAAAAGGAGATATTTAGCAATCGCATTGATCCATGTAACTGGATATTTGGACAGTGTCACAATTTTCGCGAGTTGGGCTCTGCATGCCACCACATTGGATTTGAAATGAAATCTCTACAACAGAATTCAAGTGCAGATTGTAACGTTTAATTTGAAGGTTTGAACAAAAATATCTGATAGAAATTGTAGAAATTGTACACATTTCTTTACAAACACTCCACATTTTAGGAGGTCAAAAGTAATTGGACAAATAAACCAAACCCAAACAAAATATTTTTATTTTCAATATTTTGTTGCGAATCCTTTGGAGGCAATCACTGCCTTAAGTCTGGAACCCATGGACATCACCAAACGCTGGGTTTCCTCCTTCTTAATGCTTTGCCAGGCCTTTACAGCCGCAGCCTTCAGGTCTTGCTTGTTTGTGGGTCTTTCCGTCTTAAGTCTGGATTTGAGCAAGTGAAATGCATACTCAATTGGGTTAAGATCTGGTGATTGACTTGGCCATTGCAGAATGTTCCACTTTTTTGCACTCATGAACTCCTGGGTAGCTTTGGCTGTATGCTTGATGTCATTGTCCATCTGTACTATGAAGCGCCGTCCGATCAACTTTGCGGCATTTGGCTGAATCTGGGCTGAAAGTATATCCCGGTACACTTCAGAATTCATCCGGCTACTCTTGTCTGCTGTTATGTCATCAATAAACACAAGTGACCCAGTGCCATTGAAAGCCATGCATGCCCATGCCATCACGTTGCCTCCACCATGTTTTACAGAGGATGTGGTGTGCCTTGGATCATGTGCCGTTCCCTTTCTTCTCCAAACTTTTTTCTTACCATCATTCTGGTACAGATTAATCTTTGTCTCATCTGTCCATAGAATACTTTTCCAGAACTGAGCTGGCTTCATGAGGTGTTTTTCAGCAAATTTAACTCTGGCATGTCTATTTTTGGAATTGATGAATGGTTTGCATCTAGATGTGAACCCTTCGTATTTACTTTCATGGAGTCTTCTCTTTACTGTTGACTTAGAGACAGATACACCTACTTCACTGAGAGTGTTCTGGACTTCACTTGATGTTGTGAACGGGTTCTTCTTCACCAAAGAAAGTATGCGGCGATCATCCACCACTGTTGTCATCCGTGTACGCCCAGGCCTTTTTGAGTTCCCAAGCTTACCAGTCAATTCTTTTTTTCTCAGAATGTACCCGACTGTTGATTTTGCTACTCCAAGCATGTCTGCTATCTCTCTGATGGATTTTTTCTTTTTTTTCAGCCTCAGGATGTTCTGCTTCACCTAAATTGAGAGTTCCTTAGACCGCATGTTGTCTGGTCACAGCAACAGCTTCCAAATGCAAAACCACACACCTGTAATCAACCCCAGACCTTTTAACTACTTCATTGATTACAGGTTAATGAGGGAGACGCCTTCAGAGTTAATTGCAGCCCTTAGAGTCCCTTGTCCAATTACTTTTGGTCCCTTGAAAAAGAGGAGGCTATGCATTACAGAGCTATGAGTCCTAAACCTTTTCTCCGATTTGGATGTGAAAACTCTCATATTGCAGCTGGGAGTGTGCACTTTCAGCCCATATTATATATATAATTGTATTTCTGAACATGTTTTTGTAAACAGCTAAAATAACAAAACTTGTGTCACTGTCCAAATATTTCTGGACCTAACTGTATATTCTGAGTGCAAGCCAAAAAAATACATAGTACATTAGGATAAGGCTGCACATCAAAGTTAGATAATAGTATAATGCTATAAGCATACTGAAAAACATTGAAGTGGCATTTTTCATTGTATGCTTCAATGTTTTTCAGTATGCTTATTCAAGGTGAATACTGTAACGTGACCTTTTCTACAGGCAGTGGAACAACACTTATGCCAGGTTGTTAAACTTGTGTTAATAGTTTCTCACAATAGCTGTTTTTGTAAGTCTAAAAGCCAAAAGGTACCTATATTGGACAAACTACCACTTGGAGGAGTCGACAAAGATATTGTGAATGTCTTTCAGCCTAAAAAGAAAACAGGGTTTGACAACACTTTTCTTTTAGTATTAGTTTTTGGCACTCAGGCTGTGTTTTAGTAAGAGCAAGGCACTATGTACCGTGTTTCCCCGATAGTAAGACACCCCCGATAGTAAGACGTAGTGGGGGTTTTGGGGGGGGTCGGCTAATGTAAGACGTACCCCGAAAGTAAGACGTAGTAAAAATTTATTTATTTATTTTCTTCTTTACAGTACAGTTACAGCGGCCGAGCGCTCAGCTGAGAGCCCTGACATGCCGCCGGCATGTGACAGCTCTCAGCTGAGCGCCCTGACTTGCCGGCGGCCGAGCACTCAGCTGAGAGCCCTGACATGCCGGCGGCAAAGCGCTCAGCTGAGCGCCCTGACTTGCCGGCGGCCGAGCGCTCAGCTGAGCGCCCTGACATGCCGCCGGCATGTGACAGCTCTCAGCTGAGAGCCCTGACATGCCGGCGGCAAAGCGCTCAGCTGAGCGCCCTGACATGCCGGCGGCAGAGCGCTCAGCTGAGAGCTGACACATGCCAGCGGTCGGGTGCTCAGCTGAGCGCCCCGACATGCCGGCGGCTTAGCGCTCAGCTGAGAGCTGACACATGCCGGCGGTCTGGCGCTCAGCTGAACGCCCTGACATGCCAGCGGCTGAGCGCTCAGCTGAGAGCTGACACATGCCGGCGGTCGGGCGCTCAGCTGAACGCTCGGCTACCGAGAAATGTTGAAATGTTGCAGTAATGTTGTCCGTGGTCCATCAGGACAATTTGCTGCGATTTGGTGCGTTTTTGACTGCGTTTTGCTGCGTTTTTGATCTCTGCGTTTTTCTGCGTTTTTCCAATGCATTGCATGGGGGGAAAACGCAGAAAAACGTAGGAAAGAACTGACATGTCCATTTTTTTTTTAACTCAAAAACGCAGGTAAAAAAAACAGATGTGTGCGGACAGCAAAAATGAAAACTCATAGACTTTGCTGGGGAAGCAAAGTCCTGCAGTTTTGAGGCCAAAAACGCACCCGAAAAACGCGCAAAAACGCCGCGAAAAACGCACTGTGCGCACATAGCCTTACAAGTCCCTAGCTGATGAGGTGGTAAAGATGTTAACCCCCAAGCTTCAGGAAATGCTGGAGCAGACAGTGTCTGATGCCCTGAAGCAAATGCAGGAAGCCATCTCACAGCAATCAGAAAGACTGGCTACAGTGGAGAATAGACTCAGCACTGCAGAGGATGAGCTGGGAGAGGTGCAGGCCGAGCTGCAAAAAGTCACCAGGCTGAACCAGCAACTTGCAGATAAAATTGATGATCTCGAGAATCGCTCCAGACGAAACAACTTAAGAATCATCGGGCTCCCAGAAACCCCTCACCAGCTAATGGGGATATGCATGGAGGACATACCTCATGCTCTGGGGATTGCTGATACACTCAAGGCTGAAAGGGCACACAGAGTGGGACCCCCAGCCCAGCACACAAGTGCAAACACACCTCCAAGACCCAGACCAGTGATTGTAAGATATTTGAACTTTGTGGATAAAACTAACATCTTACAAGCATTTCGGAAGAAGACATCCCCCACGGTGGTAAGAGGACATAAGATTCTGATATTCAGTGACTATTCAGCGGAGGTCACAAAGAAAAGAAGAGCCTTCAGTGATGTCTGCACAGAGCTTTTCAAAAAGAAGATAAAATTTGCTTTGCAATTCCCGGCCATCCTTAAAATCTTTGCCCCAGGAGGAGGTACAGAGACATTCACGGCCCCTGATCAGGCAAGAAGCTATGTGGACAAGGCTTTTGCAAAAGCGTCGCCTCTGGCGGAGAGTGGGGATGCTACTCCCCAGAGGGGGTGAGGACATAAAATAGCCCTTACAGAGGCAAAATTGCTGATGATTAATGTGGAGTATTGATGCTGTTTGTAAAGGAGCGATGGGGGAGGGGCATTTGTATGGAGGTCTGGAGTTCATGATGTGCGCCTGAAAGCGTTAACTCTACCATAACCCAGACACCCACAGTCCCTCTCCATACCCCCGCTTTTCCCTTTTTTTTTCTCTCTTCTTTTTCTTTCTTCCTCTGTCCTTCTTCTTTCCCTGTCTTGCCCAACCCCGTTATTATCCCATCACTCAAACGCACCCCCCTCCAACACATAACTGCCTCCTTCTACCCCCATACCCACACTCCCCTCCCACTCCCTCCAACTACACTCCCCCACCCACAAACTACTTTCCACCCCCTCCCGCCCACACCCCCTTTGCCACCCACAAACAAACCCTCTCCTGCCTCCTTCCACCCCCCGACTACACACTTTCTCCCACCCACAAACTACCTCCCACCCCACCCGTCCCAATCAACTCCCCCATCCCATTCACACCTCTCCCCATTTACGACCCTTCTCCTTCCCATAACCATCCTCTGGACCCCTCCTCCATTCTTCCCTCCTTTCTTCCTCTTGTTTCCTTTTTCTTTCTTTTCTTTTCCTTCATCTCTCCTGGGAATGAGCCTCTCTATACTGGGTCGAGGTTCAACCTACTTTCAGTCCTCAGGGCTTGGGGATACTTGTATATATTTCTGAAGCTATGTTTAGCATGCCTTTAAGTGAAGTGTGGAAGCTCAAGAAAGCGAACATATTTTGAGGAGCGAAAGAGGGATCAGTAGGAGTCCCTACATACATGCGGGAAAAAAGTGAAGTCCTACAAAGGATATAGGATAGCGGTGTTATTTTCTTGGTTTAATTGACTTTTTTTTTTTGGACAGGTTTTAAGAAGGTTTTAGTTAAGATAGGATAAGAAGTAAGATTTCAAGTAATATATAAGGATGCGAATTGTGTCATGGAACGTTAAAGGCCTGCAGTCGCCACACAAAAGACGAATGATATTGAGGCACTTAAAGAAGCTTAAAGTAGACATTGCCCTACTTCAGGAGACCCATTTGAAAAATCAGGATTTCACCAGACTGTGCAAAATGTGGGTGGGAGAAGTGATGGGATCCTCAGCCCAAAATAATAAAGCAGGTGTGTTAATACTACTCCATAAGCAGGCAAATTGTAAGGTAATAACACAGGAAAATGATGGAGATGGGAGAATACAAAAAGCTTTGCTTGATACCCCATGTGGACGACTCAAAATCTATAATGTATATGCACCAAATGAGAGTAATAAGATTTTCTTCCAGGAGTTGGAGAGGCAGGTTTTGGAGGACCCTGAGAGGAACATAATAATAGGAGGGGATCTTAATACGGTAATGAACGTCAGAGAAGATAGGTCGGGCACAGGACACAAACGCATGGTAGCCAGGACACATGACAGGGTGCTGAATCTATTCACAGAACATACTAGCGTAATAGATGCTTGGCGAAACTCACACCCGGCAGACCGAGAGTACACTCATTTCTCCCATGTCCATAACACATGGTCTAGAATAGACTATTTTCTACTAACACAGGGTCTACTCAACAAAATGAGGAGGATCGACATACAAGATCTGGTGATATCAGATCACGCCCCATTACTCCTAGACTTAGAAGAAACCTACCCCAAGGAAACAGACATACTGTGGAGATTCCCTTCACACTTAGCCCAAGACGAGAACTTCCAAAAACTGGTGAAAATGTGGTGGCAGGAATATACATGGGATAATAAGGCGCATGAGGAGAACTCCCATTTATACTGGGACGCAGCTAAGGCAGTACTAAGGGGAAGAATAATGGGATATGTGAAAGCATTGCGAAACAAAACAACTAAAGCATACACTGAAGCCAGCAGAAGGACCAGAGAAGCATACACAAACTACATTAATAATCCATCTATTGGTAATAGGAACAAGTGGATAAAAGAGAAAGCAGAATTTAACTTGTGGGTGGACAGGGCAGAGAGGATGAGGGGCCAGAGAATTGCATCACATTATTTTAGATTCGGGAACAAGGCAGGTTCGCTTCTGGCACGAATGGCAAAGGGAATAACTCCTTTAACATCCATAACTCATTTGAGGGACCCATCTGGGGCTAGTCACAATGACCCAAAGAAAGTCAATGACATAGTTGGAGAATTCTACAAAAAACTATATGAACAAGGGCCAGCAAATGACACAGAAGGAGGCATCTTCCTAAACAATCTGTCATTACCCACAATTACAGAATCGGACAGGGAAATGTTAAATGCCCCAATAAACGAGGAGGAAGTGAGAACAGTTGTGAAAAACCTTAAAAATAACAAGGCCCCAGGCCCCGATGGAATGACGGGGGAATTTTATAAAATACTACAGGAAGATGTTATGCCCACTTTAGTAAAAGTTTTCAACTACACTCTCCAAAATAAAATTCTACTACAGTCTGGCCATATGGCGTATATAAAGGTAATACACAAACAAGGAAAAGACCCCTCGGACCCTTCATCATACAGGCCCATATCACTGATAAATCAAGACATTAAAATAATCTCTAAAATCCTGGCAGACCGGCTAGCATTGATCCTCCCATCGATAGTAGGACCACATCAAGTGGGGTTCGTTAAAAATAGGTCAGCAGTATTCAACATTCGCACAGTGTTGGCGGTACTAGATGGAACAAAAAGACCGGGCCTGATAAAGGAGAACCCTGCGTTATTGACCTTAGACGCGGAAAAGGCCTTTGACAATGTAAATTGGCATTGGTTAGGGCTAGCATTAGATAAATTTGCCATAATGGGTACTTTTCGGAACTATATGGAGGCACTTTACGCTACGCCTGAAGCTAGAATTTCCACAATGGGCTTTCTGTCAAAATCTTTTCAGCTACAGAAGGGGACTAGGCAGGGGTGCCCCCTGTCCCCTCTTCTGTTTGACTTGGCCCTTGAACCACTAGCCCAATACTTAATAAAATCAGAAGATTTCTCAGGAATCAAGGTGGGGAATAGTGAGATAAAACTAACCTGCTTTGCAGACGATATGCTTTTATTTATGTCAGACCCAGACAACCATCTGAAGAAGGTAATAGACAAACTGACGTACTTTGGCTCCTTTTCAGGCTACAGGATAAATATCAGTAAAAGTCAGATTCTATATTTGACACCCCTGGGAAATAGGCAAGGGGAGGGAATAGAAGTAGCCATAGCCCCGCACTACATCACTTATTTAGGAATTAAAATAGGCAGAGACTCAATGTCATTATATAGACTTAACTATCCACACCTAATTGAAAAAATAACTAAAGAGCTAGACAGGTGGAAAAATCTTTCCCTGTCCCTGTTTGGCAGAGCACATCTGATAAAGATGATCAGCTTCTCCCGTTTGCTCTATCCTCTACAAACTATTCCCTTACTGCTGAAACACACCGATATCAACAAGTTGCAAAAAGCGTTTGTAAATTTTTTATGGCAGGGAAAGAGACCAAGAGTATCCTACTCAAAGCTGTGTCTACAGAAAAAAGATGGAGGGGTACAAATGCCCATGATTAGATTGTACAACTTAGCGGCACTTGCCAGACATATAAAAGACTGGATCAATGGGACAACCTTCTTTTCTAACGTTCAGCTGGAGAGGGAGCTAACAAGCCCTTTTAACTTGGTAGCGGTATTACATATGAAGCTAGATAAAATACCAACGTACGTGAAACAGAGCTGTTTAATAAAGGACACTGTGGGGGCCTGGAGAGCACTGAGAAAACTGTATAGACTCCCTTATTGTCTTTCAAAATTTACCCCGTTGTGGGAGGATCCACATTTTACTCAAGGGTCTCAAAACAAATTATTTCAAGGATGGAAGCAGAGGGGGATACGGAGGTTGGGTGATTTACTGAAAACAGAGGAGGGGAGAGTTCTGAGCTGGACGGAGGTATCGGAAAAATTTTAACATGGAAAATCACCATTACCTACAATATTTACAAATAACAACACATTACACATCAGTGGTAAAAGAGGTTGGGAAGGCTGAGAAGAAGGGGAGTTTTGATGTATTGATTGGTCAGGGAGCGGAACATGAATCCCTTTCGATCATATACCAACGATTGAGAGATCAAGAACAGGGCCCCTGGAAAGAGCAAATATTTAAAACCTGGGAGACGGCTCTGGGCGATCCGGACATCTATGATAAAATTCTAAGGGGGTTGGAATCTGTTAAGAAAGTAATGATAAATGAACAATGGAGGGAGATGCAATTTAAGCTAGTACACAACGCAACATACGCCTATAATATACCACATAGCAGCTCACCAGTGCATTTCTTGGACCATTGCCCTAAATGTGGACTCCATAAAGCAAAACTGTTTCACTGCATATGGGAATGCCCACAGGTGAGGGGGGTATGGGAGGAAGCGGCGGCGTACATATTGAGGATTTGGAAAGTAGTTATACCCGTCACCCCTCAGGCCTGTTTGTTTCACTGTATAGAAGCCCCTACAGAAACTGACAGAGCAAGTGCTCACATTCCAGGTGTAATACACATAGTATTGCTTGTAGTCAAGAAATGCCTACTTAGGAATTGGCTGATAAGACAGACTCTGAGAAATACAGAAATAGTTGATACCCTAAAAACAATAATGATGTACGACAAACTGGATTCGGAGAAACATAAGGAGAAGTCCACTAAAAGATTCTTCAAAAAGTGGAGAACATTTATTGAGCAAAGCTTCACACAGAAGGAAATCACCCAGTTAATTAAAGCATTTGAACACACGTCTTGGTATTGTGTGGAAGACATTGCAGGGACACTAGGGACACTGAAGATGGGGAGCATCCAAAGGACCAACTGAAGGGAACAAATAGGTTAGGTTGTTAAGTTAGAGTAAATTATTGTTAAGATAATTCTATGGAGATGAAATTGTTGTGACAATGAAAAAGAAAATGATGTAACAGAAGCATTGTACGATCCAGAGACATTTTATGGAATGTAACAACATGTTCTCTTGTTGATGATATGTGCTTGCTGACATCAAATAAAATATGTTTAAAAAAAAAAAAAAAAGGACTATTTTGGATTCTGCAGCAGGAACACTATCTCATAGAACAAACTGCACTGTCCCTATACCTGTTTCTATGATTTACACAGACCCTAACAGCTAATGCTAAATATCTTCAGCCCTTATAATGACTATTTTGGATTCTGCAGCAGGAACACTATCTCATAGAATGAACTGCACTGCCCCTATACCTGTTTCTATGATTTACACAGTCGCTAACAGGTATTGCTAAATAGCTTCAGCCCTTAGAAGGACTAGTTTTAGTTGGCTGGAAAACGCTGTACCACACACAGTACAGTCTCACTACACCGGCAGCTCAGGAATGAATGCGTGCACACAAAATGGTGGCTGCCTTATATAGCCCCTATGACGCTATGCGGCCAAGCCAATCACAGTAACACCACAACAAAGATGGCTGCGGCATTACTGTGAGGGCAAGCAACATTGGATGTGTTCATTGGCTGGAAAATGGTGCCAGGAAGCCCAGAAACGAAAACGGAAGTACCGGAGCGAATACCATATTAGCCGTCGGATAGAGAATACCTCAGATACCCTATTATCCGTCGGGTACCGAATAGTGGCGAATACATTTGCTCATCCCTATTCTTTATATAGGACTTTATCTATATAGGACTTTTCTATATGGAGGACTATGGAGAGGAGTGCATTATTGTATAAGAAAGGATTATGGGGGGAGTGCATAATTCTATATAGAGGACTATGGTGTGCATTATTTTATATGGAGGACTATGGGATGTGCATTATTTTATATGGAGGACTATGGAGTGTACATTAGTTTATATGGAAGACTATGGGGCTGCATTATTCTACATGGAGGACTATGGAGTGTGCATTATTCTATAGGAGGACTATGGGGTAAGTATTGTTTTATATGGAGGACTATGGGGTGTAAATTATTTTATAGAGAGGACTATGGAGGGTTAAATATTCTATATGGAGGATTATGGGGATGCATTATTATATATGGAAGACTATGGGGAGAGGTACATTTTTCTATATGGAGGACTATGGAGGTGTACTATTCTATATGGAGGATTATGGGGGTGCATTATTGTCATGGGTGACCGACAGCCTTGTGGTGTCTGGCTATAGGTCACATCATTTTGTAACCTCATTGAGCTTTGAACTTCATAGGCAGGTGTATTCAATCATGAGAAAAGGTATTTAAGGAGGCCACTTGCAAGTTGTTCTCCTATTTGAATCTCCTATGAAGAGTGGCATCATGGGCTCCTCAAAACAACTCTCAAATGATCTGAAAACAAAGATTATTCAACATAGTTGTTCAGTGGAAGGATACAAGTTGTTTCAGAGATTTAAACTGTCAGTTTCCACTGTGAGGAACATAGTAAGGAAATGGAAGAACACAGGTACAGTTCTTGTTAAGCCCAGAAGTGGCAACCCAAGAAAAATATCAGAAACACAGAGAAGAAGAATGGTGAGAACAGTCAAGGACAATCCACAGACCACCTCCAAAGACCTGCAACATCATCTTGCTGCAGATAGTGTCACTGTGCATCGGTCAACAATACAGCGCACTTTGCACAAGGAGAAGCTGTATGGGAGAGTGATGCGAAAGAAGCCGTTTCTGCAAGCACGCCACAAACAGAGTCGCCTGAGGTATGCAAAAGCACATTTGGACAAGCCAGTTACATTTTGGAAGAAGGTCCTGTGGACTGATGAAACAAAGATTGAGTTGTTTGGTCATACAAAAAGGTGTTATGCATGGAGGCAAAAAAACACGGCATTCCAAGAAAAGCACTTGCTACCCACAGTAAAATTTGGTGGAGGTTCCATCATGCTTTGGGGCTGTGTGGCCAATGCCGGCACCAGGAATCTTGTTAAAGTTGAGGGTCGCATGGATTCAACTCAGTATCAGTAGATTCTTGACAATAATGTGCAAGAATCAGTGATGAAATTGAAGTTACGCAGGGGATGGATATTTCAGCAAGACAATGATCCAAAACACCGCTCCAAATCAACTCAGGCATTCATGCAGAGGAACAATTACAATGTTCTGGAATGGCCATCCTAGTCCCCAGACCTGAATATCATTGAACATCTGTGGGATGATTTGAAGCAGGCTGTCCATGCTCGGCGACCATCAAACTTAACTGAACTGGAATTGTTTTGTAAACAGGAATGGTCAAATATACCTTCATCCAGGATCCAGGAACTCATTAAAAGCTACAGGAAGCGACTAGAGGCTGTGATTTTGCAAAAGGAGGATCTACAAAATATTAATGTCACTTTTATGTTGAGGTGCCCATACTTATGCACCTGTCAAATTTTGTTTAAATGCAGATTTTACATTTTCTGTTTGTACAATAAACCTCATTTCAATCCAGAAATATTACTGAGTCCATCACTTATTAGATATATGAAACTGAAATAGCTGTTGCAAAACCCCAAATTGTTACAAAGAAAAAAAGTTAAGATTAATAGGGGTGCCGAAATTTTTTCATATGACTATATACCTCGGTACCCTTAATGATAGCACCCCAATAATTCTATGAAATAATAATTACGCTGCCACCACCCAACTTTCAGGGATAGCTGAGGATCCGTTTCAGATAGCAGAAGGCTTTTCGGACGGGTTTGGGTTCGTATATAGAACAGAAGGAAACGAACTATTGAATTTTAAATATTTAATCCGAAAATAGGCAGTGTTTAAAAAATATACAAGAATTTACAAAAGGGAACAATACAAATACCGTATAGACAGTTACAGAAAAATAAAAGGTATAACCGTGAGACTTACTAAACTCGTGCCATAGATGTGACGACCGAATTTAGGGAGGGAGGGGCTCCAAGAGAAGATGGTAGAAAGACAGCCAGCATCACCACTTACTGGTGCCCTCCAGTACTGACTCACCCCATCAAGGAGCTAATCGCTCTTATGCCCTCGGGTAACCCCCCTCTCTGTGACCTCATTTTACAGTCTCTTGTTGGCTGTGCCAAGAGTGTCACAAAGTTCTTTAATTCTAGCTTTTCACATACCTTTGCCCCTGGGCCACACGGATGAAAGATATTAGTGTCATATTTTATATCTCGATTTTACATTTACATAGATACCAAACACAACACATCTAGCAAGATTTTACTGGCCAATACTAATTTGTCGTGATACCAGCGATCTTCCAGTCAAGCTAAACGGTGCGCTGGGTTCAGCGCTCCACAGGGATTCTGGTAGTATGTTTTTCATTTTTCTAGCATTAACGGGCCACGTAAAAAACTGTATTAGGAGTTTTCTCTCCAACAGAACAAAGGATTATCAAGGATTCTTTTCTGTGCATCTTTTGGCTGTAGCTCTACCGTCCCAGAGTCGTAAATTCCTAAACTTTCAGGCCGATCAGATAATCGTCATGACGATCTGTGGCTGATGGTGGGAAGGGGAGTAAGGACCATTCAAGTTTTACATGACTGTGACGACATGGACTCTCATGGGTTAAAGTTTCTTAACATTCAGCCAGACAGGATGATAGATTGTTTATAGACTGGGGATAAGTCCCTCATTGTTTCTACAAGACTCTTGTTGACTCATGTAATTGTGTTGGCCACTGAAAGCCAGACGTATTGTTTCTCCAGACTCTTTCAGTAACCATTGTAAAGTAGTTTTGTATTGCTAATGTGATTACCTTAGTAGCCATTGTCTAGTCGGTGACTCCCAGACTACATGTATGCCCTCAGTATTTCTGTAGACATCATTTGGATGAACATTGTCCATGCAGCTTGAGATTCATCCAATGGGAGAGGCGCTCTTGTCCAACCAATTGATGAGGACGCAGTGTATCTAAGTGGAAGGCTGTGGCTATAAAAGGGACTTCTTTAAGCCACCAGGTGGTTGATGGATGCTGATGGATCCAGTCTAAGCTCTTTGGAGCTGACTAGAGGATCAGGATATCTTATGGCTTCAATCTAGGGACTCCGGTTCCGGTTGGAGACCATATCCACAGCCTAGGGATTTCGACTCCGGCTGCCAGGATTGTATCATCATACCAGGACTATCTAAGGAGGACACTCAGGTTGGGACAGTTCAGTCACCTGTTACAGACTTTGCAGACCTCAGCCAGCTTCCTAAATCTGGCATTATTCCTTTCTCGGTGGGTGCCCGCCAAAAGCGGGGTGCTGCTGGATTGGAGTAAATAGCCCTGGAACCTCTGAGGCACGGACATTCTAATCCCTGGTGAGCCAGCGGAAGGGTGAGACACTGTTGCCTGTGACATTTGTGTGTTTTGCTGGTTATGTGTTATGTGCCGTTAATTGTTTGGGGATCCAATAAAGTCTAATTATTGTGGTTCCCTCACCCTGTGTTGTCTGAGTAGTGTTACGCCCACGGTTAAGGAGGCCGGCGTTCAGTTGGGATGAGCCCTGAGCCACGCTTTCTTTTTAAAGGCGGCGGGTTTTAGTGGACGAGACCACCCACTGAGCCCCGTGTCTCCACAATTGGTGGCAGCGGTGGGATGCTACTCAGCCTGGTTTACGCAGGGGAGCTGCAGCGGACTGGTGTTTTCGGACACCGTCCAGGGCTCAACAACCAGGGAGGCACATAAGCATACCCAGCAGGCCATAGGAGAGGCATTCAGGTTTCGGATGCTGCCATGTCCAACCCCACCAGCTCAGCCATGGGACAAGGACAAGAGAGGAGTTACGACCGCTGCAGTAAATGGATGTTACAGGATCTGTGCCAGAGGCGAAAGATTATCTACTGGAACGCTGAGACTCGGTCGAACTTGATCCAGAAATTAGTCCGTTGGGATGCCCAGAATGATGCAGAGGACAATGAGGATCCCGCCGATATTGACCCAGAGGATTTAAACTATGTACCACATGATGGATCTAGAGACAATCGGGAATCAACTTTTTCCAAAATGGCCCAAGCCACAGCGTTGTTGGATGCATTGGGGCCTAGATCCTCAAGAGAAGAGAGAGCTTATGTTCTGGAATATGTTTACGGTGTTCCAGCTGCTGTACTGCTAACACCAGCCAGTCGAGAAGGATGGTCCCGCTACCCAGCAGAAGCTGCGCCAAAACAAAGGACTACAAACAGGGCCTGTGACTCGCCCAATCTATGGCGCTGTTATACATGTGGGCACCATGGACATATAGATAAAGATTGTCTCCAAAACCGAGGCCGCATGCTTGGAGCCCATCTACCAGCTCAGCCGGTCAAGAGCCAAGGACTACGAGACACTGGTTCCTCCATTACCCTGGTAAGCCCAGTTATTGTTTTCACAGAAGACCCTGTACCAGATTCCCAATTATCCATATCCCTGGCTGAGGGCCAGCGCTCAGACATTCCTCTGGCATGTGTGCAGTTGGACCTAAGGACCAACCAGGGAGAGGTCGAGGTGGAGCTTGTGGACAGCCTCCCCACACCTGGTATTTTGGGGACCAACCAGGAAGTGATCGATGTGGGGATTGTGAACAGCCTCCCCATACCGGTCATTGTGGAGACTGACCAGAGCAAGGCTGATGTGGAGCTTATGGACACCGTCCCCACACCAGTTATTTCGGGAAAGGACCAGGGAGAGGTTGATGTGAGACTTGTGAACAGCCTCCCCACACCTGTCATTGTGGAGACTAATCAGAGCAAGGCTGATGTGGAGCTTATGGACACCGTCCCCACACGAGTTACTTTGGGGTCTGACCAGGAAGAGGTCCATATGGAGTTTATGAACAGCCTCCCCACACCTGTTGTTTCGGGGACTAGCCAGGAGGAAGTTGAAGTGGGGTTCATAGATGGCCCCACCAAGCCTGTTTTTTCGGATACCACTCAAAGGGAAGTGAAAGTGGGGCTTATGAATTACCTGCTCACACCAGTCATTTTGGAGAATGACCTAGGACAAGGACTATCCAGTCAGTTTGAAGCAGCCATCACCCACCTCCAAGCCAAGCAGGACCCTGATGTGGATGTTTCTAAAATCTTTTCCAGGCATGGTTTGCATTCCCGGTCTCCATCATCCACTTCTGAGCCAAGAACCGTGAGTAAGCCTAACCACACTGTGGCTATTGACTGGGGTAGGATTGATAGTGGGAGATTTGTGCAGGCCCAACTCATGGACCCCATCTTAGTGCTTGTCCACAATATGGCTGCTCAACTTGGGGGAGGTAATCAGGGGGAGGTGTATAGATGCAAGCCTCTGTTGCTGACCTCACCATTAAAAAGGACAATGCCGTCAAGAGGAGAAGGATGATCGGAAGCCTATCATGTCTGGTTAATATTAAGAAGGGGGAGGAATGTGACGACATGGACTCTCATGGGTTAAAAATTGTGGAGACACGGGGCTCAGTGGGTGCTCTCGTCCACTAAAACCCGCCGCTTTTAGAAAGACAGCGTGGCTCAGGGCTCATCCCAACTGAACGCCGGCCTCCTTAACCGTGGGCGTAACACTACTCAGACAACACAGGGTGAGGGAACCACAATAATTAGACTTTATTGGATCCCCAAACAATTAACGGCACATAACACATAACCAGCAAAACACACAAATGTCACAGGCAACAGAGTCTCACCCTTCCGCTGGCTCACCAGGGATTAGAATGTCCGTGCCTCAGAGGTTCCAGGGCTATTTACTCCAATCCAGCAGCACCCCGCTTTTGGCGGGCACCCACAGAGAAAAGAATAATGCCAGATTTAGGAAGCTGGTTGAGGTCTGCAAAGTCTGTAACAGGTGACTGAACTGTCCCAACCTGAGTGTCCTCCGTAGGTAGTCCTGGTATGATGATACAATCCTGGCAGCCGGAGTCGAAATCCCTAGGCTGTGGATATGGTCTCCAACCGGAACCGGAGTCCCTAGATTGAAGCCATAAGATATCCTGATCCTCTAGTCAGCTCCAAAGAGCTTAGACTGGATCCATCAGCATCCATCAACCACCTGGTGGCTTAAAGAAGTCCCTTTTATAACCACAGCCTTCCACTTAGATACACTGCGTCCTCATCGATTGGTTGGACAAGAGCGCCTCTCCCATTGGATGAATCTCAAGCTGCATGGACAATGTTCATCCAAATGATGTCTACTGAAAGACTGAGGGTATACATGTAGTCTGGGAGTCACCGACTAGACAATGGCTACTAAGGTAATCACATTAGCAATACAAAACTACGTTACAATGGTTACTGAAAGAGTCTGGAGAAACAATACGTCTGGCTTTCAGTGGCCAACACAATTACATGAGTCAACAAGAGTCTTGTAGAAACAATGAGGGACTTATCCCCCGTCTATAAACAATCTATCATCCTGTCTGGCTGAATGTTAAGAAACTTTAACCCATGAGAGTCCATGTCATCACAATGACACCTCCCCTTTTTGAGGTAGCATGGGAGATTGATTTGCAGATAGTCTCCTAAGCCTACCTCGCTGGCATCCCCCTGCCGGGACAGCCCGTCAGCGTTGCCATGCTCAACCCCCTTCTTGTGTTGCATGGTAAAATCATACTGCTGTAGTGCCAAGCTCCACCGCAGTAGCTTATCATTGTCGCCAGCCACCCGATGTAGCCAGCTGAGAGGGTTGTGGTCTGTTACTATGGTGAAGTTGCATCCATATAGGTAGGGCTGCAGTTTCTGCATGGCCCACACTATAGCGAGGCACTCCTTCTCCAAAGTGGCGTAGGCCACTTCCTGGGGTAAGAGCTCGCGGCTGAGAAACACCACCGGATGCTCTTCTCCCTTCCCATTTACCTGGCTGAGTATCGCACCCAGGCCAAATGCACTGGCATCTGTCTGAACTATGAACCGTCGGGTGAAGTCTGGGGCTTGTAGGATTGGGGAACTGGCGAGTTCAGCTTTCAATGCTCTGAAGGACCGCTCACAGTCATCTGTCCAGGCGACTACTTGCGGTAGCCGTCAACGGCTTAGCAAGAGCACTAAAGTTAGGAACGAACTTCCTATAGTACCCTGCTATACCCAAAAAGGACATCACCTGCTTCTTTGAGTTGGGGGTAGGCCAGGAGGTGATGGCCTCAACCTTCCCTGGCTCTGGTTTCAGGGTCCCACCACCTACTCGGTGTCCGAGGTACTGTACCTTCGTCATGCCGATCTGACACTTCCCTGGCTTTATAGTCAGACCAGCACTTTGGATCCGCCTGAGCACCTGCTCCAGGGGCCCCAGGTGTTCCTCCCAATTGGGACTAAAGATGGCAATGTCATCCAGGTAAGCGACTGCAAACCCTCCTAGTCCCTCGAGCAGCTGGTCAACCAATCGCTGGAAAGTGAAAAAAAGGAAACCAGCACGATCTGAAATTGGCATGCATCATATAAAAAGTGAAAATTCACAAATTTATTCCAACTGTACTATAATAAAAAAATGAGATTTTTAGCAAATAATTGATCAATTTTTTGAGCCACCCCTGCCAACGTCACGGCAAATCTCAATAGGGGGGTCCTACTCTACATTCTGTATTTCATGTGCCATGCGGCCTCCTAGATAAAGTTAAAAGCAGAACCATAATGGAGCACACATACCTGCAACCTGTATATAGCCGCTTCCATGCTGCAAAAAAGGCACTTGTGGATAGAGACCAGCCCAGGTCCCAGCATGTGGAGCAAGCCCCACACATACCAGGACTATATCAGAACTGATCCTCCCAGTGTCAAACAGCAACCATTGATAAAGGCGGACCAGATCCAAGAATGGTGCTTAATTAGCATTGCCTGTGGAAAGGGGTGAGGTAACTGAGTCTGAACAGCTACCAACAGGAGGAATATAGTGCAAACCAAAATCAGGCGTGCGTGGTATGGTGTTGGTCAGACACCAGATTTGTAGCATAACTACGGTCAAATCGCTGGAAAGTGTCAGGAGCATTTCTCATGCCAAAGGACATGACAAGGGATTCATACAGACTGAATGGGTTGATGAATGCGGACCTTTCTTGTGCTTCCTTGGACATAGGAATCTGCCAGTACCCTCGACTCAGGTCCATGATTGTCAGGTACCGGGCCCCGGCTAAGCAATCCAGTAGCTCATCAATGCGTGGCACTGGGTACGCATTGGGTGCTGTGATTGCATTTTGCCTCCTGTAGTCCACACAAAACTGGGTTGTCCGGTCCTTTTTTGGAACCAAAACTATAGGCGAGGCCCATGCACTTTTGGACCTCTGGATCACCCCCAGGGCTAGCATTTCATCAATCTCCCTTTTTATGTCCTTTTGTACCTCTAGGGAGACACGGTATGGGGGTTAACTGACTGGGGAATGACTCCCTGTGTCCACTTGGTGGGTGGCTAGGAATGTCTTTTCTGGGAAATTCGTGAAGGTCATCAGGTAGGGCCGGAATACCTCCCGCAGCTGGGACCTTTAGTCCATGGATAGCTGTGGGTTGAATGCCGCCTCCTCGATAGACCTTCCATCCCGGGTCGAGGTGAGCAAGTCCACCAAGACTTCGCTTTTGCCTTCTTCGGAAAGGCTACACACAGGAAGGGTGAAGGCTTCCCTGTCATGATGAGCTTTCATCATGTTAACATTGAAGATCTTTTGCCTCTTCCTGGCATGGTCGATGGTAACCACATAGTTTACGTCATTGAGGCGCTGATGCACAAGGTATGGACCCTCCCAGGCCGCCTGAAGCTTGTTCTGGGTCATTGGGACTAGGACCCACACCTTCTGACCCACTTCGTACACCCGCTCTCGAGCATGTTGGTCGTAGCATAGCTTCTGGCTGGCCTGGGCTTGCATCATATTCTCATGCACCAGCCATGTCATTGACTGCATTTTGTCACGGAGCCGAATGACATACTCTACAATGGACACTTCTGGGGAGTTCAGTTCCTGTTCCCAGGATTCCCTTACCAGACCAAGAGGCCCCCCGAACTCGTCTGCCATACAGGAGCTTGAAGGGGGAAAACCCCGTTGAGGCCTGTGGTACCTCTCGGTAAGCAAACAGCAGGTGTGAGAGATATCGCTCGCTCCCAGTCGCATCCATGTGACTCAACCAGCATCTTATGCATCTGCTTAAGGGTACCATTAAATCGCTCACACAAACCATTGGTCTGTGGGTAATAGGCGCTTGATAACAGATGCTGCACCTGCATTTTTTTACAGAGAGCCTCCATTAGACGAGACATGAACTGAGTCCCCTGGTCGGTAAGCATCTCCCTAGGAAATCCTACTTGGGAGAATATGGCCAGGAGAGCATCTGCCACCTTATCGGCCCTAACTGAGGACAGAGCCACTGCCTCCGGATACCGGGTCGCATAGTCTACCACAGTAAGGATGAAACGTTATCCAGAGCTGCTGGGGATGGTAAGATGCCCGACGATGTCCACAGCGATCCTCTGGAAAGGCTCCTCTATCACCAGCAAAGAGATCAGGGGAGCTTTGGGAGCAGGCCCTGACTTTCCCACTCTTTGGCATGTGATACAGAAGCGGCAGTAATTGGCAACATCTGTCCCCATTTTGGGCCAATAGAAGTGGTGAGACAGCAGGGTCTTTGTTTTGCTGACACTCAAGTGTCCGGCGAGTGGGATCTCATGGGCAATCGGCAGCAACTCACTCCTAAAGTGATGAAGCACCACCAGCTGTCTTTCCTTCAGCCACTCTTGTTGGGGGTTACAGGGAACAGTCTCCCGATACAACCTCCCCTGGTCCCAGAATACCCTCTCCTTATCGGTCTCAGAGGAGGGCATCTCTGCGAGGTCCCTTAACGTCTCTAGACTGGCATCGGTTCGTAGAGCCACCTGGAACTCTTGGCTAGAGGCAGCCAAAAGTGACATTAAGGTTCCAACTTCACCGGGACCCTCTGGGACCTGCTCAGGGTCCGTAACCAGTTCCGTTATCCCTCTGGGTGAAGAGGTGTCAGAAGGCAAGGTTTCATTTGCATTCTGGGCACTCTGACTGCGGGTGAGAGCACCGATGAAGGCTGTCTCCCCGGGGGATAACAACTCTTCCCCATCAGCCTGATCGGCTCTAGGTGCTACTTGCTCCTCATCCCATAATACCTTAGGAGCAGTGCCAATCCTGGGGAAGCTACCACCGGTCAATTCACTGTCCGCTGTGAGACTGGTTAGCTGCATTTGACCACCTTCCTCGTGGTTCTCATGTCTGCCTCCATCTCTGTCAGCACAGACACTTACTACCTTGGGGACGTCCTCAGCCACGTCACCCCTCAGCGTGGCATAGCTGAGTTCCCCTCTACAAACCTCCAGTTTATTACCATGCACAACATTTGTAATCAAGTTCTGGATATCCACATTCGGGTCACATGACTTAACAGCGCTTGCATCACATGACTTATCAACAACATTTGCATCACATGACTTATTAACAACATTTGCATCACATGACTTATTGGATTGGAGAGGGTCATCAGGGACAAATTGTGCAACCAATCGTCCCAGATCAGTCCCCAATAAAACATTGGTTGGTAGATGTTCGGACACCCCTACTTCCCTCCACCCTCTCCCAGCACCCCAGTCGAGGGAAACCCGGGCCATTGGGAAAGATTGTGGAACACCCCCAACCCCAGTGACAGTCAGGAGTTTTCCCGGGATAAAGTTTTCAGGAGGCACCAGTTCGGGGTGGATCAGGGTTCGGTCGGTTCCAGTGTCCTTGAGCCCCACAATGAGGATTCCGCCCACGGTGACAGAGGGTAGATTTTCATAGGTCCTACCACTCGCCTCCCCCACCAAAAAGACAGCTGCACTAGGTCCTTGGGTGTGGGGTTCCTCTTCTGCCTCTCTGGGTAAGCGGAGCTGAGGTGTCCAGGCTGGTCGCAGGAAAAACACCTGCGAGTGTCAGAGGTGGGCTATGGTAGGACGGCTGGTAGGGGCGGGGGTGTGGTAGTTGTCATCTTACCCTCTTTCCAGCTGGTGGAGGGTGGCTTCCGCACCCCCGATGCACGGTTGGCCTCATAGGTGTCAGCAATCTGTGCTGCTGTATTCGCATCCTTTGGTTCCCGAGCCATCACAAACTGTCGCACGTCCGCATGACAAAGGTGTAGGAATTGGTCCTTTACCATCAGGTCTGTTATCTGCTCAGCAGTGGTGGCGGACAGTCCTTGGACCCATTGGTTAAAGTTGGTCCGGAGCCCATCCACAACATTCTGTTGTTGTTCTGCGGTCCACGCTGGAGGGTCCGGAACTTTTTGCGGTACATCTCTGGAGTCAGCTGATACATCCGTATAAGGGCCTGCTTTATGGCATCATAGTCTCCACTCTGCTCTTGAGGGAGACTGGCAAACGCGTCCAGGGCCTTGCCTCGCAGCCCTGGGGTTAAGTATCGTGCCCATTGTGCTGGGGGCAACTGGTACTGCAAGCAAGTCTTTTCAAATCCCCTCAGAATGGTGTTCAAGTCCCCGTCCTTTTCCATCACAGGAAAGTGCTCCAGTTGGGGCTTAAAACTATTGGCAATATTGGACTCACAGACTGCTGCCAGGCTTGGAGGACTTTCAATTCATGGTCTCTCTGGGCCTGCGCTCTCGCTCGGCTCTCTCAACCTCTCACTCGGCCTCTCGCTCGACTCTCTCAGCCTGGGCCTAGCGCTCAGCTCTCTCCTGATATTGCTGAATGAGCTTCAGCCGTCCCTCCTGGTCATCTGCAGCGAGTTGCTGTAGAGCCATCTGCAGGTAGGAGTCCATGTTGCCCCGGTCACTGCTCTGGCTTGAAGCTGCAGAAGAAGCCCTGGCCGCAGTATCATCCAGGGCTTGGCTTGTCTCCCAGTCATCAGCACTGGGGGATCGAACTTGCTTTATGTCCCATTGTAACAGTTCTTTAATGAGGTCTGGCTTGTTTTTGCCATTGAAATCAATCTCTCTGATCATGCAGATGGCAACCAGAGTCTCCTTCGGCAGCTGGCTGTACCAGGCTTCGGTCAATGCAGGCATAATTGCCAAATAAAAGATAGGATAGAAAAACAAGAGAGAGAAGGGAGGGGGTAACTGCTACAAGTACAGTATTGTTCTAGGTATATTTAAACACTGAGTTCGATCCTCAAAACTTTTGCAAGTTTTTAGTGAAAGGGAAGATTGCTCAAACCAGATCACTAATGCTCTATATGGGTGGCTTTACATGCTACGATATCGCTAAAGCGATCTCGTTGGGGTCATGGAATTTGTGACGCACATCTGGCCGCATTAGCGATGTCGTTATGTGTGACACCTATGAGCGATTTTGAATCGTCGCACAAATATTCAAAATCGCTCATCGATGACATCACCCCCTATTTCCAATTATCGTTGCTGCTGCAGTAACGATGTTTCTTGTCATTCCTGCGGCAGCATACATCGCTGTGTGTGACGCCACTGAAACGACAAACTTCTCCTTACCTGTGTCCATCGGAAAAGGAGGAAGGAAGGAGGTGGGCGGCATGTTCCGGCCGCTCATTTCCTCCCCTTCTTTTCTATTGGGCGGCGGTTCAGTGACGCTGCTGTGACGCTGAACGAACTGCCCCCTTAGAAAGGAGGCGGTTCGCCGGTCACAGCGACATCGCAGAGCGGGTATGTGCGTGTGACGCTGCTGTAGCGATAATGTTCGCTACGGCAGTGATCACCACATATCGGCAGGGCGATGGGGGCGGGTGCAATCGCGCTCGACATCGCCAGCAAATGCTAGCGATGTTGCAGCGTGTAAAGCACCCCTATCCCACCGCTTGCCACCAATTTGTCACGAACAGCCAGGGGAGTCACTCGGATATCCCGCAGCTGTTCACTAATTTTTCATGAACACGACTACTCTCCAGCGCCCCTCTTGTCGACAGGCCATGTTTGGTACTGCAGGACAATGCATAAAATGAGGCTGCTGAGCTAATAATGCCAAATATTGGACGTCTCACAGCAAAGGTAAATGTATATATCACCGATTCCCGCTAATGGAATATATATATATACCTCGGTACCCTTAATCATAGCACCCCAATAATTCTATGCAATAATAATTACGCTGCCACCACCCAACTTTCAGGGATAGCTGGGGACCCGTTTCAGATAGCAGAAGGCTTTTCGGACGGGTTTGGGTTCATTATAGAACAGAAGGAAACAAACTATTATATTTTATATATGTAATCCAAAAATAGGCAGTGTTTAAAAAATATACAAGAATTTACAAAGGGGAACAATACAAATACAGTATACACAGTTACATAAAAATAAGAGGTATAACCGTGAGACTTACTAAACTCGTGCCATAGATGTGACGTCCGAATTTAAGGAGGGAGGGGCTCCAAGAGAAGAAGATGGTAGAAAGACGGCCAGCATCACCACTTACTGATGCCCTCCAGTACTGACTCCCCCCAGCAAGGAGCTAATCGCTCTTATGCCCTCAGGTAACCCCCCTCTCTGTGACCTCATTTTACGGTCTCTTGTTGGCTGTGCCAAGAGTGTCACAAAGTTCTTTAATTCTAGCTTTTCACATATCTTTGCCCCTGGGCCACATGTGTGAAAGATATTAGCATCATATTTTATATCTCGATTTTACATTTACATAGATACCAAACACAACACATCTAGCATGATTTTACTGGCCAATACTAATTTGTCGTGATTCCAGCGATCTCCCAGTCAAGCTAAACGGTGCGCTGGGTTCAGCGCTCCACAAGGATTCTGGTAGTATGTTTTTCATTTTTCTAGCATTAACAGACCACGTAAAAAAACTGTATTAGGAGTTTTCCCTCCAACAGAACAAAGGATTGTCAAGGATTGTCTTTTCTGTGCATCTTTTGGCTATAGCTCTACCATCCCCTAGTCGGAAATTCAGATAATCGTCATGACGATCTGTGGCTGATGGTGGGGAGGGGGGTAAGGACCCTTCAAGAGTTTTACATGACAGGTCCCATGATTTCTATGTATCCCCCTGATTGGCTGTGCTTGACCATGTGATTTGAGCGCTTTAGGGCATTATAAGGAAGCACGTCTGTCCGAGCTTGATGTAATTACCTGCTCTGTGACTGTTCATCAGTGTGCGGAATGGAATTTTTTTAGCTGTATAAATTAGGGTGTGTTCTTTTTTCCGCTTCATAACATCTCCCCCAGAGAAGAATCTTTTAACACCCACCAGTTGGGCTTAACCTAAACTTTACAAGTTAATATCTCCACAACAGAGATCAGAAATAAAAAAATAAAACATGTTTGACTCTGCATCCACTATTCCTCTATATGTCCATTTTAACAAGCTCAACTTCTGAAAGATGCTCTTTAAGAGAAACAAAGATGTACTCCGTTCATCTTAATTATATTGAATTTTTAAATTAGAGATACTGAGACCAAAAAGAATACAGTCATGCACTTAAAAGGTCAGATATGTTTAATGTGTCAATCACTGTTGTAAACAAGGTGTTCTTATTTGGATTTTGCAATATAGCATTCTTGAATTGAGGTCACTATTTCATTCAGTATTCCATCTCGATTTTCTTTTGTAACCTAAAATATAATGCAAAATGCACAAATGTTAAACAATGAGAATAAAGTTAGGCCAAGACAGAAGATAAAATTATTATTATATGACCAAGTATAACAAATATATGCATACTTACAACAGATGGAAATGCAATAACCAATTGAGGACTTTTTTTTAATTTACTTGAAGAGGAATCTGTCACCAGGTTTATATAAACCCAACTGAAAGCATCAAAATGTAGACAGACCTTGATTCCAGTGATATGCGAGTAATTTTACTGGATGCTGCAGATAGCTACCAGTTTTGTGAATGCTGAACTCTGTATTTCCCCACCTACGTACACTACTGATTGGCAGATGTCTGTGTACAATATTCATAAGCACACTGCCAATCAGTGGTGTGGTAGTGGTTGGATATCGTGGCAGCAAGTTTACTATTCCTGTAGTGACAGTCTACTGCTGATAAGAGTGATTTTATAAAAAACTGAATAAGTGAAATTGGTGGTGTCAACTTAGGGAGCAAAACACAGATGACAGATTCCTCTTAACCCCTTACCGACATTGGACATACTGGGTACGTCATAAGTCATGCCTTAACAATGGATAAAAAAAGACTGCCTGCACTCAGCCTCATCGACCTGACGTGTGAACAGGCGCATAACTGAACATGACATAAAATACAAAAAAAGTACAAAAAAAGACAGTTTGCGCTCTGATAATGCTAAAGTATGGAAACCATGAATGTGTGAACATGGACCTGCATTACTGCTAAGCAAAATCTAAGAAAAATGAGATATTTAGCATATAGAAATGGCCATTTGTATATCTGCCCAGTTGTCCCTTCACGGCATATCTCGTAACTGGGTACCTAACGCTATTCTGAAGCCTCTCTCTGGGTTAAAAACCTCCTGTGTATGGGCACGTAGGAACCTGCTATATAGAGGATGGCAATGACAATGGATGACATTCCCAGTATGTCATTGCAATCGTGGATGCTCAGTCGCTCTACTTCCACCATCGCCACCGGGTCTTCAGCTTAAGTTAAATGTGAGACCCAGCTCTCATTGCCAGGAGCGTTGCCCACATTGCTTCAGGCAGTTTAACACCCTAAATTCTGTGATCAATAGCGATCACAGCAATTAGGAGGCAAGGAGAGGATCGCACTCCTCTCTTAAGCGATTGGGTCCCCAAAATGCCATCACGAGGACCCGATTGCTGCCATGGTAATCCAAGATCATTGTCATAACAACCCCTGAGTCACCCAGCTATGGAAATCCTAACTGTCAATGCTACAAGTGCAGCACTGACATACTATATAATGCACTGCAATGATCGTGCATTGCTGTGGTTTATATCAGTGATCAGAGTACTAAAAAGTAATGTCCCATAAGGGCACCAAGGAAAAAAAGATACTAAATTGGTAAAAATATATAAACTATATACTTTTCATCAAACAGCTGATAAAGTGGGATAAAACACGATGAAAAAGTCATATGCAGTATAAATAAAAAAGGTATAGCTGAAAACATCATATTGTCCAACAAAACAAAAGCAGTGATATAGCTCTGTCAGCGATAAAATCTTGAATTTTTGTTTCTTCATGATTTTCCATCACAAAAAGCAGATTAGAAAGCGATCAAAAAATATTATATGGCCTAAAATGGTACCAATAAAAACGCCAACTTATCCCACAAAAAACACGCCCTCACATGACTGTCGGCTGAAAAATAAAAAAAACTATAGCTTTCAAAATTCGTTGATACAAAAAAACGTTTTTTCTTAAAAAGCATTTTATGGTGTGATAGTAGCCAAACCTAAAAAAAGGTACTGACCTGAGGAATAAAGCCGCCTAATCAACGCAAGGTGGACGGCATAATGGTGAAAGGCATTGAAAAGAAATAAATAAAGCAAGTTCTTCAACTGCTTCAGAAGAATGCGCAGCCACACCCTTAAATGGAATGTTGGTGTGTCACAATGCAGCCAGGGATAGAGGCAGAGCCAGGGATAGAGGCAGACACAGGGATAGAGGCAGACACAGGGATAGAGGCAGACAGACAGGAATAGAGGCAGACGGACAGATATAGAGGCAGAGACAGACAGGGATAGAGACAGAGACAGACAGGGACAGAGACAGACAGGGACAGAGACAGACAGGGATAGAAACAGAGACAGACAGGGATAGAGACAGACAGAGAAAGACACAGAGACAAGTAAAGAGACAAAGAGACAGAGAGAGAGAGAGAAACAGAGTGACAGTTACTATCCCGGGTACTGTGCCTCAAAAGTAGTTTTCAACCACATATGAGGTTTTGGCATACTCAGAAGGTATTAAACAACAAACTGTATGGTGCTTTTTCTCCTGTTACCTGTCATGCTTGACGGGTGTAGCAAGTGTGGCGAGGTGCGTTCAGACCTACATGTGTCTGAAGCACAACAAAAACACAAAAAAGGGGGCACCGGTGACACAAAAACAACAGGAGGCCATGGAACTAGTGAGAGGGGTAGGTGGGCACCTCCTAACCTCACCTTCTCTCCTCACCAGTGCCTTATACAGTTTTCACAACGGTCATCGTACAGGAACCTGGGACACTAAAAAAGGCCCTATAGTAACCCTGACTAGTGAAAGGCAGATGAGGTACTCTAGACCCTCACCGCTGCACTAACAACACACTAGGGTAATAAAGACAAACAGGGGGAATAATAACAACCAAAAGGATATTGCCTGAGCACAGGAACTAAACTAACAGACCCTTCTTCACAGGTGGCCGGACACAAATGAGTTTGTATCTTCAGCAGGGAATACTGAGATACACTACTATTTAAAGCTGAAGGACGTGACCACTTAGTGAATGCAGCTGGTCACTCAGCAAGGAACTGCTTTGGAAAAGCTGCAGTAGCAAAACTGGCACATAACTACTTAAGTGGCAAAAGAGAAGAAACCCATTTATATGAAAAGAGCCTGAGAGGCTCCAGTCCAAAGGCTGTCACTGGTCTCAACATGCAGGGAGACTATCATGACACTACCGTCCTCTTAATGAAAGGCCTCCGGACACTCAAGATTGGTACTCATCATGTAAATGTGAACAGGTCAATCCAGTTACCAATAGGGGGCAACACACACTTACGGAGCAGGGACCTGTAGACTATGTTATGGGTGTTTAGTCCTGGGGGTAACTCCAGCCTAAAGAACCCTAAAGGTAATGATCAACCTTGAGCTTAGAGCCCCAGACACACTTCCACCTGGCGTTCTTGGTGGAAACCCATACAAGGAAATTTTTTCTCAGGTCTGGACCTGGAAGTTTATTCCCACGTATGCACCAGATGGTAGAGGAAGAACTCCTGGGGGAGCCAACAGGGGAGTCTCCCTGCCCATTTAATAACTTATAATCTGGAACAGCACACTTAGAGGGACTGACTACCCTCCCCCGATCACCTCTACCAGAGCCGCACAGAGGCCTACTCTTCCTATGAGGCAGGGGTAACTTTTATTTGACGCTTCAAAGGTCACTACTGGCAGGCAGGGTGGTGGGTGTTTAATAAGTATTGCAGCAATGATAGCACCCAGGCACTTAGTCTAACAAAAAGTGCCCCAACTGACTCCTTCCCCTGACTGCCAGTCTATCACAGGGTTATGCCTCTGCAACTAGGGAAGTCCCAGCACAATAGAAGTAGGCAAACCCTCCAAGACATAACAGAATTGACATATCTGATGAACCAATCCCACTCGCAGATTAATATTAAGCACAATATGTGTGAACTCTCTCTGGCTGAGCGGAGCTAAGTCAATTTCCTGGATGGGAATGGATCTTGACAGTGCACTACACATCAGACCCAGAGTCTGTGCAAAGCAAGAATCCACCAAATTGGCACTAGCTCCGCTGTCCACCAGCACAGAGATTGTCTTTGAGTTTTTCCACCTCTGCTGTGATAGTGAACTGCGTCGTATAGATGGAGGAGATGTACACAGCCTGGTCATTTCCCTCCACCCGACCAGGAGGACACGGCTTTTTGCCAGAAGGAGTTTGTTTAGGTTTAATAGAACAGGCCCCGATGTAATGATCCTTATTCCCACAGTTGAAGCAGGACCCAGATCCACGACAAACCACAAGCGACTCCGTCTGAGGGGAGGCTTCCCCCAACTGCATAGGTTCATCGGCTTGCACCAGTGGGAAATGTTCCCTGGGGAAAACGACAGAGGACTGGGTCCTACAGAGTCTCTCCCTGAGATGGCGATCTACTGGTATAGCAAGAGTCATGGTGGCCTCCAACAACTCTTGGGTGGAGTATTGCATCAGAGTATCCCTCAGCCTAGCTGAGAACCCCTCTATGAAGTGACTCCTTAGCGCAGGGTCATTCTACTGGGTGTCACTAGCCCACCTCCGGAACTCCGAACAATACTCCTCTACTGGGCGTGTCCCCTACTGGAGTTTATGGAGTTTTAACTCCGGAGCGTAATGCCATCAGGGTCTCCATACACTAAGGCCAGAGCCACAAAAAAATTAATCTACTGACCGCAAAGCCTGGGAGTCGGTCGGTAAATAACCAATGCCAGAAACCCAGCATTTTGCTGCAACTGCTGCACGAGATCAGCACGCATGTCAGACATCTCCTGAGAGAAGGTCTGGAGCAGTTGAGCAAGCAGCTAACTGAGCCATGATGGTGCAGAAAAAACGGTGAGGCTGAATATGTCACGCTTGCCGGGTGTAGCAAACGTGGTGGGGTGCGTTCAGCCCTACGTACATCTGAAGCACAACAAAAATAAGAAAAGGGGTCACTGGGGACACAAACATAACAGGAGGCCCTGGATCTAGTGAGAAGAGACAAACTGTGGACAAGAAAGTGCAATAGAGTCTTAACTGATAAACAGTAAGGAAAGGAAGTTAATGGAAAAACTCAGCTATAGGGGTTGTGCCAGTCACAACCCCCTTATTGATCACAGGGTGAATCAGCTGCAGCCCCGAAATTTTTGGAAATATGTGGTTGTAGAGGAGACCGGGTTTAATACCGCGCTTTTCACCAATTCCAGGAGGCAGATAGGGTTAATCCATGTCTTTTATTAAACAGAACAGGTCTATGCGTTTCAAGGGATTCAGCCCTCTTCCTCAGGACAGGACAATGCAGTCTGAAGAGACAAGCCAGTATTTATATGTTCGTCATAGAACCTCCCTCTTTGAAAACAATCGGCAGGATCTTTATTCATTTAAAAAGAACGGTCAAATCTTAAAAAAATTGAATCATGAATTGATTTGTGATGGTTGATTGATATATTATCGAGAACAATATGTGAAAAACATAACAATATATTGTGAAAATCATGATAGTTAAAATTAACAATATATGAATTGTCGGTAAAAGTGATGTGAAGAGGTAAGGGTATGTGGAAAGGTATTCAAACTCATGGATAGGTGGAGGGATATTTAAAACAATATAGGGCACCAGTGATGTGCCATTTGAAAACTGAAACAGACTGACGTATTTGTTCTTTCGAAGAAAAGAGGAGAAATATTAGTCCATGAAAGGGTTAAAATAATGTAAAAATGAAATAAAATTTAATATAAATATGAATGTTTTTAAATGTACGAAAATATATTTAAATATGTGAAGGTTATAAAATGTGTGAAGGTTATGAAATATATTACACTTGGTAGAGATTATAAAAGAAAAAAATTCTTTTATATGGTGGCACCTATATGTAGGTTGAGACAGTTCACTGAGTGAACCTCTCAACCTAGGAATCAAATCTGTGTGAAAAAATGTAGTCAGTTTGTCTGCGTGCACCAGCGTAAGAGCCTTAAACTCGTATGAACCTATACTAGATTATCACTTGGAGTACGCTCTGTGTCTGCTCCTACGCTGGTGCACGCAGACAAACTCACTACATTTTTTCACACAGATTTGATTCCTAGGTTGAGACGTTTACTCAGTGAACTGTCTCAACCTACTTATACAGTAGGTGCCACCATATAAAAAGAATTTCTTTTTTCTTTTATAATCTCTACCAAGTGTAATATATTTCATAACCGTCACACATTTTATAACCTTCAGGCCCGTTTCACACGTCAGTGAAAAACACTGACGTTTTTCACTGGCGTGTAAAACACGCACATGTCCCTGCGTGTGTCGTGATTCACGGCACACGTGGGTTGTCTAAGTGCAATCCGGGCTCCGTTCTCCGTGGCCCGTGATTGCACTTAGTAATCAACTCACCTGTGCGCGCTCCCGCTCTCCATGGTGCTGATCGCTCCCGCGCTGCAGCATCCGGCCGGCGCTGACCCCCGCAGCAGCTGCTTCCGGGTCGGCTGTGTCGCACATCATGAATATGCGCGACAATAATGAGCTGGCTCAGAAGCAGCAAGCTGCACGGGCTGCAGAGGACATCGCTGGACGACGGGTGAGTTAAAATGTTTTTTATTTTAAAAGTACGTTTTTTTCTGGCACGTGTTTCACGGACCACACCACTGCGTGGTCCGTGGGACATCAGTGATGCCAGAAAAAAATGGACATGTCTCCGTGCGGCAATCACGCACACGCGGGTACGCCGCACGGAGACACGTGCAGCGAAAAATCACTGACGTGTGAGCAGACCCATTCATTATAATGGGTCTGCGTATGTCCGTGATTCTGGTACGTTTAAAAAAAAGCACAAACGTACCAGAATCACTGACGTGTGAAAGAGGCCTCACATATTTATATTTTAGTACATTTAAAAACATTCATATTTATATTAAATTGTATTTCATTTTTATATTATTTTAACCCCTTCATGGACTAAAATCACTTTTACTGACAATTCATATATTGTTAATACTGTCATGATTTTCACATAATATATTGTTAATATTAATTAAAATGTTTTTCACATATTGTTCTGGATAATATATCAATTAACCATCACAAATCAATTCATGATTCAATTTTTTCACCATGCACAGATATATATATATATTTCATTTACTAATTCTTACCATACACGCAGCAAGAATAACTTTTTCTATATGGTTTCTATCCCGTTTTTTCCTTCACATTTTTCGGAAGTTGGAAGTTTCGCCCCCAGCAGTTCGCCCCCAGCATTTCGCCCCCAGCATTTCGCCCCCAGCATTTCGCCCCCAGGTACACTTCGCCCCCGAACATTTCACCCCCAGCATTTCGCCCCCAGGATGTTTCGCCCCCGCACATTTCGCCCCCGCACATTTCGCCCTCAGCAGTTCGCCCCCGGATGTTTCGCCCCCGGATGTTTCGCCCCCAGCAGTTCGCCCCCGGATGTTTCGCCCCCGGATGTTTCGCCCCCGGATGTTTCGCCCCCAGCAGTTCGCCCCCGGATGTTTCGCCCCCGGATGTTTCGCCCCCAGCAGTTCGCCCCCGGATGTTTCGCCCCCAGCAGTTCGCCCCCGGATGTTTCGCCTCCGGACGTTTTGCCCCCGGATGTTTCGCCCCCAGAAGTTCGCCTCCGGACGTTTTGCCCCCGGAGGTTTCGCCCCCAGCAGTTCGCCCCCGGATGTTTCGCCCCCGGATGTTTCACCCCCAGCAGTTCACCCCCGGACGTTTCGCCCTCGGATGTTTCGCCACCAGCAGTTCGCCCCCGGATGTTTCGCCCCCAGACATTTTGCCCCCGGATGTTTCGCCCCCAGCAGTTCGCCCCCGGATGTTTCGCCCTCGGATGTTTTGTCCCCAGCCGTTCACCCCCGGATGTTTCACCCCCAGCAGTTCACCCCTGGACGTTTCGTCCCCGGATGTTTCGCCCCCAGCAGTTCGCTCCCGGATGTTTCGCCCCCGGACGTTTCGCCCCCGGATGTTTTGCCCCCAGCAGTTCGCCCCCAAATGTTTTGCCCCCGGCAGTTTGCCCCCGGACGTTTCGCCCCCGGATGTTTCGCCACCAGCAGTTCACCCCCGGATGTTTCACCCCCAGCAGTTCGCCCTCGGACGTTTCGCCCCCAGCAGTTCGCCCCCGGACACTTCGCCCCTGGATGTTTCGCCCCAAGCAGTTCGCCCCCGGACGTTTCGACCCCGCACATTTTGCCAACAGCAGTTCGCCCACGGATATTTCGCCCCCAGATGTTTTGGCCCCAAATTAGGCAGGGAATTTTGGCCTGGTGTTTTAGCCTTAAGACCTCTTTCACAGTAGGCACTTACCCAAGTGCTAAGCACTGGAAAATCGCAAAGAAGATGTTTCGCCCCCAGCAGTTCGCCCCCGGATGTTTCGCCCCCAGCAGTTCGCCCCCGGATGTTTCGCCCCCAGGATGTTTTGCCCATTTTGCCCCCCCACATTTCGCCAACAGCAGTTCGCCCACGGATATTTTGCCCCCAGCTTTTTGCCCCCAGATGTTTCAGCCCCAAATTAGGCAGGGAATTTTGGCCTTGTGTTTTAGCCCTAAGGCTGCGACCGCACTTTGCGTTCTCCTACTTGTAGTTCAGAATGCACATTTTGGGCTTAATTGATTTGACCAAAGTTGCCATTTTCTGAATTTTAGCGCTGAAAACGCATGCGTATTTACCGCGTTTTAGATGCGTTTTTAGCGCTTTTTACCTGCTTTTTCACATGCGTTTTGAACATCAAGACACTGCTAAATAAAGATTAAACAGTCAAACGCAATGAAAAAAGGAAAAAAAAAAGGAACAGATATAGAATTTTAGAAATAATTTAAGAAATAGAAATATTTAATGAAATTATAGCGGTAATATACTATTTATTAGAAAAATAGCTAAAAATTAGTAATTTTCATAAATTTAATTGTCGGACTATGTGTGTGTGTAAAGGGACATATGAAATCATTATTATAATGTTCAAAAAGCATGCATTTTGATAGTTCAATACGCTTATTTTCTGCACATAAAAAGCAGGTAAAACGCAGGAAATTTGAAGTTTCTTGGTTTTTGCCATTTCTCATTGACTCCAATGTTAGCAAAACTCACCTAAAATGGCAAAAACAATTGACATGCTGCTTCTTTGAATACATGGTTTTTGCCACAAACTATGCAAAGTGCTTTATAACGGAATCCGCCGCTGGATTCCGCTAATTTCTACTGAACATGCCCAGAATGAAAAAAAAAGAGCCGACGCATTCCGTTAGACGGACGCCTAACGGACGCCAAACGGATGCAACGGGTCCGTTATTTCACAGGAATTAGCTAACAGATTCCTGTGAAATAAAGGACTTGTTGCATCCGTTGACAACACAAAAATAACGGATGCGTCAGCAACGGAGCCAGCGGATTCAAGCCAACGCAAGTGTGAAACTAGCCTAACCTGACTCAGCACTGACCTGCTTTGTTGCAAGTTTTGTTGCAGATGTAACAAGTAGCAGGTAAGGCTACTTTCACACTTGCGTTTTTGTCCTTCCGTTACAATCCGCCCTTTTGGAAAACAGCGGAATCCGTTAACGGATTCCGCTGTTTCCCATAGACTTGTATGGGTGACGGATTGTACCAAAAGGACCTGTGTTGCTTCCGCTGGGCGACGCTCCGTTGCTTCCGCCCAGCGGGAGGAACGCAGCTTGTAACGTTGTTTTCAGCAGCGGAATCCTCTGGATTTCACTGCGCATACTCTTCTTTTTTTTTTTTTTAAATCACAAACTTTATTTTGGCTTGCGAAGGCCGAACGTTCAGCTGAGCGCTCGGCCATCGGCAAGTGACAGCACTCAGCTGAGCGCCCGCCCGCCGGCATGCCCGGGCGCCGGCAAGTGACAGCGCTCAGCTGAGCGCCCGCCCGCCGGCATGCCTGGGCGCCGGCAAGTGACAGTGCTCAGCTGATCACCCGCCGGCATGCCCGGGCACCGGCAAGTGACAGCGCTCAGCTGAGCGCCCGCCCACCGGCATGCCCAGGCGCCGGCAAGTGACAGCGCTCAGCTGATCACCCGCCGGCATGCCCGGGCACCGGCAAGTGACAGCGCTCAGCTGAGCGCCCACCCACCGGCATGCCCAGGCGCCGGCAAGTGACAGCGCTCAGCTGAGCGCCCGCCCGCCGGCATGCCCGGACGCCGGCACGTGACAGCGCTCAGCTGAGCGCCCGCCCACCGGCATGCCTGGGCGCCGGCAAGTGACAGTGCTCAGCTGATCACCCGCCGGCATGCCCGGGCACTGGCAAGTGACAGCGCTCAGCTGAGCGCCCGCCCACCGGCATGCCCAGGCGCCGGCAAGTGACAGCGCTCAGCTGATCACCCGCCGGCATGCCCGGGCACCGGCAAGTGACAGCGCTCAGCTGAGCGCCCACCCACCGGCATGCCCAGGCGCCGGCAAGTGACAGCGCTCAGCTGAGCGCCCGCCCGCCGGCATGCCCGGACGCTGGCACGTGACAGCGCTCAGCTGAGCGCCCGCCCGCCAGCATGCCCGGGCGCCAGCAAGTGAGAGCGCTCAGCTGATCACCTGCCGGCATGCCCGGGCGCCGGCAAGTGACAGCGCTCAGCTGAGCGCCCGCCCGCCGGCATGCCCAGGCGTCGGCAAGTGACAGCGCTCAGCTGAGCGCCCGCCCCCCGGCATGCCCGGGCGCCGGCAAGTGACAGCGCTCAGCTGAGCGCCCGCCCGCCGGCATGCCTGGGCGCCGGCAAGTGACAGCGCTCAGCTGATCACCCGCCGGCATGCCCGGGCACTGGCATGTGACAGCGCTCAGCTGAGCGCCCACCCACCGGCATGCCCAGGCGCCGGCAAGTGACAGCGCTCAGCTGAGCGCCCGCCCGCCGGCATGCCCGGACGCCGGCACGTGACAGCGCTCAGCTGAGCGCCCGCCCGCCGGCTGCGGGGAGCGATCAGCTGATCACCCGGCGGCCGGCTGCGGGGAGCGATCAGCTGATCACCCGGCGGCCGGCTACTGGGAGCGATCAGTTGATCGTTCACAATAGTCTGCCGCCGGTAAAACTGTAAAAAAAAAAAAAAATCAAAACGGATTCCGTTGTTTTGCAGCATCCGTTGCATCCGTTGTGTCACTATATGCAACACATCCGTTGCATCCGTCACACAACGCAATGCAACGGATGCCGTTCAACGCAAGTGTGAAACTAGCCTAACAGATTCCTGTGAAATAACGGACCTGTTGCATCCGTTGACAACACAAAAATAACGGATGCGTCAGCAACGGACCCAGCGGATTCAAGCCAACGCAAGTGTGAAACTAGCCTTACCTGACTCAGCACTGACCTGCTTTGTTGCAAGTTTTGTTGCAGATGTAACAAGTAGCAGAAGGTGTCCTGCAAGTTATATTAGACTAGCTTTTATTCCATCTGTATATAGAATCTCTGAAATCTCCACAAAGAGAGGAGTGTACTGAAAAAAAAAATCAGTCAGCTTCCACAGCAATTCACTTTCTACAAATATGAATTCAGTTCTGTCCAAACGTGGAAGGAGGACGTTGGTCCATGAGAATCACATTTACTTCTTTTCCAAAAGAACTACTGATGATGTCCATTCCATCTGTTATGTGAAAAACGGTGGGTACCAGGACAGGAAAGGAACACTAACTTAGTATTCCAGACACTTTTAGGATGGCAGAAAAAGAGTCAGCTCTTTGTGCAAATAAAATAGCGTGGCAAAAAATGGCCAGGTGGGTAGAGTGCCTGGGTTCTGTGGCTACCAGGACAGGAAAGGAAGCTTCACTTTCTATCCCTCCTAATGATGAAATGCAGCAAGGAATTCCCTGAGCTGAGGTAACAGGTGTTATCTAAAGCTGTACACAGCGTTTGCACGGACCTGCCTAGCAGCTATGGCTATGTACGCCTGGAAATCAGCCATGAAAAGGGCTGAAATAGCCTGCAGTCCCTCCCTAATCCCTACAGCGCTGTGTAGCTTGCACTATGTCTATTTGTGCACACAACAGGATCAGCGGCGGCAGCAGCAGCGTGAGCGGTGACTGTCACCCACACGCAAAAGGCAGATAATGGCGGCGTGAGGGAAAATGGCCATATTTATAAGGCAAGGACATGTGACATTCACAGCCTATGACACATGCCCTTGCTTGTCTGGCAAAAATCCACTTAGCTGTGTGTGTCTGGGATTGGCTGACATGCTGGCCCGCCCCACTACACGTGCGCTTAGGAAAAAAAGAAAATGGCGATTGGCATTCTCTCAGCAGCAAAGATCTAAACCGCGTCCCCCCCGCACACTATACGCTGAATTTTGATAATAGTGTGAATCACAGTGACTCACACTATTACAGTGAAAAGCCAGCTAGTAAATAGATTGGTTCGATCAGCAAAAATCCTTTCTTGAACGTAACTTGAGCTGTCGAGCTTTTAGCAAAAAGCTCGCGTTCGAGTTCGATCTCGAGCACCCCCAAAAATCACTCGAACATGAAATTAGCGAACCTCAAACATCGCTCAACTCTACTGAGGACTCAGTGTGCTGCTAGAACAGGGTTTGGCTTCCGCCCGTACTTAACATGCATCCATAAAGAAAGAGCTCCGCGCTGCTGAAGTCCTATACAAATTCTTTATTGCATTACAAAGTTCCAAAAGTGCCAGATCACCATCACCCACCCGCATATATATATATACAGTTAGGTCCAGAAATCTTTGGCCAGTGACACAATTTTGGCGAGTTGGGCTCTGCATGCCACCACATTGGATTTGAAATGAAACCTCTACAACAGAATTCAAGTGCAGATTGTAACGTTTAATTTGAAGGTTTGAACAAAAATCTCTGATAGAAATTGTAGGAATTGTCACATTTCTTTACAAACACTCCACATTTTAGGAGGTCAAAAGTAATTGGACAAATAAACCAAACCCAAACAAAATATTTTTATTTTCAATATTTTGTTGCGAATCCTTTGGAGGCAATCACTGCCTTAAGTCTGGAACCCATGGACATCACCAAACGTTGGGTTTCCTCCTTCTTAATGCTTTGCCAGGCCTTTACAGACGCAGCCTTCAGGTCTTGCTTGTTTGTGGGTCTTTCCGTCTTAACTCTGGATTTGAGCAAGTGAAATGCATGCTCAATTGGGTTAAGATCTGGTGATTGACTTGGCCATTGCAGAATATTCCACTTTTTCGCACTCATGAACTCCTGGGTAGCTTTGGCTGTATGTTTGGGGTCATTGTCCATCTGTACTATGAAGCGCCGTCCGATCAACTTTGCGGCATTTGGCTGAATCTGGGCTGAAAGTATATCCCGGTACACTTCAGAATTCATCCGGCTACTCTTGTCTGCTGTTATGTCATCATCATCAATAAACACAAGGGACCCAGTGCCATTGAAAGCCATGCATGCGCATGCCATCACGTTGCCTCCACCATGTTTTACAGAGGGTGTGGTGTGCCTTGGATCATGTGCCGTTCCCTTTCTTCTCCACACTTTTTTCTTCCCATCATTCTGGTACAGGTTGATCTTGGTCTCATCTGTCCATAGAATACTTTTCCAGAACTGAGCTGGCTTCATGAGGTGTTTTTCAGCAAATGTAACTCTGGCCTGTCTATTTTTGGAATTGATGAATGGTTTCATCTAGATGTGAACCCTTTGTATTTACTTTCATGGAGTCTTCTCTTTACTGTTGACTTAGAGACAGATACACCTACTTCACTGAGAGTGTTCTGGACTTCAGTTGATGTTGTGAACGGGTTCTTCTTCACCAAAGAAAGTATGCAGCGATCATCCACCACTGTTGTCATCCATGGACGCCCAGGCCTTTTTGAGTTCCCAAGCTCACCAGTCAATTCCTTTTTTCTCAGAATGTACCCGACTGTTGATTTTGCTACTCCAAGCATGTCTGCTATCTCTCTGATGGATTTTTTCTTTTTTTTCAGCCTCAGGATGTTCTGCTTCACCTCAATTGAGAGTTCCTTAGACCGCATGTTGTCTGGTCACAGCAACAGCTTCCAAATGCAAAACCACACACCTGTAATCAACCCCAGACCTTTTAACTACTTCATTGATTACAGGTTAACGAGGGAGACGCCATCAGAGTTAATTGCAGCCCTTAGAGTCCCTTGTCCAATTACTTTTGGTCCCTTTAAAAAGAGGAGGCTATGCATTACAGAGCTATGATTCCTAAACCCTTTCTCCGATTTGGATGTGAAAACTCTCATATTGCAGCTGGGAGTGTGCACTTTCAGCCCATATTATATATACAATTGTATTTCTGAACATGTTTTTAAAACAGCTAAAATAACAAAACTTGTGTCACTGTCCAAATATTTCTGGCCCTAACTGTATATATATATATATATATATATATATATATACACACACACACTGTTCGGGCGTACAGTGTGCATATATATATCTAGTTCTGGAGATTGGATCGGAATTAATTCCAATCTTTCGGTATGATCGGCCCGATCTTATCCTATCTTTCCAGTGATCGGCCAACACTGGTTGGAATCACTAGGCCTCACTACACTATATTACCCTCAAAGTTTCCCTTGAAGGCAAAAGTTGTAGCATTTTTCACATTTGTACAAAAGAAACTTTGCAATAATTATGCATAATGGAATTGTTTTAATACAATGTTAAATGGTTAAGTAGCTTACCAGAGTCATGCATAAGGAACTGCTGCTGGACACCATCATACTGATCTCCTGGAACTCCAGGGGGATAACAAGTTGATCAAGGGTTTGCGGTAACCTTGGGATATTGCCAAGTTGCCTTGCTAATCGTATTGTTCTCTTCAGTGATGCTTTCCTTGGCAGAAGTGCTACTACATTAGAATGGGCTCCTGAAATGACATCTGTGAGAATCTGTTGTGGTGTCTCCTGTGTTGTCCTTGCCCTGGTGACTGCCTTATTAACAAGTCGGATTGCTTCAGGTCTTGCAGCTTGTGCTGCGTGACTGTGAAGATTGACTACTTTCACAACTTCGCCAGATTCTTCATTGGTCCAAACACGTCCCTTGCAAGTCGACCGTTTTTCACATACCCAGATGGAATGGACATCATCAGTAGTTCTTTTGGAAAAGAAGTAAATGTGATTCTCATGGACCAACTTCCTCCTTCCACGTTTGGACAGAACTGAATTCATAGCTGTAGAAAGTGAATTGCTGTGGAAGCTGACTGATTTTTTGTGGCAGTACACCGCTCTCTTTGTGGAGATTCAGACACTGCTATATTCTGATGTACAGATGGAATAAAAGCTAGTCTAATGTAACTTGCAGGACATCTGACCTGCTACATGTTACATCTGCAACAAAACTTGCAACAAAGCAGGTCAGTGCTGAGTCAGGTAAAAGGTCACAATTGTTTTGATTTTAGGCCTCTTGCACACTGTAATGTTAGAGTGGTTTCACACTTGTGTTGGGGCCGCCAGAGGTCAATCCGCTCTGGATCTGACATCCAGCTGACCCCGGGGCAATGCTGGCGGAATACTGGCATTCCGCTTGCATTGCCCATAGAAGTGAACGGCTGGGTTCCGCAACCTGCAGCCGCCCGTTCGCTTTCTTAATGCCGCAATCCGCTATCAGTGTCAGCACAAAAAGAAGAGCATTTTCTTCTTTTCGTTCCGCTGCAGGTTAGTGGAACGGCGACATTACAGAAGCGAATGGGCGGCCTGTAGTGCATATGTGGCGGAAGTGTGAAAGCACCCTTATGCTGCCACTGTTTTAGAACGCCAAAGCACGTGCTTTACTGGCATTTTTGAGAGCGCTTTTGTGAGCACTCTCGGTAATGACCCATAAGATACAGGCTATTGATGAACGCTAAGTGCTCAAAAATAGCTCCTGTAATAAAATAAAAAGAGCTGGCCGAAACAACACCTCGCTTTTCCAGCCATTGACTTATATATTCAAAATTGGCAATCTTCTTAGCAATTTTCCAGTGCTTAGCACTTGGGTAAGTGCCTACTGTGAAAGAGGTCTTAGGGCTAAAACACAAGGCCAAAATTCCCTGCCTAATTTGGGGCCAAAACATCTGGGGGCAAAAAGCTGGGGGCGAAATATCCGTGGGCGAACTGCTGTTGGCGAAATGTGCAAGGGCGAAATGGGCAAAACATCCTGGGGGCAAACTGCTGGGGGCGAAACATCCGTGGGCCAACTGCTGGGGGCGAAACATCCGGGGGCGAAACATCCGGGGGCGAACTGCTGGGGGCGAAACATCCGGGGGCGAACTGCTGGGGGCGAAACATCCGGGGCGAAACATCCGGGGGCGAACTGCTGGGGGCGAAACGTCCGGGGGCGAACTGCTGGGGGGGAAACGTCCGGGGGCGAACTGCTGGGGGCGAAACATCCGGGGGCGAACTGCTGGGGGCGAAACATCCGGGGGCGAACTGCTGGAGGCGAAACATCCGGGGGCGAAACATCCGGGGGCGAACTGTTGGGGGCGAAACGTCCGGGGGCGAACTGCTGGGGGCGAAACATCCGGGGGAGAACTGCTGGGGGCGAAACATCCGGGGGCGAAACATCCGGGGGCGAAACGTCCGGGGACTAAACATCCGGGGGTGAAACGTCCGGGGGCGAATTGCTGGGGGCGAAACATCCGGGGGCGAACTGCTGGGGGCGAAATGTGCGGGGGCGAAACATCCTGGGGGCGAAATGCTGGGGGCGAAATGTTCGGGGGCGAAGTGTACCTGGGGGCGAAATGCTGGGGGCGAAATGCTGGGGGCGAAATGCTGGGGGCGAACTGCTGGGGGCGAAACTTCCTAGAACCACATTTTTCACCCCCCCTTTTTTCCTTCCTTCTGTGTCTGGGAAACAAATAGACACAGTGGAAAAACTGATCTAAAAAAAATGTGTGGTTCATCCTTTTTCTCAAGTTCTAGACCACTTACACACACATATACATAAGATTTGACTGCTCTTTTTAAATGGATAAAGATCCCGCCGATTTTTTTCAAAGAGGGAGGATCCCAAAAGAAAAGAAACCCATTTAAATTAAAAGAGCCAGATGAGAGACTTCAGTCCAAAGGCTGGCATTGGACTCAACATGCAGGGAGACAATCATGACATTACCCTTGTGAAAATGAAAGATTTGAGGTTAAAACAATATTTTTGTGGTAAAAATGTATTTTTTCATTTTCATGGCTCAAAGTTGCAAAATTCTGTGAATCACCGAGGGGTTCAAGGTGTTGACCAAACATCTATATAAAATTCCTTGAGGGGTCTAGTTTCCATAATGGTGTCTCATGTCTCATGAGGGGGAGCTCCACTGTTTAGGCACATCAGGGGTCTGTAAATGTGACATGGCATCCGCTAATGATTTCAGCTATTTTTCTATTCAAAAAGTCAAATGGCGCTTCTTCCCTTCCAAGTCATGCGATGCGCCCAAACAGTAGAATTCTATCACATGTGTACTCAAGAGAAATTGCACTTTGCAAAAAAATTGCATGGTGCATTTTCTCTTGATAGCCTTATGAAAATACAAAATTTGGGGTTAAAGTAACATTTTTGCAGGAAAAAAGTAAAGTTTTTATTTTTTTCCTTCCACGTTGCATCTAAAGGGTTAAAACATCTTCTTCAATGTAATTTTGAGGGGTGCAGTTTTTAGAATGATGTCACTTTAGGATACCTTCTGTCACCTATGTTTCTCAAAGTTACCTTAAATGTGATGTGGTCCCTAAAAAAAGATTTTGTAAATTTTGTTGCAAAAATGAGTAATTGCTGATAAACTCTGAACCCTTCTAACTTCCTAACAAAAACAGTGATGTTTCAAAAATTGTGCTGATGTAAAGTAGACATGTGGGAAGTGTTATTTATTAACTACTTTTTGTGACATAACTCTCTATTTTAGGGGCATAAAAATTCAAAGTATGAAAATTTCAAGATTTTTGCTAAATTTCCAATATTTTCACAAATAAACACAAAAAATATAGTTTTAAATTTATTACTAACATGAAGTACAATTTGTCACAAAAAAAACAAAAACAGTCTCAGAACCACCGGGATCCGTTAAAGTGTTCCAGAGTTATAACCTGTCAAAGTTACACTGGTCAGATTTGGAAATAAAAAATGGCCTGGTCATGAAGGTAAAAATACATAGGTAAGGATGGTTGACCTCGGGGAGGTCAACATCCAACACCGCGGAGACACCATCACGTGCTTTTCAACGCACTGACACTAGAACAAGGCCCCCTGGGAAAATATGCAAAACAAGAATGACGCGGAGACAGGGTCGGACTGGGTGTGATGGGCCTATCAGGGAAATTGCCTCTAGGGGCCCACACTACAGCTACCATAAACCTTTTTATTACTTGTACATTTTCGGCTTCTCTCAGTATAACGTGAGCCTATTAGCAAACTCTACAGTGTGCAGAAGAGCCCTGTCCTGTGACTGCAGATAGCACAGGATTTCTTGTAGTTAATAATGGAGTCTGTTATTTACAGTCAGTCGCAGTTTTTCTTACACACGGACATTCCTTGTCCTAGGAAAACCACCGAGTCCATCAGCCAAAATATATTCAAAGAGAAGCAAAATGTTATCCAGCATCTTCACATGGAAACGTTTACTAAAATTAATCCACCGATGCCGCCATCTATCTGCACTTTTCCATGTGGAGACTCTGGTGAATATTTGTCTTCACTATAGTTTCCAAACTAGTTTTACATGTTGGATAAACCCTTCTCTAGTCCTGTGTATTCTGACAACACTGCTCTATAGACAGATCAGGCTTTTTTTTTTATATATACAGTATTTATACTGAAGCTCCTCCTGTACTATCATCACATATAGAGGCCCCCTGAAAAGTAATTACATATAGCCTAAGATAATGACACTGACACTGGGGGTACAGGATAATGACACTGACACTGGAGTACAGGATAATGACACTGGAGGTACAGGATAATGACACTGACACTGGAGTACAGGATAATGACACTGGAGGTACAGGATAATGACACTGACACTGGAGTACAGGATAATGACACTGGAGGTACAGGATAATGACACTGACACTGGAGTACAGGATAATGACACTGGAGGTACAGGATAATGACACTGACACTGGAGTACAGGATAATGACACTGGAGGTACAGGATAATGACACTGACACTGGAGTACAGGATAATGACACTGGAGGTACAGGATAATGACACTGACACTGGGGGTACAGGAGAATGACACTGAAACTGGAGGTACAGAATAATGACACTGACACTGGAGGTACAGGATAATGACACTGACACTGGGGGTACAGGATAATGACACTGACACTGGAGTACAGGATAATGACACTGGAGGTACAGGATAATGACACTGACACTGGAGTACAGGATAATGACACTGGAGGTACAGGATAATGACACTGACACTGGAGTACAGGATAATGACACTGGAGGTACAGGATAATGACACTGACACTGGGGGTACAGGAGAATGACACTGAAACTGGAGGTACAGAATAATGACACTGACACTGGAGGTACAGGATAATGACACTGACACTGGGGGTACAAGATAATGACACTGACACTGGGGGTACAGGATAATGGCACTGACACTGGGGGTACAGGATAATGACACGGACACTGGGGGTACAGGATAATGGCACTGACACTGGGGGTACAGGATAATGACACTGACACTGGAGTACAGGATAATGACACTGACACTGACACTGGGGTTGCAGGATAATGACACTGACACTGGGGGTACAGGATAATGACACTGACACTGGAGTACAGGATAAAGACACTGGAGTACAGGATAATGACACTGACACTGGAGGTACAGGATAATGACACTGAGGTTACAGGATAATGACACTGACACTGGAGGTACAGAATAATGACACTGACACTGGGGGTACAGAATAATGACACTGACACTGGGGTTACAGGATAATGACACTGACACTGGAGGTACAGGATAATGACACTGACACTGGAGTACAGGATAATGACACTGGGGTTGCAGGATAATGACACTGACACTGGGGGTACAGGATAATGACACTGACACTGGGGTTACAGGATAATGACACTGACACTGGAGGTACAGGATAATGACACTGACACTGGAGGTACAGAATAATGACACTGACACTGGGGGTACAGAATAATGACACTGACACTGGGGTTACAGGATAATGACACTGACACTGGAGGTACAGGATAATGACACTGGGGGTACAGGATAATGGCACTGACACTGGGGGTACAGAATAATGACACTTGGGGTACAGGATAATGACACCGACACTGGGGGTACAGGATAATGACACTGACACTGGGGTTGCAGGATAATGACACTGGGGTTGCAGGATAATGACACTGACACTGGGGTTGCAGGATAATAACACTGGGGGTACATGATAATGACACTGACACTGGGGGTACAGGATAATGACACTGGGGGTACAGGATAATGACACTGACACTGGGGGTACAGGATAATGACACTGACACTGGAGGTACAGGATAATGACACTGACACTGGAGTACAGGATAATGACACTGACACTGGGGGTACAGGATAATGACACTGACACTGGGGTTGCAGGATAATGACACTGACACTGGGGGTACAGTATAATGACACTGACACTGGGGGTACAAGATAATGACACTGACACTGGGGGTACAGGATAATGACACTGACACTGGGGGTACAGGAGAATGACACTGAAACTGGAGGTACAGAATAATGACACTGACACTGGAGGTACAGGATAATGACACTGACACTGGGGGTACAAGATAATGACACTGACACTGGGGGTACAGGATAATGACACTGACACTGGAGTACAGGATACTGACACTGGGGTTGCAGGATAATGACACTGACACTGGGGTTGCAGGATAAGGACACTGACACTGGGGGTACAGGATAATGACACTGGGGGTACAGGATAATGACACTGACACTGGGGGTACAGGATAATGACACTGACACTGGGGTTGCAGGATAATGACACTGACACTGGGGTTGCAGGATAAGGACACTGACACTGGGGTTGCAGGATAATGACACTGGAGTTGCAGGATAATGACACTGACACTGGGGGTACAGGATAATGACACTGACACTGGGGATAGCAATGGGCCCCCCAGCCTTGTGTACTGTAGCAATGGGCCTCTCTTCCTGTCCCCTATTATGCCATTGTTCAGACACACACACACGTTCTCACCTGTCCTCCGTTCCTGCGCTGTCCTTACCTTACCAGTCCGCAGGCTTATGGACCCCTCCATGATCTCGTCCGGTGCACGGTGCCACCGCCGCAGGATGCCATCATGGCTTTACTGCAGTTAAATGCTTTGCGGCGCCGTAAAGCATTTAACTGCAGTAAAGCAATGAGGTCAGCCTGCAGCGGCGGCTCTGTGCACCAGACGGGTCACTGAGGGGGGTCTGTGGCTTGCGGTCTGGAGCACCGCGGGAACAGAGGAGAACAGGTGAGAAACAGGTGAGAATTATTTATTTTTTTTTTTTCTTCGGCTCCTTCTGAGCGCTTACCTCTCCTCTGCTGCTCCAGCGGTAGCGGTGGCAGTGTGATGACGGCTGCTGTGTCGGAGCGGGGCTGAGCAGCTCCTCCTCCTCCTGCCACCGGCCGCACTGTTCACATGTATGCGCGTCTGAAGGATGAAGGATGCACGTACATTTGAATAGCGCGCGGTGCAGGACCTACGGTGTCTGTGATGTTACCACAGGTCCTTCTGCACCCGCAAAAACTGCAGTGATAGTACAGAACTTGTGCTATCGCTGCAGTTTGTAATTGAAAGGCTGGGGGGGCCCTCAGAGCGTGGGAGGGGGGCCCATCAGAGGGTGGGGGCCCTGCCCAGTCTGCCGCACATAACGCCAGCCGTGAAAAACCGGCGGCCCCGCGGCGCTGTACACAGCTCCGCACTAATTAAGGCACGTGGGGCCCACTGTTGGCCCGATGCCTACCAGGGAATCTCCCGATACCCCGGCGGGCCAGACCGAGCCTGCGCGGAGACACCCTCACATGTTTCTCAATGCTGGCAGGAAACTAGCCAGGTCTTTCAACGGGAAGGAACAACCACGGGAAGGGCAGTCTCCAGTCAAGGAAACCACCTAAACCAAAACATGGTATCCATCTACAGACAGCTGTTTCGGTGTATTTGCCCCTCATCAGTGTGGAGTAGGAAACTGGCTAGTGGGAGCAATGCCTAGTAGAAGACTACATAGGTAACGTGGTTGTTCCTTCCCGGTGAAAGACCTGGCTAGTTTCCTGCCAGCGTTAAGAAACATGTGATGGTGTCTCCGCGGCCTTCTTGTTTTGCATATTTTCCCAGGGGGCCTTCCTCTAGGGTCACTGCGTTGTGAAACATGTGATAGTGTCTTCGCGGCATTCTTGTGTTGCATATTTTCCCAGGAGGCCTTGCTCAAAGGCAGTCATGCCGAACCTTTCACAGGCCGAGTGCCCAAACTGTAGCCCTGAACCCATTTTTTTTTCCGAAGTGCCAACCTATCGTATTATGTAAATAATTGATTTTAACCTTACCTTTGCTGTCTTCTCTTCTCTTCAGCAGGGGGCATCACGCTCATGCGTGCTTACCACACATTGAAGCTGAGCCCCTACCCTTTCCAGACAAAGTAGTTGGATTGATCTTTCTGGAAAAAATTGCAGCATATTAGACAGAGATTTTAGCATGGAATGCAGTCAGATTTCATCCTGTAATCCACATCTATATTTCAAAGTCTGAACATCTTGAAATCCCATAAAGACGTACGAGTTGCTCCCCTCCCCTTTCATTGTGTAGTTCTGCCCCCTTCCTGGCCACTTCCTGGTAAACATGTCCCCCATCCTGATATTTATTTCCTACATTCTGGTATATTTGTCCACATCATGGCCTTATCCTGGTAAATGTACCCTATCCCAGCATTTTCCCCATCATGGTAAATGTACCCCATTCCTGGTAAATGTACCCCATCCTGGTAAATGCACCCCATCATTGTAAATGTATCCTGTGGAGACACGGGGCTCAGTGGGCGCTCTCGTCCACTAAAACCCGCCGCCTTTAGAAAGACAGCGTGGCTCAGGGCTCATCCCAACTGAACGCCGGCCTCCTTAACCGTGGGCGTAACACTACTCAGACAACACAGGGTGAGGGAACCACAATAATTAGACTTTATTGGATCCCCAAAATATTAACGGCACATAACGCATAACCAGCAAAACACACAAATGTAACAGGCAACAGAGTCTCACCCTTCCGGTGGCTCACCAGGGATTAGAATGTCCATGCCTCACAGGTTCCAAGCTGTCTGAGGTCTGCAAAGTCTGTAACAGGTGACTGAACTGTCCCAACCTGCGTGTCCTCCTTAGGTAGTCCTGGTTTGATGTTACAATCCTGGCAGCCGGAGTCGAAATCCCTAGGCTGTGGATATGGTCTCCAACCGGATCCGGAGTCCCTAGATTGAAGCCATAAGGTGTCCTGATCCTCCAGTCAGCTCCAAAGAGCTTAGACTGAATCCATCAACCATCATCAACCCCTGGTGGCTTAAAGAAGTCCTCTCTTATAGCCACAGCCCTCCCCCTGGACACACTGCGTCCTCATCCATTGGTTGGACAAGATTGCTTCTCCCATTGGACGAATTTCAAGCTACATGGACAATGCTCATTCAAATGATGTGCTTAGAAAGGCTGAGGGTGTACATGTAAACTGGGAGTCACTGACTAGACAATGGCTACTAAGGTAATTACATTATCAATACACAGCTACAATACAATGGTTACTGGAAATGTCTGGAGAACAATACGTTTGGCTTCCAGTGGCCAACACAATTACATTGAGTCAACAAGAGTCTTGTAAAAACAATGAGGGACTTCTCCCCCGTCTATAGACAATCTATCCTGCTGTCTGGCTGGATTTTAAGAAACTTTAACCCATGTCGTCACATATCCCATCCTGGCATGTTCCCCCATGCTGTTAAATGACCCCATCCTGGTAAATGTACCTCAATCCAGGCATGTTCCCTTATCCTGGTAAATGTCCCCTTTCCTGGTAAATGTACCCCATCCTGGTAAATGTACCCCATCCTGATACATGTCACCCTTCCTGCTAAATGTTCCCCATCCTGGCATTTTTCCTCATCCTGGCATGTTCATGTACCCCCATCCTGGCATATTCCCCCCCCCCATCCTTTCATGTTTCCCCCCATTCTGTGAAATGTATCCCCATACTGGTAAATGTACCCCTTCCTGGCATGTTCCCCTTCCTGCTAAATGTACCCCATCTTGGCATGTTTTCCCCCATCCTTGCAGTCATGTTTCCCCCCATCCTTGCAGCCATGTTTCCCCCATCCTTGCAGCCATGTTTCCCCCATCCTTGCAGCCATGTTTCCCCCATCTTTGCATGTTTCTCCCATCCTTGCAGCCATGTTTGCCCCGTGCTCTGTTTGTTTGCCCCGTGCTCTGTTTGTATGCCCCGTGCTCTGTTTGTATGCCCCGTGCTCTGTTTGTTTGCCCCGTGCTCTGTTTGTTTGCCCCGTGCTCTGTTTGTATGCCCCGTGCTCTGTTTGTATGCCCCGTGCTCTGTATGCCCCGTGCTGGCACTATCCCCCCACACCTTGGCACAGCCGCACACAGATTAAAAATTAAAAAAAAACAACTCACCTTCTAGCACCCGCTCCACCGCGCGGCCACAAGACGCCGGCGCCGCCTACTGATGCTCCTCCGTCTCCTAGGCAACAGGCCTGCAGCCCAGGAGAGCAGGCGTGTCAGAGGGAGGAGAAATGTCTCCTCTGCTAAACACCACTTTGAACTGCCAGCGCGATCACATCGGCAGTTCAAAGTGGCTGAATGTGGCGACAGCGCGCGTGCCAGCACAAAGGGATCTGCGTGCCCTGTCTGGCAAATGTGCCATAGGTTCGCCATCACTGCTCTAGGGCCACTGCGTTGAGAAACACGTGATGGGGTCTCCGCTGTGCTGGATGTTGATCTCCCCGTGGTCAACCATCCTTACCTATGTAGTCTTCTACTAGGCATTGCTCCCACTAGCCAGTTTCCTACTCCAAACTGATGAGGGGCAAATACCCCAAAACAGCTGACTGTGGATGGATACCATTTTTTGGTATAGGCGGTTTCCTTGACTGGAGACTGCCCTTCCCGTGGTTGTTCCTTCCCGGTGAAAGACCTGGCTAGTTTCCTGCCAGCGTTGAGAGACATGTGATGGTGTCTCCACGGCATTCTTGTTTTGCATGAAGTGAAAATAGGTTTAGGGGTAAAAAGGGTTCATGCAAGTAATTGGGGTTAAAAATAAATTTTGCATTTGAGAAAAATTGTGCAGTTTTCCTTTTGTTGCAGACTTTTGTTCTGAAATTGGATGTTTTATTTCAGAAATATGTGCAAGTAAAGTTACAGAAATGTACCACTATTTGATTGACAGGTGCAACAGAATATCTAATATGTGGGTCGGGTTTTGCTATCTATTCCTGCCCCTGTCTGCCTGTCTGCCTGCCATTGGTAGATGTTAGACTGTATGGGCTGCATTTCGAACATGCCCCTATCATGTGACAGAAATGACTCCTACTTGGAAGAAGCCCATACAGTCTAACTTACATGTGTATGCTTACATTCAGCATCCTAGTGCCAGTATAGCACTGGCTTTACTTTATATATGAAAATCTAACTGGTTGGTTCTCTTTAAGCAGTTAAACAGAGTTACGACTTACAGGATAGTTACCGTGTCCTAGTCGCGGATCAATAATGAAGTGTCCCTGCAGCTAAAAAACTTAGATACTACAGGACACTTCATTATACACAGCGGGCACCCGGCAATTACACTCACCCGACACTGAGCGGCAGGCCCTGCAGTGACCACACACCCGCACACATCAGCTCTCTCTTACACACACACACACACACACACACAATCAGATCTCACACACAAACATCGGATCGCACACACAGTCAGATCGCACACATAATCAGATCGCATACACAAACATCGGATCACACGCAAACATAAAATCACACACACAAACATCGGATTGCACACACATCGGATCGCATACACACTCACCTCATCCAGCGACACCAATCTCTTCTCGCCGGGAGAATCCTGAGAGGCAGTGCAGTGGAGCACAATGAACAAGACCTGCGGCCGGGCACGTGACTTGCTTCATTCCCTGCTGCCGTAAGTGCTGGATGTGATCTGCTGTGTGTGTGTGTGTGTGTGTGTGTGTGATCTGCAATCGGCTGTGTTTTTCTGCGATCGGCTGTGTATGTCTGCGATCGGCTGTGTACGTCTGCGATCGGCTGTGTACGTCTGCGATCGGCTGTGTACGTCTGCGATCGGCTGTGTACGTCTGCGATCGGCTGTGTACGTCTGCGATCGGCTGTGTACGTCTGCGATCGGCTGTGTACGTCTGCGATCGGCTGTGTGTATCTGTGATCGGCTGTGTGTATCTGTGATTGGCTGTGTGTGCCTGTGATCGGCTGTGTGTGATCTGCTGTGTGTGTGTGATCTGCTGTGTGTGTGTGATCTGCTGTGTGTGTGAGTGATCAGCTGTGTGTGTGATCTGCTGTGTGCCTGCGATCTGCTGTGTGTGTCAGCTAGCAGCAGGGTAGGGTGGCGTGCAGCATCGACCGGAGATCACAGGAGGACCTGGGAACTACGCAGACGTCCTGGTCTGGTGAGTATGAGTCTCCTGGGAAGTGGGGGGGGGTGTCTGCTTTTTTGGGGGGTAAATTTACCCCCAACTGTGTTTCTCCAAGAATAAGACCTCCTCCAAAAATAAGCCCCAGTGCTTTTTTGGGGGGCAAAAAAAATAGACAGTGTCTTATTTTTGGAAAAAACACGGTAATAAATAACATTTACCTCATGTCTACTTTACATCAGCATCATTTTTGAAACAATTTTTTTTGTTAGGAAGTTAGATGGGTTAAAGGTTTATCAGCAATTTCTCATTTTTCTACCAAAATTTATAAAACTATTTTTAGGGACCACATCACATTTGAAGCGACGTTGAGAGGTCTACGTGACAGAAAATACACAAAAGTGACACCATTCCAAAAACTGCAACTCTCAATGTGCTCAAAACCACATCCAAGAAGTTTATTAACCCTTTACATGCTTTACAGGAACTAAAGAATGTAGCATAGAGTGACTAAAATATAACTTATATTTAAGTATAATAAAATACTATAAAAATCAGACCCAAACTAAAGTGACTAAGTGCTGCTGGTACCATGTGCAAAACAGTGGAATAAACATATATGAAGTGTATAAAAGTCAATCTAATCCGTTTGTTAATAGAGCGGGATTACTCTATGCCAGTCAGAAAGCAGAACTCAATTTACAGTGAAGGTGTTCTTCATACCCTCCTGTATAGCTTCCACCTTGACAAAGGCAGTACCCAAGTGTTGTGCTGTCTAGTCACAAAAAAGCCCTTTGGATGCGTTTCCACCTCAATATGCAAGATTCATCAGGGGAGTGTAAATTAAGTAGTGATGTGTCGGTCGGAAACGATCTGACACAGAGCTGGCTCCCTCCTGTTAGTGACAGGAGCACGTATCCCAGTCACTAAATTCTCTTCACTGGGTGTAAAAGTCAGATGTTCAGCGGGTAAAACCCCGAACAACCCTGAACAAAAACCCACCCACTCAGCAATTTAATTTGAGTTTTGTGAGTGGGCTGAGTTTAGGAGTGGGTGGACGGTGTTTCAGTGGTGATAATTTCCTCTCAAATATGTGTTAACCTAGGGTTAACATATTTAATAAGGATCCATTTAGGATCCAAAAAAGCTTGCTCTTTTTGGTTAACGGAGCCATGTGAGCCGGATCTCCAAAAAGAACCGGACTACCCATCACTAAAATGAAGGGGTTAATGAGAGTCAGCAGTGGCAGAATCTCTCAAGTAGGCTCTCATGGTGTTTGGACAACAAAAAGAAAAGAGAGGGCATCAAGCGCCATGTTACTAATGGCTCTATTAAAGTGTATGTAATTGGTCTTACATCACTTCCTAATGAGTCAACAGCAGCAGTAAAATGCAAACTGACAGCTTGTGTGTCAGCTAACTAGCTCATCATCACTGCGGTGCTTTGATGATGCGCTGTAAATGTCCAGCTTATGTGTCAGCAATCTAACTCCTCTGATGACTCCTGGGAAGGAAATGAGCCCTGTGAATTGAGCTCTACTTTCTGACTGGCTTAAAGTAATCCCCCTCTATCAACAAACGGGTGAGACTGACTATTTTATGCACTTCATATATGTTTATTGCACTGTTTTGCACATGGTACCAGCAGTAATTAATTACTTTCATTTTGGTCAGATTTTGATACGGTAGTATTTTATTATACATAAATAAAAGTTATATTTTAATCGCTCTATGCTACATTCTATTGATCTGTGAGAGTGAATTGTAAATCCCCAACTACTGGGGTAATGTGGTGTTCTGCTCCTCACTCACTAGGTGTCACGGCGACTTGAGACTCTGTTCATATTGGGGAGTCTAGCAGGGAACCTGATGCTTCTTAATTGCTCAGCCACAGTGGGGTGTCGACTGTTTAGTGCTCACTGGTCATCAGTATAGCAGTAATTAATTCCTACTGGCTGAAGAATTGTTGCTGGGGTCACAAGTTGTTGATGTCTTATCACAGTCACCTGTGCCATATAAAAAATGATGGAACTTAGCCTCACATGCCGAAAATAGCTCTAGCTTTGCCCCAGCAATACCGGTCCTTCTGTGTGGTGATCCATTTATTGGTAAACAGTTGTATGCAATTGGGTGTGCAGTGAAATATTCTTGTCATTTGTTTATTTCCTCCCTGTACTTTGTTTCTCCCTGGACAGTTATTGTCTTCCCCCATTTTGGAAACTAGACCCCTCAAGGAATTTATCTAGATGTTTGGTGAGCAATTTGTTTGACAGCAAATCTTTCATTTTCACAAGGGTAACAGGAGAAAAATCACCATACAATTTGATGTGCAATACCTCCTGAGTATGCAAGTACCCCATATATGGTGGAAATCTACCCTTTTGGTGTACAGCAAGGATCGTCATTTGAATTTTTAGAACACAAAATTGACTGGAATCATTATCGGAAGCCATGTCGCATTTGGAGAGCCCCTAATGTGCCTAAACAGTGGAAACCCTTCACGAGAAATCCCATTTTGGAAGTTAGATCCCTCAAGGGTAATGGTGCTTCACAAAATTATACAACGTAAAAACCATGTAAATGAAAAACAATTCTCACAAAAATGTTGCTTGAGCCGCAAACTATTTCATTTTTACAAATGTAGCAAGAAAAAATGGACCTAACAACTTGTAGTGTAGTTTCTCCTGAATATGCACATACTCCATATGTGGTGGGAAACGATGGTTTCAATACACTTAAGAGCTCCAAAAGAAAGGAGTGACATTTTGGAGAGCAGACTTTGATAGAATGATCTGTGAGTACCATGTAGCAATTAGCGAGCTCCTAATTAGAGATGAGCGAACCTCCCAAGGTATGATTTGGTTCGTGTTCGTCAAAATTCACCTGTGTTCACTGAACAGTTTGAAGAATAGTTCGACGAACATATCTGAACCCTATTAAATTCAACATTAGGCAAAAAAAAAAGCATAGACAATACCTTTAGAGGGGCCCGGAAGCTGTTAAAACACATCTTAAACCGTTTTACAATGGAGCCACACTGTTGTGGCCCAGCCATTAGCTTAAAAAACTATTAACATAAGAAATATTGAAATGAATGAGTGACAGGTGTAAGCCTGGTCTCAGAGACCCCTGTCATTACAGACAACACACAACTTGGAGACCCAACTTGGAGTCTCCACATTCCCAAAAATTAGGGATAGACACTAGGAAAAGTGGCATCAATTGACTCAAAGTATAAATAGAATAATGGCGCGACATTGATGCATGGGCAGGACCTGGAACAGCTTAAACATTGATCAGTAACAAGTGGATGAGTGACAGGTGTAAACGTAGTGCTTTAAGACCCCTGCCACTTCAGACAACACACAACTTGGAGACCCAACTTGAAGTCTCCACCCTTCCAAAAAAATTGGCTTCTTGTGACTCCGGAGAAAGCAAAAAGAGAATTAATAGGAGGAATATTAGGTGCTTTATACATAAAAAAGCAAAATTGTTAAAGTAACAGTAGTGGACATACCATTTGATTGTTGCGCCACTAAGGCACTTATTAAGAACATCAGTAGCAGTAGCAATAGCAGACACAGAATCTACGACAAAGGTGTTACAGAATGCAATAACGAGAGATGAATGCAGCACACTTAAAACTACATCATTGTCTAGCCTGCACAGTCTGCGACTGGGGTGGAAATGTTATTGGAGATCCATGACTTGTTCATCTTGATGAAAGTTAGGCAGTCTACACTTTCAGGGGACAGCTGGATGCGCTTATCCATCAGGCACCACCAGCTGAAGACATATTCTGAGAGAACGCTGGCTGCCAGACATGATAAAACCTCCAAGGCATGACTGGTGAGCTCAGGCTACTCTTTCCTATTGTAAAGACTAAAATGCAAAAGGGTCCAACTACAACATCAATATTGAGTTCTAGATACTCCAGCACCATCCTCCCCAGTCGTTCACTATGTGTCAGATTTGCACTTTGCTCTACTGATGCACGGGATGGTCTTAAAATGCATGCCAGAACTCACAGAAACTACTTCTGCCACTTAAACTGCTGCTGCTAATGTTTCTGCGATGACAACTCGACATTCCTGGAGTTGGAAGTCTAGAACAGTGAATCACACTGTGTGCTTCATTGCTGTCTTGGAGAAAACCACTCTTAAGATTTTGTACAAGTTGATTTCGATACTCCAGCATACAAGTGTCCTTTTCCACAAGGTGAAGCATCTGACAAAATGTACTCTTGTATCGTGCATTCACATAATGGCAACCCAGTAGTCAGCACTATTTCTAATCCTAACAGTTCGAGAATCATGTTGCAGAGTGCAATAAGCCTTCTTATTGCATACGGCCACTATCAGGTTTGCACCATTATCGCACAATGACACTGGGGTTGCAGGATAATGACACTGACACTGGAGTACAGGATAATGACACTGGGGTTGCAGGATAATGACACTGGGGTTGCAGGATAATGACACTGACACTGGGGGTACAGGATAATGACACTGACACTGGGGTTACAGGATAATGACACTGACACTGGAGGTACAGGATAATGACACTGACACTGGAGGTACAGAATAATGACACTGACACTGGGGGTACAGAATAATGACACTGACACTGGGGTTACAGGATAATGACACTGACACTGGAGGTACAGGATAATGACACTGACACTGGAGGTACAGAATAATGACACTGACACTGGAGGTACAGAATAATGACACTGACACTGGGGGTACAGAATAATGACACTGACACTGGGGTTACAGGATAATGACACTGACACTGGAGGTACAGGATAATGACACTGACACTGGAGGTACAGGATAATGACACTGGGGGTACAGGATAATGACACTGACACTGGGGGTACAGAATAATGACACTTGGGGTACAGGATAATGACACCGACACTGGGGGTACAGGATAATGACACTGACACTGGGGTTGCAGGATAATGACACTGGGGTTGCAGGATAATGACACTGACACTGGGGTTGCAGGATAATAACACTGGGGGTACAGGATAATGACACTGGGGGTACAGGATAATGACACTGACACTGGGGGTACAGGATAATGACACTGACACTGGAGGTACAGGATAATGACACTGACACTGGGGGTACAGGATAATGATACTGACACTGGGGTTGCAGGATAATGACACTGACACTGGGGGTACAGTATAATGACACTGACACTGGGGGTACAAGATAATGACACTGACACTGGGGGTACAGGATAATGACACTGACACTGGAGTACAGGATACTGACACTGCGGTTGCAGGATAATGACACTGACACTGGGGTTGCAGGATAAGGACACTGACACTGGGGGTACAGGATAATGACACTGGGGGTACAGGATAATGACACTGACACTGGGGGTACAGGATAATGACACTGACACTGGGGTTGCAGGATAATGACACTGACACTGGGGTTGCAGGATAAGGACACTGACACTGGGGTTGCAGGATAATGACACTGGAGTTGCAGGATAATGACACTGACACTGGGGGTACAGGATAATGACACTGACACTGGGGATAGCAATGGGCCCCCCAGCCTTGTGTACTGTAGCAATGGGCCTCTCTTCCTGTCCCCTATTATGCCATTGTTCAGACACACACACACGTTCTCACCTGTCCTCCGTTCCTGCGCTGTCCTTACCTTACCAGTCCGCAGGCTTATGGACCCCTCCATGATCTCGTCCGGTGCACGGAGCCACCGCCGCAGGATGCCATCATGGCTTTACTGCAGTTAAATGCTTTGCGGCGCCGTAAAGCATTTAACTGCAGTAAAGCAATGAGGTCAGCCTGCAGCGGCGGCTCTGTGCACCAGACGGGTCACTGAGGGGGGTCTGTGGCTTGCGGTCTGGAGCACCGCGGGAACAGAGGAGAACAGGTGAGAAACAGGTGAGAATTATTTATTTTTTTTTTTTCTTCGGCTCCTTCTGAGCGCTTACCTCTCCTCTGCTGCTCCAGCGGTAGCGGTGGCAGTGTGATGACGGCTGCTGTGTCGGAGCGGGGCTGAGCAGCTCCTCCTCCTCCTGCCACCGGCCGCACTGTTCACATGTATGCGCGTCTGAAGGATGAAGGATGCACGTACATTTGAATAGCGCGCGGTGCAGGACCTACGGTGTCTGTGATGTTACCACAGGTCCTTCTGCACCCGCAAAAACTGCAGTGATAGTACAGAACTTGTGCTATCGCTGCAGTTTGTAATTGAAAGGCTGGGGGGCCCTCAGAGCGTGGGAGGGGGGCCCATCAGAGGGTGGGGGCCCTGCCCAGTCTGCCGCACATAACGCCAGCCGTGAAAAACCGGCGGCCCCGCGGCGCTGTACACAGCTCCGCACTAATTAAGGCACGTGGGGCCCACTGAGGGCCCGAGGCCTACCAGGGAATCTCCCGATACCCCGGCGGGCCAGACCGAGCCTGCGCGGAGACACCCTCACATGTTTCTCAATGCTGGCAGGAAACTAGCCAGGTCTTTCAACGGGAAGGAACAACCACGGGAAGGGCAGTCTCCAGTCAAGGAAACCACCTAAACCAAAACATGGTATCCATCTACAGACAGCTGTTTCGGTGTATTTGCCCCTCATCAGTGTGGAGTAGGAAACTGGCTAGTGGGAGCAATGCCTAGTAGAAGACTACATAGGTAACGTGGTTGTTCCTTCCCGGTGAAAGACCTGGCTAGTTTCCTGCCAGCGTTAAGAAACATGTGATGGTGTCTCCGCGGCCTTCTTGTTTTGCATATTTTCCCAGGGGGCCTTCCTCTAGGGTCACTGCGTTGTGAAACATGTGATAGTGTCTTCGCGGCATTCTTGTGTTGCATATTTTCCCAGGAGGCCTTGCTCAAAGGCAGTCATGCCGAACCTTTCACAGGCCGAGTGCCCAAACTGTAGCCCTGAACCCATTTTTTTTTCCTCAATCCAGGCATGTTCCCTTATCCTGGTAAATGTCCCCTTTCCTGGTAAATGTACCCCATCCTGGTAAATGTACCCCATCCTGATACATGTCACCCTTCCTGCTAAATGTTCCCCATCCTGGCATTTTTCCTCATCCTGGCATGTTCATGTACCCCCATCCTGGCATATTCCCCCCCCCCATCCTTTCATGTTTCCCCCCATTCTGTGAAATGTATCCCCATACTGGTAAATGTACCCCTTCCTGGCATGTTCCCCTTCCTGCTAAATGTACCCCATCTTGGCATGTTTTCCCCCATCCTTGCAGTCATGTTTACCCCCATCCTTGCAGCCATGTTTCCCCCATCCTTGCAGCCATGTTTCCCCCATCCTTGCAGCCATGTTTCCCCCATCTTTGCATGTTTCTCCCATCCTTGCAGCCATGTTTGCCCCGTGCTCTGTTTGTTTGCCCCGTGCTCTGTTTGTATGCCCCGTGCTCTGTTTGTATGCCCCGTGCTCTGTTTGTTTGCCCCGTGCTCTGTTTGTATGCCCCGTGCTTTGTTTGTATGCCCCGTGCTCTGTTTGTATGCCCCGTGCTCTGTATGCCCCGTGCTGGCACTATCCCCCCACACATTGGCACAGCCGCACACAGATTAAAAATTAAAAAAAAACAACTCACCTTCTAGCACCCGCTCCACCGCGCGGCCACAAGACGCCGGCGCCGCCTACTGACGCTCCTCCGTCTCCTAGGCAACAGGCCTGCAGCCCAGGAGAGCAGGCGTGTCAGAGGGAGGAGAAATGTCTCCTCTGCTAAACACCACTTTGAACTGCCAGCGCGATCACATCGGCAGTTCAAAGTGGCTGAATGTGGCGACAGCGCGCGTGCCAGCACAAAGGGCTCTGCGTGCCCTGTCTGGCAAACGTGCCATAGGTTCGCCATCACTGCTCTAGGGCCACTGCGTTGAGAAACACGTGATGGGGTCTCCGCTGTGCTGGATGTTGATCTCCCCGTGGTCAACCATCCTTACCTATGTAGTCTTCTACTAGGCATTGCTCCCACTAGCCAGTTTCCTACTCCAAACTGATGAGGGGCAAATACCCCAAAACAGCTGACTGTGGATGGATACCATGTTTTGGTATAGGCGGTTTCCTTGACTGGAGACTGCCCTTCCCGTGGTTGTTCCTTCCCGGTGAAAGACCTGGCTAGTTTCCTGCCAGCGTTGAGAGACATGTGATGGTGTCTCCACGGCATTCTTGTTTTGCATGAAGTGAAAATAGGTTTAGGGGTAAAAAGGGTTCATGCAAGTAATTGGGGTTAAAAATAAATTTTGCATTTGAGAAAAATTGTGCAGTTTTCCTTTTGTTGCAGACTTTTGTTCTGAAATTGGATGTTTTATTTCAGAAATATGTGCAAGTAAAGTTACAGAAATGTACCACTATTTGATTGACAGGTGCAACAGAATATCTAATATGTGGGTCGGGTTTTGCTATCTATTCCTGCCCCTGTCTGCCTGTCTGCCTGCCCTTGGTAGATGTTAGACTGTATGGGCTGCATTTCGAACATGCCCCTATCATGTGACAGAAATGACTCCTACTTGGAAGAAGCCCATACAGTCTAACTTACATGTGTATGCTTACATTCAGCATCCTAGTGCCAGTATAGCACTGGCTTTACTTTATATATGAAAATCTAACTGGTTGGTTCTCTTTAAGCAGTTAAACAGAGTTACGACTTACAGGATAGTTACCGTGTCCTAGTCGCGGATCAATAATGAAGTGTCCCTGCAGCTAAAAAACTTAGATACTACAGGACACTTCATTATACACAGCGGGCACCCGGCAATTACACTCACCCGACACTGAGCGGCAGGCCCTGCAGTGACCACACACCCGCACACATCAGCTCTCTCTTACACACACACACACACACAATCAGATCTCACACACAAACATCGGATCGCACACACAGTCAGATCGCACACATAATCAGATCGCATACACAAACATCGGATCACACGCAAACATAAAATCACACACACAAACATCGGATTGCACACACATCGGATCGCATACACACTCACCTCATCCAGCGACACCAATCTCTTCTCGCCGGGAGAATCCTGAGAGGCAGTGCAGTGGAGCACAATGAACAGGACCTGCGGCCGGACACGTGACTTGCTTCATTCCCTGCTGCCGTAAGTGCTGGATGTGATCTGCTGTGTGTGTGTGTGTGTGTGTGATCTGCAATCGGCTGTGTTTTTCTGCGATTGGCTGTGTATGTCTGCGATCGGCTGTGTACGTCTGCGATCGGCTGTGTACGTCTGCGATCGGCTGTGTACGTCTGCGATCGGCTGTGTACGTCTGCGATCGGCTGTGTACGTCTGCGATCGGCTGTGTACGTCTGCGATCGGCTGTGTACGTCTGCGATCGGCTGTGTACGTCTGCGATCGGCTGTGTACGTCTGCGATCGGCTGTGTACGTCTGCGATCGGCTGTGTACGTCTGCGATCGGCTGTGTACGTCTGCGATCGGCTGTGTGTATCTGTGATCGGCTGTGTGTATCTGTGATTGGCTGTGTGTGCCTGTGATTGGCTGTGTGTGATCTGCTGTGTGTGTGTGATCTGCTGTGTGTGTGAGTGATCAGCTGTGTGTGTGATCTGCTGTGTGCCTGCGATCTGCTGTGTGTGTCAGCTAGCAGCAGGGTAGGATGGCGTGCAGCATCGACCGGAGATCACAGGAGGACCTGGGAACTACGCAGACGTCCTGGTCTGGTGAGTATGAGTCTCCTGGGAAGTGGGGGGGGGGGTGTCTGCTTTTTTGGGGGGTAAATTTACCCCCAACTGTGTTTCTCCAAGAATAAGACCTCCTCCAAAAATAAGCCCCAGTGCTTTTTTGGGGGGCAAAAAAAATAGACAGTGTCTTATTTTTGGAAAAAACACGGTAATAAATAACATTTACCTCATGTCTACTTTACATCAGCATCATTTTTGAAACAATTTTTTTTGTTAGGAAGTTAGATGGGTTAAAGGTTTATCAGCAATTTCTCATTTTTCTACCAAAATTTATAAAACTATTTTTAGGGACCACATCACATTTGAAGCGACGTTGAGAGGTCTACGTGACAGAAAATACACAAAAGTGACACCATTCCAAAAACTGCAACTCTCAATGTGCTCAAAACCACATCCAAGAAGTTTATTAACCCTTTACATGCTTTACAGGAACTAAAGAATGTAGCATAGAGTGACTAAAATATAACTTATATTTTAGTATAATAAAATACTATAAAAATCAGACCCAAACTAAAGTGACTAAGTGCTGCTGGTACCATGTGCAAAACAGTGGAATAAACATATATGAAGTGTATAAAAGTCAATCTAATCCGTTTGTTAATAGAGCGGGATTACTCTATGCCAGTCAGAAAGCAGAACTCAATTTACAGTGAAGGTGTTCTTCATACCCTCCTGTATAGCTTCCACCTTGACAAAGGCAGTACCCAAGTGTTGTGCTGTCTAGTCACAAAAAAGCCCTTTGGATGCGTTTCCACCTCAATATGCAAGATTCATCAGGGGAGTGTAAATTAAGTAGTGATGTGTCGGTCGGAAACGATCTGACACAGAGCTGGCTCCCTCCTGTTAGTGACAGGAGCACGTATCCCAGTCACTAAATTCTCTTCACTGGGTGTAAAAGTCAGATGTTCAGCGGGTAAAACCCCGAACAACCCTGAACAAAAACCCACCCACTCAGCAATTTAATTTGAGTTTTGTGAGTGGGCTGAGTTTAGGAGCGGGTGGACGGTGTTTCAGTGGTGATAATTTCCTCTCAAATATGTGTTAACCTAGGGTTAACATATTTAATAAGGATCCATTTAGGATCCAAAAAAGCTTGCTCTTTTTGGTTAACGGAGCCATGTGAGCCGGATCTCCAAAAAGAACCGGACTACCCATCACTAAAATGAAGGGGTTAATGAGAGTCAGCAGTGGCAGAATCTCTCAAGTAGGCTCTCATGGTGTTTGGACAACAAAAAGAAAAGAGAGGGCATCAAGCGCCATGTTACTAATGGCTCTATTAAAGTGTATGTAATTGGTCTTACATCACTTCCTAATGAGTCAACAGCAGCAGTAAAATGCAAACTGACAGCTTGTGTGTCAGCTAACTAGCTCATCATCACTGCGGTGCTTTGATGATGTGCTGTAAATGTCCAGCTTATGTGTCAGCAATCTAACTCCTTTGATGACTCCTGGGAAGGAAATGAGCCCTGTGAATTGAGCTCTACTTTCTGACTGGCTTAAAGTAATCCCCCTCTATCAACAAACGGGTGAGACTGACTATTTTATGCACTTCATATATGTTTATTGCACTGTTTTGCACATGGTACCAGCAGTAATTAATTACTTTCATTTTGGTCAGATTTTGATACGGTAGTATTTTATTATACATAAATAAAAGTTATATTTTAATCGCTCTATGCTACATTCTATTGATCTGTGAGAGTGAATTGTAAATCCCCAACTACTGGGGTAATGTGGTGTTCTGCTCCTCACTCACTAGGTGTCACGGCGACTTGAGACTCTGTTCATATTGGGGAGTCTAGCAGGGAACCTGATGCTTCTTAATTGCTCAGCCACAGTGGGGTGTCGACTGTTTAGTGCTCACTGGTCATCAGTATAGCAGTAATTAATTCCTACTGGCTGAAGAATTGTTGCTGGGGTCACAAGTTGTTGATGTCTTATCACAGTCACCTGTGCCATATAAAAAATGATGGAACTTAGCCTCACATGCCGAAAATAGCTCTAGCTTTGCCCCAGCAATACCGGTCCTTCTGTGTGGTGATCCATTTATTGGTAAACAGTTGTATGCAATTGGGTGTGCAGTGAAATATTCTTGTCATTTGTTTATTTCCTCCCTGTACTTTGTTTCTCCCTGGACAGTTATTGTCTTCCCCCATTTTGGAAACTAGACCCCTCAAGGAATTTATCTAGATGTTTGGTGAGCAATTTGTTTGACAGCAAATCTTTCATTTTCACAAGGGTAACAGGAGAAAAATCACCATACAATTTGATGTGCAATACCTCCTGAGTATGCAAGTACCCCATATATGGTGGAAATCTACCCTTTTGGTGTACAGCAAGGATCGTCATTTGAATTTTTAGAACACAAAATTGACTGGAATCATTATCGGAAGCCATGTCGCATTTGGAGAGCCCCTAATGTGCCTAAACAGTGGAAACCCTTCACGAGAAATCCCATTTTGGAAGTTAGATCCCTCAAGGGTAATGGTGCTTCACAAAATTATACAACGTAAAAACCATGTAAATGAAAAACAATTCTCACAAAAATGTTGCTTGAGCCGCAAACTATTTCATTTTTACAAATGTAGCAAGAAAAAATGGACCTAACAACTTGTAGTGTAGTTTCTCCTGAATATGCACATACTCCATATGTGGTGGGAAACGATGGTTTCAATACACTTAAGAGGTCCAAAAGAAAGGAGTGACATTTTGGAGAGCAGACTTTGATAGAATGATCTGTGGGTACCATGTAGCAATTAGCGAGCTCCTAATTAGAGATGAGCGAACCTCCCAAGGTATGATTTGGTTCGTGTTCGTCAAAATTCACCTGTGTTCACTGAACAGTTTGAAGAATAGTTCGACGAACATATCTGAACCCTATTAAATTCAACATTAGGCAAAAAAAAAAGCATAGACAATACCTTTAGAGGGGCCCGGAAGCTGTTAAAACACATCTTAAACCGTTTTACAATGGAGCCACACTGTTGTGGCCCAGCCATTAGCTTAAAAAACTATTAACATAAGAAATATTGAAATGAATGAGTGACAGGTGTAAGCCTGGTCTCAGAGACCCCTGTCATTACAGACAACACACAACTTGGAGACCCAACTTGGAGTCTCCACATTCCCAAAAATTAGGGATAGACACTAGGAAAAGTGGCATCAATTGACTCAAAGTATAAATAGAATAATGGCGCGACATTGATGCATGGGCAGGACCTGGAACAGCTTAAACATTGATCAGTAACAAGTGGATGAGTGACAGGTGTAAACGTAGTGCTTTAAGACCCCTGCCACTTCAGACAACACACAACTTGGAGACCCAACTTGAAGTCTCCACCCTTCCAAAAAAATTGGCTTCTTGTGACTCCGGAGAAAGCAAAAAGAGAATTAATAGGAGGAATATTAGGTGCTTTATACATAAAAAAGCAAAATTGTTAAAGTAACAGTAGTGGACATACCATTTGATTGTTGCGCCACTAAGACACTTATTAAGAACATCAGTAGCAGTAGCAATAGCAGACACAGAATCTACGACAAAGGTGTTACAGAATGCAATAACGAGAGATGAATGCAGCACACTTAAAACTACACCATTGTCTAGCCTGCACAGTCTGCGACTGGGGTGGAAATGTTATTGGAGATCCATGACTTGTTCATCTTGATGAAAGTTAGGCAGTCTACACTTTCAGGGGACAGCTGGATGCGCTTATCCATCAGGCACCACAAGCTGAAGACATATTCTGAGAGAACGCTGGCTGCCAGACATGATAAAACCTCCAAGGCATGACTGGTGAGCTCAGGCTACTCTTTCCTATTGTAAAGACTAAAATGCAAAAGGGTCCAACTACAACATCAATATTGAGTTCTAGATACTCCAGCACCATCCTCCCCAGTCGTTCACTATGTGTCAGATTTGCACTTTGCTCTACTGGTGCACGGGATGGTCTTAAAATGCATGCCAGAACTCACAGAAACTACTTCTGCCACTTAAACTGCTGCTGCTAATGTTTCTGCGATGACAACTCGACATTCCTGGAGTTGGAAGTCTAGAACAGTGAATCACACTGTGTGCTTCATTGCTGTCTTGGAGAAAACCACTCTTAAGATTTTGTACAAGTTGATTTCGATACTCCAGCATACAAGTGTCCTTTTCCACAAGGTGAAGCATCTGACAAAATGTACTCTTGTATCGTGCATTCACATAATGGCAACCCAGTAGTCAGCACTATTTCTAATCCTAACAGTTCGAGAATCATGTTGCAGAGTGCAATAAGCCTTCTTATTGCATACGGCCACTATCAGGTTTGCACCATTATCGCACATGGCCTTCCCTGACTCCAGGTTTAGTGGAGACAGCCATTGCTGGAACTCGGTCTAGATAGCTGTTGTAGGAAGGTGACGGGCCGCATTATAAATGGCCGATATGTATCATAAAAGTGGTGTAAACCTGAAAGTCTGTCCTGGTACATGTAGTGACACATTTTTGCTAAAATGACAATTGGAACAGGTTTACAGGCAACTAGAGAGATGGGTGGGTCATCTGTCTAGTTGCCTGTAAACCTGTCCCTGTCTAGTTTTACCAGTCAATATGACTAGTAAAAACGTAATCAATAGTGTGACCAATGGAAACGGGGTAGCCCCAAAAAAGTGGGAAGACAACTGGTTGAGTGGGGACATATTGGTCCAGGATACCAGGGGGAACGATTAGTCCAATGTAGACTGTGACTCAAAGTGGCAAGAGAGTGCAGTGAGGAAGAGAGTGTTGTAGAAGAAAAGAGTGGTGAAGACTCCAAAGAATCTGAGGCTGAGGAGTTGGAGTGAGAGAAAACCTCTGAAGTTCTGAAAAACCCAGAGGAAATTGAAGGTGAAGAAATCCGTCCAGTCTTTAATTGCATGGCAGAGATGCCAACAGACTTGAGAGAAGCCTGTGCAAGTGAGACTGTGCATGAACAATTCAAGAAGGCTATAGAAGACTGTAAAGTGTACTTTGCCCCAGAGACTAATCGGTTGGTAGTGTGGTCTGTAAGTGAAGCCACAAAGAAGCGAGTCGCTATCCTGAGTGACATGCACCTACGATGTCCTCATATAAAATGGATCATCACTGTAAAGAAGGAAGAAGCCACCAAATGCTTGGAGAGATGAAGAAAGTGACCGTAGAATTTCAGGAAGTGGTGGTGGTGGTGAAGACACGGTTAATTGGGCTTGCAATACAAGCACTGAGAAGTAACATTCAGCAAGCAAGGAAGATTCTGGGTGTTATAGCTGTTGAATTTGAAAAAGACTCTGGAAAATTTTGAATTTATGAAGAGACTGCAGAAACAGTGAAGAGAACTCTGAATTTGTTGGAGTTCGTGGAAGATTTCATACAGGTGCCCAGAAAACATGTCATGAAACTTATTGGAAAAAATGGAAGAGTCATGCAGGAGATTGTTGAGAAGTCTGGTGTGAGAAGAGTGAGAATTTACGATCACAATGAAGCCAATGTACCCTGTGAAATTGGTATGGTTCCATTTATCATTGTAGGAACCAAGGAATGTGTTGAAAATGTGAGTTCTCCTAGAATATTGCATGGGATACCTTCAAGAACTGAGGCAATTGAACCTGGAAGGATGGAAAATTGCAGAGCAACTTCATCATGTTGGTATGAGGTGGAGACCTTTTTCAGGCCAGGGCCCAGAGAAGTAGTGTCTACCTGATAAAGGTGTAGCCTCGGATGGCATAGGAAGCAGGTCCTATAGTGAAAGAAGCTAAGGTCATAGAAGACCAAACTATACATTAGGCTATAGCACAGACTCTCTGAAGGATCCAAGACCTCTAAGAAGAAATCTGAAAAAAGGATTGCTGTATCTCTAGCTAAAGATGCTGATGGGAAAAGGTGTCGACTGAGGGATAACCAAAAATGCCTGGAAAGAAGAGGCCATGGTAAATCTGCAAAACAAGAATGTGGAGGCTGTAGTTATGGCAAATGTTCTGTCAGCTCAGTGCTGAGGTACCCAGACAGTAGCACCTGTGACATAGACCTGAGTAGTCTCGAAAGCTTGCAATTATTACCATCTTTTCAGTTAGCCATTAAAAGGTATCAACCACTGAGGACTCTGTTCTTTTAAACAATTTTTTTATCTCTACTGGCTAAAACGGTACAAATATATATTTTACTTGTAATATATTTGTGAAAAAGAAATAAATAAATAAATAACGGGCTATTGTGTAATAAACAATGTTATGAATAAATGTATCATTAATTTGTGTGAAAAATAAATATATCAATGGGATAGTAGTTGAGTGTGTCCAAAAACAGAAAATTATATCTGTATAAAAACCTAGTAAAAAAATGTTTTATCAATATTTGTTAATATTAATATTATAGAGACCAGAAATAAAAGATATATTTAAAATTATATATACAATTTTTTTTTATTATTAAATTAAATGTAGAAATAAAAACATATTTTAACTATAAAAAGAGAGAATCGATGTAAAAAAAATTCCCAAATACGAACCATCTTATTATTGTTATAGCAAATTAGTAAAAGGTTTAATATGAATCACGGGAAGAACAAGGTTGTAAGGTGCAAAAAACGTATATAAAAAAAAAAGAGAATCTGCGCATGCTATGGGCTCAAAAAAAGAAGCCGCATAGAGCGTAGGTATTAGGAGGTCATACGAGTTCAGACCGTGGGAAAAAGAGAAAGTACGCATGTGCCGCAAGGTGACAAAAGTTCCAAACTCTGTGCGGTATGTCTAAAAGGCTGTGTGTTATGAGTATGCCTTTCAAATGAATGCGAACGTACACTTGAATATATTGCAGTTGCTGTGATATATCGCACTACATCATATACATATATTGGACCTAAAAAAATGTTGTCAGTAACAATTAAAACATTTAAAACATAAAAAGTAGAAAGCGGATATTTATATTAGACTAATATAGAGCGCCTTTAAAATGAATGCAAAATAAACAGGTAATCACATATTACTGATATATAAATGAGGCAGGATGATAATATATAAAATAAAGTAAGAATCCGTAAATAAAAAATTATATATTATAAATAGTGCTATCAAATAATTGTTTTTAAAAAAATTAATTCTTAAATAATTACACGATTAATTCAAGAATAGGGGTGCACTGTAAAATTCCATAAAATCAATAAAAATCAAAACATCTGTCACTTCATTCAGTCCTATTGGTTTTAATGTATTTAGCTTGTAGATCCAGAAGGTCTCTTTCTTACTAAGCATTTCAAATCTGTTAGGAATATCAGTTGGGATCTGTTCAATGGGTGTTATGGTGATCCTAGCCTTTTTCTCATGTGCAATAGTGCAGTGACGAGAAAGTCCATGAAGGAGGAAGCCTTTTTTGATATTGTGTCTGTGGGAGTTTAATCTGTTATGTAATGCCTGTATAGTTCTCCCCACATATTGTTTACCACAAATGCAATCAATCAAGTAAACCACATAATCAGATTGTCACATGTCAATCTGATTATGTGGTTTACTTGATTGATTACCAGGCCAGGATTACCATAACACCCATTGAACAGATCCCGACTGATATTCCTAACAGATTTGAAATGCTTAGTAAGAAAGAGACCTTCTGGATCTACAAGCTAAAAACATTAAAACCAATAGGACTGAATCAAGTGACAGCTGTTTTATTGATTATTATTGATTTTATGGAATTTTACAGTGCACTCCTATTCTTGAATTAATCGTGTAATTATTTTAAAATTATTTTTTTAAAAAAATCAATTATTTGATAGCACTATTTATAATATATATTTTTTATTCATTTTTCTTTATTTTATATATTATCATCCTGTCTAATTTATATATCAGTAATATGTGATTACCTGTTTTTTTGCATTCATTTTAAAGGAGCTCTATATTGGTCTAATATAAATATCCGCTTTCTACTTTTTATGTTTTAAATGTTACTGACAATAATGTTTTTGTAGGTCCAATATATGTATATGATGTAGTGCGATATATCACGGCAACTGCAATATATTCAAGTGTACGTCCGCATTGATTTGAGAGGCATACTACTAACACACAGCCTTTTAGACATACTGCACGGAATTTTTAACTTTTGTCACCTTGCGGCGCATGCATACTTCCTTTTGTCCCCACGGTCTGAACTCGTATGACCTACTAATACCTAAACTCTATGAGGCTTCATTTTTTCAGCCCATAGCATGCACAGATTCTCTTTTTTACACATTTTTTGCACCTTACAACCTTGTTCTTCCTGTGATTCATATAAAACCTTTTACTAATTTGCTATAATAAGATGGTTCATATTTGAGATTTTTTTTTACATCGATTCTCTCTTTTTATAGATCAAATATCTTTTTATTTCTACATTTAATTTAATAATAATCATTTTTTTATATATCATTTTAAAGATATCTTTTATTTCTGGTCTCCGCAATAGTAATATTAACAAATATTAATAAACAGGTTTTTTTACTAGGTTTTTATACAGATATAATTTTCTGTTTTTGGACACACTCAACTACTATCCCATTGATATATTTATTTTTCACACAAAATAATGATAAATTTCTTCATAACATTGTTTATTACACAATAGCCCGTTATTTATGTATTTCTTTTTCACAAATATATTATTCATTTTCTCACAATATATTTTATTTTTATGGAAAACGTTTAAGGGTATGTGCGCACTAGGCGTTTTTATCACGCTGCGTTTTTATGTGCGTTTTTGTCTCAAAAAACGCACCCGCGGCTAAAAAACGCGGCAAAAACGCACGATTTGGTGCGTTTTTTGCTGCGTTTTTGCTCACTGCGTTTTTAATCAGTGCACAATGCCATTAAAGATTGCTGATGAAAAAAAAAAAAAAAAAAGGTCTGATGTCATTTCCTTCTTCAAAATGTTCATTGTATGCAGGAGAGCAGACAGCTGCAGAACTAGTGTATGCAGGAGAGCAGACAGCAGCTGCAGAACTACAAGGCTCAGCATCCTCCATTCACTAGTGTATGCAGGAGAGCAGACAGCAGCTGCAGAACTACAAGGCTCAGCATCCTCCATCCAGGACTGTATGCAGTTTTTTGCCCAAAAAGAAAAAAAAAATGACATGGGCTTCGCCATATTTTTGTATGCTAGCCGGGTACAGCAGGCAGGTACGGGCTGCCCCCAACCTCCAGCTACCTATTTGTACCCGGCTGGGAACCAAAAATATAGAGAAGCCCTTTTTTTTTAATTATTTCATGAAATAATTAAAAAAAAAAAATGACGTGGGCTTCGCCTAATTTTTGAGTCCAGCCGGGTACAACTAGGCAGCTGGGGATTGGAGTCCACAGTGCAGGGTGCCCAAGATTTCTGGGCACCCCCACTGCGAATTGCAGTCCGCAGCCACCCCAGAAAATGGCGCTTTCATAGAAGCGCCATCTTCTGGCGCTGTATCCAACTCTTCCAGCTGCCCTGATGCCGGGTGGCTAGCTAGGTAATAATGGAGTTAGGGCTAGCTGTATATTATCAGCTAGCCCTAAGCCCAAAATTCATGGTGTCACGCCAATATTAGACATGGCCACCATGAATTTCTAGTAATGATAAAAAAAAAAAACAACAACACACAGATAAATATTTTTATTAGAAATAAAACACAACACAATTAGTGACTCCATCTTTATTGAAATAAACCCCCCTCCGCAGTAATCCTGGGTTAGGGTCCCGCGCCGTCCAATCAGGATCCAATATCATCTGATCGGTTTGCTGGAAGGCAAAGCGATCAGATGATGTGTCAGGATCAAGTGCCTGAATCACATCACACATCAGCTGATTGTATAAAAGCCGATTATACAATCAGCTGATGCATCAGTAGAAAAAAAAAATAATACTCACTTATGTGCTGTGCTGATTACCGGCAGCTCCTGCAGCGATCGATTGGACAGGAGTCTGATCCCGTCCGATCGCTGCAGGAGCTGCCGGTAATCAGCTGATGAAGTCCCCTGACGGCAGGATCAGCTGATAGCCGGCCGGGCGCGAAAAAGCCGGCGAGACTACGATCAGCTGATGCGTCAGGTGACTGCATCAGGTGATCCACCCCCAGGTCCTGCAAGCAAGGTCCTGCCCCGGGGAGACTGCACACAGCCAGAGCGGCGGTACCGAGACAGGGGCTGGCACCGGGACCCTGCAGACAGGTGAGTAAATATGACATTTTTTTTTTTTCTACTGTTCACTTTTGTTTTCGCCGCTGCCTCCACCTCCCGCCCAGACATGGCGTCGCACGGAGCTGACATGCACAGGACGGGAGGTGGACGCAGCGGTGACGGTACCGGGAGGATTCATGCTTCTGTGTTTACCAACAGAAGGAATCCTCTTCCTGTACACGTCACTTTACTGCCCACCCCTTGCGTTTATAGCTGCGTTTTTAGTCATAGAAACGCGGTTATATGCGTTTTTCATTGCGTTGTTGAACATCTCATTGAACTCAATGGGTGAAAAACGCAGTGAAAAACGCAGAAATAATTGACATGCTGCATTTTTGTGGTCACCACAAAAACGCAGCTACAAAAAAACGCTGTGTGAGGACAGCACTTATGAAAACCCATAGACATTGTTGGGGAAGCAATGTCACTGCGTTTTCAGCACAAAAACGCGGTAAAAAACGCCGCTAAAAACGCGGCAAAAACGCCTAGTGCGCACAAGGCCTAATAATTTTTTATTGACACTAATTGCACATACAGTATATCATCTCTTTTTCACATGAATATGAATATAAATTTTTGCAGTGGCGCCTATCATTAAGGCGATGAAAACACTTGACAGATACACCTTCCACTTAGGGGTTCTGGCCACTTTGAAGAATTTAAGCAATATATTGTGATGTATTTTTACACAGATTACACATAACCTTCCCTCTCTTTTTCTTATTTCTTTTTTACACGGATACAATGTATGCGGTGGCATTCATCATTGAGGTGATGGTGTACTCTTGATGGATGCAGCGTCCATTTAGAGGTTCCAGTCACTTTAAAGACACACATGTATTTTTTACATATATATATTTTTTCTTTATCTATTTTTCTGTTTTCAATTGTCTTTGGGCCATGTTTGTGTATGATATATATATATATATATATATATATATATAAATGTTATTTTTATGTAATTTTGATACTTGAATGGGATATGCTATGTCACGCTAACAGATTGTCTGCCCGCTGATTTTTTCAAACTGCCAGTGGGCGGTCTTCTATGTATACCATAAGTATATATATCTGCTATCGCCATCTGTTTTATGCTTTGTTGATGTCCTGAGGAAGAGGTTTCAACCTCGAAACGCGTAGATCTATGAAATAAAAAAAAATATTTATTCAACAACTCTACATCTTCATTTGGCTGATGCGTGGCGTTAACCCCTTTCTCTTCTCCTGTTTAAATGCTCATGTGTGTACATTGGCAGGAGTCAGTGTGTGTGAGAAGCAGCCTCTGAAGCAGTGTGGAGTGGCTGCTAACCTCAGAGGTATTGAAGCCCCTGGAAGGGACCCCAGCTGAGGAAGGTGAGAATTCACTTCAACAGATGAGAGTGAGTGGAGGTTGAATGAGCTCCACTGGGATACTAGAGAAAGTGTATCTGGAACTGTGCGGGAGTATGGCGAATGTAACGGACCTGAAATCCATCTGTGTTTATGTTCCTGGAAACGTTTATGTTGTATTGAATAAACCCATTGGACTTTTAAAAGGATCTGTTTCCTGAGTCTGCCTTGCATCGCAAGCAGAGTTAAACCCCCTTATACAGTATCTGAACGGTGTGTAATGTCACACTGTCCACAACTCTTCAGTTGTGTGACTGCGTTCTCCAATGCATTTTAATTTCAACACTGCCTAATTGCGGTGAGCCCTGGCTGCGCTGTACTGAGTTAGGGGGATTCTCTGTGTTGGAACGCACATTACTTTAAAAGAAACCCTTCTCCCTTGAAGGGCTTAGGCAGAGGCCCTGGAGGAGGTGGAGGAGGCAGAAGCAGTGGAGGAAGTGGTAGATACAGAGGTTTGTCCTGGAAGCCATCGGGATTTCAAGGACTGTGGAGCAGCCCCTTACCTACCTACCCCAGCAGCCACTAGACTCACCCAGTGCCCAGTCAACAAGATGAAATGGCAATTTTTGTCTGGACCACAGATTTTGCAATCTTTATTTAGATGAAATGGCAATTTTTGGCTGGACCACAGATTTTGTAATCTCTAATTAGATGAAGAAATGGCAATTTCTCCCTGGACCAGATTTTGTGATGTCTATTTAGATGATGAAATTGCAATTTTTGGTTGCACTACAGATTTTGCAATTTTTATTTAGATGATGAAATGGCAATTTTTGTCTAGACCACAGATATTGCAGTCTTTATTTAGCTGATGAAATGGAAATTTGTGGCTGTCCCACATAATTTGCAAACAGTTTTAAAATGATTTGTGGCACACAACTTTCCCATCACTGCATGCCTCTGCACTTCCCTATTCTACACCCTCCTATCAATATGAACTGCCTAAAATTAGGCCCCTAGCTAAGCTGACTATCTGTCTAGCAGCAGCACTGTCCCTAAGCTTGCCACCAAAAGAGAACAAGGAGCATCTATAGCCTATAAATTATGTAAGAAGCAGTCAGAAAACGTCCACTTTGTGAAAATAGAAAAACGAGGGATAGATACCGTGATATGAGGGATAAACTACAGTTGAGATTCAGGGATGGTAACTATAAACAAGCCCTGGCAAATTGGAATGTCGTTGGATTGTGACACTGGGTACCATGTCACCCCATGGCTTCAATGAGAAGCTTTCCTTCTCTTCCTTCCTATAGGCACAGAGGGTTGTATATGGATATAGTCCACCATCACATTATATTTGTCTATTGCTATTATGGTCACCAAAACTGTACTGGATTTTAATGGTGTATGTATTTTTTTTTTATTCTAGTTTTATCTATTCTATCAATTCTTTTTATATGGACAAAAGAGTGGAAAACCTTGATTTTCTAGCAATATGTGGCTTTATTAAGGATATGGGGATAAGGATTTCTACTACTGGACATTCCATCATACATCTGACTGTGAATATACTCATTCGATTCTTTTGGATGGAATACATTGTGACGACATGGACTCTCATGGGTTAAAGTTTCTTAACATTCAGCCAGACTATTGTTCTTTTGTGTGCTATGTCATGTTTGCTTAGCTATTGCTCTCCAGACATTTCCAGTAATCATTGTATTGTAGTTGTGTATTGATAATGTAATTACCTTAGTAGCCATTGTCTAGTCAGGGACTTGCCGACTCCATGTAGATATACTGAGTCTTTCTATGCACATCATTTAAATGAACATTATCCATGCAGCTTGAAATTCATCCAATGGGAGAAGCAATCTTGTCCAACCAATCGATGAGGACGCAGTGTATCCCAAGGGAAGGTTATGGCTATAAAAAGGGATTTCTTTAAGCCACCAGGTTAATGAAGGTTGTTGGATGCTGATGGATCCAGTCTAAGCTCTTTGGAGCTGACTAGAGGATCAGGATATCTTATGGCTTCAATCTAGGGGCTCCGGTTCCGGTTGGAGACCATATCCGCAGCCTAGGGATTTCGACTCCGGCTGCCAGGATTAGATCATCATACCAGGACTACCTAAGGAGGACACTCAGGTTGGGACAATCCAGTCACCTGGCTACAGACTTTGCAGACCTCACACAGCTTCCTAAATCTGGTGTTATTCCAGTCACGGTGGGTGCCCGCCAAAAGCGGGGTGCTGCTGGATTGGAGTGAGTAGCCCTGGAACCTGTGAGGCATGGACATTCTAAATCCCTGGTGAGCCAGCGGAAGGGTGAGACTCTGTTGCCTGTTACATTTGTGTTTTGCTGGTTATCTGTTATGTGCCGTTAATTGTTTGGGGATCCAATAAAGTCTAATTATTGTGGTTCCCTCACCCTGTGTTGTCTGAGTAGTGTTACGCCCACGGTTAAGGAGGCCGGCGTTCAGTTGGGATGAGCCCTGAGCCACGCTGTCTTTCTAAAGGCGGCGGGTTTTAGTGGACGAGAGCACCCACTGAGCCCTGTGTCTCCACATACATACATGCCAAGATTCAGTAAAATAATGAATGAAATGCTTCTCACTGCCTTGTGCTTTGTGCTAATTATTTCCTCATCTTTATTTGGGGTAAAACTATGCTGACATGGGTTGAATGGTTGTCCTGTGTGGAGTTAGAGTGGGGGATCTCATACTCTGACTTGGAGATGGGTTGGGGGTCCCACATATGTCTTCTATACACTGTGTGCAGAATTATTAGGGAAGTTGTATTTTATAAGATTTTTTTTATTATTGATCAACAACTATGTTCTCAATCAACCCAAAAGACTCAAAAATATCAAAGCTTAATGTTTTTGGAAGTTGGAGTGGTTTTTTTTTTAGATTTGGCTATCTTAGGAGGATATCTGTTTGTGCAGGTAACTATTACTGTGCAGAATTATTAGGCAACTTAATAAAAACCAAATATATTCCCATCTCACTTGTTTATTTTCACCAGGTAAACCAATATAACTGCACAAAATTTAGAAATAAACATTTCTGACATGCAAAAACAAAACCCCCAAAAATAATGACCAATATAGCCACCTTTCTTTATGATGACACTCAACAGCCTACCATCCATAGATTCTGTCAGATGTTTGATCTGTTTACGATCAACGTTGCATGCAGCAGCCACCACAGCCTCCCAGACACTGTTCCGAGAGGTGTACTGTTTAACCTCCCTGTAGTTCTCACATTTTATGAGAGACCACAGGTTGTCTATGGGGTTCAGATCAGGTGAACAAGGGGGCCATGTCATTATTTTTTCATCTTTTAGACCCTTACTGGACAGCCACGCTGTGGAGTAGTTGGATGCATGTGATGGAGCATTGTCCTGCATGAAAATCATGTTTATCTTGAACGATACGACTTCTTCCTCTACCACTGCTTGAAGAAGTTGTCTTCCAGAAACTGGCAGTAGGTCTGGGAGTTGAGCTTCACTCCATCCTCAACCCGAAAACATCCCACAAGTTCATCTTTGATGATACCAGCCCATACCAGTAACCCACCACCACCTTGCTGGCATCTGAATTGAGCTCTCTGCCCTTTACTGATCCAGCCTCTTGCCCATCCATCTGGCCCATCAAAAGTCACTCTCACTTCATCAGTCCATAAAACCTTTGAAAAATCAGTCTTAAGATATTTCTTAGCCCAGTCTTGATGTTTTATCTTATGTTTCTTGTTCAAAGTTGGTCGTTTTTCAGCCTTCCTTACCTTGACCATGTCCGTGAGTATGGCACACCTTGTGCTTTTTGTACTCCAGTATTGTTGCAGCTCTGAAATATGGCAAAACTGGTGGCAAATGGCATTTTGGCAGCTTCACGCTTGATTTTCCTCAATTCATGGGCAGTTATTTTGCACCTTTTTTGCTCAACACGCTTCTTGCAACCCTGTTGGCTATTTGCCATGAAACACTTGATGGTTTGGTGATCAAGCTTCAAACGTTTGCCAATTTCAAGACTGCTGCATCCAGGGCTGGCGTCAACACCCGGCATACCCGGGCAAATGCCGGGGCCCTGGAGAGTCGGGGGGGTCCACTTGGCCTCATCAGTTCTGCTGCCCCCGGGACGGGCCCACTCGCCTTCAGTTCTGCTGCACCCAGGCTGGATTCCGGGGACCGCAGTCCTCGGCAGGAAGCTGCGGCTGCCATCCCTTTAAGGCGCTACCACCCGGTCTCCTGCTTAGTCCCACAGATAAAGAAAGTGCAGTGCCATCCAGCGACCCCCAGCACAGCACTTCTCCCCGTTGCTATGTGGGCCCCATCACCATGACCGAGCGGTATGTGCTACACCCCTCCCCCCACCCCCCGATCTGTATGTGCCCTCCCTGCCCTCCGATTTATGGGCCCTAGTAAGCTGTATGGGCTTCTCCCCCCCGAGATGTATGCCCTGACACCCCCCCCAAAGCCGCATGTGTGGGCCCCGCAGAGCCGCGTGTTGGCCCCGCAGAGCTGCATGTGTGGGCCTCGCAGAGCCGCATGTGTGGGCCCCGCAGAGCCGCATGTGTGGGCCCCGCAGAGCCATGTGTGTGGGCCCCGCAGAGCCACGTGTGTGTGTGTCTGTCTGTATGCATGTGTATCCAGCAGAGCAGTGTGTGTGTCTGTCTGCATGTATGTAGCAGAGCAGTATGTGTCTGTATGTATGCAGCAGAGCTGTGTGTGTATGTATGTATGCATACAGCAGAGCTGTGTGTATGTATGTATGCATGCAGCAGAGCTGTGTGTGTCTGTATGCATGCATGCAGCAGAGCTGTGTGTGTCTGTATGCATGCAGCAGAGCTGTGTGTGTCTGTATATATGCAGCAGGGCTGTGTGTGTGTGTTTGTATGTATGCAGCAGAGCTGTGTCTGTCTGTATGCATGCAGCAGAGCTGTGTGTGTATGTGTGTCTGTATGCAGCAGAGCTGTGTGTCTCTGTATGTATGCAGCAGAGCTGTGTGTATCTGTCTTTATGCATGTATGATGTGTATATGTATGTCAGTGTATATGACTGTATAGATTTGTCTGTTTATATGTATTTTTGTGAGTTTGACTTTAAATATGTATGTGTACGTATCTGTGTATGTGTGTGTCTGCGTGTGGATGGGGCCCACTGGGACTCTTCCACCCGGGGCCCACAAAAACCTGGAGCCGGCCCTAGCTGCAACCCTCTGCAAGACATCTCACAATTTTGGACTTTTCAGAGCCCGTCATATCTCTCTTCTGACCTATTTTGGCAAAAAAGGAAGTTGCCTAATAATTAAGCACACCTTATATAGGGTGTTGATGTCATTATACCACACCCCTCCTCATTACAGAGATGCACATCACCTGATTTACTTAATTGGTAGTTGGCTCTCAAGCCTATACAGCTTGGAGTAGGACAACATGTATAAAAAGTATCATGTGATCAATATACTCATTTGCCTAATAATTCTGCACACAGTGTATAGGAACAACCATTCTGCCCACAATATAGAATGATATGCATATATTATGCCATGTATATTTCACCATTATTTTTATGCATGTTTTTATCTTCATGATGAAGTGATTGTCTAATATAATAGCTTAAATTTGAGTGCAAGTAAAAATCTGGCACTGGAGTTTTGGTGCTAGTAGGGTTTTATCATTGTTTCTTCGGTACGATTTACTCATGTTTTCATATATAATTGTTCAGTATGTATCTTTGGAAATTGCCCATATGTATGTCTTTAACGGGATCCGATTATCTATCTGAAATTATGTATCTATGTGTTCCCATTTAGTGATGTGCGATCACAAACTGTAAAGATCGGGGATCGTACCAATCACATAGTGATCGTGTACACAATCCCGATCTTTCCTGGAAAGCTCGTGTTACAGATCAGATCCAAGGGCTGTAAAAAAAAAAGCAAATTATTAAAAAAAGTTATGATTATACTTACAGGTCCCGCGACGCTTCCTGCAGACTCTGTCTCCCGGCTGCTTCTCCTTCCATGCCCGATCACTGCTGTGCCTCCCGGTAAGCACCACTGCCTAAAAGGACCTTACATGACGCCATAGCCATGTGACCAGTCTGGTGTGAATATTGTACAGACATTGGCTTACAAACTGGTCATATGACTGACGTCATCAAGGGAAAATCATGAAAAACAAACAAACAAAAAAACACTCCAATACATCATTAGTATTTTGTTGCACCACCTCTGGCTTTTATAACAGCTTGCAGTCTCTGAGGCATGGACTTAATGAGTGACAAACAGTACTCTTCATCAATCTGGCTCCAACTTTCTCTGATTGCTGTTGCTAGATCAGCTTTGCAGGTTGGAGCCTTGTCACGTACCATTTTCTTCAACTTCCACCAAAGATTGCCAATTGGATTGAGATCCGGATTATTTGCAGGCCATGTCATTGACCTTATGTGTCTTCTTTCAAGGAATGTTTTCCCAGTTTTTGCTCTATGGTAGGAGGCATTATCATCTTGATAAATTATTTCATCATCCCCAAACATCGTTTCAATTGATGGGATAAGAAAAGTGTCCAAAACTTGTGTCTGCAAATTGGGATTCTGATCTGGCTTATATATCCTGAGTCATATTGCAAAGGATTGTTGAAAATCCACTTGTGACTTTTAGGATCGCTACTTCCAATAGGTGGCGCTGTGCTAGAGTTTGTCTCCTTTACTGGAGAGACAATTTGAATATTTCTTAGAGGGGCGTGGCAGCTATAAGTCCCCTTACCTGGCAGCCAGACTGGCTTGCAAAGTCTCCTTAAGGAGAATAGTGTTCCCCCGTGGTCCCAACATAGCTTTCTCATGAGCCAGATCAGACACCCCCATACTTTGCACTGACGAGGGGCAAGCACCCCGAAACACCGTGTCTGCAAATTGGGATTCTGATCTGGCTTATATATCCTGAGTCATATTGCAAAGGATTGTTGAAAATCCACTTGTGACTTTTAGGATCGCTACTTCCAATAGGTGGCGCTGTGCTAGAGTTTGTCTCCTTTACTGGAGAGACAATTTGAATGTAAACTTGGGCATTTATTGAAGATGTAATGAGAGCCATCTCCCCAGTGCCTTTATCTGACATGCAGCCCTATATTATCAATGACTGTGAAAATTTACATGTTCTCTTGAAGCAGTCATCTTTATAAATCTCATTGGAACGACACCAAACAAAAGTTCCAGCATTGTCACCTTGCCCAATGCATATTAGAGATTTATCACTGAATATATGACTTTTCTCCAGTCATCCACAGTCCAGGATTGCTTTTCCTTAGCCCATTGTAACCTTGTTTTGATCTGATTAGGTGTTAATGATGGTTTTTGTTTATCTTTTCTGTATGCAAACTTCATTTCGTTTAGGCGGTTTCTTACAGTTCGGTCACAGACATTGACTCCAGTTTCCTCCCATCCTTTCCTCATTTGTTTTGTTGTGCAGTTCCTGTTTTGGAGACATATTGCTTTAAGTTTCCTGTCTTGATGCTTTCATGTCTTCCTTGGTCTACCAGCATGTTTGCCTTTAACAACCTTCCCATGTTGTTTGTATTTGGTCCAGATTTTAGACACAGCTGACTGTGAACAGCCAACATCTTTTGCAACATTGCATGATTTACCCTCTATTAAGAGTTTGATAATCCTCTCCTTTGTTTCAATTGACATCTCTCGTGTTGGAGCAATCATTCATGTCAGTCCTACAGCTCTCCAAGACGTGATCATTCCTTTTTAGATGCAGACTAACGAGCAGATCTTATTTGATGCAGGTGTTAGTTTTGCAAATGAAAATTTACAGGGTGATTCCATAATTTTTTCATCATAATTGAGTGATTCCATAATTGTTTCTCCCTGTTTGGTTTTGTAAAGTAACAGTTACTGGCTACCACAATGTTTTCATGATTTATTTAAGTGTTCATTAAAGCCAGAAAGTTGACATTTGAAATAACTGTAGGTTTTGTGCCATTCTGTGATCTGCTTTTTTTAAACAAAAGCAAACAACTGAATGAAAATCCTCAGAGCCAGATGATTCCATAATTTTTGCCATGGTTTGTATATGTATGTATATATATATATATATATATATATATACACACATACACACATACATATATCTATATATATATTATACACACACACACACACACACACACACACACAGCTCTGGCAAAAATTAAGAGACCACTGCAAAATTTTCAGTTTTTCTGATTTGTCTCTTCATAGGTATATGTATGAGAAAATTGTAAATTGTTGTTTTATTCTATAAACTACTATTTTCAGAAAATAAATACAACATTTTTTGCTTGGAAATTCGGAGACATGTCGGTACTTTAGAGAATAGAAGAACAAAATCACATTGTACTCAAAAATATACCTATAAGGAGAAAAATCCGAAAAAAAAAAAAAAAAATTTGCAGTGATCTCTTCATTTTTGCCAGAGCTGTATGTATGTATGTATTTGTATGTATGTATATACATATATATATATCACCGGTGCTGTAATAAAACATCTTCTTTATTTGTGATATCCATAAAAAGTAAACATACCCACAAGGCTCAGGAACAACAAAGTATGGTTAGCAGATGGGACTACGCGTTTCGGCGGACTTGTTCGCCTTCCTCACTGTCCTAACCTAGTCTGCTCCTTGTGAATTGAGCCATATAAATGGCAGTCTCCACTGAAAACAGTGCATGTGATTACAAACAGTTGTGTGCAATTAAAAAAAAAAAAAAAAAAAAAACAGATGAAAGGGTTAATCCACCTGCCAATGTGAATTTAATGCGTAGCACTAACAGAGACATTAACATATTATATACAAGAGATGCGGACATTCAGTAACATCAAAAAGTTACATTTACAGAGGAAAGGAATTTCATATAAGCTACAAGTAAATCAACATCATGCAAAATATCAGCATTAGCGCTGACACAAAGCCATACATAATGTGCTGATATTGTTTTTTATCTTTTATTTTTTTTTATCTGTGTTCACTAGCAATATTTGCATGAAATTTTAGATTTTATGAAATGCCATGGATACATACTGTAGATCCAGCATTAAAAGTAAATATATAAAATATTGAAAAGAAGAAAAAAAGTTGTATTTAATGACATTGCAATTGCACAATACAAGATTTTAGTATTGCAGGATTTTAGTATTGCAGGATAATATCCATGCGGTTATTAAATCCTAGCGGCGTTCTAAGATCCATTTCAAAGATCCATTTGCTTTCCCTAGCTAATGCTTTTTTATGAAAGTTTCTTCCTCGTATTGTTTTTTTGACATGTTCAATTCCCATGAAGGAAAAACTAGCTAAATTCCCACCATGCGTTTTAAAAAAATGATGCGAGACCACAGAAGCTTCCACCAATGGCAGATTTTTTGCATCCGAAAGATGCTTCCGGATACGGGTTTTAAGAGAATTCATTGTACAGCCAATGTATTGAAGTCTGCAGGTGTTGCAGTTAATCAAGTAAATAACATTCTCAGTATTCCAATTTCTGAAAGATGTAACATTAAATTGTTTATTGTTTGAAAAAGATGAAACCATTTTTGACTTATTGGCATACCCGCAACACCTGCAGACATTAGCTCCACATTTATAAAAATAAAAAACACAGTTTTTAACCACTTACTGGAGTTTTTGTTTGAATCAATAAACAAACTTGGTGACAGAAGGGATGCTAGAGAAGGTGCTCTTCTGGCTACAAAAGCGACATTTTGATTATCTACAACATTTTTTAGAGTACTGTCTTGTGTTAAAATTGGAAGATATTTTTTTATAATGCCAACTATGGTATTAAATTGTGGACTAAAATTAGTACTAAACACGACTTTTGACTCTGATATTTCATGTGATTGCTTTTCCCTTTTGGGTTTGAATAGAGAATGTCTGTCAATGTTAGACATGATTTTTTTCGCTCTATTCAGAGACCACACTGGATATCCTCTTTTTGTAGATTACGACATGTTACCTCTGATTCCATTTCAAAATCTCTATTTAATGTGCTATTTCTTTTGAGTCTTATAAGTTCTCCTACAGGAATATTTCTGACCACATGTTTAGGATGGTTCGAAGATGCCATTAAAATGCTAGTACAAGCCATGGGTTTATTGTAGGGAGCTACTATCACTTTCTTATTGGAGCTATCTATAGAAAATTTTAAATCCAAAAAATTGATCGTTTTATTATGCATGCTAGTAAAACGCAGATTGTAATCATTTGAATTCAAGTATCAAACAATTTTTTCCAATGATGAGAGGCAGCCCCTCCAGACAAACATCAGATTGTCTATGTACCGCCCTAGCCATATTATATTGTCTTTATGAGGATTTCGTTGTAAATTAAATTTTCTTTCCAAACTGACATGACAATATTTACTAGGGACGGTGAAAATTTGGTGCCGATGCTTACGCCCTGTGTCTGGAGGAAGTATCTCTCATCAAAGGAAAAATAGTTGTGCGTTAGAAGAAATTGTATTGCCTTAACCAAAAATTTTTGAACATTAGGATCATGATTACTATATTTGAGTAAATAATATTCCACACAATGTAATGCGATGTGGTGGGGAAAGGATGGATATAACCCCACCAATCTAACCTTGAAAGTCCATTTTAAAAATGACAATTTACCATCTAACAATTGTCCAGCCATATATTGTGTCGAATACTGAATGTTTTTATTTTCCAGAACAATGTGCTTTACAAAAATCTAAGACAACTAGAAAGTGATACTAACTGTATTAATGGAGTCAATCTGAATAATGAGTTCAAAATACATAACCCTGCGTTTTATCCGATCAAATCTAGACCTCAGTCTCTGGACTTCTTTCAAGAAGCCATTGAGAGTGAACTAGTTTCACTACATCAGTCTCATCACCCAATGTCCACTAATTTGAGTAAAATGGAGCACAAAGCCATCCAGGAATTGAGGGCAAATGGGGACCTCCTTGTTGTCTCTGCTGACAAGGGGGAGCCATTGTGGTTCTCAACTCCGGATTATATAAAAAAAAGGAATCTCATAAGTTTGGAAGACATTGACACTTACGTTGAGTTACTGAATAACCCAACTACTATCTATAATTCGGAATTACTTCATTTATTACAGGAAGAAGTCAGTGATGGAGCCATTTAAAAAAAAATAAAAAAATATATTTTCTGTGATTCACCAGTGATACCGGTGTACCACTCACTCCCCATCCATTCCCCACCACATCGCATTACATTGTGTGGAATATTATTTACTCTAATATAGTAATTATGATCCTCATGTTCAAAAATTTTTGGTTAAGGCGCAACTATTTTTCCTTTGATGAGAGATACTTCCTCCAGAAACAGGGCGTAAGCATGGGCGCCAAATTTTCACCATCCCTAGCAAATATTGTCATGTCAGTTTGGGAAGAAAATTTCATTTACAACGAAGACAATACTCAAACACAATATAATATGGCTAGGGCGGTACACAGACGATCTGATGTTTGTCTGGAGGGGCTGCATCTCATCATTGGAAAAATGTGTTTTATATTTGAATTCAAATGATTACAATCTGCGTTTTACTAGCATGCATAATAAAAACTCTATCAATTTTTTGGATTTAAAATTTTCTATAGATAGCTCCAATAAGAAAGTGATAGTAGCGCCCTACAAAAAATTCATGGCTTGTAATAGCATTTTAATGGCATCTTCGAACCATCCTAAACGTGGTCAGAAATATTCCGGTAGGAGAACTCAACAAAGACTCAAAAGAAATAGCACATTAAATAGAGATTTTGAAATGGAATCAGAGGTAACATGTCGTAATCTACAAAAAAAGAGGCTATCCAGTGTGGTTACTGAATAGTGTCTTCTGCGTACCAGAGGGCCAAGAATGAGACACAGCAAACCTTGATCCATAAATATCCAGTTAGGCATGAACAACCATTATGAATCGTCACGGATTTCAATAATCAATGGATCCATGTGAGGCGTATTCTGCAAACCCATTGGCCTATACTAAGTTCTGATCTTCAGGTGGGTTCTTTGGTGAGTGATGTACCCCTTAACAGCTAGACGGGCACCAAGGCTCAGGAACATCCTCACCAAAAGTCACTTCAGGAGGCCAACCCATAAATTGAATAATGGATTGGTACTGAAGGGATCATTTCCGTGTGGATCATGCAGTGTATGTCCCGACATGAACCTTGTCTATAATACCTTTGTGAATCCTGTTAACTCTAAACAACACAAACTTCATGCCTATATCAACTGCAAAACCACTATTGTTGTTTACGTTATTATCTGTTCTTGCCCAAAGGTGTATGTGGGCCAAACATCCCAGGAACTAAGGAAATGGATCCAAAAACGTACATCTACTATTAACCTTGCGAATTCTGATCAGAGAAAAGGTAAAACTATTACCTCAGTAGCATCTCATTTTCTCCAATCTCACTCAGGTTCATGTAGAAATATGCGGATAGTTGGCCTGCAGAAAATCCAAGATTCGGGTAGGGGTGGCTCCTTACATACACCTCTATTAAGAGCTGAGGCTAGATGGATCTTTCATCTGCAATCCCTAACTCCTAGGGGACTGAATGAGCAGCTTCTATATACCGGGTTCTTGGGTTGACTAGGCTATGCTGAAACCTTACAATTGGAACATTTTCTCTTGACATTATGTCCTCTAATCCTTTGTTTTATTTTCAGTATTATGATCATCTATCATACCCTTCTTCGGGAAATAATTGGAATGTTTTGGGAAATTGAATCCTAACAGATCTACATCCACAAGATTTAATTCTTCTCCATCTTATGAATCATCAAGGGATCAAATTGATGTGACCATATATTCTGAACCTATTATCGGGGACCGCATGTTGTTGTCAGTAGATTCCATCTGAAATTGGGATTTTTTTTTCCTTGGGACTTGAGTCCTCTTGAATTATTGTTGTCCTGTATTCCTACGACGTTGCTATAATGGGCTCAATGTACTATGTTTATGGCTTTGTAAAATTGCTTCTATATATTGGGATCTTATAGACCATTACCTGGATATATGTGACCTTAAATAACTCTCCCTTATTGGGGATTAACCTTCCAAATACAATTTTGTGAATTTTCATCTGGTACCTTATATGGATCTATTTCTCTATGATTATAGCGATTGTAAGATTTTTAAAAAACTACTATTATAAAAGCCTTGACACCATATGTGTACTTCTGAATATAATTAAGATATATATTGAGTATTGATGGGTTTATTATATATGTATACATATATATGTGATGATCATGTGTCTTTGGGAAATTTCCCCGTATATTGTGAACTCGTTCCACCTTTGCGTATGCGTGGACTGTATGATATTTCTATATACTCTGATCCCTGTTTGTAATATTGCCGTATAATGTGATGTGGGCACTCCTGATAAGAGAAATACCTAATGCATTATGGGTTGTTCAATGACTGACTCTGTGCTTGCAGTGGTCTGTATTTTTCACTCTTTTGTGGAATTCGGTTGTCTCCTTGTGATTACCATATACGTGCTATGCACTGTGATAACGTGCTTTACTGTTCATATTTTTCATAGATAATATTGCTTTAAAATCACTGACAGGCTACAACCTTCTGCCACGGTATAGGTATCACGATATGTGATCATGCGACCTTTGTATGTACACATGTTCTATCCATGACGTGACTATATTACATGTTGTGGATTTATTCTAAGGGTGGATATCGGCGCTAGTACTTTCTGAATTTTCCCTCATCCACCATTAATCCTGATATACTATTCCTTTGTGATCATTATATATGTGCTATGCAATGTGATGATGTGCTCTGTATCTCGTTGGTGACTTTAACCTGAATCGCTGGTAAATTACAACTCTTCACCCATGCGCATGCGTTATGCTATACGATCATGTGACCTTGTTTATACATATGCTCTGTCTGGGACGTCACTATACCACGTGATGTGGTCTTGACTTGAGATTTGATATCAGTGCTGGTACTTCCTGGACTCCTCCCACCTACCACTGAATCCTGATCTACAATCCACCTTTAACCCAGATATACTATTCTTTGTGATCATTATATATGTACCATGCAATGTGATGATGTGCTCTTTATTACGTTGGTGACTTTAATCTGAACCGCTGGCAAATTACATCTCTTCACCACTGCGCATGCGTTATGATATGCGATCATGTGACGTTTGTTTATACATGTGCTTTGTCTGGGATGTCACTATACTACGTGATGTGGGCTTGACTTGAGATTTCATATCAGTGCTGGTACTTCCTGGACTCCTCCCACCCACCACTGAATCCGGATATACAATCCTCCATGCACCTGTATGTGCTCTCTCCGCCGCTATAGCAGGTTTGATTAATTAACTAATTGATTCCTCAATATAAATGTGTAATAAATCCATGTACCATTACCCCTGACGAAGCTGCCAGACAGCGCAACACGTGGGGCTTCTTAGGACCTCCCTTATGGAGGCATACTTTGCCTCCCTCCATGGCAGTATTTTTCTCCCTTTCCACCACTTAAATCCGGTCCACATACTTGCCTCACAGCTGTCCACCACTGAGAAACCGGGCCCGGTTGGTAAATGTGTGTGTACGGGATGGATAGGGGAATTATACTTTGGCTGAGAATTCCTTAGCCTCCTAACCCTTTCCTATATTTTTTCACTGATAAGCTAATTACTAGGATACCCGAATTAGGGTTATGTGTATTGTGTATATGCCTTACTGGGCCTGAGTATATCATTATGGGATTGGGTTTTTCCATGAAAAATTACAGTATTAATTCATTGTTGAGTTTGATGATTTTCTATCTTGAATTGGAATTCTATCAATTAACCGGGTATATCTATACATGTATGGATACTTGATGCTGGATGTTATTATATAAAACAAATCGCATTTACGGTGCTTTTGGGTTATATCTTGCTAATCACTGTATATTTGATTATCATCAACTACCTGTGATTATTGTATTTATTAATTATTCCAACCATATTTACCTTACGTATTGATCCCTGGTCAATTAAGCCATGATTATATCCTATGGAGGTCGTTTTTGTATATATGTGTGGTTTTAAATGTTTTTAATTGTTGGTGTTTTCATGGATTCAATAAAATGTTGATATTTTTTTCATATAATCTGGATGTGTGCCTCTGAATTTGTGTAGCCTTTTTCTTCCCTATTGTTAATTGCCTTCTACACAAGAGGCTGCACTCCCATTTAAATTTTCAAGTGGCTGTACACCCCCTACTTCTTTAAATGGTCTCTGAATAGAGCGAAAAAATCGTATCTAAAATTGGTAGAAATTCTCTAATCAAACCCAAAAGGGAAAAGCAATCACATGAAATATCAGAGTCAAAAGTCGTGTTTAGTACTAATTTTTGTCCACAATTGTATACCATAGTTGGCATTATAAAAAAATATCTACCAATTTTAACACAAGACAGTACTCTAAAAAATGTTGTAGATAATCAAAATGTCGCTTTTGTAGCCAGAAAAGCACCTTCTCTAGCATCCGTTCTGTTACCAAGTTTGTTTATTGATTCAAACAAAATCTCCAGTAGCTGGTTAAAAACTGTGTTTTTTTTTTATTTTTTTAAATGTGGAGCTAATGTCTGCAGGTGTTGCGGGTATGCCAATAAGTCAAAAATATTTTCATCTTTTTCAAACAATAAACAATTTAATGTTACATCTTTCATAAATTGCAATACTGAGAATGTTATTTACTTGATTAACTGCAACACCTGCAGACTTCAATACATTGGCTGTACAATGAATTCTCTTAACCCCTTCAACTTTTGACCACTGTCACTTTATGAGGTTATACATCTGGAACACTTCAACGGATCCTGGCGATTCTGACATTGTTTTTTTGTGACATATTGTACTTCATGTCAGTGGTAAATTTAGGCCGATACGTTTTGCATTTATTTGTGAAAATTTGGGAAATTTGGCAAAAATTTTGAAAAGTTTGCAATTTTCAAAATTTGAAATTTTATGCCCATAAATCTGAGAGATACCGTATGTCACATAAAATAGTTACTAAATAACATTTCCCACATGTCTACTTTACACCAGCACAATTTTCGAAACAAATTTTTTTTTTCGTTAGGAAGTTAAAAGGGTTCAAAGTTCATCAGCAATTTCTCATCTTTCCAACAAAATTTACAAAAAAACATTTTTGGGTACCACATCACTTTGGAGTGATTTGAGAAACCTAGGCGACAGAAAATACCCAAAAGTGACGCCATTCAAAAATCTTCACCCCTCACTCTGCTCAAAACCACATTCAAGAAGTTTATTAACCCTTTAGGAGCTTCACAGCAACCAAAGCAATGTAGAAAGAAAAAATGAAAATTTTACTTTACACAAAAATGTTACTTTAGCCATAAAATTTAGCGTTTACACAAGGGTATCAGGAAAAAATGCACCATAAAATTAATTGTGCATTTTCTCCTGAGTAAGCCGATATCTCATATGTGGTGGAAATCAATTGTTTGGGCCCACAGCAGGACATGGAAGACAAGCAGCATCATTTAAATTTTTTGAAAGCAAAATTGTTTGGAATCATTAGCAGATGCGATGTTCTGTTAGGAGACCCCCTGAGGTGCCTAAACAGTGGAGCTCCCCCAAAAGTGACCCCATTTTGGAAACTAGACCCCCTCATGGAATTTATCTAGATGTTTAGTGAGCACTTTGAACCCATAGTATCATCATCATAGTATCATCGTTTTTAAGGTTGAAGGGAGACTCTAAGGCGGGCTTTGCACGTTGCAACATCGGTAACAATGTGTTACCGATGCTGCAGCGATAGTCCCGCCCCCGTCGCACGTTCGATATATAGTGAAAGCTGCCGTAGCGATTATTATCGCTACGGCAGCTTTACACGCACATACCTGCCGTGCGACGTCCCTCTGGCCGGCGACCCGCCTCCTTCCTTAGGGGGCGGGTCGTGCGGCGTCACAGTGACGTCACACGGCAGGCGGCCAATTAAAGTGGAGGGGCGGAGATGAGCAGGATGTAAACATCCCGCCCACCTCCGTCCTTCTCATTGCAGCCGGGAGGCAGGTAAGGCGATGTTCCTCGCTCCTGCGGCTTCACACACAGCGATGTGTGCTGCCGCAGGAACGAGGAACTACATCGCACCTGTCGCTCCCCCGGCATTATGGAAATGTCGGAGGCTGCAGCGATGATACGATGACGACGATTTTGCGCTCGTTCATCGTATCATCTAGGATTTACACACTACGACATCGCAAGTGACGCCGGATGTGCGTCACTTTCGATTTGACCCCACCGACATCGCACCTGCGATGTCGTAGTGTGCAAAGCCCGCCTAAGTCCATCTAGTTCAACCCGTAGCCTAACATGTTGATCCAGAGGAAGGCAAAAAAACCCCAATGTGGCAAACAGGTTCCAATGGGGAAAAAATTTCCTTCCTGACTCCACATCCGGCAATCAGACTAGTTCCCTGGATCGATACCCTGTCATAAAATCTAATATACATAACTGGTAATATTAAATTTTTCAAGAAAGGCATCCAGGCTCTGCTTAAATGTTAGTAGTGAATCACTCATTACAACATCATGCGGCAGAGAGTTCCATAGTCTCACTGCTCGTACAGTAAAGAATCCTCGTCTGTGATTATGATTAAACCTTCTTTCCTCAAGACGTAGCGGATGCCCCCGTGTTCCAGTCGCAGGCCTAGGTGTAAAAAGATCTTTGGAAAGGTCTCTGTACTGTCCCCTCATATATTTATACATTGTGATTAGATCCCCCCTAAGCCTTCGTTTTTCCAAACTAAATAACCCCAAGTTTAATAACCTGTCTTGGTATTGCAGCCCACCCATTCCTCTAATAATCTTGGTCGCTCTTCTCTGCACCCTCTCCAGTTCAGCTATGTCCTTCTTATATATCGGTGACCAGAATTGTACACAGTAATCTAAGTGCGGTCGCACTAGTGACTTGTACAGAGGTAGAACTATATTTTTTTCATGAACACTTATACCTCTTTTAATACATCCCATCATTTTATTAGCCCTGACAGCAGTTGCCTGACATTGTCCACTAAAGTGAAGTTTACCATCCACCCATACACCCAAGTCTTTTTCTGTGTCTGTTTTACCCAGTGTTCTACAATTAAGTACATAATCATAAATGTTATTTCCTCTACCCAAGTGCATGACCTTACATTTATCTACATTAAACTTCAATTGCCACTTCTCAGCCCAATCCTCCAATTTACATAAATCTCCCTGTAATATAAAATTATCCTCCTCTGTATTGATTACCCTGCAGAGTTTAGTATCATCTGCAAATATTGAAATTCTACTCCGCATGCCCCCAACAAGGTCATTTATAAATATGTTGAAAAGAAGCGGGCCCAATACGGACCCCTGTGGTACCCCACTATGAACTGAGACCCAGTCCGAGTACGTACCATTAATAACCACCCTTTGTTTCCTATCACTGAGCCAGTTTTTAACCCAGTTACACATATTTTCCCCTATCCCTATTATTCTCATTTTATGTACCAACCTTTTGTGTGGCACTGTATCAAAAGCTTTTGAAAAGTCCATATACACAACATCCACTGCATTTCCCTGGTCCAGGCTTGAACTTACCTCTTCATAGAAGCTGATCAAATTAGCCCATGGAGGCTTCACGAAAGTTTATAATGTTCAGCCGTGAAATTTTTTATTTTTTTTTTTACCACGAAATTGTAATTTCAACCAGGTAGCTTTTTTTTCACAAGGGAATCAGGAAAAAATGCACCATAAAACATATTGTGCAATTTCTCTTGAGTACACAGATATCTCATACGTGGTGGAAGTCAATTGTTTGGGTGCACGGCAAGGCTCAGAAGGGAAGGAGCATCATTTGATTTTTTTTAAAGCAAAATTGTCTGGAATCATTAGCAGATGCGATGTTGCGTTTGGAGACCCCCCTGAGGTACCTAAACAATGGAGCTCCCCCACAAAGGACCCCATTTTGGAAGCTAGACCCCTCATGGTATTTATCTAGCCGTTTACTGAGCATTTTGAACCCCTGGAGGCTTCACAAAAGTTTATAATGTTCAGCCGTGAAAATCTATATATATTTTTTTAACCACGAAATTGTTATTTCAACCAGGTAGCTTTTTTTTCACAAGGGCATCTGGAAAAAATGCACCATAAAACGTATTGTGCAATTTCTCCTGAGTACACAGATACCTCATATGTGGTGGAAATCAACTGTTTGGGCACACGGCGGGGCTCAGAAGAGAAGGAGCGCCATTTCACAGCAAAATTAGTTGGAATTATTAGCAGACGCCATGTTGCGTTTGGAGATCCCCTGAGGTGCCTAAACAATGCAGCCCCCCACATGTGACCCCATTTTAGAAACTAGACCCCCCTTACAAAAAAATTAGTTTGGCGACATAAAAAATACGGATGTCAGTAAAAAAATAAAAAAATAATAATAATATGAGCGCCTGCAACTGACACTAAGGCAAGTGCCACACGTGAGAGCGATGCACGAATCTCACATCACATCATCCGACACAGCCGCACACTCCTGTCTGGAAGAGAGCGACCGTGCCGGATGATGCGATGTCAGACTCGTGCATCACTCTCACGTGTGGCACTGGGCTGACCCTTACAATATTCAGTAAAAAATACTGTAGTTGATTCCTACAGTATAATTTTACTGGCCCTAAACTAAGTTTATTTGTATTTATTTCTTAGTTTACATTAAAAAAAATCAGGATGCACGCACGGATGTGCTGCAAAAAGGGGCGGGGACTAGGTGGGATGGTAAAAAAAGATGGATGGAGGATGGGAGAGTGCGCGGCAGATGGAGGTGCGGCGAAGGATGGGAGAGTGCGTGGCGGAGGATGGGAGAGGGCGGCGGAGGATGGGAGAGGGCGGAGGAGGATGGAGCAGCGCTGGAGGATGGGAGAGGGCGGGCAGCAGATCAGGGTGCGAGGGGGTGGAGGAGGCAGCAGATCGGGAAGAGTGAGAGGGGGTGGAGATGGCAGCAGATCGGGGGTGAGAGGGGGTGGAGATGGCAGCAGATCGGGGAGGGTGAGAGGGGGTGGAGTGGGCAGCAGATCAGGGAAGGTGAGAGGGGGCAGCAGATCGGGGAAGGTGAGAGGGGATGGAGGGCTCAGCAGATCAGGGAGGATGAGATGTGGGGGAGGGGCAGCAGATGAAGAGGATGGGATAGAGCAGGCAGCAGATCAGGGAGGGTGAGAGGGAGCAGCAAATCAGGGAGAGGGGCAGCGGCTAATGAGGGAGAGCGGGCAGCAGATCGGGGAGGGTGAGATGGAGAGTGCAGGCAGCAAATCGGGGAGGGTGAGAGATGGTGGAGGGGGCAGCAGATGAGGATGGGAGAGAGCGGGCAGCAGCTCACGGAGGTCACACACACACACACAGGTCCAAAAGTGGGTGGACAGAAAATAACAACTTGCTCTAACGGTTTCAGCATTTTGAAATTTCCAATATTCTTTTAAGATCCATTTTCTTTGATCTGTATTTAAAATTATTTGCCATTTTCGGTTATCTGAAAAAAAAAAACAGATTTGGGGGAGATTTATCTGTGAAAACTGGATCTGTGAAACTGACTCAGTTGCCCTTAGCAACCAATCAGATTCCACCTTTCATTTTCCAAAGAGACTGTGAAAAATGAAAAGTGGAATCTGATTGGTTGCTAAGGATTCTCAGCAGCCCACAGCCGCCCCTGGAAATGGCACATTGTTTCTTAGCGCCATTTCCAGGCGCTTTACTCTGCTTTTCCAGGTGCTTTACCTGGTTCATCCAGTGGCCTCGTCCAGTGACCACCATGAATTTCTAATAAACAGTAAAAAAAAAAAAAAAAAAAAAAATTTTTTATTAAGAATAAAACAAAAAAAAAAATTTAGAGACTATCTTTATTATATATAAAAAAAAACCTCCTTAGTCCAATGTAGTCCACAGGTAGAGCATTGTCAGCTCTGCTTCATCGCTCTGACAATAAGGCGATGATTCAGTTAACAGGACATTCGATGACGTCATAGCCATGTGACCTGTCTGTAAGCCAATGTGTGTACAACATTCACACCAGGCTGGCCACATGGCTATGACGTCATGGAAGGTCCTTGTAACCCGGGGGCACAGCAATGATCGTACTCGGAAGCAGAAGCGGCCGGGAGACAGAGTCTGCAGGACGCGTCGCAGGACCTGTAAGTATAATGACAATGTTTATTATTAACTATATTCTTTATTTTACAGCCGCCCCGCCCCATCCCATAACTGTAAAGCGTGATTGGATGCAAGTTCGCATTATCTCGATCTATACAAAACGATTGGGCAAGGCTCCCAATCCTGACCATCGGGGGGATCACCCATCACTACTCCCATTATGATATTAATAAACTTGCTGTGTATACATCTTTGGCATTTGCCCATACCTATGCCCTGAGTTTAAAAGGCCGCGGCCTGGGCGCGCATGCATGGGGGCATCTCTCTTTCAATGCTTGTGAGTGACTGCTTCCTTACGGGATGAGGCAGGCTCTGTGTGATGACACAGGATATGCCTGCTTCATATCCGGGAATTGCCCAATGACTCAAATCATTGGTGGGATCCCGACACCCATGTGGCACAAACAGGATGCTGGTGGACATTCAATTATTACCACTATAAAGGGACCCCCTCCCTGTCACACACCTTATTACGGCCCCCCGAGTAAGATTACGAAATGCGTTAGGGCACATTTCCACCACTCCGTGCATTCAGGATGGGTAAGCAATAACCGACCATATGGATCTGTGGTGCCTTGTCAGTTTGACCCCTGGGCACATTGCATTAATAACTTATTTATTTCACTGGACTGTATGAATATGTATTTACAGGAGTCTTGGTCACTATTAAACCCTGTGCGCACACTGCGTTGTTACCCGCGTTTTTGCTGCAGAAATTTCTTGAGAAAATGGTTGTAACCTTTCTGCAGACATTCCCCAGCAAAACCGATTGAGAAAAAAAAAATAGCTGTGCGCACACTGCGTTTTTTTCTCAAGAAAATTCTTTCTGCAGAATTTCTTGAGAAAAAGAATGAGCATGTCACTTCTTTTCTGCAGGTACCTGTGTTTTATGCCATAGATAATAATAAAAAAAAACTGCAGGGACCAACCTGCGGAAAAAAACGAATCAAAAAGGCATCAATAATGCAAAAAAAAAACTTGGTAAAAACGCATGCGATTTTTGGTGCGTTTTTTTTATAAACTGTTTATTTAACAAGATTTTCAAGGGAGTATCAAAATCAATTGCATAGACAGACATTTTTTTCAAGTCTGAGGGAGATACAAGGAAAGGAGGGAACAGGGAAGGCGGGAAGGGACATTTAACATACGAGCCACATGAGACATCTATATATATATCACTGAAATATGTTCATCTTTTAATCTAACTAGTTGCGATCGTCCATAAAAAGATCCCATGGTGTTCATATTTGTTGAAACCTTTCCAGCTGATTGTTTATACAAGCAGTAAGGTACTCCATCTGCTTTGTTTCTTGTATCCGTAGTTCCAGATCTTGAAGGGTAGGGGAAAATGTTTTTTTCCAGAACGAGGCTATCAAGCACTTCGCTGAGTTCCATATGTGTAGGAGCAACCTGGCAGAGTTTTTTGAGGCCCCTAAAGGTGGTACATTAAGAAGGTAGCTGAACGGGTCTAGAGCAACCTTAAAGTCCAAAACCTCATGAACCAATTTCTCCACCCCTTTCCAGAAAGGAGCAAGAACCTCACAGTCCCAAAAGATATGAGTGAGCGATCCTCTATCTCTCGCGCATCTCCAACACTGGTCTGACGTGTTAGGAAAAAGTTTACAAAGCACCTCTGGAGTATGATACCAATGCATTAAAATCTTATATTGGTTTTCTTTTCGTACGGTGCATATAGACGTTTTTGCCGTTCGATCCCAAATAGCCTGCCACATCGGTCACGATATCGCCCTCCCAAATATGTCTCCCATTTTGTCATATATGAGTGTTGTATCTCTAGATGTGAGGTCAGCATATTATATAAGCATGAGATTAGCCTCATCGTTGAAGCCCCTATCTTACATATGCCCTCAAATAGTGTGGGTTTAGGGAAAGTAGTGGATTTAATCGTGGATATGGCCAGGTGACGTATTCGTGCGTAAGTATAAAAAGCCTCCCCAGGGATTGGGATTCCAAATCTCTCCTGTAATATCGAAAAGGGCAGTATCGTATATGTGCGTGGGTCTATTAAGTCTATATATCGGAAAAGCCGTGCACAAACCCATGGACCAATCACCTTGTTATCCATGCTATCCTTCAAAGCTGGACTATATAGGAATAGCATCCATTGGGAATTTGCCGAGATGAGCGGAAAAGATTTTATAGCCAGCCACCAGAGACGTCTGGTGAACGCCATAGGCCCCAGCAGGAGTCTATCAGGGGTGCCCGGAGAGCTCATCCACAACAAAGCAGCCGGATGACCAGGGGCCACCCAGGTCCACTCCACGTACATCCATTTACCCACCGAAGACAGGCCCAGCCAGGCAGGAATACGCCTTAAATGTGTGGCTATGTAGTACTCTCCGGATCACCAACCGAGTGATCAGTACAGGAAGTGTCTCTAATAAGTACAAACAATTTGGCAGAATCGTCATCTTGACAGAGGCCATCCTCCCAAAGAAAGATAGGCGAAGTTTGTCCCATTTGGATAATGTCTTTTTAAGATCTTCAAAGAAAGAAGGGAAATTATGTGCGTATACTGTTTATTAGGAGATGGTAAATGTATCCCCAGGTATTTTAGATGCTCCTTTTTCCAAGCATATGCATGTGCTGACTGTAAGGCTGAGCGAGTGGCCGGTTTTAAATATAGGGGCAGGGCTTCTGTTTTTGTGGTATTAATTTTATAACCTGATAGGTTCCCATACTCAACTAAAATGGCATGGAGATTGGGTAAGGATATCAGAGGATTTCTCACAGTCAGGAGGACATCCTCAGCGAAAAGTTGTCATCCTCAGCTTGTACTCCCGTCCCCCTATATGAAAGCTCTGCACATCTGGATTTTCCCTAATTTGTGTGGCTAGAGGTTCTAAACATAGAACAAATAAAATGGGGGACAGAGGACACCCCTGCCGAAACCCATTATGTATGGGAAAGGCCGAGGACAAAGCATGAGGGAGTATTAGCAAAGCTTCAGGGTTTGTATATAATGCGCGAATAGCGTGCAGGAATGGTCCCTCTATACCAAATCTTTTAAGAGTATTGAACAGAAAAGGCCAACCTAATCTATCAAACGCCTTTTCTGCATCTAGGCTCAGGAGCACGCCTTCCCCTTTCTGATGATTCAATGCATCTATAAGATTTATCGTCCGCCTAGTATTATCGCCTGCCTGTCTATCTAATATAAAACCCACCTGATCTCCGTGTATTTTGCTGAGGGAGTAACACCGACATCCTGGTGGCTAATATTCTTGCAAATATTTTTAAGTCCGCATTGAGTAGCGATATTGGGCGATAGCTTGCGCAATCTGCAGGATCTTTTCCAGGCTTTAGGATCACCGTTATATGAGATCTTAACATTGAAGGAGGTATTGGCACGCCGTTTAAAAAAAAAAAAAAAAAAAAAAAGAGTTAAGTAGGGTCTGCATATAGGGGACAAACGAACTCTGAATATTTTATAATCCAGATCTGAAAATCCATCTGGACCTTGTGCTTTCCCAATTGTGGAGGTCAATTACTCAATGATAATCAAGAGATTAAATGTATTTAGGGCTGCTGCATTTAATTTTGGCAGTGACCGAGCTGCCAAATACTCATTGATTAGGCAATCTCTCGCCTGTGCATCTGTCGGAAGGGTTGATGGGAGTAAATACAATTTGGCATCTGCGTGTTTCTGGGGGTCATATGTCAAGTGCCCCTGTGCATCTCCAATGGCCATGGGAGTGGATTGTGCTGTACGGTTTATGAGCTGCGCTGCTAGTATCGAATGGGCTTTGTTACCTTTTTCGTAGTACCTCTGTTTGGTATAAATCAGCAATTTCTCTACTTTCTGAATTGCCAGGTCCTTCAGCTTATTTCTCACCATTGCAAGGGATTTTAGTTTGGAAGTAGAAGGATGTATAAGCTTTTCTTGCTCCAGCTTTGCCAGCTGATCCGTAAGCTCTTTACGCTGCATCTCTGAATCTCTCTTAAGGCCCCGTCACACACACAGATAAATCTTTGGCAGTTCTGTGGTTGCAGTGAAATCATGGACATATTGTTCCATTTGTACACAGCCACAAACCTGGCACTGATTGTCCACAATTTCACTGCAACCACAGATCTGCCGCAGATTTATCTGTGTGTGTGACAGGGCCTTTAGGCTATGTGCGCACTGGGAAATGGAATTTTCTTGAGAAAATTCCGCATGCTCTCAAAGATTACCGCACCCTCAGTAAAAAACTGCGGCAAACCGCACCCGAAAACCGCATGCGGTTTGCCGCGGTTTGCTGCGGTTTTACTGCGGTATTGTTCGCGGTATTGCCGCGGTTTTGCCGCGTGCGGGTTGGGATGTGCTTTATTGCATTCAATGCAATAAAGCACATTGAAAAAAAAAAAAAAGTCATTTAATTCTGAGATAGTAGATAGATAGACAGAAGAATAGATAGAGGGATAGATAGATAGACAGACAGATAGAGAGATAGATAGAGGGATAGATAGATAGATAGATAGATAGATAGATAGAGGACAGATCGCTACATTTCCCATGGTCGGCAGTGAGTTCACATTACCGGCCGTGGGAAATGACCGGTAATTACCTCTGCTGTCTGCTGCATTCATTCAGCGCTGTGTCTGTGACAGTCGCGGCTGGATGTAAGCAGCGCAGGACCTGTGGATTACGCTGGAGCTTTGGTGCGGGAGGGGTTAATAAAATGGTGATCGAGGCTTGTTTGTTTTATTTAAAATAAAGGATTTTTCGGTGTCTGTGTTTTATTCACTTTACTTACGGGTTGATCATGTCAGCTGTCACATAGACGCTGCCATGATCAAGCCTGGAGTTAATGGCGGTGATCCACCACCATTAACCCCTTGTATTACCTTGCTGCCACTGCTACACGGCAGCAAGAAGAGCCGGGGACACGCCGGAGCTGCCGCATAATGCATGCGACAGTGCCGGGGCAGCTGCGGCTGATATTCTCGGCTGCCGGAGGGGGAGTGAGGCGGGGGACATTAACCCTGCTCCCTCCCCCAGCCTGAGAATACCGGGCCGCCGCTGTGTGTTTACCTCGGCTGGACGGTAAATATGCAGCGGAGCCCACGTTCTTTGTTTTCTATATTTCCGTTTTCTTTCTATGTGTGTTCTATGTGTCTGTGTCTATGTGTTCTATGTCTGTGATGTCTGTGTGTGTGTGTGTGTGTGTGTGTGTGTGTGTGATCTGTGTGTGTTTACTCTTTGCACGGCTTCCTCTTCCTGTAATGACATCACTTCCCTGCAAAACTGCAGACAGGCGATGTACATTACCGGAGGTAAACCGCGAAATACCGCAGGGAATAACGCAGGAAAATGCAGTGAACCGCACAGAATTTGGTTCCTGCGTTATTCCCTGCGGGATTTCACGATTAACATTGGAGTCAATGGAGTGAAATCCCGCAGCGATGTGCGGAAAAGAAGTGACATGCACTTGTTTTTGCTGCGGGATTCCCGCAGCAAAACATGCAGCTGTCAAATTCCGCCCAGTGCGCACAGGATTTTTTTTCTCCATAGGATTTGCTGGTGATTCACTGCAGAGATGTTATGAACATTTTCTGCAGCAAACATGCAGCAAATCCGCGGAAAATCCGCGGCAAAATCAGGTAAGTGCGCACATAGCCTAAAGGCGAGATGCCAAGGAGATACAATTCCCCCTCATGACTGACTTATGTGCCTCCCATAAAGTTGACTGTGAGGAAACAGACCCACCATTTATTTGGAAGTACTCCTCCAGGTGGTCCTGAAGCTTAGATTGATGGATGGGGGTCTTCAAGAGGTGGTCGTTTAATCTCCAATGGCATACCCTTCTAGTTGAAGTAGACTCACAGACATGAATTAGGACTGGGGCATAATCTGGCCATGTAATATGACCAATGTCAGAGTTTTTAGTGAGACGTAGGGCTGGCAAATTTCCCAAGAAGGTGTCTATGCGTTAAATGTGTGTGAGAAAAAAACGTGTACTGTCGGGCTGATTACCTGCCACAGATCAAAGAGCGCATGTTTATGTATCAAGGCACGAAAGGCCTTTGCTTGTCTGATAAAATGTGCCTCTGGTTGCTGGCCACTTACAGAACTTCTGTCCCTCACCTCCGAGAATGGTAGTTAAAATCACCGGCCAGAAACAATGTAGAAGGAAGTTCTCAAGTTACTTTACCAAGGACCCGTTCCAAAAAAGGTATTTGCCCTACGTTTGGTGCATAAATATTATACAGGACTATTGGGGTACCTTTCAGTAATCCCGTCAAGATAATGTAGCGACCCTTTGGATCTATAGTGGATTTGGTAATTTGGATCGGGCATCCTCTAGCTATAAGGATAGCCACCCCTGCTCTCTTTGTCGCATGGAGCTACATATGCCGTAGGCAATTTTCCCTTCGCAAATTGGAATGAGCCCAAATTGTCATGATGGATTTTCTGTATAAAGGCCACATCCGCCTTCAGGGATTTTAACTCCTGCATGGCTAATCTCCGTTTCATATTGGAATTTAACCTCTTAGTAATTATGGATACTATACGAATCATGGGAATGGTTGGTGTGATCAGATGCAAAATTGTACCCAGTCTTCTGGGTCTTACCTAATTTTAGCCAATGCTTCACCCCTGGCCCGTTGGAATGGTACTCAGCCAGATTGCTCCACAGGATCATGAACTGTTTAGGTTGCCTCACGTAGAATGAATCAATGTGACACAGTGTAGGAAAGCACACTGGGGAAAGAGGGTGACTACAAACAACATTTAAGCACATTAATTGGTGCGTTTTTTTAACGCAAGTGCGCTAATCTTTCAGACTCTCAGAAATTTCTTGAGAAAAATCCTTTTTCTAGTGCGCGCAGGGCCTTAGTGATTCACTGATATAAATATGGCCTTGATTCAAATTCTTCCTAATACTTAACATCTATATGACTCTTTGTATATAGGTTGAATCCTATTCCTGAGTCCACTGACTGGTGGTGTTCTCTGGAACTCTTCCATATTCATCTGTGTGTACATTGATAATCTTTATCTTTTTCCATAAGTTTCCTCTTGTATACATTTAATAAAACCATGTAATTAATAAAGGTTTTTCTGTTTTCACAAAGAGGACATTTTCTGACAAAGCCAAATGCTGACGACTTTTGAGATTGGCGAACCTTTTTCGAACAAGTTTCACTCATCTCAACTCCTGATATGCCCCCAGTGGAAACCCACAACAAGTGACCCCATTTTGGAAACTATACCACCTTAAGCAATTATCTATTTCTTAAACCTTGTCTACCATCTTTGATCCAGGTTATGTTTAAGAGGTTGTTCCTCGAAACATGTAAACCAGATTCAGGTGTGTTTTTTTGTCTGTCTCGTCCATGTTCACAGTTTGTATTTTTAATATGCATTAAATGAGATAATTTTCAGTGCTGGATCCTTTCCCTTTTTGTTTGTACCCTGTTACAGTTTTTACTGATCTGTGCATGTCTTGCAGGTGAGCTGTTTTTTTCTTTTTTTCGTTTGGCTCTGCAATTATCTAAAAGGCATAGTTAGGAAGATTTCCTGGAACTATGGTATTGGCGATAAATAGAGGCAATGCAGTTACAATGGAGCTCCTGTCACCAGCGTATAGAAGCTGGTTTCAAGAAGAAGTGTAACCCCAGGGGAACAGAAACAAGGTGAGTATGTTTTTTTTTATATGTGTATGGGATGTGTAATGGCTCATGCTGTATATAAGAGCTATGTGGTGGCTCATACTGTATATAAGAGGCTATGTGGGCCTCATAATGTATATAAGAGGCTATGGTGGTGTTCATGCTGCATATAGGGGCCATGTTGGGGCTTATACTGTATACAGGAGGCTATGTGAGGGCTCATACTGTACTTAAGAGGCTATGAAGGTGCTCATCCTATATGTAGGGGCCATGTGGGGGTTCATGCTGTACTTAGGAGGCTATGTGGGGGCTCATACTAAATGGGAGGCGATGTCAGGGCTCATGCTGTATATAGGGGCTATGTAAGGTCTTATGCTGTATAAAGAAGGCTATGTGAGCGATCATATGATATATATTTGGCTATATGGGGCTTATACTGTATATAAAAGGCTATGAGTGTGCTCCTGTTGTGTATAAAGGCCATGTGGGGGCTCATGCTATATATGGGAGGTTATGTGGGGGCCAATGCTGTATATAGGGGCTATGTGGGGGCTCATGCTATATATAGCAAGCTATGTCGGGGATCATGCTGGATAGGAGGGGTGTCAGCATACTTAGTTCTTCTTAACCCCTTTATGACCTAAGACGTACCCGTATATTCTAAATCATGTCGGGGTAAATCACTGCCAACTGCTGGGGTGAGCCGGCGGCAATCCCTGAACATATCTGCTGATTTGAAAAGCAGATATATACGGTTAACAGGCGCAGGTGGATCCGAGATCCACCCACGCATGTTAACCCCTTAGATCGTGGTGTCAATATGTGACAGCGCAATTTAAATGGCAGCGGCAGGGAAATCGCCATTCCCCAATGCCATCGGAGGCCCCGTGACGTGATCACAGGAAGCCGACGGTTGCCATGTGATGACACCTGTTGCTATCATAATGTAGCCCCTGTTAGAGCCGACAGAGCAACATCTCAAACAGGAACGCAGCATTTCTGTTGATCAGAGCTTTGCAGCTTTGATCAACAGAAATTAATGAGCGATGAGATTGCTGATCCTTATAGTCCCCTTGGGGGACTAGTAAAATAAAAAAAGTTAAAATTTAAAAAAAAAAAAAAAAAAAAATACAAATCGCAAAATTCAATAATAGGCGATCAAAATTTAGCATCTGTGCAAAAACAGTACCATTAAAAACGTCAGCTCGAGACGCAAAAAGTAAGCCATCACTGAACCTCATAACCCAAAAAAAACGGATTTTTGTGTACTCACCGTAAAATCGTTTTCTCTTAGCCATCATTGGGGGACACAGGACCATGGTGTTATGCTGCCTATCCATAGGAGGACACTAAGTAGATGGAAAAAGCATTAGCTCCTCCTCTGCAGTAATACACCCCCTGGCCGGGCCAGGCAACCTCAGTTTTAGTACACAAGCAGTAGAAGAAAAAAAATCAGTAAAAACTTATCTCAATGGAGGAACATGAGAAAAACAAAAAAAGAGAGTCATAACCAAATAAGGTACTGAGAGAACCAAGGCCAGGGCAACAGGGTGGGTGCTGTGTCCCCCAATGATGGCTAAGAGAAAACGATATTACGGGGAGTACACAAAAATCCGTTTTTCTCTGATGCCTCATTGGGGGACACAGGACCATGGGACGTCTTAAAGCAGTCCATGGGTGGGAAAAATAAAAGAAGACAACACAACCCAAGGACTAGGAACCAGTCCAAGACACCCTGGAGCGCCTACTAAGAGAGGTGCTCTACTGCCGTTAACAGAATTTTCCTACCCAGATTTGCCTCAGCTGAAACCTGGGTATGGACTCTGTAATGCTTTGAAAAAGTATGTAGGCTAGACCAGGTCGCAGCCTTACCCACCTGTTCCACTGAAACCTGATGCCGAATGGCCCACGAAGCGCCAACTGCTCGCGTGTAATGAGCCCGCAGCCCACTAGGAATGGGCTTGAGTTGCAAGCGGTAGACTTCCTGGATCGCAGAGCGAATCCAGCGAGCCAGAGTTGCCTTTAAAGCTGCCTGTCCCTTCTTAGGCCCCTCAGAAATGATGAACAAAGAGTCCGTTTTCCTAAAGGGGGCTGTCCTGGATATGTAATATCTGAGAGCTCTGGCGAGGTCTAACGAATGCAGAGACCTTTCCACCCTATCAACTGGATATGGACAAAAGGAAGGCAGAACAATGTCCTCGTTCAAATGATACGGGGTAGGAACCTTTGGAAGAAAATCCGGAAGGGGGCACAGAATCACCTTGTCCTGGTGAAGGATCAGAAAAGGCTCGCGGCAAGAGAGTGCTGCCAGCTCCTAAACCAGTCTGATGGACGTAATTGCCACCAGGAATGTTACCTTCCAGGACAGAAGAGCAAGGGTGGATTCCTTGAGAGGTTCAAAGGGAGACCTCTGGAGACCATCCAGAACGAGATTGAGGTCCCATGGGTCCAGCGGCCGTTTGTACGGGGGAACTAGATGGGAAACGCCATGGAGGAAAGTCTTGACTTGCGGTTTTTGAGCCAGGCGGCATTGGTAGAAGATTGAGAGCGCTGAGACCTGCTCATTAAGGGAACTGAGAGCCAACCCCGCTTGCAAGCCAGACTGCAGAAAGTCGAGAATTTTGGGGATGGCCAGAGGCATAGGCTGGACGTTAGTTTCCCTGCACCATGAAAAGAAGAAGATTTTCCACGTACGGTGGTAAATGCGGGATGAAGCAGGCTTTCGGGCGCTGATCATGGTGGAGATAACCGCGGGGGAGAATCCCGCTCTTGTTAATACCCAGGTCTCAATGGCCATGCAGTCAGCTTCAGGGCTCTGGAGTTCTGATGGGAAATGGGCCCTTGAGTCAGCAATTCTGGGATGTCTGGAAGGCGCCATGGTACGTCTACGAGCATATGTACTAATTCGGCGTACCAGGCGCGCCTGAGCCAGTCCGGTGCTATCAGTATCACCGGGACTCCCTCTGCCTTGATCTTCTTGATTACCCGCGGCAGCAGGGGTAGAGGTGGAAATATGTAAGGCAGGCGGAAGTGGTGCCAGGAGCAAACTAGAGCATCCGCGCCGATGGACTGCGGGTCGCGTGAGCTGGCTGTGAACGCGGGTACCTTTGCGTTCAACCTTAAGGCCATTAGATCCATGTCTGGTGTGCCCCAGCAAGTGCAGATGTGTAGAAACACTTCTGGGTGGAGAGACCATTCTCCGGCGACCAGGCCTTGGCGACTTAGAAAGTCTGCTGCCCAGTTCTCTACCCCCGGTATGTGTACCGCTGATATCACTGACCCAGTTGATTCGGCCCAGCTGAGGATCTTGTGGGTCTCGAGATAAGCCGCTTTGCTGCGGGTGCCCCCCTGCCGATTGAGATAGGCTACAGCTGTCGCATTGTCCGATTGGACTCGAATCTGACGACCCGCTAGCAGAGGGCAGAACACACTGAGCGCGAGGAAGATCGGGCGGATTTCCAGGATGTTTATGGGTAGGGAAGACTCCTGGGGCGTCCAACATCCTTGAGTAGTGTGGTGCCGGTACACTGCTCCCCAGCCTAGGAGGCTGGCGTTCGTGGTCAGGACCAGCCAGTTCACTGGGAGAAAAGATCTCCCCTTCGATAGGGATGAGGACCGAAGCCACCAGTGGAGTGCATACCTGACTGAAGGCGTCAGGTGAAGAAGATGTTTGTCCAGGGAGAAGGGGCTCTTGTCCCAGGCAGCTAGAAGGGCTAGCTGCAGTGGGCAGAGGTGCAGTTGAGCAAAAGGTACTGCCTCCATAGCCGCCACCATCCTGGTGAGCACCTTCATGCTGAATTGAATGGAGCGAGACGGAGGACGTAGAAGGCAGCGTACCGCTTGTCGAAGAGCGATCGCCTTGTCCTGAGGGAGATAGATCAAGCCCCGACGGGTGTCCAGGGACATGCCCAGGAAGGTGATGGATCGTGCTGGGACCGGGAATGATTTGTCTAGATTCAGTAGCCACCCTAAGCAGGATAGGGTGTCCACGGTGATCTGTACGCTGGTTGAGCAGTCGCGGAAGAAGGGGGCCTTGATGAGGAGGTCATCCAAATAAGGGAGAACGACTACTCCCCTGGCGTGAAGGACGCTCATGGCGGCCGCCATGACTTTGGTGAAGACCCTTGGTGCGGTGGCAAGGCTGAAGGGTAGGGCTACGAATTGAAAATGGGAGTCCTGAACTGCGAACCGGAGGAACTTATGGTGATCTGGGACGATGGGTATGTGCAGGTACGCGTCCTTGATATCTATGGAGGCGAGGAATTCCCCTTCGACCATGGATGCAATAATGGACCTTAGGGACTCCATTCTGAATCTCCGTACGTGCACGTTTGTTCATGTGTTTGAGGTCCAGGATGGGTCAAACGGACCCATCCTTTTTGGGGACCACAAAGAGGTTGGAATAAAAACCGCTGAACTTCTCGTCGTCCGGGACGGGTATTATCACTCCTGCTGTTTGGAGCGAGTGGATTGCTGAGAAAAAGGCCTTGCGTCGTTTTCGAGTCTTTGGGGGGTTTGAGAGAAGGAACCGACTCGGGGGTCGGGTCCGAAATTCTATGTGGTAACCGGAAGACACAAGGTCTCGCACCCATTTGTCGTCTGAGGCGGCAGCCCAGATGTGTTGAAAGAGCTGCAGTCGACCTCCTACAATGAGTGTGTCTTCCAGGGCGCCGAAGGAGTCATGAGGGGGAAAACGTCGTGGACGTGTCTCCCTAGTTCTGGACTGTTTCGGTTTAGGCTGCCATGACGAAGTGGGTTTCGGGGAGAGCTGAGAAGGTCGGTCCCTGCGTAGTCCGTGGCTAGTGGTGGGGACAGCACGGGATGTCGACCAACCAAATGAGTTCCGAAAGGAGCGGAACGAGGACTGTGAACGTCTGGTGAAGGTCGTCCTGGGCTTCAGCTGGGGAAGGGAGGTACTTTTTCCTCCCGTGGCATCAGAAATGAACTTGTCCAGACGTTCGCTAAACAATCGGTCTGGAAAAAAGGGAAGGCCCGTGAGAGACTTCTTGTAGGCAGAGTCCGCTCGCCATTGTCGGAGCCAGAGAGCTCTACGGATGGCTATGGTATTTGAGGCGGTAAAAGCTGCGCAGGTAGCAGTATCAATGGAGACCTGCATGAGGTACTCCGCCGCAGCGGCAATTTGAGCTGTTACCTCTGTGACGGTATGAGGGAACTGAGATTCCTCAAGCGAAGTGTTAAGGGATTCTGCCCAGACCGAGATCGCCTTTGCGACCCACACAGAGGCAAAGGAGGGCGAGAGGGAGGAACCCGCAACCTCAAAGGCAGAGCGGGCGAGGTGCTCCACCTGTCTGTCTGGTCCTTGATGGAGGAACCATCGGGTAAAGACAGGAGCGTTTTTGTGGCAAGGCGGGAGACCGGGGGGTCGACCGAGGGCGGATCGGCCCAGCCCTTAGGGGCAGGTGAGGCAAAAGGGTACCGGGACTCCATGAGTTTACGGTTACTGAAGCGCCTGTCAGGCTTCTCCCTTTGCTTTGTAAGGATATCCTGAAACTCTGGGTGATCAGCGAAAACCTTTTGGGGTTTCCTTGCCCTCTTAAAGGAGACCACATGGTCAGTGGTAGTGGATGGGTATCCTCCACATGCAGAGTTTGGTTGATTGCTGCTATAAGGGAGTCTATTGCAGTTTGATCATGTGGGGAGGGTGAAACCAAGGAATCATCCTGGTACAAACAGCATTCTCCCTCCTCCAGCTCTTCAGAAGCCGTGGAGCGTGTGGGAGAGCCTGCCCTGTGTGCTCCCGAGGGAGAGCCATGGGGGCCATGAGAGAGTGCTGGAGACACCCAGCCGTGTGCTCTTTTTCTGATCCCTGCAACCGGTGAAGCATGGGCCCAGATTACCTCAGAAGAATCCTCCATAGGGGTATGCTCAGGCTGCGTTCCATCCAGGGGCCCAGAAGGGTGTGGAGGACAACATTGCATAGCCACCACCAGGTTCTGTGACAGTTTTCCCATGGATTGGGACAGAAACTGTGCCCATTCCGGTGGGCTGGGAGCCCTAGGCTCTGGGCTGACGGTTGCGGCGGTGGTGGCGGGGGGATCTTGGGGGGCTATAAGGTGTGTTTACGTGGTAGCTCAGCGTGGCAGGTAGTGCAGGCTGAATAATAGACTATGTGAGCCTTAGCACTCTTAGTACCCTTAGAGTTCTGCATGTTCCTAATAGGAGTATGCCAGGAGGGGGAGCAATGATATGCAGAGCTACAAGTGAAGCAGTGGGAAGGAAGGATTGTATTTGCTTCGGTGTACCTCACCAGAATCAGCCGATGGCCCTGCGTCCTCAGGAAGCAGTCTTTGTGGCGATCTTCACGTGTTTTCCTGGGGGGCGGGGCTTATCACGGCCCGCGGGGGGGCTGGGCTTAGCGCTAAAAGAGCGCCAAGAAGAAGTCAGTGTGCCCCCCTGCTGTCGGTAGTAAAAAACGGCGGGAAGGGAGCTTCTGTGACAGTTTTTCTCCCCCTCCCTCCAGTCAGCACACAGCTACCAGTCGATTATCTCTGCAGGAGTCCCTGCAATCAGCAAGGGACTCCCCCCCTCCTCCATCCAGCACGCAACTAGAGGGAATAAACACTGAGTTTATGAGCCGTGGGAGCCCTCCCCCCGCCACCGTTAGATTATCTCTGCAGGATTCCCTGCAATCAGCAAGGGACTTTCCCCTCCTCCAGCTATGGTGGGAATAAAAGACTGTAAATTCAGTAGTCCTGGGAGCCTTCCCTGCACCGTCTTTCTCCCTATGTCTGGGAAACCAGTCAGGGGGGATCTCACCTTAACACTGCCTTAGTCCAGGCAGTGGAAATAGAGTCAGCCTGCTGTGTCCGGCCACACAGGTGCAATGTATCAACTCAGAGCCTGCAAAGAGGGGCTGAGGAATTGTGCCTCTGCCCTGGGCTCTGGAAAATCGGTGTCTGTGGGACCCGTCGTCCAGTAAAAGGCAGCCCAGGGTCCAGCGTCGCAGGAGGGGGTACGTGGAGGCAACACTCCGCGTTTCCGCCCGTTGATGGTATTGGGAGATCGGTCCCTAAGGGAAACCGTCGCCCTCAAAAAATAACAAAACCTTGAAAGGATGTGCCTCCTACAGACACCAAGCTAAAACTGAGGTTGCCTGGCCCGGCCAGGGGGTGTATACTGCAGAGGAGGAGCTAATGCTTTTTGCATCTACTTAGTGTCCTCCTATGTAGAGTTGAGCGCGGTTCGCGGTTCGAGGTTCTCCAGTTCTAGGCTCGAGTGATTTTGGGGCCTGTTCTAGATCGAACTAGAACTCGAGCTTTTTGCAAAAGCTCGATAGTTCTAGAAACGTTCGAGAACGGTTCTAGCAGCAAAAAAACAGCTAATTCCTAGCTGGCTTTCCGCTGTAATAGTGTAAGTCACTCTGTGACTCACACTATTATGACATTTCAGTGTATAGTGTGCGGGAACAGCGCCTTCAGATCACTGCTGTTTGTATAATGGCGATCGCCATTTTTTTTTTTTTCCTAGTCTTCCTTCCCTAAGCGCGCGCGTCTTGTGGGGCGGGCCAGCATGTCAGCCAATCCCAGACACACACACAGCTAAGTGGACTTTTAGCCAGAGAAGCAACGGCATGTGTGATAGGATGTCCATGTCACATGTCCCTGCATTATAAAACCGGACATTTTCCTCCAGCACGCCATTATCTGCCTTCTGCGTCCTTGGTGTCAGACATCAATGACGCAGCTCCGTCCTTTGTCCTATCGCTGATACAGCTGTATGCACTCCATACACAGCGCTGGACAGCATAGGGATAGCACTTTCCATCAGTCCTTTTAAGGGCTCGTACCGGCAGGGTCAGAGCCATAGGTGACAGGTCCTGAAAACAGCGACAGCGTCTGTGTAGCAAAGGTCAGGGATTTCCTCCCTGCATTTCCCCATTAGGAGGGAATAGAAAGGCAGGCTTCCTTTCCTCTACCCAGAGCCCCACAATCCTGGCACTGTACCCTCCTGTCCTCTGCACACTCCAACTCATTATAACTAAGCCATTATACTAGCAAACACTCAGTGTACCTAGTGGCATCCTAAACGTGGCTATTGGACTTTGCTATAGTCCCACTAGTGCAAAGACATTTGCAGCACCTCTGCCTGCATTGCACACTCCAACTCATTATAACTAAGCCATTATACTAGCAAACACTCAGTGTACCTAGTGGCATCCTAAACGTGGCTATTGGACTGTTGTCTAGTCACACTAGTGCAAAGACATTTGCAGCACCTCTGCCTGCATTGCACACCCCAACTCATTATAACTAAGCCATTATACTAGCAAACACTCAGTGTACCTAGTGGCATCCTAAACGTGGCTATTGGACTTTGTTATAGTCCCACTAGTGCAAAGACATTTGCAGCACCTCTGCCTGCATTGCACACTCCAACTCATTATAAATAAGCCATTATACTAGCAAACACTAAGTGTACCTAGTGGCATCCTAAACGTGGCTATTGGACTTTGCTATAGTCCCACTAGTGCAAAGACATTTGCAGCACCTCTGCCTGCATTGCACACTCCAACTCATTATAACTAAGCCATTATACTAGCAAACACTCAGTGTACCTAGTGGCATCCTAAACGTGGCTATTGGACTTTGCTATAGTCCCACTAGTGCAAAGACATTTGCAGCACCTCTACCTGCATTGCACGCTCCAACTCATTATAACTAAGCCATTATACTAGCAAACACTCAGTGTACCTAGTGGCATCCTAAATGTGGCTATTGGACTGTTGTCTAGTCACACTAGTGCAAAGACATTTGCAGCACCTCTACCTGCATTGCACACTCCAACTCATTATAACTAAGCCATTATACTAGCAAACACTCAGTGTACCTAGTGGCATCCTAAACGTGGCTATTGGACTTTGCTATAGTCCCACTAGTGCAAAGACATTTGCAGCACCTCTGCCTGCATTGCACACTCCAACTCATTATAACTAAGCCATTATACTAGCAAACACTCAGTGTACCTAGTGGCATCCTAAACGTGGCTATTGGACTGTTGTCTAGTCACACTAGTGCAAAGACATTTGCAGCACCTCTACCTGCATTGCACACTCCAACTCATTATAACTAAGCCATTATACTAGCAAACACTCAGTGTACCTAGTGGCATCCTAAACGTGGCTATTTGACTGTTGTCTAGTCACACTAGTGCAAAGACATTTGCAGCACCTCTACCTGCATTGCACACTCCAACTCATTATAACTAAGCCATTATACTAGCAATTTTTGCTGCAAGTTTAAGGGCCGTAGTTGCATTGTCAGGGATATTTATTCTTTATTATTCTGCTGTTAATAAAGCTAGACCACCACTGCAATCTACACCACCTCTCAATTTTTACTACCACATTTTCAGTGCACAATCTTGTCACAATCAACATGAGTGGCAAAATGACAGATGCTGGTGGAAAGGGGAAGAGGCGTGGTGGAAAAGGCAAAAAAGGTTTTGTCCGTGGGGAAGGTGGCAAAGCTCCATTATCATCTGCTGAAGATAGACCATCTACCAGCAAAAGTAAGATGTCTACTACTTACCGTGGACAATCCGATGTGCTCCCTTTTTTACGGACACGAACAACAGGAACAAAAGGTAGATGATGGCCAAAAAAGGAAAATGCTTGAATGGATCTCAAGTGGTCCAACAAGTGCCCTCTCAGCCTCTTCAAGTACCGCATCCAAAAAACACCAGTCCTCTGAGTTGTCATCCCAATCAAACTTGCTTTCTCCCAGCTCTGAAGTCTCCATCAGCCCTGCACAGTATGGTGGAACTGAGATGGCTGAGTCTGCAGAGCTGTTCAGTCACACTATAGCCTGGGAGTCAGAGGTCTGCTCCCAAGCTACAGTGAGTACAGAACAGGAAATGGTCTGCAGTGATGCCCAGAACCTTTGTGACTCTGATTCAGGCCATGAGGACCAAGTTTCTGAGCATAATGTTGACCCTTTGTCACAAACTGTAACACCTGTGGTTATAGACAATGAGGAACATACTGATGAAGATGAGACGCAGATACCCGATTGGGATGACAACTTAAATATTCGGTCAGGGCAAGAAGAGGCTCGGTCTGAGGGGGAGGGGAGTGCAAACACAACAATTGATGATGAAGTTCTAGATCCCACCTACTGTCAACCCACAGTCAGGCACTCGAGGAGGTCAACAGAGGTGGTGGAGGAGGATGCAACTGATGACGAAGTTACCTTGCGCCTTCCTGGACAGAGTCGGAGTACTGGTAGCACGTCTACAACTGCATCCTCAGCCACCACTCTGCCTCTGAGCATTATTCGGGGTGGATCAACAGGTCGCATGGCCTCTAAGTCTTGCCTAGCCTGGTCCTTTTTTGACATAGAAAAAGATCGCCCAAATTATGTGATCTGTAAAATTTGTCATGGTTCTCTTAGTAGAGGTCAAAACCTCAGCAGTTTGACAACTTCTTCCATGAATCGTCACATGAATAAATATCATATGGCCCGGTGGGAAGCTCACCGTGCTGCAATGCGGCCTAGCGGAGCGAACCATCCACCGCCTGCCCCTTCCAGTGCATCCACGCGCTCTTCATCTTCTAGGACTGTGGGGACAGCTGTCACACCTGTTTTTCCACCCACAACTTCCACCACTGTAACTGCAACAGGCAGTTTGCTTGGTAGGTCGTCAGTTGGTTTGGAAGGGGAAACAAGTGAGTGTGTACAGCTCTCTCAGACATCGATAGCACCAACGTTGGATGAAGGCAACATCATGTCTCCGCCAGCACTTTCCTCACAAACCTGCATTTTTCCAGGGGCACCCTACTCAACACCGTCTACACACAGCAGCCAGATCTCTGTCCCTCAGATGTGGTCAAATAAAAGGCCACTTCCTGCGACCCATGACAAAGCGAAGAGGTTGACTCTATCCCTCTGTAAGCTGTTGGCTACCGAAATGCTGCCTTTCCGCCTAGTGGACACACAGGATTTTAGAGACCTTATGTCTGTTGCTGTGCCCCAGTACCAGATGCCTAGTCGCCACTACTTCTCTAAGAAAGGTGTGCCCGCGCTACACCAGCATGTCGCACACAACATCACTGCTTCCTTGAGAAACTCTGTGTGAACGGGTGCATTTCACCACCGATACTTGGACCAGTAAGCATGGACAGGGACGTTACATGTCGCTGACTGGGCACTGGGTAACTATGATGATAGATGGTGAAGGGTCTGCTGCACAAGTCTTGCCGTCCCCACGACTTGTGTGTCAATCCTCTGTCTGTCCAAGTTCCGCCACTGCTTCTGCATCCTCCACCTCATCTGGGTCCTCCACCTCCGCCCCAAGCCTGCCTGGTCAGGCCACCAGCGTTCTCACAGCGCAAAAGGAATCACGCACCCCTCATTACTATGCTGGCAGCAGAGCACAACGGCATCAGGCGGTCTTTAGCTTGACATGTCTTGGGAATAAGAGTCACACAGCTGAGGAGTTGTGGTCAGCTCTGCGGTCCGAGTTTTATAAATGGTTGTCTCCACTCAACCTGCAGCATGGTAAGGCCGTGTGCGACAATGCTGCAAACCTGGGTGCGGCCATTCGCCTGGGCAAGGTGACACACGTACCTTGTATGGCTCACGTGTTGAACCTTGTCGTCCAGCAATTTTTAACACACTATCCCGGCCTAGATGGCCTTCTGAACAGGGCACGAAAACTATCTGCTCACTTCCGCCGTTCAAGCGCCGCAGCTGAGCGACTTGCATCGCTCCAGAAGTCTTTCGGCCTGCCGGTTCATCGCCTGAAATGCGATGTGGCGACACGCTGGAATTCAACTCTCCACATGTTACAGCGACTGTGGCAGCACCGCCGAGCCCTGGTGCAATACGTCATGATGTATAGCCTGGGCCAACGAGATGCAGAGGTGGGTCAGATCACCCTGATGGAGTGGTCTCAGATCAAGGACCTATGCACCCTTCTGCAGAGTTTCGACATGGCGACGAATATGTTTAGCGCTGACAATGCCATTATCAGCATGACGATTCCAGTCATTTACATGCTGGAGCACACGCTAAACACTATTCGGAGTCAGGGTGTGGGACAACAGGAAGGGGATGAACTACAGGAGGATTCATATGCGCAAGACACAACAACATCACCAAGGTCCAGACGTTCATCATCACCAAGGCGGCAGGCATGGGACCATGGGGGACAGGGATCAACAAGGGCACATGGTAGCAGGCGAGATGTTGAGGAAGGTGCAGGAGAACATGAAGAAATGGAGGACGAACTGTCCATGGACATGGAAGACTCAGCGGATGAGGGAGACCTTGGTCAAATTTCAGTTGAAAGAGGTTGGGGGGAGATGTCAGAGGAAGAAAGAACGGTTAGCACCTCTATGCCACAAACACAGCGTGGACTTGGTCCGCATGGCTGCGCAAGACACATGAGTGCCTTCTTGTTGCACTTCCTCCAACATGACCCTCGTATTGTCAAAATTAGAAGTGATGATGACTACTGGCTTGCCACACTATTAGATCCGCGGTACAAGTCCAAATTTTGTGACATAATTCCAGCCATAGAAAGGGACGCACGTATGCAGGAGTATCAGCAGAAGCTGTTACTCGATCTTAGCTCGGCTTTTCCACCAAACAACCGTGCAGGTGCAGGGAGTGATTCTCCCAGTTGTAACTTGCCAAACATGGGACGGTCTCGTCATCTTCAACAGTCTACCCGTACCAGTAGGACCGTATCTGGTGCAAGTAACAGCAATTTTATGGAATCTTTTCATAATTTTTTTAGACCCTCTTTTGCAAGGCCACCAGAGACAACAAGTCTGACACATAGTCAACGGCTGGAGAGGATGATACAGGAGTATCTCCAAATGAACATCGATGCCATGACTTTGCAAATGGAGCCTTGCTCCTTTTGGGCTTCAAATCTAGAAAAATGGCCAGAGCTATCCAGTTACGCCTTGGAGATTTTGTCGTGTCCAGCTGCCAGCGTTGTCTCTGAACGTGTCTTCAGTGCTGCTGGGTGTGTGCTGACAGATAAGCGCACGCGTCTGTCCAGTGACAATGTGGACAGACTGACGTTCATCAAAATGAACAAGTCATGGATCCAGAAGGAATTTACTACCCCTGTGTCATCCTGGGGAGAGTAAATGCTTGTGGATTTGGAATGTGCTTGATGCAAATCAAAACATCATGTTTGCAACTAGGGCACAACTGCTGCCACTGAAGGGGTGGGTGTGTGTGGGGCCCAATTTTTGGAAAAAAGGGAGACTCCGCTTGGAGTAACCCTTGCTTGCTGTGTTTTTAAAAGAAGCCAAGATGAACAGAGTTGGGATCAGGAAAGACTTTGCTACCTACCCCGGTGTCATCCTGGGGACGGATAAGAATGGCGTATTTTTGAATGTGCTTGATGCAAATCTAGCTGTGAATTAAGTAAAAATAATCCTAAAATATTCTTTAACTACATAAACAGTAAAAAACTGAAAAGCGATAGTGTTGGCCCCCTTAAAAATAGTCTTGGTGAAATGGTGGAAGGGGATGAGGGTAAAGCCAACCTGCTGAATGACTTTTTTTCTACGGTTTTTATACAAGAAAATGCCATGGCAGATGACATGACCAGTGATACCATAAATTCACCCTTGAATATTACCTGCTTAACCCAGCAGGAAGTATGCCGCCGCCTCGAAATCACTAAGGTTGACAAATCTCCGGGCCCGGATGGCATACACCCCAGAGTACTACAGGAATTGAGTTCTGTGATAGATAGACCATTATTTTTAATCTTCTCAGATTCCTTAATAACAGGGTCGGTACCGCAGGACTGGCGCATAGCAAATGTGGTGCCAATATTCAAAAAGGGGACAAAAACTGAGCCGGGAAATTATAGGCCAGTAAGTTTAACCTCTACGGTTGGTAAAATCCTTGAGGGTTTCTTGAGATATGCTATACTGGAGTATCTCAAGAAAAATAACTTTATGACAGAGTATCAACATGGGTTTATGAGGGATCGATCCTGTCAAACTAATTTGATCAGCTTCTATGAAGAGGTAAGTTCAAGCCTGGACCAGGGAAATGCAGTGGATGTTGTGTATATGGACTTTTCAAAAGCTTTTGATACGGTGCCACACAAAAGGTTGGTACATAAAATGAGAATAATGGGGATAGGGGAAAATATGTGTAACTGGGTTAAAAACTGGCTCAGTGGTAGGAAACAAAGGGTGGTTATTAATGGTACGTACTCGGACTGGGTCTCAGTTCATAGTGGGGTACCACAGGGGTCAGTATTGGGCCCGCTTCTTTTCAACATATTTATAAATGACCTTGTTGGGGGCATGCAGAGTAGAATTTCAATATTTGCAGATGATACTAAACTCTGCAGAGTAATCAATACAGAGGAGGATAATTTTATATTACAGGGAGATTTATGTAAATTGGAGGATTGGGCTGAGAAGTGGCAATTGAAGTTTAATGTAGATAAATGTAAGGTCATGCACTTGGGTAGAGGAAATAACATTTATGATTATGTACTTAATTGTAGAACACTGGGTAAAACAGACACAGAAAAAGACTTGGGTGTATGGGTGGATGGTAAACTTCACTTTAGTGGACAGTGTCAGGCAGCTGCTGCCAGGGCTAATAAAATAATGGGATGTATTAAAAGAGGTATAAGTGTTCATGAAAAAAATATAGTTCTACCTCTGTACAAGTCACTAGTGCGACCGCACTTAGAATACTGTGTACAATTCTGGTCACCGATATATAAGAAGGACATAGCTGAACTGGAGAGGGTGCAGAGAAGAGCGACCAAGATTATTAGAGGAATGGGTGGGCTGCAATATTAAACTTGGGGTTATTTAGTTTGGAAAAACGAAGGCTTAGGGGGGATCTAATCACAATGTATAAATATATGAGGGGTCAGTACAGAGACCTTTCCAAAGATCTTTTTACACCTAGGCCTGCGACTGGAACACGGGGGCATCCGCTACGTCTTGAGGAAAGAAGGTTTAATCATAATCACAGACGAGGATTCTTTACTGTACGAGCAGTGAGACTATGGAACTCTCTGCCGCATGATGTTGTAATGAGTGATTCACTACTAACATTTAAGCAGAGCCTGGATGCCTTTCTTGAAAAATTTAATATTACCAGTTATGTATATTAGATTTTATGACAGGGTATTGATCCAGGGAACTAGTCTGATTGCCGGATGTGGAGTCAGGAAGGAATTTTTTTCCCCATTGGAACTTGTTTGCCACATTGGGTTTTTTTTTGCCTTCCTCTGGATCAACATGTTAGGCTACGGGTTGAACTAGATGGACTTAGGCGGGCTTTGCACGTTGCAACATCGGTAACAATGTGTTACCGATGCTGCAGCGATAGTCCCGCCCCTGTCGTACGTTCGATATATAGTGAAAGCTGCCGTAGCGATTATTATCGCTACGGCAGCTTTACACGCACATACCTGCCGTGCGACGTCCCTCTGGCCGGCGACCCGCCTCCTTCCTTAGGGGGCGGGTCGTGCGGCGTCACAGTGACGTCACACGGCAGGCGGCCAATTAAAGTGGAGGGGCGGAGATGAGCAGGATGTAAACATCCCGCCCACCTCCGTTCTTCTCATTGCAGCCGGGAGGCAGGTAAGGTGAAGTTCCTCGCTCCTGCGGCTTCACACACAGCGATGTGTGCTGCCGCAGGAGCGAGGAACAACATCGCACCTGTCGCTGCACCGGCATTATGGAAATGTCGGAGGCTGCAGCGATGATACGATGACGACGATTTTGCGCTCGTTCATCGTATCATCTAGGATTTACACACTACGACATCGCAAGTGACGCCGGATGTGCGTCACTTTCGATTTGACCCCACCGACATCGCACCTGCGATGTCGTAGTGTGCAAAGCCCGCCTTAGAGTCTCCCTTCAACCTTAAAAACTATGATACTATGATGATACTATGATAATTGTACAACTGGGGCACAACTGCTGCCACTGAAGGGGTGGGTGTGTGTGGGGCCCAATTTTTGGAAAAAAGGGAGACTCCGCTTGGAGTAACCCTTGCTTACATTGTTTTTAAAAATGATTCAAGATGCACAGAGCTGGGATCAGGAAAGACTTTGCTACCTACCCCGGTGTCATCCTGGGGACGGATAAGAATGGCGTATTTTTGAATGTGCTTGATGCAAATCTAGCTGTGAATTGTACAACTGGGGCACAACTGCTGCCACTGAAGGGATGGGTGTGTGTGGGGCCCAATTTTTGGAAAAAAGGGAGACTCCGCTTGGAGTAACCCTTGCTTGCTGTGTTTTTAAAATAAGCCAAGATGAACAGAACTGGGATCAGGAAAGACTTTGCTACCTACCCTGGTGTCATCCTGGGGACGGTTAATTAGGCCGTATTTTTGAATGTGCTTGATGCAAATCAAAACATCATGTTTGCAACTAGGGCACAACTGCTGCCACTGAAGGGGTGGGTGTGTGTGGGGCCTAATTTTTGGAAAAAAGGGAGACTCCGCTTGGAGTAACCCTTGCTTGCTGTGTTTTTAAAAGAAGCCAAGATGAACAGAGTTGGGATCAGGAAAGACTTTGCTACCTACCCTGGTGTCATCCTGGGGACGGATAAGAATGGCGTATTTTTGAATGTGCTTGATGCAACTCTAGCTGTGAATTGTACAACTGGGGCACAACTGCTGCCACTGAAGGGGTGGGTGTGTGTGGGGCCCAATTTTTGGAAAAAAGGGAGACTCCGCTTGGAGTAACCCTTGCTTGCTGTGTTTTTAAAAGAAGCCAAGATGAACAGAGCTGGGATCAGGAAAGACTTTGCTACCTACCCCGGTGTCATCCTGGGGACGGATAAGAATGGCGTATTTTTGAATGTGCTTGATGCAAATCTAGCTGTGAAGTGTACAACTGGGGCACAACTGCTGCCACTGAAGGGGTGGGTGTGTGTGGGGCCCAATTTTTGGAAAAAAAGGGACACTACGCTTGGAGTCACCTTGCGGTGTTTTACATGATTTTAGAAGGGCGTGCCATGCCTATATCTGTGTGTCCTCCTCTTTTTCCTTGTCCAGCTGTTTTGTTTTCGCATGAGTATATGTCCTTGTCACTTTCCCATGTGTTTGTGTTGTGAGTTGTTTGTCACCTTTTGGACACCTTTGAGGGTGTTTTCTAGGTGTTTTTCTGTGTTTGTGATTGCCTGCCATTGTTTCCTATGCAGTTCGAGTTCAGTTCGTCGAACGTTCGACGAGCCGAACTCGAACGGGAGCTCCGTTCGGCGAACCGACCTCGAGCCGAACCGGGACCGGTTCGCTCATCTCTACTCCTATGGATAGGCAGCATAACACCATGGTCCTGTGTCCCCCACTGAGGCGTCCGAGAAATGAGAACAGTACGGGTTGCGGAAAAATGGCGGAAAAAGTGCGCCTTTTTTGGGACAAACTTCTGATTTTCTTTTAATCCCTTAGATAAAAGTTAACAATTAATAATTTGGTATTTATGAACTCGTACCGACCTCATGCATCACATCGACACATCAGTTTTACCAGTATTTATATTAAACCCTGTGAATAAAATACCCCAAAAACAATTGTGGAATCACAATTTTTTTGCAATTTTTCAGCACTTGGAATTTTTGTACCGTTTTACAATACACTATATGGTAAAACTCATGGTAATTTAAAAGTACAACTTGTCCCACAAAAATCAAGCCCTTATATGGCAAGATTAATGGAAAAAATAAAAAAAATTATGGCTCTTGGAAGAAGGGGAGCAAAAAACAAAAACGAAAAAGGGAAAATCGCCCCGTCATGAGGGGTTAATATTAAGTGATAATTATTATTTTAGTTTATTAACTGTAAGTTATTATTAATATTGAGAAGAATTAATTTCAGCCTTTTGCTTCAGCCCTCACCAACAGTCACATGGCCCCTCAGGAAAATGAATTTCCCACCCCTGCTAATGTATAACATTGTACATTAGGGGAAAAAAAATTGCACTGTATGTTTCACTATCTGCAGATGTGCCTAATCACATGATATATCAAGGGGATTGTGTGACATGTCCATCATCCTAAATCTGTGGGTGTACCCTGTAGTACTCTCACACAGCTTGTACAGTTTAATCCCGTACCTTGTGTGGAGACATGGGGGTCAGTGGGTGCTCTCGTCCGCTGGCCCGGCCGCCTTTAGACAGACAGCATGGCCCAAAGCTCATCCCAACTGACCGCCCGACCTCCTTAACCGTGGGCGGAACACTATTCAGACAACACAGGGTGAGGGAATCACAATATTAAGACTTTATTGGATCCCCAAACAATTAACGGCACATCGCACATAACCAGCAAAACACACAAATGTGACAGGCAACAGTTTCTCACCCTTCCACAGGCTCACCAGGGATTTAGAATGTCCGTGCCTCACAGCTTCCAGGGCTACTTATTCCAAACCAGCAGCACCCCGCTTTCGGCGGGCACCCACCGAGAATGGAATAACGCCAGATTTAGGCAGCTGGCTGAGGTCTGCAAAGTCTGTAGCCAGGTGACCAAATTGTCCCAACCTGGGTTTCTTCCTTAAGTAGTCTCTGGTATGATGATATGATATAATCCTGGCAGCCAGAGTCAAAATCCCTGTGGTTATGGTCTCCAATCGGAATCGGAGTCCCTAGATTGAAGCCATGTAGCCAAATGATCCACTAGTCGGAGCCAAAGTCCCTAGACCGAGTCCACAAGGCATCCTGGTTCTGATCCCCTAGCCAGCTCCTAAGAGCTTAGACTGGATCATGCAACATCCATCAACCCTGGTGACTCCAAGAAGTCCCCTTTCATAGCCAGAAACGTGAGAAGAAAAGAGAGGGCGATCCGGCACAAATCCTCCTTATGTTAAAACATTCGATTCTTTATTTGAACATCATTAAAAACATCGTGAAGACCGAAAAATCGCTTAGATGGTATAGGTACAAGTCATGAAGGCTTTACGCGTTTCGGACTATTAATAAAAACAAACAAGTCCTTAATCATAAGTGTCTCATGAAACCAAAAGAGCTACTAAAATAGACTGAATCATTAGATGAGGAAAAGGGAGGGGTGAAAGTGTGTTAATTACATCAGGAAGAGGAAAGAGGAGAAAAAGGGGGAGGGGGGGGAGGAGAAGCAGGTGAACATTTGGAAGTTTATTATCCTCCTATAGTGAAAGCAGCGATTCGAGATTTTGGTAGACAGAAATTAATCATACATGATAAGCACAGATATAGAGGTAAAAAATCCCAATGCCATCAAAATAGCAGACATTATCAATCCCTAAGGACAGAAATCTGTTCATTCAAAGGGTTAATACTTACAACTAGAAATATTAATATTAAATCCTATTTCAGCAAACAAAGATTGTAGATATAAACATATATACATGTGGTGAGCAAGGATGAGTGATATACGGTATATTATATGTTATAAGCCACATCCTGGTGAGCTACAGAGAAGGGAAAACTTTAATGATGCCGATCTTATTATTAATGATCAAATTAGTTATGCTCGGATGCATTAGAATAAAACAAAAAAGGAAAAGAAGATGGAAAAAATCCTCTGTCTTATTTGATATAGATAAAAGAGATGGAATATGTGTGTGAGGGAAAGGAGGGGAGGGGGTGGGGGAAGGGGGGGGGGGGGAAAGAACCTCATAATGAAAATTCATATGATTAATTATTTTACTTTTTAATACTCATTTGTTCACATATTTTATAGCTTATATTTAATATTTGTTCATATATATTAAATTTTGTATGAAGAGTATTAAAAATAGAAAAAATAAAATAAAATACCAAATAAATAAAGAATAAAAATAAATAATTGATTTAAATGATGTGTGTAAATCATTAGATATATATATGTGTATAAATCCGGTTCCATTTGAGAGGCAAAGGGCATCTAATTCCTCAAGGAAGATGTCGGGAGGGGATCAAGGAAGGAAGGGAGGGAGGGGGAGGAGGGAAAAGGGAATATATATGTATATATATGTATATATAGGGGACTAGGATGAAAAAAAAAAAAAAAAAATTAAATTTAAAAATGAAATAATGGGTACATATTTTATTTTGTTTAAATTGGTTGCACGTCCGCTTCTATTCCCATTAATATAATTGTCATTATTAATATCCTCCGTCTCATTCCCAATTATATTATTCTTATTATTGTCTCCTATTACCTGACTGTGAATTACATTTCAAAGAATGGATGAAGCTCATGAAAAACATGTTTAATCAAAAAACATATATAAGATGTTAATCACGGTCTTGAGGTGATATCTAGGATTCGCATAATTAAATATCGATATAGGATCAGAACATGGAGCTCAAAAACAGAGCGATCCTTAATACAGTTTGGTATCATAAATTCAATTTGGGGGGGGGGGGGGAAGGGGAACCGGAATATATATATGTATATATATAAAGAACTGGGATGAGGTAAAATGACTTAAAAAATGAAATGTAAAAGGTTGAATATATATATATATATTATTATATTTAGCTATACGTCCGTTCTTATTCCCGTTATTATAATAATTCTCATTGTAAAAATCCTCCATCCCAATTCCGTTCTTATTACTTTAATTATTATCGCCTATCCCCTAGCTGCGAATTACATATCAAAAAGTGAATGAAATTCATGAAAAACAAATTTAATCAAAAAACATATAAAATGTTATTCACGATCTTGATGTATTAACTTGGATTTACATGATTAAATTTCGATAAGGGGTCAGAACATGGAGCTCAAAGGCAGAACGATTATTTAAATGCAGTCTAATGTCATAAATTCAGTTTGGGCTAAAATGAAGTATATTATTATTTCCAAAAATGAAAAGCCACCAACTAAAAATAAAATAAAATAAAATAAAAAATGATCCAATGGAAAAAACGGGGGGGGGGGAAGGGGGGGGGGAGGGGGGGAGGGAGGTGGGAGGGGGGGGGAGAGAGCCTATATGTGTACATAAATAAATGGTTGCCGAAATGGATAAAGGAAGGTAGGATGAAGTATATAGGTGAATATAAAGGGTTATAAGTATCCTCTTTCTCCTGGCATCGGGGGCTATATCATGAAAAAAATAAAAAAGAATATGAATCGCAGCTGGTAAGGAGCTTATACAATATTATGTGTGATTATAATGTCTTATGGGGTAGACATCATATAAATCCTAGTATCTAATCAGAAAATGAAACGTAGGTCAGAACGATAATTAAAACCATTCGGATACCTTGAGTCCAGTTTTAGAATCCATTTAGCTTCGGCTAATAGTAGGGCTTTAAACCAGTCACCTCCACGTGGAGGTCTGGGGATGAATTCCAAGCCCGTGATCCTCAAGGTGGAGAAGTCTGCAGCATGGCACTCTACATAGTGTCGGGTTAACCCTGATAGGGAACGTTTCCTAACTAGTATAGCATAGTTTAGTGAGGTTCTATCTTGGGCGGCTACAGGAATACGGATATGCTCTGAAATCCTGGTTCTTAGCGCTCGGGAGGTGCAACCTACATAATTTTTACAACAAGAAGTACATGTAGCAACATAGATGATATGTGTGGAGAGCAATTGATGAAGGATTTAATTTCAAAACTCTCTCCATTATTTCCTGTAAGAGATTTATTATTCTGCATAAATTTACAAAGACCGCATCTGTTAGATCCGCATTTATAGGATCCCTGTACACTGAGCCAGTTCTTATTTGATCTACCAAGTTTCTTAGGAGCATATCTGCTGGGGGCCACTAAATTCCCTATTGTGCAAGCCCTCCTGGCTACTATATTGACTCCAGATTGGGAGGATGTGACTTAAAGTGACATCCTGGCATAATAAGGAACAAAACGTAAAATGGCTTGCTTGATCTGGAAAAAATCTGTGCTGAAAGGTGTAGAGAATGTTATACGCTCTTTACGTTTGGGGGATGTGGGGGCGATCTATTAACAGTGCAAGCCTAGTCCGGTTTTCAGCAATAGAAGAAGCCCTCCTTATAGTTTGATCTGAATATCCCCTTCTACTAAGCCTTCCTTAATGCAGGTAGCCTCTTTATGGTAGGTCTCGTCCGTGGAACATAATCGTTTAGCTCGTAAAAATTCCCCCACTGGTAAATTTCTCAAGTATGGGGGGGTATGGCAGCTAGTGGCGTGGAGAGAGGAATTTCCACTGGTAGGTTTCCTATTAGGGCAGATCTAATAGAGCCTGATGCTACATCTCCAGATAGCATGACGTCCAAGAAAGGGGCTGCTTCTAAATATAGTTCATTTTAATTTTAAGTTAAGGGAATTGCCATCAAAATAGGTGTTAATAGCTTTCATGGTATCCTGGGGGGTACTAGATGGATTCTTCTTACAGATTAATATCTGATCATCTATGTACCTGGCATACCAGATAATGCTGTCCATAAGGGATTGTTGTCTATGTAGATGTATTGTTCCTCCCAATATGCCATAAAAATATTCGCCAAGGCGCAAGAGAAGCTTGCCCCCATCGGACATCCTGCCATCTGGAGAAAATAGTCACCGATTAAACTCAAAAAAATTATGAGTTAAAAGAAAACCCGTTGCCGTGAGGATAAATTCTTTAAAAATATCATCAAAGGAGCTGTATTTCTCAAGATGGTAATAGAGGGCTTGGATAGCCTCTCTATGTGGAATACTAGGATATAATGACTCAACGTCACCTCATTATCAATATGAATCCTCAGTCCATGGAATTTTTTCTAAATTTTGCAAAAGGCTCTTAGTGTCCCTAATATAGCCTGCCGTACGTTTTACCAAAGGTTGGATCTGATGATCTATCCAGTCACTTAGATTGCTCAATAAGGACTTGGTGCTGGCCA